>NC_040238.1:12443824-13935699 GCF_001444195.1 Xiphophorus couchianus | reverse complement strand
TCGTTAGGACTGTTAGGATCCTTGTAGGTTAGTTAGAAATTGTTTAGCGCCCCTTCCGACCTTTTACCTGCAGACTTTAGGAATGAACCATGATCCTCTGATCCATAGTGAAGAAATGAGTAAATGCTTGAGTTTATCCACTACCAGGTTTTCTTCCCATCCTGACCTTTGAGCTAAACTTGGGATCGGATATTTATCCTCTGAACCAGCAGCAGGTAAAGGGCTGAACTGTAGGTATTTTTGCATCCAGGTGTCTCCTCACAGGTTGTTGACCTGAAGCTGATGAATGTCTGCAGCGTCACATGGAGCGCAATGTGTGGCCACCTGCTCAGGCTGGCCTCCCTCCTCAGGACAAAATGTTCTGGTTCCTACAGAACCACGCCTTCGTACAGGCCCCAGCTGGCACAGGTCCACCCGACATGCTCTGACCCGGGACTCAGCTGCCATCATTCCCTCCTGGAGCAGGAATTGTTCTCATAATTTTCCCTGGAATAACGCTGGGATCTTCAGGCAGGAGGTGTGAATGTGTCCGTCCAGAGCTTCAGGTAGACAGCAGCTGGATTTCATCTGGTGCCGAACATTTGGGGCCAGAAAGGGCCGTCCAGTACCTTTGGAGTTGGCATGTTGTGTAAAACGTAAATTAAAGCAGAATATGCTTTATATATATGTCTGATGATGTGCAAATCTTTTCAACCTATGTTCAATTGAAATGACTACAAAGACAAGATATTTAATTCACCACTGTTACATCACCTTTCCTTTTAACAACACTCAGTAAGCGTCTGGGAACTGACAACGTCAACTGTAGAAGCTTTGTGGGTGAAGATCTTTCCATTCTTGCTTGATTTACAAGTTGAGTTGCTGAACAGTCTGGGGTCTCTGTTGTCGTATGTTGCGCTTCATAATGAGTTACATCTTCAATGGGAGAAGGGTCTGGACTGCAGGCAGACTTGTCTACTACCTACACTCTTTCACTATGCTGGGCCGCGTGCAGAACGTGGTTTGCTGGAATCGGGAGGAATGTCCCTAAGAAAGACGTGGCTGGATGGTGGCATGTTGCTACAAAGCCTTGATGTACTGTACCTTTCAGCATTAATGGTGACCCAACAGATCTACAAGTTACCCATCATGCCATGGGTGCAGCTGCTGATTAATCTTTAAATTAGTTTTCATCTTGATCTGAAGCTTCACATTCAGCCTTCTGGGGGCGCCAGCAGCTGTTTCCTTTACGTTCTCAGGAGGAAGGAGGCCACTGAGGGCGGGAAGTGACCACAGCTCACACTAGACTTTCTAAACACTGTTCTGAGGTAATTACATGTAAATGTATTCAGCTGCCGGAGGATTAAACCCAGAGCTCCACTTCAGAGGAACGCTGCTTTATCTTGCTCTCCGGCAGTTATCTGTTGGGTTTCCATTTACGTCGTCCTCAGTGGAAACTGATTTTCTTGGACTGGCTCAGAAATGTTCCTGCCCAGGTCATCTCAGTGACACATTAACCCTCTCCAGACTGAAACCTCTGACTGATTTATTTGAGCGCAGCTTACATTTTACCAGAACATTTAGAAATCCTCTGGTCAGAAGTCCAAACCTGAGAGGAACATCAAGACGGGAACATAAGTTACTATGAGAGGGGAACCGGGTCCCAGTGACCCAGTCAGAAACATGGAGCCTCCACCTGCAGGGAGGCTCTTCTGCTCAGAAATTACCTTACAGGTGTAACATCCAGTGGTCTGGAGATCTCCAGGAGCCAAAGTTGACCTTCAACTCTGGTCTTCCTTCACCAAGATTTCAGAATCTCTGAGGCCAGGAGAGACCCAGTTAAAGCCTGGGCCAACATCTTGGATCATTGGAGGAAACCTTCTTTAAAACCATAATTTTGCTTCAACTTCACAGTTAAACTCTTATTTCTTTCATATGAAATCCTAATAAACTTCCCATGAAGTTTCTGGTTGGAACATCATCAATACCTTTGAAGGTCCATCGTCCCTCCTGGGAGTTCTGGGTCTCCTCTCCATAGAACGACCCTGAACAATCTCCTGAACCACCTCAAAGGAAACAACCTGCCTCTCAAGCCTTTTCTCCATGGTCAAGTATGCTGTCTGCTTTTCCATCATAATTGGAAAAAAGGTTTGAATCATCGATTTGTGAATCAACAAATGGATTCCACACCCGGCCTGGTCCGGCTTGTGCCACCGCTGAGTGGTTATGAAAAACAGAGAGGAACCGGGCAGGATCTGCTAACGGAGACGATTTGGCGGACCGGGTCAGAACCGGTTAAAGACACGGAGAAGAGCTTAATCTAGCCGAACACTGTAAAAACATGAAGAAATGTCTGCCTTTCATCGGGCGCAGCAGAAACATTTACCTCACAGATGAGTGTGTGAATGTTTATTACAGTTGCAATAAAATGTTTTTTTTCTGGGAGCTAACTCTGTGGTTAAATGTGTACATCTGTGAGCTTTAGGCTGCAGTCGGAGTTATGTAAGCTGAAGTGTTTCTTTCCTTTTATCTCCATCCATTATGGATAGGTTTTCAGGCTTCCTCTCCATCAGGGCCGATGCCCCCCTCCACCCTCCAGGCTCTCAGTGTGCTGCCAAACGAAGTATGAGAGGAAGAGGAGGAGGAAGAGGGAAACATTAACGGGAGGAGGAAGACGCGGAGGGAGGAGGCGGAGGAGCGTGTGGCCGGGATGAGAGTATTTATAGGAGGAGAGATGAGGCGGCGGCGAGGAGAGCCGGAGGATCCGACACAATAAGAGGAGACAAAGGAGGAGGAGGAGGAGGAACCATGCTGCGGAGGAAGAGGAGCGTGTCCTTCGGCGGCTTTGGATGGTGAGCCTCAGCTTGTTTCATTGTTCCAGACGGAGCAAAAATGATCTAAAACGTTCCCACTTTCAACGCTTTTCAGGCTGATTGCCTCATCTGCATGGCAGTGACATCACTATGACATCACAGTTTCAGCAAGATCCGTAAATGAAGCGGCTTAAATCCGCTTTCCTAACTACTTCTTCCTCTGGTCGGACGCGGTTCTGCTGGGCTGCAGTTAATCAGCAACTTTCTGCTGTCAGGAACCTAAACGGGTTTGTTCCCGACACAAAGAGCCCAGCAGAACCGGACCACAGGCGAGCAGAGCCGGGACACGCTAGAAAACATTAATGATAGAATTTAAGATAAAATTATTTCATATAAATATTAACTCAGATGCTAATGTTTTACAGAGAAATTTAAATATTGATTAAAGAACCAACGCAGTTAAAGATAAACAACCTCAGTCAGGAATGTCTCAATGGAAAACCTCTAATCTAAACTCACCGGTTCCTATTTACTGTAGTTTATTTATTTCGCATAATTCACAAAACGTTGTACTTTAAAAAGAATCCTGTCGCCGTCTTGTTTCTTTTTCCACTGATTTAATTAACAACGAACCACCTGGGATTGAATCTACAGTGAACCTCAGGAATACTTCACACCTCCTCTAAAAACACTTTGAACTGTTTATTTTAACATTTTAAACAGCAAATATACCTTCATATTAATACTCTCCGTGGAAACCATCTTACAGAACAAGCTAATGTCTTGTTAAAGCTTCAGCCAATCAGCAAAAAGAAAAATAAATGTTGTTCCTGGATTGGTTAATTTGCAAAAGTCAACCAATAATGTGTTTATCAGCTTTGTATTGAAGTATAACAGCTTCCCACGCTGCTTTTTCTTTTGAATATTTAAGAAAAGCTACAAGAAAAAAATCCAAGAATTTTCCACAAATCCTTCAAACAAGTTAAAACACATATAAACATGTTTTTCCCAGATTACAAGTGAAAATATAAAAGTGTAAATAATACTTTTTAATCAGTACTCAATCATTATTGACATAAGTTTCTACGTTATGCTGAAAAATTATTTCTAAGTTATTTTTGTTTTATTTAAGGCATTTTTTAAGATATTTGCACTAGATCATTTGTACAATGCTCTGCCCCTTAGTGGACAGATAATAATCAGCCAAATCAGGTTGATTACTTTCAGTTTCATGCATCCAGCATGCCGATGTGAGTGAATCCTCGTCAGTGCAGCATAGCCTGAGATTGTTGCGGTATTTCAGTTTGAATCCTGCAGTGATGGGTTAAATGCATGTATGTCATGTGCTGGCATCTGTCTACCAGATTTTTTTATCCACGTCAATAAAATATTAGCCTAGCATAGCTGTTGATCAAACCATGCAGACATTTGTGTTGTTTAAGTGACATCCATGGAGCAAACAGTACATTATAATGCATAAAAATACAACAATTCAGCTCTGGAAGAAACTGAATCTGAACATTTAAACTCACACTGCTGCTGCAAGAAGTTAGAAAAGTAGGAGTTTATAGATTTTGTTGTTACAGTTTATTCAGACATTTATTAGTCTGAATAAACTGACCAGTTAGCACCCAGAGAGGTTCCTTCAGTAACGACTCAGATCCTATTAGAGCTGGATTATAGAGACGGTAAAAAGACAAATCAGAGCCACAGGATTCCCTTTATAAACATCGGCGCACGTTTCCCCAGAGCTGATGAGGAGTGCTGATAATAGCCTGAGAGGTTAAATCGATCCTAAAAGCCGGCCAGGGAAGCTAAGCAGAGAAATTTAATTTAATGTTCACTTCCTGAGGGACAGCAGCTGTTCAAACCAACCTGGATCTGTGTGGAAAAGTTTCCACCCCCTTTAAAGAGACCATTAAGCCAATTAGTGTCCAAAGTGAGTTAATTTGAGCAAACCTTTTAAAAAAAAGAAAGTGTGAATTTGTCGTATTTCCATGTTGGAGCGAATCAACCAGGCTATACGCAAAACGTCACTTTGTCAGATGTTGACGCTACGCATGGCTGTGACAAACAGGAAGTAGATGTTGCTAACTAGCATGAAGCACATGGAGTTCACTCCACCATGATGGATGTTCCTCTGAGTCTGGTACCAGTAGAGGGCGGCGTTTGCTATGGCAGAACTTATTTGGTAAATATTTTCCATCTCCTCTTTAATTCTTTTTCGGATTGAGCATATGATTTCAAATTCAATCAACTGTTTCCAATACGATGCATCAAAATGCACATAAAAAATGTTGATAGAAAGCGGTCTAGCGTTCTGTTGAGTCCTGCTAACGATCCGCTTGTTGAACCAGAGACTCTGGACCTTCCTGATTTAATCTTGGTGATGGAGTGAGGAGGGAAGCCGGAACATCCAGAGAGAAAAGAGACATGTTCAGGGAAAACATGTTAACTAAACGCCAGATCTTCTAGGTCCAAATCGAACCGAATTTATCGAACTGTCAGGTGTTTAAATGAATAATCTCAGTGTGGTTTATTGTCTGACTGACGACAGAACCAGGGTTCTGTCTCTAGAACCTTCTGGTTCTCCATCTTTAAACAGGGAACCTTCCCTCTGTCTGCCTGAACCTCAGCACATCTGCTCTGTTAGCGTGCAGCGTCTGTCGATGCTGCAGCTGCTTCCTCCTCTGTTCGCCGTCACTCTTTGGGTTTCCTGTGAGCCGTCAGCAGAGAGACGCATGTCTGGTTCTGGATGAGAGGAGAGCAGCAGCAGCCAGGAATGTAAATCCTGTTGGTTCAGTCGATCTGGCAGAACTGGGATCAGGACACACGTCGCTGAATCCTGCAACATCATCCACGCTCCCCCGCCTTCCTCCTTCCACAAAACTTCCTCCCTCATCTTCACCTGATTTCAGACTGTTTGAGGAATCAGATGCGTTTCATCCAGCGTTTAGACGGAGCCGGCTGATAGTTTCTGTCTTTAATAATGCAGGAGGAGCCTGAGGCGGAGGAGGGAGCAGTTTACAGCCGCCAGCGGCTGCTCGCTCCTTTGAATTCAGCCGCAAAATGTCAATTCAGCGAAGATTCTTTATCCTCTGGTTCCTGTTTTGTTCTAAGAAACACAGCGAAGAACCAAAACATCACGACGACATGTAAAGCCTTTAGAAACTGAAGGCTCTAATTATCAATGCAGGAAGAGACGATGGCAGAAAACTGACATTATTTTCCCAGAAGCCTCAGTTTGGGTTCTGCTGGGGTTCTGGTTTGGTTTTCATATTCTCCAGATTAGAACTGATCCCCTGCTGTAAATACTGAGAACGGCTTTCATGTGACATTAAAGGTTGATATATCATGCAGTTAGATTCCTGTTCCTACTGGAATCATCCAGTTGAGGTCTATATAAAGCTGAACTGTGTTTTGGTCCGAGTTCCTAGTTAGGCTCCTTGTTTTTGTGCTGTCACTTTGGTGCGCCCCCTACAGGTCACAGAGCGTCCCACTGTGACCGGTTGTTCGGCCATTTTGGTAGTTTGAGGTGCGATTATCTCACATTGCAGAAACGTTTTATTCCCAAACTGATTAAAAGTCATGAACAACGTTGATGATCATGACCATCCAGGCCTCGGGATAGTTAGCGAGCTAGCTAACGCTAGCGCCAAGAACGTCACTGAAAGCGTTTGGATCAGAACAGATAAAAACATGTCAAACTGTTAATGTAGTAACAATATTCAAAACACTCAGTACAGGTCAGTCCTAAAGGTGCTAACGGCTAGCACACAGCGCTAACATTAGCAGAAGACACGATGCTACAGCTAGCAAAGCAACGTCCAGGATGTCACATAAACACCCAATGAATTTATGTTTCAAATAAAGTTCTGCTATTTTAACATTATTTTCAGCTTAGCGCTTTGCTGTGTCGTCGTTTCCATAGAGACGAGAAACTGATTCTCAATCAGACAAAGTCTTTCTGCAAATTCTTCTTGATGCTAGCGGGGGACGGAAAGCCTCAGCAAACAAAACTTTCCCACCAATACGGAAACATTTCCAACAAAAACAAACTTTAAAAAGGTTCTGGTGCGTCATGTCGTTAATTCACCAAACAGTCAAACGTTTTTTAGCTTCTGCATCCTTGAAAAATAACGGTTGATTTGGGATTTAGTGAATTTAAACTTAGATATGTGTAGATGATAAAACAGAAAAAACGTTTTAAAGACGCTTGTTGTTTTTTTACATGTCGTGGCCAGAAACCAGCACCGTCCCACATTGTTCGTTTCCTTGACTCGTGTGTTTTGTGGCTCCTTCCTCCTTCAGTCCAGAAGCTGATGTGTGATGCATCGCCGTGGCGGCGCTTTAATAAACGGGTGTTTTATTGCTGTGAAGCTCTGGGCTCACACCTCCCTCTCAGGTTACCAGGGTTAATGGAGAACACAGACGTAAATCTCCTCCTCCTCTTCGGAGATGTTGTTCTGCGCCGCCCGTTATCAGAACCGGACGAGAGCGGCGTCCATTAACGTCTGCTCCTCTCTGTGTCTCTGCAGGATTGATAAGTCGACGATCAGCACGCTGAGAGCCCGGTGAGTACCAGCACACGCCTGATTTACAACTTCTCTGATGCGGTCCAGCTTCAACACCGTCCACATGCTAACAGGAAGTGACAGTAACTGGACTCCATCAGGGCCAGGACCGCCTTGGTTGGTCCAGTCATTCTGATCTACTCCTTTCTATGCTGGCGTTCCCCAAGGCTCTGTGCTGGAGCCTCTATGGCGGACGCTCCATGTCCTCGGTTCTGCTCAGTTTGATCCCTGGAATAAATCCTTAACTGTAAAGAACCGAAAACACTCGGGGACCCGACCAGCACCAGAACCGTCTATCCTCAGGAAGAATACGCAGAGAGAAATCCTCCTTCAACATGTCCGACTCGGTTCAGGACAGTCCGGTTCTTTAAGGATGATCCAGACCAAATCAGGAGCTGTGTGTTCATGGGTCCATCAGGAGAAAGGGCGTTGGGGTCACTACAGGTCAGGGGTCAATCCATCCATCCTCCCTCAGAACAGGAAGCAGTGTCCTTATTGGACCTTCCTACTTCCTGTCTTCTGCTTCCAGGCTTCATGTTTTTTGTTTTCTTCCTGGTTTGAAGCCAACAGTTTTCCTTCAGGATCTAATCTTCAGGTTTTGCTGTTCACGTCGCTGTTGCCGTGGTGACCTTATTATCCGCGCTGCGCGGCTCGTCATGATCCGTATTTTAAGCTTTTTTTTCCCAGAAGGGGGAAGCAGGCGGAGGACGTTCTGGTGTGAGAGCAGAGCGACGTGTCTGAGGGCAAGGTCAGCGACCTCCTGCAGCGCTCTCTCCTTTCTGTCCACCAGAACCTGCTGGGAGCCGCTCTGGGTCAGACACCACTGATGAAGATGCTCGTCCTCTTCATCAGGCAGCAGCATGAAGACGTTCTGCTCAGACTTAACGTGCCGTTATTATTAACATTTAAATACTGACGGGGACAAATAAATTATTAGATCTTTTTTACGCCGTCTGTCAAAATGACTGGCAACCAAATGTCTAGCGCCACCTCTGGTCTGCAGAGACACAGCGCTGCTGGGGAGTTGCTAGCATGCTAGCATGAAAGCTAAAAATGCTGCTAACCACCAAAATCAGATAAATATGGAGCAGATTAATCAATAAACCATTAGGTCAGTAAACTGGCTCATTACTAATGTTTGCATGATGTTTGTAGATATGTTAAAAATAATAATCTCATGTAGTCAAACTGCAATATCTCACACTTATTTAAATTTATTGTAGTGGCAAAAAAATGGCAAACTGAATTTTTATTTAATTTCACAGCACTTCACAGACAATAGTTGTGTTCTTTCTGACAATGTAGAATAAATAAATACATAAATAAATACCAACCGAAAGAAAATGAAGTGAATAAATTAAAAAAGCAGAAGTGAGTCTAACTTAAATAATTAATACATTATTTTATAAAATGAAATAAATACAACCCCCCCCCCAAAAAAGTACAAAAAGTAAACACTGACCAAAAACAAATAAAAATCAATGAATACTCATCAAAATTAATAAATCAATTCAATCACATTTTGGTTGATATCAGAATGACAATCGTTAATAAATTAGAGAAAAAATTACAAACACATTTAAGCTAATAAAAACAAACATAAATAAATATAAATGTTAAATATAGAAGCAAACAGAAAATTATTTAGACTTAGACTTAGACTGACTTTATTGTCATTTTGCATGCACAGGGTGTATACAGAACGAAAATTTCAGTCCCTTCCTGTTTTTTTTTCAACAAACTACCACTAGCTTTCAGTCAGAGTTGTAACAGAAATTAGTGACAGCTTCATCCTCCTCTTCCTCCTCCTCTCCCGTCAGTTTTCCATTTTTCCTCCATCTGCCTTCCTCTGACTGATTACGGCTCCGTAATCCTGTTGGTCCCTGACATTACGGCAGAGAGGAAGAGGAGGAGGATGAGGAGGAGGAGGAGGAGCGGTGCTACTCTGTTAGATCTCAGTAAGATGCTCAGTAACCGACGGCAACGCTGCGATGCCACACCGCCAGTGGTGAGTCTCACATTTACTCCATCTACTCACGTTTGTTTACGTTGTTTCTGCAGAGGATCGGCAGGCTGCAGACCCAGTAGTGTGAAGCGTCTGCATGGGTGTGTGTGTGTGTGTGTGTGTGTGTGTGTGTGTATGTGCGTCCTCTGAGTGGACGGCTGAGGGCAGTTGTGTCCCCTGAAGGTAAACAGAGAGAGCAACGTGTTGACAGCTTCACAGGAACCAGAATTTGAAACGTTTCACTGAATCAGATAAAAACTCATTTCCACCTTAAAGAGCAGGAATCTGTTTGTGCTGCTGCTCACTAGTCGGGTCACGTCTCCTTAAATCAGACGGAGCCTGCTGATTGGCTCAGAGTTGGTCTTTATGTCAAGTTTTGGGACAGAGGACATCATGCAAAGTGAGGACGTTAGTTGACGGATTGAGACCTGGACCAGACTGTGTGTTAGTCTGTGTGTGTGTGTTATGTTATTGTGTGTGTGTGTGTTTTGTTAGTGTGTGTGTGTTATGTTAGTGTGTGTCCGTCTGTTTGAAAGCAGCAGCGTTCCTTCTCTCCTGCTGCTGTTTACAGTGTTTTTTTCTCTCCAGTAATAACGACAGTGAATCATTTGAATCATTTGTATCGTTTATCATTTGAATCGTTTAAATCATTTGAATCTTTCTGCTCTCAGTGAAATCCAGTGACAAACTCCAGAAACTAAAATAAATACTCTAAGGCAGGGGTGTCAAACTCCAGTCCTCGAGGGCCGCTGTCCTGCAGTTTTTAGATGTGCCACAGGTACAAACCGCTGGAATGAAATGGCTTAATTACCTCCTCCTTGTGCAGATCAGTTCTCCAGAGCCTTAACGACCTAATTATTCCATTCAGGTGTGCTGCAGCAGAGGCACATCTAAAAGTTGCAGGACACCGGCCCTCGAGGACTGGAGTTTGACACCTGTGCTCTAAGGTTTATGGGGATAAGATGCTCTCAGGTGTTTATTTCTTGTTGGAACATAAAATTTCCTCCTTAGAAAGTTACAATCCAGATTCCAGTGTGAGAGGCGCCCCCTGTGGTCGCTGTGTGTCCTACACTTGCGTGGTTAGGAGCTGTTCTATAAAAAACACCAAAGTGGTGGCAGCAAGCGGCTGCGCTGCCATCTGTTTGGTCCGCTCCATGCGGTCGCTGCTGAGTCGTGTTTCTGTGCTGACCGACACGTCTCCTGCAGCGAGGGCGGCTTCTGCTTCAGACGCTCTCGTTGTTTTCATCAGTGCCGTTCTGTTAGTGACAGCAGCAATAATCTACATATGTTTATGTTTTCTGGAGCTCTGAGCAGTCAAAATGACCTCAATCTGCAGAGCCAGGAGAAAGACTCATGTTGCTCTTGTTCTTGAACTGGTTTCTTCACATGTTGGTGTTTTGCTGAGAGTCAACACCAGTTTCCACCAGTTTGGCGAACCCAGCATTCATCGTCAGTGCAAAGTGGAAGATGGCAGAGTGTTGTCTGTTGCTGCTTTGTTTATATCTTACATCTCATTCACTCTTACTGCCCACAACAGGGAGACTGCAGTCTTAAAGCAACATAAAACTTCACTCTGACCAGCGATAATGGAGACGGAGCGTCTCTGGTTTCCAGTCAGACCAGAATAAAATCATCTGCTGGCCTTATGACCATTCTGCTGCCATGCTGGGTTCTTGTTCCTTTGTTCAGTTGACCGGTGTAACGATTCCAGCTAAAGCCCGAGGTTTGGTCTGCTCCTACAGACTAGTGGCAGCAGCAGTTGGCACACAGCTGGTGGAACTTCTTAGTGCAATGTAATGAAGAACTGTTCTGCTCCATCTTGTCTGCCATGTATCTGGTGTAAACAACGTTGTTTAGGATCATTGTGTTCTGATGACTTCCTGAGGGTGGAGTGTCAGAAAGAGAAGAAGGTTCTTAAAATGAAACTAACCACCAACTTAACTTTTTTACTGACAAACTATAGAAATTCAATGTTCTATCTTAAATTCAGCCTTGGATAGACTAGCATTAGCCTTGGATAGACTAGCATTAGCCTTGGATAGACTAGCATTAGTATTGGGTATTGGACATTTTAGTGTAAACATTTTTTTATTTCTGCAATATTTTGCCTAAAACTGTCTCAGTTCTTCCTCCAGCTACTGAACAAGTTGCTAAATATAGCAACAAAGTGGATGATTATGCAACAGGTCTTCTCTCGTCCTGACCACGCCCCTCTGGGTCTCTTGGCTCCGCCCACTTTGCTGAAACTTTTCCTCAAGGAGTTTAGTTATATTTTAAAGAGACAGAGGCCAATTTCAAGGCATCAGATATGATATGATGTGAGGTCAAATTTTTGTTTTAAGTCATGTTTGGTATATACAGCATTTTCATAACGTCTGAAGCTAACAGTCACTGGATTGCGCTATAAAATGGCACTATACATAAAAAATAATTAAGAATACTTTCCCTCTGAAGCTGCTGGTTCTGCTGCTCTGTTGTTGGACGATGAGTCCAGTTGGAGGTGATGTGGTTCTGAGGAAGGTGGATTCGTATCAATCTCCAGGCAGATCAGAGGGGTGTGTTACAGTCCAGCAGGAATCCTGTTATTTACGGGAGGTTCTGTCTGTCAGAAGGTCGTTTGGGCTGAAATGTTTCCACTCAGATGGTTTTTCTCCTCCAAGCGGCTGCAGGTTTTCTGATCTGCTGACAGCGTGTTGTTGCAGTCATGAAGCAGCGCTGCAGGTTCCTCACAGGCGCTGTCACTTCTCATCCGTCACATTTCACCACTTTGGTTTAAAACTGAACAGATTCTGCTTTTAAAATCTTCCTGGAAGATGTGAGTCCATGTTCTGCTCCGTCCTGTCTACCAGTTAATCAGAATGTTTCCAATATTTTATTTTTGGTTTTCAGGCTTGATGAGTTTTACTTGAACAAACCTCCAGATTCACAATTAATTCCCTGCTTCAGTTTGATCTAAATTAGCTCGTTAAGACAAGTCAAGCCCCCAATTATCTCAGAGTAGAACATCATCAGTAGGTATTAGCCCACTTCACTTCTCCAGCTGACCTTTGACCTGCCAACTGGAGTGTGTGGAAGCAGGAGGAGCTCCAGGGTTAAACTTTAATGAGCATCTTTGCTCATTAAAGAGCTCAGGAATGTTTCCTGAGCTCTGCAGGAAACATTCACTAATAGAAACTAATTCATTCACCTTCAGCAGTTCAGCAACAGGATCAGGTTTCCTCTCAGCATGGAGGATAAATGTTCGCTAACGGCGCTGGCAAGAGAATCACAGCACTAGCTACTGTTAGCTTTGGAGGCTAGAGGCTAGCATGCCTAGTCTGGTCAACCACTGGACTGCCTTCTTCCACTGCTGCCCATTAGCACAGACAGGCTGGCTTTAACATTTGATAGGCTAGCCTTAGCCTTGGATTGCCTAGCATTAGCCTGTCATAGGCTAGCATTAGCACTGGATAGGCTATCTTTAGTCATTCCAGCTGTTGGACCCAAACCAGACCTCGGTGTTGTTCCCCAGCTAAGATCAGATCCAAATGCCACGGCGCCTCACTTGGTGACCTTTTCTCTCCCAGCAGGGTCCGTCTGTCCCTTCCCGCCTCCTGGTGACCTTTGTGTTTGCTGTGCAGAGCTGGAGCCGGTCGAACCTGCAGCCCTCACTCAGACAGCAGGAACAACATGAACACAAACTGTTCAGCCTTAAGAGGCAGAGAGAAGGAAGTGAAGCAGCAGAAGTTTCTGGAAAAGGTCAACAGGAAGGAGGTTCTTCCTGGTTCTGGATGGGTCTAAAGTATCTGAGCTGCAGCAGTGATCAGACCAGGTCCAGATATTTGAGGATGAGACCACGGTTTTGATCTGAACAGGCACAGTTATGCTAATCCACTAGTAGGTAAATTTGAAAGTGTTTAGCTTCCCCTAAATCTTTCCAGGTGAATTCTAAAGCGCTAATTTACTTTGTTGTTTTCTAAACTGTTTTGAGGTTTTGGTTGTCGACTGTTCAGAATTCAAGTGGTATAGTAGACGTTTATGTTCATGCTCTTATTTTGAAGTTGGTGAAGTTCTGTTCCCTCTCCTCATGTTCGCTTTATTGAGCAAATGACAATACAACACATGAAGGAATGAGGTAAAATAATTTAAACCTACCTTTGTTCTGTGGGTTTTCTGCCCAAAGCATTACTGTGGCCAATTAGGCTAAGAGTTAGCAAAACTCAACAACTATAAAACTGAAACCATGAATGAAAGGTCCAAAGAATCACTTCCTGTGGCCCAAACAGTACAGGAAGGAGTGCAATGACATGTTTAATCATGTAGGGGGCGATATGCTATGTTGTAGCACGTGTGTTATTGACAAATGGTTGAAATTACCACCTTAGCATTAGCTTCTGCTAAGTTCCATGTTGGTATAGCACTAGCAGGGCTAATGTATATGATTTGTGCTAGCAGGGCTAATGTATATGATTAGTGCTTTAGGGTTAGCGTAGCTAGCTTTTTAGTTAGCGGTCTCCACGCCTCCATCTGAATTTGGCTGATTTTTAAACCATAATGCTCCCTGTTGTTCTGTTTGGGTTCTTCAAGGTTCTGTTAGGCCAGGATGAGACCTTCAGACGGGTCAGAAGGTCTGACTTTAGCCCCTCCCCAACTCCACCCTGTAGCAGAGGCTGACCTCTGACCCCGAGGGGTCAGTCCATGTGTTTCACACTGAGAGGAACTGATTCTGCATGGACATTATGACCTGGAGTCGGCACCAGAACCAGAACCATCTGGGTCCGGTCTGTCGCCATGAGTCAGAACTGTGGTAAAAACGAGTTCAGCTCTAACCATGACTCCAATCCAGCCTGATCAGAGTCTGAATCATGACTCATCGCTACCATGTTCAAGCGGTGATTCACTGATGAGTCTGACGAGTCACACCTGTGACGTGATCAGGCGGCTCCTCAGAGGTCAGAGGTCAGGCGGCTCCTCTGAGGTCAGGCTGACCTTCATCTCCAGCCAGCTCGTCATCATCCTCACCTCCTCCCGGTTCTTTGCTAATGAAGACGCGGCGTCTCTGATGATGGTTTCCTGTGTTGCAGTAAGCAGGACCAGCTGACCCTCCCTAATGTCCCGGTGGAGGACCGCCTCCCGTCGCCCCCCCGCACGGCGCCGCCCACCATGAAGGTAACACCTGCTGCAACCTCCAGACGCCGCTCAGCGTCACCCTGTCTGCCTGTTTCTCTGTTAGATCTGTTATTCCAGATGAAACCTGCAGGTCTGATGACATCACAGGAAGCGGCTGATCAGACTCCACATCCGTCAGTATTTTCCTCTTTATTTGGATGTTTGGTCCATATTCCTCCATTAGAGGAATAAATCCAAGGGATTCTGCTTGGATTCATAGAAACACTTGGAGACGTTTCTATAAACAATTTTAATTATTTCTATAAACCAAATCAACTTATTTTGCTGATGAACTGTAAAATTGGTTAATAAGGGTACTACCTTTACGTTTCTGCGGAAACTGTGACATTTTAGTGTAAATTTGTTTAATTCTGCAACATTAGCCTAAAACTGTGTCAGTGCTGCCCTCTTTGGGTTGAACGGTGGCTACTGCAGTTGAATTTTCCTATTGGCTACTACAGCAGTTCAGCTGGGCTGATGTCTGATAACACAAACTAAAGTCACTAGATTTGTCACTAGTCACATTTTGACTAAAAGTCACTAACTTGAATTTGTTAGCATTTTGCTAACGGTTTGCGACCAGTTTGCTCCATCCAGTATCCATCTTGGGTCAGAGGTCAAACCTAACATTGACCGTCTTGTATCACCAAAGCTTCACAGTCCGTGTTCAGATCTATGGACAGTGACATGTCCACCATGTTGCTGGTCAGCCCATTCTTGTGCCTCCTGTGATGTCGTCAGTCCAGGTCCGGTAGAATCAGCAGCTTTATTCTCATCCTGAAATCATAACGGATAAAAATCCGTCCTTCCTTCCCCGGTTTGTTCTTGTTGATGAGTAACAGAAACATGGGGAGGTAAACCCGGTTCAGTTCTGATTCAGTACAAATGTTACTTCCTCCTGTTTCATTCTCAGTGATTCATAAATACTTTTGCAGTTTAGACATATTGAAGCGTTTGTCCTGACAGTGAACTGGTTTACCTGTTTCTGTCTGCAGTCGGCTCATTTCTTCGACATGATGGACAAGATGGAGGTAAGACTTTAATTCGCATGGATCCGTCTAACGGTTCTGTTAAAGGAGCCGAGACGCCGGCAGGATGAGGAGACTTTATAAAACATCAGGAATCATCTGCAGAAGAAGAAATGAGGGGGAAAAAACAGAAGAACAGAAGAAGTTAGGAGGAAGTGGAGCCTTTAAGTTTGGTTTGTTGACTTAATGACATCTGATGAGGCGGCAGCATCATGCTGTGGGATCATTGGATCAGCAGCGATCACAGATCAATATCTCAATGTAGCATTTTTCATCAAAACAATAAAATAAATTAAAGGGCAGGTGAGGAAGAGGAGGGCAGAGAGACGGAGCGAAGAGCAACTTGGTCCAGTTGGACGGCAAGAGACAGAAAACCAGACGAGTCAACAGATGTCTCACTCGGACTGAAACCCAGAGTTCTGCTGGGTTTTGGTTCCGACTCTGAATAAAATGTTTTTGTTGGCTCATCAGAATAATTTCGTCCTGTTTTCTCTCCCGACTGCGGAGCAGCAAGTACCAGAAGCTGTTGAGATGAAGACAGTCCCTCTGAGACAGAAGGCACGTCCGTCCACCTATCTGTCCTCACGTCCGTCCACCTATCTGTCCTCACGTCCCTCCATCTATCTGTCCTCATGTCCGTCCACCTATCTGTCCTCACGTCCGTCCAGCTCATGTCCCACGTTCCTTTCCATGTTGATGTAAAACCAGATGAGCGTCTGAGCAGCAGGAAGTCTCTGTTCCCGACAGGAAGTCGCTCCAATCTTCACCTTCACCTTCATCATTATCATCATCATCATCCTCGACAACCCAAGTTGCATGTCCGCTCTGTTGCTGTTCACGTGGATTTGTTTCTTCCTTCAGTTTAACATCCCATTGTCTTTGGTTTAGTAAAAGTGAACCTGTGGATTCAGTCAGAAGTTTACAGGAAGTGAAACTGAAGCTGTTGTATTCCAGATGCGATGTTGGCCATGTTTGAAACGCCTCTGTCTCTGTTTCAGGATGATTACATTCCTTATCCCAGGATCGAAGAGGTGAGACTCAAACGTCTCTGTCCTCTAGTCCAAAGGTTGTGGGTTTGATTCCTGCCAGCAGTTTGAGGCTGTCGGGACGGTTTCACTCTGTCTGCAGTTTTATTAATATTCTGATGGTTTCCAAAAATGTCTGGGCAGAATTTTTTCTATCAAAGTTAAAATTACAGTTTGGACATATTTTGTTATTATGGCTGCAAAACCTGAGATTTGGTTCATTTTCCCAGGAGAAGTTAAACTTGACTTTCCAACATTTCAGCTGTTTAGATAAAAAAACTTACAAAAACTGACTTTATTTTAAGGTTTTATGAAAAAAAATCGTGAAGTTGTGATTGGTATTTCAAATGTTCACAATATAACAAAAACAAAGATAAACACAGATTGATATTGCACATGAACTATTGCTTTGAATTGTGAATATTTCACATTTGCAAAAAAAACTATGCAAAAGATAACGACATAAAAAAATAAAAATTATGCCACATAGCAACACAAAGGTGATAAAACAAACATTCTCAAATCACATATTAATATTTCTGTAGGCCAGTCTACATAGGAAAAAAGGAGGAAATTTCCACAAAAACCAGAAATTTTCTAGAAAAAAACCCAAAAATATTTGAGCTTCAAAAGTTGAGAATTTACTAGAAAAAACTCAGAAATTTCTTAGATTTATCTCAGAATTTTTCTACTTTTGATATTTTTCTGGGTTTCTCAGTATTATTTTTTTTATTGGAAATCTTCAACTTCTCAAGTTAAAAATGTCCTATTTTTTCCACAAAGTTTCTGATAATAATCTCAAAATTTCTGAGATTTTTGGTGGAAATGTACTCCAGTTTTTTCGGTCCACTCTGACTCCAATACGCCGTCGCATATTTCATTTGAACTTTTGACCTGACACTGAAAATATGATGAAAAAGGTTAAAAGTAAAGAAGTTCATTCTGAACATTCAAAATATATGACTGTAACAAGACAACAATGCTGTAGTAATAACAGTAGAGCCGTTACCATGACGACGCAGCAGCAGGTTTCCTCCAGGTGTGACAGAAACATGTCGACTGCAGGTGTTGGAGAGGGGGCCCCCGTACCCGCAGGTCATCCTGCCGCAGTTTGGAGGCTATTGGATAGAGGATCAAGAGGCTCCGCCCCCTTCAGAGGCCCCGCTTCCTAAGGCCACGCCTCCAGATGCTCCACCCATTCAGGCTCCACCCCCACCAGAGGCCACGCCTCCCGAGGCTCCGCCCCCTTCCTCCTTGCAGTGCAGCGGTTTAGAGGTAGAGGATGGAGGAACAAAGGAGGCAGAAGGTTCTGCCCCAGGGGATTATGGGTATCACCTGGAGGAGATCAACGAGGCAGCACGCGCGTACAGGAACCACTTCCTGGGCAGGGTGAGCTGTGATGTCTTATGAAATAAATCCGTGTTAAAACATTTTGTGGTTTGCAGCAGTTTCAGGTTTTGGTCTCCAACGTCTTCCTGCCTTTCAGGAACATCTGAACTTCTTCTGCCCAGTCAGCAGTTTGGGAAACCTGCTGCTGTCTGTGAGACACGAGGAGGAGAAGGAACACGAATACCTGCACGTCATCATCAGGTAAACACAGGAACCGGGTCGGGTCAGAGCTCAAAGAGGGGCTTGACTCGCTAGGAACTGCTTGTAACTAGTGGTGTGTATTTATTATGTAATTTATCGTAATAAATTTCTTATCACTATAAAAATCTTGATTTATTGTTGTGACAATAAATTCCAGTTAATGATGTTTAACTGTCAACTTTGATAGTTTTGCTATTTTCTCTGCAGTTTATCCAATAAAAGCCTCAATAAATACCAATAAATATGATTAAATACAGTCACTGTCTGCAGTTTAGTGAAACAAATCAGACTTCATCATGTGACTGGTGCCCTAAAGAGACAAACAGGAATGTTTTTCAAGAGCACTATTTGTGTTTGTGGGGCTATAGTTGCTGCAGTGTTATAGTCGCCTAAAAAGATGCAATAAATAGTTATTAACATCACCTTTATCATTATCACAAGTGTACCACAAATTATCGTGATAAAACTTTAGGCCCACATCGCCTTACTGGTGACTCTAGTTAAAGTTTGTAGCATTTTTGTTTTTAGGTAGGGGGGCTTGGACCCTCTCATTGCTGCTTTTGGTCTAGTTAAAGCTTTAAAAGCAGTGTTGTTCCTCTGGATCCAGGTTTGTTTCTTGTGTTTGCTTCAGGTCTCGTCTGAAAAGCGTCTACCACAGATTATCTCTGGCGGAGCTGCCGGACATCCCCAGCGTTCCGGAGCTGGCCAAGGTGTCCACACACCTCACTTCCTGTTCTCCTCGAAACTACTTCCTGTTCCTGTGGTTAAAAAGACAACTGTTTAAATCAATCAGTCAATTTTTATTTGCATAGCACATTTCAGCAACAAGCCATTTCTAAGTTATTTTACATCATAAAAACACAAAGTCTCTCAAAAACTCTCAAATATTAAGAGCTGCTCTAGAAATTACAGCTCTGGCTTGAAGACTAGCTAAAGACAGATAATTCAATTAAAGGGCCGGTATGAGAATGTTTTTCCCTCATTAAATCAAACCTGCGCTGTTGCTTTGATTCTTTTATGTTTAAGAAATCTTTTAATCTCCATGGCAACCATTCAGGTGTTAATACGTCTGGGTGGACCTATCCCCACCTCCAAGATCCAGCTCCACCTCACTCAGCTCCTTCAGACCAGCCAGCAGCAATTAGCAAACATCTGCTGAGCTCATAATAGGAGCTGCTGCTCAGAGCAACGCTGGTAAAAACGTTAAAGGGTTAACAGAGGAGCCATGTAGGGATGACTTCCTGGAGGCGGAGCTTCAGAGAGAGCAGGAGCTTCTTAAAGAGACAGAGGCCCAATTTCAAGGTGTCATATTAGGGAGTTAAGTTTCTTGAAATCATATTTGATATATAGCATTTTTATAACAACTGAAGTTAACATATTTAGTTGATTTTGCTATAAAATGGCAGTAAGACAGATAAACCTGCATCGTTTTTGTTTTCTTTGACAGAAATGTAGAAGGTGAATATCTCGTTACAATCCAGGTTAATTTGATTTGAAACATGTCTGAGGCTAAGAGATGTTGTGCACGAAGCATTTCACACTGACCTGTGGGAGTTTAATGCTGATGAAAGTTAACAGTGGGACCTGTTTGTCCTGAAGCTTGTGTGCGACGAAGCGGCCTCCCTGCGGTTCAGTCCGGTCCTCTACCCCAAGGTGAGCTCGTTTTCCTCGCTCTCCTCTCGGTTCCTCCTGCTGAGACTTGTCCAGCTGACGCCGTCCTTTCCGCCTGCAGGCGTCTCAGCTCATCGTCAACTACGACGAACACGAAGTCAACAACACCTTCAAGTTCGGCGTCGTCTACCAGCGCTTTGGACAGGTCAGAACCGGCCATGCTGCGGCTCTCATTGACGCCCAACATAACTGGAGAAAAAACAATCTGACTCTGAATATTAACCAAACTCTAGATTCAATGTTTATTCAGCCAAGAAAACAAATTAGATCAGATCATTCATAGGATTAACTTTATGTAGCTTATTTATAAATCTCCATGCAGAAATATTTTCATCCCACAGTTTGTGTGTTTATCCACCCAGACACCAGGAGGCGCTACAGGTATAGAGACACAAAATTGGTTGAACAAAATTACTCTGTTTGTTTTTTTTACTGTGTTCAGGTTTGTCGCTCACAAAGTCTTGTTTTTAATTTCCAAAATGAAATGTGTAAGGAAGTGGGAAATAATAAAAGCACCAGGAAGTGAAAATGTCCAAATCCCAAATTATGGTTTTACATTTAATGCCAAACTGTAGCAACATATCAAAAAGTTTATCTTATCACACAGTTAGACAAAGGGATCAACAAAATATTTTATTTGAATTTTACCTGTATTCTATTTTACTTTCATTTTATGTATTTTATTTATTTTAAATATTTTTATTTGTGTTTTGTTTGTTTCAAATCAAGTACTTTTATTTGTTTTTTATATTATTTAATTATTTGCATTTTATTTTGTATGTCATGTTTTTGTATTACTATTTTGTTTGTGATTTATTTTTGTAAAATGAAATATTATCTTCGTGTCTTCTACATAGTTTCTATAGTAATGTAGAAGTTACTGTGTGAAAATTGAAGAATAACAGTTTCTGCCTCCTGAGGAAACATTTGACTCGTAACCTCTACCTGAGCCTGAGGTGATCTGTGATTGGCTGTGACAGCAGAGATGATCTGTGATTGTCTGTGTCGGCTGTGACCTGTGCAGGTGTCAGAGGAGGAACTGTTCACCAACAACCAGGAGTCTCCGGCTTTCTCCGAGTTCCTGCAGCTGCTGGGAGAAACGGTGGAGCTGCAGGACTTTAAGGGGTGAGCAGCGCCACAAACTGAACCATGGACGACACAAACTGTGGAGTTTCTGTTCAGAGCAGCAAAATCTGATCTCAGGTCAGCGCAGAGTAATAATAATAAAGTTAGTCGAGTAAAAATAAAGAGAAACCGTCCAGGAAATGAGTCAGGCGAGAGGAAAAGCACACATTAACACATCATTTAATGTTTGGAAATGGCATCAGCAGGCAGATAAAATATACCGTTATGTGGAAATGTTGATATTTTAAGGACCAAAATGAAAATAATTGACATAAATAATGTAATTACAAAAAAATTACTTTCAATATAAAGATTATAAAACTTTATCATAAACTGCAGGTGTGTTTGTGTGTCTGGTGATTTTTTTGGTTAAAACAAGTTTGTTCTTCAACCAGTACACGGAAATTTGACTCAAGTCAGAGTAGAAATACTTTATACTAAAGTTACTCGAGTAAAACTAGTTACTGCCCAGCTGCTGCTTTTTAAAACCGACTCGACATTGAATATTTATTAGAAATAATTTGGTTGTTTGGGATTTAAATGGATTCATTGGAACCTAAACTTTCATATTTGTTGTAATTTTCATCAAAATGAAACTTTTTCATCTTTACCAGAAATTGAAAACCGTCAGTATCTGGATTCTCTAGAGCTTCAGGAATAGAAACTAAAACATAACAATGTCACGGTGTGTTCACCCGCTGGTTCTGTTGGGCTTGGTGGAACCGGGCCGGTCCAGTCAGCTCTCGCCCTCCTGTCTGCAGGTTCCGGGGCGGGCTGGACGTGTCCCACGGCCAGACGGGGTCCCACTCCGTCTACACCGTCTACAGAGGTCAAGAGGTCATGTTCCACGTCTCCACCAAGCTGCCGTTCACCGAGGGAGACGCGCAGCAGGTAGAACGGAAAACTGCCGGGAGTCCAGGAAAACTCAGGAAATAAAAACAGAACTGGAACATGGGTGTCTGTGGTTCTGTTTGGTTCTGGTTGGTTTTGTTTGGTTCTGTTTATTCAGGAAAGGTTTTTGGGTTTAACCTTAGAGTTTCTATCAGCTTCTTTCTTTTTGTTAATCAAAGTGAAACTGAAACAATATTTTTACAGAAACCAAAAATAAATATTTTAGTTGCTGTCCTCTCAGAGTAGAGAAACTGTTATTCTTTCTGCTGATCAATAATTAAAGGTATCGATTATCAGAGCTATGGTTATGTCCTGAATGCTTTTGATACAGGCGGTTGCCCAGGGCGGCACGAGAAGAGGGGATGTTGAGCGTTTCAATCATAAAACTGAACTTTTAAAGTTTATTTTCATGGCACATAAAAACACCTGAAAATGGACTCAGATTGCTCAGTTTAACTCAGTGTTTTCAAGACTGCACAGCCCCCTGCTGGTCGCTAAACTTTCAGCACTAACGCTTTGCATGTGTCACTTCCTGTCGCTCAGCTGCAGAGGAAACGCCACATAGGAAATGACATCGTGGCGGTGGTGTTCCAGGAAGAGGCCACGCCCTTCGTCCCCGACATGATCGCCTCCAACTTCCTGCACGCCTTCATCCTGGTGCAGGTGGAGGAGACGCGCTCGGACAGCGCCACCTACCGGGTAGGAGGTCTCACTGAACCAGACCATACCGACCCGACCGAAGTCCATCTGGGTCGAGGAGAACCGAACCAAAATTGAACCTGCTTCTCCAATCTCTGGTAGGTTTCCGTCACGGCGCGAGAAGACGTCCCGCCGTTTGGACCGCCGCTGCCGAACCCGGCCGTCTTCAGGAAGGTGGGCTAGGAATCCGGTCCGAACCGGGTCAAGTTCTTACATCGAACGGGGTCACGTTCTAATGTCTGGACCGAACCAGGTCGAGTTCTAACGCCCGAACCGAACCGGTCTCATCTGTGGTTTTCTTTTCCAGGGTCCGGAGTTCAGGCAGTTCCTTCTCACCAAGCTCATCAACGCGGAGCTGGCCTCCTACAAGAGCGAACGTTTCGCCCGACTGGAGGTAACCAGCAGGGGGAGCCGTCTCCCTCAGCCTGCTGGAAAACACTGACAGGGTTCAGCCTTTTAGCAGGGTCTTATGGAGCTAAAATAGAATAGGGCCATAAAGTTTGTTCAGAATGTTTTTCAGCCAAAAAATTTTTTGATTTAGGGTTAAATGTTTTTTCAGTTTAAAAATTTGTTTTGTTCAAAATTGATTTTCACTGTAAAATAGTTTTTTGTTGGGTCAAAATATTTTTTTTTTATTTCAGTTTTAACCACTTTTTGTTTCAAAAATGTTTTTCAGATAAAATAATTTTTTAACGCCAAATCTTTTTTATCAGTTCATGTTTTAACTTTTTGGCCTTAGTTTACCTTCGTTAAATTTGCTTTCCTTTTGTTCAATCATCATTCCTCTTCTTCTGCTGCTGGATGAAAAAGTTTCCTGATCCAAACACAGTTTGTTGTGTCTGAATCATTTTGCAGCGTTTTGGGATTAAATCCTGATTTTCCCGGTGCATATGCTAGCAGTCAGGTTTCTCTGGAGTGAATCGGTTCGTTTTATTTCCCTCCCGCTCAGGAGCGGACCCGCTCCGCCCTACTGGACGGCCTGCTGGACGAGCTGCACAGACGCTCCCAGTGCATGCTGGGATTGGGCTTGGGCATGGAGGAAGAGGGCCGGGGTGAGAATGGCCACGCCCACGGAGGGCTGCTGGAGTCCATCAAGGTCAGTCTGAAGGTCACTTCAGCTTTACTCTCACATCCCAGTTTGATCGTCTGACTCTTTGTTGGAAACCAGTACAGGAGTTTAATGTTTAGCTGGTTAAAATCTTAATTAAATATTTCTGCTGTTTCATTTCAGAGAGCAATGAAGGGGCGGAGCGTATCCATGGAAACCATGTCGCGCGGTGGGGCGGGGCTGCCCACCAGTCTGAGTGGGGGTGGTCTGGCCCACCTGAGCATTGAGGTGAGCAGAACCGGTCCAACACTCCGGTTCAGGCTCGGCAGCCATTGGCAGCTGGATTGTTTGTGTGTTTCTGTTGCCAGGGCAACGTGAAGTCTCCGGTGAAGCGGCGCTCAGGCCTGTTCCCCCGCCTGCTGAGCATCGACAGCCAGACAGACAAACACAGCCACAGGAGGTAACCACGACGACGACCTTTCTGATGACCTGAAGGAAGTTTAATAAATACTGCGAAAAACTGAGAGGCTTTTTTTTTTAATTTAACACAGTCTGCTCAGAAAACCGTCACATCATCTGCAAAGCGAGTGATTTTATTGAACCTGACATCTGAAACACAGAATAAATGAAAACAGAACCCTGAGCTTTTTGTTTAGTGCTTTTTTAAAACGTTATTTAGCACACTTAGCTCCCCTAAATTATTTTTTCCAGGTAAATTCTAAACAGCTAATTGACTTGGCTGCTGATACTTTCAAATTCATGCTCTTATTTTGAAATGATTGAAGAATGTTCACACTGCAGTTCCATTTCCTCTCCTCACATTCTCTTTTTTTATCCAGTTATTTGAAACATTAACTTCAACAAAATACTGTGTTGACATAGCATCTTAGCATTTTCTTCAGCTAAATACTGTTTGGTGTAGTGCTTTAGCATTAGCTTTCCCTGAATACCATGTTGATTTAGCATCTTGGTGTTAGCTTCAATGAAGCACTTTAGCATTAGACAACATTTATGATTAGTGCTTTTGGATTAGAGCAACTGTTTTAGCTAGGGATGCTCACTTGTGGTCCTGAGGAACTCCATATTTATATTTGAGGCTAAATCCAGTTTTTCTATCATTTCACATCTCAGCTGTTAGCAGATATCTTTAGCGTGAAGGTACTGGCTCAGTTGTTCTTCTGGTTAAACTCTGTTTGCTGTGTCAGCCTCCTCAGTGAGCAGCGCAGCTTCGACTGTTCCCACCCCATGCTGGAGGTGAGGTCTGAGCTGCCGTCCAATCCCAGCTCTCCAGAGGCGGGACAACGCGACAGGTGAGCTTTAATCTGTCTTTTTGTTTGTAATCTGAGCAAAGCAGCAGCAACGTTTCTGTGTTTTCAGGATTCATCCGAAGAAGGAGAGCAGTAAGATTTCCAGATCCACATCCAGCACCTGCAGCTTCAGCATTCCCTCTAACGACGCTCACCTGGTGAGACTAATCAGTAACCTTCAGTTGATTGGTTGTAGCTGTAGTACAGCCTTGGCTGGTTGGAGTGGAGAACAAAAACTGTTCTCCCAGGAAAACCTGGTAGAGGTTCTGAATCTGTTTTTACGACTAAACTGGACGGGTTCTGACTCACCTTGTGGTCGTATTTGGGTCCAGCCAGAGTTAGCCTCCATGGCTGGTCCTCAGGTTGGTGTGACAAGAAAGTTCAGAGGTCATTTATGTTCTGACGAGGATTCAGAATCAGGAATAGTCTTGAATTTTCATGCTGTGAATCTGATCTCATTCTAAAACTTCTTGAACTTCTCCTTCTGTATCAGACTGCGCCGTCTGAGGTTTCCTGTCCCCTGATCGTCTGCCGCAGCCCCACAGGTTCAGTACATCCACCTTCATCATGTCCAGATTCCTGCGCTTCGCCTCACTGACCACCATTTATTTTCCTCTTTCAGAACTGAAAAACAAGAACTCTCCCAGATCCAACCTGAAGTTTCGCTTTGATAAGCTGACTCACTCTGCTGCTGTACGTCGGTTTGTCTGAGCCAACCCTTCCTGTGGTCCAGGCCCGTTATCCTCTGGTGGTCCTGGTAGCGCTCCATGCTTTCTGAAGGTTTTTCTGAGTTTCATCTTTAGACTTTGGCCGATTTTCCACCCAGCTTCAGATCTTCAGAAAACTGGATCACAGGAAGGAAAACAGGAATAGTACGCTGAACAATCTGAAACTCCTCTGATTTTTCTCTCTTCTTTATCAGCAGGGAAACTGAACTCAGGAGGTTCTGGCAGGTATGTGCGCTTCTCAGAGCTGTTTCAGGTTAGATGTTTAACTTCCCACCATAGCAATCCTGAGTCTGGACTCTGGAAGCTGCAGGTTAGCTTCTAGAGCTAACTTCCAAAGTTAGCTTCCAGGTTAGCTGCAGGCTAGTGCAAACTAGCTCCAGGTTAGCTGTAGGCTAGCTCTATGTTAGCTGCAGGCTAGCTGAAAGCTACCTCCAGGTTGGCTGCAGGCTACATGTAGGCTAGCTCCGGTTTAGCGCCAGGTTAGCTCCAAGCTAGCTGCAGGTTAACTCCAGGTTAGCTCCAAGTTAGCTCCAAGCTAATTGCAGGTTAACTCCAGGTTAGCTCCAAGTTAGCTGCAGGTTAACTCCAGAGAACTTCATGAGAACTTCATCTGGATCTCCTGTCTGTTCTCCAGAGAAACTACGTGGAGGTGCTGCCTTCACACCACCAGGACCAGGAGGACGGACTGAACCGGACCAAACCGCATCATCACCAACACCTTCCCGGTTCCTGATGCGCCGCTGGTTCTGCCTGATGTCACTAAAATCCGTGGATCGACCATGGAGACCCAGTTCCACCTACAGACAGCTTCTGTTATTTTAACCAATGAACGCTTTGAAGTTTTTTTGTTTTCCTTGTTTCCTTCTGGATGAAGACGGGAGTCACGGACAGATTTCCTTTTCAGGGAATGTTACAGGTGTTTTCCTCACTGATCAGTGAAATGGTTCCGAGTCGTTCGGAGATCGGATCCAGCTCTGTCCTTCCAGCTGGTTGACCTTCTCTGCCCTCCTCTTCCTCAGGGTAGCTACGCCCTGCTTTAAGTTCTGATTAAGTCCAGTGGACCTGGTGAGACCACTGAGGCTGACTGAGGACCTCTAGAGGCCAGAATTAGGAACAGTCAAAGCAAACCCAATTGTAGAGACGGTCCAATTAAATAGAAACTGGAATTATGTCTGAAATCTATTTTTAATTTAATTCAGTTTATTTATTCAGCACCAGAGTACTAGTTCTGTCACATAAAAAAACAGTTGTTCAGATTCCAGGTAAGTCCAGATCCAGTTCGGATCAATCCGGTTCAGATCCACACACAGTCAGAACCAGGACTCATCATAACAGATCAATCAAAGCCAACTGGTGAGAAGGCATCAGCTGTTTGGACCAAATCATCGCAGCGATCCCGCCTCCTCGGTGACCATGTGGCGACAGTGGAGAGGAACAGGAAGTAATCCTCCAGCTGGTATGCAGGGCCAGGTGTACTTTCTATGTTCAGCAAAAAATAGTCACGGCAGTCTTCAGAGGCTAACATGTAGTCAGCAAGCTAACCTACAACCTACAGTTGCTAGCTAAATATTTACCTTTGACCTATTTATTTAGCTTGCTAATGTGATATTTAGTTTGGAGCTAAATATTAGCAAGCTAAATATTTAGATTGCTAACTCACTATTAGAAAACTAAGCTACAGTTGCTAATTAAGTTTACCTTGGATCTATTTATGTAGCTTGCTAACTCAGTATAGAGCCAAATATTTAGTTTTTTCTGAAAGGTTTTTTGCTGAAACGCCTGCCGCTGTGTGACTGGTGCTTCGTGGAAATGTTCTGATCCAGAGGGTCGGGGTAGAGGTCAGAAACCAGGCCTGCAGTGAGACTTTCAGGCTGTTTTCTTTGTTCCTTCAACCAGAACCGGACTGAACGTTTGCTGTGACATCACTGTGAGTTTTTGTTCTCTAACTGGAAACCTAAAGATAAAAAACACAGATTGTCTCTGCTCATCGTTTTCTGTCTGATCACCGTCAGGAAATGTGAAAAATCCGTGACAGCAGGTTTTCCTTCAGACATTCCAGTTCTCTTGACCCTGAATGCACCGTGTTGAGTTTAAGGTCCCAGCAGAAGTCAGTGGCTTCTCTTCATGTCTCTCAGTGGATGTTTACTTCTGAATCTGATGATACCTTCACTGCCGTTTGAGTCAACATCACTGACGTCCCTCAGCTCTCTGGTTATTGTTCTCTGTATGAAGATTCAAAATATCCCGTTTAAAACTAAAATCAGTATTTGCACTAAAGCTGTTTCCTCGTTGTTTCAAGTCTTGTTCCAAGTTTTTAAATAAAAGTCAAAGTTTTATTTTGTCAGGGACCAACTGATGCTGCAGAAACACAACGATGTCAGTCACCTGTATGTTTCGTCTTGAAGGAAAACTGTGACATGAAAACCTGAAGCTATAAAGTTTCTGAATCGTTTGCACTTTGATTCCAGCGTGTTTGACTTTTGTGTGATTTTTTTCCCAGCAGCTTTCTGGTTTTTAAAGCTTGAATCTGCTCCCAGTAATGTGTGTGTGTGTTTGGGGTCAGAGGTTGTATGCTGGTCTAAAGACTTCATCACTTCTTATTTAAAGCTCAATTTTACTGGATCAGATAAACTTCTTAGTTAATTGACCAAAGTTCTCTGAGACGTCTGGCTGTAAATCAAAGCTAAAGAAAAGGTCCAGTTCAATAAAAGGCTTCAGCTTTTATATTCATGTGGAGCTATTTCTGCACATGAACAGTAAAGAGATTACTTATTTTTTCTGTAATTTAGCTCAAATAGAACCAATATAAAGTAGCAGAGATGGGACAGAGAACACAACCCTGTGGGACGCCACAGGATGTCATCCTAACAGACAGGAAACGCCTGCCAGGTGGTTAACGCTCCTGGATTTCTCAACATCTTAATGTCAGATTTATTTAGTTTATTTTATTTTTACTTTTTGTGTTTTTTGGTACATTTTTCAGTAGTTTTTCTTTCAAATTTTCATAAAGCCTTTAAGCTAACAAGATGCTTTCTGCGTTTTTACGTAATTAACTCCCATTTCAAAAAGCATTTTTAAATTACACTCCTACACCACTTTGATATTTTTCTTCACTGATGTTGATAAATCTTCAAAATGGTTTTATTAATTTGCAAATACTGAATTTTTCAAAGGCAGACTTCTGATGAATTAAAAAAAATAACTAAAATGAGCTCAGAATCTGTTACAGTGGTTACAGTTTTTCTGTTTTAAAGAGAAATTTGGTTTTTTCCTAAAACTGGGATTAAAGAGGTTAAAATGTAGGAAACATGAGGATTTACTGATTCTCATAAATGAATGATGAGGACTGACGTTGACAATTCATTAAAATAAAATTTAAAATTATGTTGTTTTTGTAGCAATTTTTAAATAAGCATTGTTTTGTGTGCATGAACCACAGAAAGTTACAGAACAAATCACACAAGAAATCAAATATTTCTATTGTTGATAAAATGATAAATAATTTTACTGAAAATTTCTCTTCAGTTGTTTTTTCTTCTTTTTTTGAATTGAGTTTGTTTTTCAGATTCTGAAATCTTAACAGGTGTTTTCACAGGAAATAAAACTGCAGTAAAATCGAATTTCTGACTCGATACAATCCAATTTCAGAAATGTCAGAAAAAACAACGCACTGATACACAATCAGTTTAGCCTTTACATGTAACTTTAAGCTTAAGTTCAGTGGAAGGAAAAAGTGTGGAGAAAAAATGTGCAACGTGGCTGACTGCATGCTTGAGAAGATCGTCCATTCAAGAGTTTGAGGAACTGTTAGAATCCAGAATCGTCTAAATTACAAGAAATAAACTCTTGAAATATTTTAAATATATAAATCTGTGTGCAGATTTACTCTATATGACCTGAGTGTCACGGATTGAACTGCTAAAATACAATATATTTTTGATTAAATCAAAATTTGAGATTAGTCTAAGAAGAATTAAGTCCATTAAATTTAGATAAATAAAACACTAGGGGGCGACATTCCCTGATTCTACCAGCATAACTCCGCAGAAGAAGAGCAGGGAAAGCGTTTGTGTAAAGAATATCAAAGAGGGGTATATAAAGCTATAAGCAAGTTGGATAATATAAGCAGGTGTGTATGTGTAGGGGTATGTTTAATCAGGAGTTAATGGAGGGAAAAGGTAGAAAGTGAAAGTTTATAGACCATCTCGAACCACACTCCATACCGGTAAGTGGCGGTAATGCTACTGTAAGTTTGTTGCCAACCGCCAATAAAAACCAAGAAGAAGAAGAAGAAGAGGAGCAGGGAAAGCATTACCGGGTTACGGAACCCAGCGCAGCTCGCTCTGCTTGTTGTCCGCAGCAGTTAGCTTCATGGCGGAGGTGCGTAGCTTGCGGGTCTCGGTGAAATCCGACAGCGGCTCGGAGCGCTCGGAGTCGGACTCTGACTCCGAGTCGGACAGAGATGGCCGGGAGGCCGAACCGATGGAGGTGGAGGAGGGCGAGCTGGAGGCGGAGGACGTGACGGTTAGCCGCTCCCTGAAGGAGCTGTTGCCGGTGAGTGTCTGAGGGCCGCAGGCAGACCCGGGGCTGGAGTTAGCTGCGGCCGGCGGAGCTGTGAGGGGAGGCGGCATGCGGCGCCACGGAGTCCCGCCTCGGTCCTGGAGTCAGCGAGACGTTAACCTGGCGGTTAATTGAGTTTAACAGCAGTAGAGGCGTTTGTCTTTCAGCTTCTTTCTGTTCAGTTAATAATCTAACAGATTTTAATTAATCTGTTAGAATTCATTAAAATTCAGAAGATTAAGATTCAGAAGATTAAAATTCATTCAGATTCATTAAAATCTGAATGAAGGCTTTGCAGGGGCAGGAGCAGGGGCCCTTGTGCAGGGGCACAGCTGTGCAGCTGCTGCCCCTGCACAGTTCCTCCATCAGTTCTCTGTGTTGCTTTAAAGCTGTGTTTTTATCCAGGTGTGAAGCAGATGTTCTCCTGCAGGGGGAGCCCAAACCTGAGGCCTCCAGCTGAACCACCTGACCCTCCATGTTAACCCCCTGCTGTGTCTTCTCTCTGCTCCAGGACACCAGCCGCAGGTACGAGAACAAGGCCGGAGCCTTCATCACAGGGATCGACGTCAACTCCAAGGTAAGAACGCACCTGGATCCAAGATAAACACACAAGTGGATCCAGGTAAAAACAACCTGGATCCAGGTGTGCATGTGAGCCAGTATCTTCTTATGTCAACATGTTAAATCTGATATTTGTCTGTTTTGGGTTTTTTTTTTGTGCTGTGAGATAAATGAAACCCAGCCGCTCTCAGGTTGATGGGATCCACTTGAAGCGGCTCTGATCTGACTCTGTTTGCTCTCCAGGAAGCCATCGAGAGGAAGGAGAAGCGGGCGAGACGTTTTCATTTCCGCTGCGAGGAAAATGTCGGTCAGAGGAACGTCTTCCTGGATAAAGACGCCATGAAGAAAGGTGAGGCGGTGTTCTGTTTGCTGCTGTTCACCAGGAATTCTTTAAACCTCCTCTTTCTTCTTATGTGATGCCAGCCATCCCCAGGCTGCGCATGGAGGCCATCCATGTGACCGGCGTGGACGACATGAGCACCCAGGACGTCTTCGGCTACTTTAAGGAGTATCCGCCAGCGCACATTGAGTGGATCAACGACACAGCCTGTGAGTCCAGAACCCGGTCAGAACCGGGCATGTTTGGGTCAGAACTGCAAAAATGTAAATTTCTGACTTTTGAGTCTTTATGTTTTCTTTGACAAATGGTGGATATCAGCAAATGGTGCAATTCAGAGCTTTAGCTTTAGCTTCTGCTAAATGCCACATTGGTATAGCCTTTTAAAGGTAAAGGTCATTTTATTTATATACCACATTTTCAGCAACAAGGCATTGCAAAGTGCTTTACAGAAATTAAAAGGAAATACAAACAAAATAACAAACCAAAGGAAAGAGCAAAAACGGAAAAATAATCTAATAATGTTGATCCAAAGTACATAAACTAGATACTCCTGTTCGGGTTTGGTAGATTTGAAATGCCTTGCTGCTGAAATGTGCTATACAAATAAAATTGTATTTGATTTTGATTTGATGAGTATAAGTAAGTATCCTCTGGTTCAATTCCTTTTCTGGGTTGGAAGAAAAGGAACCTAAGACGTAGTTGCTAAGGTAGTTTTTCTGGATTCTAAGTTCGTTCTAGTTCCTTTTCTGGGTTGCAATAATAGGAGTCTCTCTGCATAATAATCTAAAAACATAATCTCATGTTGATCTAAATAGTGAGTACTCTATAGTTTCTAAAAAAATAAGCTAAAGAGTGACTAACAAACTAGAGTCTCTGGATTCCAAGTTTGTTCTAATTCATTTTCTGGGTTAAAAGTGAGTACTCCACAGTTTCTAACAAAATAAAATAAAAAAGAGGAATGGACACATTAGGGCAAATGGCAACATTCAGACAAAACAAAGGGCAAAACAAAGACCTGAGTGAAGGAAGTGACATCACAGGCCCATGAAACCACGTTGCTCAGCCTCCCGGCAGAAGTCCGATAAAGATATTGTTGTCAAGGCATGATGTCCTTGGGAGCGCTCAGCTCCACAGCTGCATGGATAACAGGAGGAGCTGAGGTGGGAAGGAGCGTTATGTTTACATATCTTCAAGTAGATTGGAAATATACAGCCCTTCCAAGGCAACATGGGGAAAGTCAATTCAGATACAGAATGTCTTAGGTCGGGTAGATTATAAGTTTCAGTCTTCCCTAAAGTCTCTCCGATACATCTCAGTTCCCAATTATCCAAATTAGTTTGGTCGTTCCAAAACTAGCAACTTCTCCAAGATCGATTCCATTCCGTTAGTGAGTTTTGAATCCTCAGCTGGGCTGCGAGTCTCAGCAAGACTCACATCTTGCCGAGATGTGAGTCTTGCATCTCTGTCCACACCAACAGTCTGAGTGTTCGCTAGTTCGGCCAAGTCCGTCACAAATTTGTGGATAAGCCAGGTATCCGCAAGCTCCAAACAGCAGATATCCTGTTATCATGAATAAATCTGGGGTGAATCCCACCGAGTGTGTCCCCGCAGGGCAAGAGGGCTCTCCTGTGTTCAGTCTTCTCGTCGAGAAAATTTGATCAATTATATTGAGAGACCAAGTTGACCAGATCCATAATTTGTAGATTCGGAGGATGTGCAACGAAAGGCTCCACAAATATAGAAAAAGACAAAAAACAGACCAGGCATGGGCAGGGAGGGAGCAGAGGAAAAAAGTGTTCACTGAGAGCAAGAGAAAAAGTGCACTGTAGCCTTTAGCTCCCACTAGTGTTTGCTGTGATTGGCGCTTTATGGCTAGCCCAGCTAGCTTTATAGCTAGCGGTTCCCTCCACTGGTTCTACTCTGTGATTGGTGGAACCTCCTGACTGGTTCTGATGGTTGCCGGCTGATTACCTGTGCCTTCCTGTTTCCTAGGTAACGTGGTTTGGCTGGACGATGACACCTGCATCAGAGCTCTGATCAACAGCAGCCGGATGCCTGAACCAGAGGCTGTTACCACGGAGACGGAGTCCGGATCCCAGCCCGACGACCCGAGCAAAGGTCTGTGTGGATCAGAACCTGAGTCGGTGCTTCCTGACGCTGCAGTGCATTCTGGGTAAATTTGTCTGTCTGAACGCCGCAGCTCGTCGGGATCGGGGATCTGAGGACGAGGATGATGAAGAGGAAGAAGGTGAGGTGGAGGAAGAGAAGGAGAAAGAGGTGAAGAACAGCAGAGACGATGAGAGCAAGACGGCTGGACAGGTAAAGCTTCACCTGGGAGGACAGGAAGTGGTCGTCTGACTGATGAGTGACTCAGCTGTGTGTGTGTGTGTGTGTGTGTGTGTGTGTGTGTGTGTGTGTGTGTGTGTGTGTGTGTGTGTGTGTGTGTCTCAGGTGGGTGACCTGTCGCAAGCGGAGAGAGAGTCTCTGCTGAGGAATGAACTGAGACCTGTCATCAAACCGTTCAAAGGAAACAAGCTGCTGCTGCGCTTCGCCACGCATGGTAACACACACACACACTCACCAGCTGGTATTTCCACCCTTCTGAGGAATTTCATTGACTGAATATGAGTAGATGTTCTGCATAGATATATCTTTTAAATTCAGCATTTTGTCTATAAACACGCATTAACACAAGTCCAACATGTTCTGACCCGTTTCCTCCCGGTTCCGGTCCAGATGACAGGAAGGAGCTGGGTGCGGCGCGCCGCAGCAGATACTACATGAAGTACGGAAATCCAAACTATGGAGGCATGAAGGGAATCCTCAGCAACTCCTGGTGAGTCTCCGCCCTCTGGTCGCCATGGCAACTGCAACACTAGACAGGTATTGACCAGGCCTCGTCCTGCAGGAAGCGGCGGTACCACAACCGGCGCATCCAGAGGGACGTGATCAAGAGCAAGAAGCCTCTGATTGGAGACAGCATGGGACACACTCCGCCATACACACACCGACACTCCGGTAACAGCTCCGCCCACACCCTGCCGTCACCACCCACGCTGTTACCCACAATCCTCTGCTTCCACCCTCAGCTGACCTGGTCAACCTCCCGGAGGAGCCCATAAAGGAGGAGGAAGAGGAGGAGGACGAAGAGCAGGAGGACGAGGCCGATGAGGACATGGACTCTGACGACAGGGTGGTGGAGTACAAGGAGAGGGGCGGAGCCTCGCTGCCGCTGGGGGCAGGGCTTCGCAGCCGGGCGGAGCGCTCTCCCTCGCCGTGGTCCGAGTCGGACGAGATGGACTACGACCTGGAGCTGAAGATGATTTCCACACCGTCGCCCAAGAAGAGCAAGAAGATGACAATGTACGCTGACGAACTGGAGGGCCACTTGAAGAACATCAGGTGAGAACCACTTCCTGCTTCCACATCCCGCTTCCACTTCCTGTCGCCTGGCCTGGTGACAGGAAGCTGAGCAGAACCGGGCTGGAGGTTTTGTTCATCCAAAACTTGTTCCATGCGAAACAGGAACCGGATCGGGTCATCGGGTTCTCAGAATCAGGCCAAGGCCTCATCGCCCCCCAAGGTAACGGACGTCCGGCAGCTGCTGGAAGAGAAGCGTCAAGGCGGCTCTGGCAGCAGGCGGCGCTCCCCGGTGGCCGGAGGCAGGAAGACAGGTGAGGCATAGAACCAGGTGTTCCAGATGCTGTGGCGGCTATGTGAGACTGACCTTTACTGACCCCGCAGATGTGAGGCAGCGGCTCGGGAAGAGGCGCTACTCCCCCGACAGGCGGCGCTCGGCCTCGCCCCCGTCCCCTAGGGACACGCCCCCACCCCGGGAGCCAATCAGCAGCGTGCACCGCAGACTAGGCGTGGCCAGCCAGGAAGGCAGAGGACCAAACGCTTCCATAGACAGGAAGACGAGTACGAGTACGCTGTGACCTTTGCTACCTACATTAAAACTCAGTCAGAATGGTTCTGAGCAGATTATAATCCAGATTTATGTTTGAGAGTCCTGATCTATTTGTTTAAAATCCACTTACTGTCTGATCCTCCGACTTCCTGTCTGTCTGTAGGCGCTCTGTGGAGCAGGCTGGGTTCCGCCGCTGGCGACGACAGCAGCAGCAGCGCCGGGCGTCACGAGCGCAAGCAGGGCAGCCGCCCAGAGCAGCAGGACGGCAGCCGGAGGAGGCGGGGTGACAAGGAGGAGGAAGAAGAGGAGGGAGAAGAGGAAGACGACTCTACGCTGCAGAAGGTCTGGGGTGCCATGATCAAACAGAAACAAGAACGCCGCAGCCACAAGATGAAAAAGAGCCGGCTGGACAACCTGCCGTCGCTGCAGATCGAGATCAGCCGCGACAGCAGCGATGACTCGGATGCTTGAATCCAGGGGATGGAGCCTAACGCCCCTTCACCTGCTTGGGGCGGGGCAGAGCGCCGTCACTAACCATTCCTGTTACCTAGGAGGAGCTGAACTTCCTGTTTGCCGGGATCACGATGAGACTTAGGGCAGAACTGAGAACAGAGGACCCTGTTGGGACTGCGCCCCTCTGCCTGAACCCTTCCTGCTTCTGTTTGTAGATTTTTATTTCCTTCCTGTGTTACACCATCAGCTTCCTCTTCCTCTGTGGGACGGGAACCGGGTCGGGTTGCCGGGTTGCCAGGTCCACATCAGCTGTTCCCAACGTTAAATGAACCCATGGAGCCGCTCTTCCTCTCATGATTATGATTATAATGATCCAGGTCAGAGTTAAAACAGTCAGACAGCAAAGCAGCCAATCAGCTTTTAGCCTGATGCTGATTGGCTGCTCAATAAATTCTGTTTTGCCTGACCTTTGATCTCTACATTCTGTCCACTCTAACCACGAAGCAGAGCAGAACTGTAAAGTGGGAGGAATATGATTCATTGTTCGATTTTTATTAATAAAAATCTGGAAAGTAAGTTGTGTCTTTGTATTCAGATAATTTGCTTTAATATTTAAAAATGTCATCAGACAAATATATGAAGTTATTTCCAAATTTTGATATTTCATATTATTTTTTTGATATTTTAGTTTGATAAAACTAAAATAACTTGTGAAACTGATATTTACAGCAGGTTATTTGCCTACAGATATTTATGTTCCAAAATATTTTCACTTTGTGTACTTGAGCAAATCCATCCTTAAATAATTGAAAATATTTTTTTCTTTTGCCTTTTCTATTTTAAACATTTTATTTTACTTCATTTATTGTTATACAAAAAATATTTACAGTTTTCAGTTATTTTCTGTCTTGCTTTTTATTTAGTCATTTAATTTAGGATTATTTTTTTATTTAAGATATTTATGTTTCAATATATTTTTAGAGAAAGTAGCATTATGTAATTTATTGATTTTAAGTTCCGGTTTTAGTTATTTATGTAATCTTTTAAAATTTATTAGAGCTTGTTTTTTGTAATTTTAATGACTGTATTACTATACTTACTGTTATGCTCATATTGAACATGTTTAATGAGGCCTCTACCCGTCAGGCTCTACGCGCTGGTCGCATGCTCTTACGTCGGCCAATCATCTCAGGCGGCCGTTTCTTACACAGCTGTCAAGCTCCTTCACTTCGATTGGCTCCTTTGTGTGTTTGTTATTCTTTTGGACCAATCGAAATCCAAAGCTCGGGAAGCACTGCTTGTTCCCAGCCAATGAGGCACCCTGACGTCACTGTAACTACAAGTGAATTTCATGTGACGTATGAGGCCTGTAGCTCAAGTCGCCATTTTCTTGCCATCGAAAACCAACCGAGGAGACCAACTGACGGCGGCGGAAAAATACCGTCGAGTTGGGCCGTAGTTCTTCATGGTTGTCGGCCCAACCGTTATCTCGATGAATTAATGGACTGTCTGCTGCTACGTGGTAGTGTTATTGGTCCAGCTACTGTAGCTTGGTTCGGGTGTCGGAGCTGGAAGATGGAGGACCAGGCGGCCCGGGAAGACGCCTGCAGGGAGTACCAGTCCTCGCTGGAGGACCTGACGTTCAACAGCAAGCCGCACATCAACATGCTCACCATCCTGGCCGAAGAGAACATCCAGTTCGCCAAGGATATCGTGGCTATTATTGAAGCTCAAATCAGCAAGGTTTTTATGATCATAGCATACTTTATTATCAGTTTGTGTATGTGGGTCAAACATGGCGGTGTTGTGGTTAGCGGCGCTCTGTGGAGGCCCAGCAGAACCTCACGCTTCTTTGTACGGAAGCAGCTCAGTCAGGCTGTCTGAATAAACCTCTGGTCGTCCGGCTAGCTGGATGTGGTCCTGGCTTCAACAGAAAGCCGCTTTCCCCCCCTTTTTTTTAAACATTTTACGGTTACAGAAACTTCTTAAACAAAAACAGACGTTAGTAGGAAGTGGTTCTAACCGGTTCCAGGTCCATTCTAACTTCAAAGTTCGGTTTCAACCATCTACTTTCTAAGTTTTTGAAACAGGAAGTGATTAATTTCCATGTGGCAACACCAAGAAACTAAAAGAGGTCAGAGGTCACAGGAAGTGATCATTAAAGCCTTCATCAAAGACTGACTGTTTCCTGTCAGAAATCTCAGCGTTAACCAGAGAGCCTAGAGACATGAGTGAAAAAGGTCAAATAAACTTTATTATCATTATACACTATGGTTATTTATGAACACAGCTGGGTAAAGTAACAATATGTCAACTTATTTTTATTAAAGTAAACAGTATTATCTAGGACATTACTAAAGCGTAAAAATGTTTTTGGTAAACAGATTATTTTATTCCAGATTAACAGATTAAGTAACGGATTAAAACTGCTTTAATATTTAAAATGATGTAATCAGACGGACAAATATATAATATAAGATAAGATTTATTTGTCATTGTCATCAACAGATTACAACGAGATAGTACATATATATATAGTCTGTCTGGTGGATTCTGAGTAAAACATGTTTGTTTTTGTATACTTTAATATTAGTATTCAAGTAAAAGTTACTGAAGTAAATGTTAGTAGTTGCTACAGTGAGCAGCTGCTCTCTGGTGTAGCTAAGCTGCTAACGAGGCTCAGATAGAAGCCTGACAGACAAGGCAGGTTATTGACGACCTTAATTATTAATAAACCAACAATGAACAAAACTGTCGGATCCTAAAATCTGAAACCAATTTAAAGTAATCGGGTCAGACTCAGATGAGGTTCTGGTCCGGATCGGTTTAACGGATCAGAAGCTGATGATCTGCTTTAACCAGGCTCAGGTTGGATGTCTTCAGTGTCTGGTTGCCTAGCAACGAGCTCTGCTGCTCAGTCCTCGGGTCCAACATGGCGGTTCTGTTCTGGTTAAAGTAACATTACAAAATAGATGGGTCCAGATCTGAGTAAAAACTGAAATCATTGTGTTTGCTGATTGGCCCCAGGGCCTCGCTGGTTTGAACCCCTCTACTGGGACCAGTTTGGTTCTGAGGTTGTTTACTGGTTTTCTGTTTGCTGTATACTCTTATAAATATTGTAAAATATGCTCCAGAATGTGGATGATGTAAATATTCCCGAGCAGGCCTTGGTTCTGAGTGTCAGTGATAGTGACAGGTTAGAACCCTGGCGGTGGTTCTGATTGAGCCGGACCACATCCTGCCCCCCCCCCCCCCCCCCCCCCCCCTCCCCTCAGTGTTTGATTCGTCTGCATGAATGAATGAATTCACTCGTTCATCTGGATTTTCTCTATTTTCCTGGAATGTGACTGCTGGTTAAACATGATGATAATAAAATCTGTGAAATGTGCTTTTTGTCATTTTTTCTTTGTGGGTTTGACTCTGGTCTGTGTGGCTCTGAGCGCTGCAGAGCTTAAATGTGGGTTCATAACTGAAAGTTGAACGTTTAAAACCCGAACGGGTAAAAACAAACCAAGCAGAGCGCACCATCGCCTGGGTAACGTACAAAGAGGGCCGGTGCCAGCAGGGGCCCTCTTTGGAGGTAAACGCTGTCCCCGGACTGACACCCCGGATCGCCATGACGACGGATTACCACCTCAACATTTGCAATCAGAACCAACTGAAGATCCTGGTCTTGAACCTTTTTCGACTTTTTGTTCCTGAAAGAAGAACCAAACCGTGGACGCTGTTTGTTTTTTTTTGTTTGTTTTGTTTTTTTATCCAGATTTTTTAAAGTGGATTTTATTTGGGAACTTTGTGTTTTTTTGTTTTTGTTTAGTTTTTTTTATTATTATTAATTTGTTCTGAAATGTGTAACCCCTGCTGTTGTCTAAACTTGTTGAGTTCTCTTATCGCTCCAGGCGCCGACCGCTGAGAAGCTCCCAGTTTTGTACTTAGTGGACTCCATAGTGAAGAACGTTGGAGGAGAGTACCTTGCAGTGTTTGCTAAAAACCTAATCGCTTCATTTATTTGTGTCTTTGAAAAGGTAAAGTCCCGCTAGCTGCCGTGTCTTTAAGCTCCGCCCACATGGCGTCCTGCTGTTGCTTGTTGGTTGTGGGCTGAGGCGGGCTGTGGCCAAAGCATCCAGCGCTCTGTGCTCTGTGTGTAGGTGGAGGAGAACACCAGGAAGAGCCTGTTCAAGCTGCGCTCCACCTGGGACGACGTCTTCCCGCTCAAGAAGCTCTATGCCCTGGACGTCCGGGTCAACTCCCTGGACCCGGCCTGGCCCATCAAGCCGCTGCCGCACAACTTCAACTCCACCTCCAGCATCCATGTCAATCCCAGGTTCCTCAAGCAGGTGGGTATGATGCTGGGGCAACGTAGGCTTCCACTGCAGGAACCAGCAGACCTCTGCTCTGATCTCTGCTGGTTCTGGACCAAGAACATTAAATAAATCCTGACTGTCTTAAAATACACAATCCTACCCAGGGTTCCCATCCAGGTTCTGCTGTAAATATGTCAAAGTCAGACCTAATGTAACTTTGCAACAAGTTATAGGAGCTTATTTTGAGTCAATAACTACTGGCAGATTTTTTCACATGCAAGATATTTTCCCATGTTATAAGTGAAGAAATCTGCCAGAATTTTATAAGACTAAAAAGATTAATATTTTGTTGAAAAGTTACTTTTATATTAGAGATATTTGCAGTAGGCATGGGTATTTATTATAGCGTTCATTGTGAAAATAATTCTGATTTCACTGGATCAGAACCAATCTGACCAGTTTCTCAGTGGGAAACGATTAAGAACAAAGCAGTTTGGATCAGAAAATGTTTTGTCTTCCTCCCCTGATGATGGAGTTTAGATCTGATGGTTCTTCTTGGCCTGAAATGTTTTATTCCAGCTTCAATTTGATCCGTTAACCTCCTAGTTTAATAACATCTGATCTTCCTCTTTCTGCTTGCAGCCTGAGGAGAAGGCCCAAACGCAGCCGGTCCCGGCCAAGCCGGCGCCGGTGGCCCCAGCCCCCCCGCCCCTTCCCCTGGCGGTCCCCCAGACAGCCCCGGCCGGGCTGACCCAGGAGCAGCTGATCCGGCAGCAGCTGCTGGCCAAACAAAAGCAGCTGCTGGAGCTGCAGCAGAAGAAGATCGAGCTGGAGCTGGAGCAGACGAAGGCCCAGCTGGCAGGACAGGTTCGCTTATGGTTCTGAACCTCAGAGTTCTGGGTTTGGTTCTGAATCTCAGGCTGGACCAGAGTCTGGATCCAGTTCTGGTTCTGATGTCTGTAAGCCAAGTTTGGTGTGTAAAAGCTAACTGAGTGTTTGTGTCTGCAGGGTGGCCTGGTGCTGCCACCACCTATCGGGTCGGTTCCGACTGAGTCAAGCCCATCTCAGAGACCGGGTCAGCAAGTTCCTCCCCCCATCCGACCCTGGATTCCCCTACAGCCTCCTGCCGACCCCAAGCTGTCCACAAGAGACCCCCGTCTGAACCGCAGCGGACCTCCTGCCGCACCCCAGCCGGCTGCCAAGCGGCAGAGCCCCCACCCACCCGGGGGGTCTGTGGCCCCCGCAGAGAAGAGGGCACCAGAGAAACCCCCCCGGCAGGACAAAGGCCGGCCCCCCAGGAAGGACCCGCCAGAGGAGAAGCTGAAGTCCAAGTCTCCGTCTCCGCTGGCTAGAGGCCCGCAGAGCAGGAGCGCAGAGGCAGAGACGCCCAAACCCGCCGAGGCCCCTAGGAAGGACCCCCGGCTGAAGAAGCGTCTGCCAGAGAAGCCGGCCGAGGCCAAGGATGACGAGCTGAAGGAGAAGAAGCGCTGCGTGGACAAGAAGGAGCGGGACGATGCGACGCGGAGAGCCGAGCCACCCAGGTCCAACAAGGCCAAACCTCTGAACGGCCTGGCGCCTAAACACGACCACCTGGAGCCTGCCGACAAGCCTGACCCAAAGGCCGGCGCAGCCACCGTCCGCAGGAAGCGCACACACTCACGGTCCCGCTCACGGTCCCCCACCACCTCCCCCAAGAGGAAGGACCGCCGCTCGCCCAAGAGCCATGCCCACTGCGGCTCCCTGTCGCCGTCCCACAAGGCCGGGAAACCTCGGCGGGTCCGTGGTGACGACACCACCCACGGCAAGCTGGGCCGAGATGACCGGCCCGGCGCCAAGAAGGTCCAGTCGGACAGCAGGAGGCCCAAAAGGCTGCAGGAGGAGCGCCGCTCTGAATCCAGGGACTCCCACTCCCCACGAGGTCATGACGCGGTCAAGGAGGCCAAGGAGTCACTCCATCGCTGGAGGAGTGGCTGGGAGGAGAATAAACAGTGAGTCTGGCTTAGAAAGCTGACACGTTTACTTCCTCTGGCTTTATTTCCTGGATTCTTCTGGCATCAGTTAGTTCTGAAACATGCACCCTTCACTGGGAAGGAGAAGGAGTGAGTAAATATGTAAACTGTCTGGTTTCACAGCACGAAGCAGCCTGAGGAATCCCACACCAAGTCTGCACCCCCCCGACACAAACCCCATGGCACCCCGACCCGGCCTGGCACCCCCAGGAACCAAAAGATCCGCCTCAGCGTGGACGCCAACCTGCAGATTCCCGAAGTCCTCAACTCCGCCTCCAAGAAGGACCTGCTGAGGAGGGTGCGTTCAGGAACACGTGGGCCTCCCAGCTTACTGCCTCTATCTGTTGTTGTTATAGTAACAGTGGTGTTTGTGTCTGCAGGCCAGCAAGCGTCTGGAGAGCGGAGAGATTTCCCAGGAGGACTTCCTGAACATGGCACATCAGATCAAACACTTCTTCCAGTACCAGGAGGAGAAGCAGCAGCAGCGCTCGGAGAGCTGGGACGAGTCCGGAGACTTCTCCATGAAGAAGCCATCCATTCCCCGCCCCCATGACACAATGGACGCAGCTGAGCTGTCCTACTATGAGCACAAGTCCAAGCTGAGAAAGACTCAGGTGAACCACAGAGTCACAGGCGACGAAGGCCACGAGACTCTAGATGACGTTGGGGAGCCGAGACCTGGAGAGAAACTGGGAGGACGGAGCGGTGGACACCCGTACGGACGGCCAGGTGAGCTGGGGAACACCTGGGAAAACCCGGACATGTTGCTCTCCTATCGGACAGTAGCTGATGCTTCTGCTAACCTGCAGGTGAACGGAGGAGCAAAGAGCGAGAGGAGGTGCGGACCCCACCGGCCCCCATGGTGGAGGAGTACAACCACGGGAAGGAGTTCCCTAAGCTGAAGGGGCTCCGGTTCCGCAGGAGGGACCGCCCTGGAGATTCCAGTAAGTCCAGGCCAGAGGTCAAGGTTAGGGACCAGATCAGTCTGGGTTTCAGTGGTTTGTGTGTAGAGCAGCACCTCTGAGTGAGGTGGTGTGGCGTGTTGTGTTCAGGGTGTGCAGAAATCCTCAGCATCCTGTTCTGTCCTGCAGGTGAGCGGGAGTGGACGTCACCACTGACGGAGCGCCAGCTCTACGATGACGAGCATAAGAGCGGCTACGACACCCCGCGGAGATACGGCCCCGCTGACACCCGCCGACAGGATGGGCCCTCACCCGTCACTGGGGGCCGCAGGAACTCCCCAGGGCCCGCCGGTCTGGAGGCTCCGCCCCCTCGATTTGAGCGGGCACGCCTGTCGCCTGTGCATCAGAAAGACTCGGCGGACATGAGTCCAGTCCCTCGCTTTGAAAGTCCCAACAGCGAGCACTCTGACGAGGGGCCCCTGGATGCTCCCATTCCTCACCTCACCAGCCTGAAGGCTCCACACCACGGAGGGCCTTCGTCTGGTGTCCGACACAGCGACTCCCCAGGACACACGCCGCCCCATGAAGGAGGACATGCCTCCTCGCGCTACAGTGGCCCCGGGCACATGGGCCATTCCAGACTGCACCGGCCCGGCTGGTATGAAGGCAGTGGCCCCGGCCGCTTTGAGGAGCCGCAGTTTGAGGGCCCCCACCACCCGGGCCCCGGCAGATTCGAGGGCCCGGCGCACCCTAACATGGCAGAGAGGACTGAGGGCTCCGGGCCCTGTGAGGGGTCCCGCATGGCCATGAGAGGAGGAGGAGATGGGCCTTTTGATGGGGCCCCCCAAGTCCCCAGCAGGTTTGGAGGCCCTGTAGGCCAGCAGCAGCCGGTCAGGTTTGAGGGACAGATGGGGGGGGCCGGTCACTTGGAGGGCCCCATGCAGTGTTTCGATGGGCCGGGGCCCTTCAACAACATGGGTCCTGGCCCAATGGGCTTCCAGCAGCAGCGGCCCATCCACTTTGAGGGCCCAACTAACCAAATGGGTCCAATGAGATTTGACGGCCCCAGTCGCTTCGAGGGCCCCAGGTTTGATCTGCCTGGGGGCCCCCAGGCAGGACCTCATCAACCTGGGCCCCCACGCTTTGACTATGCTCCTGGCCAGCAGGGTCCGCCCAGGTTCCCCCCACAGCACAACATCCAGCTGCCCATGCAGCCCATGGCCCCGCCCCTCTACGACGGCCCCATGGGCCCCCAGCAGAGCTTCGGCATGGCCCCCCAGCGGTTTCCAGAACCCATGAACCCTCAGTTCACCCCCGGCCCCAACATGGTGCCGGCAGCAAACTTCACCATGCAGCCAGTCCCGTTCAGCCAGCCAGGCCCCGGGCCCTTCTACAATCCTGCGGCTCCCGCCATCAGCATGCAGCAGCCGGTGAGTCTCGTCTGCTTCCTGTTCCCCTCTTCTTCCTGTTCCCCTCTGCTTCCTGTTCCCCTCTGCTTCCGGATTCCCTCTACTTCCTGGTCCTGTCAGTATTCTTTACTCTCTGTCTGCTGGGCTCATCCTGCTGGTTCTGACCTGGTTCTCCTCCCTCCAGGTCTCCATGATGGGGAACCTGAACCAGCCCTTCCTGCCTCAGAACCCAGTGCCTTTCGGACAGCAGGGTACGTATTTAAAGCTCGGAGCTCTGTGTGAGAACAGGAAGTGATGTCAGGTTTAACAGATGTTGTGTCTGCAGCTGCGCAGGCGGCTCCTGCAGAGAACCACTTCGGTCAGCTGGACGTCAACGACCTTCTGTCCAAACTCATCTTCAACGGCATCATCAAGCCGCCGTCGCAGGCAGAGTCCTCGCAGACCGCCAGCGGTCAGTAACCCAATCACACGTTGCCGCTGCCACTGCCCCACTCCAATCCTTCACACAGTCTATGGTTTATGTTTCCTTTCAGAGGCGTCGTCCACGGCAACCGCCCCGACAATTGCCGGGGCTGTGGAGGAGGAGGAAGAGGAGGAGCCAGAGGTGGAGGAGGACGAAGATCTGCCTGACCTCACCGCCTTCAGCATCGACAGCATGAAGCAGTGAGTCACAGATGTTACACTAATCCATACTTGGGGTTCCTACAGTTCCTGAACGCAGCACAAATGAACCAGGATCTGGTTCAGTTTGCTCCTATATTCTGACCTCTGACCCTGTCCTGCAGGCGCTATGAGAGCGTGGTGACCAAGCTGTACTCAGGGAACCAGTGCTGCCTCTGCAGCATGCGCTTTACGGCGGCGCAGACCGACCTGTATGCCGACCACCTGGACTGGCACTTCAGGCAGAACCATGCCGGCAAGGTCGCTAGCAAGAAGGTCACACACCGCCGCTGGTACTACAGCCTGACGGTGAGCGTGCACACACACACACACACACACACACAAAGCCAACAGCACAGTTCTGACCTGGCTGTCCGCCTCCTGCAGGACTGGATCGAATTTGAGGAGATCGCCGACCTGGAGGAGCGCGCAAAGAGCCAGTTCTTTGAGAAGGAGAATGAGGAGGAGGTCCAGAAGAACCAGGCGGCTGCCAAGGAGAAGGAGTTCCAGAGCGTCCGCGCCACCAAGGACCAAGTGGGAGAGGTGAGCCTCTCGGGCCGGGCACCCAGGGCAGCGCTGAGATATCATCCTTCTCCTTCTGCTGGGTTTGGGTCAGGGCTGCGGCTGGGTTCTGGTCCAGAACCAGGAGGTCTCTGTTGTGGAACCAATTCTGATTATCCGTTCTTCTCTGCAGTCGTGTGAAATCTGCCAGGAGCCATTTGAGACGTACTGGGTGGAGGAAGAGGAGGACTGGTTTCTGAAGAACGCTGTCAGAGTGGACGACAAGGTCAGGCCCTGCCCACTTTATAGGGCCCTTTAACATGCTCCGCCCACTTTATAAGGCCCTAAACATGCTCCGCCCACTTTATAAGGCCCTTTAACATGCTCCGCCCACCTTGCATATGAACCGCGGCCTTAGTTGGAAGTCATAAACTTTCAGGGTTTCGTTCTAATATTTTGGTGTTGATATTAAAATCTTATTTTATTATTATTTTAATACATAGAATCTTGATAATTTAATATTTGAATTTTAGTATTAATGTTCTATCAAAATGGGTTTCCATCCTGGACTCCTGGTTCTATAGCCCGGTTCTGTTCAGATATCAGATGAAGCTGGTGGTTCTGGTCCGGTCCAGGTTTTACTGGGCCAGTTCAGTTATCGCCCTGATCTAGGTTTTAGCCCGTTTACTCTTGATCCGGTTGATTTCTCTTGAAAATGGTTGATGACTCTTGATTTCATATCTAAGCTGCGGAAAAGAATTGGAACCAGTTTGGTTCTGGTTTTCTGACCCAGAATGTCTCCATCTTTAATAAATAACATCAATTTTAATTGATGGTTTTGTTCCAGTTTTACTGCCGGTTCTGCTCTGGTAAATGTTGTGTGATTTGGGTCAGAACCGTGTGAACTGTGTGTTGTGTTTTGTCTCAACAGAACTTCCACCCGGCCTGCTTCGAGGACTATAAGAACGTGAGTCCAGTCCGTCTGAGTCTAGCCCTTGCTCTTCCTCGTCCTCTTCATCATGCTCTTTCCCTCTCCCTTCAGACGTCGTCCTACCTGGACGCAACGCCGTCCCCCAGTCGGCTGCTGGCCGAACACCCGCTGGGCGCCTTCGTCAAGACCGAGGAAGAGGAGGGCGAGACTTCCTGTCAGGTCACTTCCTGTCAGATCAAACTGGAAGTAGAGGATGACGTCACCGTTTCTGGTCAGGAGGAACCGGGCTCTGAGGCGCCGGCGGACTCCGCCCGGTCCGAGGACACGGCTTGACGTGGTGCCCCTCCTCTTCGTCCCACAGGGCCGAAGATTTTTACCTCTTGAATACATTTTGGTATTTGGATAGTCGCGGCCGTTTCTGGGCCGCAGTTCTGTTTGCCGCGGTTCTGTTTGCCGCGGTTCTGATCGGTTCTATTCGCCACGGCTGTAAATGATTTAATTTATACATTAAAGTATTTTTTGGTAACTCTGGTCTGCAGCTGCTGTCTGTTGCCTAGTTACAGTTTCTGATTGTTGATTGGCTGCTCTGTTGATGAATCATCACAGGTGTTGAAGGTAAGCATCATCTGATTGGACGACGTCTCATTTGAGAATCTTTTAATTTTGGTTTTTCTTCAATAAACGAGTCTGAAACGTTTTTCTGTGTGAATTCTGGTTCTGATCCAACTTGGTTCTGCTGTCATTTAGGTTCAGTCATTAAAATAAAGCTTCAGTGGACTCAAACCTCCTGATTTCTTGTTTTCATTCTCACCCATCATTTAACCCAGCCACCCGTATCAAAGGGCCTGGTACCCCAAGAAGGCTGGGGAATTTGAACTGTTGTTTGGTGCGTAACCACAAACGGTCAGAACCCGTCCCCTCACTCAGGCGGAGGGAGGCTACCCTCTCGTTTACCCAAGTGAATCCCACCGTACAGGCACCAAGATTGAGGAGAGGGAATCCCACTCCTACCCAGGTCTGTCACCATGGGCAACTCCAAAGTGGAAGAGTATCCAACCTCCCTCAAGGAGACTGGTTCTAGAACCAGAGCCATCCATTGAGGTGAGGCCGACTATTTCTAGATGGAACCTCACACGCCAGCTCAGGCTCCTTCCCCACCAGAGAGGTGACTTTCCACATCCCAAAAGCCAGCTTTTGCAACTGAGGATCAGATCTTCGATGTCCCTACCCTCAGCTACCACCCATCTCACACTGCACCTGACCCCTTTGCCCCCTCCCACAGGTGGTGAGCCCACGGGAGGGGGTTCATCCACGTATCCTCTTTGGGCTCCATGGGTTAAAGCCCAGCCATCAGGCTCTCGCTTACATGCCCCACCTCCAGACTTGACTCCACAGCCCTGGTGTTTCTGTTGATCTTACTTGTCATAAGGGGTCTTTGGACTGCACTTTGGTTCCTCACCCAGAACCTGTCTGCCTTGGGTGACCCTACCAGGAACCCCTGGCAGAATAGCTCCTGTCACTGGGACCCTCAAACCCCTCCACTGGGTGGATCAGTTGGCAGAGTGAGTTCAAATCATGGAAGCCCATTTCTGCCATGAAATAAAACATCAACGTCCAACAGAAAGTCATAACTATGAGTTCTAACAGTTATAATAATGAGATTCTGGACAATTTCTCCTCAGAGAAGCAGATTGACCTTTAACTTCATAATTACAACTTACATAATTTCATAATTACAACTTACATAATTTCATAATTACAACTTCATGTTGGGCTTTTAAATGACCTTCCAAACCAAATAAACTTAATTACCAAAGGAAAACTGATGCTGCTTTATGTGCAACAAGTTTTCCTTTAATATTAAACATAAAATATGACTAAAGTAGAACAATTGATTTCATATCAAATTTGGGGAAAAGAATCAGAACCAGTTTGGTTCTGGTGTTCTGACCCAGAATGTCTCCATCTTTAGAAAATAACCTAAATTTTAATTGATGGTTTTGTTCCAGTTTTACTGCATTTAACCTCATGGTTCCGATTGTTGCCTGGACTGTAGAACACATCTAACTCTATACGCCTATCGAACATCTGATCGGGTCCAGTTCGAGGAGAACTGAGTGGTTCTGACCCATTTTCACATCCTGTATTAAAATCTTTCTTTTGGCTTTACATGTAACTATAAAAATGATGAAAACAATTAAATTCCTGCTTTCACTCCAAACTTCCCATGGTTCTGGTCCGGTTTGTCCAAAAATGGTGCTATTGTCATGACAACAGGCAGAACTTCCTGTGGTCAACTAAAACTCATGAGATTTAGCTAGGTAAGTATGTATTTATTTATAAAGTTAATTCATTTAAGTTCTTTTCTATGATTCATAGAAATGTTTAAATGCATTCCTCAAGCCTGCGATGGACTGGCGATGTGTCCGGCGTGACCCCGCTGACCTCCTGCTGGAGATGGACGGGCACCAGCTCCCCTCTTGACCCCAGCAGGGACAAGAGTGGAAGAAAATGAATGGATGGCATTCGTCTAACTTCGTCTGGACGGTTCCGGTTCTGGTTCAAAGCAGAAGCGGACCTTTGTGGATGGCTCAGCATAAAAACAGAAGCAGCAGCACAGAAAATAAGTGAAATCAGCTTTTTATTCCAGAACCAGAGGAATGCAGCGTGCCGCCGCCAGGGCTGCGACTTCCCAACATCACTAAAACACAAACAACTTCTTCTCTGCGTCAGGCTGCAGTAAACAGGCTGAAGACCCGGGTCAGAACCGTTCCTGCAGGCTGGTTCTGACCTGAGTTATGGTACACTGAGGAAGTACCAGGTGGTTCTCCAAAATCAGACCTGGTTCTGGTTCTGATCCGTCACCTCCAGAACCGGTAGACTCCCAGAGCCATGGCGAGGCAGGCAAAGATGGTCACTGTGAAGGAAACACAAAACGTAAAGCAGCACTGTCTCCCAAACCAGAACCGGAACCAGAACCGGACCCACCTGCCATGTACCGGATTGTCTCCAGCTTCATCGACTCCAGCAGCATCTTCAGCGACGCCACCTGCAGGTCCATCTTCTTGTTGATCTCCATGTTGTCGTTTTCCAGGTCGGCTTTCTGGAGACACAATGTGATGTCATCAGGAGACAGCCAATCAGGAGCCGGTCGGGTGGACTTGCCTACTCGCAGGAGGAACCAATCAGACCTGAAGGTGAGTTACCTTGTGGTAGAACTCTGAGGTCGCCTCCATCAGCTTCTTCTCCTGGTCGGTGAACTGAGACAGAGAGCAATGAGTCCGAGTATGAAAACAAGTCTTGGTCTGACCTTCAAGATCAAGTGCTTGAAGGTCAGACCGTGTCCGAGTGCGTGACCTCAGACTGTGACCTCTGACCAAGTGTGTGTAACATTAAACCGAGTGTGTGTGATGTGAGTCAAGTCTTTCCTGAGACCGGAGGAATGACTCGGGTCTCCTGCTGATTTCTGGATTCAACACTGGACTTTTAGACCTGCTGACTCCAGAATCTCTCCTGACCCACCATGTCAGAGGTCCTGCTCCTCTCCAGGTTGATGTCCAGTTTGGTTTCTGCTCGGACTTTCTCGCTCTCTTCCTGAAACCAGACGACCTGTTAGCATCTCCACACAGTCGAGTCAGCATTGAACTCCTCCGAGTCCTCCTCACCTTCAGTCTGTTCTGCAGCTGCTCCAACTCTCGTCTCATTTTCTGCAGGAACAAAAATGGGAGTTTATGAATCGCTAACTACTGATTAGCAGGACCGTTAGCAGGTCCAGCAGAGCAGAGCCTTCTTACCTCACTACAATCTTTTATTAGTAGCATGTAAACAATAAAGCAGCACAGAATCAATAAATTCTGCTTTTTTATGACACTATTCAAGAACCAGCACCATGTTGCCACTAGGGCAGCGACATCCTATCATGACAAACACCAGCAAGGCGTTACCGTGTTCTCAGACCGCAGGTTGGCGAACTCGCTCTTCTCCAGGATCACCATGTCCTTCCTGATGGAGTCCAGGTGAGCCATGATCTGCTGCACTGCAATCTCCTGCAGAACCACGATGTTATTAAACATTATTTAATATTTGTCCTGTTCATCTGTAAGCTGATATGACAACAATATGAGGTTCTAACTGTGTGATAATCTAGAAAGAGAATGGGAAGACTTTCTCTTTATACAAATACTTTAAAGTAGTTATAATGATTTTATTTTTAACTAAGCAACAAAAAGTAATGTTACGAAATGTATTTTAGCAATTTTGATGCATAGACTGAAACAATATTGTGAGAGAAGAATCTTGCATTTAATTTAACTCTAAATGCTAATTTACAGTTGCACAAAATATGCTTTTCTAACAGAAATATAACAACATGGCTCCAGCTAGCTGGTGTTAGCAGGTCAGTTAGCTGCCCAGGCAGCTATCCTGCAAGTCCACTGAGTGCAGCTGTAGTTTTATTTGTAAGTTAGAGTAGAATGTAGTTTCCGTCTTTCAGCTTGGTGACCAGCAGTGTGCAGCAACAAATATGAAAGGAGCTCAGATTCTTTATGGAAAGAACGCTATGAAGGAAACTTTCCTCAACTTTGAAAGAGCAACTTTTTAAACCTTGCTAACTGTAGCAAGGCTCTGCGTACCTGCAGCTAGCGACTCGTTATAAAAACTCTTGAGGTCTGATGTTGTACCTGGTGGGATTTGGTCACCATGTCCTTGTAGACGATGTCCATGTTGGCTGTGGTCAGCGTGACCAGAGCTGAGATGATCAGTTCGGCCTGCCGCTTCTCAAAACCTGCAAAAAACCCCCACAAAAACAACAAAAAGCTCAAACTGGAAAACAGATTAAAACTAAACCCACAACCAGACTAAAAAACCATAATAAAAACAAGAGAAAATAAGGATTCCGTACATCCTCATACACAGAGCCAATAAAAACGTGATTTTGCTTTCCGTAAAACAAAAAATCCCCACAAAGTTCTTCTTCAGACTCACGGACATTTTTTTATTCAATAATAAACTAATTATACTATGCTAAAACATCATAAAAACAGTGTTAGTATGTCAGATAACAGCAGTATTGTGTAAATATAAAGTCATGCTAGTGTTTGTAGTTTAAGCTAGCTTTACCAGTGGCTAACTGATTGCTAACACTAACAGATAACTTTAATTGTTTCTGAAACATGATGAATTTATTCCAAACTTAAGATACAGTTTAATTCACCATAACATGAGTAAAGAAGAACCAAAATCTGGTTTCAAACAAGGAAGACTGAGATAAAAGGAAAATAATATTGTTTCGGTACAAGCTAACTAGCTTAGCACAGCAAAGTAGGAAGAATATAAAGTTAAAGCCATTTATATTATTACAGTTAGCAATTTATTTACATTATGAATAAACTGATAATAAAATCATCTTTGTGTTAGCGCTACCGCAGAAGCTAACAGCTGCAGCCCTTTTTGAGCTTCAGCCAATCAGCACCAAGGAAAATGAATATGGTTAGAATCAAAATGTGGAATTTGGTAAAAACTGGAACGAATTTCACGGGACCGGCGGCTCACCGCTCTTCTCCAGCTCCATCACCATGGCGTGGGAGTCAAAGGTCAGCTTCCTCTGCTCTAGGGGCGTCAGCTCAACCTTCCTCAGGTCAAAGGTCGCAAACGGAGTATCCACATGGAAACCTAAAACACACAGCAAACCTGAAGTCCTGACATGGAACAAGAACTGGATGGAGGTGGCCATGTTCTGGTAATTGGCCTGGACCCGGGCCGTGTTCTGGTTCTTGGACCGGAACCAGGCCAGGTTCTGGTTCAGGCTTTGTTCTAGTTCAAACCAAAACCACTAAAACCATCAGATTTCTGAGCATTTTGCTGGAAATGTTGTTGGTTCTGCTCCCGGAACATGAGATGTTCCAAGCTCTAAGATTGGAAAGTTCTTATTGTTTGATTTTTGGATGTGACATTATCAGCATTAATTACTTTATTGAGCCTTTTATTATTTCTGATTTTACTGATACTTATGGCAGGATCAGTCCTCCGTAGAACAAAGGCACTTCTACAATCTGGCGGCGAATGGTTCATTATTTCAGTTCAGTAGTTTAACTCATTATTTATGCTGTTTCCGGGGCAACAGTCGATGTTTTATGAAATTATCAAATCAGAGCTGCGTGACCCGAAGTCAAACTCATCTTTTAGGAACAAAACTCTAGCTTTCCCGAACTTTTCACTCCTGGAAAAACCTTGAGAAAAAGTCAGAGAGTGAAAACTGGACATGTTAGACAGAGGAGCTGCCCTGAGGAAGAGGAGGATGAGGAAGAAAACCTCCAGGTACATCTGGCTGCACCAAATTCCCTCCGACCAATCAGAGATCCAGAAACATCATCCAGAACCAGCGGAACTATCTCAAACTCTGCACTGCGCACTTTGACCCCCTGACTTTAATCACAGATTGCCCCCCACACCCCCGTACCCCACCCTACGCCATTGCGCTCACCTCTCCACGCGCCCAGCCGCCGCGTGACGAGACGCCGCAGCAGGGGGTTCATCCCGATAAGTGGCTTCGTTCACCTGAACCCGTACCAGCCGAACTTCAGCCGAACTTTACCAAAGCAGCGCGGAAAGACAGCTGACCGGACAGGATTGACTGTGGTGCTTTCACGGACCGTCGGATCTGCAACAGTCATGTTGCCATCATGGACATGGAGCCCTCTAGTGGTGAAAACCAGTGTAGATAAACTGCGTTTATTGTTCCAAAACAATAAACGCAGGGCTGTGGAGTCAAACAAAACAATAAAAAGATAACTAAAATCCAGAACTTCAGCTTTCACCTCAGATCCTTCTCCAACAACCTCATTCTGCTCAGGATTTTTAATATTTCCTGTTTTATAACACGTTTTAATAAGCTATAGATATTTTCCCCCGTTATTATTATTAGCTAAAATTATTTTGCAGAAGTTATTTTATGGAAAACTTTTAATATTGAAAGTTTACATTTATTTGAAATATAGCAACAATAATAAACATTGTAAATATCTTACATATTAATGCACAATAATCCACTTCTTCAAGGCTCTATAAATTACATTTCTTGTTGTAAAACTTTCGTCCATGTTTACTATGACTCTGAATGACAAATAAGTCAGACAGGTCAAGTCAATATCGGAATATGATATTTAAAAAAAATAAAACAGAGTTGATTAAATGGAAAACGTTGGATAAAATAAAGAACATAAACTTTGGTAATAAATAACTTTTATTCTAAAGTTCATATAACCCGTTGAACCTGCAGAAATTAATTACAATCCGTCAACATGATGGTTTTATTTGACTATAAAAAGTTATTTGGTAACATTGAACGCGTTTGATGACGTACCACAAAACTTGTTTTAGTGAGAAACAACTAAAGAGAGTTGTGTTACAAAGTGTTAAAGTGACAATAAGACAGCTGATGCATTTATCAGACCGGAAGCAGGCCGAACCTCGGTACTGTTATGTCCGAATGTTTGGTGTCAATAAAGTTTCCGCCTTCAACCAGTCCCGCCCCCTGACTGACTGTCATGGCGGCGCTAGCGGAGAGCTGGAGCTGGTTTACGGCTTTAGCTGTGGGAGTTTCTCTGTTCAAATGTCTCTTCATCAACGCTTAGTGAGTGGAAACAATCCTGCGTGGGCTGCTGCCTTCCCGCGGTTCTAGTCCACACCTACGGGTTTGATTTTAGCATCAGGCTAACCGGCTGCTAGCAGCGAGCAACCTGCTTCTAAATGTTTAAAATTAAATATCAATGTTTAAAATTATAAATGTGAAGTTTGTTAGAGTTGGTCTGAAGGTATAAAATATTATATAATGAATTGTTGATTAAAATTGATAAAAGTTTATTCTGAGTTTAAGTTGACGTGTTTTTACCCGAAGCAAGAGTAGCTGATCAGCCGGAAGATGGCGCTGTTTGACTGAAAGAGTCAGAAAAACATTTAATGTTCGCAAAAAGTTAATTTATTGCTTTAATTCGGTTCAGAACGATTTAAACTGACTTAAATGTTACTAATGATAGTTTGTGTTGATAATTGGGTTGGACTGAGCCAGAACTATTCTGGACTGACGTTAGTATTGGGGGGGAAAAAACACTAAAAACGTAATAAGCAGCGTTTTAAAGTTGATTAAAATAACCCAGTTCCAGTTTGATGGTTCTGTTGTGTCCAGTCACTCCACAGACTTTGAGGTCCACAGGAACTGGCTGGCCATCACCTATAGCCTGCCGCTGTCCCGGTGGTACCATGAGGTCAGTCCGTGTTCAGGACCCGGACCGGGCAGAACCCGGACTCCACCGCTGTCTAACTGCCGCTGCTCTGCCTCCAGAACTCGTCGGAGTGGACGCTGGACTACCCGCCGCTGTTCGCCTGGCTGGAGCGGGGCCTAGCGCAGGCGGCGCGCCGCTGGGACGGCGACATGCTACGGCTGGACAACCTGAACTACGCCAGCCCGGCCACGGTTCTGTTCCAGAGGCTGTCGGTGGTCTGCACCGACCTGCTGTTCATCTACGCAGCCAGAGAGTGAGTCCAGATGTCCCGCTCCGTAACCATGGCGACTGAAGGTTTGAGTGCAGGATGAAGCTCTGGAAATGACCGAGGATCTAAAACATGAGCAGGGTTTTTACGATGCGTCACTACAAGACAGGATTAGAGTTTACTCGTTTCTTGGTTTGTTTTCTTTGTTTTTACATATTTACTGTCTTAGGAACTGGACAGAGGCTCAGTGTGATTTAAACTGCTTTCTGTATTAATCAGCTCAGAAACTGAGGAAAGGTTTCCGATGTTTATAGTTTTAATTATTACAGTAACCTGCTTCATAAATGAGAAATAATTAGTTTTATTTAAAGTCATTTTCAGATTTTGTCACCTTGTAGATGAAAATAATCTGTCAGCATCCAGAGTTCCTGACTGCAGGCTGGTTCTGATCCAGTTTCGAATCAGAATCTTAAATCAACTAGAGGGCCACATATGGCCCAAGGACCCCACTTTAAACACCCTTCACACCAATCCTTCCCTCTGATCACGCATTTGGCAACAGTGGAGAGGAAAAACTCCCCTTGAACAGGAAGAAACCAGCAGAACCTACTTCCTGGTTCTGAACAGCCTCCACTTCCTGCTCTCTCTCTTGGCTCTCATTGGTCGGTTTCTGACTTGTCCCGCCTTTCCCAGATCTGATTTTTCTGGAGTTACCGTCGATGTCAGTTCTGGGTTGGGTTCTGCTGCTGAATCGGGTCGGATCTGTCCTCCAGGTGCTGCCGGTGCGTTCGAGTGCAGAAGGCTCCGCAGGACGTTCTGAGCCGGCCGTCCTTCGTCCTCGCTGTGCTGCTGCTCTGGAACTTCGGTCTCCTCATCGTCGACCGTATCCTTCCTTTGAACCCAGGGAGCCAGAAACTGGCGTCCAGGTGATAACATCATCAGAAGTGTTTTCCTTCATGCTTCCTGTCAGACATCCACTTCCAGTACAACGGCTTCCTGTTCGGCTTCCTGCTGCTGTCTGTGGCCAGACACCTGCAGGTAGACTCTTATTTTGAAGGGCCGGCTATCAGGAGGAAGTGACTAATGGATGTTGTATGCTCAGTCTCGCCACCTGCAGGGGGCGCTGCTGTTCGCCGTACTGCTCAACCTGAAGCACATTTTCCTGTACGTGGCGCCAGCTTACGGGATCTTCCTGCTGAGAAGCTACTGCTTCACCCTGGACCGGCCAGGTCTGGTTCTGGTTCTGGTTCTGGTCCTGGTCCTGGTCCTGGTCCTGGTCTGGTTCAGTCTCCTCATGCTCCCTGTTCTCCTGCAGATGGCTCCATCAGGTGGAGCAGCTTCGCTCCGTTGCGGCTGCTGGCGCTGGGCGGCATTGTCGTCTCCATTTTCGCGCTGTCCTTCGGCCCCTTCGTTGCCATGGTGAGTACCGTTCAGACAAGCATCAAACTGCAGAACGAGCTGCGGACACACGACTGCAACCTGAGGAATAACCAAATAGAAAGTGCTGCAGACTCCTCCAGGCCACCAGGGGGAGCCGGCACAGGGTTGAACCTGACCCTCTGTTAAAACGGGATGTCCAGATGAAAGTTGCATGTATTTTTCAGACATTCTGTACAGTTTTACTGTCTACAGTATTACTGGAGAATTTCTGCTCTGTGGAGAATTACATGTTTAGGTATTTATGGCATCTTCCCTTTTTTATTTCTTCTAGTTTTTCCTTGTTTCTGTTTGTTTTGTGTCGTTTATGTGTTTGCTGCTGGGAGGCGATTATCGTATCGTTTATCATTTATTGTGATCAGAACTTTGATTGTTACAATAAATGTCAGTTAAAGATGTTTATTGTCAGGATTATTTTTAGTATTTTTTTTCTGTTCAATAAGGTTATCAATAAATAATTAGTGAGGCAGATCAAAATGTTTTAGAAATGATTATCAAGATTTTAGTTTTGAAAAAATGCTCATAAATAGTCTTATTGTTATCACAACATCACCATCAGATGATAAACTTTATAATCGCTCCGACTGTTTGATGCATATTTGCACCCGTCAGCTTCTGTAGACCTGAAGTTTGCTCTGTTCACACCCGATGATGATGATGATGATGATGATGATGATGATGATGCTGGTGGTGCGTTCAGGGCCAGCTGTCCCAGGTGGTGTCTCGGCTCTTCCCCTTCCGGCGGGGCCTCTGCCACGCCTACTGGGCCCCCAACGCCTGGGCGCTCTACAGCGGCGCTGACAAGGCGCTGGCGGCGCTTGGTGAGGAAGCTGCTCCGCAGCCGGTTCTGTGACCTGTCTGACCCGACCCGGTCAGAACCGCTCTCTGTTCTCTTCCAGGCGTCCGTCTGAAGCTGCTGCAGGGGGCGGAGCTTCCCCGGGCTGCCATGACAGGGGGGCTGGTCCAGGAGGTCCAGCACGCCGTCCTGCCGTCCGTCCCTCCGGCCGCCACGCTGCTCTGCACGCTGCTAGCCATCCTGGTGAGTCGGAACCGACCCGGCCCTCCTGCAGCCACCAGAACCGTCCGCTGAAACCTTCTTCCTCTCTGCAGCCGGCGCTGGTCTCCATCTGGTGCCGTCGCCGTGGCAACCGGGCCTTCCTGCGCTGCCTGCTGCTCTGCGCTTTGGCCTCCTTCCTGTTCGGCTGGCACGTTCACGAGAAAGCCATCCTGCTGGCCGTGCTGCCGCTCAGGTCAGATGTCACCGCAGGGGGCGGAGTCAGAGTCCAGCATGAGGCGGAGTCAGCTGGTGGAATGACACTAATCTAGTTCATTCATTTTGAAATGTCTAGAATTTGTTATGTAATGAGATTTGGGTTTGTGGAGTTCTGTTTTTGTGTTTTTGTGCTGGAATCTGCCAGCCTGACCTGGCTACCCCAGCGGGGGGCGCTGTTGCCCTGTATTAACCCTCCTGTGTGTGTCGCCCTGCAGCATCCTTGCGGTGGAGAGCAGAGAGGATGCTAGGATCTTCCTGGTCCTAGCCACCACCGGACATTATTCCCTGTTCCCGCTGCTCTTCACCCCCGCAGGTAAACGGGAAGCTGTCATCACAAAACGTTATTGATCAATAAGAGGAAATTGATCAGTTTTTCAATTATGAAAATCCAGAAATATGAAGAAATTAACTCAGCAGCCAGATGTTCTCAAAGCGTGATGACATCACTTCCTGTAGGCCAACTCATGTTTCCTAGACATTGAAATGTTTTGGTGCAGCAGCTGGAGACCTTTCAGACCGGAGCCCTACAGAGAGTTAAAAGCTCACTGAGCTGTCGATACTTCCAGTATGAAACCATTAATCAGATTGATCAATGAAATAATCATCAGCTAATTTACTGATCGATAAACAGGAGAGCCTTATTTAGACGCATTTTATCCGACTTTTCCATCATTAACCTGAGTCATAATTCAGCAGGATTATTATTATTATTATTTACATCTGAGTGTTAATAATAATAATAATAAGAAGAAGAATTAATAATAAGAATGGAGATCATCTGAGTTTCTCCTGCATGTTTTCCAGAGATGATCATCAAGGTGTGTCTGATGCTGATGTTCACCATCTATTCCTTCACTGCCCTGGGAAACCTGCACAGGTAAACACACACCTGGTCTCTCCAGGTAAACACACACCTGGTCTCTCCAGGTGAACACACACCTGGCTGACATCAGAATGTAATCAGATTACTCTCTTCTCAGGTCTCAGGGTTCTCTGCTCCGTCCCATGGAGATTGCCTACCTGCTGGGGCTGGTTGCCGTGGCAATATCCTGCGAGTTCGTCTTCCCGTTGTTGCCGTGGCGACAGAAGCTTCCGTTCCTCCCCCTGCTGGCGACCTCTGTGTACTGTGCCCTGGGGGTCAGCTACTCCTTCCTGCGGCTCTACGCCACTCTGCTGCGCAGCGACGACAAACACAAACAGCTCTGAGGTCACAAGGTCAACAGGGGGCGGGGCAACCTCACTCTCACACACACACAGAACTACTGGGGACCAGGAGAGAACGGACTTACCTGGTTCTGGTTGACGTTGAGCTGAGACATTAATAATCACCATGACAACAGCTTGAATGGAAGAGGAGGAGGATGAAGACCTGGCAGCAGAACAGACGACTTGTTAAAGACTTGGACCAAACAGCTGCTGGGAAAATGATTTGAATAAACGGTTCGTCTCCCTTCAGTGTCTGTTTGACTTCAGTCTAAAGATGAGAGTCGACTCGGACTTGAAGCTCGACTCGGACTCATGGTCTGAGACTCGAGTCTTACTGCCAGTTTTTCCACGCTTTATTTTATGACTTGGATCATTTCAGAACCAAATAAACGTCTCTGACCTCTCACTGCTAAGCTAGCTGCTACATTACAAGAAACCTTCCTGCTGAGAATATCAAAAATAAAAGCACTTCCTGTTCTGCTCATTGAGAAGTTTAACACGGTGGTTTACTTCCTCCATTTTGATTTGTTCATTGTGATCGCAGCAGCTAATCAGACGTCTTGGTTTTTTTCTGTCCTGTGTGGAAATCAGACCGTCGTCTGCATAAAGTTTTCCAGTCATAGTTTCACTGATCTGTTTCCTTTACAGTTTAATTTATCAGATTTTCAGTGAAACTGATTAGAAATGTGACAAGACATAAGCAACTGACGTTCTACACCCAGTTTGTTTAAAAACTTTATTAATAAGGCAACAGAAACACAAAACAGTCAGTTTTCATTCTGAATAAAAAATGTGTTTTGTTATATCGAGACTGAATGAAGATCAGTTAACAGCTGTAACCTTCCTCACCTTATCATCATCAGCACTCCAAGCTAAGGAATAAAATCAGGTGTTTTTATCTGAGTTCCTCCTGCTGCTGCACATCAACTATAAATATACTGCGGGGCTAAATGTGGAGGAAATGACAGAATGAATTCTTCAAACTAAAGGCCACAGTTTGGGTTTTTCTATAAACTTAAATTCACAGCAAAAGGAAAAAACAAATCGTTGTAATTTCCGTGTTGACCACTAGATGTCAGTAGCTGTGACGTTCGTGTGTTGACTTCCGGGTTTTCGTCCGATACAGCAGCGGCCAATGTAGATAAAAAAAAAAAAAAGAGTACGCTTCAGATTTAAAAAAAAAACTGAATAAGAGGAAATTTCTGAATTTGAAAAAGTCAAAATTTTAAAAAATGTTATATTTCTGCCAAAAACTGAGATTAACCTAAATATTTTCAGAAAAAAAACTAGACAAATTTTTAAAAGTTAAAAAATTTTTGAAACTCAGATTTTTTTTCTAGAACATTTCTGAAATTTCTTTGGTGCAAATTTACTTTTTTTTTCTGTCTACAGCAGGACAATACGCTGTTTTACTCTGATATCACGGTTCTGCTCTGACCCGGTTCTGCTCTGAACTCCATGTACTGGTTCAGAGCAGCAGGTATCAGGATATCCCGTGTCTTTAAATGTTTGAATTAGACTCTGGGTGTTTTTTGGTGACATGTTTAATATTTAGAGCTTTAAGGAGGAGCAGCAGAAGCAAAGGAGGTGGATCATCTGACCTGGACAGACGTGTTGCTCTGCATCAGGGAGTCGGACTCAGTTTCACTCTGAGTCGCATAAATATCATGGATGTATAACCTGAATATGTGAAACCCACTAAAAACTGATATTAATAAATAACGGTCTACAATCCATAAGTTCTTAAAATGAAATATTGTCCCCTGTTCTGACATTGATCAGTTCCACCAGAATTTCATGATTTTTTTTTTTTGCAATCAAAATTAATTTAGAAAGAATAATTTAGAGATTAAGCCATATTTGTGCTCATGTTTGACAGTAAATGTGACCCTTTGTTTCTCGCTGTATCGATCATGAATTATAGCATCAAGTCAGGCTGAGGCAGCAGAGTTGTAGCAGTATGAAACACTGCCACCTAAAGGTGGGAGTTACCATCACTTAAATGTAATGTTTTAACTGTTCTTGTGGAAAATTTGCAGTAAACTCATAACTCTGCATTAGCATGAACACATTTGGGAATCTGTTGATTAGACAGGAGTTTCTACGACAGCAGATTAAAAAAACACTAGAGTATCTGGCAGTAAACTGATAAAACTGCTTTGATTAAATGAGACTATTTAAGCTAACAACTGTTATCCTGAATATCCGGAAGGTTCTGTTCACGTGTCCCTCAGAAAAAGCTATGGTGAGCCAGATGTGGCCCTCGGGCCTTGACTTTAACACCTGCTTGATGCACCATTCACTAGTGACTCTGCTGAGGCTCCAGTTTTAGTCTGAACTTCCTTCTGCTCACCTCCCAGTCGCCAACATTCACATACCAAATCTGAAACAGTCAGATGATGCTGTTTGCTAGCAACTCGTTAGCCTTTAAAATGAGCCGTCATAATTCACGATTATCCGTGAGTTAAAGTGAACTTGACGTTTTGTTCAGAAACATCACTTCATGTTTGTGACCTTGAATGGGAAACGTTAATCAGGTGTGCGACAGCCGCAGCAGTTAGCTTCTGTTGGTGAGCTGACAAACTGATTCCAGACCGGCCAATAAACTTCTGACGCTACGCAAGATAAATCGGACTCTGAAAAGAATTTATCCTCTGATCAGTTTCTAAACATGGAAATGGTTTGACCTAATATTTATGATTGTAGAATTAATGGGGTTTTTTCTTTAAAGCAGATTTATATATTTGATTTGTGGTTGTTGATAAATGTTTTAATTATTTAAGAAATATTGTAAAAACATCTTTAATTTTGGACCTTCAGATATTGAACATCTGGAATGTTGAAAATATTTTACGATAATTTTTCTTTTACTAAATATACTCTTCAGAGATGAGTGTAGAAATGTTTTTGTGAAAGGTAAAAACATCCGGCCATATGAAATCCATCATGGCGGAAAGTCCGATCCGCAGCAGCAGCTTCCGAAAACCCAGTCATATTCCTGAGTCGGGTCAGAACTGGACGGCTGCTGGGCTCCATTTAAAGTTCTGTGGGTTTGATTGGTGTGGATGGGTTGATTTTAGGAGTCCTCCCAGAGTCTGGCGTGTGATTGGTCGATTTGGAGTGGCCGCAGCGATTGGTCAGTTCTCAACAGCGGGCTGGCGGCCTTTGACGATGATCTCCAGAACCGGCGTCAGGTCCATTAGGTTCCGCAGCAAAGCCATGATGTCTGGGTGGTCCTTGGCTCCGTCGATGAACTCCTCCAGTGTCAGCTCACCTGGGAGGGGGCAGAGGTCAGAGGTCAGGTGCCATACCGGTCCGGTTCTGGACGGGAAGAGGAGTGCCGTTCTTACCTTCACCCTTCACGTCAATCTTCTCATAGATGAGTGTCACAATCTCCTCCGGGTCGATGTCCCTGTTCCGGGTGATGTCCTGGATGGCCTGCAGGGGGAGACAAACACATTGTTCAAACAGAGATGGGTTCTGGTTCTGATTCTGACCCGACATCAAACCAATCAGAATGAAGGAACCTCTTTCTGGTCCATCTGACGGCTCCGAACATCCTCTGGTGTCCGAGGCTAACCCGCTAATAGCAGAGCTAATTGTTTGTTTAGCGCACTTAGCTTAGCCAAATAAAGTTCCCGGACTTTGTGGAGAGAGATATAATCTCTGATTTGTCATCAACACATTGTTTGTTTCAACATGGTTGAATTAGCGCTTCAGCATTAGCTTTCTGCTAATTATCATGCTGGTGAAGCACTTTAGCGTTACCAGAACTAATGTTTATGAGTTGTGCTGTAGGGTTAGCACAGCTAACATTTTAGCTAGCAGAGCCCACCGCTGGAATCTGTGATTAAATCAGATAACAAAAGATTAAAACTGATTATAAATAACAGCAAAGCCTTCCAGGTGGTTCTATTGGACCCAATGATGTTCTGGTGAACCAGACGACTCTCTGAGTACAGGGAGTTCATTCAACAGATTAGCACCAGGCTAATTTCAGAGTTAATCTCTGTTGGCTGCTGACTCGGATTTCCTTAAATCTTCAGGAACTTTCTCTCCTTTCTCTTTGGACTCAATTCGTATTTTTAGCCTTCAGCAGTGAGGAAGATGAGGAGCAGACAGCTGTTCGCTCCACTCATCAGAACCAGACCAGAAAAGTCTCCAAAACTGAAGCGGTTTGTTCCTGCGTGTTTGAAGGGTACCCATGTATGACCAATCAGAACCGTCCAGAACCGCTGGACTCTGGACTATATTTAGCTTTACAGTAAATATTAAGTTATCAAGCTAATTATTTAGTTAGCAAGCTAAATATTTACCTTCAAACTAGTTAGCGAAAAACTGTCTTCAAAATAAATATTTTGTCTGCTAACTATTTAGCTTCAAATTAACAAATTATTTAGCTTTTTATAAATAGCTAAATAAATTAAGCTATTTAGCTTAACTTGAAGCTATTTAGCTGAAGTTGAATTTAGCGTCATACTCGTTAGCAAAGTAACCATTTCTCTTCAAAATAAATAGTTTTCTTGGTAGCTATAAAGTTTCAAATTAAATAGAAATCTAAATATTTAGCTTCAAACTAAATATTTAGTTACTGAGTTAAACAGTTAACAAGCTGATATTTAGCTTCAAACAAAATCTTTATTTAGCAAGCTAAATATTTGAAACTGACATTTACAGATGAATGAATAACATGGTTAAAATGTGACTTAATGAAGTCATGTTTACTTCTTTTATAACTTAAGTCAAATTATTGCTGTTATTGTTAACTTTGCAAACAGCAGCCCGTAGAGGGAAACCCAGAGTGGAGCTTCTGAACCGACCAGCAGAAGCTGAACTCCAGAGTTAATCTGAATAAATTCTGTGTACCATTTCTACCTGATAGATTAGGATTAATCTGCTGTTCAGGTCTTTAAGGTGGTTTTAAGGAGCTCAGATGGTTTTACTTTTCTACTTTTTTCAGCTCCTGAACAAAGAACAAGCAGCTTAGAGAACGGAGCGGCCAGTAGTGAATGTTTCAGGATGACCTCTGACCTCCCGAGTCATCAGAAGGTTCTGGACGGTTTCCTCTTAATGCTGTAATGTCCCTGGATTTCAGGTTCCTGCTGGCTGCAGGTGCGTGCCGTTTTCTGCCAGTAGGTGGCAGAGTTTTACGGTTTAGGTGGATTTAATCTGATGGTTTGACACATAAATTAGCTGAGTGATGGAGCTGCTACGGAAGCCTGGAGGTTCCAACATGCTTTGGGTTTTTAAATGCAGAAGAAGAGAGCCTCACCGTGAAGATGGTCTCCAGCTCGTCCTTATCGATCTTCCCGTTCCCGTCCTGATCGAACAGCTTGAAGTACCACTTCAGCTTCTGGTTGATCTCTCCCTTCAGCAGCAGGCTGATGGCCGCGATGTACTCCACAAAGTCAATGTAGCCGTCCTGCAAACACAACCCAGGGCGTTAGAACCCATAAAACCCAGGCCCGGTTCCTGCAGACAGAACCATAACCCTGGAGGAACCTTACTGAGCAGCTTTCGGTGGACAGCAGAACTGGGTTTGGACCTGAATGTTCTCTGGTTTCACTCAGAGATGCTGTTCAGGTCCAAATCAGTAGACCGCTGAGCTGGAGGTCAGAGGTCATTTGGCTCTGTTGGACCGTAGTGATTAGTCCATGTTAGTGACCCGGTTCTGTTCAGGTTTATAACTCTGTTTGGTTCTGGAATCAGGAACCCAGTCAGTACTCTGTATTATGAAGAACCGGTCCAGTCCGGTCCACCTCTGATGAAAGAATCCAGGACCAGAGCCAATGCAGTTTTTCCAGTTACCAAACCCAAACACAGCACAGCAGTGGTTCTGGTTGATGGTTCTGATTATATGACAGAGAATCTGAGGGATTTTATATTAATATGATCAAAGAATAAAAATCCATCCATCCATATCAGAATCCAATCACCTTCTCATTGACCCAGTTCTGATCTCTAACACCTCCATCATTATGAAACATTCTGGATAGATCTACGTTTGTCCTGTTTTCATGTATGTAGCGAACCATCACAGTTCCATGAGCCTCAGATTTAAAACTGCTGTAGTTTTCAGAGCTGCTCTGCTGGAACCAGGCATGGTTCTGCTTCACTGAGTGTGATCTGAGCAGAACCAGCTCTGATCAGCTTGTTCTGCAGGTCTGACTGCAGAACCGGGTTCTGGACAGATGGTTGAGGAACCCCAACCATCAGCCCAGAGGAACCCCAACCATCAGCCCTGAGGAACCCCAACCATCAGCCCCGAGGAAGCCCTGTCTCTCCCCCAGCCTGCGCACGCACCCCGTCCATGTCGAAGGTGAAGAAGACCTGCTCCACGTAGCTGTTGGCGTACTCCGTGATGCCCTTCAGGTTGAGGATGGCTTTGAGCTCGAACAGCGTGATGAGTCCGGACGGAGACTCCTTCATGAACTTGTTGTACCAGTGGTGCATGTCCTCGGCCAGGATGTCGTCCAGGTTGGAGCCATGGTTCCCCATGGCAGCAGCTCCGGTACCGCGGACCCAGAGAGCGGCAGAACCGGGCTGCCGTGACCGCAGAGCAGAAGTCACAGCTCTGTGTGTAACCCGCTTAGGTTCTGGAGAATCAGCGACGCTCCGAAAATAACCCGCTAATGGGATGAGCCGCAGCGCTGCCAGCAGTTCTGGACACCGAGATCTGGGTCTAGAACCACGAGGCTTACGTAACCGTCTGGCCCGGTTCGAACCGCAAGGATGAAAATAACCGGCAGCGGCACCGTTCTGGAACAGGTTCGGGCAAGTTTCATCCCAAGGTCTGATCGGTTCTGTTCCATAATAAACTACTGATCCTCCGGTTCTGTCAGCTGGTCCGGTTCCGTTGGACCAGAAGGAGGTCCAGTAATGGGCTCAAACCAATAAAACCAGTTAAACTCATGAAGCCTCATAGAAACAACTACAGCTGCCACACAAGGGACTAAAGTAAGTACACCCTCTTTCATCTGGGGTGTACTTACTTTAACGTCTTTCCTCTTTTATCTAGGTTAAAGTAAGTACATGCTGGATGGAACAGTGTGTATTTACTTTAACATAGGCGAAAGAGGTCAAAGTAAGTACACTCTGTTCTATGTTAGTAAGTACACCAGGTGTACTTAGTCTAACCGTTAAAGTAAGTACACCTTTACTCTAGTAATTATTGAATTGTGAATAAAACATTTCAATTGTTGAAGCTCCTTTACATTAGGGGTGTCCAAACTTTTTGCATCCTCGGCCAGAATCCCACAGCAGAAAATAATCATATTGATTTTCAAACTTAAAACGCAAAATAATGACAATGTAAAATAATGTTAATGTAAAATGATGATTTTTTTTATGCTTAGCAATAAATTAAATATGCAATATTTTAATGAAACAAAGTGGCAACATTCTGTCTTAATTATAGGTCGACAGTTTTCTAACTTTTTACTATTCTCAGTAACAAAAAGGAAAACTTTCTTCAGCAAAGGTTTCTTTTACTAACCAAGTTTAGTAAAATAATGTCCTACAATGTTGGGGGGTTTTTTCAAGTAAAAAGTTGCTGCATGTTTGCAACCCTACTTACTATGAAATTAAAATTAAATACAGCTAAAGAAAGACATATTTTACATAAAATAATCAATTTTCTCACTGAAAATCTTGTGCTAAAAAATTATAAATGTGTCCACTAGAGGGATAAATTAATACCATATTAAATTGTGGTGGCCTTTGGACACCCGGCTCTACATGTTTGGTCCTTGGTTACAGAGTTTGGTGCTGTTTAGTTCTTCAGGGTTTCACCGCCAACCAGACTCTTCTCTCTGATTGGTTCCTCCAGCAGCAAAGCCTCCTGGGCCGTGCGGTCCAGGTGTTTGGTTGACCTTTGGCCTTGTCAGCAGCAGCCGTCCATCACGGCGAGGTGTTGTGGTAACTTGGGTGGTTCTTGGCAGCGAGGCGGCCTTTTTCCACTCCTGCTTCTGCTGGCTTTTATTTCGGGCTGCAGCGCTCAATCTGAGGATCAAACAGCTTAGCAGAATCAGATTGAGGCGCCGCCAGCGGCAGCTAACGCTTCAGCTTAAAATCCTGCTCTTCCACGAAGGAGTCCCCGCAGATTACGGCTCCTCGGCCAGCTGAGGGAAATCCTCACTGAGCATGCTCAGTACAGGACACTTTTTTAAAAATTTTAAAAAAATTAAACCCAAAGATTCATGTAACATTTGTCATTTATCTGCTCAAATAAACTAATACATGTAAAATTTTATTGAGGCAAACAAAATAGTTAGATTATTCTAGGAAGGAGTTTTATAAATGATTTAAGATTAAAAACAAAATCAGTCAGGGATACAGTTTACTGATTTTAGCTTATGTGAGAGTGACTGATGGTGGTATAAGGGGTGAAAAAATCAGGACAATAATTTATAAATGTGTTTTTACAGAAATGTTTTTAAACTACTTTTAAGATTTTGTTTGTAAAATGTATCACCCTAAAAGATATTTAGCAAGGGGCCACACAAAATCAAAAATAATGTCAAGTTGGTTTAGAATTTCTTAGCTCAGAGTGGGTTAGTTTGTTTTAGCTTATTGGGTATTATTAGTAGGGTAACCCATCCAACCACAGAGTGACTTTTTATAATAATTTTTAACAGTTAAAACGAAACAAAAAAATTCAGTTTATATTTGTAAAAAGTTATTTTTTATTAATTACCCCAGAATAAGGCATTATGTGTTTTTTTCTCACAGCTCTGAACATTGATAAAACTTTGATTTTGATTCTGTACACCCTAGAAATGAACATCAAAATTTTAAAGACACCAAAACAGCAAGAGACCATTACTAAAAACCCCACAAAATTCACACATTGTTCTTGAAAAATTATGAAATGCGGCGCCGCAGTGTGGAGAAGCTTGTATTCGTAAAAACTGCTTTTGGAGCTTCACTAAAGCTTCAGAAAGAGTTCCCTATCTGAGTTTCAAACGGTGGCTCAGAGTTTTCCAACATTTCTCTACCCAGCATCGGCGGCCATTTTCCCCCAAAGTGTTTCTGCCGCAGGGTTTCCCGCTCTGCATTCCAGGGGCTCAACGTTACAGGTACCTCGCTCCGACGCAGCCAAACGTCCGATTCCTCATCGGGAAGAATTCTGTCGAAAAACCACGAAAATAGGTCAGAGAAAACTCTGGTTTCACTCCCGGGTTCTGGCTCAGAACCGGCCCAGTTTGGCTCGGTGTGGGTCATTTGGACCTTTGATGTCTGAATGCTTCTTTTAGCCACATCTTTTTCTGACTCAAACAACCAGTTAGCATGGCGATAGCATCCAATGACTGGAAGTGATTACTAATTAAAGATAATTAAAGATAACTTAAAAAAATAATTTACTATAAAATACTTAAGCTATACTGTATTTATACTGTAGGTGCTTGCGTCCTTATTTCAAAATAAAAGCATCATAATAACAAGATAAAGAAAATTCTGGGCGATTCTGACAAAGGAGTTGGATCTATTAGTGTAGATGAAACTATAAGTATTTATATGTAGTTCTGCTGGATCAGAACCAAAGCAGAACCAGCTCCAATTTAAACGCTTGCTTCCGGTTATTCAAACTCCATCTGATTTCAGAATTTTTCCTGGTTCTGATCCAGCAGCTGGAGTATGAATACTTATGGTTTCTCCCTCAGTCTACAGACAGAACCGTTCAAACAATCAGAAATCAAACCTCCATCTTTTCTTCCTCCTTCCTTCTTCCATCATTCGATTCTTTTTGTTCTTCCTCTTTTTCCTCCTTTCCCTCATCCTTTTTCTCCTCCTCTTCCTCCTTTTTCTCCTCCTCTTCCTCCTTTTTCTTCTCCTCTTCCTCCTTTTTCTCCTCCTCTTCCTCCTTTTTCTTCTCCTCTTCCTCTTTTTTCTCCTCCTCTTCCTCCTTTTTCTCCTCCTCCTTTCCCCTCAGCTGTGATGAAGACGTCCCGTCGTCTTCCTCTGTCTCCCTCACACTGTTTCTCTTCGTCTCTTCTTCTTCATGGGTTTCCTTAATCTCTGGCGGTGATGCGGTTTCCTTTTTGAACACCTCCCTCTCCTCTTTCTCCCCTCCAAGTGCTTCCTGCCCCTCCTCCGTGGCGTCCCCCGTACTACCCCCAGTCCAGGACTCCGGGTGTGTCTCCGCCCCTTCCTGTCCCAGTCCTGCGTCGTCCCCACTGCTGGACTTCCTGTGATGGCGGGACGGAGGACGCCGCCTGATGGAGCCCCGTGGTCTGGCCTGGAGACAGACCAATCACAGGACAGGTCAGCAGTGACGTCATTAGTGACGTAACAGAGGTAATGAGTAGTTTCTTGCTCACCTTGTTGATGCTAGGCAGGATGTTTCCCTCTGCGGCCGAGGGCGGAGCCTCAAAGGATGTGGGGCTCTCTGTGGGGGCGGGGCTGGTGGGGGATACCATGGAAACCGGGGGGACTGAGCCCGGGAAGGGCGGGGTGAAGCCAGCAGGAAGCGTCCTCAGTCCAGGGCTCTTCAACGGTGTGGCGGTGGGCGAGCCCATCGTCAGGTTGGCCTGAGCACACAGAAAGTGATGTCACTGTGACATCATAGTGACGTCATAGTGACGTCAGAGCGCCTGGACTCACCTGGAGCTTCTCGATCAGAGCTGAGTTCCTCTTGGCTTTGGGTGGAGATGAGACGCCTGATGGGGGCTGAGACAGACAGAACCGTTACCCCAAAATCAAAACAGTTCAAATAAAACATCAATTTCCTGTTTCCTGGTTCATACGCAGTTCAAATACAAACTTTAATTAAAAATCATGTTTTAACATGTTGAAAATGTCACCATGACAGTTTTTTACTATCTCCTCTGCATTCTCCCAGTGCTAGCTAGCATAGCCTGTTGTGAATACTAAGGCTAGTTAGCATAGCTACTTATGATGTCAGATAAACGGTTATCCTGTAACGGTCTGTTGTTTCTCCACCATTAGAACATTTAGCAGTGTGTACAAGAGGTTGATCGACAGCGCTAGGAAAAATAATATTCTTTATAAAAGTTGAATATTAATAACTTACTTTTTTGTTTTCAGTACAGAAACTTTTCATTGAATTTTTGTCTTGAGTGATTTTGCTGCTTTAGTTTTCTGTATTTCATGTTTTTATGTATTTGCTGTACTTTTTGCTCATATTTATATGTAATCTTTTAGTCTTTTATCGTCTTTCAGATGCGGTTAGGGATGGGGGGCGGGGCTGGTGGTTGTTACCACCCCGCTGGGTTTTTTTTCTTATAATTTATAATTATTTAAATGATTTTTTTTCTTATAATTCTAAAAGTTTCTGAATTAAATCTTCTCAGGGTAATTCAGTCTTTGAAACGTTTTCATTCCTAATCTTTTAAAATGTGGATAAAGCTGCATTAATCTCTGGCTGTGATTGGCCGACGGCGTCTCACCTGGTTCTGCTCTGGGTTCGGGTTCGGCAGCTGAAGGGTCCGAGGCGGCCGCCGCCTCAGAGGTTTATCCTGGCGAACAGCAACATGCCATCTAAACATTTATATTCTCCATATTTCCTGTTTATGTGCAGGTAATGCTCACCTGATTCCCCACGGTGCTGCTCGGGTCGGGAGCCTGACCTTTGAACCTTCCTGCCAGTTCGGCCACGGAGCGGCGGGGCGTAGCCTCATTCTGCAGGTAAAACATAGCAGGTCAACTTCCTGTCCATCCATCCATCCGTCCATCCGAAATAACATTTAAATCATTTTATATAAAAATTATTAAAAACATTAAACTATAGATATGATGAAAAATTTAAGATTAAAAAGTTGTAAAACGTTTTTGAATCTTTTTTCTCATCTTCTCTCCAGATTTTCAGGCCCCACGGCGCCTCCTGGTGGCCTCCACACTTCTCTGAGCCACTGTAGCAAACTAATGTGCTGCGTAGTTTTCATACTTAAATATTTTTGCTGTTTGTGTTTTACCCCAAGGTTCATTGTAATCTTAAAATGTCATTTTAATTCAATAAGTGGAAAAACATAAAGATTGCAGAGCGAGAAAAGCTTAATCTGAACACCATTCTGAATCCTTCTGGAGAAAAACAGCAAAGGTCCAGAGGAAATGGTTCTGATTCTGGTTCTGACTCTGGTTTTGACTCTGGTTCTGACTCCAGTTCTGACTCTGGTTCTGTGTCCATCTGGACGTGACCCCACCGTGGGCGGGTGTTGCTGTCTGGCCCAGCTGTTGCCGTGGCGACGGTCTGTGTCGGGCTCGGCTGAAGGCTCCACATAGCTGACATTCATCAGATAATGAACTCGGCTTCACTCGTTGTTTCCTCAGAGGCAGGAAAGTGACGAAAGAGAGCGGCCGTTAGCCCACTTCCTGCTGCTGCTGCTGTTTGTTTGAAGGAGGTTCTGGTTGTCAGGGTCGGTGCTGGAGAGGAACAGACCGGTACAGCCCGGTTCTGGACTTCTACTGCTCTATCATCTTATCTACAGCCGTTCATCAATAAACTGGAGGGTTTTACTGTCTGAGCAACACAAATGCACACTGCATCTGATTCGGAGACACGCAAAATACAATAAATAACCAAAAAACCAATAAATAAATAAAAACCATAAAACTCACAAATAATTTATTAAAAAGTAAATAACCATAAAACCACTATAAAGCCAGAAAAAATTAAAGCTATTTATGCAATCAAAACATTATCATAAAGCTGCTAACAACTAGAAGACTAAAGGATCACTTCTAGAAAATACGGTTAATAAATAACAAAAAACTATTATGGCCATAAAATCAATAAACCCAGTTAATGTATATTTAAGACCAATAAATGAGACAACAAAATAAAGAAAACATTTAAACCGAGAAATACATTCACAAAGCTTTAAACAACCTTAAAACGAATAATAAACAGATTAGCTGAATATCGCCTACCTTAGCTTAGCATGCTACAGCTTATATCACATTAGCTTTTTCTAGATTAGCCTATTTTACCTTATTTAGCTTATTTTAGCTGAGAGTTATGTTAGCTGTTAGCTTTCCAAGCAGCATTTCCTTTTGAATATTTTAGATAAGCGCTACAAATAAATACTCTGGAAATGTGTGTTTTCTGCAATCAATCAGTGATGAACTGCAGATTCTTCATCGAGTTTCGAGCTTCTTTATGTTTCATTCTTTATGCCTCCGACTCGATGCTGAGCTCTGTCATCATTTTCCACCCTCTGCAGACATCATGAGTGTTTTTATCTATAGATTTCAGATGAGGCCATCTTCAATGGCCATCTTTAATCAGTAATCTACTTCCTGTCAGCTCTAATAACTACCATGAGCGAACCGCTAACTGGTTGCTACTGAACTCTGAGGGATTTTAAAATTAAAAGACATCCATTACAGACTGAGGATAAAAATGATCTTTGACCTACCTACCATGTCAATAGTGATATGTATTGTGAAAAGGAATTTGTTTTAAATGGTTCTGATTTGTGTGGCTGATGTCTTGATTAGGTCTCTTCTTGTAGAAGAGATTTTGTTTTTTTTTTATCTCAATTGGACTTTCTGGTAAATTAAGCATTTAATACACGTTTCTGTTCAACTTTAGCAGTCTGAAAAACACAATTCAAAGCAACAGCTACAATCGTGTTGCTTCTACTTTACTCATTTAATTAAGCTAAACTTACCGTAGCATTTTAAACCTAACTGCGTTTAGCTTAGCTTAGCTGGTTTTAGCTAAGTATGACCTACACCAGCAAAGGTTTTCTTAGCTTACCTTAACTTAGCATACACCTTAGCTTAGTCTAGCTCCGCTTAGTTTAGCTCATTTTAACTAAACATAGCCTACCTTAGCGTGTTTGAACTTAAATCAGCTTTCTCTAGATTAGCCTATTTTAGCTTGTTGAAGCTGAGTATGGTCTCCCCTGATATTATCCTAGGTTATCTTAGCATACCTAAGTTTACCATACTGTAAGGCCACTTAAACTTAATTTAGCTTTATTTTGTGTAGTCCTACGTATCTTAGTTTAGCTAAAGTAAGCTAAACTAAGATACGCTGTGCTAAAGTAGCTTATCTACTAAGATAAGGTAGATAAATTTTAAGGCATATCTTACCTTAGCCTGCTTAATAAATAACTGGCGTTGTTTATCTTAATTTAGCATGCTTTATCTCACTTTAGTCTTATCAGTTTTATCCTAAATTACTTCATCTTATCTTTACTTGTCTTAACATAACCTGCTTGAATGTACAGTACATTAGAATATCTTAGTTAAGCTTATTTTGGCTTGCGTCTGCTGTTTATGGCCTATTTAAACCAATAATATTTTTGGCTTATCTTGTTTTAGCTTTCCCACCTTTTGTTAAGGAAAATCTACCTTTAGTTAATTTAAGTTGTCTAAGTTATATTGAAGTTAGCTTGGCTTTTTATAAAACCAGTGAATCATACACACATGCCCATCTGATCCCTTTTTATATCTGTTTTTCTCTTGATGAAGACTTTGTTGTTGTGTTCAGTTAGCCAGCTGCTAGCTCATATTCACAGTGCTTTGCTAGAGCAAATTGTAAGTCGGTATAATTCACTGTTTCTTATCGACTGTTGGATCTTGTGTATGTTTTGCATGAATAGTCTTCTGACTCTAAGCATCTCTATATACCGTAGATCTAGGTTTTTAGTTGGTGTTGATTGATCCAGACATGAAAGGCTGATAAACTAGTGTTGTGTTAACATGTAGCAGACATCTTAACAACGAACCAGTTTTAAACCAGATATTTAGCCTCTTTCCCACCATCTTGTCTGAAGGAACTGGTTTGTTTCCATTCCTTCGGTTGGATCAATGGAAACTTCCAAAGAGACGTTCGACAAACAGAAAAACAGATTTCATCTCCAACAGGTGATTCCCAAACAGCTTTCAGTAGAAATCATGAATCATCTGGTGGAGGTGGATTTGTTCCTCTGGTCCTGAAAAACTTCAGATATTTTCAGAAGAGAAACTTCAGTCTGGATCCAGACTGGTGAACTGAACAGAACAGCAGAGAGTCAGGAGTTTAACAGTAGAGAGCATCTAAGGAAATTATGAAAAAGGCAGCTTAAAAACATCTGATCAGAGGCCTTTTGGTTGTTCCTCATTTAGTTTTCAGATCTCCTTTCTTCTCTCTGTGTCTCAATATTCCCACTAACTTGTCCAGAGCATCAGCATCAAACTTTAAGAAAACAATAACCTGATGCTCAGCCAACCGCAGAGAAACAACACGAGCCATTATCCTTTTTCATGAACAAACATCGACAGGGGGAAAAATGCACTACAGTCAGTTTAAGGTCTGAACTTTGACTAGGTCATTGCAGCACCTCCATCCTGTTCTGCATGAGTCATTCTGCTGCTGTGTTTGAGATCCTGATGCTGTTCATGACCCAGACGGACTCACAGTGACTCCATGAAGGCATCATGGTCCAGTCCAGTCCTGGTTCGCCACCTCCACCGCCGTGGAGGTTCCGTCTTACGAAGTGGGAACAGAAAAAGTGGGCGTGGTTTATCAGATTTAAGTCTCGTGTTTATGAAACGTTGACCTGCAGTAGCGTATCGTCTGCTGTTGTTTGAGCATCGTGTGGTTTAATTTTACATAGAAAGGTTATAATTCAACCTTTTAACATCTCTGACCTCTGTTCTCTCTAGAGGGTGCTGATAACGAAGCAGAAAGTCACCACTGAGCATGTGCATCAGCTAACATCTGGGCCCTGTTCACGTCTGAAACAGATGGTGGTGGAGGCAAAGAAAAGAGCCGATAAAAGTCTGTTTGGTCTGAACGGTTCGTGTTTCTGCTTGACACGTTGCAGGTTTGTGTTTGTCAACCAGATGGTTGATCAATGCAGAGCAACAGAGGACCAAGGACGAAGCCCTGAGGTACTCCAGAACTGACGAGCTGAAACTACAGAGGAAAGTTACCAGACGCACGTTTGACCCGTTTTAAAGACGCATCAAGCAAATTTAGAAAATTATGAGAAGTTTTGTGATGTTTCTGCCCAGATTTCCGTCTCCGCTGCCTGACTGAAGGTGATAAAAGTGTCACATAATCTGACGACACCGTAGAATCCACGGCTGTAATGTCGACGAAACCTGATGCACACTTTGGTTTCCTGTTAGCGCCCGCTCGCTCTTCACCACCCAGTCTACCCTGCAGGTCCTGAAAACGAACAGAGTCGTTTTGGGGACTCTGTTCGTCTGATTCATGAGACGCTGCTGGGATTTCTGGGCCATTTCCACGAACGCCCAGCAGAACACAGCAAACCCAGCAGCAACAGCAGCAGCAACAGAAAGTTTGAGAGCTTTACCTCCATCCTGCTGGTCGTCTCTCAGCCGCCTCAATATGTCGCGTATGTGTGAAAGACGGTGGGAGGGGCTGGGGTTAAATATAGAGTCGGAGTTACGTCTGGAGAGAGACCTCCGCTCTCTACTGGCAGAGAGAGAGAGAGAGGCAGATCATGTTCTGTCACATGGTGGCCATGTTTGTGTTGATAAACTCATTGATATCTGCTGCTGGACCGAGCTGATCTCAGCTCAGAACGAGAACAGCAGACCGAAAAAAAAAAATTTTTTTTCATGAAGCTTCTCACTTTTAGGCCGTTTCTGTTCCAGAGAAACCAGAAGGCTTTCAAAAAGGCAAAAAGATTTCAAAAGCACGGTAGAGGAGGAGTGGTGCAGCGGCTTACATTTGAATGAATGCGTTCGCATGAAAATTCAGTTTTATATCACTAAAAATGATTATTTATGACAATAGAGGTGTGAGAAAGCTCTGTATTTGTGTTTGTGTGTGTACAGGAAAACAGTTTTAGGATCCAGTGTGTGATTTTAAAAAAAAGTACCAATATTCACACAGACTGGATTTGACACCAATCAAATTTGTCTTGTTTTTTATTAACTTTATATTCTAATTCAGTCCTGGCGCCATGTTTACAATCTTATTGGGTAACAGGATGTAGCTTAGTGCTACACTGCCCCCTACAGGTTTGTCTGTTTAAAACAAAGGTTTGGGCAGACAACAATCCTTTGTGCTCGATGTTATTCTTTAAAACGATGTGGTGGAGAGATTAGTTTATGAAGCTGCGGCTGCGTGTGAACAGGCCTTCAGGTTAGTGGTGGTGTCCCACAGGGAGCAGTTTTAGGCCCAGAAGCCTCTTAATGCACATCATCGATTTAAAACTTTAAAAATGATCAAATGTGTTTTATTTGCAGATGAAACAAATACATTTTGTTTTTGTTCAAACATGCAGGTTTGACCAGGTTTGGAGAGAATTATTCAGAAACTTTGAGGCCGGATATGGCCATCTGGTGCTAACATTCAGATGATCATATCCGTTTCATTTTAGCGTCTGTGTGTTTGACATCTGCGGCTTCTTCCTGGTTTGGTTGTGGCCAGTCACAAACTGGAGGCGATCGAAATAGGAACTGGCTGTTCAAGTTAAAAAGTTAACAACTCTGAGGAAAACTAAAGTTATGAAAACTGAAACTGGCCATCTGGGTTGGTTCATGATTTAATGTAAATGATCAGGAAGTGATGTCATCAAAGGGTGGGGGGGTGTCTCCACCTGCTCCTGTTTGCATGTCCGACTTTTGTTCTTTTAACTTTTACACTAAATTGATCAGTAGTTGTGTTTCAGTCGGCCGATCTCCTCTGACCTTTAACCTCCAGTGGCTCACTGGATGTTTTCTGTTTCAGACCATCCTCTGTTGACCTGAGACGGTTTTGAGTTCTGAACCACTTGGGCCTGTCTGGTACCAACAATCATCTCTCTGCTGTGATGCTCCGCGCGAACTGATAAAGAGGAAGCTGCTGATGCTGCTCTGCAAGAGGAAGTCACTCCCTCTTCAGCTCTTGGTTCTCTCTTTTACTGTCACCATGGCCGTCTGAACCCAGCTGGAGGTTCTGTTGGGTCTCAGAGTGGAACCCTGAGGAAGGAGCATGGTTCTGCTCGCTCCACACATGAACTGCCTGGACCAATCAGACGAGGCGGTTTCGCGGCGCAGCAGGAAGACAGGAAGTGGTTGGAGGGGTGGAGTTAGCAGACAGGAAGAGACGATGTTGATGATGATGATAGAGGAAACCTTATAAGGTGAAAACTAGTCGCTCCCAGAAACAGGATGGAGATGTTGCTCAACTGCAGCAGCTGACTGACAGAACCCGTCCAGAACCTCCAGAACACCTTCGTTCTACCAGGAGCCGAAAACATCTACAGAAACAGGCTGCAGATGAATCACCATGGTTACACGTAGAAACAGACTGGAGGTTGGATGAGTCGGTTTCTTCTGCCTGAAGTTATTTAGACTGAGAAACTGAGAGGGTGGATAGAGAGATGGAGCAATGGAGGAGTAATTTCTGCTCACTATAAACGTCATACTGAACTGAATCTGTACCTGTCAGTCACTGACTCAGTACTGTATGGACGGATGACATGATGTTCCTCAGGTGGCCACTAGTGGCGCTGTCTCAGGATCAGGAGAATCTTTTGAGGTTAAAGATCAAATTTGAAACATTTCTTTCTCAATAAAATGTTTTTCTTTTCATGGACGGGTTAAACTTTCACTTCTTCATTCTGTAACTCCAGAAAAGAATCCCTGTTCCCATCTCTGGCTCCAGAACCTGCTGGCTTAACTCCCAGTCCAGATACTGGTCTCTGCTGGTTTCTGCAGTGCTCAGTGTGTGGCTCAGTGCTGCCACCTGCTGGCAGCGGAAGCTCAGTCCTGAGGAGGAGGAGGAGAAGGTCTTCATCACCTTCTCTCACCATAATGTGTTCAATCTGTTTAAACTGGGATTAATGGCTCAGAGACGCGTTTAGTGAATAAAAGTTTAATCTATATCCATCATCTGGAGCAGCTGCATGTTTTCCAACTGAAACCAGAAAAAGTGCAAGAAACTGAATAAACATTTACAGAAAAAAAAAAAAACACAGGTTGGGAATCTAAACAATCTGCAGGGAATAAATAATTTCATTCTTTAAAATATGTTTCTACAAAGAAATGAGGAAAAAAATGAAAAATATTTCAATTCTGTTTTATTGTCTTAATTTTTCCAACAGCAGAAAAGGATTTTCACAGATAGAGTTTATGGTGGAGCTGCTGACTGAAGTGGAGCTCCTCGCTGGTGTTTGACTCTTCCTCCTCTTCCCTGGGTGATGAAGACGATACTCCATCCTGACCCGGGAGCCTTCATCTTTGGCTCACAGCATCCGGACTGTCCCTCCGTTTCCTGAAGATGGTGTAGAAAGCTTTCTTTCTGCGGCTAACAGACGCCTCCAGACCGTCTGCTCTGTCCTTCCTCAGGTTGGACGGCTGGACACCGGCTCCCTGTCCGATGCCGGATGAGCTGGACGAGGCGGACGAGGACAGGAAGGCGGCGCTGTCGTCCGCGGCCATGCAGAGGGAATGGGTGGAGCAGGCAGAGGTGAGGGCGGAGGAGGAGGGGCCTCTCAGTTCCACCAGGCTGGAGCTCTTCTCCAGACATCCACTTCCTCTTCCTCCTCCTCTATGGGCAGAGCTTTGATCCTGTAGGAGGTGGGGCCTGGAGTCCAGAAGATGGGGCCTGGAGTGATGCAGAGCACGTGATTCGCTGAGAGACAGAGCGAGGGCGGAGTCAGAGTCTGAGCGGCTCATGATGTCCCTGAGAGGAGGAGGAGGAGATGATCAGAAATGGAGTCTTCATCACACCCCAGGTTCTCTGAAAAATGAGGGGTCAATCGGAGATCCTAGTGATAATTTGGAAACCCTAGAGGTCAACTGGAGACTCAATCATGTTTATTTGGATAGCATATTTCAGCAACAACCCAATTCAAAGTGCTCTGCATCACAAAAATAAAAAGTCATAAAAACAACATACAGTCAACAATTGAGAAATCAGTGACAAATATTACATCTTGACCAATGCCATCATTAAAATCATCAATACACGTTTAATTTGTTGGTGAATGTCCCATTTATTATGGTTCAAAAGCAACTCTTGTGGTCAATCAGAGACCCTAGGGGTCAATCGGAGACCCTAGGGGTCAATTGGAGACCCTGGGAGGTTAATCAGAGACCCTAGTGGTCCATGGGACTCCCCAGTGGTCAACAGGAGACTCCAGCGGTCATTTGGGTCAGTGGGAGATTCTTGCGGTTCTTCAGAGAACCCGGGGGTCAACTAGAGACAGAAGGGGTCAATGGAATTCCCTAGCGATCAATGGGAGACACTGGGGGTCATTTGGAGACCCTTGGGATCCAGGGAAGACTCTTGCATTCATTCTATTAAGCCCTCTAATAACGACCCAAATAAAGAGACATGAAGAGGAAGACAGACAGATCAGAACAGGAAGATCAGAACAGGAAGAACCAGAAATGTTTTTGCTGAACAGTGAAAGAAAGCTGTGTTCACCAACTGCTCTGGTCTAGAAATCAAACGCACTCTTTGACAGAAGTTGTTCATCTTGGAACTGGTAACAGGAGATGTTACCATGAGAACCAGTCATTGGTGTGCACTGGTAACTCAGGGTGGACAACATTAATCAATCATTGAAGGATTTTAAATTTGTGTTTATGTTTTTCACTTTTACTCTGATAAGACGAGATCAAGATGATTTATGAACTTTACTAAACATGAGACTCAGGAAATAATTTTCAGATTAAAATGTAGTTTTTCTCTCACTTCATTCTACAAATGTATTATTTTTATCATTGACATTAACTGAAGGTTCAAAATGTAAGAAATTTGTAAACTTAGTTTTGTGTTATTTGTAAAATTTATGTCTGATCAAAGTTTAGCTATGGAGGTTAAATTAGCAAAATCTTAAAATTTCTTGGTTTGACTCTGGTTTCACATTTTTGTGTCCCATTTTCATTACATTAGTGATAAAACAGAAGAAGAAGAATACCCCAAGCTGCCGGAGCGACAGCGCTGCCTCTGGCTGGCCACAGCGCCCCCTGGAGTCTGGAGGTCTGGCGCAGTATCCAGAGGGATAAAGTGAGAACATCGGGAGAGCAGAGCAGAAAAATGAGCGGAGCCTTCGGCACAGGAGGAAGACGAAGAGTTTGGCTGAGGAGGACAGGAAGTGAGGTCGATGGAAGGGTGGGACAGGGAGGAGGAGAGAGGCGGTGCAAGCACAGGAAGGAACTCTATCTGGCCAATAGAGAGGCTGCGATTCTGCCGAGGGCGTCCACTTGGAGGACGGGACTCTGTGGACGAGCCACGCCCACCCTGAGATAAGCCACGCCCCTCAACTAACCTCTGAGAGCCAAACGTCAACCCGGGGTCTCCTGCCCTCTGCCGCAGGGGCATCAGACTCTGAGCTGCAGAAAACAGGAAGAGAGTTACACTGAGTCTGTGCTTTTATTTATTTGGTTAAGGACCAATCAGAGATGGTTGTCAACCTGACTGTTTCCATGGTAACTGTGTGTCTGTGATGCCACTCAGAGGCCAAAGGTCGCTCACACGCCGGTCCATCTGCCAGGCTGCGTCTACAGACAGCCAATCAGGAGAGAGAAGCAGAGGTCAGCTGACTTCCCGTTTAGCAGCAGGGGCCGCCGTTGCTAAGCCCGACTCAGACTGGGAGAAGAAGAATCTGTCAGGCTTACACTGCAACGTCCCCGGAGACAGGATGTCCTCGTCCATGTCGTCCAGGTCGTCTGACAGGAGCAGGTTCTGTGGGGTCGGAGGTCGCAGGCCCAGGAAGGACGGGTCAAGGTTCAGAGCGGCGGCCAGGGCTCCCAGACCCGGATTGTTGACCACACAGAACCCGGTCAGAGACTCGATCTGCTGCCAGCGGTGGAGCTTCTCCCGCAGAGCCGCCGTTACCTCAGCCAGGGCCTGTCTGTCCAAACCAAACCGCAACGACACGAGACGAAAGGTCTGTTAGCCGGACCTGAGCTACGGTACCAGCTACGGTACCAGCTACGGTACCAGCTGGCTGTGGGTCATGTGACTCACTTGGCTGAGAGGATCTTCTGGTCGACGTCGTCCAGTGAGGAGCTGTGAGCCACGTGGAACGTTCCAAACAGAGAACTCCTCTTCTTCTTGATCTTCTCCGCCTGCAACAGAAAGCAAGGCGTCTTCTGCAAACATGTTGGGTCGATGTCATCACCGACCCACAGTGGGTCTTCGGGTTTTGGGACTCTTTGGAAGTTAAACTGGACCAGAACAGAAACCCAACCAGAAGGATAAACCCAAAAGTTTCTGCCTGTCATATTGGTCTGGTCTTTGGCAAACAGACTCTGGACATTACTTACACAGTTAACAACTAGCAGCAATAATTTAGGTTTAGCCTCTTAGAGGAGAAACAAAATGGAGGGTCATTCAAAGTTATATTTTCACCATTAATTTATAAAGTTCACAAATTTAAACTAAAAACTTAATTTCAGCAAAATAAGCATTTATCTCCAAACTAAATACTTATTTTGTTTGAAGCTAAATATCTTGCTCACTAAATATTTAGTTTCAAAGTAAATAAGCTTATTAAAATATCTAGATCAGTGGCTAAATATCTAGTTTACAAAATAAATATTTACTTTGGAACTCAAAGTAAATATTTAACTTTTGCATGCTAAATATATAGCTAATAAGCTAAGTAATTAGCTTGCTAATTAAATATTAGCAAGCTAATTGACACAACAGTAGAGTCACTGTGTTGGGGCCCTCAGCCTGCAGTGTGTGGTGTGTTGTGGCCCTCAGCCTGTGTTGTGTTGGGGCCCTCAGCCTGTGGTGTGTTGGGGCCCTCAGCCTGTGTTGGGGCCCTCAGCCTGTGGTGTGTTGGGGCCCTCAGCCTGTGTTGTGTTGGGGCCCTCACCCCCTCCCTGGCCTGCAGCAGTTGCCTCTCTGCGTTCTGCTTCTTGTTGTTGTAATGCTGATCTTCCACTTCGTGCGTCAGCTGCAGCCACTTCTGCAGGGCCTCTGGCTGTGCCCAGCGCGCCCGCGACTCCAGCTCCCGCTCCGCCTTCCTCAGCGCCATCCGAACCTGTGGGGGAGTGGGAGGCGGTGAGGGTCGGCTCCTCTGATTGGCCGGCGCCCGGCAGGGGGCGTTACCTGCTCCAGCTCCTGCTCGGCGTATTTCTGCCGGCTGCGCTCGTTCTCAGATCCCTCCCTCAGCTCACGGAGCCGCTGAGCTTCCCGCTTGGCCGAGTTGATCTCGCTCCGCAGCTCCTCCTCCACCTTCACCTTCTCCACCTGAACGCAGTGCTGCTGCTCCTGCGCCCGCCGCAGCCTGGCAGACACAGCAGGTCAGAGGAGCAGCAACCTACACTCCCCCTGCTGGCAGGAGCACACACTGCAACATTAAACACTTGCTGTTTCACTTCTCTGTCAGGCCATGTGGGGGCGCTGAGCGAAGGTTGAGCCAGAAGGTTTGGCTCTCTAAGCATACCTGTCCATTCTGCAGTTTTTTTCTGGGAAACTACCGTATTTTACCTCCCTCTCCCGCCGTGCTCCCGTGTCAGTATTCGCCCCGCCCCCAATCTGACAAAAGCACCAGACGGCAACGTCTCCGTATTCTCAAGTCCGAAACTTGACAGGTTTGTCTCTAAGCCACATATTCAAAAGCAGAACTGGAGAAATCTCACTTTTGATTCGATGTTAGTTTAAATTTCTTTTCAAGACTGTGATGTCATCGTTACCATGGAGATTCTGGCCTAACCGCTGCCTTATAAAGCATGCTTGATTCAATCAGGAGCCTTTAATGACGCAGCTAAAGCACATGGCATATTTCTAAATGTTCATTTTTATCATCTTAACTCGTCTGGCGTCCCTCAGGGTCCTGGTTCAGTCTCCCTGATATTTCAGGTCGACCTGCTCCGTCTGTTTCTGTATTTTTAATAATCCGCTATGCTGATGACTCTCAGTTATGTTTCTCTTCTCAGCCGAATAAGCAGAGGCGCAGCTGGACTCTTTGGTCATCGGCCATTTTGACTGACAGCACCAAAAAATATTCTGTCAGTAATTAAATGTTAATAATGACATTTAATGTTGATCCTCACTGTAATTATACCAGGAATCATGTGACCAAGGCTGCTGGTTGTTTCATGTACGAGTTTGAAACTGAAGGCCGTCTCTCCTCTTTGGTTTGACATCAGAGAACTCTGAGCTTTTCAACAACCAGACAAAGCTGGTAATACGCTGATGTTTGATGCTTCACTTTCTTTTGTTCAGCCCTGAGTGAAGTTCACCCACCTTCTGCAAATCCAACAAAACTGGTGTCAAATGTTTATGCAGAAAAACATTTAGTTTGTCTAATGGTGGTCAACCAGAGTCTGCTGGTTGACCTCTAAACCACCAGAGGCCGTTTAGAGAAAATGGAGAACTGTTATGCTGTTATCTGGTAACTTTTTTGTAAATATCTTTAAAATGATGGTGACACAAATGACATCAAATCAAACATTTGACACCAATTTTGTTAAGATTTGAGTAAAAGTGTGGGGGCTAGTTGACCTTTGAACTTTTATTAATATCTTCGAAGCAAATGCAGCAAAACGTTTGACGATAGTTGTGTCTGATTTGGATAAGGTTTGGGGAAACGTCACACAAGTTTCTGAAGGATCGTTTCTTGATCCAAGCTGAAATTGATCAGATATTTATTTTTCTGTTTCTGAACAGCAGGAAACCAGTCTGTGCTCTGCCTGCAGGGGGAGCTGTGGCGCCGTCTGCAGAGGAAGTGGATGTGTGCGACTATTTCTGGAGATGATGGACAGAGACGAAGCAGCTGAACTATCCCAGAGAGGAAACAGACTGAAGCCGGCCGTCAGCTGACTGGGAGCTGCAGCAGAACCGCTGGGCTCAGCGCTGCGGGCTTCACTTCACTGTTCAGGACAATCAGCAGCTGTGCTGGGGCTGAAAATAACGGCGGTGCAGCAGGAACAGCAGCTGCTGCTCAGACTGACAGCGCAGGGCCTTTATTCAAACATTATGAGAAACGTTAAAACATTTCTAAACAAACAGGAGTCAGTCATCTGAAAACGTTCAGGAGCAAAACCTTCCAGGATTTAGGAAAACGTTAGTTCACAAACCCAAACAGACCCAACTCCTCATGGTCCACCACCAGGGGGCACACTTTCAATACTATACTAATACAGGAGCTAATATTTCGTTTAGCGTTTTTCTAACTTTGAAAACATTTGGCTTCCCCTAGATGCGTTTTTCAGAAAAAAATCCTAAAGCATAATTTACTTTCATGTTCAGTTAAATAAAGTTTGACAGTTTAAAATACTGACATCATAAACTTAGCTTTCTAGTTGACTTCAACTCATTTTCTATTAGTTTAGCTAACTTTACCTTTATTACTTAGCTTAGCTTGCGTCACTCAACTTGGTTTATTTAACTCATTCTAATGTATCCTGGTTTTTCATGTTTTATCTTAAATCATCACAACTTATTTTATCTTCATTTATTCTTTCTAGCTTAGCTTATTGTAGTTTTGTCCACCTTAGCTTCTCTTCCTCTGTTTTGTTCCTGTTCATGTTTTCAGGTTAACCAGCTGCCATGTCATAATTTATGCTGGCGTCTGGGTCAACACAAACTCATAAAGATCACCAGGAGACATATTTTGTTCCTTATTTTGAGAGGAAAAGGTGCTCAGGTGCTAAACTGGAAGTCAAGAGGAAAACTTTCAGAAGGATTTAATTTCCCAAGCTGTTATCCATCTGTTGCTAGGCTGCGCCTCAACGTCTGCCGAACTGATCTGGAACATCTTCGTCTCTAACTCCTCTTTTTCCTCACACCTTTCAGAACCGTTTCCTGCAGAAAAGAGGAACTGAGGGCTGCAGCTCGCTAAAACCCAGAGGAAATCAGCATGTTGCAACACGCTTCAGTCTGCTGTACAGTAGCCTCTCCGACAGGTGTGTGTGTGTGTGTCTGTGTGTGTGAGCTGCAGGCTGACTTGCTGGCTATTCTTTGCCCATATAAGGATTTCAAACAAAGCTCCAGCAGACGCTGTTCTCACACGTTACGGGACTATTTTGCTGGCTGCAGCTTCGTCATCATCTAAATTACAATTAATTATGAAATAAATCAGATTTCATGGTTTCAGAAACACAAACAGAGGCCAGCTGACATATTTCAATGGTAACAGTGGAAGGTCGCAGCGTTGTGATACACAGAGGTATTTTTAGCTGCAGCAGGGAGTATTTTCATCTAATTCTTTGTGTAGCTGTCAGCTAAAAATAACCTGGAGTCCTTGTCGGCTTCAGGAGCAGAAAGGCTCTGAACTGTAGCTAATGCACCAACACCAAAGCTAACATTTCAGTTGGCTTGTCAGGGTTTTTGCTAGCTTTTATCATCGGACAAAAATAATGTCTGGTTTGTTTTTGTAAATAAGCCTAGCTTACTTACAACCCGTACAGGGAGGAGTGCAGTAACAAGCTTGATCCTGTAGAGGGAGATGTGCTATTATGTTGTGTCATTGACACCTGCAACAGGTTGAATTTAGCGCTTTAGCATTAGCTTCCAGTAATTACAGCGAGGGTGTAGCATTTAGCATTAGCAGAGCTATTGTTTATGATTAGTATGATTAGCTCTAGTATTAGCGCAGCTAGCTTTTAGCTAGCAGTTGCCACCTCTGGTTCCGACCTCATCTCTGTCTGACTTCAGCAGCAGAAAACCCTTAGTCCTAGTTTCCATCACACCGCCACTGGTTTTATCAAGGTTTAATTCTTCAGGAGTTCCTCAAGGCTTAATGTTTGGACTCCTTATGTTCATGATAAAAGCTACTTCTTTAGTTCATCAACTGAAACTACAGTCATCTGGTGGGAAGAACCACAGCTAGTCTCAGATGTAAACAAAGAGTTAATAATAATTCTCCCTTGCATCCAGAAGACCTTAGAGGTTCTGGATCGGGTTGAAGTTCCCACGGTTTGTGCCGTTGGTATGGACTCACTTTGTTTGCAGGTCCAGCAGACTTTCCTCGGCCCTCTGCAGGCCCTCCAGGTCCTTGATCAGCTTCCCCAGGTCGTCTCTGGACTTCCTGGTCTGGATGTAGGCAAACCAGCAGCCGCCCAGAGCCATCAGCACCGAGAGGCCCAGAACCAGGTCCTTCCACCGGTTCTGCCGGCCTGCTCACACACACACACACACACACACACACATAGAAACAATGGTTTATAGGAGACGGGGATCAGATTCTCTTAAAAGTGTTTTCAGAAGAATCACTGAGCTCTAAGCCTGCTTGGTTTGAGCACCAAGAGCAGCTAAAGAGTTTAGTTTGGAATAATCTGATGGATTTCAGAGATTATCTTGATTTTATCTCAGAAAGCTGAACTGAGTCGGATGAAGAACGTCAGTTCAGATCACTGGACAAATGTTTCACTGCTTAGGATGGATGGATGATGGTTGGATGGACGGTTGGATTATTTAACTAGTTCAAATCCATTTCAAAATAAAAGCCCCACAGACATGTGCCGTCACATTCAGAAGGGATTTTATTTTGAAATGTAGCAGGAAGTGATAAATACATTCTAAATGCATCACTTCCTGTAACAGAAGTTTAACAGACTGAAACCAGAGCCGTCAGAACTGGACCTGCTGGCGGTCCAAACAGAACCACGTCCAGGGCCTTGAGCTGCAGCTTCTGGGCGTGGCTCCGATCCAGAACCTTCAGCAGCGACACGGTCAGAGTCACGTTCTTCACCGCCAGCCTGCGGGAGGACACAGGGAGGTCACACTGGGTCCGGTTCTGACCCAACCAGCCACCAGGTGAGCGCTTACCTGGGCAGCGCCTTCCCGTCCAGCTGCTGCATGCGGAAGCCGGCGGCGTACTGAGGGAGCTCCACGCTGAGGGACAGCCACTCCTCCACCTGCAGCGCCGTCCAGTTATACACTGGACACAGAACACCAGGGACCGGACCGGGTCGTCAGAACACACTGGACCAGGGCCAGGCCCGGCGCAGCAGCAGCCTCTAATCATACTGACTTCATTATTAACTCAGAGAAGCAACAGGTTCTGGTTCTGAACCCAGAAGTTTCTGGTTCTGGTTCTGGTTCTGACCTTCAGACTCCTTCCAGGCTCTCCACATGTCCTCCAGGCTGATGTGCGGGTCGGCCCGGTGGAAGCTGCGGTGCTTGGCTTTCGGGTTGCGATCCTGTAGATCCTCCCTGAGGAACTGAGCAGAACGTTTTCAGCCCGGGTCCAGAGGATGGGTCCAGAGGACAGGTCCAGTTCCGTCTCACCTCGTCTGTCTCCATGGCATCCACGGTGCCGTCTGCATCGTCGTCCATCAGCTTGTGGATGCTGCGGATCGCCTCGAAGCTCAGGAAGGAGTTCTGATCGCCGCAGAGAGGCGGGTCCACAACGCACAGACCTACAGAACCATCAGAACCAAACAGAACCGTCAGAATCAGACTAATGTGTGTATGGAAAGCCAAAAAGGACAAAATTCAATAAATGTCTCGTTAAATAATGCACAGTAATATACTTTTAATCATTTTCATAACAAATTCATTTATATAATCATATTGTGATTTAACTCTTTATTTACAATTTATTACTAGAGACTTGGAGGGAATGTTCAGGGACAGAACCAGAACCGCAGCGCCGGAACAGGAGAATATATCTGTCCATCTTCACATCCTCCACTTCCTGAGTGGGCGGAGCCAGCGTTGCACCCTGCACACAGTTGTTGCCTCTTCATTTCCTGTGACATCATCGGCGTGTCATCTCCAGGAAGCTGTGGTTAGCTGCCGGCGGCTAGCTCCCACGCTAACAGTTGCTGCAGGCTCCACCAGCAGGAGGGCGGAGGAGGGCGAAGCTGCGGGCTGCCGGACCCGGCCGAGTCAGAACCAACAACATCCTGGACGATCCCAGTCGCCTTCAGCAAACATTAACTCAGTCTCAAGTTTCTGTGCTGTTGAGTCTTCCTGGATGAACAATGAAGACCAGAACCAGGAACCGGAACCTGATGAACCAGAACCAGAATCTCTGGTATAAGCCGTGCGGCTAACAAACGGTTGGTTCTGCTGGATGTTAAACTGGATTAACATCCAGCAAGATGTTGAAAGTAGAAGAATCGTCTAAAGAAACACGCTGAGTAAACGAGACAGAGGAGACTCATCAAACCGGACCCGGTTCTGCTAACCCAGCAGCTGCTCAATAACATAAGAACCCAGAATGATACCGCTTTGATGTCTTTCAGTCTGGTTTCCATGGTTGCCGCTGTACTGAGACTGGCCTATTCAAAGTGTTGAATCACATCCACATAAACACAGATTGTGGGAGAACCACAGTGCTGGTTCTGGTTCTGCTGGACCTCAATGTTGATCCTATTATTGACCGGACTGGAGAGTTGGGTCAGACTCTCCGGTCCAGAACTCAGTTGGTTCCAGTCCGACTTAAAGAACTGGGATTTCTTTGTTTCAATAGGAAACTTCTCATCAAAGAGGTCAGAGGTTACAAGTGGTTTACCTCAAGGTTCAATCCTAGGACCCTTCAATACCTTTATGCTCCCACTGGCTCAGGTTGTAACAGGAAATCCGGCTAGCAATCAGCTCAACATTATGATGTCACCAGGTGACCTTTGACCCCATCCAATCACTGAACAGATGCTTAGAACAGATAAATGTGAGGATGTGTCAAAACTCTCCATCTGAACAGACACAAAACTGAAGTTATTATTGTTGGACCTAAAGAGGAACAATCTAGACTTATAGATCTAGAGCTACATACACACAGCTTCAGTTCTTCCAGCTGGAAACTAGAGATCAGGATGACCTCTGAGCTGAACCTCCAAAGCCACGTAAAGACAGTTCCAAAATCAGCCTTCCATCACCTGAAGAACATTTAGAAAACACAGGATTTCCCCCCAGTGTATTATAAGCCTGGAGGGCCACCAGGCCTCATCTTTTGAAATCTGCGTGGTACTGTTTGAGCATGTGCGTTTACCACTGGGTGGCCAGTTGCACTGAAGTCTGAGTATTATTGCCCACTGTGGGTTGCTCTGTCCAGTTAACATTGTCTGGATCTTCTGCCACAATAAATAAAAAGGTTTGGAACTCAAGGTTTTACCATACAGTTATGGATTTACCATCTAGCCAAGTACTATGGTCTAGTCGCCAACTGAAAATGGTGGCTGAGATGTTGTTGGTCTAAAGTGCCAGTTGGACAATCATTGGATGCCGACTGCTGCCAATCAAATAAGCGTAAGTTAGTATCGGTTCATATCAGTTAGCATCATTTGTTACCAGTTGATGACGGTTGACTTAAGCAAAGCAGAGAAAAGAAACCAACAAGGTGTAGAACGCTGGGCTGGTGGATGATGGTTAGTATCGGATGGTACTGGTTGATAATGATTGGTACTGGTTGGTATTAAATGCTGTGGTGGTTGATGATGGTTGATTTTTATTGTTTGTTGGTTGTTATTGGAATGTTGGTCCTGATTGGATGAGGTCGACTTTATGGATTAATTTTTATTTAATTTAAATGATTGACTGATGTTGATTGGCTTGTGGTTGGTTCTGGTTGGGTTTATTTTGGGCTCATTAGGAATCATGTGGCTGCTACGTTGTTGATGTTTGTGATGATGATGATGATGATGTAATATGTCCAGATCTTCGTCTTGTCTGTCAAGATGTCTCTGACTCATTCCAACATGGCGTCATGATAGCTACGGATAAGATTATGGGATGTTCTTACCTGAAGCTGCGTCGCCATTGGAAACCACCTGCAGGGGATGATGGTCCTGGTGGGCGTGGCCACTTCTGTCCAATGCGCTGTCATCCCCGACACATACGCTCAGCATACACACACACACCAACCACACACACTCCATGCCTGAGGAGAAAGAGGAAGCGCTGTTAGACCTTTCAGAATAAGAGCGTTTCATAAGAGCAGGTTGGACTGATGGACTGTGTCTGGACCTGGGCAGTAGGAGGCCCAACTGGGACAGAATGAGACAAACTGGGACAGAATGAGACAGACTGGGACAAACTGGACATAATGAAACAAAGTGGGACATAATGTGACAAACTGTGACATGATGAGACAGACTGGGACAAACTGGGACATAATGAGACAGACTGGGACCTGGACATGTCCTGGAGACAGGTAGTGAAGTCAAAGCTTCTGAAAGGAACCTAAAGAACCGTAGCGTCAACATCCATCCATCCATTTTCTAACACTCTTGTCCCTAGTGGGGTCGGGAGGTGCTGGTGCCTATCTCCAGCTAACGTTCTGGGCGAGAGGCGGGGTTCACCCTGGACAGGTCGCCAGTCTGTCGCAGGAGCGTCAACAAACTGAAACCAAACTTCCTGGATGCTCCTGAGGCGTTCAGGGACCAGAACCAGAGCCAGAACTTTAAAGCCCGACAGCAACAGAACCAGAACCGGTCATCTGCAGCCTCTGTCTCCTACTCAATAAAGTTTATCTGGGGTCAGAGGTCACACAGCTGTTCACTTTCCCACCAACATCATCATTATCATCATCACCTTCATGACAGTGAAGGTCGGTTCGGCTGCACCCACCTCTGCTGAGCCGCTCCTTTAATCCATGGGTCCAGTGCTGTCGGTTTGGTTCGGCAGCGGCTGATCGACCCGCAGCAGCGACTCAACAAACTGCAGCTGGAAGAAAAAAACCCGCAGAAGATCCGCCCGCGGTGCCTTCAGGGACCAGGGAAAAGCTCCGAACTCCGAGCGGCAAAGGAACCGGCTATGGAGTTCCTTGTTCCTGACTGGACCGATTCAACAGTGAACCGAAATTATCATCATCATCATTAAACCGTAAAGGTTTGGTAAATTATCCAAAATACTGCAATAAGACTCTAATCAGAGTCCAAATCTTCTGAACATAAAATGACGTTCATCCAGATTCTGCTTCAGTGAGTCAGAACTCTGCAGAACCTCCACTTTTATTTACTATAACGTTCAGTAAATATTTATTTAATTAAAACATATTTAAACTCCAGAAATGCTGCAGAAAAGCTGCTCCTCGTGCTCTCTTTCTGTTTCTCCCATTTCCCACGGCATTGAAAGGCAGCATTTAACTCTCAGAAAACGGAATTATGGCGCCATCGTGTGGCCTTTCAGAGGCGGTGCAAGCATCAAGTTAAAAGGTTTGGCTTTAAAATATCGAAATGAAACCTTTTTCCGCTCCGTGAATCTTTAAAGATTAAAGAATCTTTAAAAATTAAATATCAGAAAAAACATTGAAGAAAGGAGGAACTATAACATTTTCCTTTTTATTTCAGCTGCTATAAGCTAAACTAACCGTAAGAACATCGAGAGGAAGATGAAGGCAGAAAACAAACACAAAGAAATAAAATTTGTAAAAAGATTATTAAGAAAAGTATAAAAACACTTAAAACTTAAACTTCACATAAACACTAAAAATATCAAGAAACATAAACAAACAATAACCAAGAACAACAAAAACATAATCAATTCATAAACATAAAGGTGTTTATGAAACGCAAAACCAGCAAATTAAACCAGATGAATCTCAACAACCAGAACTAGACCACAGAAACAGGAACCCTCCGTTTGGTTCTGGTAAAACCCGAAACCAGTCCAGTTCAACTGTAGCCTCTAAAAATACACAGAAACTTTAAAAAGAAATAAAACAAACAAAAAAAATACAACAAAATAAGAGTGAAAAGAAACATGATAGAAACACAGATCCAAATGTCAGAAAGAATTAACCAAAAGTCCAAAAGAACCGAAACATTCAGCAGAATCAGCAGAAACATTAAGAGCTGCTACAAGGAGGTTCTGGGTTCAAATCCCAGCCGGTTGTTCCTGAGTAAACATGGAAGAATAAGGATGAATTTCTGCAAAAACAAGATAAAATTTAAATTTAAAAATGTAAAAAAGCTGCAGAGAAAAATAAAACTAAAGTTGACATTTTAAATTAAATAAATAAAAAACTGAAAAATAGCTGAAGTTTGATATAAAAAGCAAGAAAATGATCAACTAGCAAATGGAAAATCTAAATTTAAATTAACAGGAAACAGTAAAAAAAAAAAACTCATTTTGGTCCGATTTAAGCAGAAAATATTTTAAACCATAAAAGTTCAATAAAATGATAACAGAAAACTGATTTAAAACACAAAATAACACAAAATAGACCGAATAGCAACAAATAAAACAAAATAAAAACTGGAAATACTAAAAAAAACTCGAGAAATTAAGAGAAAAACAAAGAAACAAACAGGAGAAGCTTGGGAGGAATTTACAGTTTATGATCCATATAAATAAATAACACACACCTGCGCTGTACCTGTCCGTCAGAGCCAGGGGGCGGGGCTTACCGAGATCTGCCTGGCTCTGACGTTTCTCAACAGACCAGTAACGCCACTGTCACACACACACACACACACACACAGCCCCTCACACACACACACACACACACACACACACACACACAGCCACACACAGAAACTTCCTCAAACTCTAACTCCACCACTTCCCCTTGGACTTCCTCCTCCCCGTTACCCCCGCCCTCCGACACACACTCACACACACACACAGGGACACACATTACAGCCGCAGCCGGACCGAGCGCAGCAGAACTGGACCGGACTGATGAGCGGTGAGTTCTGCCGGAGCGCGCTCCACTCCGCCTCACTCTGTGTGTGTGTGTCGCTGCTACGCTGAGCTGTCGATGTGTGTCAGAGTGTGTGTCAGAGAGTGTGTGTGTGTGTCGGTGTGTGTTCAGCTGTGGTCCAAACTTCAACTGGATCTCTGGTTCTGTTCTCCTCCTCCCCAGTGGATCAATAGTCAGATTGTTTGTGTGATCGCGTTTCTGAGCAGGAAGCTGGAGATGGAGAGCGACCACTCCCTGAGTGTGTGTGTGTGCATGTGTGTGAGTGTTTCTCACTTCTTCTTTTAACTTTTTCTCTGCTGAGCCCTGAAACACTCACTGATCTCTGAAACGGGCCAACAGAACCAGCAGATCTGGGTTTCACCGACCCAGTACAGCAGAAACCAGAACATCTGAAGTCCAGGAAACAAAAGCTGAGAGGAACATCAGGAACTGCAGGAGAAGAGGAAGAGCTGTTGTTACTTTAAATAGACCAAACTACCATCAGCTGCTGGAAACCAACTTTCAGCTTCTTCTAATCTCAAGTTCTGAGAAGAAAACAATAAAAAAAAAAACACACTCTAAACCAGTAAGAACAGACTCTAAACCAGTAAGAACAGACTCTAAACCAGTTAGAACTGACTCTAAACCAGTAAGAACAGACTCTAAACCAGTTAGAACAGACTGTAAACCAGTAAGAACAGACTTTAAACCAGTAAGAACAGACTCTAGACCAGTATAAACAGACTCTAAACCAGTAAGAACAGACTCTAAACCAGTATAAACAGACTGTAAACCAGTAAGAACAGACTTTAAACCAGTAAGAACAGACTCTAGACCAGTATAAACAGACTCTAAACCAGTAAGAACAGACTCTAAACCAGTATAAACAGACTCTAAACCAGTAAGAACAGACTGTAAACCAGTTAGATCAGTTTGGTTCTCCACTGGTTCTGGATTCTGGCCCGTTTCAGGCAATGGGTCGGTGAACCTACAGACTGGTACTGAGGCAGGAAGTCCTTGAGGGTCTGGAGACCCGACCGGACCCGTCCCAGTACATGGTCCAGTTGATTGGACTGGTACTGCCCGGTTCTACAGGTCTGTACACAACAACTCGCTACAGGAGCCCAGAACCCATCTTGGTTCTGGTTCAGAAGTGTCTCCTGAAACGGGTTTTGGGATCTTAAAGTGTCTCAGGAACCAGAACCTTAGATCGGATCTGGTTGAGCACCAGTTCCCCCTAAGAAAAGGTCCTGTCGGACCTTTAAGTGAATTCAGTTTGTTTCCCCAGTTGGTCTGGATCTGTTGGACCTTTTGGACCTGTTGGTCCGTTTAAAGTGGATCAAAAGCGCTGGGTTTGAATTCACCTAAATGTCCAACAGGACCTTCTCTTCAGGGGAACCGTTGGTCAACTGGGTCCAATTTGAGGTTCTGGTTCCTGAGACACTGTAATTCAACTTGATTGGCATAGAACATTTCAGCAGCCGGATCAGAACCAGAACCTGAGAGGTCTGGAAGGTTGAAACAACAACAAGCCCAAACCCGTTTCAGGAGACACAGTTGGGTCCAGACCATCAGGAAGTTCCTGCCTCAGAACCAGTCTGTGGGTTCACGGTGGTGCGGTCCAAATGAGCAGAGCCACTTTTTGAGGCGTTCCACATCCAAACCAACTCTAGTGCGTTCCGGTTCACTCACCTCAGCATGCTGGATGCATGAAGCTTTCTGAATGTTTTATGATCCGACCACTTGGGGGTGCTCACAGAGATTTTCCTAACCAGTCAGAACCAAAACGTGGCAGAACTTTCGCTCCAACAGAACTTCTTTGATTCTTCAGGTTTGACCCCAGCTAGCTAAATAGCTGACATTTTCCAACATGGCGGCTTAGCTTGGAAACGGTTTGCTGTTTTGGTTCTAGTTCAGGCGGGTCCATGGCTGCTGGGTAGTGAGCCGTAGTTCTATGGGTTTGGACTTTTTTCTTGTTGCAGCTGAACAGGAAGGACGATTCATCAGAACTCGCCAGTTCTGGCCCACCTGGGTCAGGTTCTGGACCCAGCTGAGGCATTCTGACCGGTTCTGGAGACTGATAAAGTCCAACTCTAATCAGCTGATGATCCTCTCTTAGTCTGGGTCGGTTCTGGGTTCAGTTCCATCCAACCTCAGGGATCCAATTAACTGGGTGAAGCTGGTTGCGGTCTGGTTCTGGTCAAGTTTGGGTTGGTTCTGGTTCTGATTTGGATTGGTTCTAATTCTTGAACCCGTTACGCTCCTGGGTTTGGTTTGACTGCAGGTTCTATTTGATTTGGACCTGTTTTATTTTGGAATTTGAGGCCTGGTTGTTTCAGTTGATCAGAACCAGGTGGTTCTGATCCGGATGGGTCAAACACTTCAGGTCTCTTATTCCAGCTGGAAATGGGTTTTTCTTGCTGGTTTCTGTCCTTTGGTTCTGGTTCTGGTTTCATTTATGGCTGTTTAACGTCAGCTGATGACATCATCGTCTTCTGCACATGCTCAGATGTGAATCAGTAGCAGCTAGCCTAATATTAGCATTCCAAGAACGAAGCAGGAAGTCGGACGTCACAGCAGCCGTGACTCGTTCCACTTTGGCCGGGTCTGATCCGATTGTTTACCTTTCAGTTCAGTGTGCTTCCTGGTTCTGACCCGTTTCACTAGAACTTTATTTGCGTTCCATAGAACCCAGAAAGTCCTGGGTTCTAATGAACAAAACTGTTCTGGTTCCATTATCATGAATAGAATAGTTCTGGAGGACCCAGTAGGACCTGTTGGGCTCAGTGACATGGGTAGATGGTCCAGTTTGGTTCTGACCTGCTGAGACCCGGCCCGTTCAGCTAGAACCCAGTTCTCACAATGAAATGTTCTGGAAAAGACTTCCTGTCGGGTCGTCGGTTCTGGAGAATAAATAAATCTGCAGCTGAAGCTGATTGGACGGAACCAGAACCAGTGGATTCATCACTGGGTTCAGTCTCACTGGACCGGGCCTCGTTTCTATATCCAGTTCTACTTTATTAACTACATTACCCATGATGCTTTGCAGCGCTCTGTTTCTGGAGCCATGGCCGCTTCTTCCTCTTTTCGTCCGTCTGTCGGCTCGACTCTTCCTCTGTGATTCTGGTTTCAGACGGTTTGGGTCTGACCTGAAAACGCCGCAGCAGCTGAGAGGAAATATCAGCAAGAGAGTTTATTTTTAACAGCGCAAACAGAACCGGAACCAGAACCGGAACCGATTATTTCTGTCACAAACCAGACTGACTGGAAATGATGTCTGCACTTCCTCTTCACCAGAGGACCAGAACCAGAACCAGGCCTCTGCTTCCCAGTTAAACACGGCGGAGGCAGCATCATGCTGTGGGACGATGGATCCTGGAGGAAAACCAGTTTGGGTGGAGGTTCAACTCCTGAACATTATGAGATGATTTAGGTGGCCTATTCAAAGTCCAGACCTTTTCTGTGGGAAGGCTTCAAAACTGATGATCTCAGGCGGGTTGATACAGATGCACTCCACACTTTTCAGCTTCACAGATTAAAATAAACCAGAAAATGAAACGTTTTCCTTCCACTAAACTATCTGATCTGTTCTGTCACATTACCTGGTTCACCCTGAGAATGACTCACATTCAGATCAGTGAACTGAACCAGTTCTTCAGAACCAGTTCCTATGATCAGTCCAGCTAACTTTGATGTTTAACGACCAAATTTCTGAAGCAGTGATTGGTTTGGGTCAGATTTAAACGAGCGAATCGGGAGGAAGTGCCGCCCCCTGACTGATGAAGCCCTGGTGCTCATTTAGAAACGTCAATGTCGAACTAAGCATTTAGTTTGGCTGAACGGGAACATTCAGAACCGGACCTGCTGCTGCAGCAGCAGTCCTGCAGCGGATGAGCACAGGAAGCCGTGCTGCATCACGCTGAATGGCGTCGCATCGCATGGCGTCGCATCGCATCGGGCCGGACTGTCATGGAAACATGAACCCGGTTCATTTCTGTTTCTGAGCTTCTTCTCTTCATCCATGAAGGTCAACAGGAAGGTCACAGAAACTCCTGAAGCCGTAACCCAGAACTGATCTGCTCTGAAACGGGGAGCCTTTGTTCTGTGACCTTTGACCTCTGAGGACAGCTTCATTCAGCCGCTCTTGTGTTCAGCTTTCGGTTCCACCTGAAACAGGAAGTCAGAATGTGTTCATCAGCCGTCGCTATTTCTAGAAAACTCTCATCAGCAGTTTCTGTTTGTTCAGACAGAAAGCGTCTCCGTCAGCCGCTTCGCTAATACAGCAAGAAGGTTTGGTGGAAGGAAAACCTTAAACAGGTTAAAGGGCATTAAAACAGAGAGCTGAGTAAAACCAGAGCGGTGTCCACCCAGCTGACCTCTGACCTCCATTACGAAGCTGCAAAATGTTTTTATAAAGTTCTTTTTTATTTTGTTTTTAGGTTGTGAAGTACGTCGGGATTTTGAAAGGCTTTTTATTTGAACTTTCAGTCATAGGAAACTTATTTAGTCCCTTTAATGGAAACATTTGATGCCAATAAAATTTAGTTGTTTTTTTTCCTTTTATTTAAATTCTGTTTTGAACGTCCGGACAGAAAACAAAATGGCTGCCAGAGCTGGAAAGGTCACTGACCTCTGATCATTTTCTGCTCAGCTCTAATGCAGTCAGATCAGAACTTCACCTGATGTCAGTTAAGCGCTTGGTTCTGATTGGTCCAAACACCTGGACTCAAACACCCAACAGGAAGTTCTGGACCCTAAAGCAGAACTCTGAGTTTATGGACCCTGAAGAAACGGGTCGGACAGAAACAATGGATCTGTTAGTCAGACCGGTTCCTGTCGTCCTGACGACACACCGCACTGTGTGTGTGTGTGTGTGTATGTGGCTATAAAACTGTAATATATACACAGGTCCTATGCAAATGTGTGTGTGGGGATCAGGATAACGTCTCTGCTTTGTTTAGACACGTTTCCTCTGCAGATCATTTCCATAAACACAAATAACACCCCTCCCTCCCCCCAGGGGCAACATGGCCGCCACGTGTTTCTGAGCGAACTGTGTCCAACCGAGAAACCTGAAGCATCTCAGACCGAGGAACCTCCTGCAGAGGAACAACCAGACTCCAGTGAGACGAACGTCTGAAGGTAAACATGGCGGATCAGAAAATCCAGTCACTCCAACATCCTGATGGAGTCAATATGGAGAACCTGCAGTTCAACCAGCAGGAAGGACAGAATCAGAGACCACTACACACCGAATCAGGCTCCGGGGCCAATCAGAGACCACTACACACCGACTCAGGCTCCGGGGCCAATCAGAGCTGTTGCTCTGCTGTAGGGACACATTTCTACAGTTACACTGTAAAACATGTCATTTATTTAGCTTGGGTTCATTTTACAAAGTCATATTTTCACCATGTGATTCATTCATTTATAAATGTCACACATTCAAGCTAAATATTTAAATATTGATCTTCACACAAACATTTTGTTAGCAAACTAGATATTTAGCTTGGAGCTAAGTGTTCAGTTAGCAAGCTAAATATTACAATTGAAGCTAAATATGCAGCTCAGAGACATTTGCGTAATATAATATAGGTAAAAAGCAGAAGTAGACGATTAAAATAAAATTAGATCTTGCAAACCTCTTTATAAACTTCTGCTAGCGTGTCACTTCTTTACCAACGTTTCATTTCCTCATTTATTGCGCAACATTTAAGCTTAAAACAAAAGGATGAGCTATTTTAATACAGCAACAGTAATTCATCAGCGCTGAAGGATTTGGTTTATTCACAAAACACAGCTTCTATTTTCATCATCCAAGTCAGCTTACTGGCAACGCAATTAGCATTTTAGCTAGATATTTAGCTAACTAAAATAGCTAAAGTTAAATAGTAAAACAGTTAAATGATAAATAGTTTTATTTAGCACATTCTAAATAGATAAATATTTATAATTACTAAAATAGTTTAGTTTTTAGTTTAGTGAACTATTGAAACTAGTTTAGTAAATATTTAAACAGTTCATTATTTTAAATCGTTTTCTAAATATGTATCAGATACATATTAATTAAGTGTTTAGCTCTGAGCTAGCTAAATATTTTATTAGCATGTTACATATTTTAGATAGTTAGCTAAACATTTATCAGGTGCATATTAGCAAAGCATTTAGCTAGCTCAAAGATAAATAACTAGTTTAAAGCCAAAGTTTGGTTTGGTAGCTTGCTAACTAAATGCTTAGTTTGAAATTGACATCCATAAATGAGTATCATTGTGAAAATATGACTTAACAAGTAGAACATTGTTTTTCTCTTAAAACAGGCTAAATAACTCAGATTAGTGTGTTTGTGTATCTTTACAAACAGCTTCCCGTCCTCTGCAGCATTTCGATGCATTTAGAATCTGCAGGTCAGAAGCTTTAGCGGTCTGGAGTTTGAAACTCCCTGCAGCAGACGCTTATCTAACTCCACAGGTGAGACGCTCCTGCAGGTAGAAGGAAGGTGAAACCAGATGTGAAGTAGAGAAAAGCCTCAGAGCCGCTGGAGGTCGTTTGATCTCAGCTCTGCATAAAAAAAGAAGTGACAAAACGTAACGGCGAGCAGCTGAGTGAAGCAGCAGAAGGTGATGTGTGAACCCTCTGAGCCCCTCCCTGCTGTGTGCGCAGGTTTCTGACGCCGCCATCATGCAGACCGTGAAGTGCGTCGTCGTTGGCGACGGCGCCGTGGGCAAGACCTGCCTGCTCATCTCCTACACCACCGGAGCGTTCCCCAAAGAGTACATCCCCACCGTGTTTGACAACTACAGCAGCCAGGTGGGTCCCTGAATGCACCTCGGCTCAGCCGGTGCGTTCAGGAAGAATCAGAGAGTCAACGTGGAGTGAGAACCAGAGGCATCTGGAAAACATCTGGAAGCTAGCATGAGTCATGCTGGCTGCAGGCTCTGGACCAGGCAGCTGATCCAACTTTCCTGTCCTGCGGGAAAAACTACTGAGACTCTGAGTGAAGCTGTCAGATTAAAACAGTAAAATACAGCTGTTTGGACAGCAGGGGGAGCTGTTTGCAATGATCTGACAGAAATCCCTCACAGCATCAAGGTCCCCCTTTAGGCCTCTCGGCATGCTTTCCCTGTGGATACAGCAGTTCTCTCTGGGTACTCCAGATCCTCCAAAAGTACAAAATGTCCTTACTTTTTCCACATTTATATTTCAGCATTATTCCTCATTAATTATATAATAAAAACAATCATTTCCCTCAAAATTCTTCACTAAAAGCCTATTATGACAATGTGAAGAAAAGTTTTAGACTGTGACTGAAAACCAAAAGAAATCACATTTAAGTCATGGAAAATCACCAATAAGAAGAACATGTTTGGAATTGGATTATGCATATTTTCAACCAGAGAAATCACATTTTCTTGACCTTGTGTATTTTTGTAATGGTGCACATTTTTCAAAATGGCCACTGTTGTTGCAAAGGAGAATATATGTTTGCACTAAAATCAGAAGAAGTTGTTCCCAGTGGTGGAAAAAGTTAGCTTCAACAACCACTACTAAAACAAGAATCATAGCAGAAGCTAATGCTAACCAACAAAACTCATTAACAAATTAGCAGAAGCTAACATTTAACCACTAAATAAATGTAATCAGAAGCTAATGCTAAACCGCTAAGCACACATTAAAAAGTAGAGGAAGCTAATTCTAGATGGCTAACAACAAAATATACTCAAAGTTAATGCTAAGCACATACAAAATTAGCAGAAGCTAAAACTAAACACCTAAAAAAGTAAAGGAAGCTAATTCTAACTTGTTAATCACATAAAAAATACTGAAAGCTAATGCTAAATGTAAAAATATTAGCAGAAGCTATAGCTAAACCACTAAACACATGCAAAAAAATTAGTGGAGGGTAATGCTAAACTGCTAAGCATATCAAACATTACCAGAAGCTAATGCTAACCATTAAGACTAACAGCAAACTCCTCAGTTTCTGATTCCACTACATATTGTCACTTTAACGTTGTATGAACAGGATGAACAAAAACATGATGTGACATAAAATTAATCCAAATCATGACAATGAGGAGCATTTTATAGCAATAACTGGCTTAAAAGACTCAAAAACGGTGTCTGTCTTGAAAACGTCCCGTGAAATTGAAGTGGCTGATGTCAATGCTACACCAGAAAGATTTTCACAGAAACAAATATCTGTGAAGAGTTTAGAGGAAACTCAAAAATTTAATAAAATTTGCAATAGAAGGTGTTACAAAAAATGTGTCAAACTGCAGCGCAGTGAATGTCACACAGCATGAGCGTGTGAACATGTGAAGGGGTGAAGGTGTGAATGTAGTGTGGAGGCTGCACAGACCGTTTACTCCCTAAGGGTTCCAGTTCCCTCATCAAGACAGTTCACTGAAACATTTCTGCTACTAGCATGAAGCTTTGACTCTCGTAGGGTATGAACCAGCCAATCAGAGCTCTCCAACAAGTCCTGAGAGCCAATCACTGCTGTCACAGTTTGCATGAGCTGTTCATGAACCCGTGTCTCTACCTGTGGTGCGTTCAGGTGACAGTGGACGGACGGGTCATCAGTCTGAACCTGTGGGACACGGCGGGCCAGGAGGAGTATGACCGGCTGAGGACGCTGTCCTACCCGCAGACCAACGTCTTCGTCATCTGCTTCTCCATCTCAAGCCCCGCCTCCTACGAGAACGTCAAACACAAGTGGCACCCAGAGGTCAGAGGTCACACATTCCCCCAACGCAGCTACAGCGCATGATGTGGTTTAGGAGAATCCAGGAGGTCACTGGGTCGAGGTTTTGAAGATACTCACTCCGTCCAGAACCGTCAGAAGAGCAGTGGTTCTGGGTTGGATGGGTCCAGTTTCAGGCCCAGTTACAGCTGACTGGGGTCCAGTAGGGTTCATACTGTCCTTCTGCTGCTTATTCCTTCTCCAGGTTCTCTGAAGGTCTTTTCTTTGAAGTCTAGATGACAAGTGGAGAGTCAAAACAAGAGGTCTTTACCTGCCAGCAAGGTTCAAAGGTCAGATCTGTTCTTTGGACATGTGGAAGTATGAACACTGAGCTGAAAAAGAGGAAAGTCCAAAGGAAAAACTTGAAAGACTTTCTTGAAACCTGGAAAACTGCTGATCAAGACCACTTTAGTCTGCTCAGACTGTCCAAACACCAAATGTCCATTCAGGCGTTGGGTCAATCGTTGTCCTTTGGACCTTTTTAACCCGAATGTCGTGTCAAACACTTTGCCGTAACAAAGACGTCAAACATCTGACCAGCTTCTCTGACCTGATCAACCCTAAAACCTTGTCTGCCACATTTGAGTTTAAATCTTTCTGTAGTGGATCTTCAGCTGGAGGATTGGACTGGTACCAGTAACCCCATCCAGGAGGCAGAGGGTCTATAAGAGACTTCAGGGCGTATTTAGAGCTCCTTGGTTGTTGTGTAAGGACCTGGAAGGTCATTGAGGGTTCAGAGAATGGACAACACTTCTGTTTGAGGTGATGGTGAAAGTGTGTCTGGTTGGTCATCAAGGCATCATCAAGGCATCGTCATGGCTACGACCTCCTCGAGTTATGTGATGAGGATGCGTGACTTGCTAGAGTGGCTGTTCGACTCGGTCAGGACTTGGTGCAGTCTGAAGCAAAGACCAGGAGGTGTTTAGATCAGCATCGTGATTTTCTTTAGACCGAATCCAGAACCAGATTTGAGCCGTTTTCCATCTGATACTCCGGTAGAACCGGTTCTATTGGGTTCAAAACTTCATCTGCTCCATCTGAAGCTGCTGTAGTTCTTCTTCTCTCTGCTCTGTGTCAAACCAACCAAACCCTTTGAGCAACCCGTTCCCCTCCTGGCCTGTGGGGGCGCCGCACCAAGAACCACTGAAGGAAACGACACAAAAACCTCTGAAGACGCTGAGAGCAACTTCCTTCTTCACCAAAGGGAAACTGAAATGGAGGCGTCAGATTTTAGCAGTTGTGATCTCTTTAGTCTTTTGCTAAAAACCATGAGCCATTTCTCTTGCTAGCATTAGGCTAGCACGCTAGCTCTGGTTGTATTTACCCAGAATGCCCTGCGCTGTAGTCCACTTCCTGCTTTTGGAGCGGTCTCTGGTCCGCTTGGCGTTCACATATTCAAACTGAACCAGAGTTCAGGTCAACCAAGCCCAGACTGAGGTTTGGAGGACCAGAGGTCAGAGGTCGATTGGCATTCACACTAAACAAACCAGACTGAACTTTATAGGCAAATGGACTGGAGTTGGATTAAAGCAGCTTGGACTGGTTTAGTGGAAAGGCCCCGTTATAGATGACAGCAGCTAAGAAATATAATCTTTTTCACAGGGTCTAGACTTTATCTTGACCTCCTGAGCAGCTTTATGTCCAGTGGTGTTCCTGTACAAACCGTGACTCTGGTCTCCTCTGCAGGTTTCCCACCACTGTCCCAACGTTCCCATCCTGCTGGTCGGCACAAAGAGCGACCTCCGGAACGACGCAGATATCCAGAGGAAGCTGAAGGAGCAGAACCAGGCGCCCATCACCCACCAGCAGGGCCTGAACCTGGCCAAGCAGGTCCAGGCGGTGCGCTACATGGAATGCTCGGCGCTGAACCAGGACGGCATCAAGGAGGTGTTCGCCGAGGCGGTGAGGTCCTACCTGAACCCGCAGCCCACCGTCAGCAAGAGGCCCTGCGTCCTGCTCTGAGAGTCTGCTCTGAGAAATGTTTCAACCTCTTTCCTCTCATTTCATTAGATTTTTACCCTTTAATTAGAAAAAACGCAATTTAAGACAGAGATTAAGGGTTTTCCAGAACTTGTGATGCAAATTGACCGACTGTGGGTTGAATGTGTAGCTCTGCTGTGATTGGTTCAGACTCGACCAGAGCCATCTGAGCATGTGCAGAATGTCTGAGATCTTCTACAAACTCAGATTTCAGCAAAATGGTCCAAAATTATCCCCTGACAATCAGCTTCAGATACAGATGGACCTGAAGATATCTTAGTCCTGCTGAAGCATCCATGAGCCAGTAAAGCACCAGTAAAACCAGTGGCTCTGGTGGAGTCCGGCGCCAGGAACAGGTTTGGTGTCTAAACTGAGAATTTAACTGCAGAAACACTGTTTACATGACGGCTCCGATGAAAATGCAATAATCCAACCCTGCCTGCTCTGCGTCACTCACCCTGAGATCCTTACAAACGCTGGGAAACATTTAGTTTGATCAGACTGTAAAGAGCGACCAGCTGCGGTTTCTGCTCCAGCTGCCGATTCTGGAGGGAAAGTAATAAATATCAAGCAAAAACAAACAAATCTGGACTAAAAACAGCAATTTAAACATAATACAAAAATAATCAATCTGATTGTTCTAATGAACCACCCAAGAGCAGGAATGCAGCAACTGCAACATTAAAAAGCTAAAAGGTTAGCGAAGCAGCTAAATAGCTAAACTACAACCAAGATAACCAGTCGTAGTTAAATATCCAAACTATTTAAATTAGAATGTCTGATTTCAAACTGAATGTTTCTGCAGGTTTTTGTTTTTTTTTAGCTAAGCTGCTAAACCAGCTAAACCACTTTAGCTTTGTTTGGTTCCATCTTCTGTTAAATTTATTGATAATTTGTTTTTATTGAAGTAATTTACATTATTTTATTTAAGTGGAAAGTACAATAAAAACAAGTTTCATATTGATCGTCTGTTGCATTTTATTTCAGTGATTTTTCTTCTTAGCTAACAGCTAACATGGCTAGCCCTTAGCAAGCCTCATCTAGAAACAAGATGGCGGTCAGTAAAGCTGAAGGATCAGACTTCTGGGACAGTGTCCCCCAGAATACTGTCCCGTGATGGACAGAACCAAGCAGCACCAACAGGCGTAAAGCACAGTGATGGCAGGGTGGTGATGTGGGTTCTGGGTTATGTCGCTGCAGAGGAAGTGATTCAACACCAGATAGAAGATAATGAAGCCGTTTCCTGTCACATGGTGTTCGCCACCGCAGCCTCATTGGGTTCTGGGTTGGCTCAGAAAGCATCAGAACCATTAAGACTGTGAGCCAAGGACCGGGCCGTCCAATCAGACCGGACTCTGGTTTCCTCTTTTATGATTATAAAAAGCTGCGGCTGCTTCCCAAAACCGTGATCTAAAGTTAGATGTCATTTTCCAGCAGAAACAGCTGCTTTACGGTAACAAGAAATCTCATTATGATTCAGACTTCTCAAAACAACAGCTGAGGCTTCACTGAGGGCTGAGCAGAGACCAGCCTCTGATTGGCTGCTGGGGGGCAACCAATCAGAGATCAGCCTCTGATTGGTTCAATAATTTTGATCAATAATTAACCTGTGGAGAAACGACTTCCCCAAACCATGAAAGGACTCCTTCATGGTCTAATCAAACCACACAGGCCACTTGTGATCAGTTCCTAGAGATGGGGGTCAAAGGTCGCCTCCAGCCACAGCATCCAGTTAACAGGATGGTCTCCATGGAAACCAGAGCTGCATATGGTGCTGCCTGTTTTGTTTGCTGGTATGTGATTGCATGAGGGCCTGATGATCACTCAGGTGAACCAAAGCTGTTGTATCTGAGTAAAATGTTGTCAGGGAGGGACAGCTGTCCCTGTTTGATGCAGCGGCGCCCCCTGCTGACAGAAACCGTGAGGCGGCGCGACTTTGTTAAAACTTCGTTTATTTCAGTGAATCCTAAGAATCCACACAGCGCAGGAAATATATAAAATGTTTGTTTCTTGATGAAAGGTTTAGAGAATCTGAAAACTTCATCTGTAGCTCTGTGCTGTGTCCAGCCATGATAGTAGAAAATTAGGTGGAAGGAAAACCTTTGGTGCAACCTTCATGATCCAGGATATGAGATGATCTGGGTTGCCATGACAACCGCTGTTTCTGGTCCACTGGGTTTCATCAGGTCCAGCTGAAGCTCTTCATGATGTAGACACAGGAGCCGGTATCGACCCACACGGCCAGCGGCACCAGGACTTGCCTCCGTCACCATGGCGACCCAGTGCAGCCAGCAAACCGGTCTGAAGTTTAGGTTTTTATTAAAAGCAGTTCTGTTCTTGAATGAAAGTCCAATAGCTCAGAACCGAGACGGAACTGTTCTGTTCTCTGGGATCAGAACCAGGAGTATCCAGGCCGGGAACCCAGTGGAACCAGTAAAACCAGTAGAAACAGAACATCCTGAAGGGTTTTAGTTCAGTGCTCCCACCATCTGGTCCGGCAGTTCCATCTGAACTTCTGGTTCCTTCCTTGTGGGACTGACTGGTCGGCTCTGGTCCTCCGGGTCAGAACCGGTCCTGTCCGCGTCAGTACCGTTTGTCCTCCGGCAGCGTGGCGACCATCACCTGAGCGCTCCCGAAGTCCCAGAAGGCTGTCATGTGGAAGGCCATGTTGGAGAACACCACCAGGTACTCGAAGGCGGCGAACAGAGTGTAGACTGCAGGACGGAGACACAATGAGCATGTGCAAACCGCGGCGGCAGCATTGCCGTGACAACAAGCCACTCACCTCCCGTCTCACAGTACTTGTTGTGGCGTCTGAAGAAGTATGCAGCGGCGGCGCAGCAGCTGATGTTGAACAGGAAGATGCGGGCTTTCCACAGGAAGGATGTTTTCTCCTGAACCAGAAATGGAAGAAACAGAGAGGTGAAGGAGGTTCTGACCCGTTCTCCCGCTTCAGAACCATTTATTACCAGTTAATCGGTTCATTTCTGGACCAAACCAGAACTTCCTGCAGTTGTTTAGCAACAGGAAGTGGCTGCAAGTCTCTGATCACACAGGAGCAAAGGCAGTGGGTGGAAAATCTAGCTGCGCTAACGCTAAAGCAATAATCATAAACATTAGTTCTGCTAACGCTATAGCTCTATACCAATATGACTAAAGTGCTATACCAACAATTTAGTTAGCATAAGCTAGCACTAAAGTGTTACACCAATGCAGTATTTACCCTTAGCTAATCAAATTATATCTGCCTTTGAAAGACTACAACCCTCAAATACCAATCTCATTTTGAAGCTATAACTTTCATTTAATTTTCATATCTCGTTCTTTACTATCAGTGGTGTGGCGTTTAACCATTAGCTTCTGCTAAATATCATGTTGGCGGCCTTAGCATTAGCTTCGGCCCAATAACTACAGCTACAGCTAAGATGATTTATGAAGCAGCTGAATATTAAAGTGGGATGTTAAATGTTGGTAGAACTTGGGTCAGGTCGGGTCTGTTTACCTCAGGATTGACGTAGTGCCTCTTGATGACGTACCACAGCCTGCAGGTGATGAGCATGTGCAGCAGGGAGCAGCCGATGAACATGACGAAAGAGTATTTATGAATCTCTGGAGACAGAGAAGCAGGTTAGTCAGAGCAAGACGCAGCGAGAGGCTCCGCCCCCTCCTGCTGACTCACTGTAGGATTCGGTGGAGGCCACATAGGTAAGCAGCAGCAGACCCGTGTTCTCGACCAGGCTGCTGACCAACGCCAGGCCGCTTAGCAGCAGCTCCGGCAGTCTGGTGGCGAAGCGGCCGCGGTAGAAGTTGAAGTAGGCCACGGTCACCAGGTAGCGCGGCGCCGAGTGCAGACCCACGCAGCTGCGCCAGATGTAAATCTCCGGTTCGCGGCTAATGGCCGAGCTGATGGATGGCAGGTAGTTGGACACCTGGACAGACAGCAGGGGACAAAATGGGACAGCTCTCTAACACCCTGTGGGTGACCTTTGACCCCCACAGCTGAACTGGTTTAGCCTAGACTCACTGGAGTGTTTCCAGCTGCAGCATCTGTCAGATATCAGTCCAAACTTGGACTAGGTCACTGAATAACCTTCAAATAGCAGGTTGGTGTAGCGCTTTAGCATTAGCTTCTGTTAAACAGCACATTCCTAACTACCCAGCTAGTGTTTATTAGCTAGTTTATTATTAGCTAGTTTATTATTAGCTAGTGTTTATTATTAGCTAGTTTATTATTAGCTAGTGTTTATTAGAAACTAACTAGAGTTTAGCCTCAGTGAGTCAGAACATAATGGAGATGTGATGAAGGTTCTGGTCCAGGAGTGGAGCCTGGTTCTACTCTAGAAGGTTCTGGACTCCAGAACCTTCTAGATGGTTCTTGAACCGGTTAGGAGATCCAACTGGATCACAGATGTAAAAGTTTCCAGTTGAAGGTCTGATCCGGTCATCTGGGTTGGACCGGATCAGAACCGGCCCGGCTCACCTGGCAGTGTGTGTAGGTGGATTCCTCGTAGTGGTATATCAGCGAGGTGACCAGGCAGGCCAGCAGGCCCGACAGAGGGAGCAGAACCGTTGCCACGGCGAAGCTGGTGAACTGGACCCGGATCAGAGGCCGGTCCCGGTCCAGGTTACTCAACAAGCCCTGGAGCATCCTGGATCAAACACAGAACCAGACATGGGGTCCAGAACTTTACCCAATCGCAGGAAGCAGAACCAGCTCAGATGTCCTGGATCGGACCAACCCGTCCCCCAGAAGGTTCTTCTACACAGGTTCATTGCACTGACTATAAGGAACGGATCAGAACCAGCTCTACACCTAGCACTGAACCACTGGGCTTCTATTACCAACATTCATCAGAACTCACTTCATGTCTCCTTTAGACCGCAGGGTTAGAAACAGCACAAACACACAATCAGAACCAGACAGGATTCAGACCCAGTTCGGCTCAGGACCAGAACCAGAGCCGGTGTTCTGGAACTCCTCTGACCCGTTTAGGTTCTGATAATCAGGCAGCTTCCAGCTCAGACTTCCTGAATGACCAGGAGCCCGGCTGTGATTGGCTGATTGTTCCAATGATGCAACCAGAACCTCATTGGCTGAGGTTCTGGTTCCAGAGCACTGAAAAGTATTCACACCCACTGTTGCATTTTTTAAACCTTTCAGATCATAAAACTAAAACAAAATAAAAGTTTTAAATCAGATTTAATTCATTATGTTAAAAATTAACGCGAAGAAGCATTCAACCCTTGAACCTACAAACTGACTGTGAATGACCTTTGACCCTCTGACTTACTGATCTGATTTGATTCAGACTCATTGTAGGATTTTACATCAGATTTAAGTCTTTACTTTGACTAGACCACTGGTTTTACAGCTCTTCCCAGACTGATGGCTGCAGCTGTTTTTGTTTAGCCTGCTTCGTGTTGTGAATCGGGTTCTGTTCGTTTAACGACATGGACTCAATCACAGCTGGTTCATGGCTTAATGTTGGTTTGCATCAATTATTTCTGAGAAAACCAGAAAATTACTTGAAAATTTATTTTCTGGAGTAAAAATTAAGAATAAATCTGTGTGGATGTAAAAACTTTATCATAAGTGAATAAACAGTTCAGTTCAGTATTGATCCTGTGATTTCAGTTAATTCTATTTTACCTGAAGGTGTTTCTGAAATGATTTGACTCCGAGACTCACCTGGTAAACCTTCCCTGACGTCATCTATTGACAGTTATGAAATTGAGCGTTTTTATGATTTTGGGTCCTGAGGGACTTTTAACCCGTTAAGCGGGTCCAGATATTTAACCCGTGAAGATGAACAGAACTTTACCGAACATGTTTCTAACCTGCGGTTACGGCTGCTGATGTTCTGACTCCAGCCTTACCTGCCCAGGTGTGTACTGTGCTGACGTCAGCAGGCGATCATCAGTTCTCCGGGTCGCTTTCAACAGGTCTGACCTTCACAGGGATCCGGTCCGGTCCGGTCCTGCCCGGTTCGGTCAGCTGCTCCGCCTCGCTCCCATTGATCCCCCTTTGGCCCAAGTTAGCTCCGCGGCTAAAGTTAGCTCTGAACTTTGGTCCAGTTTGAGTTGCTCAGCGGCTCCTCGGTGGTTGAACTCTCAACTCTAAGGTCCTTCTGATCCGCCCAGACTCACAGAGACGCTTTAGGTTCTTCTATGGGTCAAAGGTTAATGGTTCTGACCCAAGCAAACCGCTTCGCTTTCCTTCGTAAGCAACATGAACTGATTTCCGATTGAATCTCGTTCTTCTTCTTTATCATATTGGCGGTTGGCAAATAGCTGAAGGAAGCATTACTGCCACCAACTGGTAAAGTGTGAGGACTACACGACAAACAAAACAAATAAAGGTAATTAAAGGACGGAAGTTCCTCAGTTTCTACATGGGCACAGTCCGGTCCGGTCCAGTTCTCATTCTGGAACCTTCTGGTCGTTAAATCTTAATATCTGGAGAGGTTTCCCAATATCCGAAGCACAACGGAGGAGTCATGATCGGATGGGTGGAGATGCCACTATCAGTGTACGTGGAAGTTTGGTATGTGTGACGTCAGCTTTACGTAGAGAACCAGCTGATCCTCTGAGGCGCCCGCGGGAAGCAGAAAGTTCTCCAGAACCCGTGGAGCTGAAGTTCCTGCAGGTAAGCTCTCCTGTGTGGGGCAGATCCAGTTGGTTGCAGGTTTGAAACCCTCCGAGTCTCATTATATTTATATATACTTTTTATATTGACATGTTATATTTTATTTTTATTTTGTCTACAATTGCTACTCAGTGGTGGTTGTTATTGTGTCTTGTCTCTATGCTGCTGTAACTGCGAAATAATTTCCCTGCTGGGATGAATAAAGTACTTCTATTCTATTCTATTCTATTCTATTCTATTCTATTCCATTAACCTGCTGCTGTCATGTTAGCGAGCCTCTGCTGATAGATGATTAACCATCTGATCCAGCGATATTTGTTTTTATTACACGTTTACTACAGTTTTACTTCTTGAAGAGCTTTTAATATCTGTTATTATGACTCAATAAAACTTCATAGATTCTATTTTATTTCTTTGTTTTGTGTATTTCGTAGATTTAGTCAGTTATTATCTATATCTGTCCCGATGTTTATCTGAAACTGGAGGCGTTTGGACCTACACTGGGGCCATAAAGGTTGCATAAATGTTTCCACTTTTTTGGTTTACAAATATTTTTTCAGTTTAGAAATTATGTTTGAGTTTCGAATCTTTATAAATTTTACATTACATTTTATATTTTTCATTTTCGATTCTTTTTTTTTTCTTAAATGTTTTTTTTATTTTCAATTCTTAGGTTAGCATAAAAATAATTTTCAGTTTCAATTTATAAACTTGGTGGGAATATACTGGAACTTAGAATAAACATATAGCAATACAACTAACAGGGGTGACCTTATTGTAATTTTTCCGCATCAACTTTATTGTTCCAGTTTAGCTTCATAGAGGCGGTCCAAACTAACTGGCGGTTCTGGCACACAGAGGGGAAGTACTGGATCTGTCCAGCAGAGGGCGCACGGTCCCCCACTGTAATAAATCAGTTATTTGTCTTTCTACACGGACAACACTTTATATTAAAACCGGAAGTAATGAAAAGTAAACAAATCTCAGAGAGTCACGTAGTGAAACATGTTTCAGTTTGAGGGACTGACTGAGGGTGTTTTGCAGGTCGGATCCAGAGAGAAGAGAACCGACTTCTGCTCAAGAAGTTCTGCTCAGTGTTGGGTTGGAACCATGCAGACAGAAAGGAACAGGAGAGGATTTAAGCAGCATTTTATTGAACGGCAGCACTTGAAGCTCAAAGATCTAGAAACAGAAGCTCTAGATGCAGGTGTGGAAAACAAATATCTGAACAAAAGAAACATCCCAGAATATCCTAAACCAGAGTTCCACGTGAGTTTTCTGAAACATGAAACTACAGGATCAGCGCTAGGTGGGATCAGGAACGATGGGGGCTTCAGGAATCCATATGGAGAATCCCTGATATGGTGGAGTCTGGCTGTGGGACCAGACCAGATGAAGGACGCAGAGACGAGGCTCCTGGAGAAGACGTTCCCAGACCGGATGGAGGGCGAAGATCCTGAGCAGCAGAGCTTCCTGTGGAGGTTTGCCACGTCTCCAGCCTTCAAGGAGACGTCCCGGCTGGGCCCATACCGCTTCACCTTCCCCCTGCAGGAGGTGCTGACCGCCTACAGAGACCAGGTAACACCTCTCCACAGGTCACACCAGGAATCTCTGCTGAGGTCACAGGGTCATCTGGAGGTCAAGTACCTGCTGGAGGAAACCTCAATGTGGGATTGGGAGAAGGGAGCAGGAGTCAAACTCACAACTTCACCGTCCATACACAGATAGATGTACAGGTAGATGTATGGATGAACAATTGAAGGAATGAATAAACAGATGAATGAACTGATGGGACTATGATGGCATAGTTCCATCAGTTTGGGATTGCGTGGATCGTCTGGTTCGTTCCCCGCTCCATCCGCCTCTGTCGTTGTGTCCATGGGCAGACACTTCACCCGCCCTAGAGGGCGCTGTGGCGGACGGCAGCCTTATTTCTGTCAGACTGCCCCAGGTCGGCTGTGGCTACTATCCAGTAGCTTTTCACCATCACTATGAAAAGCTACTGGAGTGACTGAATGTAGTGTGAAGTGTTTGGGGTCCTGTGGACTTGATAAAGTGCTATGCCAGTACGTACTGGCATAGCACCGGGCGGACGGACAAACAGACGTTTGGGTCCGTACATATTTCCAGGCGTCCATTTTTCCCATTCCCCCTGCAAACACAGGTCCGGCTGTCCAGAACTGTCCTAGAATGTCCGATTGTTTCTAAATTGCCTGTTTGTGTTTCCTTCAGTTCTGCTCTGGCGCCCGACCCATCATGCGGATGTACAGAACCGTGCTGTACTCACAGGAAGTGATGCACGTGGTTCTGATCCACAGTCCAGCCAATGAGAGGGAGTTCTCCCAGTATCCCCCCATGAGCGACGCCCCGGACGCCGTGTGTGTTTACAGAGATGGACGTTTCCTGTGGAGACCAGAGGCCATGTGTGAGACTCACTGGTATCCAGTCCTAACATCTAACAGGAGATCCGCCTGTTGCCATGGAAACGGCAATGTTCTGATGTTCTGATAGACGGCGTCCTCGTCTCTTCCTGTCAGGTACAAGCTGATCTACCGGCAGAGAACCAATCAGCTGGAAGCCTGGAGCGCCTCCCCACCTCAGTTCTATGTTTGGGATCACGTCGCTGTCGCCCTCCATGTGGGTCAGAACCAGGTTGGTACCAACAACTGCTGCCTTCAGTCTGTTCCTGCTATGAAACCAGCTGTGCACCTTCTGACTGGTTCTGGCTCAGACCCAGTAAACCCAGTTCTATCTGGGTTCCACCCTGATATGGTGAATGAGCCTTCATCAATCAAAACGTATTTCTAGTTTGATTTTACAAATATCATCATTAAAATTGTTCCCTGTGGTGGGAACAGTGTCGCTAACAGCAAGGCTAATTTTTCATTTAGCGCTTCTGCATTTTTGCTAACTTTGAAAACATTGAGCGCACTTAGCTTCGCCTCAACTAATTGTTCTGGATAAATTCTGGAGCGCTAACTTACTTAGCTGTTTTGTAAACTTTCAGTTGAATAAAGTTCGACAGGCTCTTATTTTGAAGCAGCAGAGGCTCTGAAACAACCAAACATGTAGAAGCTTTATGTTGAGACTAATGCATGGATGACGTGGCAGAAGTTTCTTCCTCCTTTTCCATGCTGCAGGTGTTGAAGTTTACTGCTGATCAACTGAGAGCCAGGCTGGGGTTCTGCCAGCTGGATGCAGTGAACTATAGTGCAACCAGTGAAAACCCGGAGGATTTTGAAGACGCTAAAGCGGCAGTGAGGAGGCTGTGGCCGGGCTGGAGCGGCCCTCTGCAGGTGGAGCGCTCCCTGAAGCAGAGCTTAACAGGTTGGATGGTGTGGTTACTCCAGCAGTTCCGTTTTTAAAAAGCTAAATTAATAAAACATGGAGACCTGTTTCTGCTTTAATGATGCAACCTGTTTACGTCTTAAATGTGATGGATGAACGGCTCCGCCTCCACCTCCTCCATTAGATCTGGACCTCATGTTCCCTCTGTTCCAGTTTCAGACATAAAGCTGGTTCTGGTTGGGGGGGCTGGAGTTGGGAAGAGCTCCAGTGGGAACACCATCCTGGGAAGAAACGTCTTCGGGACCAGGAGGGCTGCAGCCAGTCCGCCTTCAGGTAGCCCCGCCCCCAGCAGCTTACAGGAACCAGCCATCTTCACTATCATCTGTTCTGCAAAAACCCTGACAACTTCACAAAGTCACCATCCAGGAAGAGTTTTCTTATCCATGTATCCTGCCAACACAGAGACACACAGAACAGAATCAAACGGTTTTCACACCTGAGGGACATTTAGAGACCAACTAACCCAGCAGTCAAGCCGGAGTACCCAGAGAGAACCTATGCCTCCACAGGGAGAACATGCAACTTCAAACCCAGGACCTTCTCGCTGCAGGGCTACCAGCTGCACCATCATGCCACATCCAGCAGACTACTTAGACTTTATTTAGTTCAATAATTTAAAAACTACAGAATCTGGTTCAACTCGTCCAGTTAGCAGCAGCAGCAGCATTTTTAACGCTGAGAAGGTTTTATGTCAGATAATTAATACAGTAAATAAATAAATAATGGCTTTCAGTCCAGTTTGAAGACCGACTGTGAGCTGGTGGTCTGGTTTCTGTCCTCAGGAAGAAGCAGCTGCTGTCTGCAGAGAGGCAACGTCTTCAGCAGGGAAGTGACCGTCATCGACACTCCAGCTCTCCCAGAAACATCCGACCCTGAGGTGAGGAAGGAGATCTTCAGGTGCATCAACCGGTCGGCGCCGGCGCCCCACGCCATCCTGCTGGTCGTTAGACTGGGGTTCCTCACTACACATGTAGAGGAAACAGTGAAGCAGCTGGAAAAGATGTTTGGAGAAAATGTCTGGAGACGCACCATGATCCTGTTCACCTACCAGAACCAGGCAGAACCAGACATCCAGAGGCATCTGGAGCAGTACAGAGCTGATATGTTTAATGGAGTTGAGACACATCAGGTCCTGAACAACAAACCCAACCACATGGATCCCCAGCAGGTCTGGGATCTGCTGCACAAGGTCACCCAGCTGCTCAGTGACCTCAAGTAGACTTTGAAGCATAAAGCCTTCAGATCAGGTCAAAACCTCAGATCGTTTTCAGGGTTTTATCACCAGAGGAACATCCGACATTTGGTCGTTTTTATTTCAGTAGATTTCATCCAATCATTGATGCCAAAGCATTGATAAAACTGCAGGGATACAGGAACGTCGCTACCAGGAAGGTGCTGACTGCCTCCAACTGGGAAGTTCTCGCTTCTAACATGAGGCTCATCCTTATCTCATCTTTGACCATCATCATCCTGAATGAACTCAAAGACAAACACTGGGTCAGTGCCTCTACATGAGTCCATAGTATAACATCCATAGCTCTTACCAATCAGAAAACATAGTTAATTACGGTCATTTTTATTTTACTGGACCTTCCCACAACTTATGGACCTGAATTTAACGAATGTACTTCACTGTTGGCTCCCCTCCGTTAGTGACCAAAAACCCACAATAGTCACTGAAATAACTTGAATCGGATAAGTCCTGGTAAACAGTAAAAGGCCTGTACTTGCAAAGTGCTTTATGAAGTCCAGAGAACCCAAAAGCACTTCTCTACCTTCAGGCCCAGTCCCAGTACTCGCCCTGCACCCTACGTCCTCTATGAAGTGTGGACTCAGTCAAAGGGAACTTCAGGGTTCGACTGCACAGGTTACAAGTGTGCAAAAATTAGAAAACAGTGTTGTAACTTCAACATCCAAACAGCCACCACTGTTTTGGCATTTGTGCTGCTAAAAAGTACAACAACAAAAGAAATCTATTTTAAATGTAGAGTAAAAGTATTTCTGGTTTACAAAATCATTGCAGGAAAAATTGGGCTGTTCAAATGTGTTTGATGTGACTTGTTGAATAATGCAGATCAAAATTTGATCGTATTCACATGTTCAGTGAAAAAACTTTTTTCAAAACTTTACAATTGAAAACTGATTTTTATCGCAGCGGACGCAGCTTGCTCTGTGAACACTGCCATACTTCCAATGGCAACTTTTTAATCGTCTGCTGAAAAATAGACTTTAAGATGTACCTACAGTCAATTTAAGTCTCAAAGCCAATTCCTCCTCCTGCTATGATTCAGCTAAGTAAAGGACTGATTACACATTCAACTGTTACTCAAAAGAACAATCTCTGACTATTAATGCTTGTGAGTTTATAGACAAAAAATTTATACATTCATAAGGAACACTGACGTCAAATTTCTTCCCCAGCAACCTGAGAAGAAAACATGTTTAAAAATCATGATGATCTATCAAAAGAAGATGAGAGACAAGCTAAAAACTGTATCGGAAATGAACCAATGAAAATCAGATTATGGGGTGTGCTGTGGTGGCGCAGGGGGTTAGCACGCCCCACTTAGTCTTTGACGTGGACGTCGCAGGTTCGACTCCCGGTCCCGACGACCTTTGCCGCATGTCTTCCCCCCTCTCCTTCCCTGTTTCCTGTCAGCCTACTGGAGAAAAAATACAAGCCACTAGCGCCGTAAAAACTCTTCGGAGAAAGAAAATCAGATTATGTTTTTTAATTGTGGTTCAGGAGGATCATTTTAAAACCTTAATCTGCAGCTTAAAAAGCTCTGCGTGTTGGAGACGGTTATAAGCTGCAGTTTTCTGAGTGTTTGTGAAAAACTTTTGAACTACAAACGTTGGAGGACATTTCTGAAACACGAAGGACAATCTACTCACCTGCTGCAGATTTCCATTCACTAGTGGGTGTTGGAGTGACCTCTGACATTTGCTTATCTTTAAACATGGCAGATAAGCATTTTATAGATAATAAAGTGTACAGCTGCTGCTGTTTTGGTTCCAGCCTCTAAAGAGGCCACAGATATTCCTGTCAGTAACAGTGATGGTGATTGTAGGAGCTTTGATAGGCTTGGAGACCAACTTTTCTTTTGAGAAAAGCTTCATGGTGAATTGTAATCTGATATGTGTGCTCATTGCTAATAAAAGTGGATTGTGCCTTCATTATGAGTGCATAACATTTTCTACCAAGAGGTTTGAACCGTTACCTAGCTCAGAAAGAAATAATGACCTGACATAACAGAAATGGCCAGTTTGTGTTGTTAATTAAAGGTGATTTGTTAGTAAGATTAGAGGAGTTGCAGAGGCAGGTTGGTCAATATTTAAATACGCCGGTATGTCCGACATATTTTCACAAAAACTGGTGGTGCAGCTGGTAGGACTGCGGTCTGCATGCTCTGCCTGTGCATGTGTGGGGTCTCCAGCTTGCTCCCGCACAGTAAAAACAAGACTCTTGTCTCTAGGTGCGTGTCTCCGAGGCTGAATGTCTCTGTCCTGTGGAGTCCTGTCCAGGACAGACTCTGCCTCGCAGTGACCGCTGGAGACAGACACAAGCAGGATGGCTGAAGCTGAAACCGAGGTCTGGTTGCAGAAGAAAGACTTGGCTGTGAGGATTAACTGAGGCCAGCCAAGTTAGTCAGCTGAGCCTGAGACCTCCATTGATACTTCACTTCCCATCATGCACTCTGTCATAACATCCTGTACTGTGTGAAATGCAACGCCCTTTCCTTCGGTCCTGGTTTTGAGAAACGTTTCTTAAGGTGGTCTGGAACAAGGACGGGATTGAACGTGAGCGAGAAAGCAGCCAGTGTCTGGAGAGAGACTGAAAAACCTTCAAAACATCTGGAGAACTGCTGATCGGGTTCAAAGGTCAGGAGAAACTCCCGCTCATTGAAAAGAGAATCTGAAGAAATGAAAGTTGGATGAGAAGAGTTGAGCCTGGAGATCTGCTCCTCTCAGTTGTCTCCCTTGCACAAAGGAATCATTAATGATTATATAGCTTCAGTCTCAGGGTGTAGCTTCACAGTTTATAACGCCCTGACAGTTTTACTGTCTGCTGCAGATAAGAGCAGAGCCGTCTGTGCTGTGTGAGGCTGTCGACCAGAACAAGTACATTCTGTCTGAAACGTTTTAGACTAAAACGACTCCTTCGATCTACATTTTGCAGGATTGGATCATGCAGAATCGAAAAAACAGGAGAGGATACACCGAACATTTTGTTAAACAGCGACACCTGAAGTTAAGAGAGCTGAAATTGGAAGCTGAAAGGTTTGGTTTGAAAAACAGATACCTCCGGACTGAAAACATCCCAGAATATCCTAAACCAGAGTTCCATGTGAGTCTTCTGAAACATGAAACTACAGGATCAGGGCTATGTGGGATCGGGAAAGATGGGGGCTTCAGGAATCCATATGGAGGACCTTTTATATGGTGGAGTCTGGCCGTGGGACCAGACCAGATGAAGGACGCAGAGACGAGGCTCCTGGAGAAGACGTTCCCAGACCGGATGGAGGGCGAAGATCCTGAGCAGCAGAGCTTCCTGTGGAGGTTTGCCACGTCTCCAGCCTTCAAGGAGACGTCCCGGCTGGGCCGGTACCGCTTCACCTTCCCCCTGCAGGAGGTGCTGACGGCCTACAGAGACCAGGTAACACCTCTCCACAGGTCAAAATAAAAGATCTAGTTTTACTGCAACTGCAGGTCTTAGTTTAAGAGGATAAAAAGAAAATATTATTTGGTGGTTTTCCAAGGAAAGAGGGTCCAGGATTTTCAGAAAAACATGACTCTGCAGAACAATTTCACTCATATGGGAGATGCACATTTTTTGAATGCATTTAAATCTGCTGCGATTCAGATGAGTTGTTGATGTTTCTTGTTGTAATGTTTAACCTGTTCTGGTCATGTTGCAGTTTAGAGTAAAAACTCTCTTTGACAATCTACTTAGGCTACAGCTGCTGTTTTCTTCTCTTCAGTTCTGCTCCGGTTCTCAGCCCATCATGCGGGTCTACGAGACTGTCCTATACAGACAAGAAGTGATGCATGTTGTTCTGGTCCACAGTCCAGCTAAGCAGAACTTCTCAGACTACCCTTTGCTGACCGATGACCCAGATGCTGTTTGTGTTTACAAAGACGGACATTTTATCTGGAGACCAGAGGCCATGTGTGAGAAACACTGGTAAGAGCAGCGAACAGGAATGGCTCAGCATCCTCAGGTTGATGAAGGCTTTGCCTCATCAGAGGTGGAATATTTTTACACAATAACTACTTACATAACTATGGTGGGAAGAAGGTACACACTCTAATTCTAGTGTTTCTTGTAATTGGGTAGCGACACGCAGAATCTACTGTTGTGTTTGGATCGTGGTTCGGTCAATGAGCCAGTTTGGACCAAGCTTAATCTAAATCCTTTCCGAATCTGCTGACGACCTCAGATCCTTTTTCTTTGGACTCTCAGTTTTCACCATGTCTGAAAATGTCTTTGTTTTCTCCTCCTTCCAGGTTGAAGCTGATCTGCAGACCTGACAGCCAGCAGCTGGAGGCCTGTGGTGTAGCTGAGGATCTCTGTTATGTCTGGGACAAGGTTGCTGTTGCTCTGGACGTTGGGAAGACACAGGTACCCTCCCTGCTCACCCTGTGGTGTCATTTATTGTAGTGATTTTTTTTATGCTGTCTGCAAACAATAAAGCTCTGACTAATCCATCCGTAACAACATGCTCAAGTTCTTCCACTGTGGTAGAGGATGTTGATCATCTAAAATTGATTTCTGAGCCCCAAAGACCTGAAGGACCCAGAAAACAATCACACCATGATTACAGTTCAACAGAGTGTCAGTATTTTAGAAGATGGTGTTGATGAATCCAGTCCATTTCAATCCTAATGTCAGGAGATGAGAAATCTCAGGAGCACCAGAGCAAAAATTTTACGTTTTGGTTAACAGTATCTTTTTGATCGCATCATTTAATCAGCATCTTTTCCATGAAAAATATTGTTTCTGTCATAATTTTTTCCATCTGCAGATGCTGAAGTTTGATGCTGATCGGCTGAGAAACAACCTGAAGTACTGTCTCCTGGATGACATTAATTGCCTTCCAAAGGATCACACACCGGTCAGTTTTGATGATGCTAAATTGGTGGTGAAGAGTCTGTGGCCGGGCTGGAGTGGTCCTCTGGAGGAGGAGAGCTCACTGCTGCACCGTTTATCAGGTAGACCAACAACACGCCGTCCTGGGAAGGACTTAAACTAAACTAGGGTTATGTCTATCTCTTTTAGTAAAACCAGAACATTTTTAACTGTTAATGAAGTCTGCATGAAAACAGTGTTTTAGGAAACCCTAGACTGGTGAACGAAGGAAATGAACAAAGTTGTTTCGTACATGTTGGCCACGCTTCCAAATATTTAGCAATTAAAGTTGCACCAAGAGGGATGGTTAAGACATTTTGTTCTTTGTCGTGGACCTACTTCCCATGGGGTTGATTTATGTAAGGCTGGTGCCTTACATAAATCATGACCAAACATAAGTGATTGGGTAAAATCAAATTCACGCTTTTAAAACTTCAACAGAGTCCATGCCTTCAGGAAACAATCATTTCTCAATAGCCGAGAGCCCAGATTCTCCGTGTGAAGCAAAGCGTAAAACAGGGGACTGATTTTTACTAGGCTAAGATTTTTTAGCACATCTACCTAAATACACACCAACAACCACGCAAATATCCAACTAAAATTTAAACAAAAGTGTAGAACAAGGAAACCCGACAAGAAGGACGGAAACGATACAGAAAAATAATCAGTCCAAGAAGAGCTGCAGAATTAATCTGAGTCTAAAAATGTGACGGTAACTTATCTTTAGTTTCACATTGCAGATCTGGACTTCATGTTCCCTCTGCTCCAGTTTCAGATCTGCGCCTGGTTCTGGTTGGGTGGGCTGGAGTTGGGAAGAGCTCTAGTGGGAACACCATCCTGGGAAGAAACGCCTTCAGGACGAGTCCACCATTTGGTCCACCATTTGGTAAACCACCTTAGTCCTAATATGATGTTAGACCAGTTTTACATTGTCTCCCTGCCCACCACTGCATCTACAGCAAAGACCCAAACTTCCTGTTCTCTGGTTCTGACGCGATCCGAGAAGAGCTGTAGTCAGGATTATAACCCAGAGTCAATTATTTTACAGTGTTTACAGTCTGACTCATAACTGACATGACGCCACCCATTACCCGAGACATTTCTTTGAGTCATTCTTGACTTATAAACCAACACTGAGGTAAAGACGGTGGGCAAGAAAATTCTCTAACTAGTCCTACGTCAGGTCATAAGGTTATTAGCGGGAAATAACGATAAAACCCAAGAGGAAAAATGAGGGACCCAAAGTCTGGTTGGATGTGAGTGTGAACGCTGTGGGAGGCACGTTGCATGTAAAATATGGGTGAGTAACGACTTAAATAAAACCGGCTTGTGAAAATCTGCCTTCAGGAAAATGCTTAGAAATAAACAGTAGCATGAAACGTGTTTAAATGTCAGTACAGCAGTTACTGCAGTTTAAGTTTCAATGCTGCCATAGAGCTACCATTGGAATCCAGCATAACTACCTTCACTTATTGATCTGGAAATGATTAGATGTTTAGCTTTGTTATTTTAATTTAACTGAGTTGTGTCTATTTGACGCTAAGCTAGCACGGAGCTTTGAGGCGAACCGGCTTTAAGTCTTTAGCCAGATTACTTCCAGATAATATATTATGTTAAAACAGCATTCATGACTAAGGCGATACCTAAGTGTAGTTTTCTCTATTCACTTCTGTTTAGTTATTTGCCTAATTAACTGCTACAGGGCTTTATTTAACTGTCAGTAAGTATCGTTATGACAAAAACTGGGATGTTTACTACCAGTTACCTTCATGGTGATGACTAACATGGTAGTTCCCGTCCATCAGTTTCATCCAACTGGACATGAGGTGGGCTGCAGTCCATGATCCATTTCCAGACTCCTTTTTGGTTTTGGAAATGTAATAAATTGTATTCCACCCTCTACAAGTTCTGGGTAACGGCTGTCGGGAATGCATATTACCCACTGACAATCAATCAATCAATCAATCAATCAATCAAATTTTCTTTGTGTAGCACATTTCAGCAGCAAGGCATTTCAAAGTGCTTTACATCATTACAAACACAGAAACACAATGCAAGATAGAATCAATAATCAAAACATGACATTAAGTCAAGTTCCATCAGTAAATTTGTAATTGATTACATTTCAAATACAATCCTAAACAGGTGGGTTTTTAGTCGAGATTTAAAGGAAGTCAGTGTTTCAGCTGATAACTGTGATTATCCATTATTTTCCTCAAAATCTCTCTGACTGCAGCAGGTTATGATAGATACTGTCAATACTGTCGGAGTACGTGTGTGGTGTTCATATTACGCATGGTTAAAAACTACAAATAGCCATCTGTGATGACATCATAAAAGAGCGTCAGGCTCAGGTAGTCCAGGTGACGCTGCTTGTTATGATGAAGCCCACGCTGGAAGTTTGGTGATCCTGAATAAACCAATAACTTTGATACAGTTTGACTCTTTTTAATAATACGACATGGAGTCAGGAGAGCTGCAAGTCATCGTGAGGCTGCGACTCTACCGGAGACACAGCTGATGACAACACACAGAGAGTCACTTCTGCTGGTCCATGTGTAACATTCAGCATCCAGCCGCCAGAGGCTTTCGACTTCACAAAGCCGCAGGAGTGGGCCAAGTGGATACGACGAGTCCAACGTATCTGAGGAGAACCGAGTTAACACGCAACTTGCAACGCTGATTGTTGACAAGTGCCCTGGAATGATTGGGGGAGGCTTGCTCTACGTCAGCATGGGGGCGGAGCCGGCGTCATGTCAGTTACCTTCCCTTGGAGGAAGTTGATACCATTCACCGATATTTAATAATTAAACTTGATAGGAATGTCCCAGAGGAGCAGGAACCTTTGCAGCAGCACCAGAACCTAATTTCTGTCCTTAAAGATCCATTTTTGATCCAGTGTTTTTATTTGTGCCTCAAAATAAAAACTAAATATTTCTTTTATTGACAGATTTTGGTTTGTCTTACCTCAGCCTGATGTAGCCAGAAATCAGAGCAAACTTTAAGCTAAGATTTGTTGTTGACATTCTCTACATTGTCTGAGTATCTCTGGTTATCTCATGTTCAGGGATAAAGGCTGGTTTCTGTCCTCAGGAAGAAGCAGCTGCTGTCTGCAGAGAGGCAACGTCTTCAGCAGGGAGGTGACCGTCATCGACACTCCAGCTCTCCCAGAAACATCCGACCCTGAGGTGAGGAAGGAGATCTTCAGGTGCATCAACCGGTCGGCGCCGGCGCCCCACGCCATCCTGCTGGTCGTTAGACTGGGGTTCCTCACTACACATGTAGAGGAAACAGTGAAGCAGCTGGAAAAGATGTTTGGAGAAAATGTCTGGAGACGCACCATGATCCTGTTCACCTACCAGAACCAGGCAGAACCAGACATCCAGAGCCAGCTAAAGGAGAATGAAAACCAACTGACACTCCTGTTCAGCAAAGTAGGCAACAGATTTCAGGTCCTAAATAACAACCCGCATCACAGAGACGTTCAGCAGGTCTGGGATCTGCTGTTTGAGGTGAAGGACATGCTGGTGAACAATAGACTGGTGTAAACGGGGCAGAACCACGATTTCAATGTTTGAAGCTCCAGAAAGTAGTAGGGAATGTTTTAGAGATGAAATGGCTCGAATCATCTGTGTTTTCATAAAACTGTCATACAGGGATGGAAAAGCACCTTCACTGACATGATCTGTGCCTCAACACATGATAAGCTCCTGGCCTTTCAGCACATAATTCATTCTCAGGGACTGCAGCAGAAATGTATCACACAGAGTAACAACAGAGATTTCCAAGTGCTGAAAAAACATCCAAGTGAACTTTTGTTTTTAGCGAGAGCAGCTTCGTGCTGCAGGAATCATGTGAGAGTCGCACGCGGCTCTTTGACGGGTCCTGCGTCTTTTTTTTTTCTTTTTCTAAAATTTGTGTTCAACAAATGTGATTCTGTGACAATACTAAAATTTCCCACAATTTTTGAAGGCAGCACTGACACAAGCAGTGTAAAGTGCATAATGTACAGGTGGTAATGTTCTGTTAAGCTACTGCTACCAGTCTGCAGTAGTTGAGTCGTTCTAGGAGGAGAGATTTTACCTGACAGATGAGAGCTGAATCATCTAGGATTTAAATTTGTTTCCATGACAACAGCTTTCCTTAACAGCTCTGTGAGTTTCTATTGGCTGCATGATTTCACCCTGTGCTGCATCAAAGCTCCAGATTGTGGCTCAGACATGGAAGTGAAGCTGAACAAGCCGCTGCTGCTGCTGCACATAACAGGATACAAGCGAACCTGAGTCAGAGTTTGTGCTGCAGGTTCTGGTGCTGCTCAGGGGACAATAAATCAACATTGTGCACACGGCAGAATGGCAGAGATTTTTCAACTGCAGAAAAAACATGAGAAAAGTGAGAAAAATCAGAAATAAACAGACTCCCCTGAGAGTTTAAATTAATAACGCTATTTATTATGGTGCATCAGATCTGCTGTGTTTGAGATTTAATTTGTATTAATGCTTGAATATTAAATGTCTCCTTACGACTATAGAGCAAGTTTTTAAAGAGAACTAGGGATGATGTTGGGTGGGTGTTACACCAAAAGTAATATTTAAAGTACCATGTTAAATACGCAAATGGTGGAGGTCACCATAATACCCTTATAGATACAAATGTGAGTCATGCCAGAAAATTGTCCTACATATTTCAAAAAACGTCCCACTTTCACCGTCTGGATTTCACATGTGAAAGAGTTGCTTCGAGTAGCTATAACCGACTACAAAACAAACCTAAAGACGACACCTGTGAAACAATAAACAGGTGTTCCACTAAAGCCTGTTTCAATGTGGTACAAAGCTAACCTTGAAATTGCTGTGTGGCTCTTTACGGCGATGATGAGTTTAATTTGGCTCTTAAGGCTGAACTGGTTGGCCACACCTGGTCTATAGCATTTATAACAGTCTTTATGAAACATTTAGACTGGTCATATGTTTGTTCTAAGGAAGGTATTTTTCTGGTGTGATCAAGCTGTTGGCTGGCTTGGTGCTAAAAATATCACATTAACTAAAAATGTTGAAAATGCAGCAAAAACTGGATTTAATTAATTTAATGTTTAGGGAAATAAACTTTGCCTTTTGCTGACCGCCTCTGTGTGGTTTGGATTTGTTAAAACATTCCCTTTAATTTGATCTTCTTCTGTGCTCCAAGCCATACTTTGGAACTTCTGCTTGTGTGGGATGTTTAGATTTCAACTCCAAATACCAGGGCTGTTCTTTAAGAGCTGAGGTCCAACAGCCGTATCCTGATTCATTCAGGATGTCTCACCTCCAGACACTAACCCTGCATCCAGACACAGCAGCATAGGCATCTGGTAGGACCTGTAGGAAATGCTGATTGGAGACTGAAGCTGGGTAATAAAGTAATTACTTACATTTTTCTTCACAAATAAGTCACAAGGTGATGGTTGAAGGGCCCAGCCTCCTCCACCATGTGACCAAGACAACTGTCCTCATTGTCCAACCCTCTCCCAACCCTGACATATGAGTTTTGTTTTCCTCAGAAGTGAAACTGAAAAGGTGGAGGAGGGGCTTAGTGTTTGGTAGGGAGGTTTGTCTGAACTGGATTGGCCATCAGCTGCATCTTTCGTCAGTTTCCTCTGAGCTTCGAACACATAAGTAACCACAGCATCCTGCTGCGACTCGGACCTTGTTATCAAAGATTTGGGACTTATTTTAAACATTTGTTTTCCATTTGGTCCTTGGGTGTATTTGGCAGTCATCATTACAGTGGAGGGAAAAGCAACAGTCTGCAACTGAGGTATGAGAACAAAATTCTGGGTTCAGGAGATTCGTTCCCCAGAATCTTGGTTATGAGGTCAGCAGCTCCTGTTGAAGTTCCTGATCTTGTTTCCTTGTTTAAGGAGAAAAAGCTCAGATATTATACACTTCATACTTCAATTTTGAAATATGAAAAAGCTTTCCTATGAATTAGACATTTCTATTGTTTTCATTACTCTTCCTTATCAGAGAGTACAATGTTGGTCAAAATGTATTTCCTCGTACATTTAACTCGCCAGATTCTGTACAATCACAGATAAGAGCTTTATGATTTTAGCGGACATTTCCTAGAGCTAAGATCAGCAGGCAGAGCCTGACCAGAAAGGGGCTGAGTATTTGGTTTGGGCTTCTACGGCACGTTTTTAATAAGCCTGTAATAGATGTATGGCACAGAGAAAACTAAGCAAGAATGCAAGATATGAACATGTTAATCTACTTATTTAAATCTAAATAGAAAAAGAGGAAGCTCACCTGGTGAGCAAAGAAAGAAACTAAGGGGCAGAAGGTAATCAGGCTTTAACAAGTGCAGTTTATTAAACTTACATGTACTGAGCTATGGTCCCACACTTTTGACACTTTTTGTCTCCTGTTTGGCGTTTTTCTGTTGCTAGCGTCTGGTGATGGGAATTTCAGCTCTTTTCAGAGAGTCACCTCTTTGGACTTGCAAGCTGCTCTGAAGTTACTGTCTGCAGCTCCATATTTTAGCGTAACTTGGCAAATAATAATGTTTTATATGATAAATCCTTTTGCATTCAATGTTCCTTATATGAGAAGCCTTATACTTCCTTAATTTTACGTATTTGTTCTGTTACAGAAGCAAATATTTTTGCTCTTGTATAATATTTTAATGAAACTTTTAATTTTTAACAAAAACAAATGAACCAAACACTACAAACAAACAGACCCATAATAACGATTTAATATAACATAATATCTTTAATCAGCCTGATGCTGCTTCTCTTACAGGTGTCACTTATATTTATGGAGCTCACAGAAAGAGCGAGAACTGAGCAGTGAAAGGAAAAAAATCTCAATGTTTCTCACCAGCTCTCGTATGGTGCTGCTCTAAGAGCTGTGTGGTTATATTCAGCTATTCCTTACACTTATTCTTTAATAATCATGTATTGAAATATATGATTATTATATTTTGTTTCTTCTGCAGGCCAGAGCTGATTGACTCAGTGGGTTCTGTCTGAACTGGTGAAACTGGTCAGAGAAAGTAGATCCTGACATTCTTGATTCTGGTTTTTCATTCTATTCATCTCACGCTGCACCATGGAAAAAATGGTTTTCCCTAATCAGCATTTGAAGTTGGAAGACCTAAAAATGCAACATGGAGTTCCAAAAAACTACCTGCATGAAGAGAACATCCCAGAATATCCTAAACCAGAGTTCTACGTGAGTCGTCTGAAACATGAAACTTCAGGATCAGCGCTAGGTGGGATCAGGAACAATGGGGGCTTCAGGAATCCATATGAAGAACCCCTGATATGGTGGAGTCTGGCTGTGGGACCAGATGAGATAAATAACGCAGAGACGAGGCTCCGGGAGAAGAGTTTCTCAGACCGGGGGAGGGTGGCTCCTGAGCAGCAGAGCTTCCTGTGGAGGTTTGCCACGTCTCCAGCCTTCAAGGAGACGTCCAGGCTGGGCTCCTTCCGCTTCACCTTCCCCCTGCAGGAGGTGCTGATGGCCTACAGAGACCAGGTAACACCTCTCCTCTTGTCACACACCTCACTTTACCTATTGTCCCCTTTCCACTGTCTCTAATGGTTCCGGCTCGACTCTACTCTCCTCACTTTGCGAGTGTTTCCACTGGCCTTTTTTCAAGGCTGGCCCTGGAGTAGGGCCAGTCCGGCCAGCCCTGCTTTCGTGGGTAATGCAAGCTTAGCTCCAGTTCAGTGATTGGCCCTGGACGTGATCAGACATAGCAGCAAAGAGAGAAGAACAACGAAGGTGCAACATTTCAAACTTGCTGCAACACGGAAGTGATGAACACCGGCTTTTCTTTGGATTGGATTTCAATATTCAGTGGCAGCTCGATGGAGCAGTGAGGAATGAGTCGTAGTGGAAAATAACACCTGCTTTCCTCTCGCTGGAGGCGGCAATCAGCTGTCCTTCTCGCCACAATCGCAGCATTTCTCCCACCACACATTTTCTTGAAATCTCAGAAAAATCAATCAGGCTATAAAACAATAGCTCAGCTATCTCTTCTTCTTTTGTCTCAGAAAAACAACAACTTGCATTTGGTTGCATAGTAACAAAGCACACCCTCTGGAAGCGGGTGCTATACCCTCCACTGCCAGGAAGGGTCACCCTGCTACAGAGCCGAGCCGGGCTGCTGAAGTAGAGCCAGTGGAAATGGTAAATGGACTGAACTTATATAGCGCTTTTCCAGTCCTTTTTGACCACTCAAAGCGCTTTTCACTAGAGTCACATTCACCCAGTCGCACTCACAAACACGCACACATTTATAACACCAATACGCAGATCGGTAGGCAATTTGGGGTTAAGTGCCTTGCCCAGAGGCATCGACATGTGGCAGGAAGCTGGAATCGAACCTACAACCTTCCGATCGCAAGACGACTACTCTACCAAAGAGCCACAGTCAGAGAAAAGGGGAATATGAGACCCAGTGAATTTCCTCCACACTATTCCAGCTGCTCTCTGCTGTTTTGAGTTGGACCATCTCTGGGGCATTTCTGCACAGCCTCCATCTCATTTCCTGTCCCTGATCTTTGCACCTGTTCTTGTCTATCTTGGTTTATAACTTTTAGATGTTGGCATAAATAAAAAATTCAGTTAATAATTTATATAAATGGTGAGTTCTATTAAAAATTGTTATTCCTTTCCACAGATTTGTTCTGGAGCTGATCCGGTCATGCGGGTTTTACAGACTGATTTGTATAAACAGGAAGTGCTTTATGCTGTTCTGGTTCACAGTCCAAACTTAAATAAGAAGTTTTCAAAACACCCTCTACTGGAAAACGACCCAAACGCCATTTGTGTCTACAGAGATGGACACTTCATCTGGAGGTCAGAGGCCATGTGTGAGACTCACTGGTAAGAACAAAGAAACCTTCTGCCTTGAAGTTTTACATTTAAAATCAGCCATTTTTTTTTTACCTCAACAATTTAGAAAATGCCTCACAAATAAAAAGCCAAAAGGAGTTCTTGCTGTTTTGTTATTGTACAAAAAATGAATGAACATGTCACATCTAAAAATACTCAGTGCTTGTGCAAACAATTTTTTAATTTATTTAATTAAAATATATTTATTTAGAGTCATTTGTGTCTTTTTGTAAACTCCTGACACGTAGAAGATGTAAATAAATTATCATTATAGCGTTTAATATCAGTCGAATCAATCCCCAGGACAGGGGGAAGAAAATGTGGAGAGTAAACACTAAAGGAGAATATACATCAATATGATAAAAAAGTCACAAAAGTTTTTTTTAAACACATATAGAATGTGATAAAATAGAACAAAGAAATAAGAATACAAAATAAGAAAAATAAAATACCAAACTAAATCATACCAGTCACGCAGTATAATTTTAGGAAAGTTCTTATTTTTTTGGATGCAATATTTGCCACATTAATTACTTTATCAAGCCATTTATTTCAATATTTTTGCAGGATCAGTACTCCATACATTTCCTCTTCACACTGCATCTGTGTCTCTTGAGAAGCATTAATATCACATTTCCTGCTGAATCTGCCTCATGTTTTCTCTTCACTGCTACTGAGTGAGGAAAGCTGTCTGAGCTGCAGAGCCATTTTGTAGTCAGTTTTTACAAAACGAGCAGCTGATAAGCTGCTGTTCAAGCCAAGATAATATTCTGAGTCAGTTAGCCTGACACCTGTCTTTGGTCATTAGATAAAAGTATCACCACTGACCTCCACAACAATTTGGGTCATTACCAGCATCTCTGGTGTCAGCGCTGCTTTCAGTGCTGCATTTTGTGGTAAGAAAAAGCTGGAGTTATGACAAAACTTTGTTTTATTTCAATCAATCAATCAATCAATCAATCAATTTTATTTATAAAGCATCTTTCATGCTTTCGAAGCACATGTACAGGGGTGCTATTGGGAGATTGTTTTTCTGAACATTGTTTGAACTGTCCAAGGTCGCCGTCTGCAAATTCCAGAGTGATGAAATAAACTGATATGAACTTCCCTCCCCTCTTTGTAGAGGGCTGGTGAATATTAAAAGAAATGTACTCTCTTCACTCTCGGTTAGCGAGAGTCACAATTGGTCTTTTTATTCCTCTTTAATCATTGAATAAAATAATAATAATGAATTTTGATTCATTCTTGATTGTCTCAGTGTTTCACCTTAAATAGGATTGAACTATTTCCTTTAGAGCGTCCAGAGAGAACCCAGTCAGCAGAACATGCATATTCCACTAAGATTGGGATTCAAACCTTTTTGCTAAACAAAACCAGTGGCACCCACTGAACTACTGTGTAGCCAGTTTAATTACTGTTTAGCTACCATAGGAAACACAAAGTGTGTATTGGTTAAGGACATGACTAACAGATGGAAGCAGGAAGTGACAACTTGACGCCAAATGACAAATCGACAAACTGTACCTTAGTTTTTGTCCATGATTTTCTTTCCTGATATTTTCACAGGTATGAATTTGATAAAGATCAGATGGAAGCCAGACCTGTGTGGTATCGCAAGTTTTACGTTTGGGACCACGTTGCTTTGGCCCTGCATATGGAGAAAGAAGAGGTACCCTCACTGACCAACCTGCTGACAGACTAGAATCAGTTCAGCTGCTGGTCTCAAAAAGGTTGGGCATCCCTGCCGTTCAGGGTTGGTTGTCACACATGACAACTGAAAAACAAATGGGGAAAAAGCCACTTTAGCTGACAGAATCAATCAGTGCAACTTGTTCTGCCCAATGCTAAAAGTTAGACATAGTTCTTAATAATTTAGTGATAAAAATGTAAATATTTATGTAATAATTCATGCTTAAAAAGGTGGTCATTTAGTTAAAAAACTTCTACACAGTTAGTATTGGTTCATCTGTATTTTATTTGGTGAATTCTGAGGTCGCATTGCATTATGGGTAGCAGAAGCAGTTGCAGTCAAGAGGACGTTTTTACAGAAAACGCTTGCTTATCTATGTGCCAACTTCACCTCCTGTGTCTTAAATCTTTACTTCCACCTCCGAAAGCAAAGGCTTTTCACTCAACACTTTCATTGAGTGTTTCCAAATAATTGTACAGAATTGTAAGCTGTCAAGAAGACAGTAATAGAGGAGCGAGATGCTCGGTTTCCTGGCTCATGAAAAGTGAGTTTGGCTTGCTGTTGATCTGCTTTAACATACACAGTGTATTCAACACGTAGTGATAACAATATGTAAGTTAAAAAAAAAAAAGAAAACATTTTTACATATGTATTAAAACCTTTACCATGTCCCAACATGAGGCAGACAATCTGTGAAAAAACATTGAGCTCCTCGTCCTCCCTGTGTTCTGCATAATCACACAGCCAGCACAGCTAGCCATGCTCTCTGGAAGTTTTTATTTACTAACAGGATTTATTTAATGCTTTAAGGCAGTGCTGTGAGGTTTAGTAGAGTTTCTGTATAATTTAGGCTGTTAACCTTATTGTTTTCTATCTATTAAATATTATTGATATCAGGTGTTTCAGGCGTTCTTTTGACTGAATAGTTGCTGAATTGGGCCTGCAAGATTTTTTTTGTATGTTTTTGTATAAATTAAGGTGATTTTATACTTATTTTTGGCAGATGACATAGACATTAACTTTTATACTGAAATCGAAAAAATTAACAGCCAATCCATGTGATTGGTGATTGGGATCAGTATTGGCAGCAAAAAGCCTGACTGGAGCACGCCTAGTTAAAAGTACAGCTGACGTAATTCTTTCCTTGCTGACATTCATGTACAAAAGGAGTTGGATGAGACGAGGAATGAAAAACTGTTCTGTGCTCAATGCGAACACAACCAAGGCCGCAGTACGACTGGGCCGGCCACTGCCAGGCTCTACAGTGCAGAAAGGCTTTTAGACTGATTTAAAACCAGACATGCCACGTTATGGACTGTCTCTGGAGGTTTTACAGCACCAGCAGGGAGACCAGTTAGGCTGTAGTCAGGGTGGGAGACAACCACAGACTGAACCAGGAGCTGGTGGACTGTTGGTTAAGTTACAGTCCAACAAGCAACATGACCTAAATACAAAAGACTTGAGGTATTCAGTTATCTGTTGTTTTGTTGAAAAATAAACTAATCAGCTTTTCTTCATGTTCTGTAAGAAGCATGTTGCTCATCTTGTTGGGCTGCTTCCTTTCCATCAGGTGCTGAAGCTTGATTTTGATAAACCAGAAGATTTCCTCACGTACTGTGAGAAAGATGATGTGACATATCGTAAGGAATTTCAAAACCATCATGAAGCTAATGAATTGGTGAAGGAGTTGTGGCCAGAATGGGTGGGTCCTCTGGAGGTGGAGCGTCCGCTGCAGATGCATTACACAGATAAGACACGTATGAACTCTGCATCACTGACTTCATGCAACACAGCATCGATCTAACAGTTCCTCTCGTCTCTAGCCATCTTTTAGTTTTTAACAAAACATGCAAAACTCAGAAACATTTCATTAGTTTTCCTCAGCAATTCCAAGCATTTATTTAGTCGTGATGAAGATGACCTGGTAAAATTGAAACTGACCATCAGAATGAGAAAGGTCAGGCCTCTAAGAATCTTATTTGTTTGAAAACAGTATCAATAATTACGAGTTTCACTTGCAAGCAGTAAAGACCACTTCATAAAATGAAAAGATTATTAACTTCAGGAAGTGAATTAGAAATGATATATTAGAATTGTAAAGAAGCATCCTCCACTGTGAAGAGAGATTAGTTAATTCAGTATCTGGAAGCGTGACCAACACGGACTAAAAGGGTTCTTTCATTTCCTCCGCTGCCATCGCTAAAACTCGATTCTCAACCAGCACAGAAGATCATCCTTTAAAACATCTCCTGTTCGCTGATTGGCCTGAGGAATCCATTTCAATGGGAGAAAGCGCAGACTGAGAACTGAAGGGAGATTAGCATAGGAAGGCGAATGCCTGGCTACATTGTACTGTTTACAGGTTTTCTCTTGAGACACATTTTGGTGTTGAGATAAACTAAAAAACGTTTTTAATAGGAAGATTTTCTTTCATAAAATGTGAAAAATATAAAATTCTTAGTTTTACACAGTTCTTTAAACAAAATTGCAACCTGTGAACCTCTTTAGCTGTTGATTTGTAAAATTATCTTAATTCACACAATGATTACACACTTTGTAAAACTCAGCGAAGACGACAGTACTATTAATAGCAGCTGCTGTTAATAGTCAACCGTGTTTTATTAAATGATTTTATTATTTTCTGGTTCTAAAACTAAACAAATGTATGCCAGTGCACGAATGTAAATACTGATACTTTTAAACGACTAAGTCTGTTTTGAAAAATAAATTGTAGATCTCAATGAGGTTATTATCTGGTCAAATAAAGGTTATTGTTAACTTTTATGTGTTAACAAATGTTTAAATAGAAAAAATAGAATTCTGAAAAATAAAAAGGAGGAATTTCCAAAATAGAAACGGGTTAACAAAAATAAATTTCATTTAACTCTATTGAGGGAACCAACAGTGGAGAAAACCTCTAAAGGTCACAAACACTATTTTAGTGTTTGGAGTCAGTAAAAATAATACATAATTTATGAATGTCATGATCAATTAATTTTCCCATAACAAGAAATTTTCATGAAAGTGAAAAACAGCATAATTTTTCATCCCTACTTTTAAGGTGTACTTAATAAAGAGGACAGTGAGTTTCCACATTCTCAAACACAATATAAAGTATTTTAAAACAGACTGTATTAAAGGTGAAACCACAATCTAACACACTGTGTTGCAGTTACAGAACTCAAACTGGTTCTTAGTGGGAGCTGTGGAGAGGAAACCACCTCCACTGGAAACGCCTTATATGGGAGTAAAGCCTTTTGTTTTCCAGGTAAGTGAGCTGAAATTAAACTCATGTCTTTAAAAATCCCCAACAAAATGATTTATCAAGAGAAACAGTAAAACTAGAATGAGGCAGGCAAACCTTTCCTATAAGGTTTGTCATAAATTTCTGAGAAAATTATGTCATACTGGATCTGAATATTTGATGAAATGATGTAAAACCCAGAGGTTCAGCACCTGCTCTCTGCAAGAAGGAAACAAATCAGACTAACAAGGTTCTTAGCAAGAAACATTGAACCAACAAAGCAAGTAAAAAATGAAAAGCTGGAAAAACGACAAATAACCACGAGCTGCAGCATGCATCCCCAGATCAACTTGTCTGAAACCTGAAATTAACAACCATCACCTGGTAGATTTCAGTGTTTCAGAAAGTTTAATTGAACTTTTGCATGTTTCTAACGAAGAATTTGAGGCTGGGTACAAAGACCTCCTGCCAAGCTTTAGAGTGACTCCCTCTCTTGTGCCTCCCTGTCAATACCTCTTCTGGCGACTCGTGTAAACCGTGTGTGCGCACAAAAACCAGTGCAGTGCAATGTGTCACGCAGAAGTCATGTAAAAATGAATATGCATGAACGTTTTACCTGCTGTAAAAATGTGTGGCAACCAATCAAACCTTTTCAGTTGACAGTAACTAACTACAAAGCACAAAACTTTTATGAAATCAAGAAAAAATATATTTTTATGTTTTTCTTTTTCCCTATAGTTTTATTTCTCCATTGTGTATTTATTTTATAAGCACCAAATCGCCCAATGCACTTAAAACTGCAGTGGAGTTTTGTGTTTTTATAGAAGTGCACACGTTTGCTGGAAGAGGCCAAGTTTAATTTAGTTTTTATTTAATTTTGTAATGGCCCCTAAGTATGATTAAAGTGAGAGGAAAACCAAAAAAAAAGCATTTGCTTACCTCGTTCCCACCATTAGAGTGTTATTTGAATAAATGTATTTTCTGAACATATGGTACTGCTTTTTCATTATCAGCTGGAGTAAATAAATGGATGCTGCATTTTCTTGGGAAAATAAAAGGCTGGCTTGTACGTGGAAGGAGTTTGTGTTCACCATTAAATAAGACATTAGATGTTGTTTTTTCCGTGGCCTCCGTCTTTTGGCTTTGATCAACCATTGTTATCAATTGAGAAAGTGACTCTTTCAAAAACACTCCATGCAACTAGAAGTGAAGGCTAGGCATGTCCCATCTGATTATGTGATCAGAAATCGGGTCTGATCACTTGGTGTCAGACTCGATTGGAATCAGGTATTACATCCTGATCAGGGATTGGATATATATGTATGTTTATTTATCCAGTGTTGATATCAATTTCTATACAGACCGGATCACATAACCAAATATCCAAATTAGGCAGTGCCGCCATCTAGCGACTTCTTCCGTTTTTTAAATGTATTTTTGAACTATTGGATCAGGACTATATATCAGCCAATACACAAAACCAAATTATTCAGGGGAAGAAGACTGACTGGAATATCCCTAGTGGGAACATTTAAAGTCAGACTCAATGAAGAGATATTTAGTTTTAACAATATACAGCCCAGGACTTTTTTGGTGAAAATGTTACAAAGGATCGACTAGAGCACAGGAGTGTTGTCTTGATTCCTTTGTGCATGTTTGAGAAATTCTTCAATCTCCCATGGCAACCTTTCTGGGGTGCCTAAACGCTTGCTAACACCAAGCTTCACCTGTTCCACAAAGTTCCTCCTTGGAGCTACAGTCCCCAGGTGAGCTTCCGCCTCACAGAGCAGCCCTCCTCCGTGACTGCACACATTTGTTTAGTCTTATTTTATATTCTCCCACCCAGACCTTTTCTGAGCTCAGTTCCCATTGTGAAAGTGTGATCCTGTTTACCAATAATATCCTGTTACTCTTCTCACATTCAGTTGAGATGGAAGTGGACAACTTGGTGGTTAAAATCATCAATACTCCAGAGATCTCAGAATTCACCTCACCACAAGCGAAAAAGAAAACTCTAGACGACATCAGACTCTCCGGCCCTGCTCTTCATGTCTACCTACTGGTCATCGGGCTGAAGAACATCAGTGCAAATCTGATCAGAGAGACTGTACGGAACTTTGAATCAAAATTTCAGAACAAGGCCTTAAGACGCACCATGATTCTTTTCACCCACCAGGACCAGACAGAACCAGACATCCAGGAAATTATGCAAGAGGTTCAGCAATTCCTGACTGAGAAAGTAGGCAATAGATACCTTGTCTTCAACAACAGCCTGGAGGACAGAGATCCTCAAAAGGTCTCAAATCTCCTGAAAGAGGTGAAGGTGATTTTAGGGGGTGATTGAATGCTAGAATGTTTTATATATCATCACCTTCATTATGGAACACCTAACGTCACTAATCGTTAAAGAATAATGTTTTTCCTACAAACCCAACTCTCTGTCCAGGCTCAGCCTCTATCTCAGCTTCAGGGCTACAGAGCTGCAGTGACTGAAATCACTGCAGATCAGACACCAATATTTTATTTTTAATGTTTATGTTCATACAGTACAGACCAAAAGTTTGGACACACCTTTTAATTCAATGAGTTTCCTTTATTTTCATGACTATTGACATTGTAGATTCACACTGAAGGCATCAAACTATGAATAACACATGTGGAAATATGCACTAAACAAAAAAATGTAAAACAACTGAAAATACCCCTTATATTCTAGTTTCTTCAAAGTAGCAACCTTTTGCTGTGATTACTGCTTTGCACACACTCTGCATTTTCTTGATGAGCTTCAAGAGGTCGTCACCTGAAATGGTTTTCACTTCATAGGTCAACCTGCCCTGTCAGGTTAGTAAGTGGGATTTCTTGCCTTATAAATAGTCATGAAAATAAAGAAAACCCATTGAATTAGACAGGTGTGACCAAACTTTTGGTCTGTACTGTATATAAAGATACAGTACAGAGGAAAGAGGTTAAACTGTACTTTTAATGTTTTATGAAGGGTTTATAATGAATATATCTGAGCTATTGTCTATATTTAGTGCAACAGTCTGGCCATGTAACTTCAATGATTATGTGACTTTAATGTCTTATGTAACATTTTAAATGTAAAATATGTTTTAAATGGAACATTTTTCTGTTATGATCATTTGATGGTGGTATGTGGGATATAATAAATAAATCAAACATAATGTTATGTTGTCCTTCATTAATTATGTGTAGAAACAGGTAGCAGCAGATTCAAACAGTTTTAGTATTTTCCCAGTTTGAGGAGTAAAGACTTATTTTTTTTTTAAACTTTCCCGCAGTGCTAAGAGACAGGGTCCCTGTGCGTGGTCCAGGAGAGTTGCACTGACCTCAGATGTGCTTTCATTGGATTTTTTTGTTTGTGTGGTTTTGGAAACCAACGGTCTGGTTGGATAACATTGGTTCTTGCAGTGACGTGCTGCAACCTCTAGATGTCCTCATTGCCTCTTGTTTCTAACTAAACCGCCACTGCTGGTGTTTTCCAGGTAACTAGATTCCTCCTGATCACCTCCACCTGCCTCGCATTCACTTCAAGGTTACTTCTGCCATCTTATTTGAGTTTCCTGGGATTTTCAGGGATTCCTGCGCTGGTTGATTTCTTTTGTGTTAATCATTATTAAACGTCAATGATTATTTATGTTAACCCTTTCTAGAAATACTAGGTTTACAAGCCGATTTTAAAAAAGGATTTTAGCGTCTCAACTTAAGGAGAAAGAGTCTGACGGTAACATCTGATGAGAATAAAGGAGTCCTCTGTGTGACTGCGACGTCTCCACAGTGTGTGTCTTACAGTGAAACAGAGTCAGTCTGTCTTCAGTTTTCTTCACTGTACACACGCTGCAGCCATCCTCAGTGATGTAGACATTAAAATCTGTGGCTTCATTTTTTATCTCAAACATACCCAACAATATTTTCTATTTACAAAAACCGAGAAAAACTAGGGGAAAAAAATAATTGTCAGCTCATATTCCTCAAAAACTAAAGTGTGATTTTAATAAAGATTCCATGTTTTAAATAGTTCGGCAGGTGGATAACATTAACCCTGTTAAATCCTCCAACTGTAGAATGATCTGAATTCTTTTGGAGACAAAAGTAAAATCATCATCGTTCTCAATTTGAGGCTACAAACATCGTCATCATCCGTCCAAACTGACACAAACAGACGCAGTGTGTGTCGCCCCTCCCTCAGTGACCCCCAAACCTCCGTCACAGAGTCCCACTGTTCGGTTCTCATCCAAACATGCAGCAAAAACACTCTTTGGTTGACAGGATGGCTGCAGCGTCACGTCCATCACCTCTGGCCTTCGTCACCTTCATCTTCATCCTGTCAGGTGAGACCTGCATGCACTGATGGTGTCCCAGCAGAACCAACCCTCCACCGTAAATCAGGTTTTCTCTTTGTTTCGTTAACAACTTCATTGTTTTGAGTTTTGAGTATGTTGTTTCATCATTAGCTGCTTGTCCATTTGAATCTGCTTAAAGCTTTTATTGTCTCTGAGGATGTTTTCCACCTCTCTGCTGTGCTTGTCTATAGCTAGTTTCATCGGTCATGTTTTAAATGTAGTATCTCAGGGGTTCAGCTAATTTGTGTTTCAGCAGACGCTTCATTGTTGTTCTCTGTATTTCCAGGATCTAAAGCATGGTATCATATAGATTGGTTGGGGCTCCTTTAGCATGAATTACTGCAGCAGTGCAGTCTTTACTCCATAGTAGCTTCAAAGGGAGAATAATGTATTCAGAACGATGAACATAAATCACGGCTACGCAGACTGATAAACCAGACGTCTTTGGCTTTTCTTCCATTTAGGACTACAACCATGCTGGAAAATTTAGCTCTTTCCCATAATTAAAAATAAACCACAGGTCTGGATGACAAGAAGGCTACCAGAGACGTTAATCAGGTTTGACACTGTGGTATAAATATAACTGAACACCTGATAAAACCTTGAAACCTGAGAAATTGTCTGCTCTTGCATGTCTCCTTATCAAACAGGAGTGAAAATATAAAATCTGCTTTCTGATCTTTGTGTTCTTAAGGTGGGCCGCTGATGTCTGTGTCCTGTTTTAAAGTGACAGAAGGGGGCGTGGCCTCTCTGTCCTGTCAGTACTCCGTGAAGCGATTCGGTCTGAGTCGGGTCTGTTGGGGTCGAGGCTGCGGGACCTTCTGGTGCAACAACATCCTGGTGCAGACAGACGAGAACGGCGCCATCTCCAAGGTCTGCCGTCTTCCTTTGGTTCTCATTCCAGCTTCAGTCAGTTTAAACTGGCAGCAGTAAACGGCTCAGTCACACAGCAGGCAAATCCGACCCAAATCCGAATTTTCACAGCAGTGTGAATATCTCAATCCGGAATTTTCACCCAAAAGAAAATCTGATTTGTGCCACGATCATGCCTGGAACCAAACTGGATATGTTTCCAATAGTTTTCAAAATGACTGCAGTCAGAGTGATCATGTCATTTTATGTCATTGACGTGAGACTTTCGTCACAGTTCTGCACAACAGGGGAAACCAGACTTGGTAAATCTGGACATTAACAGACTTCTCTGCAGAAGCTACTGTCAATGCTGCACAAAAAGCCTTCTCCTATTAGCAAGGTTCCCACACCTGAAACGACGCATTGACTTCTTGATATATCTAAAAAAATCTGTCAAGTCTACAAGTCTTAGTTGTATTAAATGATGAACTTGAGCAGAATAAGTTTGCAATTAACATAGCGAACTGTTAATTGCAGCCTGCGTCCGTGAGCTAGTCTCAGTGAAAATGATTGTGAGGAAAGTAACTGCCCCATTTAATCAAAAGCAAGAAAGACCACCAAAAAAAAAACTGATTTCAGCAACAAAAAAAATCGCAATTGAGAATCAAAAGTTGCTGTGTTAATGGAGCCAAAATGTTTTTCAGAAAAAGTCCAACATAAACCTGTTTCTGGCTTTTTCTTTGCTACAAATCTGCAAACATTATCTTTCTGGTCAATAGGGAATAATTTGATCATTTGTAAATTGCCTTTTTTTTTATTATAAAAAACTGAAATATTTAAGCAGACTAAGAAATTTGATTTTAGGTTTTTAATTTTACGATTATTCAGATTTATCTCAAACCTTTTTTTTAAATCTAGTTAAATAGACACTTGCAAAATCCAGTTACATTTCTTTGGAGTTTGAAAGAATTAGTTTCATATTGATCATCATTATAAAACTTGTATTTAAAACATGTTCATAAGTGTTCTGGTGCTGATTTATTTTACACACGAGTTAAAGTAGCAGCAACTGCAGATAGCTTAAAATCTGAGTAGTAGGAGAAAGCAGCAGAGAGGAAAGTGTCCTCCAAGAGCCTTCTAAGCCAGCGCAACCTTTTTCCAACAGCTAATGATCTGAACCTTACCTTGACCCTTCAGGTGGACGGCAGATATCAGCTGACAGGGGACATCCTGGATGGACAGATGGACCTGGATATCCTGAATGTGCGGAGGACGGACAGCGGGCCGTACTGCTGCAGGGTCAACGTTGACGGCCTGTTTAACGACAAGAAGATGATCATGAACCTCAGGGTGGTCAAAGGTGAATCAATCACGAGTTCAGTTTAAACAGAACTGCAACAAAACATTTTTCAAGGGAAATCAGATGCTGAAGCTCATTGTTCATGTTTCTCCAGAGTATTAGCATCTTCCTCCTTCATCATGTAAATTAACTGAATAAAACAGGAGAAGGTTGGTCTGATTTATACGGAAGAGGATTAGGGCCACTGAAAAATAAAAAATTATGACCCAGAAAAAAAAAAAAAATCTCTGAATTTTCATGTAAAAAAAAAAAAAAAAAAATTCAGTGTCCCGAAAAAAAAAAAAAAAAATTCAGTCCCGAAAAAAAAAAAAATTCAGTGTCCCGAAAAAAAAAAAAAAAAAAATTTCAGTGTCCAAAAAAAAAAAAAAAAAAATTTTCAGTGTCCCGAAAAAAAAAAAAAAAAAAAATTCTGTGTCCCAGAAAAAAGAAAAAAAAAAAAAAAAATTCAGAACCCACAATTCTGACTTTTTGCTAATAAAATGTTACTTTACCCAATACTTTCCTGGTATGGTTTTCAATATGTTGATTAAGCTCATTTTCCATTTGAGCAGGTCTAAAAGCTATAGTCTAAATGCATTAAAATACAGTTATCCCTGATAATTACTAAAAATATATAAACTGTTGCATTTGAAGGAAGTCACAAAAGCGCTCTAAAAATGTTCTCATGTTTTTTGGAATTTAGAAAATACAATTTTGCTAATTCTAACTAACTGAGAACAAGAAACGTTGGGGTGGTGCGGTGGAAAAGCACAACCCATGTATGGAGGCCTCAGTCCTGAATGTGGACATCACAGGTTCAAGCCCCGGACTGATGACCTGTGCTGTGTAGCTTCCTTACTGGCTCTCCTGTCTGATCATTCTCAAAGGAAGAGCAAATAAAACCTTAAAAAGTAGGAAAAGTTTTGTCTTATAACGTCAGACGGTGAGAAAAAAATTGCACATGACTTTTTTTATTATTATTTATTTTTTTATTATATATATTTTTTTACATTAATCAACTGCTCATAAATATCTGGTATCAACTCTACTATGCAAACTCTTGGTAAACAAAACAATGAAGTTCATTTGTATTTCACAAAGAACTGGTTTTCATGTGTTCAATTGACGTATGACGTAATTCTTGCTGTACTGCCATTTTGTTCACATCTCAACCATACATTGTCAATATCTTTAGTTTAACAGAACAGCATTGTGTTTGAAAAAAAATTATATTTTTCATTAATCATAATGCATACCCATTTAAAAGGATTGATATTTGGTACATAACTGATTATCATAGAACAATAATTAACTTTGCATCAGCGTTGTTTCTTCAAATGACAGTGTGAAAGCAAAACAAACTATGGATTGGGAAATGAAAACATGTCAACAAAACTGTATGTTTTACTTTTATCAGCACAGTAACAGCTTGAAGACTAATGTCAGGTCAAATCAGAACTCTACAATAAAATTATGACAGCAATAAACTTTCATGTTCTAGCAGAATGATGTCGAAAATGTTATGTTTGCTTGCACACAATATGTCTTTAATTAAATGCAGTGCAGGAAGTCCTGTTTAGAGGGCACCTATCAGACATTGCAAAAACTATCAAATGGCATGATCGAGATAAACAGCAACACTTTTTAAATTATCTTTATGCGCACTGAAAGTTACGGAGCCCCCTGAATTTTTTTTTTTTGGGACACTGAAATTTTTTTTTTTTTTTTTTTTTTTTTCGGGACACTGAAATTTTTTTTTTTTTTTTTTTTTTTCGGGACACTGAAATTTTTTTTTTTTTTTTTTTACATGAGAATTCAGAGATTTTTTTTTTTTCTGGACCATAATTTTTTTTTTTTTCAGTGGCCCTAATCCTCTTCCGTAGATTTAACTTCAGGCAGTGTGAAAATATATTTGTGTCTTTTTACATATTGTACATAAACATCCGATTTCAAGAGTATGTGGGAAAACCCCAATTTACAAAAACGTCCAACAGACTAAATACATCCAGACTAAATGAGATCTGCAAAGGCTTTTCCACTGATAAAATCTGATGGTAGCAGGAGAAATGGCTCCAACTGCTAAAATCGGACACCTCCATTTTAGTTTCCATTTGGTGAAGAGGGAAGTAAGACTCAGTGCCTTCTTCAGAAGTTATCATGTTGTTTCCTCCAGTGGTTCTTGATGCAGCGCCCCCACAGTTGAGGAGGGGTACTGGTTGCTCAAAGGGTTGGTTAGTTTGTCTCAGCAGAGAGAAAGAGAACCACAGCAGCTGGAGATGGAGCAGATGTTGGGCTTCCCAAAGAAGACCTGCTAAGCCCAGTGGTAGGGGCGCCAGGCTGGGTCATTAGCAGCACAAAATGTTTTTGTGTTAAAAAAATGTCAAAAGTTACACAAATTTAGAGGTACATGAGGAGGCATCATAATTTGGAAATGTTAGCATGTGAAGTAAATGGGCAGGTCCAGCTCAATGCGTCAACTATAAACCTAGTGTAATCCGTTTTTACTGTCATTGTTACTGGTGTATAAAAAACCCTATTTAATAAACAGCCTGGTGGGGAGGCAAGTAAAGCCTGATCGCCCGCCAGTCTTATAATACACGGAGGGAAACCCTGAATGTTGCAATTTTGGTCTCCAACTGAACCGAATCTACCAGACTATCAGGAGGGATGTCGGCCGTAAAAACATGTAAATGTCAAATCACAGCCAACTGGTTTTCAGTTTCATCGGGCTACCTAACTTCAGGTTCAGTTAGTGTAGTGGGACCTCTTTCTTTGAACCCAGCTAACAGTGTCTTTCTCTCAGCTCCATCCACCAATCCTCCTCAAACAACCACAACCACGGTGATGACAACCAGCAGAGTCACAGAGGCGAGGGCCACTGAGGTCTCCACGGAGCTGACCACCACAGGTTCGTAGGTCCATGAGGACAGTGAGGCTGAAGCTCCTTCTGGGTATCAACGTTGTCTTCCTCTGTCTCCTGCTAGTAAACTGGAAAACCCTGCTGTCGTCCCAGCTGGACCTGCTGAGGAGGAACTCCACGTTGCTGCGCTCTGACGCCATCGCTGTAAGGATCCTCACCATGTCTACTTTAATACTACGCTGCCCTCACAATGTGTTGCTCTTACAAAGCTAGACAGCTAGCTAACACTTGAGTTGAAAATAACCCAGTCCTTGATAGTTTTCTTGTTTTATTTTGCAACTCTTTGCTGGTTTGTTTTTCTTTTCTTTTCCTTTATTTTAGTTTTGTAAAACTGTAACAAAACACAAAAGTATACATCAGCTACAGATACAGAAAACAACTAGGCAAACACGTGACTCCCAATTCTCTCCAATTAGCTAACGATGTAGCTTTAAATATTGGTTGGGAAACATACAACTTTTCTACAAAATATTACACAATGCTGGAATAACGATTAATAAAATGAACTTACAGACAAATAGTGTCCAAGGAACAAACGTGTCTGAAGGACAGACGAAGACACCAAGCGTACAGCTGGACGGGTTCTGCTTGACTGACCAAATTAAATATGTAAACAATGTCCACTAGGTGTCAGTAAGGGTCCATAGTTTAACTTAAAATTTACCAACCAAATACTTAACAAAACATAATGATGGAGTCAGCACAAATACTATGCAGCTTTTTGTGACGTTCTGCTGAAGCTTTGGCATTCAGAGAACCCTGAAGGACATACTGCTGATTTCTGGTCACTCTGGGTTCCGTCTGAAATAATTTCCAGAAACAGTAAAAGTGTTGCTCTATTGTGGAGCCTTAAAGGACAACAAACTGGGTTTTACAGATCAACCTCAGAGTGAACTAATTTGCCTACATGACTGACAGTCTTGTGTGTTTCAGGTGGAGGATCCTCTACCGTCCCTGTCTCTTCAGATCAATGCTCCTGTCCTCTCGCTCTCCCTCAGCGTTTTGCTGCTCGTTGCTGCAGTTTTCCTCTTCCTGGCCTTCAAACGTACGTCACAAAGCTTTGGTTCACGGGACTCCACTCTTATTTCTCTGAATTGTTTTTCTGAAAATGAATTGTTTGATTTCTGTCAGTCCCAAAGATTAGATAATTTATAGATTTTGGAAAGTCTGAACAGTGGAATATCATCAGCGTATAAATAACAGGAAATATTTTTATAACATTTCATGATTTGACATTAAGGGAAAACGTATATTAAGAAGAGAACGGGACAGTACAGCGTTAGGAAGTCAACTGTACTCCAGGTAGTTGTTTATTTTTCCTTTGGCTTTTGATGCAGGTAGGATCTACAGAGGCGGTTTAAAGACAGGATGGTGAGTGACCCGTCTACTAACTACTAACTTCTGGTTATTTCATTCTCTTGTGTTTCTTCTCTTCCCCCCAGTTTGTCTTCAGACGAACCTCCTCACATCATCTACGAGATCCGCATGAGGAGACCAGTGCAGGAGAACATCTACACTCTGGACTAGAACATTTATGGCACAGAAACAAACAGCCTCTTCACAAAGACAGAACTATAAAAACGTCCGGATCCAGCCTGGGATTTTATGTTTTACTTCTAATGAGTCTGACTCTTTAACTGTGGCTTAAAGCAAAATTTGTCCATATGGGGGTAAAAGGATGATTTTGTTTTGAAAAAGTCTGTTTTCTTGGGTTGTATAGATGTACAATAGAAAACATTGAAGATAGGAGTGTATAATCAGGACTCAAACAGAATCATTCACACGGACCAGACATGCTGAATAAGAGCTGCAGTTTGCAGTTAACATGTTTTCAATTTTTGTGTTTTAAATGTTTTGTTCCTTCAGTATGATTTTACTGTTGGTAGAAAAGAGAAGCAAGTTTCCTATGCTGTGTTTGCTGATTTCCGATAAAGCTCTGTGTTTGTTTCAGCGTGTGAGACTGAGGCTGGAAGGATTATTCATAAAGTTTTAACCCCCCATGGACTTGTAGCTGCATTTCCATTGACCATAAAGTTGTACAAATTGCAGTTACAAAAATAAACTGGCTTAATGGAAACGCAGCAGTTTTGAAAAACTAATGTTTTTTGATAAAAACGTTTTTACTCTAGGATGAGGTGGTTTTTGGCTGTATTGAAATTGATGTTTGGTAAAATTACAATGGAAACACTTTTTTCACATCACAGAGTCACAAAAGTTGGAAATCCATAATCGCTGACACCAATTTCCCAAAAATGCAGCATACGCAGCTACTTCAGGCGCAGATGCTGAGCTCTTCAGTGATCTTTCACTGCGGTTTTAAGTAGTATCACTCCATACTTCGGTTAAACAATAAAAATACTGATGTGACCCAAAATGGCCACCTACCTAAATCTATGCACATCGGTGAGTGAGCATGTGGGTTTCCGTAGTGTAGTGGTTATCACGTTCGCCTAACACGCGAAAGGTCCCCGGTTCGAAACCGGGCGGAAACATTGTTTTCCTTTTAGTTCAACATTTACTAAATGTAAAGGATTTACCACCTTTCCTATTCACCATTTTGTCAGAGTACTTCCAAACTAAGTGCAGCTCTTGTCTCTTATTTGACAGTAGCTTGATCAAAACATAGGAAATCAAGCAAATTCATGCATCAACGCGTTTTGGTTCCGATCCCAATAAGTGAGTAACAAGAAGTTACTGTTTGAATCAAAAAGGCAGAATCGGTTTCTCAAGAAGACAAGCAAAGAAAAAAAAAGAAAGAAAATGTTTCCGCCCAGTTTTGAGCAGAAGGCCTTTCATATGAAACCACCATGCTACAGAAACGTTTTCATGAATAGGTGAATGTTGTGATATATACATATGTAATTGCGGGCCATTTACTATTTCTTGTTGAATCTGCTGCATTTCAGTTAATAAGCTTATATCTTAACAAGAGGCTCATGTTTTGATTAGCTTACAATGACAGGCACTGAATTTGGCAACTCTTGGTTTCCTAGCAAGACAGAATCAAATAAAAACAATATCATTAACATGTGAGAGAACCAACCATTGTCTGTACTCACTAGAACTCCGACTATGCCAAAGAAAGTTAAAACAAGTCCATTGAGCTTTTGCCAGACAAGTCCTCATCACTGAGATCAGTGCCATTAGATTACATTTATCATAATTAAGGCTTTTAAATGAAAGACGGCAACTCCTCCGTTTGTCTATATTGCAACATATTTACAATATGATAAAATAAATTCATCCTCCCCGTCGGGGAATCGAACCCCGGTCTCCCGCGTGACAGGCGGGGATACTCACCACTATACTAACGAGGAGTGACCTAAAGAACAATGGTCATGTAACACATTTAAGCCTGCCAGATCCTCCCTACAGGTGACATGTTGTTCTCTACAGCAGCGGTCTCCAACCTTTTTAGTCGCGCGGACCGGTCAGCCCTTCGCAATTTTGCTGCGGACCGGGGAGGGGGGGCAGTACTCCGATGTTGTTTTGTTACTCATTCTGCTGCAAGTTGGCGGCTCAATTTTGACGCGGAAGTGGTTCATTATTTCTTGCGCGGCCCGGTACCAATTGGGGACCACTGCTCTACAGATCTGATAGCTGGGGACCAGCATACCAGGATTTCACGTTCGCCTAACAAATGAAAGATCAGAGAAGCAACATTTTAATGAACTATTCCAGCAGTGCGAACAGTAATAAATATAACTAAAAGAAAAGATGTTTCCGCCCGGTTTCGAACCGGGGACCTTTCGCGTGTGAGGCGAACGTGATAACCACTACACTACGGAAACCTGTACTGTCAAAAGTACACCTTTTAAAAATACTTTTAAATAATTTTTTCATAAAACGTAATAACGGATTCAAATACGTTCCACTGTGCACCCCTTATGTCGTTTTTTTCAGTTCCGATTTTTATTAGTAGTATCGCCAAAAACGCGCAGTTGACTTCTAAAAAATTCAAATCCTCAATAAATTGTTACTGTGGACAGGGTAAAAAACCCACCCACCCATCCTTGTACACCAGTACACCATGACATCAATGCTTTTACTTCCTGTCTGTTGACGAATAACTGCATATCTTCAACTATTTGTAACGTATCTTACTTGTAATGAGTCGGGCTCTTCCACCGTAGCCAAACACATACCGTCGGATAGTCACGACTACCAAAGTCTACATGTATTCATTACATGACATGGGTTTCCGTAGTGTAGTGGTTATCACGTTCGCCTAACACGCGAAAGGTCCCCGGTTCGAAACCGGGCGGAAACATTTATATTTATGTTTTGTCTGAGAAGTATGTGTATGTACATTTTAATTAACTATTCCAGCATGATAAAAAAGCATAAGGGGAGAAAAGCAACAGATATCGCTTGAACCACCTTAATCTTAGCAGCTTTGAGAACAACTATGTCATAAACCTGACCACTTGTTTATCCGATATGTATCCAATTCAAATGTGACCTAACGTCCAGGTCGCATTCTTCTGACTTGAATGTCACTGATACTTGACAAATGTCCCCAGTCTAAAAATTCGATTTGACAAAAAATTAGAATTGGGTCACTTCAAGATCACGCAGGGTCACGCAGCCTATGACCTATTTCCAGTAATAAATAACTAAAAAAAACTGTTTCCGCCCGGTTTCGAACCGGGGACCTTTCGCGTGTGAGGCGAACGTGATAACCACTACACTACGGAAACCCATGGAAACGCCTTCCCACCCACTTATCCTTGTACACCAGTACACCATGCCGTGAATAACTACTATTATTTCATGTCTGTTGATGAACAGCTACATATCTTCATCTATTTTGTATCTTACTCGTAATGAGTCGGGGTCTTCTGTGACTTTTCACGTCAGTCAAACATACCATCGGAAGGCCACCCCCACAAAACCCACATGTATTTATTACCTCCCCATGGGTTTCCGTAGTGTAGTGGTTATCACGTTCGCCTAACACGCGAAAGGTCCCCGGTTCGAAACCGGGCGGAAACATTGTTTTTCTTTAAATTCCACATAAAAGTGAGCCTTCGCTGTAACGCGGTTTACCTTTCATGGCCCCGCTGCTTCGCGTATTTTTTGTACAGTTTTTTTCAAAGTACATTGTGTTCTGCGTCCTGATTGGCTAAACAGTCTCCGCGCTTCTTCTCTATGTACCCTAACGTGCCAATAACGTTACGGTATTTAAATATACGTAATACAGCTTGGCAAATTTTGGCAAATATTTTTTGCCCAGAATAAAAAAGAGCAACAACAACTACCGATAACTATGTTCTTCTCTAGAAAAAAAATGGCAAATACAGTTGAATAGCAAAGTCTGTCTATGTCTATGTCTCCTATTTAACAGGAGGTTGAAAGAATAGAAAGAAAATCAAGCAAATGCATGGAGCTGATTTCGATCCCAACCCAACAAGTGCGTAACAGAATTACGCCCTTGACAAACTTTGACAAAATTGGTTTCTTGAAAAAATGTAAATATAAATGTTTCCGCCCGGTTTCGAACCGGGGACCTTTCGCGTGTGAGGCGAACGTGATAACCACTACACTACGGAAACCTATATGTGACGGTCAAAATCACCTTTTAAAAATACTTTCAAATAATTTACAGAAAAAGACGTCATAAAGGATTCAAATACGTTCCCCTGCGCAGCCCATGTGTCTTGTTGACTCGCAGTTGACTCCTAAAAAATTCAAAATCCTCAATAAATGGTTACTGTGGACAGGGTAAAAAAAAAAGAAAAAAAATTGCGACCTATCAGTTAATTTCTAAAGTACCATTTTTGATTAACATATCATCTCAACAATTGAACCCACCAGTCGAACTACCATGTTTAATTAAAAAAATTATGAGTTCGTCTTTACATACTAAAATGTTATTTCTAAATAAAAAACTGTAACAACTTCAAAGTCAGTAAAGCTAGTTTAACCTTGTAGCTACTTCACCTCGCTAACCCGAATTAGCATCCTGCTGTTTTTTCTTTAATACTCAGTAAAAATACACGTAATGAAACATATTTCTCAAATGTTTGTCCGTTAGTTTTCACCACAACGCTCCAGCTCCACATTATTTCAAGTTTGCGAACGCAATATAAGACTTCCAGGCAAAAACTGGCATAATCATTTCAGGTAACTTCAAAGCTATGCGCATTAATCCCCCTCTCACCTGGCACTTTGGCTCTGTGTACGTCCGCACACACCTGGCTCTAAGGCCGCCGTATTTTATTATGTAAAAGTGAGTCCTTAGCTCGGTTCCTAAGCAATTTTCTTTCAGATCGATGCGAAATCTAATGAGGCCAAGCGAGATGTGAAGGAAACACACGAACACAACCGAAATTGACTGATCTCAATTAGTCAGACTTGGTTGTAATGGTGAGGATCTGCAAAAAGCAGATCCCACAAAATTAAAAACTAAAACTAAAACTAAAATCTTTAACCTCGATAAACTGTTATTACCCGAAATGTCTGTAGAAAAAAAAAAATACAATAAAAGTAACATGTAGTTAAGGTCTATTTTATTGTGATGGATGGATACTTTTTATAGGGTATCGGAGTAAATGGGGCAGAATAAAAGTAACATTTATTGAAATATTTTGGTCCTAAAATTGAAAAAGTAGAAAACTTATGAAATATTAAACATGCAAGATGTTGTGTCTTAATTTATTAATTTATTTTAGCCTTGGTTTAAATGTTTTTTTGACTTTTTAAAACACCGAACCAGTTTGTTTGAAGCACAAAGTGCCTTTATTGTTTTGTATTCTGTTGCTTTAAATCAAACCAGGATGGAGACCAATAAGTGGACTGACTGTAAAGGTTAGAGACATCATGCTGCTCTGTTATTGGTCAACACCATCAGCTGATTAATGGCTCAACGAATCGGAATCAGTCAAATTGACCCAGATTAAAAACTTTATATAAAGAACAAGTTGTGACTTTTACTGAAAGTTACTGATCACTGTTTTTAGTTTAACGGCTGCAGAATCATTATATTCAGTCCAATCTGACCTGCCGTCCCAGTCCGTCGTTACACCTCACACACACACACACACACACACACAGAGAGAGAGAGAGAGAGAGAAAAAGAGAGAGAGCTCGGCGTTCAGCCAGCAGGAAACTCCTTATAAGGACTAGAGGACATCCGCTGGAGCGGCAGGAAGCACCATATTTGGGCTGAAAGCTGTGTTGCTTTTCCTGTAGGGAGCAGGCTGAGCCGGTGGTGACAAAGTCTGATCCCATTGGCTGTTTGACACACAAGTACACACGCACACACACAAACATAAACACACACACACACACAGGATTTACTTCTGACATAAAAGCCTGCAGAGAGAGTCACTCTGTAATCTCCAGAATATTTTTTTAAACTGATGTTTTAACCTAAAATTTCACTAATAACACCAGTGTTATTTTCTTTCAGCTCAGTTTGAGAAAGACTAAAACCTTTCAAAGAAGTGTTACGTTAACAGGGCAGTACCATGTATTTTCCAAGCACATAAAGACATTTTATACCACTATCCTCTGTGTTCCCTTTAGTTGTTATAAAAATGCTGTATATATCAAATTTGACTTCCTTATTTACCGCCTAGAAATTGGGCCTCGGTGTGGTTAAAAAGACAGAGGCCATCAGGACGTTTTCCCAACATGGCTCCACTATTAACCCTATCAACCTTTTGCTCTGAGCAGTAGCTCCTATAATGACCTCAGCACCTCCACCAGCTGTTTTCTAATTGCTGCAGGCTAGTCTGAAGGAGCTCAGTGGGACAGAGCTGCATCTTGAATGCGGGGCTAGGTCCAACACGGCGTTTTGAAAAGCTGAATGGTAAAAATCTTCCTCAAACATGCATGAAATGATGTGTTTGTTGATTGAATTACTTTATAGCATGACGTAAAGCTAAAAGCAGCTGATATTTATGTGATTTGTTTTTACATTTAATGTTTTCTGTCGTGTTTTGATCTGAGTGGAAGCAGCTAGAGGTAAACCAGAAAGCGGACGCAGTGTCAGGATTTAAACGGGTTTTATTTTCCAGCGTGTAAACACACAAACATCCCATAACCTACTCAGTAGGCGAAACACCACGTGCACGCTCCTGCACGTTCACGTATGTACAGTATCCACATGTATGCACAAAAGAGTCCAGGCTCAGGGCTCTGACCGGCAAGGTAACAGTCTGAGGTCAGAGGTCACGACGGAGTACGTCAGCAGATGTTGGAGCTGTGGGGGGACGGCAGCTCTGACAGGGAGCTTCCCATGGGGGAGGAGCAGGACGACGAGTACAGGTGGGGAGAGAGGGAGGAGGCGTAGACCTGGGGCAGCGAGGGGGGTGACGGCGTAGCGACAGAGGTGCATGGTGTGGCGGCGGCGCTACAGTCCGCCCGGCGGTCCCGCTGCCTCTGGTGGATCTTGGCGTGTCTCTTGCGCTCGTCGCTGCGGGCAAACTTGCGGCCGCACTCGGCGCAGGCGAAGGGTTTCTCCCCGGTGTGCGTGCGGATGTGCGTGGTCAGGTGGTCGCTGCGGCTGAAGTTGCGCATGCAGATGCGACACTGAAACGGCTTCTGGCCCGTGTGGACGCGCACGTGGCGCGTCAGTTCGTCGGAGCGTGAGAAGCGGCGGTCGCAGCCGTCAGCGGGGCAGGCGTAGGGGCGCTCGTGGGGGGGCGTCTTGCACTGCCGCCCTGCTGGCAGCTTCCTGCTCCTGCAGGCGGCCCCCTGTGGCTGGAACTGCGAGGAGAAGGCTTTAATGGTGGGCAGCGGCGTCAGTGGCGGCAGCACTGGCTTCTGGTCCACCTCAGCATCCGGCTGTGGCAGCAGGTAGTCCGGCAGCATGGGGATGGGGGCCGGCTGGGCGTAGGGCGGGGCCTGAGGCGGGAAGGCCTGCGTGGCAGGGGGAGCGTCGCCCGGAGGAAGCAGCTCTGACCCGTACGCCGGCGTCACAGAAAAGATGGAGGTGACGTCAGCAGAGCCGCAGCTCTGAGAGGCTGATGGTGATGTCACTGATGATGTCACCGACGAGGAAGAAGTGGCGAGACTGCAGGAAGAGGACGGCGCCGCCATGCTCACCAACCCGGACAGTAAGCTGAGCAGAGGCTCCGCCCACTGACTGCTAGCGGCAGTGGCACAGGAGGTGGACGGCTCGAAGGAGAAGCGGCCGCTGTAGGCGAGGCGGGGGGTCAAGGGAGGCAGGCTCTGAAGGTCAGGGAGGTCACACAGCGAATCTGAGGGAGCAACACAAACAGGTCAGGCACATCCTCACATCTGATTGACTCTTACCAGAACAACATGCTTTAATCTCAGCTCTAACACATTTTCAGAAATATCACCATCCATCTTTACACTGGAAATTTATTTTTACTTGTTTCGCTTTTATCTGTTTAACATCATTTTATTGAGTTTACTCACTTTATCTTATTACTAATGTTCAGCACTTTGCTGCAGCTCTTAGCCGCTTTATCAATATATCATGATGTAAGAGGCAACTTTCATCGAATCGAAGGAAATTTTTCCACCAACAGGTTTCCATACATCAGTGGTGTCCAAACGTTTTAGCATGGGGCCAAAAATGTCAAGCTAATGCTGGGTGAACCAAACATTTAGCATTCTTTTACTTTTGTCATTTAAAAAACTAATTTGACAGATTTAAAACAAAAGACAGCAAATGACTTTTCTTATGCTATTCTTGAATTGGGCCGCCTAATATCATTCTGAGGGCCGCAAATGGGCACCCTGGCCTACACTTTGGACACCCCATCATAAAAGTCTGTTAGAACAGCCAGATATTGCTAGAATGAACATTTAACACAGGAACTGGACACATTTTAAATATCCAAAATAAATAAACAACAGAAATGTCTAAATTCAGATCAAAGCACCAGAGTGAAAACGTTTATCATCCAATTTCTGGTAGAAAGAAATAAAAAGAAATCATGCAAAAGGAAATTAATGAGCTCGTTGTAATTCTTGTGAGTTGATTACTTATTGGCACAAGTATGCACAACCTCTTTTCACGCTTAACCGCTCATGAAAATAACTTCTTGGTTTTTTTTGTTTGTGTTGTTTAGTTTAGTTGTTTGGTTTGTTTTGGTTGCTCACCTGTGAACTCGCTGGGCTCGGAGCCCAGCAGCCCGGCCGCCTCGGCTGCAGACGCGGCGTTGTGCAGCAGCATCTGCAGCTCCTCCAGCTTCGGGTATCCGTCCAGCGGTGACGGCGGCGCCGGGTGTCCGAAAAGCGGCTCTGAGATCTGGAGTGCGGACAGCAGCAGCTCCGCTTTGGTGGCCGCCATCTCTCTGGAGGAAGAGGAGGAGGAAGAAGAAGCGGTGGAGCTCCGGTCCTGCGGCGGGTCGGAGTCCGCGGATGAGCCCGGCGGAGAGGCGCTCTGGCGGGGCAGGAGCTGCGGCTGGGTTCGGTGGTGCTCGGAGGAAGCCAAGGCTGGAGGGTGGCTGGTTCTGGTTCCGGGTGTGTTCGGGTGTTTGTTAATCACCGCGGGACTTAAATGACATCAGGAGTTTTGGTACCGGCCGCTCTCAACCTCAGCTTAACTTCTGTCGGAACCTCAATGAGGATTCCCGGCTTTATAAAGTCTCCTTCGTGACGTATGTTCCCAAATATGGAGGGAGGAAGCCCATATATGGGCACACCGGGAAACTCGGGGCCCAGTTTCCGGGTGCTGCTGCGCTCTTTGTGCTGCGCTTTTCGGACCGCGGACACCCAGGTTCGGTTCAGACCCGAGCCCGGCCGCCGGACCGAACCCGGAGCGCAGTGCAGGCGGCATACAATCCGCCGCCATGGCCGGAAACCCCGTAGACACGTCACATCTTGTTTTCTCCAGACTCGACGTCACGTGGAGATATTCCAGCAACGTCACGACTTCCTCGAGCCTTATTTGGGAGTTTTCCTGTCAGACCGTTGATCTGAGAGCCAAAGCCATCCTGCAGCCCAGCTGCTGATAAAAAATAAATAAATAAATAAAAAAAAATACCCGAGTGTCTGACCGCTTTTCAGAATAAAAGCTTCCAGAGCCGGGTTGTGAGAGTCAGTCATCAGAGGCTCCCAGCGTGTCCCCGGGTCTGGAGAAGAGGATTCTGGGAAATAACAACAGAATTCAAAAGATGAAACTAACGTAAAAGTTTTATTCTCCTGTTTACCTGCTGCTACTTCTTTGGTATGGTTGAGTGCCTTTAGTTAATTTTAGTTGTATATATTGTTATTATTACTATTGTGTGTTTGTTTATTTTATTATTGTATATATTTGACTTTTTGCACGGGAGTTGCAATAGAAATTTCGTTGAATCCTGTTCAATGACAATAAATGCTATCTATCTATCTATCTATCTATCTATCTATCTATCTATCTATCTATCTATCTATCTATCTATATTCATTTATAGTTTATCCTGGTGGTTTTCTGGATATTGAATACTATGGCGTAATCATGTCATAGTTTCATTATGCACTGCCTCTCTGGTGTTATGTTGAAGGAAAAATAAAAACAATCTCAATCTGAATATCAAAACTTTTCTCTTTTTTTTATCTCGCAAACTTTCAATGTTTGGAGCTCAGATTTTTTTTTTTCTTTCTTCCTAGTAAGTTTCTTTGATTAATCTCAAAATTTCAGATCTTTTTTTTTTTTTCATTTCAATTTAGGGGGCTTAGAAATAATCTTGTATTTTCTGGAAAATTTCAGAGATTAATCTTACAATTTGTCATTGTTTTCTAGAATTTTGTTCAACTTTTGGAGCTCAGAATTTTTTTTGTTTATTTTAGAAATTTTCTTGGATTAATCTAAAAATTTCCGATGTTTTTTTTTTTTTAGCAAATTGTTATTTGGTAGTCAGAAATTTAACATTTTCTCTAGAATACTTCTGAGTTCAATCTCAAAATTCCTGAGTTTTTTGGGGGGGTTTGGCGGAAATGTACTTTTCTTACGTCGGCTGAGCAAACATGGCTTCCACGGCTCTGCGTGGGTCAGGACTAAATAATCACCATAGGCTCCCAGAGCTCCCAGACGGTATTTACCTGCTGGGTAAGTTCAAGAGTAAACACGCCGCTTCCCCGTCTTTCTTTCTTTTTTTTTTTTTTTTTTGTCGTCACGTGACTTGGGGTTGAATTCGTTGCTATGGTGACACAGTACCAACACAAAAGAGCTACTGCGACCTAAACTTTACAGGAAAACCTGGATCTGCGCAGAGGACGGTCTGAATAGGACAGGTAAGGCTCACCTGGGGGACCATCTCAGCAGTTACAGGTGCGTCTGAGTGACGTCACGTCCGCGGTAGCTTGATTTATTTCAGTTTAAAGGCTGGAGCTCTCCTTTAATCCATGCGGAGTGATTTGTTTCATAAGTTTACTTCACTTTAATCCAGAAATGTTCATTTGTGGGGACACAGTCCAGCTGAAATCTGCTGGATTGACATTTGTTCAGCAGACAGTCAATGACCTAGGGGTGTTCAACATGCGGGCCACGGGCCATTTGCAGCCTTCTCAAGGTGCAACTCTGACCTGCAGGCGTAGGAGGCTGATGCAAATGGCCACTTTTTCATCTTTAAAGGTTACATTCCTTACAGATAAATAGCATATATAAAAAAATATTAATATGTTATTAGATTACTATTTATTAGCAAAGTGTTTGCTTTTTTATTTTATTATTGAGAAGAAATTAACGAAGGCACAAAACCTAGTTTTAAAAATGTTGGAAAAAATATAACATTTTGTGAGCCCAACTGCTTTCACCAAAAGTTTTGGGCACCGCTGTCCTGATAAAAGAGAGCTGTAGCCACAAGTTTGGTGGAAGGAAGAAGTGTGTTCAGCTGAAGAGTTTGGTGGAGATTCAGAAAGTGAGGACTGAAACACTTGAAGTTCTGCTGAGTTGTTGCTCTTCCCAGTTTTAGGAGATCAAACCCAGAAGGTTGTGAAGCTGCGGCAGCAGCAGGAGGAGGAGTCATGCCGAAGAAAAAAGGGAAAAGAGAGCCGCTGACGGAGGAGGAGAAACTCCTGCAGATGCAGCAGAGAGCTCAGGCGGAGGAGGAGATGGCCAAGAAGAAGGAGGAGATGCTCTTGCTGTACCTGAAGGTAACACCACCTGGAGCAGGATTAGCATGTAGCAATTCATCCAGGTCCAGGTTGCAAACTGGAGAAGGAAAATGTTTAGATCAGAGATTACAGCAGATTATAGCCAGTGGTGGGCACCGCTAACGAAAACATTAGTTACACTAACTCTAAAGCGCTATGGCAACATGGTGCTTAGGGAAGCTAATTCTAAAGGGCTATATGAACTTGGTGTTTAGTGGAAGCTAATGATTAAGCACTAAATGTATCTGCTATGTATTAGCAGCAGAGAGTCCATCACTTATTATAAGAAACAAAGTGGCGGGCGTGGCGTGGTGGCGTAGTGGTTAGCGCGACCCATATTTGGAGGCCTTGAGTCCTCGACGCGGCCGTCGCGGGTTCGACTCCCGGACCCGACGACATTTGCCGCATGTCTTCCCCCCTCTCCTTCCCTGTTTCCTGTCGGCCTACTGTCATATAAGGGACACTAGAGCCCACAAAAAAAAAGACCCCCTGGAGGGGTAAAAAAAAAGAAACAAAGTGGCAGGTTCTGACCCGCTTCTGGACTGAACCAGGAGAAGCTCCAGAAGGAGCAGAAGAACACGGCCGTGAACCTGCTGAAGCTGACAGAGAGCTGGAGGAAGGTGCTGCGGCAGACTCGGGACAAAGAGCTGCTCGCCGAAGCCATGGTGCACCAGCAGACGTCTGACAGGAGGCTGGAGGAGCTGAACTTCATCATCCAGGTGAGGAGCTTCCCTCAGGTGCGCCTGGCGGCCCTACCTTCTCACTGGGACTCTGTTTGTGCTGCAGAAAATGATGCGGGAGCTGCAACAGGGGCAGTATCAGGCGGACCGGGTGCAGAGCTCCCACCTGCAGCACGTGGAGCACCTGTGGGAGCTGCAGGAGAAGCACCTGAAAGGTCTGCATCAGCGGTGGGAGAGCAGCCTGCGGGACCTCAACGTCATGTGCATCAACCAGGAGTAGGTCACACAGGCCCACACCATGCTGCCACCACTACCATGTTTTACTGCTGAGCAGGTTTTCATGCTTAGATTTCTTCAGAGCCTGTTGAGATCATTCAACCTACTTTGTGTTGCCAGACAGGTTTTGTTTAGGAGATTTCTGGGTTCTGCAGGTCAGGCGGTGATCTGTTGGACCGGTCGGATCTGAACTGTCTCTTTTGTCTGCAGGGTGAAGGCGCTGGATGACTTTCGGCAGCAGAACCTGGGCCTGGTGGACCTGTACCTGCCTGCTCAGATGCATGACAAGGCCATGTTTGAGTACCTCCAGAAGGTCCAACAAGAAGTCGTGGATGTGTACAAGAACGCACACCAGGACCTGGTACAGAGCAGGAATGCTTTTCTGTCTTCCTGCCTGGCCCTGGGGTGTGTTTCAGCTCTGCCTCTTGTCTCTGACCATAGGACGCTCTGAAGACCGAAGTGAAGAACCTGGAGGACGGATCTGCTCTGAACCGGGATCTTCTGCAGAAGACCAGAAACAGCCTGATTGAGCTGGACCAGCGGAACGCCAGAGAGCAGCAGGAGATCAGCATGGAGCTGAGGAACGTCAAGAGGCTGAAGGTCGGTAGATGTACTAGGAGGTTTGTAGACCTTTTCGGAGGGTTGGTAGATGCTCTGAAATGGTGACTTCCATATGTGAAAAATATAAAAAGATACATAACTTATAAAGTAATTATCAGTTTTTATGCACAAGTAAATTTTAGGAAACCTATTTAGGCCAACCTGCTCAACTTGTCGCGGATCCCTTTAAGGTTCTGAGCCTCTGATCTCCTCCAACAGAACAAAGCCATCAAGCTGAGACAGCAGATCTTTACCTGTCAGGCTGAGAGGGATCTGATGCAGCAGAACTGGAACTTCACCACAGACAAGATCAACCAGAAGTGTCGGCATCTCCAGGAGCAGCTGGCACGAGACCGCCAGGAAGCCAGGCATAAGCTCACCATCCTCAGCATCCAGGGCGCGGCCGCCACCAAAAACCTACAGGCTATCATCACCAAGGTGAGAGCACCCTGACCGAGCCCCACGCCTCACCTGAGACTCTGCTGATCCCCCTCTGCTGCGCTGTTTCAGGGCGAGAAGGTCCTGCGACTCTCAGAGCTTTGCCGCAAGATAAAGAAACAGCAAGAGATCATGCCAGGAACATCAGAGGACAAACAGAAGACCTGCACAGCGGAGCAGGTAGGGCAAACCGGACCGACCCACTGGACTGAAACATGGCAAGAGTGTTAGGTTCAGCAACAAGGTTCAGGTCAGAGTTCATCACTGCACCCAGAGTTCAGCCTGATCTCTAGTTTCCAGCTGTAATAACTGAAGTTGTGGGTTGACTCCAAATCTATAACGCTAGATCTATAACGCTAGATCGTTCCTCTTTAGGTCCAAAGATAATAACTTCAGTTTCTGTTCATATGGAGAGTTTTGGCACATCCACACATTTATCTGTTCTCAGCATCTGTTTAGTGATTGGATGGGGTCAAAGGTCACCTGGTGACATCATAATGTAGAGCTGTGTGTCATTTGCATAATTATGGTAGCTGATCTGATTGTTATGACCTGAGCCAGTGGGAGCATATAGACATTTAATAAGAGGAGTCTTAGGATGGAACTTTGGGGAATCCCAAATGTGACTTCTGTCTGCTCCGATAATTTTTATTTAAAAATCTACAATTTCCCTGAAGGAAAATTCCAAAGGGGTTAATGAGGTTTCTATTTATCTATTTAATAAGTTTCTGCTTGAAACAAAGAAATCCCTGTTCTTTATGGAAGATTCAAACCAGTCCAGATCTGGACTGGATAGTCCAACCCAACTCTCCAACAGTGGTCAACCGTGTAAAGCGCGGTGCTGAGGTCCAACCCGGTTCTGTTTCTGGATGCAGGAGGTCCTGGAGCTGCAGGACCTGCAGCAGCTAAAGGAGCAGCAGCAGCTGAAGGAGCTGCAAAATCTGCAGCAGCTAAAGGAGCTGCAGCAGTTGCAGGAGCAGCAGCAGCTGAAGGAGCTGCAAGACCTGCAGCAGCGCCTCAACTCTGCCCTGCTGCACCGGGAGGCTGTGAGGAAGCAGAACCAGATTCTGAAGCAGGATAACCAGCAGCTGCAGGTCCTGCTGAAACACCGTGATGACATGCTTGACGGACGCCACACCCCCCTGCCAGCTCTGCAGCAGCCGGTCGAGTCCCACCGCGCCGCCGGGGACATGCACCACAACATTCTGGAGGCTGCGCACGTCGCTAAGTACCTGGTGGACAGCTGGAGCTGAAGGCCAGGTCCAAACGGTCCCTGCAGAACTCTGCAGTACAGCAAAGACCTCAACAACAAGCTCCGGCCTGGTGACGGGTCAGAACCAGAGCAGTTCAGTTACGGTCTGAGGCAGGATGGGTTAAAAATAAAATGTTGAATGAAATGTTCTACTACTCGGGTTCGTTCTTCCTCATTAATGACTGATTTATTTACTATAAAGCAGGAGTGTCAAACTCCAGTCCTCAAGGGCCAGTGTCCTGCAACCTTTAGATGTGCCTCAGCTGCACCACATCTGAATAGAATAATTAGGTCATTAAGGCTCTGGAGAACTGATCTACACAAGGAGGAGGTAATTAAGCCATTTCATTCCAGTGTTTTGTACCTGTGGCACATCTAAAAACTGCAGGACAGCGGCCCTCGAGGACTGGAGTTTGAGACCTGTGCTATAAAGCTTTCTACATATCGTAATATTTCCAGAGACACTGGTGTCTTTTGGACCATCACTGGCTGCTTGATTGAATTAAAATTTAAAAAAGCTTTATTTGATCCCAACGCTTAGAGAGATCCGGAAACCTGACTTCTCTGACTGGGAGGAAGCCAGAATACCCTGAGAGAACTGGTGCAGAGACGGAGAGAGCATGCACGTCAGCTTCTGTGTTCGGGGACAAGCGGCTCGGTCGTTTCCAGTCTATTGGAAATGGCATTTTACACTCGGTGCAATAGATTAAAGACTGGTCTTAAGGATGTTATTTCTGAAACACAGACAGGTTTTATGTCCAAAAGATCCATACATGATAACATCAGACTGGTGCAGGATTTACTCCAGTACAGTGACCTGATTGAGGATAAAGGCTTCATCCTTTTCCTAGACTCCTACAAAGCCTTAGATATGTTGGAACATCAGTTTCTTTTCAAAGTTTTACACTTGTTCGGATTTGGGCCAAACTTCTGTAGAATAATAAAAAGCTTTTATAACGGCACCACAAGTTTAGTTGCACTGCCAAACGGTACGTCTCCACGGTTCACCATTAATAGGGGAGTAAAAACAGGGCTGCAATATTTTCCCCTTTCTCTTCATCTTGGCCGTGGATGTGATGAGTATTTTCATAAAAAACTCAAATATACCTAAATTGAAAGTTTTAGATGACGAAATTATAATCAGTCAACTAGCTGATGACACCACAATTTATTTTGAAGAGTCTAGACCAAACCCCTAAAGTACTTGAGTTAATTAATACTTACTCCAAAGCATCAAGATTAGCCTTAAACCTGCAGAAGTGTGAACTGATGGCGATTCATGGCTCTGATCTGACGGAAGCTTACAGTATCCCCATTAAATCCTCAGTTAAATATCTTGGAATTTTAATAACTAAAGATGCTAAACGCAGTGAAACTATTAACAGAGAGAATAAAATACAGAATTGCAAATCTCAGTTAAATAGATGGCTCCGAAGAGATCTGACTCTGTTTGGGAGAATCTATTTAACCAAAATGGAGTCGCTGTCCCGGTGCATATACCCAGCTTATTCTATGGCCATACCTAATAAATATATTAAAGCCATAAATCAGCTGAACTTTAATTTCATCTGGAAAAATCGAGTCTACTACTTAAAGAAAGCAAATATTGTTAAAGACTTTAAAGATGGAGGCTTACAAGCTATTGACTTTGAGTGTTTAAATGCAGTCTTAAAAGTAAATTGGTTGAAATCTTTTTTAATGACTGGAAATCTGGTATTGTCTCCTCAAAGGTTTGTTTAAAAAAATTGGATGCATAGATTTTGTTCTTAGATGTGACTTTGGTGTCAACAGACTTCCTGTTAAGTTATCTGCCTTTCACAAGCAGGTTTTGTTGTGTGGGAAACTAATGTACACACACAACTTTACTCCTCACCAAACTCCCATCTGGAACAACAGATATGTGTTACACAGGAATAAGTCTCTGTATTTGGATCACTGGATAGAAAAAGGTATTTGGTCCATAAGACATTTTCTTAATGATAGTGGAGATTTTTTGTCTTTTGACATATTTTGGTTCTTGTATAATTTGGATTGCTCACGTACTCAATGTAACACAGTATTGAACTCCATCCCCACTGCAGTCAAATATCTGGCTCAAAATATAAACATTCAATTAGCTAACCTACAGTTACCAGCTCTTCAACTGTTTGGAGTTAACCTTTTGGATAAAAGTAATTCCAACAAACGGATGCGTCAGCATCTAACTAATTTTATATTTCCTGTCCGACCAAATAAAAACTCAATTTTAAATTTGTTTTCCGACTCAGAGGTTAACAAGTGGATACTGGAAGAATTATAACAAGTAAATAATTGTGTTATTTAAACAAAATCCAAAACCTGATGTCTTACCTTAAATACCCTCTAAGTCCTAAAGCTAAACAAGTTCATTTTAAAATTCTCAATAACATTTTTCCATCCAGGGAACTATTAAGACAAAGATTCAACTTTGATACTAACAGCTGGACCTTTTGTGACAACGACATTGAAGCAACAGATCATCTCTTTTTCTATTGTGTGCAAACTGGAACATTTTGGAGAAACTTTCAGGACTGGATCTCATCAAAACTTTCCCTTCATCATCCCTTGAAAAGAGAGGATATAATATTTGGAACCACCCACAGAGACAGAAGAATCGACCTCATCCTTAACCTGCTGATCTTCTCAAAATTCTTCATCCACTCATGTAAATGGGGAAACAGAAAACCTGATTTTTCAGCCTTTAAAAACCTTCTAATGGACAATCACTTCAGTGCTTTAAAACTATGAAAAACAAGCATGGAATACAGCTCTTGAACACCTATAATGATCTAATTTCTTTTTTTAGAACTAATGCCCTTTTGTTTTTTTCTGTTTGTTTTTGTCATTCTGCTATCCCTTTATGATGTCTGACAAATTGTATTCATTTATATTTTATTTCTATTTTTTTATTGTCTTATAAGTATAAGTGTGCCTTAAACCTGTAAGACTTGATCTCTTCATGTACGTACATGCCACGTGATTTTGTAAGATTGTTCAAAGTGTTTCATAAAAAATAAAATAAAATAAATTACACTCGGTGCTTGCAGGGCTTGTCCAAGGTAACAATTAATGATGAACATCGATTCGAAGCCCCAACAAGTAGCTGGATAAAGGTTTTAAGATGTTCGCCTCGTTAAAGTTGAGTTTTACTTTCTTTAAACTTTGTGGCTAACATTAGCTTTAGCTTATGCTAGTAGGCAATATTCTCGGACGTTCTTCTTGTAAAAATGTGCTATTTACGTATCTAAACATTTTAATCCATTCTAACGGACAATGTTTTTGTGTGTGTGTGTGTTTTTAACCGTACTTTGTACTTATTTTCAAGTATATTATGTGTGTTTGTTGTCGTTAGTGTCAATCAGAGACCAAGTAACGGGGGATTTTACGGTTCGGTCTTTTTCCTTCCGAAGCACAACAAGCCCATAGCTTAACAGTAGAGCAGCTCTGGTAGAGTTCTAGTTCAGCTGACTGTTCAGGTTCAGAGTCGTTGCTTTTAGAAAAATATGGCCGTGTTTCTTTAAGGACTCCGTGTTGTTTCGTCCTATTACTTTCGCATGTTTCTTGTGAAAAGCTGAAATAGGACAGTGTTTACAGCAGTTGTCTGGCTCTGGTCTGCTGGTCGCTCCCATTCACTCGCTCTATCAGGCTGAATACAGAAGTGATGCCATGGAAATAACACAGGGACGGCTCCTTTATTTACCATCCGTCCCCCACCCGGTAGTTTTAGGCTGAAGAAACGGATTTGGAGTGAAGTGAAGGCTGCAAACTTTGCTGTGCAGCTTTAGCTTTAACTGGTAGAGACGAATAATTACAAGCCACCGTCTTCTTAATTCAGGATCTCTTTGGAATCCATGAAAACTTAAAAGCGCATTATATTTGGAAGACAACAATGTTCATTGTGTTGCTTTATTTGCGTCTTAAATGCGACTTTGTCTTTTCTAGTTGTTACGGTTACGGTAACTCAAAGCGGAAACAAGCTGAGTCTGACTGGGATGGGAACCCAGGACTGATATGTGTGAATGGGTAGCGCCCTCTGGTGGTCTTACTGAAAATAACCTGTGATTTAGCTGCTCTTCCTAATTAATCATTATCTGTTTTTATAACATAAACAGTTCTTATTGTTCGCATTTAATTTGGGAACAAAAAATTAAATTAAATTATTTATTGTGAAATGAATTAAAGAGTAATTCTTCTTGTAATATTAAAAAAAAAGATAATGCCTTTGCTATAATCTTATAGGAAAATCTAAAATTTGAAGTGAAAAAGCAGAGTTTTACTGTGGATTTGGATTTAGCCTTGCACTTTAAAACAAAATTGGAAGAAGAATAAAATCGAAAAGCTTGGAGGATGCAGGCATCGATCCTGCTACCTCTCGCGTGCGCCTGCGGCATACCAAAGTTTGAGCGAAGTAAGCCAAAGCAAGCCCAAGCAAGCCCATAGTAAGCGAGCACTCTGCCATTTGAGCTAATCCGCTGTTGCTGTTGCTGTTGTCTAGACCAGTGTTTCCCAACCCTGGTCCTCAAGGCACACTGTCCTACATGTTTTAGAGGTTTCCCTGCTTTAATGTGCCTGATTCAACTGATTGCAGTTCAGCAAATGCCTGTTAATCAGTCATCAATTGAAATCAGCTGGACTGAAGCAAGGAAATACCTAAAACATGCAGGGCAGTGAGCCTTGAGGACCAGGGTTGGGAAACACTGGTCTAGACCATGTCACCTATTTCACCAGAGAAGGGGGAGATAGTTCATTCTGTTCCCATTCTGGTGCTTTTGGGTGGCTGACACCATTCTTTCTTCTACTACTTCCTGAAGAAAGTTTAGTCACGCCGCCTGAGAAATGTCTAACCACAGCTGCGTCACCAGGTCCCATTTAAAGACCTTATGAAGCTTCCAGACCTGAATTAGCAACATGGTACCGTCATTCACTTTCCACTCACAGCAATCACCTGATTGGCTAATGGTAGACCAAGGACTAATACCATTGGCCAGTGACGCTAAAGGCGGGAGCACTCAGGCTGCTGGTGAAAATAGAAATGACAGCAGAAAATAAACTCAGAGGTTAAAGCGGGAGGTTGTTTAACACTTCAGAGATTACCTGTCTGGACATTATTGATATAAATTAATACATTACAAATATTAGAATCAGCTTAATCATTCCATAAAAGTAAATAAATGTTTTGTACTTATTAGAAACCAAGGATGCTAAATTTCAGCTTATGGACCCAGTTATTTTAGTGTATTGTATAATTATTAATTATTGAATAATTATTGTTCTAAATTACATGTCACCTGGACAAATCACATGTCTTCTGGAGAAAGGTTTGATTCTCAGACAAACAGATTTTGCTCTTTGATCACAATAGCAAGAATAATGTTTGAAAGCCTCACAAACTATCTGTACCGGCTGTCAAGCATGGTGGTAGGATCATGCTGTGGTGCTGCTTTACTTCCAGTGGCACCGGTGCAGCAGAAACCTCTACATCACATTTTCAGATAAACTGTGGTGGACCTTGTCATCAAGACAAACTACAGAAATGAGGTGAATCAGATGGTCATATAGTCTAAGTCAAGCAATCAACTAAACAGAAAAGGAAAAAAAAAACAAGCCAAACAGTAGAGAGAGTGAGCAGTACCAGATTTCAACCCTCAGATGCTAAGCGACTCAAAAAAGTCACTTTGCAACTACATCACCTAATCACGTAGAGGCGCCACTGAACGTAGCAACTCCAATTGTTTTCCCAAGTTGTTTTTGCCAGTATAGCCATGGGGTTCTACTTGGTCAAATCAAGCTAACTTGCCTGTGGAAGTAGCACACTTAGATGGTGATCATAGCGGTGCTAGCTGACTTAGATCTGACTCATACCTTCTCCTCCAGACAATGATTTGATGCTTTTTCTGAGTTCAGGCCAAATGATTTATATCACTATGTCATAAACGGTGTTTCCCCTTACACCAGAGCATACTTAAAAGCCTTCAAAAGTCTAGATGCTACATGGTTACTAATGATTAGTTGCGTACCTTCTCCACAACACAATATTTGATTGTCTCTTTCTTACTTATGAAGTGTATGAACATTAATCTTCTTATCCCATAAAACACTTTAGCTGAAAATCTGTGAATACATCAAGGGCTGCCAGTCATTATGACTGATGGTTACTAGCTATTGCCGTCTTCTTTCCTCATCAAAGGTTTACAATAAACTGACAAGTTCAGTTTGCATTTTTGTCTCTTTGTGCAGTTGACTGTGCAACATCCTATTATGCTTTTTACAGTGAACTCAACTAAGTAAAAGCGATATAAGGCGACCAAATGCAACCAGACCTGCCATGTCATTCACTTGAGCTGATGGGAAAAATCAAACATCTTCAGAGAAATACATTCAAACGTCTGATGACAAGGTTTCAAACATTCCTAGAGAAACCTAGGCAATATCTTATGAGGTTTTCTGAATAAAAAAAGTTGACCAACAGATATGCTGTTGCCCTCAGAAGTGAGTGGAAACAGGAGACCGTGAGTGTTTTACACTTGTGTAGCCCTTATTGTGAGGGCAGTTGTCCGGTTTGGAGTTCTTCAGGACATTTTCTCTGGTTCTGGTTGAGAGTCCCAAGCTGATTCGGGAGTTATGAGTCAGAATGGTGTTTGGGTCGGGGTGTGTTCCTCTGTGAGTGATGAACCTCATAAAGAAATCTCTGCAAACATGTGCCACATGCCGACCGTCTCAGCTTTGTTCTATTTCTGCTGCAGGACTCGGTCATAGTCTGTATTAAGCAGCTGAACACACACACACACACACACACACACTGAGGAATGCATCTAGAACCTTCCTGCTGAGGCGTGTTGGGGTATAAATGCAACCAGGGACAGACATCTCTCAGACAAAGCAGCAGCAGATCAGAGATCCTCTCAGCCTCCAACAGACCGACAGGATGTTGTGTCCCAGCATCTTCCAGGCGACTCCGGCTGCCATGAGGCCCTTCTTGGAGCTGCACTGGCCCATCCGCAGCCTGTGGCCCGAGACCCGGCCGCTCTTCTTCCAAATGGAGCAGGAGATGATTCGCCACATGCAGGAGATGAGGCAGAGCATGGAGTACATGGAGCGGCTGCACCAGAAGATCTTCGAAGAGATCGACCAGACTTCCTGCTCTGCGGGGGCTTTGAGGCCCATCGCCTTCCAGGAGCTGGGGAAGGACAGTGACACGTTCGCACTGAGTCTGGACACGGCCGAGTTTGCCCCGCAGGAGCTGTCCGTTAAACAGGTCGGCAGGAAGCTGCGGGTGAGCGGCAGAACGGAGAAGAAGCAGGAGGACGGAAAGGGCTCCTATTCCTACAGGTGTCAGGAGTTCAGGCAGGAGTTTGACCTGCCGAACGGCGTCGACCCAGAGACTGTCAGCTGCTCGCTGGTGGGGGGGCGGCTGCAGATCCAGGCACCCCGGGAGAAACCGCCAAGCGACGGGAAAGAACGAATCGTCCCCATCAACGTCACCTCTGCCATTACCTCAGAGAACAGCAGCCCCCCCGCAGAGAGCAGCCTAGCCGAGAAAAACTGAACAGAATGACAAATCTCAACAGATAACCTATCTACCGGAGGAGCCAGGAAGTTTCTCTCATTGCACTTTGATTTTTAACAGCTTTAAAGTTGTTGCTTTTATAAAACTAAACAGCCATTATAAAAATTTCAAATATTATATTAACTTAACACTAAATAAAATTAAAAATTCATTCTAAATTTAAATGTAAATCTATTCATCTTTATACTTTTAGATATTTTTGTCTATAATCTGAAAACCTACCATCAGTGAAGCATCTGTTGATAGCAGGTCTATGAGCTGGTTAATCCTTTGTTCTTCTGACCTCAGAGCAGTTTGATATTAGTGTTTTTATTTTAAATTTAGTGAAATAAAGAAGTTCTTCATGTAGGATCTTTGTTTTTGTTTGTAAATAATTTCAGTCATGTTTTAACATTTCACATCAAAACTCTGTTGACCTCCTGACACAAACTAGGGTCAGAGAAGCAACCATTGCTGTTCATCAACCTGGCGAGGGTCAAAGGTCATTTCCAGGATGCTCAGATATATGAGCTCATCTCTGCAGGTCTCAGTTAGCAGGATAAGGTTAAAGATCAAGACAAATAACTTATATGGCTGCTTGAAAGAGTTGAAGAAGAAAGCCTCTTCTCTCTAGAAACAAGATGACGGCAGGACTGAGCGTATCAGTCCTGCAAAGACTTCTAGGACAATGTCCTCTGGACTGATGAGACCAGAGTGGAGACATTGGACCGTGATGAATAGAACCCAGATGGAAGAAACCAAACCCAGCATATCAGCAAAACGGGAGAGGAAAATAAAACACAGGACACCATTTTTTCCACTTTCCTTGTAAAATAATTCTCAGTAAACTTAATTTATTCACAAACTGCTTTTCAAATTGTCATGTTGACATTTGTCTTTTCTGGTAAATCACGTACAATAAAAAACATTTCTAAAAGACAGGAGATGTCTGAGACTCTTCACTAACTATACATGACTACTCCTCATCCTTATGGAAACAACACGGTTTTCCAACTCGATGTCTTCATGTCGACACCTTTACTGCGTTCAGACATCAGATTAGAAATATTAAGAAAAAACAGCAGAAAATGATCAACAGAAGGACTAAAAAAATTAACAGCTACAGTACACATTTTCCTTTTGTTCTGTTGGTTTATTCGTTTCCCTTTATTCTTTTAAATGTTGTGGTTACAGGATAACAGAATACGCTCAGTTAAGGCTTATGCTGGATGCTATGCATGATATTTAACAGAAACAGACCGGGTGGATGAAGACAAGAGGGTGAATGCAGATAACATAAGAAATGAAGACATTGGATCTTCTAATGATGAGTTCCTGTCATAAAAGTCTTTTCTCTAAGTTATTGGGTTTTATTGGGACGTTGCATTGTGTCGCGCACTCCAGGAAGTACAGAAATAAATGCAATCCTAAACGGGGTTTTCCTTCTGAATGTAACCATATGCTTCTTCAGCAGGAGGAATTGACTCAATACAATCTGCAGTTTCCTTTGATAGAAAACTTTTTACCAACTAAACTTTACTGCATTGTTTTATAAATAGGAAAAAAAGGACTATACTGCACTGAATGCAGTGATGGCTGACCATTCAGCCCATGCTAACAGTTGGAACAAATATATTCTCCTTCAGTAATTAAATCTCTGAGAAGTGGACCTCTTGGTGCAAAAGCAAAAACATAGGGAGGCTAACCGCAAGCAGTTAGAAAAATGTCTCTAAAGTTTGAAAACGGCTTGACTTACAGGGATGTTTGATATTTCTGTTTCGATCGAGGACTCTGTTTTATGGGAACACTAAGCGTTCCTCTACCCACCGATCGAGGACTCTGTGTTTTATGGGGACACTAAGCGGTCCTTTATCCACCGATTGAGGACTCTGTGTTTTACGGGGATGCCATGACCAGACCCGTCTTCCAGGGACCGTCCATGACTCCTTGTGACTATGAGACCGCCTTCTGACACGTTTTGTTTAATTTATGTGTTCAGGTTTTACTTCAGCATTTGAGGGAAAGTATCTCAGATACAGTAAATAAATGTTACATGAGGAAACTCTGCTCACTTTGTAATTACTTCATGAGTTCAGTTAAACCTCGTCTGTATTTCACCGCTGCCTTAACATTTACAATTCCTTATTTTACAGCAAAATACAGGTTTAATTTTAAATGCAATATTATCTTAAAGGAGTAGTTCAACATTTTGATAAATAATCTCATTTAGATTTGTGCCAATGCTAATCTGCTAATCTAGCCACGGTGGATAGACAGCCTCGAAGTAACGCATTTCCATCCTCCTGATGCCCAAAAAACCACTAGCTGATCATGTTTTTCATTAAAGGATGGTAATATAGTTGCCTTCAGTTTTGCTAATATTATTTAGCAAACAGGCCAATGTCTGTGCTAATACTCTATGGTCACATCATTGTCCATGTATGGCAAATAAAAAAAGTCATAAAGATGTAAATGAAAGTTTTTATAAAGGCAGCAGACAGTCGTTAGCTTCCAGATGTGTTTACGACCTTCTCAGCTAAGATGAACCTGAAAGACTGCAATCAGCTGTAGAGAGGTGGAGTAGAGATGATTTCATGCTTCAAGTTATAGTTGGGATTAAATGATATGGATGCTGCATGAAAACTCATGGAAGACCCTTCTAGCTCCACTGATCACGCCTCCACTCCAGGATTCAAAGCTTAGGCACAAACATGAGGCTAAACTGTTCCTAAAAACATTGAACTGTTCCTTTAAGTGTTTTAAATTAGGAGCCCACAGCAGGCAGAAATTAACCACCTCACACACACAACCCAGACATTCAGGTAGCAACACTGCCCTACAAAGGCAGAAAGCAGCAACTGCACGCCGAAAATTTTTCCTCATTCCTTATGCAATTAAATGATCACCAACTCTACTGGTCTAACAAAAAGGCCTGCTTTTAACTGTTGGGGAAAAAAATCGACAAGGTGTGTGATAATTTAAGGATAAATTGTAATTTAAATTATAAAATGGATAAATATACAATTAAATGTTGATTTATCCCAAACACACAGAATCACATTTTCCAACTGATATAAAAGCGCCAATGCGCTAATGCAAATTAGCATTAGCGCATTGACAAATTTTTATATTCTTTTTTCAGATCATTGTCATGAAATGACTGGACTATATTCCGAGTTTCAGCCCAGTTTATAACTGCTATGTGGATCTTTGGAGGGCAGAGATGCTTCATAGCACACAGACACACAGATGATGTTAGGTTTAAATTATTTATAAAAGTTTAACAGTAAAGTAGCCACAGCAGAACGCTGATAATCCACCAACCAGCCTCTAAACAGCTTCGGCTTGAAAACGGTATAAAATCTTGTTTTGATACATTTAAGGGCGTTTCCCAATCTCAGATGCTGAAATACATCATATTCTGTTCTTTCTTATATCAAAAATCATCTTTATCATTGGATTTTTTTTCTGAGTTGATCAAAACCCAAAAAAGGGAAATAAAATCACTGTGTCCGTTTTATGCGTCAAAGCTAATGGAAAAGCTGCTAAAGAGCAACTGGGCTGGATTATCCAACTCTAACGGGTGAAAACAACGTCATAAACCTGGCAGGATGTGAAACAATCAGCTCAAACGACCAGTGAAACTAAAATGTTTAACAGTTTCTGTGACTTCTCAGTGCTCAGATTGAATCCAGATTAAGTGGTTCTGTCAGATTAACTAATCACAGTTCAGCCTGGATTGTTCATTTGTGTGACTCAGATTTTGAAACCAACTGAAAAAATTTGTTTCTTCTGCCATTTTCAGCTTATATTTGGATTCAACACAGACAAATAAAGTTACAACAATAATATTAAATATTTGTATTGCCCTCTATTGGCAGTGGCTGACATTACATTTAAGATTTACCAGTTAAAACAAAAACACCTCTGTGTAAAAATTTATAGTTTTAAATCAAAATTATTTCACCAAACCAGTAAGACTCCAGTAATAAACCTGCTGAAGTCTTTCACTGAAAACTTGAGGGACGTTGTTCGTTGGGATTAATTTTTCTGATGGAGATTAAAACTCTCCATGTTCATTTAAATCCCAGATTCACCTTCTTTTATGCCAAATTTAACAGATTCATGGCTGTAATTTGCATTTCATTGCAACCTAAAGTTTTTTTTTCCAAGTTCCTTTTTGAATCCAAAGTTAATTCTCAGTTTGTATTTATATATTTCCATTATTTCTTAATTTGTTGTTTTTGTGGCAAGATTACAGAGCCTAAAACTGGAGATGAGTTAAAGTTTCTGCTTCACTCAACAGAAAATAACTAGAGCCGTTTTTTATGGTTTAACCCAAACCTAGATGACTGAACAATTTTAATTAAAACACAAACACAAGGAAATCCATTGGATTCAATCTAAACACAGGTCACATGACCAGCAGGGTGTGATGTCACACACACACGCACACACACACACTCAGTTGTAGTGTCTTCAGTGACAGTTGTGTACAGCAGGAATGTGCGAACACTCGGCTGAACAACAGCATCAGTGGCTTTTTGCCCTCAGCGACGACTGACAGGCGCGGCCGCAGCAACCCTGAACGCATCACCACGACCGGGTCACATGACTGCAGCAACGGAAAATCATTTGTTTTTGGAGGAATTTAAATTCAGAAATCTGCAGGTTTTTCATCATTTAAAGGCCCTCGTGATTAAATTATTTTTTGGACTCTTGATTGTTATTAAATGCAAAACTAACTTTTTAATCTCTATTTCAGATCAGAACTCATCTAATTCTTTATATCTATGAGAGTATTTATGTTTCATTTCATCTTTGGTGTGAAGATTATTCTGGGTTATGTTTCTGTGGCGGTTCAGGACCGTCTGGGTCGGCCACTGCAGCACCGCGTTTGCCTTGTCAGACGTGTTGGAAGTTACCTGGACCGCAGCTGGTACTGGTCCAACTGGAACGGACCAGTCTGTCCAGGTCTGCCGGCCGCCACATCATCACTGTTGCCAGTAATCAGCTCGTCCAATGGGAGAAGATGTTGTTCCTGAGAGCTCTGCTGATTGGTGGCGAGAACTCGCCGAGTGTTGAGAAGATGGTGGGACAGGAAGAAGGGCTGGGGTCAGGTCATTTCAAAATAAAACTCAGTTAGAAAACAGAAACAGAGAACAGCCTTCATTTACAACAAGTCAGTTTTCTTCTATCAAGTTCAGGTCCAGTTCTGTACAATCCCTCTCAAATACGGCCTGCTGTGCCGCCTCACGCTCCTCCGCCTCCTCCTCTTCGTCCTCATCGTCCTCACGGCACTCCTCGTCACTCTCGCTCAGCGGCCCGATGCTGGTGCGGCCCAGGCACTCGGCAGGCGAGCAGGAGCCCCGAAAGTCGCCCATAAAGGCCTCCATGCCCATGCAGACATCGCCGCCACAGGCTAACCTACCGCCGCCGCGCTCCAGGCACTGCGGGTCGATGCTGCGTGTCTGCAGGGACGAAAGGAGGCAGTCGAGGGGCTAAACACGGTGGGAAAAAAGAAGCTAAACATAGAGATAAACATGGTGCTAAACTCGTTAAAGACACTAAGCAAAGATGTAAGCAAGGGGCTAAGCACTGCATTAAAGTTATAATAATACGAGAAGAAAGTCATAATTAGAATAGTCGTAATACGATAAGACGTAGTGAGAATAAAGATGTGATAATAAGACAAAGTCCTGATAACATAATAAAAGTCGTAATAACACAAGAATAAAATAATACCAGCATAAAGTTGTAACAGCATGAGAATAAAGTCATAAAAATAAATTTGTATTATTAGGCCAACCAATCGGCTACCTGCGTCATCTTGGTGAAGTCGAGGACGGGCCGGGCGCAGGGTCGGTCGGGATCGCGGCGCCGCTTCAAGCCCGGCTTCAGCAGCAGTAGGTCACAGGGCTGCGAGTGGCAGCGGGGCAGCTGCGGCGGGAGACTGCGGCGGAGAGAAGACGGCGTGCTGCAGGCAGAAGAGGGCGAGGGAGGTACCGGCCCCCCAGCGGCAGCGCCAGTGGCGTAGCCCGGCGGGGGCGGTGCCGCCTGGCTGGGGACCGGAGGTGGAGGAAGGAAGGTGGAGGTGGCCGAGTCTCTGATGAGCACCGGTGAGAGGGAGAAGCGCCGCTGGGGGGGCGGAGGCGGGTGAAGGGGGGAGGGCGATGACGAGCAGGAGGAGGGGGAGGGAAAAAAGCAGCAGCAGGCTCCACCCCCTGCCGCCGCCTCACTGGGGTCCCAGGGGAAGCTCCATGGCAATGGGGAGTCCGGCGACAGCGCCAGGCTGAAGAAGGTGGGGCTGGAAGAGGAGTGCAGCGACGAGGTCAGAGAGGAGCTGGGGGCACGCAGCGGGCAGGCTCCGCCCCCCGCCATGCCCATACCCCCTGCTGCCACCGCCACGCCCCCGCCCGCCACGCCTCCGCCCGTGCCGCCGAGGCACTGCTGGCGGCTGACGGGAGTCCAGACGCGAGAAGCGCTGGGCCGCCAGGTGTAGCGGCAACGCGATAGGTCCTCCGGTACCGACAGCGAGCGGCAGTGGCGCTTGGGGGGCGGTGGTGGCGGAGGGGGTGGTCCAGGCCCCGGGGGGGGCGCCGCCGCCGCCCCAGACAGGGACAGCTCTGACGCCGAGGTGCTGGGTGCCAGAGGTCGCTGGGGCTCAGAGGGGCCGCCCTCCAAGGGGTCGCCGGCCTCCTGAAGGTGGGCATTGGGGGGCACCAGGGGCAAGGGACCGGGGGGGAAACTAGAGCTCAGAAACCCCCCCTGCAGGCTGGTCTTAGAGGGAGGGCAGAGCTGCCAGTAGCTGCTCTCTGAGGAAACACAAACAGGAAGTGATTCTACTGAGATGAATTTCATTTTAGGTTTAATTCATGCTACAAAGTTAACTAATAATACACCGTGTTCCAAATTATTATACAAGTCATATTTTCTCAGATTTTCTTAAATGGTCAATGCAAATGATGGTCAGTACAATTTTCAAGTGATGAACTATTACAGTATAAATCAAATTTTACTGAACAAAGCTCCCCATGAGAACAGTATTTTTTTTTCAGAAATAAAAAACTCAAAATGCACTGTTCCAAATTATTATGCACAGCAGATTTTCTAAACATTTTATGGATTATAAAGAACTGCACACGGTCATTCTTTGAATGTGCAGCATTAAATGTACTAAAATCAAAAGCTATTTCAATCAAGAATATCATAACAGACTGAGTTACATGTTAACATTGGACCTTCTTTGATATCACAGCTCAATTCTTGCATCCATTGAACTTGTGAGTTTGTGGAAAGTTTCTGCTTGAATTTCTTAGCAGGATGTCAGAAAACCTTCCCACAGCTGCTGGTTTGATATGAACTGCATTCCACCCTCAGATCTTCTGCTTGAGGAAACTCCAAAGGTTCTCAATAGGGTTGAGGTCAGAGGTCACACCATGAGTTTCTCCCCTTTTATGCCCATAGCAGCCAATGACAGTGATATTCCTTGCAGCATGAGATGGTGCATTGTGATGCATAAAGATGATTTTGCTACTGAAGGTACGGCTCTTCTTTTTGAACCATGAAAGAAAGCGATCAGTCAGAAAGTCCATATACTTTGCTGTGGTCATTTTCACACCTTCAGGGACTCTGAAGGGGCCGACCAATGATTCTTTCCCCATGATTTAGGTCCAAAAAATGACTCCACCACCTCCTTGCCGTGTTGGGATGTGGTGGCCATCCACCACTAATCCACTACTGCGTCCATCTGGACCATCCAGGGTTGCACAGCAGTCATCAGTGAACAAGTCTATTTGAAAACTAATCTTCATGTACGGCTGGGCCCACTGCCACCGTTTCTGCTTGTCAGCTCTAGTTAGGGGCCCAATAGTAGGTTCGTTCACCGCAAGTCTCTGGAGGATCCTCCACCTTGAGGTTCCAGAGGCTCCAGCAGCTTCAAATAACTGTTTGCTGTTTTGTTAGGGCATTTTAACAGCTGCTCTCTTAATCAGATTAATGTGTCTAACAGAAGCCTTCCTCATTAAGCCTTTATCTGTAAAAACCCATTTTTGTTCTGAATCAGCCACAAATCTCTTCTCAGTACAATAACGCTTCAGTTTTCATTAAATATCTAATGTTTTCATACCTTGTCATACGGCACTACACTAGCTGATGATTTTCGTCAGCAGAGATCCTTTCTCTTTCCTATATTGCTTGAAACCTGTGGCCTGCTTAATAATGTGGAACATCCTTATTAAGTAGATTTCCTTTAATTGAGCTCAGCAGACAAACTAATCAACCAGCTCTCTGAAATTAATTATAGTGATTCAAAGAGCCCTGACACACAAATACCATCTAAAACCAAAAAATGTAATCTTTGACACTTAAATCCAATTTGTACAATAATTTGGAACACTGTGTAATAACCTAAATAAGCAGAAATCTTTAAAGCAACCATGACAGTTTTCTGCCATACCTTCCTTCCTCTGTCTCCTCACTCTGATTTTTCTTCCTACTACTCTCCAGTTTGCTGTTATTTTAACTACTAACTCTGTTTTCTCTGTTATTTTTCTCTCCACAGAAGTGACGCCTGGTCCGGCATTCTGATTGGCCTAGCAACTCTGATTGGCTGGACTACTAATCAATAACAATATATATCACAATATACACGTGATCAAGATCTACAGATATGACATTTGACAGAATATTCAACAAATGGGATATTCACAGAACTCCAATCAGGAACCGCACGGTATTCTGGGAAATATAGACATTAGTTGCTCAAACTCTCACAGCCAGTTAAGCTAGCTGGGTGGCTTCAGATAACTCACTCATTATTTGGTTGCCTAGCAACTCGCTTACTGGTTGCCTAGCAACTCACTTATTGGTTGCCTAGCAACTCACTTATTGGTTGCTTAGCAACAATATGTTGAGTAACTTACTCAACATGTTAGCAGTTTAAGGTTTCGCTGCTGTGCTCATAACTAGTGGTGGACATTTTTGTATCGTAATAAATATTTTATACGAATTTTTATTTATGGTTCTTATGTCACATTGTAATTAATTATGTTTAAAACTTTCCAAAACTGTTCTTATTGTCGGGTTTGTTAGTTTTACTATTTTCTTCACAATAAAAACATCAATAAATACCAAAGAATTTGAAAATGCAGTTACTGTTAAGTGTGATATAAGTCACATTTCTCATATCACAGATGGGAATGTTTTTAAAGAGCAATATTCGTGTTTGTGGGGCTGTAATTGCTGTGACAGTTACAGTCTTAAGGTTAGCTGAAACAGATGTAATAAATAGTTCTTATTGTCGCTTTTAGTGTTATCACAATACCACAAAATACCATGATAAATTCATATTGCTCAGCACTACTCAAAACTGCTTAAAAATAAAAAAACTAATTGCCAGAATAGTCGATAAATACTCGATTGCTAAAATAATCTAGTACTTCTTAAACCTCCTGCCTGAACAGCGGGCTGCCACCTCGGCCAAACACTCACCAGGCATCAAGCCATCTGGGGGCCAGCACTCTGGGAGGGTTTTCGGGTCCAGCAGGGACTGAAAGAAAAAGCTTTGGTGTCAGCAAAACTCTTGGATCTGAATGTTCATCTGGGTTTCTCTGGCTGAGTGCCTCACCAGGTAGTAGTCCCCCGGCTGAGCAGGGTCGCCTGCCAGAGTCTGTTTCCTCAGGCTCTCCACCAGCAGCGAGACCACAGCATGGTGGCAGCGGCCAAGGGGGGAGACAGGGGAGGGCGGCGGGGGAAAGGTGGGGTCAGGAGGGGGTAAGAACAGGGAGGAGAGAGGGGGAGGAGGAAGAGGGAAGGGAGAGCTCTGGCCGTGTTTTTCCCGTCTGTTTGGTCCGTGGCAGGAAGGAGAGGGGAGGGGCTTAAGGCAGAGACTCCGCCTCCTTACCCCCTCAGGCCCATGCAGCCCCACCCACTATCACAAGGGCATCATCATTCACCTGTTGCCCTGGGAACACACCTCGCGAAGAGAAACACACGTTCAAGTTAGCATTGAAGAATCAAACTAGAAGCTGAATTCATCAATGCTTTTCCTCAGCCAATGAAACAAACAAACAATGATAAAGAATGTTACAAATAGTTTAAAAACAATGCTATGCAAATTAACCGCAGACCCTACAAGACCATGCTACAACTAAACCATGATGCAACAGCTAGCTATGCTAGAATCAGATGTAATGATTCCCATAGAGTCGAATCCAACGGTTCCCCTCAAGTGTCCCTCTATCTGGATCCAACTGTGGCCCTAGAGGCGGATGGAGTAGTGGGGTGCTAATGGGGCTTAAATGAAGGGGTAACAAAAAAGGGGCATCAAAGGGGAAGTAAAAGAGGTCATTTTAAAAGGGGGCTAACAGAGTGGCTGAAGGGGTGGCTTAATTGGACAGAATGAAGATTGGCAAGTGGCTAACAGTAGGTAGAGTCAGAGTCTGTTTCCTCGGACTCTGACTGAGAAAACAGTCAAAGTCGGAAAAGAAAATAATGCATTTTCCAAAATAAAAGAAATAATAAAAAAACAACTCTATTTTCTGCCACCAGTATACAAAAAACTACTAAAAATAGCCATAAATAAATGTTTTTATCTCATGCAGCAGCCTTGTTGACATCTAGGAAGTAAGTTTCAATGAAATGCATAAAAAATAAACATTTTGGTCTAAGTCAAAAATTCTCTAAAATTAGATTTTTTTAAAAACAAACAAAAAATCCCCATTTCCTACCAGCACTAACAAAGAAACTATTAAAGATGGCCAAAAATGGAGGCCTTTATTTTATTCAGCAGCCTAATTTATCTGTAGTAGAGAAGTTTTATTAAAATCTGATGAAAAATACTAATTTGGGGAGTGGTTACAAAATACTCAATTTTGTCAATTTTTGAATTTTTTTTCCATCAGTTAAATTAGCTATGGAAGCATTTTTGCAGCCTAATAATTCTTTTTTAAACAGTCCCAACCCCTGCAAAAAATTGAGCCTGTTAAGACCACATAGTAAACTGGGCAAATAGCTTTTGGGGCTTGGTTTCAACATATAGTTTTTAATATGGTATCCCAAAAATGCCATGTCTGCTATTAGGGTCAATATTGAAATTTGTTTTATTTTTCTAAATATATTTTTTAAAGAACCTTCATTTTTAAAGTAAGCTATTTATATTGTGCATTTTCATGTTTTGCAATATGATTTATATGTATTTAAAGAATGTCATTACAAATAAGTGTCAAATTGATTTATTTTTAAGTAATCGGCTTCCAAAAATCCAATCTTTTTCTACTCAAAGGTGGGTTTGTGGAAAGGTACACATATCCCCCAAAATCTCAAAAACCGTTAGACATAATGGGCTGAAATTTCTTCAGGCTCTTTTCTGGTAATACACTTAATAGAAAAATGCATTTAGAGTACTAAAAATCTAAACAAAAAAAATTGACTGCCGGTACCTACTAACAGACAATGCCACTAATAAGCTAATGGGTTGGGTAAAAGAGGGGTAGGAGGGCAAAATGGGGTATTTTAGGGAAACAGGGTTAACTACATAGCTACCAGAGGGGTAATAAAAACTGATGGGATGGTTAACAGAGGGGAAATACCATAGGGGTTAATTGAGAGTAACAGGGACTAATTGAGTGATTCAAAGTGGGGGTGACTGAACAGAAGGAGGATTAACAAGCGCAACTGAAAGGGCAAATGGGGCTAAAAGAGGGGTACGAGGGTCAAATGGGGTATTTCAGGGTAACAGGCACTAACTACATAGCTAAGAAATAGGTAATAAAGGCTAATGGAGTGGCTAACATAGGGGGTAACATTAACAGGAGTAAACTGGGGGTGACAATGGCTAATGGGTTATAGGGTACAGGGGTAACAGGGTGGCCAACAGAGGGGGTAACACTAAGGGAGGGCTTACTGGGAATTATAGGGGCAAATATGGGGGTGGTGGTGTGGGGTAGTGGGTCTAAAATAAAACTATAGGGTGTATGGGGGTAATAGAAGGGGTAACAGTAATACAAGGGCTAACTGGGGGCTACTGGGTAATAATAATGGGGGTAAATAGGAGGCCGAATGGGAAGACTAATTAGGTGTTGGGGGTAATGGGGTGCATCGAGGGGGCTAAACGGGGGTAACAGCAGCAACCAGAGCCCAGCTAGCGGCAGCTAACGGCGCTGTTAGCGGCACAGCCTGAATAAACAAGCGGAGATCCTCCGCTGATGCTCGGCTACAGGCCTGCTGCCTCCCCGCCAGCCTGGATGGTCACAGCGGCGCTGCTGGCACACACAGGCCGGTCCGTGGAGCCCCTTAGCGGAGACACGGGAGGGAAGCACGCCTCAGACCGACCCGAACCACGACCGAACCGAACATGCAGTCGTCCCCCCTCCTCCCGGGTCCCAGCGGCAGCTTACCTGGTCTGGTGTCGAAGTGAGGCGGTTCCGGTGCTCGGTGTATTGACCCAGTATTACCGAGGAGCAGCGGCACCGAACCCACCGAAATGAATCAAAGCACGAACGATGTCGCTCGGCTCCGGTACCGACCCGCAGCTCGGTTCTGATCTCAGCGCGATGTCTCCTAATTATCCAGCATAATAATGGAAATCCTGCGCGCACACGCCCGTGAGCGGCGGGCATTCATAAATAACATTTACGGTGCCAGGACGAGGATGAAGAGGAGGAGGAGGAGGAGGAGGAGGAGAAGGAGGAGGAGGAGGAGCGATGCTTCATGCTTCATCATCAGCACCTGCTCCTCTTCTCTTATTTTACTCCTCCAGCCTCTGCAGACCGCAAACAGCCGAACATTAGGCCAGAAATCCTGCAGAAATAAAAAATAATCCAGCTGGACCAAAACAAGCCCGCAGCGCAGGGGATGATGGGAGCTGTAGTTCCCAGGCCGACAGCAGCTTGTTTACAGCAGCAGCTCTGATCCTTCTGGAGGCTGTGGTTAAAGGACAAGCCTGCAGAAATCACAGTCCTGCAGCTCAGCACCTCCACCCTCACCTGTCCGTATCTGAACACCTCCACCTGTCTCTGCAGACACACACCTCCCACCTTCAGAGCTTCTAAAATACACATTACAGATCAAAACAGAGCCAGGAAAAACTCATAACACATGAAAAAAGGTCGGAAATGCTCCTAAGCAGGTGGATCAGGCATCCTATGCTGCAGGGCTGAACTTAGAAGGACAGGGCCCATGGGCTAAAACCTGTTTTGGTGCCCAAACCAAAGAAAAAATAATATGGTCTGGGACTTAAACACTTTTATTTTGATTAATTACATAGATTTTAATGAAATTAATTGCGTTGTGCAAACAAAGGTTTTTAAATAACCCTTGTATTTGCATGTTTCTGGTACACCCGTAAATCTGACGCACAAGCGACATTTGTTAACAGCAATGGCCGACAAAGTGTCTTCTCTCGGCACACCAGGGGTTAATTTCTGCTTCTAAGCGATCTGATTGGAGACTGGAAAAGAATACTGTTGTGTTCAAGTTGTGCTAAAAGGCGTTAGCCTATCAGCAAAGCTATTTCAGCCTAAAATAGCATCTCAATACTAACATGTAGCAGCTAATGTCAGAGTCTACAGTTTTAAAGAAGCTCCATGAGTGATCTTCTTGAAACACCAGAAAGATGAACATACTGTATAAGAAAACACTTTGCTCCAATCTGATGCTTAAAGAACCTGAAGAACAGATTACAACTATAAATATCTGTCATGTTCTGCTCATGTCTGCTTATTCAATAATTTAGCAGCAAAAATGTTTTTCAGTTAAAAATGTTCATTGTTTTGTGGATAATTTAATATGATTTTAGACTCTGAAATTAACTTCAATAAAATAAAAAAATACAGTACATTGATAGCTAGGCCAACACAACAGCAAAATGCCCCACCTGAAATAGCTCCACGTTCAACACTGAAATATTTAAGTTCAAATATTTCAGTGTTGTATACATTTATAGAACTGTAACATTAAAACACTTCGTGTGAGCTGCTCTGAGTTTTAAAGTTTGTACATGCCAAATCTTTTGAGCCGCCCCAAAAATGTGAGGCCCTGGGTGACTGCTCCAACGAGGCCTCTGCAAAAATCTAGCTCAGATCTTCTAACTTGGAGGGGAAAAAAATCTAAATGATCCATTTCTGACCAAAAGAAAACAAAATGATATATGTTGAAAAAGAAATGTTAAAGACCAACCACAATAGAACATCTGCATAAAGAACTAATTCTGCATCCACTGGAACTTCAGTTGAAGAGCTGAACGATTCAGGAACATCTGGGCCATCCTTTTCTCTTCCAGAACCACCAGCGCAGAGCTAGCTGGCCCTGCACTGGTAGCAGGACCAGTACATCTTCTCCCAGTAGTCCCAGTTTGAAGCAGAGATCAGGTCAGGTTTTAGGTTTCAACTCTTTATTTACATCTTTATTAATCACATTTCACTTTACTCATAAAGCAGCACCTGGAAGTAAAAGAAATCTCAGAACACAAAAGTGGCAGCACTTTGACTCCACTGATCAGGAGCTTCATTTTTTAAAAGAAACATGAGGAGGAGGAGCAGAGGATGAAGGTGAAGAACCGAGTGACGAACGGGACAAACTCGTGACGTTCCCTCAGTGCAGGATTCCGGCGTGATGCAGGTGACTGTGCTCATTCTGACGCAGTTCAAATAAAACTAGTGCTAACAGTAAGGCGTCCAACCGCCGGGGGCGGGGACCGGACCAGGGACGGGTCGCACGCCACCGGCAATGACGTAGGTTTGTGGTGATCTTTAAAAGAGTGAGTTTCTGGCTCCAAAGCCCCAAAATATTGGTTAGAGTTCAGAATCAGCAGAAAACAGGTCAGGTCCAGTTCAGGCAACATCAGGTTCAACGGGGCTTGGATCGGGTCGTCAATACGGATTCCAGAAGAGCTGGTCGGAAAACACAGGAACCTGCTGGTCATCAGAGCCGAAATCTGAGGAGACAAACCCGAGGAATAGGAGTTAAATCTAAAATCTGGAAAAAGGTTCTGGTCCGGTTCTGACCTGCAGGAACAAAAATGAATACCGAAAGCTTCCGATTTAGATTTTAATCTGCTTCCAGAAAAAGTCAGATGGTTAAAAATGATTCTAGATTAAAGTTTTCATTCATTCAGAAACTGAAGTGAGTCAGTGCAGGACTTGACATGTCTGCTGCCCCCAAGTGTTCAACAAGAGTTACTGCAGGTTCCAGGACTTCTAAGGAAGAAAGAAGACAAAGTCCCTGTTGGACCCACCTTGACGTTTGTTTCATGTTCATACATCACTTTTAGGCTACATTATCACCAGCCCTGTTCAGTCCATTTGATAAAGTCCGGTTCGGTTAGTGAGGTGTGAATGCTCATGCTAATGGACCTCTGGTTCTACAAACCTCGGTCTGGGTTTGGTTGAAGTGAACTCTGGCTTGGTTTGAATGCATATGTGAATGCCAAGCGGACCGGAGCCCGCTCCAAAAGCAGGAAGTGGAATACAGTGCAGGGCATTCTGGGTAAATACAACCAAAGCTAATGTGCTAGCCTAGCGAGAGAAATTACTTGTGGTATTCAACCAAAGACGAGACATAAATCCTCCAACCGCTAAAAAGCACTCCAATTTAGTTTTCATTTGGTGAAAGAGGAAGTCAAGCTCAGTGTCTTCAGAGGTTTGTATGTAATTTTCTTCAGTGGTTCTTTGTGCAGTGCCCCCCACAGGCCAGGAGGGGAACAGGTTGCTCAAAGGGTTTGGTTGGTTTGACTCAGAGCAGAGAGAAAGAACAGCAGCTGGAGATGGAACAGAAAAAGAAGATTTGAACCCAATATAACCAAGTCAACCAGACCATCAGGAGGGAATACAACCTTAGATCCAAATCTATCGGGAATAAAACTCAAATTAATATTTAAAAAAAATGTTAAAAGTTAACCATCCTTTCATGACCCAGGTTCAGTTAGAGATTGAAAGGTGTTATATGAGTGATGAGTGTGGCCTCACCTGGGGTGTGGTCGGTCTCCATCAGGAGGCGGAGCCAGTCATTCATGCCGTCATCAGGGGTTAGTTGACTCCTGCTGGAGTAGCTGAGACCAGGAGGAGAGCGAAAAGGCCGGTGGCTTGTCTCCGGCTGCCGGACGAAGGAAAACAGGTCTGTCATTCAGAGTTCTGACTCGGAACCGCGTTCAGACATCATTAAGTCTACCTGCAGCACAAACCGATAGACTGAATAAAACCAGTTTTATCACCCCGCAGGGTTCTGTTATGAACCAGCCCTGAGGAGAACCATACATGTCTCCATGTTCTCCAAACCAGGCTCACAGGCTCAACATGAAACACTTCAGTGATCAGGGGCCAGACTCGTTTAAATTGCCGAGCTGTTGCAGTTACGCTGCAGCTGGTTTATCAGCCTCTATGTGAGGACAAGCTAACCCAAGGCAGAGTCCATGAACCATGAGCCCAGATAAAGACTTTGGGATATCTACAGTCTGTCAGAATCCAAACATCAACCTATTAACTGGTTGGTCTAGACTTACTTTAGTTTCAGTCAATGAAGCAAACCATTTGAGTGTATGATGTGGTTTAAAAACCAAAATCAAGACTACTGCACAACCAGCAGTGGCTACTTCACATGGCACTACAAACACTGTATACCAACGATTTTTCTTAACATTTCCTTTAAAGAAGAAAGTACAAGTTGCAGGAGACCAACCTAGGTGAAGCTGCTAGCCAATCCAATGCTGACAAACAGCAGAGGAAATAGACAATCCAGTGGATGACCAGGCTAGGCATGTTAGCCACCTGCTTGGTAACCAGGCCGCCCATCATTAATGAGATCAGTAGATTGGTTTGGGACGGATATGGCCTCTTGCTACAAGGAAGTAGCCCCTGCTGGGTGGACAATAGAAGGATATATAAATACTGCCACATGTGACTGATCACCCCTTGACTTGCAGGACTGATGGGCAGCTGTAGAAAACTAGCTAGATGTTTACATCAGACCATCGTTTGGAGGCAGAAACCACTTCCTCCTGCAATAATCAGCGAGTACAGAGGCAAGGCCTTACTGGGGACAGCGGGACGGTCCAGGCTCCAGAAACGTCCACAGACAGAGGAGACACCGAGGAGGCATCAGAGGCTGCAGGAGTCTCCTTCTCTCTCTGCTTGTCTCCTCCGTCCTCGCACAGGTCCGACGTCATCTTGGCCAGCTGGCTCTGCCTGCAGACACCAGAGGAGGGTGAGACGCTGCGCTTTCTGCTGCCGAGAGCGTCCAGCAGGGGGCGGCAGAGGCTCCACCTACAGCTGCTCCACTGGGTCGGGCGTGTCCGGCGCATCGCTGGCCGGAGGGTCCCACAGGTGCAGCGCGCGCCTCCACAGACGCACCTGCATGTCCCACGAGCGTCGGCTGTACTTCCGGTACTTGTTGGGCGTGGCTGGGTGGAGCTTCGGGTCCCGCAGGTGTCTGTGGAGGAGATCAACCGATCAGGAGGTGGAGCCTAAGCCTTCAGAGTACAGGTGGGCATTTATCGTGACAATTTATCATTGTCAAGAAATTTCAAATAATGATGCTTAAAAAAACCCTAAATTGTCCATATCGTGATTTAAGTATTTTCTCTACTATTTATGCCATGAGTATATTATTACATATCAAATTTGAAAATATGATTAATTGCAGCTACTGTGTGCAGTTCAGTGATGCTGGTGACAGTGGTGTCCTACAGCAGTGTTTTTTAAACGGTAGCCAACAGGGGGCGCTGTGGAGGAGACGGAGAGAAGATGAGGGGGGGAAAAGCATGCAAAAATTAAAAAAAAAAAAATTAATCCCAGAAATGTTTAAACCTTGCATTTATCTTGATTTTTTTCTGTTTTCCAAACTCTTTTTGTTAAATACAAGTTTAAATAATTTATTTAAATGTAATTTACTTGGCTGCTGCCAGTCAAATTCATCAAGTTGTGTTGCTCCTCGAGCTAGCACAGCTAGAAATGGAAACATTGCTGACAAGACAAAGGACCCCTGCTGCAACAAATCATAAGAACTTAATTTGTATTAATGCGATTAATAAAAATTACATATTTTCCTGTAATCAAAAGACTGGACGGTGTTGAAAAATATATTCCAATAAAATACAATTTTCTGCCAAGGTTATCTAAAATTCAAATGGTATGAGGTTAGCACTTATGCTAAATGAATTTAATTAAATGGTGAATAAAATCACCCTGAAAGTTAATGTTTCTTTACACACTGATTGTGGGTTAATTAAAAAGTAATTAATAGTTTGCATCCCGACTTCAGAGATGGTTTCTCACTTGGGGACCTGCTGCAGGTAGTTCTGGTAGCCACTGGTGTTCTTCCCATACTGGATCTGCTTCTGGCGGCGCTTCAGGACCGCCGCATTCGTCTCGGTGTTGGCCGGGTCTGGCAATCGGGGGTAGCAGCGGGGGAACGAAGGCCTGCAGGAAACGAAGGCCGAGCCGTCACCATGGAGACCAAACCCGCCATAAAGCAGGCCGAAACATGCTGCGCAAATCAGCCGAGGTTCAAACAAACCCGACCAGTCTGGGTCACCGTCACGCTGACCTTTTCCCGTCCACGTCGTCCGTCCCCACCGCCACACTGCTGGTGGACACCTTGAGGATGCAGCGCTCCAGGATGGACGGCCTGCCGAGGACAACCTTAAGAATCAGCAACTCAAGAAAACATTTTTAAAAACTGCAGCCTTAAAAATGAGGGCGTTTTGACATTTTTGAACAATAAAAAGTAGAAGGTTTGGTTATTAAAGGATGAATACTTCATCTAGTAGATTGAAATTTTTTGGGTCATAGTTTTGTTCACAAATGGCCCCCGAGCCGCACTTTGGATACCCCTAATTTATTTTCATTTTTCAGACTGAAGGTTTGTCCTGATCTACACATTTTTCTTCCAGCAGCATCAGGAGCCTGAAGTCCTGAATGAAATGATCCAGACAGCTTTAAGAGTCTGGATCCCAGGAAGAAAACAATGAAGTACTGCGGTGCAGAGAAGCGGCTCGGTGGAGATACAAACCGGCGAGGCTTGCTTCCGGTTCGCTCTCGTCCTCGAAATCCGCTTGCAGCCGAAGGAGACGGGATCGGAGACGTGTTGCTGGAAAACCAGAAGGAAAACCCTTATGGAGCAAATATCCAACACAATGCAGACAATTCAGGAGATCACTCAAGAGAAAAAAAATCTGGAAACGCCAGCTTCCAGAAGAGATAAAAAACTTCCAACACGACGTTGAGTAAAAGTGAAAATTATGAGTGTAAAACTTTCTCTATGAAGTCTTGCTCCAGTATAATAATGACTTCCAGTTGGACTTTTAATTTTTCTTTCATAGCAGAAATTTGTCTCCATAAAAAAAAAAAAAAAAAAAATTCAGCTGTGCTGCCCCCTGGAGAGAAAGAACCTGAACTGCAGTCTGGATCAAAGGCAAATAAGACCTGCTGGAGTTTAATTATCCATCCCTTCCTTTAGGGGGCAGCACTTACCTGAATTCCCGCTAGTAGCCGGTGACCAGGTGAGCCACCTACCTGACCAGGGTGTCGAAGACGGAGCTGCAGCCGGGGAGGAGCCACGGTTCGGGAGAGGAGCTTCCCTGGGCAGCGGGCATCAGGTCGGGAACGCCGCTCCACATCGCCGCGGACCAAGAATTGGCACAAACACACGACCAGGGGCTGGAAGAGAAGCTGGCAGAACCGGGTCAGAGGGACATGTTTTACTTAAGTTCCCCCCCCCCCATAATATTTAGACTTTGTTTGATAAACTAGTAAAGTTTATTTAATCTCGAACCTTTTTACATTTTCACCTAAAGATCTGAATTAAAGTTAGAAAACAACTGTTCCGTACAGTGAAATATTTCAAGAATTTATTTATGCATTTTCAAGTTTAAAATCTCAAATTCGTGAAAAAAATCATTTCAAAGCCTGAGTTTTACATCCGACCAATAAAATTATTTTAATCCATAAACGTTCCTCCTCTTCTGCTCTCCGTTCTGGTCTGGGCTCCATGAGTTCCTGTATTCATGCGGTGTGGCATGCAGGTTCTGCTGAGGTTTTGATTACTCTGATAGAACCTCAGCTCGTCTTCATCGTTGGTTCTGGTGTCTCATGTTCCTCTTGACTCCATAGATTCCCCATGAGGCTATAGGTCAGTCCAGTTTGCTGGTGTTACCATGGTGATTAAAGCAGGTACTGTAGGTTGGTACCAAGTCCAGCTGGAAAATGGAACCAGGAGGAGCTCTAAACTCCTCCGCTGCATTGACTGAACTCCAGGAGACCCAGTGGACCAGAACCAGATGATGTCATGGTGACCCAGATCATCACCAACAGGAAGCAATCTGGTTCTTTCCACTCGTCCTCCAGTAGACGAAGAAAAAAGTCATTTTGCTTCATAATCCTCTCAAGGTTGACTTCAGTTTTATTACTACCACACTTTATCCTTCCACTCAACTTTCCAGTAGGTTTTAATACAGAACTCTGAACGGACAGCTTCTTTAGCTTTGACCTTTTGTCGCTTAAATGTGCAGAAAGCGAGTGTCTGGGTCAGCAGACTTCCTCATTAATGAATTAATTATCCATTTTATTGATTTAATTGTCTGAAAAACCCAACAGTTCATTAACTGTAAGAGGGGAAAAAAAAGTTTTACATTTAAATTGACCAAAACCAGAAAGCCTTTGGGTGACGATGCCGATGGAAATCAGTTTTATTTGACTGATTCTGGGTGATACCCTCTGAATACACACCATTAAGCCTGGGAGGTGAAACTCAGGACCAAACACAGCAAGAGTCCGAACCAGCCGGTCCAAATGGGTCAAGAAATAAACCCAAAATAGGTTCAAAGCGCAGAACTTTAACATTTAGAGTGTAATCAGATTAACAGCCAACAGGTCAGAAAGACAGAGCTCAATGTAAATTACAGGAAACAGTTCTCCTCTAAATTAGAAACTGGTTCTACAAACTCTGCCTGCAGGTTCATGTTCTGGTTCTGGTTCGTACCTGGAGGACAGCAGCGGACTCTGGGCTGCTGGTTTCACTCCGCTGGTTGACATTTCTGCTCTTCTCTTCAGACAGACACGCCATCATTCTGATTCTCAGCCTTATAATGAGGCGCACCTGCGGCGCTGGAAAGGGGGCGGGGCCCAAAGCTCACCTGACCACACCTGGGTTACCTTCCGTCTCTGGCGCTTCTCTTCTGAAACTGTAATCATTTCACAACCAGTTTACTCACTTCCGTTCACCTGTAGGACAGCATTTTAGCTGTTTATATTTTCCTCTGTTAAAATCTGCCTGGTTTGCCATCACTACCTGCCTGTCCTGCAGGGGGCGCTGCAAATCACAAATTTAAAAGTCAGTTTCAGCTATTTCCGGGGTAAGTTGTTTGCCAACCGCCATAAAACAAGAAGAAGAAGAAGAAGAAGAAGGGAAGTGAGGACTTGTGGAGAAGCTCAAACGGCGGATTCCGGGCATAAACTGGTTTGTGACTGGATTAGGATGAAAAAGATTACATTTTTAAATGGAGTCAAGGAGAAAAGAATGATGAGGAGATTTTCGAGTGGGAAGTGCCTACTGAATTATTAAAAATAGTGAAACAACCTTGAATAACACAAACTCGAACCTCCGTTTCTTGTTTTCCCCCTTTGTTTCCTTTAATCGGTTTAACTTATTCTGTTTTATAAATCTTTATGTATGTATTGTCTTGGTGTGTTCCTTTTTGAGTTAACAATGGTATGTTGTGACAATGTAAACTTTGGACTATTGTCCTATTGGACAAGGTGATTTATGTAAAGAACCAATAAAAATCTTTGAAAATTGAAATTGAAATTGGATTAGGATGACAACTAAGGCAGATGGAGGTGGTGAGGATGATGATATGGATTTTGACGATTGGACTCCGGTAGGAAGAGGAAGAGGTAGAGGTAAAGATAAAGTTTTGAAAGAGGATAGAGTAATTGGTAGCCAGAATAGTAAGCGAACTTTGGAAGAATGCAGCTCAGATGAGGAAAATAGAGTGGTTAGGAAGAAAGTAACAAACGAAGAATTTAAGGTAATTCTTAAATTCAGGAAGGAAGATATGAATATTAACTTAAGTCCGATACAAGTTTCAAGAGAAATAAAAAAGAAAATAGGTGAGGTAGAGTTTGTTAAAACATTACGAGATGGAAACATGTTGATAAAATACAAATCTGAAGACCAAAAGAATAAATGCTTGAAGACTGACAACATTTGCAAAAAAGTAGTTGGTGAGAAAGTAATTGTTGGAGAAAATAGAGTATCACGTGGTGTTATCACTGGTATTCCGCTGGAGGAGGATTTAGACAGACTCAAAAAGAACATACAGGGGGGAGAAGTTCGGAGATTGAAAAGATTGTTGAAGCATGTGAATGGAGAAAAAATGGAGAGCCTATCGATTCTTTTGGAGTTTCAAGGAGAAGTCCTTCCTGATAAGGTTAAAATTGGATTCATGAGTTTTCCTGTGAGACCATATGTCCCTCCCCCTTTGCGCTGTTTTAAATGCCAAAGGTATGGTCATATTGCAGCAGTGTGTAAAGGGAAACAAAGATGTGCCAAATGTGGAGGAGATCATCGATATGATGAATGTGGAGTGGATGTACAAGTGAAATGCTGTAATTGTGGTGGTCAGCATAATGTAGCGTATGGAGGTTGTGAGGCAAGGAAAAAGGCAGCAGAAATTCAACAGCTGAGAACAATTAAAAACATCACTTATGCAGAGGCAACAAAAAGTATTCAAGAGAAAAGAGCGGTTCAGGAAAATCAACAAGTAATGTCTAGCATTAGGGCTGAGCCCAGTAAGATTTCACAATCTGGAATGGAAATCACAATGGATAAATTAATATTATTCATGGCATATGTAATCAACTGTACTGATCAAGTAAAACAGAAAACAGAAAAGATTAAAATTATAGTGAAAGGTGCAGAAAAATTTTTAGATGTGAAGGATTTATCTTGGGAACTAATAAATAAAAGGCTTGAAATAGATGGAAAACAAGGTGGAGGAAGAATGTAATGATTATCTTACAATGGAATGCAAGAAGTCTAATAGCAAATGGTCAAGAATTTAAAGGTTATATAAACTGTTTGGAAATTAAACCAGATATTATTTGTGTTCAGGAAACATGGCTTAAACCAGAGCTAGATTTTGTGATAGCAGGATATGATAGCATTAGACGGGATAGGGAGCAAGAAAGTGGAGGAGGTTGTGTAATATTTGTTAAGCAAGGGATTCAGTATAGGTTTGTAGATAAAGGATCATCTTTAGAATGGATAGCTGTGGAAATCTGGATTAATAAGGAAAATATTAAGATATTAAATTTTTATAATCCATGTAAAAAACTGAATTTAGATCAAATGGAGGATATGTTTAAAAGTCTAGGTAGAAATCTAATTTGTTGTGGAGATTTTAATGCCTATAGCACTGTGTGGGGTCATAAAAATGATGCAAACGGAGAAGTGGTAGAACAATTAATGGATAAGAAGCAATTGGTTTGTATTAATGATGGAGAAGGGACAAGAATTGATATTAGAAATGGAAATGAATCAGCACTAGATCTAACTCTAGTATCAGTGAATTTTGCCGGGATTAGTAATTGGAAAGTTTTAAAGGAATCTACATTAGGAAGTGATCATTATCCTATTGTGATTGAAATCGGTTTAGAAATAGGGAAAGATGATAATAGAAATATAGAAAGATGGATATTTAGAAATGTTGATTGGGAAAAATATAAAATAATAAGTGATGAAAAACTGCTAAAGGTTCATTTTGATTTGGATATAGATAGTGTAAACTCTTCTATTTGTGAAGCTATTTCAGGAGCAGCACATGGAACAATTCAAAGGAAAAAAGGAAAGTATAGGAAAAAAATAGTACCATGGTGGACAAAGGAATGTGATTTGGCAATTAAATCCAGAAATAAAGCCTTTAGGTTGTTAAAGAGAAATCAGAATTTTGAGAATTTGCTGGGATATAAAAAGTCACAGGCTTTGGTTAAAAGAACGGTAAAAAGTGCTAAAAAGGTTTATTGGGGAAATTTCTGTAATACAGTAGGAAGGGAAACAAAGATTTCAAAAATTTGGGGAATGATTAAACGAATGAATGGAATTAGAAGTGAATATGGATATCCAGTTCTTAAGAATGGAGATGAAATGGCTTTAAATGAGGAGGAGGAGAAGGCAAATATGATGGCTAGGAAATTTGTTGAAATTCATAGTAGCAATAATTTAAATACAGAAGAAATAAGGAAAAGAGTTTCTATTATTAAGGAAAATATTAACCTGTTAGAAGTAGATACAGAATATAATGATCTATTGAATAATTCCTTTTCATTATTTGAATTAAACAACGCTTTAAGGAAAGCAAAAAATTCTTCTCCAGGAAAAGACAATATTTCTTATATTATGATTAAAAAACTTAGTATTTCATCCAAAAAGATATTATTAGATTTCTTTAATAAGATATGGGACGGGGGTATTTTACCTCTGGCATGGAAAGAAGCAATCATAGTTCCAATCTTAAAACCAGGTAAAGAGAAGTCAAATCCTACAAGTTATAGACCTATTGCGTTAACTTCACATATATGCAAAATAATGGAAAGAATGATAAATGAAAGATTGAGTTATTTTGTGGAGAAGAAGGGGTATTTGAAAAAATTTCAAAGTGGATTTAGGAAAGGTAGAAGCACTATGGATCCTATTTTGTGTTTAGAACATGAAATCAGAAAAGGGCAAGTTAATAAGGAGAGTGTGGTGGCGGTTTTCTTTGACATAGAGAAAGCTTATGATATGATGTGGAAAGAAGGGTTTTTAATTAAATTAAGGAAAATGGGGGTTAGAGGGTCAATGTTTAATTGGATAAAAGATTTTTTACATAATAGATCTATACAAGTAAGAATAGGTCAACAGTTGTCAGAAAAATGTTTTGTTGAAAATGGAACTCCTCAAGGAAGTATTGTGAGTCCTTTATTTTTCTCTATTATGATTAATGATATGTTTGACAATTTGGAGAGTGGTATGGGTTGTTCATTATTTGCTGATGATGGAGCAATTTGGAAGAGGGGTAAGAACTTGAAATTTATAGTTAAGAAATTACAAGAAGCAATATATAGTATAGAAGAGTGGTCATATAATTGGGGTTTTAAAATTTCAATAGATAAAACAAAGACCTTATTTTTCACTAGAAAGAAAGTATCTAATGATTTAAAATTGTATTTGTATAAACATGATTTAGAAAGAGTAAATGAGTTTAAATTTTTGGGTTTGTGGATGGATGAAAAACTTACTTGGAGTAGACATATTCAAAAAGTAGTGGATAAATGTAAGAGAGTTTTAAATATTATGAGGTGTTTGGTGGGAAGAGAGTGGGGCGCTGAGAGAAAAGCATTGAAAATAATATATACGGGTTTAATAAGATCTGTATTAGACTATGGTAGTCTGGCCTTTGGATCAGCATCAGAAACACTTCTTAAAAAATTAGACATTATTCAGTATCAAGCCTTGAGGTTGTGTACAGGAGCCATCAGAACAACTCCGATCTCAGCTTTGTTAGTTGAAATGGGGGAAATACCACTTTACCTCAGAAGATTACAGTTAAGATTATCTTACTGGAGTTATTTAAAGGGTCAGTATGAAAATCATCCATGTCAAGAAATTTTAAAACCTAGCTGGGAAAAGGGGAAAAAGACTTTAAAATCCTTTGGTTGGGAGATAGAGAGGGACGTGAAAGATTTTGATTTATCATCTATAAAAATGAGTGAAACTGTTCCATTATCACCGGTCCATCCATCTCTGTTTCATGAAATCATTGTGGATTTATCTTTGTTGGAGAAGAGGAAAAAAGGAAATATTTTAGAATCATACTCAGTGCAAGCATATATAGAAAATAAATACTTTAATTATGTTCAAGTGTATACAGATGCATCTAAAAGTTTAAGTAGCAACAATGGGGTGTCATTTATCGTTCCAGGATTTAGTATTAAAAAATGTAAGAGGATTTCTGATGACGTCTCAGTGTTTACAGGGGAAATGATGGGAATAATTCTGGCATTAGGATGGATTGAAGAGGTTCGTCCTCTGAGAAGTTTAATTTGTTCTGATTCAAGTTCATCATTATGTTCAATTAAGCATAATCAGTCTAATAGTAGGCCAGACCTTTTATTTGAGATTCAGTTAATACTTTATAGAATTCAGGCCATGGAATTAATTGTCATTTTTACATGGGTTCCATCGCATATAGGAATAAAAGGAAATGAGTTGGCGGACAAATATGCAAAACAAGCTTCAAAAAATAGTTGCATTGAGATACTGATTCCTTTTAGTAAAGAGGAAATAAAATCTATTATAAAACAAAAGGTTAAGGGAAGATGGCAGAAGCAGTGGGAAGAAGAAAGAACTGGTAGATGGCTTTATTGTATTCAAAGGACAGTTGGTGCAATGAGGGCAACAGAAAGAAGTAGAAAAGAAGAAAACATTATATCCAGATTACGTTTTGGTCATACAGGTTTAAACAGTACACTATTTAAAATGGGGAAACATCCATCAGGTAATTGTGATCTTTGCCTTCAAGAAGAGACAGTAGAACATGTTTTATTGTTATGTCCAAAGTACTCCGAGGAGAGAAGGAAATTAGAATATAGGCTTCTTAAGAATAAGTTACAGTTAAAAATACCAGATATTTTGGGATATTCCTCTTCCTCTGAATATTTATGTTATTTCATAAAATTTCTTAAGAAAACTAAACTGATAGAAAGGATTTAGTGTTTTTTTTTTGTTTTTTGTTTTTTTTTATTATTTTATTTTATTTTTTTAAGTTGCGTCCTGATCCACACTCCATACCAGTAGGTGGCGGTAATGCACACCATTAAGTTGCTTGCCAACCGCCATTAAAAACAAAAAGACGAAGAAGAAGAAGAAGCTATTTCCGGTAACCGAGTAAACAAGATGGCGTCAGGCAGTGGGGTGAGTTTTTCACTATTATAGTTTAAATATTTAATTTGTACTTTTTAAACATCAAACCTTAAGTGTCCGTAAATATTCGGGTTTCACCTTCGACCGGAACCGCTTTCAGCTCCGCCTGAAGCCGTCTATTGAGCTTCTGAGCGCTGATGCTAGCGGCTAGCATGCTAACAGACCACGACGAAAACAATAATCAGGCCTTTAGTCACAGTTTGTGACCATATGTACATTTAAACTCGAGCTTCAGTCGGTACCAGTCGTTCGTGTGTTTCTGGTTTTATTCTGAAGCAAAACCGACGATAAATAAACGCTTAGCTTTTAGCAGAAGCTCAGCTAACCGCTACAACCCAACTTCCGGTCTGTCAAAATAAAATAGTTCTCGGCTTGCGCAATGATTAAAAAATCTAATTGTATGAGATTTTAAAAGTAAAAGTTATAATTCTGTATTAAAGTAGAAAATAGTGTTTGCTATTACGTAATTGAATCTCACTTTGGGTTCTACATCATCTTAAAGAATAAAAAAATGCATGTAATTATTTATTCAATTCAACAATACTAAATTTATCCTAAAGGGAAACTAAATGTTGCTGTAACTGATCACCTGAATATCTTCAGAGAATCCTTGATCATCTCCAGTAGCAAGAAATCTGTAGAGGCCTCTGACTGAAGACTTACTGTATGACAGTAATGTTTAATCTTTTCAGTTTCCTGAGGAGCTATAACTACTATAAAAAATATATTATATGATAAAGTGAAGTATTTATAATATAAACATTTTCATCACTGCAGAAAAAACACATCTGGTCAAAGGTTAATTTTGCAGAATTTATTTCAGTTTACTTCTCCCTGATTCAGAACAAAAATTGTTCAATCTGGTAAGGTAAACCGGAGGTTTCTGAGGATCCGTTTCTCTGGAAGCTTTTCTCATGTTCAACTTTGACCTCTTCCAGTCGAGTAAGAACGACTTCCGTCGGAAATGGGACAAAGACGAGTACGAGTCTCTGGCTCAGAAACGTCTGGTGGAGGAGAGGGAGCTGGAGAAGAGGGATGGTGAGGAGAACTGTCTTCAACATGGCTTCACCTCCTGTTTCTGTCTGCTGATTAGAAGCAGAGCTCTGATTTCCCAGAGGTCATAGGTTAAAGCTTTTCTCTGCGTTCCTCCAGGGAAGATTGTCCCGCCTGTCAAGCGGGAACTCCTGCGTCACCGGGACTACAAGGTGGACCTGGAGTCCAAGCTGGGGAAGACCATCGTCATCACCAAGACGACGCCGCAGGCTGAGATGGGCGGGTGGGTGTTCAGAGTTGGCTCCGCCCCCACGCCACCTGGCCGGTGCTGACTCTTCGTTTCTTCTTCTGCTGTTCCAGGTACTACTGCAACGTGTGCGACTGTGTGGTGAAGGACTCCATCAACTTCCTGGATCACATCAACGGGAAGAAACGTGAGTCCTCAAACCAGCAACTGTTACTATGGAAACGCTGTGTTTTGGCTTAGTGTGAGTCCATCAGCTGAGCCATCTGAGTCAGACTCGTCTCTCTAGTCTGGACTTGAATCTTGTAGCCATAGCAGCCGGTTGCTAAGATCTAGCCGCTGTTAGCTGAAAGAGCAGCCATTTTGTTTACGGCAGTAGAGATGGTCGTCGCCATCAAAAAATATTAGTAAATTCAGAAATATGATTAAATAAAGTATCTGGTGGTTTAGTGATATAAATCAAACTTCTTTCAGCGTGTTTCTGTGCATGTGGCGTCCTGAAGTCGTTTATTTAAAATAGAAACGGTTTAAGATCAGCAGTTACCTAAAAAAGGAGTAATAGGTCTTATCATCATTTTCATGGTTATCACAATAGTACTACAAAATACTGAGATCACATTCTAAGTCCATGTTGCCCATGCCTTCGTTGACACACTATTTTAGGGTCAGAGGTCAAGTTTGGATGTAGGACGTGAATGCAGGTACTAAAAGGAAAGGAAGTCAAAGTCCTAATATGTAAACTGTATGTGTGTGTGTACGGGGGTGTGTGTGTGAGCAGACCAGAGGAACCTGGGCATGTCGATGCGGGTGGAGCGCTCGTCTCTGGATCAGGTGAAGAAACGCTTCGAGGTGAACAAGAAGAAGCTGGAGGAGAAGCAGAAGGAGTATGACTTTGAGGAGCGAATGAAGGAGCTGAGGGAGGAGGTGAGTCAGGCCACGCCCCCTGCTGGCCCCCTGACCTTACTGCGCTCCACACATGCACAATAAAACCATCAGAAACAAAGCGGATTCCCTATCCAGACTTTATTTACCTTCTTAGACTGACTTAGACTTAGACTGACTTTATTGTCATTTTGCATGCACAGGGTGTATACAGAACGAAATTTTGTTGCATACGGCTCAGGACAATGTTTTGAGCTTCCAATGTTGTGAGGTTACTCCAGAATAAAATAAAATACAGTATAAAATATGAATATAAATCTAAATATAAAATATAAAGTGCAGGACTGACAGTAAAATAGAAGTTATTTAGCTCTGTACATGTGCAAGGTATAAAGTGGAGACCAGATTTTAAGTGCAGTCCAGTTAAGAGTTCAGCAGTCTGATGGCAAGTCGGAAAAAGCTGTTTCGGAACCTGGTGGACCTGCACTGGATGCTGCGGAACCTCTTTCCAGAGGGCTTTCTGTCTTAGAAATCAATTTTTATTTTATCTGAATAATTAGTAGTTGAGTTTATCCAGAAAATAAAATGTTAATGAGGGAGCATTACTGCCAGCTACTGGTGAGGAGTTTGGGCCAAATGTTGCTACAAAAAAAAAAGAAGAAAACTGTTAACACTAGAATTTGCCCTGGTGGTTTTTACTTCTGAAGTCTTTCTGAGATAAAACAGCAGGTCTAGTCTTGGCTGTGATTGGTTGATACATGAAACAAAATAATACTCATTAAACCAAATCAGGAGTTTAAATTTATTTTGTTTTAAATTTGCTCCTTTTTTCTATCTACAATGGCCCTAATCACCCTGCTGCAGGTCCTGGTCAAACTGGCCGGTCAATGGTTTGTACTGCAGTGTATTTAGTCAGAGTGACGCCTCCTGTCCTCATAGCCTGTCTCTGCGGCCTGTGTCTCCTGCAGGAGGAGAAGGCGAAGGCCTACAAGAAGGAGAAGCAGAAGGAGAGGAAGCGGCGAGCTGAGGACGACGTGGAGCTGGAGGAGGACGACGAGATGGCCGCCGTCATGGGATTCTCCGGGTTCGGCTCGTCCAAGAAGAGCCACTGACTTCTGCACACTGGGACCAGTTCCTGCTGCACACTGGGACTAGTTCAGAGACTCAGATCAGGACTCGTCCTGCTCTGCATTCCCAGACAGACTCTTATTTTGGCAGGTTGTGTGGCTCTGAGCAGCTGGTTAGTCAGACGCCGTGACCCAGTAGGCTGTTCTCCTGCGGAGTCGGACTGCGACCCGTCAGCCAATCAGCATCCAGCGTCGTCTGGGTTCGCTGCGTTCAGCGTTTCTGTTGAAAGTGGAAATGATTGGAATCAGGAGGAGAAGCTGCTTTTATTTCTGTTCATATTTTAATAAAATCATTGACTTCTGGATGATTGTTGTAGTTTCAGCTGCTGAAACATTTTAATTGCATAATTCAGTTCATCTGCAGGATGATGGATTATTAATCTGATCATTTTAAAGCAGATTCTTTCTGATCCGAGACGCTGAACGAGTTCAGCCTCTATCTGCGGCGCCGTGGCGTTTGATCAACAGGAAGTAGACAAGGAAGTTGGTTGTTTCCTCTGCGCTGCTGAAAAATGACCAGAACCAGCTGATCATCCAGATCAGAACAAAATGTTATTTTTACTCTGCTGAGCATCTATATCCTGGATGTACACACACAAAAAAATAAAAAATGACATTAAAAAAATGAAATTATTTTTTTCCCAGGAATAGGAACTCTGTTTAATCACACAGTGAAATATTTCAGCCTTCATTTGTAAATGGACTGAACTCATATAGCGCTTTTCCAGTCATTTTGACCAGTCAAAGCGCTTTACACTAGAGTCACATTCACCCAGTTGCACTCACAAACACACACATATGCAATTTGGGGTTAAGTGCCTTGCCCAGAGGTACATAGACATGTGGCAGGAGGAAGCTGGAATCGTACCTACAACCTTCGGATCGCAAGACGACTACTCTACCAAAGAGCCACAGTCACCCCAGAATCATGTTCTGGTCCATGATTCTGGACCAGAGAACTCAACAGAAATCAGAATATTCCGTGAGATCAATAAAACAAACTAAACAGGAGGGTGCTGTGGTGGCGTAGTGGTTAGCACGCCCCACGTTTGGAGGACTTAGCCCTCGACGCGGACGTCGCGGGTTCGACTCCCGGTCCTGATGACCTTTACTGCATGTCTTCCCCCCTCTCCTCACTCTCCTTCCTGTCTGCCTACTGTACAAAAAATAATATGAGCCACTAGCGCCGCAAAAACTCTTCGGAGAAAAAAATGGAAAAACCCCCCAATTTAAACAGAAAAATGTTCTTCAGTTCTGGTCTGGGTTCCTTTAGCTTTAATTACTGCATCAGTGGCATGAAGGAGCTTCTGCTGATAAAACATTCATCTTCATCGTTGGTCCCTCCTCTTCCTCCAGACTCTGTAGGGTGTCTGTTCGATTTCTAAATGAAATGGAAACTTTTATGTTCAACACACTGTTCTTAGAGGGCCAGTATCATATTTTTCAGTCACATAATTCCATTTTATAGCACAATCAAGCGACTATTTTACCTTCAGTTATTTATTGCCTAACAATTGGGCCTCTGTCTCTTTAAGAAGCTCCTGCTCTTTCCGACACTCAGAACATCATGAAGCTGATTACAACCGTTGTTAGGAGTTCAGCAGATGTGGAGTTCCTAGGTGTTTGCTAGTTGCTGCTGCCAGTAGTTTGCAGGAGCACAGTGGGAGTGGGAGGTGGAGCTTTGTTGAAATAGGTGCTTAGGCCCTCTGAATGGTTACCATGGAGACCAGGGCAACATTCCAGGTTTGTTTTTACTGAGAGTATAACACAACATGATGTAAAGCTCACAAAAGTACATTTTTTATAATACTGCCCCTTTAGATTTTTTACACTTTTTCCTTCCACTCAACCTTCCTTCAGTAGCACAGCACTCTGAGCAACCATCTTCACCTTATGTGTTCAGGAAACCTCTGCAGGTGTTTGGAACACCAGGAGTTTCTAATATTTAACATGTTTCTGAGCGTTTTTATTTTCTTTAACTCATAATCATCAAGAAATATTAACATTTTCATGCTATATTAATGTAATATGAGTTTTTTCTGAAATAAGAAACAGAAATCTTGAATAGATAGATTTTATTACACACTCAAAGTCCAAATTATATAAAAATGAAAACAATTAATACAATAGAAGAATAAAAAGTACATGAAAAAGGCCCCTAACCAGTCAGGAGGCAGTCATACCAATGTCTCCAAAGTACAGGTGAGTACTTTACTGCAAGGGATTTAATATTAGTCAACAGTAGGATAATTCCATTGTTAGACTCATTTAGACGACAAATAAATTTATACATAAGCTTTCTTAAAACAGCCTGCAAAGTGCTGACGCGAGCAGATACAAACAGTTCACTGGCACTGGTCCATCTGGGCTTATTAAACAAGAGTCTCAGTGCATCATTATAAGCCACCTTCAATCTTCGAAGACTGGCTTTTTTAAAGTTGCACCACAAATGTGCAGCATACAGTGATGTCCATCCATCCATCCATCCATTTTCTGTGCACCCTTGTCCCTAATGGGGTCGGGAGGGTTGCTGGTGCCTATCCCCAGCTACGTTCCGGGCGAGAGGCGGGGTACACCCTGGACAGGTCGCCAGTCTGTCGCAGGGCAACACAGAGACATACAGGACAAACAACCATGCACACACACTCACACCTAGGGAGAATTTAGAGAAACCAATTGACCTGACAGTCATGTTTTTGGACCGCGGGAGGAAGCCGGAGTACCCGGAGAGAACCCACGCATGCACAGGGAGAACATGCAAACTCCATGCAGAAAGACCCCGGCCGGGAATCGAACCCAGGACCTTCTTGCTGCAAGGCAACAGTGCTACCAACTGCGCCACTGTGCAGCCCCAGTGATGTACAATATGCTCTAAACAAGTTCAGTTTCACTTCATCAGAACAGAATCCAAACTTACGGACCGGATATTTGCCTAAGCAAATATCATTCGAACCTGACGGTAAACGTCCTCGTCATCAGACAGACGGTCTGTCAACACATGACCAAGATATTTTACTTCATTTGAGACGTTCAATAAAATCCCAGACAGCTTGAAATTTGGAAATACCCTATTTTTGTCCTCTTTAGTGTGACAAATCAAAATGAGACTTTTTGATGGATTGAATTCAACATCATTTAATTCACCGTATGCTGAACAGACATTAAGCAGCTTCTGAAGACCAGCTGAACTAAAAACCAGTAGGTCATCAGCGTACATTAAATGATTTATAATTGTATCTCCAACCATACAGCCAGTTGTACACAGGTTTAGCTGCTTAGAGAGGTCATTCATATAAAAATGAAACAATATAGGGCAGGGGTGTCCAAAGTCGGTCCTTGAGGGATAGAATCCTACATGTCTTAATTCTCTCCCTAGTTTAACGCACCTGGATCAAATGATGGCTCATTAGAAGGACTAACAAGAACATTGGCATGTTCTTACATGAAAAAGTTGTTACTGCCACCATGGGAAGAACTAAAACATGCAGGATGCGGATCCTCGAGGACCGACTTTGGGCACCACTGATTTAGGGGATAAAATGCTTTCTTGTCTGACTCCATTACTGAGACGGAAGAATACAGACACACAGTTGTCCCATTTGACCTGCATAGTTTGATTAGCATACCAATAGGACAGACATCTTACTGTGCATTTGGGCACATTAGCTTGGCACAGTTTTAAAAACAGTTTTCTGGGGCGTGCCGTGGTGGCGTACCCGTATTTGGAGGCCTTCAGTCCTCGATGCGGCCGTCGCAGGTTTGACTCCCGGACCCGACAACATTTGCCGCATGTCTTCCCCCCTCTCCTTTCCTGTCAGCCCACTATCATATAAGGGACACTAGAGCCCACAAAAGACCCCCTGGAGGGGTAAAAAAAAAAAAAAGGTTTTCTGTGATTTACACGATCAAAAGCCTTAGTGATGTCTAAAAAACCGTAGAATTTTTGCTACTGTAATTATTCAATAATTCTTTTAAGCCATGTATACACAAATCAGTGCCATGTTTGTACTTGAATCCAAATTGATTGTCTGTAGACATAACTATCTTAGCAAAGTTTGGCAAAAGAATTAGCTAAGACTTTAGACAGTGTACTTGCTAGGGCTATAGGTTTATAATTATCAGAGCTGCCAATTGTTCCAGCTTTGTCTTTAATCACAGGAAATAGAAGAACCTTCGTCAAGGTGTCAGGAGTACATTGTCATGTTTTAAATCGGGTCTGTACTTAGACCCGATTTAAAAGGGTTGTCAGTAAACTACCCTGACTGCTTGTTTACTGGCTGCTGCTAGGAGAAAATAGCAGCTAGCTTGCACGATTTGCTGCAAGACAGGATGTGGCCGTCATTTGTGGTCTGTCGCCATTAGTCAACCCGACCTGGGGTTTTTATTTATGACTCAGTGCTTCAGTGAATATTTCACATGTTTACTTCCGTTGCAGTCAGAGAATTAGTCGATTGGTTTCTGTGAGGCTAAATAAAATAACCTGGTGTTAAACAGGCTCTGTTTAAACTGTTTTAATGGCCTCATATCATTTCTGATTTTCTGCTTAGAGTTCATAAAAGCACAAAATTGATTTTTGCTTAATTTAATTTTGTGCTTTTATGAACTCTAAGCAGAAAATCATCATCAATACCAGAAAAAAAGGCTTAAGAGCATCAATGTGTGTGGAATTGAACTCTATAATGTTTCACTGGGTGATGGAGTTGCTGAAATATAAATCTTTTTTGTAATAATCTCATTTATTGATGCAACCGCATGTAAAATTCATGTTCATTCATTTTGCTCCAGACTGCCCAGTGGTCGGTGGAAGTCGTCTCAATCAGAGGTTCTCTGAACTTTCTGAAGGTGTTTCAGAGTTTGTGGTTTCAATCTTAACCATCATGGTGTGAAGTGTGCCAGTTGGCTACAAATATTACCTTATGATGAGTATTTGACAGTCCGGTCTTTAATAGACACAAGAAGTCCAACATGATTCTAACCCAAGTTTTCTCCATAAGATCTGGTTTTACTCATGTAACGACACGTAGAGAGACTGTAGTGAAATGTTTCCCATTTCCAGCTGCAGCAGTTCTCTTTCTCAAACCAGTCAAACCCTTTTAGTAAACTGTTCCTTCCTCGCCTGTGGGGGCGCTGCACCAAGAACCACTGAAGGAAGCAACTCAAAAACCTCTGAAGAAGACACTGAGCACAACTTTCTCCTTCGCAAAAGGTAAACAAAAATTAAGTAGCATCAGATTTTAGCAGTTGGAGCATTTCTCTTTAGTCTTTAGCTAAAGACCACGAGATATTTCTCCTGCTATCGCTAGGCTAACGTGCTTGTTTTGATTGTATTTACCCAGAATGCCCTGCGCAGTAATCCACTTTCTGCTTTTGGAGGGGTCTGCGGTTTGCTTGATGTTCACATATGCATGACTCTAGAGGTCAGAGGTCGATAACCATTCACAACTCACCAACGTAAAGGGACTTCCTAGGCAAATGGACTGAAGTTAGATTAACAGTCTAAATGAGGATGGTGTGAACGCAGCCTAACTGATTTATATTCATTTCCTCAGTGACTGAAAATCTGTAGGCCTACCAAAATGTTTACACAAAACTGCTCAAATATTTTTGTAGAGATAAAAATAAAGATAAGATAAGATAAATCTTTATTGTCATTGTCACAAGGAAAATAAAAGAACATGATTTCAAAGGTGATTCAATCCGTCTGTCGGTGAATTCTGTCATCTAGACTGAATCAGGCCAAGAGATTCACTGGTGTTTGAACTCATAAAATTGAGAGAAATATTTTGTTAGTGGTTAGTTAGCATCACATAACAAGTCCCACAACTTGTAACTGGAATCTCTCCACTTGGATATAAGGAGTTTCAGAAACAAACAGAGCAATTGGTCAATTTAGCTAAGGCAAGATGGGAAACTAAGGAAGACTAAGCTAATGCGGGCTAACATTAGCTTGGTATGCTAAACTGAGTTCAGCTAAACTAAGTAAATTTTGATTACATTTATCACAGTTAAACAGTTTGGTTTCATCAAAGTTTTATCCTTTACTTGCTTCATCAGAAACAACATCTGTTAATGTGCACAGGAAAACGAATCATTCACTTGTAAAATGTTTCATAATTCTATAAATACATGTAAGTGGGCTAGTTGATTATTTGTATAAATTTACATTTTCATGCCACAGTGAAGCTCTTACTATAATTGTAACCACTTCTGCATCTGAAGGCTCCTTATTTTCATGTTTGCACTCCCACAATGCACCTCCTCTCCCAACTGTAGGTATCTGAATCATGGCAGGATAACGTCAGAGAAGCACTCCAGTTCTTAACACAAGTTTACGAACTAAAACATCGTAGCTTCTAGCAACACATTTACTAATGGAAGATCACATACTGTAGAAATGACTGGCAACTAATTCATAGAGATACAAACTCACAGAATAAGAAATAATACTGCAGCAATCATCACATTTTAAAGTGCTGTGGGAGCCATATTGGATATTTAGATTGGGGTTGGTGGGAAACCTTTGACTTTCCAAAGTTGGAATTGTGACTTTAGCAGGTGATCCATCCATCAAGCAATAATAAATGTTAATGTTGAAGCCTATGGAAATTTAAGAAAATTAACCAAAAAACACTGCAGTCGATGTAGAAAGTAATGTTATAAACAAAAGGCCCATTAAACACAGAGCGGAAACATTAAAGAAATACAGAATAAATGTCGATGCTAACATCCGGATGAAAGTTGAATAAATTTATTTGTTTTGTATCACATGGCATCTATCAATGAAGTATTTATTTATCTATATTTAGGACATAATATTTGAACTAAGTTTAAGTTAAAACAAAGAACTTCAGAAGAAAGGGTGATAAAGCTGTTTAAGCTAGTTCAGACTGATTGAAACTGGTTCAGACTGGTTGAAACTGGTTCAGACCGGTTGAAACCATCAGCAGCTGCTGCCAGTGTCATCATGGTGAAACTTATAACAGGTAATTTATTCTTATTCTAAACTTATAAACTCCACAAACCATCAAATATATTTAAAAATAACATTAATAAAATATTTTGTAATGTATCCACATTCGTTTGTCTAGTTAGCATAAGCTAACCATGGAAGCTAAGCTAAATCAAGCTAAATTTACGATGCACATCTTTCATTCTGAGTTTTATTTTGTTCGTTACCTAAATCTGTTTCAATGCACTAAATTATAAAGGAGATTGATTTGCTGCTGCTTCCAGTATGTAGCTGCTAATTTGGATTTGTGTTTTGCCCAAAATGTAATTTATTTCTGCTAAATTATGTAACATAACATTTCGTCAGCAAACGGTTTCTTTCTGATAAATGTTCCTGGGTAGCTAACCGGATTAAGTTGGTCAAATTATGCCAAACTGTGGTAATCATACCAAATATAATGTGAGTTTACAGATTCTGGCGCTCAGGATGATAAAATAAAAAATGCGTTTGATGATTGATTAATAACAGGATTAACCGGGCAGGAACCAGGTAGGCCCGGGTAGGACAGCTGTGAGAGTAGATCGGGTCCAGCAGAACCTGTAAAATCGCTGAAAAGGTGATTTAATAGGAGATCTATTCCAGATTATGAACCAAGTGAAGCTAAAACTGTTCTGGTAGAACAGATTTACAAACATGAAAGTTTTATTCATTTAAGATGTTGATATTTATTGTTCAGTTTTGGCCTCATTGCAGCTCTGACTTTGTTCTTTCAGCTAATGGTCTCTATTAGAGTCTCAATACTCAAATTAATGATTAACTGATTGTTAAATTAGTTCATTATTTCAATAATCGATTCATCTGATGAATTGTTTCCAACATAACTTCTTCTGATTGTCTTTCATCAACAGTTGTCCATAACGTCCAGACTTGTGATGGTCTTTCTCCACCTGAGCAGTGGATCTCTGCAGCTCCTTCAGAGTCACAATGGACTGTAGAGGAGGTAGTAGGTGTTTTTCTCTCCACTCCAGTGACCTTTGACCTTTGCCATTCAGACATTGACTCATTCTTGACGGATTTTTTTGTTTGTTTTATCTCTACCCATGATTTCCGTTTTCTCAATCTGACCTTGTTTTGTTTTTCCAGTTGAAGAAAAAAGAAGAAAAAATAAATCTTCCCTCGAAGTGTTTCGAGTTTCTACCAGGAAACAGGAAGTGAGAAGTGAACTCAGAACTTCTGTAATTAAAGCAGCGACGAGGACGTCTTCATGAATAAAGTCTGTTTTATTGCAGGAGTGTTCTGACGTGGACCGACCCAGGTCCGGCAGTACCGACCCGGGCCTGGCAGCACGGTGGCTTTGGTCTGAACCCTGAGTCAGTTTGCTATCGGTTGCGTTGCGCCGCCGTGTTGCAGTGAGTGGGTGCAGCTGCGGCGGCTGTTTGACTCTGCGGTCGGCAGGGGAAGGAGGAAGACGCTGCTGCTGCCCCCCCGCTGCACACTCACTTCCTCAAAGAGGGAGGGGAGAGACAGAAGGAAGCCATCTTGGGCACTTTGTGACATGTTCGTCCCCTCTCTGGCGCTGGTTCCTGCAGAGAAACAAACGGTGCGTTTGGGGAAGTGGAAGCTGAGGAAACCCGGCAGGTATTTGGTTTTTCTGAGTTTTGTTTTGTGTTTTGACAGGAAGGAGAGACGAGTCGCTGAAGGAGTTGGAAGCTGAACGTCGGAGATCCGTGGCGTTTCGTCTGATGTTGCTCTGAGCGCCGAGTTCAGCTGGACAGACGCAATATGAGTTCGGTTCCCCAGAGGTCGGTGGTGATGGGCTGGAGCCCCCAGCAGCTGGCTGACTACCTGAAGCGGGTGAGGAACCAGAACCAGAACCTTTCCTCTTTATCTCTGTTTCCACATCTTAAATCGCTCTGAACCCTGGGAGTCCCCAGAATCAGGTTCTGGAGAAACCAGAACGGTTCTGGTCCATTACAGTGCAGCGGATGGTGGATGTGATGGAGAAGAGATTCCCGATGCATCCTGGGAACCGAACTGGGTCGGATAGAAGCGCTGAGATGGTTGTTTCTGGTCCAGAACGATGCAACAAACAGGAACTGCTTCCTGCTGATGCAGATGCTAATTATTTGCCGATGAGCTGAATTAGCTACTGAGCCTGGTGCTGAGCCTGAACTAGAACAGGGCTAGAACCAGGCTAGAACCAGACAGGAACCAAGTAGGACGCATTCTTGTGTTCCTGTGATTTTCCAGGTCGAGCTGTGAGAGTAGATCGGGTCCAGCAGTCTGCAGAACCTGTAAAACCTTTAGGGTTTTGGGTCGGTTCTTCTTCTCAAAGCTGCTTCAGCGTTTCCATGTTTGCAGAGAAATGACTGTATGGCCTACTCTGGACTTTGACTAGGCCATTGAAGCATGTTGATTCTTTAGTTTTTCAAGCAGCTGTAGATGAGCTGCTGTGTTGATGATCCATTCTGGACCCAGCTGTAACCAGGCCAGAACCAGTTCTGGGCCGGTGGTCCCAGATGGCCCCCGTTCGGCCCCTGCGGCCCCCTTTAGGCCCCCGGTCTGGACCGGCCCTGGCCTCTGTCTGTCGGTCTGGTAAAGTTGTGCTGAAGGACAAACTGTGTTTGTGGCAGATGAACCTCCCCGGCTGTGATAAGGTGGTTCTGAAGAACTCCATCAGCGGCTCCAGGTTTGTGGTGAGTGTTTCTGGCCGAAGAGGAGGAGGAAGAGGAGTGACGAAGGCCAGGATCATCATCCTCACTGATGTTTTTGTTCCTGCAGAACCTGACGGATAACGACCTGCAGAAGTTCCCCAAGCTTCACGCTCCGTAAGTCAGAGGAAGGTTTTCATCTCCGACTGAACACAAACAGCTTCTCTACCTCCTTCACAGTATTGATGAAGACATTTATCTTTATTTTGTCTCCATGGCTGCTTTTGCTTAACGTGTGTTTTTGTGTCTGCAGGATGATTTCTAAGATCAGCAATGAAATCTACAAGAATGAGAAGAAAGGCTTGTTTTCTAAAAAGTACGTCTCACACAAACAGAAACGTCTGTTAACTGCAGGGAGCTGTTTATAAAAAATAAAAATAATTAGAGTCATTCAGCCTGCCTGGAGAAATAAATCATTTCAGTCACTCTCATCCGGTTATTCTAACTAAATATTCAAATTAAATAGCTAAACATTTAGCTTGAAGATAAACATTATTTTCTTTCTTCTTTGTTTTTCCATTTTCCTTTTTTCTCACTTTACTTTTTTTTAAAAATTCAGTTTATCTACTGGTTTTGCCAGAGCTTTTACTTTGATAGTCTACTTCAACTTGAAAACAAGTGAATTTGCACATTAGTTTAATTATTTAGATGTAAACAAGAAATGACTTTTTATTTCTTTTCTTTGTTTCGGTTTCTTGTTTTGCTCCTTTTTCATTTCTTCTTTTTTCAGTTTATATAGTCAGTTTGCAGATCCAGCTTCTACTTTCGTTATCAACTTCAGAACAAGAAGCTAAAATTTTTATTCGGCTTATTAAATTGTTAGTTTCAAACTGTGACACGAGGAAATGATTGAATAACTTTGACTTTGAAAAATTAATTATGACTAAAATAACCTAAACTGTTGTCATTTTTGACTGTAACTTTTTGAACAATTTCCCATAACTAACAGCTCTAAGCTAAGCTTTGTCTGTCGCCATGACGACAGCCCTTCTAAAACCTGGAACTGGACCTGAGACGTAAAGGAGACGACACTCATCCCAGCTGCTGAACTAATAACCCTGTTTTTCTGCTGATTTATTTAAACAGGAATGAAGGAAAAATGACTTTTAATATGAGATGAACAACACGTTTGGTTCATAACTGAACTGATTCACATCCTGTTTGTGTGTTTCTGCTTCACAGATCGACTCCTAAGTATCATGAACCAGGTGAGTTAGTTTCTGTCTCCTGAGCTGATCAGGTTTGATTGGGTTTTTGTTGACAGAACCAGAACAGAAAGTGATCGTCTCGGTTCTTTCTGTTTGGCTCCAGTTGAATTATGATCAGTTAGTATTAAACTAGTTTGTTACTCTGAGGTGACCGGTCCTGCGAGGTTCTGGTTTGTTCCTGAGGTGAAACACAACAACAGTTGGTCTCCATGGAAACGGCCTCTAAATACCGAAGGGGTGTAGTGATGCAGAAGCTAGTGTGAGACGCTGGTAACGTGTTTCTTTGTGTTTTGCAGAGATGAACGTTGATGGAGGATGGGGCGAAGACGAGTTTGTGAGTCGGACCGGATTTCACTTTAACCCTGTTTTTCTGCTGATTTATTTAAACACGAATGAAGGTAAAATGACTTTTAATATGAGATGAACAACACGTCTCGTTCTGCTGCGTTGTTATTTATCGACAGAAACACGAAAGATCCGACAGCCTGTAGGATTCACTAAAACACGTCCAGTCTGTCCAAAATGATTCACAAGCTCTTGCTAAATATTAAACTAAATATTAAACTTTTTAAATATATATTTAGCCTGCTAAGTATATTATTATCTTCAAACTGTAATTCAGTTTTCAAACTGATTGTTTAGTTTGACATTTATAAACTAAAGAATAAGATGGTGAAATTAAAACCTATTTTTTCTCTAATGACTAAATGACTCAGATTATTGCTGTTCAGTTTTGACTGTAACCCCAAAGCGATTTGGGATTCTGCTCGTTTCTCTGAGCTTCACGCACTGACGTCTGACCTTGATCTGAATGAAGATGTTTTCCTCTCAGACGGTTTGGAGATGACCTTTGACCCTTTCCTAGGTTGATGTTTTCCCTCCTGTCTATTTTTTCTCCTTCCTGGCCTTTGATTGGGGCTTAATGAAAATGAACGACGCAGTAAAGCTTCATGTTTCATCGTCGGGCAACATGGAAACCCGACCTCTTTATGAGATGATCTTCTGCTCTGCAGGACGACGAAGAGTTTGACGATGACTACGAGAGTCCGTACAGCGACGAAGACGACCGGGACTACGAGTCCCCGAACGACGACTTGGACGCGGGTAACGACTACGAGCCGCCGCCCTCTGAACCCGCAGAGGACCACAAGCTGTGCCCGTCCCAGCCCATTGGGGATGGGGACTACATCGGTACTCACATGGCGCAGCAGTCGCTCAACGCCGACCGCATCAGCCCCACAGCGAGGTCACCAGGTCACAGGTCATCAGACGTTAACGGTTTCTGTTTATGTGTGCAGACCGGAGGGACAACAACGTGGCGGCCAGAGGCCCGCCCCCCACTCTGTGTCCCCGCCCCCCCACCTCACTGTCTGCACCCCCGGCCCGCATGGTCAGTCTGAACAGCTACACTGGAAAACAGCATCAGACCGTTTAAAACTTAATTTCTACATTTATAACAGTTCTTCTGCTGATTCTCCTGCTTTAACATTCATTCGTTCATCTGTTTTATGTTTCTATAAAATCTCGATTCAGTTCAGCTTTTCCTCTCTGAGTCGCTCCTGAACTCATTCAGTCATTCAGGACTCGCAAGCGTTTCCATCAGCCACAGAATTACACAAACTTATACAAATAAATTCGCTTAATGGAAATTTAAGAGTCACGTTTTTTGATAAAACATTGAGGTAGTTCTTTGTATTGAAATAGATTTATTTTGCAAAACTGCAGTGGAAACTGTTTATTCGCATCACGAGTCACATGATCAGCAGCCCGAGGTTTCTACTGAGGGAAACGCAGAAGAAGACGACAGGAAGTAGAAAGTCAATGTTTATGTGAACTTTTACACACAGGTTCAAACTTCACATAAAAACTATAAAATCACAGTGGGATAAAATGATCAAAATAAAACTAAAACATCAGAACAGGAAGGTTACAGCGTCAGACCTCGGCTGAAATAAGTTTTAAGAATGGATTAAACTGATCCGGGGTCAGATCTGATCTGGAAGGTAATTTATTCCAGAGCAACAACAGAGAAAAACATGTAGACGAATCTGAGGAACAGTTAATAACAACAGATTTTTATCTGATTAGTTTTGAGCCAAACCGTTTAAAACTTCATAGGTTATTAAAATGATCTTAAATCTATTCGATGTGAAACCGACAGGCAGATCATCACTGCAAGGATTTTAATGACTTATCGCCTCAACAAACTTATTCACCTGGGATTTCAGCTTCATTTCCTAGTTAATGGAAACTCAACAAATGCTGAATTGTGTTTTTTTTTTTTTGGTTTATCGACATTAGAAATGAGAAAATACTTAAAGATTTGCTCACATTTGTAATGAAATTGCAGCCAATAAGACAATTTCAGGTTCGTTCTGAAACATTTTGGCTGCATTTTCTGCTCCATTTCCTGTGAAGCCTCCAAACAAATATAGAAAAAATAATGCAATCCAAGAATACAATTGATCATAAATTCAGAAATACAATAGAAAACAAAATCGCATGTACAAATGTTGTTTTCAGGTTGATGTGAAACTGGATGTATTTTAGGAAATGAAAGTTGAACCATCACAGATTTTTATAAAGTCCTGAAATGATGAAGAGAATGAAACCTAAATGAGGTCTAGTTAAAGTAACGTCTGCCACCTTACTGACTAATGAATCATTCTGTGATTACGCAAAACTTTTTTATGTTTGTGTTTGTGCAGCCTGGAGAGTCCAGAAGAGACCCGTTTCCTCACGGACGACCGCCAGGTAACTGTACGTTCATAAAAACAGAAACAAACAGATTTTTAACTACAGGAAAAAACTTTAAATATTACAGGGGTAAGGTAAGAACATTAGCAAAGTAAAGATGCAAAATATGAGAAAAAGTTTGTTAAAAACATTTCAGAGTTATGCTACTGGAAACAATTTAATGCTGACGTGTTGAAAGATTAAATATTTCCTTATTTATAAACTGAAAATCACTAGATGTTAAACATTCCTCATTTTAATTTATTGTTACTTTTTATGTAAGAGTTATGAAGTTACCACTTTGATTTACTAATATTACAACTTCATTCTCATAATATTTTGTCTTTTTTCTGGTAATTTAAAAACCCTTAGTATCGTAGCCCCAGTATTTTGTCGTGTTCATGTTGTTGGTGTTCAGTTCCCTCAGGGCCTCCCAAGGTGTGTCGCGACATCAAACCCGGCCGTGAGTCACGAAACACCCAGTCCCCCGTCAGAGGTAAACGCTCAGACGTTCAGCCAACAGCTCCGGCTGCCATCGCTGAAACTTTTAGAACACAAGTGTCGAACTCCAGTCCTCAAGTCCTGCAGTTTTTAGATGTGCCACAGGTATAAAACGCTGGAATGAAATGGCTTAATCACCTCCTCCTTGTATAGGTCAGTTCTCCAGAGCCTTGCTAATGACCTAATTATTCTGTTCACATGTGGTCCAGCAGAGGCACATCTAAATGTTGCAGGACAGCGGCCCTCCAGGACTGGAGTTTGACACCCCTGGTTTAGAATAATCTGTGGACGTTTACTCTGTTCTCTCTCTTTCTCAGGCCATCAGTTCAACTCAACGGACAGAGTGAGTGTCCTTTAAATCTAATTCAGCCGCTGCACTTTTATCAACGTTGTACAACTCAGTACAATAAAGTTTATTATGAAAAGAAAGGGAGTACGACGACTCGACCCTCAGGAACCCCAAACACACACACACACACACACACACACACACACACATATCAAATTAAAATGTAAAGTTTAATGTTTCTAACTTCATGTTTTTGTTTTTGCAGCCTGGTGCACAGTCCTGGAGGTGTGTAAACTCACCCACCCACACACACACACACACACACACGCACACACACACACACACAGAGAATACTTATTTTAACAAAAACATGAAGTTAAATCTTGTTCATAGAAACCAGATTATAATATATAATATAAAAATGTATAACTGGTTTAAATGAATTAATGAGAAGATATAAAACAGCTTTAGTTTATATTATTTATCTTTATAATATATCCAAAACACTACAATGGAAAATAAGCTAATGCACCAAGGTTAAGCTTTATGCCAGTAAATATTTTTTATAGGGTTAAAGTTAAAGTATGCAGTTATGAAATGTGGATATGACTCTACAGAGGACGTGAATTGGCCCATCGCCATCCATCTCATATCACTTCCTCTTTTACTTCCTGTTATAGTTTTATGAAATCTTTTTCATGGGCGGTTCTCTAGCATTTCCAAAAGCCTTTGAGTTTAGGTTAGCTAACATCTTGGTGCTTGTTTATTCATCTCTCTACATGTGGAGACATGAATATTCTTAATCACTTTAGCAGCAACTGATCAAAAGTAAAATAAAATTAATAATAACTCATAAAAATGTGGTAGGACATGAGAGTTAATAGTTTCACTGGGTTGGTTTTATGCTAAACTTAAGTAAACTAAGCTAATGTAGAGGATGCTTCAACAAATTAATGTGAGCTAGGCTGGGCTAAACTAATGTAAGCTAGGATAAGACAAGGTGTCTAAAGCTATGATAAAGTAGTGTAAGCTATGCTTAATTTAGCTAAGCTAAGGGAAGGTAAAGTCTGTGATACCTTGATGAACTAGGGCAAGCTAGGCTAAGTTAAGGTAAGCTAAAGTGGTAGAAGCTAGAATAGCTAAATAGCTAAACTAAATGAGTTTTACCTAAAAGAGGCTAAGCTAATCTGGTGTAAGCTAAGCAGAAACAATTTTTCTTTTGAAGAAATGAAACAGAGTCTTGTTAGCAGTAAACCACATATAGAGCCAATAATAGCTGGTTTCGGTAAATTAAGTCTACACAACAGAAATTTATTTTTGCTCTGGTTTTTCACACTTCATTACAGCAAAAACATATTTAGATATTTGGGGATTTTTTAAAAATAATTTTTTCTAAGAAAACGGGAACAAACTGTGTCTTTATGGCAAAACCTGAAAGTGAGTGACACGGCAGAAAAAGTCTATAAATAAAACTGAAGACCAGCTTAAAAGATTACAGCTACGTCTGGATCACAGGCGTTAAACATGGCCGCTTACGTCCAACAGGTCAGGTTTCACGTTAAACTGCGGCTCCTGTTGACTGTTAGAGAACTCCAGTCACGATGTTGTTGCAGCGATGCGCTCGCGATGCAGAGAGAAAACAGACGATGGAGGCAGACCCAGCAGGAGGCAGTGAACAGCAGCAGCTTCTAGTTTAGATTGCTACGTGTTGAATGTTTCCTGTTCTAGATGCTCATGTTTAGCTTTAGCTGCTCATGTTTAGCTTTAGCTGCTCATGTTTAGCTTTAGCTACTCATCAGGAGTTTTAATGTGTCTGTCCTCACAGGACACCGGCGGACGCATCGGAACTGCCAAGATCCAAGCCTCCGGTTCTTCCTCCTCCCACCTCCTCCGTCAGCAGGAGTAACTCCTCTGCCAGAGTAGCGCCCCCTAGCAGGTCCTCTGTGGTTCAGGTCGAATCGTTTGGTTCCAGAAAGTTCCTGATAATAATTTGATGTTTTTGTTTTCAGGTTCGATGGACACAGAGAGGTAAGCTGCTCCGGTTTTTATTGATTCCTGTTAGATCAAACATGATTGTTCACTGCTACCTAGAACAGATTGTGATGGAGACTGACCTTTGACCCCTTCTTCTCTCTTCAGCAGACACAAGATGGTGAGTTTCATTCTCCAGTTTGAAACCCTGAAGCTTCGCAGAGCGAATAAAAGAAGCTTCCCCCTCCTGCTTGTTTTCCCACAGTCCCTAAACACAACACGTTCCCTCTTCACAAGAATCTGCCGCCGCGCCCCGGGATCCCCGGGCCGCAGCACGCCTCCAGGTCAGCCTTCACTCCTACTCACGCGTCTCATCAGAAGGTCGTAAATAACAGTTTGTTCTTTGTAACTCACCTGCTTAAATGAAGAAAGGAAATCAGAGTAAAGCACGGAGCAGTTTGCCCGGGGCCCCGGAGGCCTCGGTGCGGCCCTGGGGGCTCTCCACTTAAAGCTGCAGTAACTTATAAAAAATTTGTTTTTACATGGATGTTAAAACTGTCACCATGTCATGACAGTTTATGAGACAGATTAAGCTCCACCTCCTCCTGACCAAAAACAACCAATCAGAGCCAGGAGGCATGGCTTAGCGCTGTCAATCATCCTGATGTAGTCACTGCTAAATGTGCTAATGGTGGAGAAGCAACTTACCATTACATGAAAACTGTTCATCTGCAATGAACAGATGGCAGATGAGCAGCATTCACAGGCTAGTTAAGCGGCGTGTACATGAGGTGATTGACAGCGTTAAGTCCCTCCTCTTTGCTCTGATTGGTTGTTTCTAGTAAATGGAAGAAGCAGAGAAGATTGTTGTTTTCACGAATTATCTGTATCATATTAAACATATTAAAGTGATAGTTTCAACACATATGAAATAAAATATTTTTTTTCCTGGAGCTTTAATGTTTCTGCCTCAAACGATCTCTAACAGGATTTTTTTTTTTTTTTTTGTGCAGCGTTTCCTCCTCGGCCTCTCTGCCTCACAAGCTGCAGTCTGGTAAGAGAAACCTGACAGAGTCCGAACGTTTTCTGGTTGAATCTGAATAAAACCTTCGGTTTGCTCCAGCTGATCTTACTGTGAATCAGAAACCGGCTGCTGAGTGTCTTCTGTCTGCTTTCAGCCATAGCCGAACACAGAGGCAGCATATCGGCGCCCATCCGTCCTCCACCTCCCACCGCGGCCGCCGGCAAGGTGAGAGACATCCTCAGCTCTAAAGCCAAACCTCGAACGGCACGAGTCCAGGATAATCACAGTATTCTGTTCAGACCCTGAAGATTCAAAATTTGACACAACCAACCAGGCTGATCTGCCCTGGTTGGGCAGCAGGGGGCGCTGTTGCATTGCATTTGCAGGCCTGAGGACATTCAGCAGCTTCAGCAGTGTGTGTGTATTGGTTTGCAGGCTCTGGACCCAAACTGGTACGTTGGGAAGGTGAGCCGTGGACAGGCTGAGGGATGCCTGAAGAAAGTCCAGAGGGTGAGAATCCGTCCAGCATCAGGACTCTGATTACAGGTTGAGCTGATAGCCGGTGATAATGTGTGTCTGTGTGTGTGTGCAGGACGGGGCCTACCTGGTGAGGGACAGTACCCGGCAGCAGACCAACCAGCCCTTCACCCTCATGGTCTTCTACCAGGACAAAGTCTACAACATCCAGATCCGGCAGCACAGCCAGCAGTTCCAGCTGGGAACCGGACTGAAAGCCCAGGAGGTCAGAACCACCGCCGGCCTCTGGAGTCACAGACAGGAGCCACAAGCAGCTAAAACACATGCATTAACGCCTGCCTGTTAGCCTGTATTTAGCCTGTAGGGGGCAGCGCTCTGATGTAGTTTTTAATTTAGCCTGTAGGGGGCAGCGCTCTGACGTAGTTTTTAATTTAGCCTGTAGGGGGCAGCGATCTCAGCTCCAACTGTTCTGTTTTGTGTCTCCAGTTCTTCCCGTCAGTCAGTGACATCATCAACCATTACTCCCAGTCCCCTCTGGTCCTCATTGATGCTAAAAACCGGAGCTCCAGCCACCAGAACCAGTGTCTGCTGTCGGACCCGGCCGGTTACTATTTGGAGCAGAGCTGGTCCTGACAGACTGAACCAGACCGAAGCCGGCTCCAGTCGGACCCGGTTCAGATGAATGTTCAGATGGCCTCCATCTTTGCACGTGTTGCTTTGTTTTCTTTCTTCTCTTTTCAGTTTCAACTTTTAAACCTTTAAGAATATTCTTCAGAAATATTAGAGCTTATGTTGGTTCTACTCCATTTGGACCCACAAACAAACTCTAAGACTAAAGCAGAGCTTCTATGCACCTCTTCTTCTTCTTCTTCTTCTTCTCTTTTACTGTAAATGTGTCGGTTTGCCATCAGCTGATCTCATTAAAACATCTGGAAACATCAGAAATGTTCTGGAGTTTTATTTCAGTCAGGCAGTTTCCAGAACTCTGAACATCATGTGGTCAGTTTCAAGGACTGGTCTCAAAATAGGGAGAGCAAATTAGCATTAGCTTCTGCTAAATAATGTTTTGGTATAGCAAATTAGTGTTAGCATCTGCTAAATAACATGTTAGTATATTAATTTAACATTAGCTTTCAGTAAATATGCTGGTAAAGTGCTTTAGCTTTACGGGAGGAATCACTGTTGCCACTTACAAACTTTGTTGCAATATTTAGTAGCGACATTTCAGACCCTGTATATTTTTATTTTAAAAAAGCAACAAATTTAGCAACTTTTTTTTATTTTGGATACGTTTATTGCGACTCCTGAGAGCTGCTGTGAGAAACGCTGACAATCTCTGATCCCCACACTCGCTATTCCAGCTCCTGATTCGCCACCAGGGGGCGTGCGTCTGACTGAGATGCTTTAAAACCTGGACAGGATGTGATGTAACAAACAGGGAAACTGCAGTACCACCGTTCAATATAAAGAGGGCAACAATGAGACGTTTTAGGCCTTTTAAACAAATTTACACAGAAATATCAAAATTAGTTCAGAAACATGAAGCTAGTATCAGTTTATAGAGTTTATTTGGAAAAAAACAAATTTAGTTTGAGGTTTAGTTTCACTGTAAAAACATTCAGTTTAGTAGCTTCCTTTGCTGGTTGGAGGTTTTACATCTGGAGACAGTTGAAGGTGTTCAGTTACCTGTTCCCATGGTAACACCCCCTCAATCCCCTAACTCTCACACCAAGTGGTCGATTGCTGATGTTTTGACTGTTCCCTCCGCAGATTACTGCCGCTCGCCTCCAACCGCCAGCAGCCTGAGCGGATCAGGACGTGATGAGATAACGAATCCGTTAGCTGCAGCCTGACTGATGGAGATGAATTAACGATCTGAGTGTGTGAGTGTGTGAGGGGTAATCTGTAAATCCACTCAGCGCTCGCTGCTGACAGACTGGCAGTTCATTTATCAGCTGGGAACTGCGTGTGTTTTAACTAGAAATGTCTGAACAGAAATCCAGCAGCTCAACATCTGGAGTTCCTCAGGGTTTCACCCTGGATGTTTGACCAGCGTTACACACCAGATAAACAAAAGAAGAAGAAGACAAGATAAGAGGATCAGAAACAAAACAGAATAGAGCTCCAACTTTTAAAGATTCAGTTAATTTGTTACATTTAGTTTATCAAACAAATCTATTTACTAGACTGGTTTTCTGTTTGCAGTGCTGTGAGCTCAGTGGGTTGTGTGGAGTAGCTCTGAGCGGTCAGTATGTCCCAGAGTGACCTCAGTCTGGAGGAATCATTCGGCTGACCTTTGACCTCATTAATAATCTGAAATGAGCCGCCATGTTTTTAAAGATGGTGCCCAGAAACCAGTAAAGCCTGATATGATCCTAGTTTCAGCTGCAAACAGAAAACCTGCTGAGTCAGCGTTTGGTTCTGGTTTTGGTTCTAATCCGATCAAGGAGGTTCTGTCTGATGGCTGCAGATTAAAACGTCTTCAGGAAGTCTCCGGGTCCGATCTGGTTTCAACGTTTATTCCTGGAAACGTCAACAACTGGAAACCTGGGAAAGAAAACACCTGGAGGAGAGAACCGATTCAACCGTAATGAACTGATAAATGAAACTGATTGATAAATAAAGTGATAATCACTTTGGAAGAAACTGGTCCAAACACGTCCCGGTTCTGATCTGACTGCTGGTTCTGTTTACTTCAGAGAAACTTGGCTCTGATTTCAGGGATTAAATGTTTTTCACAGTTTCTCAGGAAGTGAGTAAAACTATGTAGAACCTGAACCGGATCAGAACCTGGACTGGATCAGAAACTGAACTGGATCAGAATCAGGACTGGTTCAGAACCAGGACCGGTTCTGGTGGAAGAATCTCCCCCTGGCTGACTCAGGTCCTAACGTGTCACCCTGTTGCCCTGGGGCAAATATTCTGCCAGTTCTTATTCAAATCAAGCCAACAGCCAATCAGTGGGCAGTGGGCGGGGCTTGGGGCTATAAGAAGCCCAGGTGAGCAGCAGGTGTTCAGACAGCATGGACCAGGCTCTGGTTCTGGACGAGTCCACCTGCAGCCTTTACCCCAGCTCTGCTCCATCTTCCTGGCCGGTTCCGGACCCGGTCCCCGGCACCGCTCCGCTCTGGTCCTGGTTCTGCTCCTGGGATCCACTGGGCCCGGTGCGGCCCCCATACTCGTACTCAGCCCTTATTGCCATGGCGATCCAGAGCTCGCCCAATCAGAGGCTGACGTTGAGCCAGATCTACAGCTTCGTGTCGACCCATTTCCCGTTCTACGACCGCAACCGGGCCGGCTGGCAGAACTCCATCCGCCACAACCTGTCGCTCAACAACTGCTTCAGGAAGGTCGCCCGCGGCGATGACGACCCAGGTCTGCACCCGCCTTCATCACTTCCTGTAAGCCGTTACGTCACTTCCTGTAACCTTCCTCTTCCTCCCCAGGTAAGGGCAGCTACTGGACTCTGGACCCGGACTGTGGGAAGAGGTTCGACAACGGCAGCTTCCGCCGCAGGAGGAAGAGGAAGTCTGACAGGAATCCATCATCATCATCATCAGAGCCCAGCTCCAAATGTCCCAGCATGCACTGCAGCAGCTCTGCTCTTCCTCACTCTGACTCCTCCTCTTCATCGCTGAACGTCCTGGTTCCAGACTCCACTCCTCCTCCTCTTCCTCTTCCTCCTCCTCTTCCTGTCTTCCCCCCAGCCCAGTGGACTCCCCCCCCACTCTCCTGCCTGGCCGACTATCAGGCCTGCATGGAGCCCGGTTCTGGTTCTGATCCGGGTTTCTCCGAGTTCTTCAGCGATGCTCTGCTGCTCGACGTTTTGCTCCTTCAGTGAAAAGACTCCACTTTTATATTTATCTGATTAAATCTGAAATAAGGTGATGAAGTTTGAAAATAAAATCACCTTTAGGAATTAAAAAAAAAAAGGGAAGAAAAAAATTTGCTCATTTTTATTTTTAAAAAAAAAATCAGATATTAATTAATGTATCCATTAAAAACAAGTCTACAGTCTGACTTTAATTGTTTTATGTGTGTTTTAAACGCCATAAACTGTATTAGTGTAAATATATAGGTTTTCCTAAAAACTGTTGCTTCTGTTTCTGTCTGTGGTTTTGGTGTCACTCATTCTGCTAAAAGTGTCCATTTTAGAGCTGATTTACTTCGTTTAGATTTATAAATACAGTTTCTGACACAATAAACACATCTGAAAATGATTGATTGAGTTATTTAGCCTGTTGAAGTCATAATTTCAACATGTTCATTCATTTATAAATCTTACAGTTTCAAAGTAAATATTTTATTGGCAAGCAACATATTTCGCTTCAAACTGAATATTAGTTTGTAAACTAAATATATAATTTTCAAGCTGAATACTTACAAAATAAAAATATTCAGAGCTAACCTAGCTAGCACGGAGCTAGCTAGCGAGGAGCTTACTGGCTTAGTTCTAAAGATCTGACCTAAATATTTGCTTTACAAACTAAACGTTTATTTCGCAAACTAAATGCGTAGTGTACTAACTAAATATTTAGATTGAAGCTACATATTTAGTTTATAAACAAAATATATAGTTAGGAAGCTACATATTTAGCTCGGAGCTAGCTAGCTAACTAGCTTCCTTACATCGGCCTATTTAGCTGGTATTTACAGCAGCACCCCATAGTATAGATATATTAGATTATAATAATAGTCCCAATGAATCTTTTTTGTCAGATTAAATGTATCCTTTGAAAACAATAACCTTTAAGCAGATATTAAACACACTTTTCATTAAGTCTACACTTCAGTATTAAAACTTTTTTGTTTCAATCTTTTATTAGTCTTATGGGATGTTCTAATTTAAATGTCAGGATTTCATCATAATTAAGAGAAATAAAGGCTTTCAAATATTTATTTGTATGTAATCTATATAATACTTACTAAGTGATGAAGTTCCTGAAATAAATGGGCTTGTCAATAATATTCCAATGTATTGGATGAGTTTGTATCCAGGTGATGAGCTGTACCTGAATGCACCACAAAGGTCCAGTTCATGTTCTGGTTGATGACTACAGTTCTGACCCGGATCACCATCAAAAACACAAACATGATTTTTTTTTGGTTCCGTAGCGTTCCTGTATATCAGGGAAGATTTGACTTTCATCAGCCTTGTTTCTTTGATTTTATCTAAAAATCACACAAACTTCTAGCCACTATTCCCTCAGAAACCGATCCGGACCGGTCCGGTTCAGCAGCTTCAGCTTTTAAAACAAAGTTCTTCTCAGTGGAACTAAAGAACTTCAAGTCATCAATAAATCTGTTAATGTCTGAACTTTTAAAATGGAAACTCGTGTGTGTGTGTGTGGGGGTGTGCGCGCTCGCGTGTGTGTGGGAGATAAAATCACGTAAGTGTTGCGTCTGTTGACACTTAACACGTCGTCACACTCACACACTCAGCAGCTATCAGCGGCATCAGGATCACAGACTCCAGAGTGTGCTGCTCGTTTACCCCCAGCTGCTGCGGTGAGGCTCCTGGCCATGGTGAGGCTCCTGGCCATGGTGAGGCCCCCGGCCGCAGCCACAACTTACAGGCCGCACAGCTTTTACATGTGATGGTGGGAGGTGAACAAGGAGATCAACACACTGTTGCTGGCTGAATTAAAAATATTTATTCAACACTATCTTTAGTTTCATGTTAATTATGTAACAGAGGAATTAATGTTATTCTGTATTCTGTTTTTATATGTTTTATTTTCTAATCTTTGTATGAATCTTGCTTTGATTTATTGATGATATTTTAAAAGCTGTTTTGAAAACCCTTCTGTTGTCTTTAGCTTGTGACCCAGGATGAATGGAGGCCATTTTGTTTGTCAAGTTGTGTTTCATCTTTTCTGTTGGTTTTATTTTGCTCTTTTTATATGATGTTGGTTCAGTTTTGTTGTCTTTAAAGGGCTTATGAATAAAATTGGCTTAAGTACCTTTCACTTTGCTACTGTTACACCTTTTCTATTCTAAAAGTATTCACACTGCAAGAACACAAAATCTTGCCAATCTTTCCAATCTTAGTCCAGATTCTAATGCAAATGTCTCAGTACACTTAAAATAAGGCGAAACTTAAAATTAACTTTAGCTGAAAAACAAATGAAACTAATTTAAAGTATATTTTCAGCAAGACAGATGAGTGTTCACTGTAAAAACTGCAGTTCTTCCAAAAAGTTTTTTTTTGTATAGTGTTCGGTTCTGATTATTATTATTATTATTTATTTCAGGTTTTCCTCCTGACTCAGAGATAACAAACTGAGGTGATGAAGAGCCAGACAGACAAAGGCTGAGATGTTTGGTTCATCCTGGAGGCTCTGTCAGGGTGGGGTGTGTGTGTGTAGGTGTGTGTGTGTGACGTTATGCAAATGTTAGGCAGTAATTTTGTTTACTGGCAGTTAGATGGTTGAACCCCCCAGACACACACACACACACACCCACCAGCAACCGCAGAGTGTGTGTGTGTTGAAGCAGAACACACACATCACACAGACAGGACGATAAAAATTTAAACTGCCAGAAAAAGTTGATTTTCCAGCACTAAATGTAAAAAAGATTCAAATTTAATCACAAAGAGCCAATAAAACTACTAGAGCTAATAAAGTCACACAGTGAAAATTTAAAGCAACAATCAGGTTATTTATCTTAGCTGAATATTTAAACTGACATTTATAGATGAATCATTCAGTGAAACATGACTGGATGAATGAATTCATATTTTTCTTCTCTCAGGCAAAACAACCCAAATTATTTCTGTTGTTGCATCTAAAGAACCCAGAAACACCTGCAGAACCTTCAGAACCAAATAATCCTTCCAGAACTTCTAACACCTTTAATGGACCCATAAACACATCCACCTGAAACCGCATCAGGACCCAACAGAACCAGCAGGACAAAATGATTGGACCAAACTTAAGAACCTTCAGAACCTCTCCAGACCCAGTCCAGACATGGGAGGATGGATTCGAAACTCTTTAATGAACGACACAAAGCTGGAAAATAAAAAAGAACCCAATGGAACCACGAGACAACCTGGCAGAACTTTGAGGTTCTTAATGAAACGTCAGAACCACTGGCCCGGTTTAACGGAACCGACCCTGTTGACAGCTACCTGTTGACAGAAGGATCTCTCTCTCCTCCGGCTCGGCAGTGGAAAGTTCCCGTTGCCCCGGGCAACGAGTGGAGAGAGAGGGGGGGGGGCAGTTTGAATTCGGGTCGGTTCGGGACCAGCCCGGCAGGTCTGCAGCAGTTCATGAGCCGTCGGGAACCGGCCGGTCCAAACGGACCCAGTAGTCCCGGGGTCAAAGATCAGGCCAGCAGGTGTGGGAGATAAAAGAGAGAACTGAAGAGGTTCAGGACGGGTTTAGGGTTATAGTGAGAGCTCAGATCCGGTTCTGGACTCACAGAACCCAGACTCTTCAGTACATCTGAGAACAAAGTTCACGGTTCGACAAATGGACAGGAGCAGAACCGGTCCAGTTAACAGAACCGATCTGGAGGTCAGGTTAATTATAAATAAATAATAAATAAAAAACTATTTAAAGTTTATACTTAAAATAAACTTACAAAAAAAGATTAAAAAAAAACTCAGATGAGTATAAGTAAACATTTATAATAAATTAAGGAAAATGAATCGGACTTGTTCTTCCGCAATCAATCCAGGTTTAAACAGAGATCTGCTGCCACCACGTGGCCAAACTGCAGTACTGCAGGTGATTTTAAAAAATCTTTATTAAAGATACAAAAACAGTTTTTAAAGTCGCACATCACAACTAAAAAAAATTCCATTTAATAAGACAAACCGAGCAGAAAAATTTAGTTTTAAGAAATAATAAAAACGAGTTCATTATAAGAAAACTGATTTTCAAATGTTAAATGAAATTGATGTTGGTGGAATGATTGGGCTTTTTATGTTGTTGCAACAATTTAGCACTTTCTTAAACTGACTCACTTAAAAATGTTGAGGTTAACCACAACTTATGAATTAAGCTATTATAGTTTTATTCTTTTTTTGTTTAGAAAACCAAAATGTATTATATAAAGTGGAAGAAATGTTTTAAACAAAACTGTTTGGAAAATCCTAAAAACATTTAATGAGGTTATAGTGAGAAACAACAAAAAAAACACCTCGGTTTTTTAATATTTGTGTTACAAAACACACAGGAAGTGATATTTATATTGAACTAATTATTTTACTTTTTGTGTCAATGAAAAATAAAAATATTCTGTTCATTTTAAAAATACTTTCCTCCCAGGGTTAACAAAGAGTAGGGGGGTTAAAGACTTTTGCACAAGAGAGACCAGAGAAATCAAGTTCCTGCAGCATTTATCCTTTAAACACTATGAATAATTTTTATCCAAACAAATAACTCCAGAAACTATAGTTTTAACATTTTTAATATAAAAAAACTAGAAACATGGCTTCCAGTGTCCAGCAGGGGGCAGCGTCCTTCAGTCCATCATTAGCTTAGCTTAGCACAAACACTGGAAACGGGTGAAAACCGCTAGCGCAGCAGAAAAACATGAGATTCTGGGAGAAATCAGGGCGTACTGCGCCCTTAAATATAAGGCGGGCGCTGCGTCCTGATTGGCTGAGTTCAGATGAGCTGCGTCCTGATTGGCTCAGAGCGGTTTGGGCAGGTGAGAGACCTCATCCAGACACTCATCGTAGGCGTCCTGGTAGTCCGCGTGCGGTTTGATCAGGATGACGCAGGTCGGCCGCTTGGAGCCGGCGGAAGAGCCCAGATCCTGCACAGGCATTTCAAAGTAAGAGGAAGATAATTAGACTCTAAAATAAGAAAAAGTCAATTAAAAGCAGCAGATTTCAAAGTAAGAGTCGTAACAGACCAGCTTTTCACAATAAAATACATCAGGAGTCTTTAAAATGCTTCAATAAAATTTGTGCTTTTCAAAATAAGCCCCTTTGAAACTTTTCACAATAAAAGCCGGAAATAAACATGCATTTCACAATAAAAGTTTGCAGATGGGGAAAAAACCATTCAGGTTGTGGACCGGGATCTTTCCCCAGCGGTCAGACGAGACCGGACCGGACCGGGTCTTTATAGCAGCCGAACCGGACCGGATGTTTGGTCCCACTCACCACTTTAGACGGGATGTAGGCGTAGGGCAGGTTGCGGTCCTCACACATGACCGGAAGGTGGCTGTAGACGTCGATGGGCAGCGTGTCTCCGGCCAGAACCACGATGCTGCAGGTAGAGCAGCAGCGTTAGCACACCTGAGCCCCAGTGCATGATGGGTAGCTATACCTGTTCACATGTTTAAAAGCCCTCAGAGCTTCAGATGTTCTCCATTAATATTTGGTATCAGAACCAGTCATTATTAACGTTTTCCGTGTTTAGCGTGTGAATTCTTTCCCCGAAGTATTAGCACCCTGCAGCTGCCAGCCTATATGACCTCTGACCCCTGGGACTCACCCTTTCTCTCCTTTGTTGATGAACTTCTGGACCTCCTTGACTCCCCGCCGGATGTTCTTCCCCTTCGCGGCTACAGAAGAAACACAAACAGCAGCTGGAACTTCCGGTACCAGATAATCGGGACGCGGAAACGTGCAGAACCTTCCCGGGCTTCCTACCTTTCTTCACGCACTTGTAGAGCTTCTTGCTGAGCTTCCTGGAGGCCAGCGGCTGGGCGATGGGGTTGAGGTGAGCGACCAGCTCGGCGTAGCTCCGCTCTGGTCCCCCCGCTTCCGCCGCCGCGGCTTCCTCTCCGTCCGAAACCTTCTCCTTCTTCACTTTAGTCATTTCTGATCGATAATCGATGATCTGCTGCCTGGTTTATGATCCCAGTCAATCACAGCATCCAGCCGAACCACTCCAGCAGGCAGACACACGAGGTTCAGCTTCTTCTTCTGCTCTGAAAGGAAAACAGCACGACGACAGCGCCTCCAGCGACAAGACACTGAACTGCACTCATATTATTTTTACATTATAATTAATCTTTCCACATTAGATCGGAGCAGAATATCATTTTAATAAAACTATGTTATTAAAATTACTTTGAATTACAGTTAAAGTTGATAATCTGACTCTGTTTGTGATGTTTTTAGAGTGTTTAAATTAGTTTATAGATATATTTCTTTGTATTTCCTGAAAAGCTGTTGACATTGATATATTATATTATGTTATATTCTATTCTGTTATAATATATTGACGGCTGAGTGCAGGTTTAAAAAAAAAAAGTAAAACTAAATTTTTATTGAGCATTTGTCAAAAATATTTGATTATTTAGTAGATTCTGTCTGAGACCCTTCAATAAAACTTTACATTGTTTATTTTTTGCTTTTTATTCGAGGTATAAGAGTAATTTGTCTGTTTTCTTATGTTTTTTTTTAAATAATAAAAAAATAAATGTTTACATTCTTTTGTTTGGTGAAACGGATCCTATATTTAGGATGGTTTTCCAAGTCCAGTATTCTGGTTCTGCTTCATCTTATCTGAACATTTTCTTTTTCTTTAATCACAGTTTTCCTCCAACGGTCTTTCGCCGCTGAACAAAGCTTTTAACATCCTGGTCAGGGTGCCGGTGTGTTAGATCTCCCAGGAAATATTCTTTAAGGGAGAAACTTCTGGATCCGTTAGGCTCCACTGTCATGTTTCTATTACATAATTATCATATTTTCACAAGGAAATAAACCTAAATAATAGACAGTTATAAAATGTATAAAATCTTTATATGAAGCATTTCCACAAAGTTTCAAGGTTAACATCAAAACATCAAATAAAGATTTCAAATAAAAACAGAAACAAAGTAAATTAAATAAAACTTGAGAAACAAACTGAATAAAAATGAGAATATTCAAACAGGAGGATATTAAATCAATTAAACATGTTGAAATAATTCATTAAAGGCGCGGCTGCTGATGACGCCATCGCCTGTCGATGACGTCATCGCCTGCTGACGATGTCACTGAGAACAGTCGGGAGTTTCCTCCTCTCCATCTCTGTGGCCATCTGGCACCAAACGCAGGAAAGGCAAAAGGTGGAGCACAAGCAGTCTCTGCACAAGCTGCCCTGAAAACGACCAGAACCAGTTTGAGGGTCCAGAACCAGAGCAATAATAACAACAAACATTATTATTATTAAATAATGTTTAAATAAGCAGCTAATTCAATAATTCAAATTCAATTCAGCAAAGAAACAAACTAAAGATGAAAAATCTGTTTTGTTGACCAGTTTATCAGATTTTTATGTTAATTTTCTGAGCTGTTGATGTTAATATTTAGAATCAGTAAAATATTTTATTGACTCATCAGGAACAGAAACTGAGGCAGCAGCTTTTTGTCCTTACTCTGATGCCATAGCGCTGGCGCAGAGACACCCTGACAGACATGGCGATGGGACGGACGCAGCCCAGAGCGTCCAGCAGGGGGAGGCAGAGGCACTGGCCGAACTTCTTGGTGGTCCGACAGGCGAAGCAGGGGCAGCACCAGAAGGCGAAGCAGCCTGAGGACCACAAGGAGGCGCTCAGGGTCTGGACCTTCACTACTAAACATCTTACCACAGATTCTCTGTAGGATTTACATCTGGACTTTGACTAGGCCATTCTAACCCATGAATCTGCTTTCTCATAATAACTCTGGCTGGATGTTCGGGTGGTTGTACTGCTGGAAGCTGAACTTTGACCTCTTTCTCGGGTCTGCAGCTGCCAACAGGTCCCACAGCATAACGCTGCCACCACCATGTTTCACAGTGCGGTTTGGGTTAGCGTTATTCTCTCTCCTTCGTGACTTGTTAGTGTGTGCTGTGTACGTACATTGCTTCTTGTCTTGGCAGCAGTCGCAGATCCCGGTGGACCAGTCGCCCTCCTCAGAGGAAACCAGCACGGCAGTCTGCGGCGGCGTGGAGACGGTCCAGTTCATCCTGCAGCAGGATCTCACCTCGGCAGCCAACAGGTAGAATCTGCTCCTGAACTCAGAGGAAGCTCACCTGGGAGCGGCTGGACGGAGCGCTCTGATTGGACGGAGCAGGGCTGCTGGTGAACCTGATGGGCGCGTTCCGCTGGTTTCCTCCTGAGTCGGTCTCTGCACTTGTCTCAGGAGAATCTGTCATCCTGACTCATCCAGAACCACTGATTCATTATCATGAATCAGGTGATCCTGAATGCAAACAGATATTCATGGGAATCCCTTCCTCTGCTGGGTCCAGTCGGTCCAGTGAAACCAGTCCAGGGAGGAGCAGATCTGACGATCCCACATCGTTCAGATGAGGCCCAGAAAAATCTGGTGTGGTTGAGTCATGAAACTGTCGGATCTGGAGCCTCAGTTGTTGTTTTAGCTTTTCTACAAAAAATCACCTGAAGCTGCGTCTCGCCGCTGGGCTGTCAGTTCCTAAAAACAGTTCATAAAGTTCAACAGTCAAAAATTAACAGCAATACGTTGAGTCATTTAGCCTGTCATATGAGAAAAAATGTTTTCCATAGATGTCAAGGTTTCAAACTAAATATTTAATTAGCAAGCTTTACAAACTAGATATTTAGCTTGGTAGCTGACTAAATATTTAATTTGGAGCTAAATAATTAGCTTCCTAACTTAATATTTGCTCCAAACTACATGTTGCTAACTAAACATTGTGTTTGAAACTGTAACATTTATAAATTATACTATAACATGATGAAAATGTGACTTACTGAAACCCATTCCTTCTCTTCTGAGAGTAAATAATCCAGGTTATTGCTGTTCATTTTTGTTAACTTTATAAACGCTGCTCCGTTTCTGATCTGTTATCGTTTCTAAAGTTCGTGTCCCATTTTCGGCTCCCTGATTCCTCCATGATGCCTCCTGGGAGTCTGGATGTGATGGAGGCAGATAAAGACGCCTGGGGAGAAGAAGAAGAAGGAAATTACATGTGCGTAAATGGACATAAGAGGAACATGAAACATGATGAAACCAGTAGAAGGAGATCCATCTGGACCACCGGTTTCTGGTTTTAGCCCAGGAGGAGAACCAGCTGACCCGGGCCAACGATCCAGCCCTGCTTTTGTTTGGGGTCAGTGACGCGGTTCTGTCCTGGATATAAATGCAGCTCAGTTTGTGTGTTTGGTACCAGAATCCAGCGGGACATCAGGATGAAGCTGATCGGTTCTCTGACTCTGATCTGGATCCTCTGTAGAACAGGTAATCACATCAGAACATGATTCACCAGGGAGAGACGAACACATTCTCTGCTCGTCTGGATCACTTTGGTTCAGTCAGAACAGAACCTGCACTGAAACCAGCAGGTTTCTGCTGACTGGAGGGAATATTAAGGTTTTGGAGCGGTCCAGTCAAAGTCCTGACCTGGTTCTGATAGAGAATCTGAGGTGAAGATTAGGGAGAAAAACCAGAAGAAAAGTTTATTTTACTGTAATGTTCATAATGACATTTCCATTTATTATTGCAAAGGACATAAATGATTTCTGGCATATAATTTTAAAAAAATAAAATCTAATTAAAAACAGAATAATTTTCTTTATTCAAAAGCATTTTAACCATCTGTAAAGTTTTTTATCTTTAACTTTCTGAATCTGCAGAGCTGTGAATAGTTTTAGGAAAACACCAAATGTTTCAGGACCTTAAATATTTAAATTAACGAATGCTTGTGGGGTTGTTTTCCGTTACTCAACTACTGGTGGAAACTGGTCAGGCTGGTTCTGTTGGACCGCTGGCACTCCACCAGAACTGTACCTGCTCTCAGCAGTTGATCTGGGCTCCTTTTACATGAATTACTGTATGTGCAGCATGTGTCCACCATGATATGGTCAGCATGTAATATTTCTCTTTTAACAATAAAAAAAGTGGGTTTTCAGAAGGAATAATCAGATAAAACACTGAAACAGAAAATGAATCAGTTTATGGTTTACTTCAACTTGGAGAACTGGAAGTCTGAGTTAAATGTGTTGGTGCAGCGCATTAGCATTAGCTTCTCCTTACTACTGTGTTGGTGCAGCGCATTAGCATTAGCTTCTCCTTACTACTGTGTTGGTGGAGTGAGTTAGCATTAGTAGAACTAATGTTTACAGTTAGTGCTTTAGCATTAGTAGAACTAATGTTTACAGTTAGTGCTTTAGCATTAGTGCAGCTAATATTCTGACTAGCGGTGTGCACCACTGGTTGACAGCGTGTCTCTGGATCTTCCTCTCCTGATTGCAGCTGAAGCTCTGAGCTGTTATAACTGCACAGACCCGAGTTGTTCCAGCCCAGGAAAACAGACATGTTCCTCATCTGAGGAGATGTGCATAACAGCATCTAGCCGAGGTAACGTCCTCCTGGTTTTCCTACATGATGAAATGAGCTTCTGCCTGGTTTCCATCGACTCTAACAGCTCTTTGATTCTCCTGTTGGTTCAGCTTCAGGAGAACATCTCATCTATAAAGGCTGCGAATCTGCCTCTGTGTGTCTGAGCTCAGGCAATACGACCTTTTCACTCAGCACAGGTGAGACGACTATCGTAGCATCTGTTCTGTGCTGCAACACCAGCGACTGCAACGACCTAACACTGCCTGGTGAGATCCATAATAACACGTTAAAGCCGGTTCTGATCCAGGTTTCTTTTCCCTTGAGATGTTCTCTTCGTCTCGTTTCAGTCCCTGCTCCTCCAGTGCCAAACTCCCTGCAGTGTTTCTCCTGTATCCTCAATGACTGCAGAGAGGTCATGTGCTCAGGAGAGGAGAGTCAGTGCTTCACATCAATCTGTGAGTTTCTGCTGGTCACAGTTGAACGATTCACTGAGAGGAACAACCTGATGTCAAACTAAGTACACCCCTGGTCCAGCAGAAGGTTTCTGCCTGACCTCAGCAGCCTCCTGTGGTGGATTTCTGCTCAGCTCCCTGTAGGTCCCAGACCTGTGCCTGGTTCAGTCAGGCACAGGTCTGAACTTTGACTGGACCAGGAATAATTTCAGCTGTTCTGCTGTAGATTAGCTCCCGGGTTTGTTGATGACCCAGTTTTAACTGTTGGACACCTGGTCCAAACAATGACGCCAAGCTGTCCAGGTTCTATGGCCGCAGAACAAGCCCAGCCATCACACCTCCTCCACCAAACTTGATAGTTGGCATCAGAGCACACTTCTGCAAATCCACTAGCAGATTAGCTAATTTTTGGCTTAGCTTCTCCTCAGTTAATTTCTCCAGATAAAGTCTTGGCTGTTTTGTAAACTTTGAGATGAATAAAGTTCAAACCCATTGAGACATGGTGGGTATGAACATGGTTGAATTTAGCACTTTAACATTAGCTTATACTAAATACCATGTTAGCATTAGCGTTAGGTAAAATAATGTATATGATGCATTATGATTAATGCTTTAGGGTTTAGCTGTTTTAGCTGTTTAGGTTCTGATCATTCTGGTCCAACATCTCCATTCTGGTCTCATCTATCCAGAATAAATTGTCCCAGAGGTTTTGTCCTTCATCCAGACACAGAAAGATCACATGATCAGCAGATCCTGGATCAAACTTCAGGCCCTGCAGTCGCAGTGAGGCTGAGAGCAGCTGGAAGCCAGGGTGTCCCTCCCAGTGATTCCTGGACATCGGTTGATCTAATCAATAAGTCCCAGTAGTTGTTGAATATCGGTTGATCTGGTCGATCAGTTCTGCTTTTTCTCTCCACAGTGAGTATGGACGATCAAGAGTATCCATTTCTGGGCTGCATGACTCGTAACCTGTGTGACGCCGACCTGGGTCGCCTGTTCCAGGAAGACAACGTTCTTTTCAACATCAGCGGACTGAGCTGCTGTGGAACCAGTTTGTGCAACGACCCACCAGTACCACCAGTGACACCCACACAGACCAGTGGCGGTTCTGGTGTGAGACTGGAGCTGCTCCAGCTGCTGCTTGGTCTGCTGGTCTGCGCTCTAATCAATGACAAATCAATGCAAGGCTGGTAAAGTGTAAATATTACACTTAATATGTTTTGAATAGGTTTAATTGTATAAAACTATATAAAACAAAGTTTTAATTTCTCGTTTGTCTGGTTTTCTCAGCCTTTAATACCTGATAAAACAGATTAAATGTGTGATTTTTAAGACTACGACTCGTTTTTAAAGTGATCCAGATCCCTCTGAATTTAAAATCTCTTTTTACTTGAACATGATTTGTAATGAATCAGCCGACGACCGGTTTAGATTTCATTTTTCTGTTATATAAATCAGATTTTGTCAGTCCTTCACGCGGAGTTCCTCAGGGGTTTGTTTTAGGGTTTCTCCTGTTCTCAGTATATTAACCGACACATAGTGGATAAAATGTTTTATTATCTTAGTTTTTTAACGTGTCCAGGAGAAGCTCAACAGATTTCGTTTTCTAGAAGCTCCCGGCTGGTTTTTCGCCTCCTGGGAGCCTTTGTGTCGTAAACAACAGGGAAATGATGGAGACTGTAACGTTATATCTGGAGAGATCTAGCTGGCAACGCAGGCAGCTGGGAGGAGGAGACATGAAGAATGAAATGACGAGAGTAAATATGAGAGGAACATGATTTCATAGACAAGCAGTTGCTATCTGCTGCTGTCACACTGAACTGGAAACGTTTCTGGGTCAGCTTTTCTTTCCTCTGGTTCTGATTCACCGTCTGAGTCATCCGACACCCTGGGACCGGCCGGGTTCCAGATACTCACTTTACAAAAACATATTGTTTACTTTTCAGCATTATGAATTAATCTGTTATCTTCTGTCTGCTGAGACATTTGGCGACCAAGTGAAAATACTAAACACTTTAGATTACTTGATATATTACTTTCAAAAGTTTTATATAATGTTTAGAATAATTTTAGTGCTTAAAACTCCAGAATTTGGACTCTATTTTTTTGTCTAATTACATAATTTTTTATCATATTAAATTGGATGATCTGATCTGTTACTCTTTTTTGCCAAATACTAACTCATCGGATTCATTTTTTAAAGTGTAACTAAAACCTAAATCATTTGTTTTTTGTTTGCTGATAAATTGTCTAAATGGTTTATTTGTTTTTTCTTTCAAAATTTTGTCATTTTCCTGTAAATTTGCTCAGTCTTGCCTTATTTTGTCTAAATCCGTCTCAGTGCTGGATTAATTTTTCAGGCTTCAACTTTAAACACAAATAAGAAAAAAGTGAATTTAAACAGATTTTATTGAGATGTTAAATATAATTACTGATAAATAGCAAAGTTATTTTAAAGTAGGAAGAAGACCAACGCATCCAGACAGTCTGACTCCCAGCTCAGCTTTAGAGGAGCAGATTAGGGAGGGATTATATGGATTATATTCCAGGTTATTGTTGTTGATTCACGTTCAACGTCTCAAATGACGGCAGGTGAGAAAAACCGTCAGGTTTTATTTCTACAAGAAACCAGACGGATTCTCAAAACGACAGAAAGAAAAAACAAAAGAGACGAAACATCAAAGAAACATTTGTTAAAATACAGAAACACTTTAATCTGACTTTACACTGGGATTAATATTAACTAAGAGCCTTCAGTCAGTCAGACTCTGTATTCATGATCCACAGTAAAAAGTTTTCAGTGGATTTAATGGACCAAGTTTCTCAGGTTTCCAGGCAGAAATTAATAAACACAGAAATAAAATCACAAAGTTCACAAACAGAAAAAACAAGAACCTGCTTCCTCCAGGAGGTCCAGAACCAGAACCAGAGCCTCTGGGTTCCCCCACCAACCAGAAGCGGTTCTGATCCAGCAGAAGGTTTTCTGTTTCCCCACAGAGTTTAATGGTTTCCCGCAGGAAGTTTCTTCTCTAATGATGTCATTCCAGTCTCTGACCTCTGACCCCTGACCTTCCAGGTTTTGATTCATGAGCGTTTCACTGTTTAGCATCACCGTCAGAAACGAAGCTCAGATCGTTAAAAATTATTCATTAATCCTCGTTTTAAACATTTAAACCCTGAATCAGCTTCATGTCAAACGTTAGTAACAATAACAATAATAATAATATTAACAATAATATTAATGATGACGATCCTCATCCCCTAACCTGACCTTCTGACCTGAACATCAACCTGCCAGCTGAGCTCTGATTGGACGGCTCCCGTTATGTTTCCTGTCTCCACGGCGATGCTGGAAGTGGGCGGAGCCTCAGGGGCAGAACTCGTAGTCTCCTCCCCTGTCGGCGGCTCCGTCTATCTGGTAGACGTTCTCCACGGCGGAGGCCCGCTGGTGCAGCTGCAGCTGCAGGGTGGAGGAGGTGGAGCTGAACTGGACCTGCTGCCACAGCTGCTGCTGCTGCTGGGGAGGCCTGGACCAGAACCAGAACCAGAACCAGTTGATGAAGCAGAACCCGCTGAGATTTAATAACCACTAAAGCTACAAGAATCACAACAAACTGCAGAGAAACTCAGCAAAGAGAAGCTGGAATAATTCAGTGATATAATAAAAACTGAAATCCAGGAAGTAACAGGGGAAATTTCAAAAACAGAAAAATGTTCATCAGCAGTTTAACTTTCACCAGGACAAAAAGAAGCAACAAAAGGCCAGTAATCCATGCTAATGGAAAACTGACTGGAAGGAAAAACTGTGGTAGGAAACACTGACACATTTTAAAGTTTATTACTCTGAAGGTAATTACTGACATAAATTAACCCATGAAGCACATTTAAATTGATAACTTTTTACATTTCAGGAGAAACAAAAATAAAAGTTTCACTTTAAATCTTTTCAACACCTTCAGACCCAAATATAGAAATAAAATCAATATCTTTAAACCTCTTCTATGTTTTTCTGGCTGTTTTGTCCAAAACATTTTATATTTTCCTAAAATAAACAGACAGTGGAATATCGAAGGTCAAAAATGAATGACACTGCTTTTTATGGATTATTATTTTTAATGAGAGATAAAAGAAAACCTTGAGGTGGTCAGAGTTATTTATTTTATTGGTCAGATTTTTATGTTTTTTTTCTCTGAGCTAAAATCATAAAAATGAAATGAAGTAAATAATTTTAACTAGTTTGCTCTTCTGTTCAGAATGAATCTAAATGTTTTTCAGTAACTAAAATGAATGAGTGAAACTCCTGCTGTGGTGATTTGGGTGATTTAGAGAGAAATGCTCTTTTAAACGTGCAGATGTGGGTCAGTGTGTGGCTGACTGAGAGGAACATTAAAGGTCGTTTCTTCTTCTGCAGCTCGTTGTCACCCTGCGGTTAACGCTTTGTTTCCCCGGTGGTCTCGTGATGCTCGGCTCTCATCATAACGTTTGAACCGTGACATTTTAAACTGTTTGCATCAGCTGAATGCTGACAGGATGACATGAGTCAGAGACAAACGCTCAGGTTTCGCTTTCTTGTGAAAAAGGAAATCTGACTCAGAGCTTCACTTATTAAAGGGTCTCAATATTAATACTGCAGAGTTTAGTTGTTTCTATCTGCATTAACTAGTAAGATATGAAATATTCTGCGTATTAAAGGCTGAGTGATGGAATCAGATCAAACTGGTTTATCAGATTAATCCAGGCAGTAAAGGGTTAATGGGTTAAATCGCCAGCAGAACCGCCTGATCAGAAACCGTTAAAAGTCCGGACAGTTCTACCATCTTAGCTCAGACCTCTTCGGATCATGAAGCAGCAGCTGATGAAGGCCGCGTTGCATCATGGGAGTTAAACGGCTTGAAACCTGCGGTGAGGTTCGAGGCGTTTTGCCCGAGTTTCACTCTGAACACTGAGGCGAGCGATGATGATGATGATGATGATGATGATGCTCTGATGAAGATGCATCAACGTTTCCAGGAGAAGCCAACGAAGGCGAGTCATGAATGAATCAGCGGTTCATTTAACGGCGACCTTTAACCTCTTGGCAACAGAAACAGTTCGGTTTATAAAAATGAACAGAAGAATCAAAGACTCACAGTTTGAGCTGCTTCCATCTTCTGGCTGCAAACAGAAACATCAGAAACATTTTTAAAAGCACCAAAATGTTTGATTCAGTAATAAAAAAGAAAGTACAGCCTCTGACAGTTCACACTATTCTGGTTGGTTTCGGATTATAAAATTAATTACATGTAAGAATCAAAACACATCAGATGCAAAAGCAGGAAAAGTTAAAACAAATGACCCCAAACCCTGAACCAAGGATATTATAACCAAATTCAACTAAGGAAATAATGAAAACTGAAACATTTTGTTAACTGAATTAAATAAAAACAGTATTTAATGGAAAAATCTAAGACTAACTGGAATAGTTATAAAACTGTAACATTCAGAAATTATAGATATAATTTCCTTTGTGTTTATGAATTTATTTATTAGCCTTTCAAAGGGTACGTTTTAGTGATATTTTAGTTTTTTAGCTGTCTGTAAATTATAGCTTCTATATTCCTCCTGGCGGCTTCGCTATGCTAGGCTAGGCTAGGCTAGGCTACACTAGGCTACGCTAGGCTACACTAGGCTACGCTAGGCTATGCTAGGCTACGCTAGGCTATGCTAGGCCACAAAATTCCAGCAGCAGAAGTTGTTAGAAAACTCCGGAGTCAGCTGGTTGTTCAACAAAAACCAAACAAATTTTTAGAAAATGGATTCTTCTGCTGAGCATTCATGACCCAATCCATGTTTACATAATCACAATACTTTCACCATTTTTTAATTCTGCACCTAAAAATCAACCAAAGAGTGAAAAAACTAAAACTACCACAATAACTCAACAATATTTAACTAATAAAACCTAGGAAACACTTTAAAAACTAACTAAAACCAACTGAATTAGACAAGCTAAAGCCTCACTTCTGACTCCAGGAACTCGGTTAGTTGTGAAAATTTGACCCGTTTCCATAAACAAACGGTCTGTTTTCTAGTGCTAATTAAAATAGGAAGTTCTGGGCGTTGATGTGGTTGACTGAGTTCTGCTTCAGCTGAAACCTGTGAAGTTTGAACCAAACTGTGTCAGCATTAGCATTTGAACCAAATTAGCAGCTAGCTCTGGTCGTTTCCTCTACATGTTCACTCTTTGCTCTTTATTCTGCTAAATCAGCCCCAGTAAACTCACCCATGATGAAGAGTCCTGCTGCAATGAGCAGAACAGCCAGCAGGAACAAAACCAGCACCAGAACCACGGTCAGCATGTTGCCCTCCTGCTGCTGCTGCAGACAGAACCATGAAGCATCATCAGATCAGAACCAAACTCCAGCGGACCTCCTGGTGCTTCTAGAACCATCTGCTCTCCAACAGCTGGACCAGCAGAACGGATAGGAACCAGAACTCTGAGCAGCATGCATGTAGCAGGACTGGAGATCTGAAGGAACTCCTTCCATCAGCATCTGGGGGCGGGGCCATGGAAAAGCAGCAACCAATCAGAACGCTGAGAGCTCCATGCTAACCCTAAGTTAGCACAGCAGATAGAAATGGAGCTAAACAAAGAGTTTCTATAAATTATTAAGATGAATTTATGACCAACATCAAATATGAAAAACAACATGAATATAAGGAAAAGGTTTATATTCAACTTCCATTATAGCAGTGGTGGGAACTGCTAGCGAAAAAGCTAGCTGCGCTAACCCAAGCCCACTAGTTACAAATATTAGTTCAGTTATTGCTAAAGCGCTATACATGCATAATATTTAGCTAAAGCTAATCACATTCCTTTGCGCCGCCATTAGTGCATCAGCGGAAGTGTTTCCACCGCTGCATTACATCTTCAGGAAGCCAGGCTCTGCAGTGTCAGATGGTGTTTTCCAGCGCTTCCATGTGAACTTTGACCCTTGGTCACTCAACTTCAACAAGTGCACATAGACAGTTCCACAACCGTTAGCTAACTGTCCACTAGCCAATATCATGCAGTCATGATGTAGATGATGCAAGATGTTTTCAGGAGGTTGAAAGCAGGAAAAAGTCGGGATAAATTATCTGAATTATGAGGCTAGTGTTAGCTAGCCTCCAAACCTGGAGGCTAGCTAACACTAGCATCAGTTTGGTAGCGCAACGAGTCCAGAGCAGAATCCTCATCTGCAAGCTCTGAGCTTCAACACGACTGAGAGTTCATGAGCTTTTGCTCCCGCCTGATGATGATGCTGTGATTATAAAGCTGATCTGTTTGCTGAGATCAACAGGAACTGGACGAACATGGCGGTCAGTCTGATCTAGATGGTCGATGTGGTTCTGAACCGCATCTGATTCAGAAAGCCACAGCTCTTGTTTAAAACTGGAACACGTGATAAAATCTGCCACTGTGGTGACCCAGACCAATTATTTCACTCTAAACTCATGTTTGTAAAGCAGCAGATCATTATGACCAGTGGTCTAGAGGCAGACACGAGTTTAACTGGAACCCATCAGCCACTGAGTGACCCTGACTGGCTTTTCTGGTTGTTGTCTCAGGATGACCTCATGGTGCTCACCTCCTGTGTGAAGCTGCTGCTGTTAGAACAGGAAGTCAGGAGGCTCTCTGTGGTCAGCTGATCTGCTGGAAGAGGAAGTGAAAGCAGATGAGTTTAGAACAGCAGAATCAGCAGCTTGGCAACAGAGGAGAGAGTCATGCTGAACCAGACACATTACAGAACAACAGGGTCTGATGTTTCCTTCTCAGAACCAACTTCCTGTTTTAAAAACAAGATTTAATCTTTCACACTTTGATCAGACTGAGTCATCCTGGACCCTGCAGCCTCCATGCACAGATACCTGCAGTCTGAGCAGCAGCTGGTCTCTCTGAGGACGTCTGAGGTTCTGATGGAGTCCAGGTGGTCGGAGCTGGACACAAACACAGCATCACCATCAACATCATCGGCGAATGAATAGATCAATATGAGACACGATGTTCAAACATCTCAGAAAACTCTCCAAAATAATGTTAATAAAGTACAAAAGATCAAACCTAAATGATTCTCTGCCAGTCTCTCTGCTCTGGGTCGATACATCGATGAGTTTTAGGTTTTTGGACTTTAACCAACAAATATCTGAAGAACTAAAACTATTGATGGTGACCACAGTCAGTCCTCCAGACTGACCTGTCCTGCTGCATCTTTCAGTTCTTTCTCTGGTTCCACAAACCTGAATCCAGTCATGGCTCTTCAGCAGAACCTCTGCAGAACCTCAGGACATGTTGAGGACGTATTGGACCGACTGAATGAGCCGTGATGGAGCAGAGACTCAACTAAAACTGACAGGACGATCAAAGGGCACGCCAAAGCTTAAATCTGATTGGTCAGTTTGCTTTTGTTTATTTGACGGCTTGGCGCTTTTTCTGTGAGCTAAAAATGAATGACAGGAGTTTGAACCTCCCGTAGTTCTAAGAGCGGTTTGGATCCCGATTGAGCTTTTTACAGTGTGCGGTTCTGGCGGGTCGTCAGTTTCTGAGCTTCTTTGATGTTTCCCGAACTGGAGAGCTGATGGGTCACCAGTTAGCTGACATCTGCTGCTCTTCCTGAGCGTCTCAGGCTGCAGGTTAAACAACTTAATCTAGTGGAAACGTTCCCCACAAGAGTAAAAATTAAGCAAACATTGTTGCTTCACCTTCTCCTCCTTTGGACGTCTGACACCACCTGAACCTGGGAATCAACATCCTCCTCTTTCCGTGGTTCTCACAGATATATAGGCTTCGCTTCCATGTCTTTATTATTTAGCATCGTTTGTGTAAAAAAACCAAAACAAACGAAAAAGGGTGTGCTGCTTTAGTGGTTTAGGTTTGTGCTGCTTTGGAGAGGTGGCTGTGCTCTTGCAGGTCAGGTGCAGTGATAGTTTGGTACCCTCCGATATGTTGGACATTTTTTTTCCGACATCTGCTGGTGTCAGCCAGCTGGTGACCCGCCAGCTTTTAAGTTCACAAAACCACAAAGAAAAGCTAATAAACCGGCGACCCGCCAGAACCGCGCACTGTAAAAAACTCAGGCAGGATCTTATAACTATGGGAGGTTCAAACTCCACTCATCATTTTTAGCTCACAGAAAAAGCAAACTGACCAATCAGATTTAGGCTTTGGCGTGCCCTTTGACCCCCACAGACTCACACTGATGTGCGCTACATACAAGATGTTTTGGCACAAAATAACTTTTTCTTCTCTCTATAATTTTGTTAATAGTAAAGAGGGTTGGATAATAATAATAAAAAAAAACTTCTCTTTTCTTTTTTTCATTTTAAGGAAAATCTCAGTGCGTCCAGCTGAACAGCTGCAGCTGCAACAATCCAAACTCTCAGTGACTTGTAGACAATTTAGATTCACACAGAAAATCTCCAAAAGGGAATCAAACTTAAAACTCTGAACGAAGAACTTCTGATCACATAATTAACCAAAGCTGCCATGGTAAATTATTACTGATAACTATTGTCAGTAGCCCATAACATAAATATTATTAGATCACATGTAATAATATATACATATATGTATTATTGTTATAAAGGCTGAGCCAAGAAAATTCATGTCTGTATCCCAGACAGAGTAACCCTTCGTGTTACTCTGTACCCATGAAGAAGCTCCCAGTCTCAAAAAGGTTGGTGACCCCTGGGCTATGGACTCCTCTTTGGGTTCTAAAGGATTAAGACCTGATATCAGTCTGTCATATGTGAGCCATAAATCATAACCATTCAGCTTAACTAAAGCACCAAAAATCAGCTGCTGTCACTGTTTGGGAAGAGGAGATGCTTTATACTTTCCTTCTTCACTGATGATATCTCAGAGTTAAACTAAACTTTAGTCTCAAAGCTTTATGAATTTTAAGAAATTAAAGTTTTCACTAACAGTCACCATGATCCACAGTTGCCCGGTGTGAAGAGCTGCCGCCTTAAGAAAAGGAAAATCTGAGTAATTTCTCACCTCTTTCAACTCTAAAGTCAAAATGATGTTTTTGATCATTGAATGGTCCGTTTATCTGGACTCTGCAGCCGTATCTTCCAGCATCTTCCTCTGTGAGGTTGAAGATGGTCAGAGAAACATCTCCTTGATCCAGTTGTTCCAGTAGCTGATACCTGCTGGAAGCACTGGTCACAACTTTATGTCCGTTTGTAGAGATGAGCTGATTGTTGCAGCCATATGTTGGTATTTCTCCTTTTCCCCAGCAAACATGCACTGCTCCATGGTCTTTTATCTCATATTTACAGAGCAGAGTCACATTCTGACCCGTCTGACCAACAACGCTCCTGCCGTCACATCCTGACACTGAAAACAGAATATTAACAATCAGTTAAACGTCTCCATCTCTGGCTCATTTCACAGACAGAAACCAGTTTATTGTAATTAAGTGGTTTAATATGATTTTATGGTCATCATTGACTTCAATGAGTCATAAAGTCTGAAACTAAAGACCAACTGAAACTACAACATGTCAGTGATCAGCAGAGCTTCGTCTCTGCAGCTGATTTGATCTGAGAAAGTTTCTAACAAGAACCAGAACCTTCAGAGACAAGATGGAAGTCCTTCATTTAAAAGAACAAAAACCCTGCATGTAGAAACACAGAACTGTAGCAACACAAACTGGATCAGAACAGGATGATTACCTGTGAGCAGCACGATCAGCAGCACGATCTTCATGATGAACAAGCAGCACGTTTTGACTACCAGCTGCTGAAACTCTGCTGTCACCACAGCTGCTTCCCACGGGGCGGCAACAAGAACTAAACCTCAGAGTGGCCTGAGAGGAAGTAGAGAGGCTGAGGGACAGAGAGCAAGTCTTCAGAGCTTCCAGGAACTGGAGACACCAAACCAGACCTGCTGCTTCCTCTCATCTTTTAATAAACATCTAAACGACAGAAACAGCTTTAACCTGAAACAGCTTCATGTGTCATAGCGTCTCAAAGTGTCTCTGCAGCTAACAGTTCTAATATAAGCTTTTAATGAAATAATAAACATTATTTCCAACTTTACAACTCAACTTTAAATTATTCATGCAATATTTTCTAGGTTTAGTGGCTTCATTTAGTCTTTTTGTTCACCAGAATCAAGCTGTTGCTGTTATTATGTCACGATAAGTTTAGTTTCACATTAACTGAATCAACAGGATGTGCAGAAAAGCAGCATCTTTGTTTGATTAATGATCAAAAATAACAGCTCAATTCATTGAGTCAGATTAAATTAACAGCACATCACAGCTTAGACCTGCTGCTTCATGACGATGCCAGAGAGCCACCAGGTCTGGACTCTCTGTTCTGATTCTGTATCTCAGCCTCAAATTGCGTTTTACATCATTTTTCTCTTCAGAGGCGAGAGCAGAAACCATCTCTACAGAGAACACCTGCTATGAATACAGACAGAGACCACAGAGGTCCCAGTTCCTGGTGTGGTTACAACATGATGGTAATTATTAGACAAACAAAGCCGGTGAAATAGAAATTAATATCTAAAAATAGATTATAAAGCTTAATTTGATAACATCACCAAATTAATAGATTTCATCAATAAGAGTTTACATTGTAAACACTGTCTATTTGCCTTAGTGTCCACTGGGGGGCGCCACTCATACAAAGTAAAAGGACCAACATACAGCGTCACAGCTGCCCTTGATACAATCATAAACTAACTCCTGTTGACAGGACAATCTAGTCCTCATCAGTTCTTATTAATGATCAAATCTACCTAAATAAATTCACTGTATTTGTTGTTGATCTCCATTTAACTAATTGCTTTTAATAGAGCAATGACAGACTACTTTCAAAAGTAAATGGGCATATTTCCTTCCCTCAGTAGCTACTGTGCAATAATTGTTACTTGGACTGGAAACTCGGCTCTATGCGTCCAAACTGTTTCATAAAAAAATGAAAAAGTTGATCCTCCCCGTCGGGGAATCGAACCCCGGTCTCCCGCGTGACAGGCGGGGATACTCACCACTATACTAACGAGGAGTGACCTGGCAACACATCGTGTCAGACCAGTTTTATCCACTGTGAGTAAAGAAATGCCTTGGGGCAAATCAGTGTCATTTAGTTCAGGCTGGCTGCATGTGGGGTTTTACCCGCCCACAGAATCAGCCGAGACTCTCTTGGACTGGAAGCTGTTTGTTGTTTTTACCTTTTACTTTGGTTTTACTTCCGACTGTTAGTCATGTAAAGCAAAGCTTTTTTTCCCCTGATCGTATTCAAATATGCAAAATTCAGCTTAAGAGTTGCGTGTGTGATTTTACAAAATAAACAAAACCTACGACCACAATAGGGTTCAAGTTAAGTCTTAAGTTAAGTTACAAGCAGAGTCATGAATGAATGAATCAGTTTAATGGCGACCTTTAATGTTTTGATGTCAGAAACGGTTCAGAGTTTCTAGAAACGAACAGGAGAATCAAAGACTCAGTTTGAGCTGCTTCTTGCTGCAAACAGAAACACCAGAAACATTTAAAAATATACAATAATTGACCCCAACTCTGATCCCAGAGCTGGTAGAATCATGTGCAGCAGTAAACGGCCTCAGTGGTTGTTTTCCTCTCCAGCTGCTGGACAGATCGGGTCACTTCTGACTCCAGAACCGTCTGGTAAACACAGGAGGTTCTGGTCCAATCACAGACTTCGAGGTGTTCAGGTCCTGTGGGGGAAAAACAAACCCAGATCACCATTCCTCCACCACCGTAATTCACCATGTGCAGCAGGAGTAGGAAATTTAGTGTAGTAAAGCTGCGTTCAGACTGCAGGCATATGAGAACCATGTCAGTCTTTTTCACAGCAGTCTGAACGGCTCAATTCTGATCTTTTCAGACCAAGGAAAAATCTAATTTGTGCAACTACTATATGTGGAACTAAATCAGATAAGCATTTAATAGATTTCAAAGCATCTGCAGTCTGAACAGTTAGATGGCATTTTATCTCATAATTTTATCTCATAATTATGTCATAATTGCGGAGTAAAGAAAATGAACAGCCTTTGTCAGCGTGCCCAGGTTGCTCAGCAGGTGGTGGGACAGTTCTGATAAAACTGTGAGAGTGGAATCTCGCTGATCCGGTTTGCAGGGTCCAACAAACATGATAACTGGCTCTCATTTTCAGTAATTTCCCTTGTAAAGGTCCACACATTCACTGTTTGTCCTTGACTGATGCTAAATCAGCCACAGCAAACTCACCCTTACTGAGGAGTCCAACTGCAGCGACCAGAACCACCAGCAGCAGACCCAGAGACATCATGCTGCCCTCCTGCTGATGCTGCAAACAGAGAGACATGAAGAACCATCAACTCCTTCAGGAAGTGATCAGCTCGATTACCGTTCAGAAACGTTTGATTGGTAAAAAAGCACTGCTGTTTTTAAACGTCTCTAAAATCAGCCCCGGTTTAAAACAGGGACAGGTTCGACGAAAACTGTCACTGTTTGATTATTTCTATCTAAACCGATTCTGGAAAAGCAGCAGATCATTATGACCACTAACTGAACTGATCGGCAGTGAAACACACCAAGTCTGCTGTCTGTGTGTCACATCTGTTATTAACATCCAGGTTTTAGCTGCAGTTTTTCCTCAGTCACATCAACTCTCTACGTCACATCAGACATTAAGTAAAGCTGACTGGTTCGTCATGTTCCTACCTCAGCTGAGGTCAGGAGGCTCTCTGTGGTCAGCTGATCTGCTGGACGAGGAAATGAAAACAGATCATTTTAGAACAGAACAAACTCTGAAATCAGGGGTTGTAAATACTTGTAGAAAGATGTGAATCCTATTTGCAAGGTCAAAAATTGCAGGCGACTGAACAGTGTGAGAGCGTTGATCATGTGAACTGAACTGAAAGGTTGAAGTGGCATCAGAACCGGTCGTTTCCTGAGGAGCTTTAGCCCTGCCAGGGCAGATCAACTGAGACATTTCTGGTCTGGTTGTGTCTCTGGGCAGCAGCTGTGTGATTCTAACTCTGCATATGGATCTCTGCAGCCTAAACCCCGTAAAGCTGAGTGTTTGGAACCTAGCATTGTACGGGTTTAGCAACAAAAGTGAGGATCGTCCAGCCAACTGATGACGAACTTGGACTTACCAATGATAGGTAGCAAAGGTACATTAGCAGTTAGTTAGCGGTAGCCGCAATCTTAACAAAACACAATGACAATTTCTGAGTGCAAGTCAAGCTTTTGCCTGACAGAAACGTCCAGCAAGAACAAAAAAACCCAGAAAAAACCTACATGGAATATAAGTTTTCAAAACAAAAAATAAGGCCTGAGATTAATGGATTTAAGGCCGACTTAATTAATTTAAGACATTTGAGTCATGTATCTAAAATGAAGGCTTTTATTTTAGATACATGAATTTAAGACTTTTTAAGGATGCACAGACATCCTGTCATAAAAGCTCCTCATATGTCCACAAAGTATCTGTGTAACGATAAAATGGTTTCAGGTGGAGAAAGAAAGAAATTTGTTAAATCATTATGTTTAATCAGTCATAATTTCGCTCTCATGTCTCAAAATATAATGCTTAAATAAATAAGTTTTTTTAAAAGTCAAGCAGCATCAGAAGCTTGATGACAGATGAGGGAGAGATTCATGCAGACAGAACAGGATAAACATGACAGTTTCTGATGTTTCTTTCTTAGAATCAACTTCCTGCTTTTCTAACAGGAAGTTTCACACTTTGATCAGACTGAACCATCTGGGCCCTGCAGATTCAAGCTGCAGATCTGATGGACCAGCTGAGTTTCTACCTGCAGTCTGAGCAGCAGCTGGTCTCTCTGAGGACGTCTGAGGTTCTGATGGAGCCCAGCAGGTCGGAGCTGGACACAAACACAGCATCACCAGGGATCAGGTTCAATCAAAACGAACTTCTTTCCAGATCGTGTTCTACTGAACATCTGAAAAATCCCAAAGTTAGAAATTAAATTTTAGTGATTGAGCTGTTGGCTGAAAAGAAGAGATTTTCTACCCAAACGAGTTAAGATGCTTCACTTCAGACTAACACTTTAACTAATGTTTAGATTTGAGCTCTTCTTATAATAAAATATTAACGGGGTTACTGAAAAACAAGAAAAGTGTTTCTTTTATAAATTACAGCCAGGAATAATTTTAAGAGGGAGAATTTTAGCTGCTGCTGGTCTTTGAAATTAGATGTTTGGTTGATAATAAACTGAACTGTTTCGGCTGACAGTTCACCGTCTGCTGCAGTCCGGAACCAATTCTACCCATCAAACCTCACAACATTTTAGGAAATGAAGCAATTAATTAATTAGAAGATTTTTATCAAAATCATTTAAACATTTGAATTGTAATTTGATGGTTTTGTCCAGTTTTTGATAATTGGCTTCAGAAAATGAACATTTAAAGGAAAATCTGAGTAATTTCTCACCTCTTTCAACTCTCAAGTCAAAATGATGTTTTTGATCACTGAATGGTCCGTATATCTGGACTCTGCAGCCGTATCTTCCAGCATCTTCCTCTGTGAGGTTGAGGATGGTCAGAGAAACGTCTCCTTGATCCAGTTGTCCCAGTAGCTGATACCTGCTGGAAGCACTGGTCACAACTTTATGTCCGTTTGTAGAGATGAGCTGATTGTTGCAGCCATATGTTGGTATTTCTCCTTTTCCCCAGCAAACATGCACTGCTCCATGGTCTTTTATCTCATATTTACAGAGCAGAGTCACATTCTGACCCGTCTGACCAACAACGCTCCTGCCGTCACATCCTGACACTGAAAACAGAATATTAACAATCAGTTAAACGTCTCCATCTCTGGCTCATTTCACAGACAGAAACCAGTTTATTGTAATTAAGTGGTTTAATATGATTTTATGGTCATCATTGACTTCAATGAGTCATAAAGTCTGAAACTAAAGACCAACTGAAACTACAACATGTCAGTGATCAGCAGAGCTTCGTCTCTGCAGCTGATTTGATCTGAGAAAGTTTCTAACAAGAACCAGAACCTTCAGAGACAAGATGGAAGTCCTTCATTTAAAAGAACAAAAACCCTGCATGTAGAAACACACAGAACAGTAGCAACACAAACTGGATCAGAACAGGATGATTACCTGTGAGCAGCACGATCAGCAGCACGATCTTCATGATGAACAAGCAGCACGTTTTGACTACCAGCTGCTGAAACTCTGCTGTCACCACAGCTGCTTCCCACGGGGCGGCAACAAGAACTAAACCTCAGAGTGGCCTGAGAGGAAGTAGAGAGGCTGAGGGACAGAGAGCAAGTCTTCAGAGCTTCCAGGAACTGGAGACACCAAACCAGACCTGCTGCTTCCTCTCATCTTTTAATAAACATCTAAACGACAGAAACAGCTTTAACCTGAAACAGCTTCATGTGTCATAGCGTCTCAAAGTGTCTCTGCAGCTAACAGTTCTAATATAAGCTTTTAATGAAATAATAAACAATAGTAGAATGTGCATCAAGCTAGAACTGTTTCACCAGATTGTGGGTTTCAGAACAACATCCACTGTACAGCATCTTCTGCACATTTCTGTCAATGGTGTTCTGTGTTTTGGAAGAGTCAGACCTGCAGAGACTGCGGCAGGCCTAGTGTAATTAATTGCTTTTAATAGAGTAATGACAGACTACTTTCAAAAGTAAATGGGCATATTTAATTCCCTCAGTAGCTAGGGCTGCGAAAATAGTTAAGCTTGACTCTCTAAACTCTTCCTATGCATTCTCTATGGTAGTTCTTAAAACTATGGATGTAATGCACTGTTTGACCACTGGCGGGATTTTGGGGGCGCTGTTTCCACGTCTTCTCTGCGATTACAGTAAGGAAGAACTTTAAGGCTGTTTTGATTGGCCGGCTGTATCTAAGCGACTGTAGTAGCGTCAGGAAAATCCCCAAAATACTTTAATCGCCGATCGACTTTCCCTCACAACAGCATCCGAGGTAAACATCCTTCTCCAAATAACGTAAGTGATCATTTTCAGCAGAATGTGAAAGTTCTATAAATCTATTGTTACGGCCCAAGGCCTTTCCTCTGGGTCTCTAGCATCCCTGTTTTGGATCTTCTAATTGGTGCTGATTGGAAGTGGAGGCAGCTGGCCAGTGTCTCCAGAATGACACCAGATCCAGATTAAGATGCACCATTTTTTCTCCCTAAGCAGCTCATTCCTTTCTGTCTCCCTGCCTCCCTCTCCTCTCCAACCAGTTATTATTTTTTGTTAAATAAATCCCATTTTAAGTTATCCCATGCGTTGCTTCCCTTTGATTTGTTATGGTTCTAGAGCCAGACCATAACAGTGTATATACTGTATATATATATATATATATATATATATAGTTATGGTCTATATATATATACAGTATATATATATGTGTGTGTGTATGTGTGTGTGTGTGTGTGTGTGTGTTTTTTTAAACTGCTTAAGATTTGGAACGAGTTAGCAAGTTCAGCTTATATTAAAATCCCATCGTAAACGAGGTAAGATGTTAAAAGTTTTTAAAAATCTATCAAGCTATAGCTAAAGAAACCTGTGTATTTTACTACTATTTAGTCTATTAGTTAATTTATTTAAAATCATAAGCGATTTTGTTTGAAAAGTCTTGCTTTTAAAGTACACTTCTACATCGGATGAATACAGAAGCTGTTTACTGACGGCCCATCACAATATCCCGAGCAAGTGTTTATTGTTTTATAATAAGGCATAAAGTTCATTCACTGGCACAGGCATCACAGGGTGCAGGTTCCTGCCCCGTGATGTAGGAGGTACAGGATGTAGGAGGTACAGGACGCTTCGAAGACGTTTCTTCGAAGCGTCCTGTACCAGTACTTCCAGAGTTTCTTGCTCTCAAAATTTCATTAAGCAAAACCACACCACCCTTACGACCAGAGCCTGTTTTGGGTCTCAGTGAGTATATTGTTTCAAGAATAAAACAGATAATCATCATTGATACATTTTTGTTTAATTATGCTTGCCTACATTTTACAATTGACCTCCCAGGAGCCCCTGCAGCATCCTCAAGTTCCTCTGCATCACCTGCAGCTTCTGGTCAGCCAGAGGAGAAACACTCCACTGGTCCACCTTCATCATTCTCTGCAGCCTCAGCTGGACATCCTCCAGCTGCGTTTGGTGACCAGCCAAGACTTAACAAGTTTTGTTAGAGCTTTCTGTGTGTTTTATTTTGAAATGTTTATATATGTTATGAATTCATTGTTCAGTGGTCATTTATGCACCAGACATAGACCTGCAGCCCAGGGGCGGATCTAGACGGGGGCCAACGGCGTACCAAAGAAGTTAGACTAAATAAATGTCTTATGTTAATACTCAGTGGTGAATTTTTTTTAACCTTCACAATTTGACTTTAACAATGAATTAAAAGTTACAGTGCAGCTGCTGTATAGGCTCACGCTTTCCATCTGCAGGGATCTGGATCTCTGGAGACACAAGTGGCTCTTTGGCTCACTTAATATATCAAATGACGAAATATTGCTCTGTTTTGTTTGTTTATTTGTTTCATTCTTTTTTAAGTGTTGCCATAAAACAACACTGACTACCCTGGGCCTTGTGGTAAATTTGGTCTAGAACCAGCCTCCAAGCCTAACTCCTTATTTGTATAAATATTTTAGTAATACTCTGTAAAATACCAGAATGTTCACAAACCTTTTATACTTTTGGCTGCCTGAGGATACATTTTGAATATTAAATCAGGTGTTGTGATCAGTCACTCAGTACTTGAGTAGTTGACCAAATGCTTTTTATACTTGCTTAATTAAACGTGTTTAAAGTATGCTACGCTGGTTGGAGTTAAATTTTGGGGTACTCTTAACTGACCTCTATGAATGAACGTTTGCTCTATGGATCACTTTTTAAAATCAAAAACACTTCCATAAAATAATGTCTATCGCTGTAGCAGACGTCCCGACCCATGACAGCGGGGCGACGCGCCGTGGTGGGCGTCCCATGTTTTGATTTCTGAGAGGTGGCAACCCTGGGTCCACCTCCACATCTAAATCACTTAGAATGGTCAAACCTCAGTCAGGATATTGACAACATTGAATGATAGAAAACACAGTTCGTGATTTGCCACATTTTATTTAGACTCAGAACAACTTTACTGGCCAAGATTTAGTGCGAAAATGAGGAAACAGACTTTGGTCTCAAACACTCGCAGTATGCAGACAAAGTGTTTAAATGTATAAGCTTTAGAGGAAATAAAATAAGGATAAAAGAATGATATGTACATGTACTATTTTCCGTCATTTTTTAAGCAAAAAAAAAAAAAAGTTTGATGTTACAGGATAAAACTTTTGTTTCCTAGCAGAAGAGCTGAGTACTGGGGAAAGAAACTGCATGGTCTTGACCAGTTGTCTGTCCCAGCCAGGCCACGCAGTGATTGATGAATACATGACAGACTGAATAACAGAGATAGAAAACATGATCAGCAGCTTCTGTAGAAGGCTGAACTTCTCGAGTTGCTGTAAGAATTTAGAACGAAGAAAGAAATACATCAGCACTTACTGGAGAAAATTGGCCTCAAGAACGGTTGATCAAAACCCAAATCTCTTTTTATAATAAAATAAACACAACAAGGGTAAGAAAAGAAAAGGCAATCTTTAACATCTTTCTGTTCTTAAGATGAATGCTTCATGCTTCAGTTCTGACAGAGAAAACAACAGATGAAGACTTTGGTTTTATGGCACTCTGACGTTTTAAATCCTGAAAGAGGAACATTGGAGAAGCTGCTTAAAGGTCGGGGTTCACAGTAATCTGATGATTGTTCATCTTCACGCGGAGCTGCTCTCCTCCTCCTCTGATTGGTCCAGCCTCCCTTCAGTCTCTGCTTCCCGGTTAGATCTCCAAACTCCTGCAGCCAACAGACGAGTTTTAAGAGTTCAACTTTAAACCATTTTGAACAATGTTGCTAAATATTTTGGATTCAGTTTGTTATTTTGCACAGACTGTAACCAGCAGCAAACAGCACAGCAGGGATGAAGGCGATGAAGGCCAGTCTCAGAGTGCTTCCAATAAAGTTCTGCAGAGAGTTCACCGGCTCCTCCTGGACCGGAGACTGACCGGAGGAAGGAACAGGCAGGAGATCAGTAAAAACATTTTTAAAAAAAATATGAATTATGAAATTTTTTTTTGTAAAAAAAAACCAAATCAAAAACAAATGAAAAACACACTTTAGACAAGAAAAGCCGTTTACTAACTTATTAAAACTAATGAATTGATAAACAATGATTTGAGTTTGTTCTTGGTGCAGAAGATGATTCCTGCTGTTGATGGTGTAAGCCCACCTGAACCTGAGCTACCATTGGCTCTGTTCCTGCACCCCCTGTGACATCACTTCCTCTTTGATTTGTGTTGAAGCCTGTCAATAAGTCCAGAATTGTTTAGAAATCATGCATGAACGTGTCAGTGTATGTTTTTGATGAGGGTATAACATAAACATTTTTAAAAACTAAAAACAGTTGATTTAGCATAATACTGCCCCTTTAAGCAGCCGCCTGCTCTCAGATCAGATTGCACCTACTCGTTATGGTGTTGGGTGTGTTGAACTTCTCCACATCTCGGCGGCCCGGACGTTCGGAGGTCACAGATCGAGCTGCAAGACGGCAGAAGGCAAAACGATTCAGGCCAGCAGCTGGAGACACAACAGCCTACATCATCAGAATCAGAGGCGGAGGAGCGAGCGTACGGCGGATGATGATGAGGTGGACGGTGAACGTTTGGTCGTTGAAGGGTCCGGGCAGCTGAACTCTGCAGTGATAGAAACCGGCATCTGAGGGCTGAGACCCAGAGATGGACAGAGCGGAGCTGGAGGGGGACACCGAGAACCTACAGAGGACAGAAGGACACCGCCTCACTCGCTAGCATGATGAGGAGAGGACAATCAAATAAACACTTTAGTCTCCTTAAAAAGTTTGAAACGTTCAGGCGCAATCAGAATTTTCCTGCTTCTGAATGCACCTGTGTGACCATCAGTGGCGCACCTGTCTGACTGTCGGTAGGTCACCTGACCCCCGGCGCCGTTGATCAAGGTGTTGTGGCAGGTAAACAGTGACGGCTGCCCCCTGCCCCAGCACACCTCCACTCCGCTCTGCCTTGCCTCCTCCAACCGACATGGGAGCTTCACCACCTGCCCGGCCACACCCACCACCGTCTCCGTGGCAACAGCTGACACACATAGCGCCACTGATACAGAAACAGAGGGATGCTTCAGTAATTTTTCCATTTCCTGTTCCTCTGAAGACTCATATTTGGGTTCCTGGAGTCATTGTCCAATCCAGAACTGAAGGAGTTGATCCGTGTAGTTAGAAAACGCCTAGTAGTTGGTTTGTAAACTAAATATTTAGCTCAGATCTAAACATTTAGCTGGACACTAAATACCTTCGTTTAGTTTTCAAACAAAGTATTTAGTTTTTTAATTAGACAGTTTGAAACAGAAATTTATAAATTAAACATGGTGGAACAATAGCTGAAAAATGAACACCTACTTTTTTCTCATTACAAAATAAACCCAAATTTAGGATTTTTCTAAAAAAAAAAGTATCTCAAATTTTGAACATTTTTATCTCAACACTCAGAAATTTTTGTTTTTCTAGAAAAATTCTGAGGTTAATTTTAACATTTCTGGGCTTTTTTTTGGTAAAATGTTGACTTTCTAAACTCGAATTTCTTTGTTTTTTCTAGAAAATGTCACAGATGAATCTCTAAGTTTCAGAGTATTTTGGTGTAAATGTACTCCTGTTTTTTCTGTCGTCGTACAACATTCCTGCACATGTGTATTAAAGGAAAGAAAACAGATTTTCAGGCTTAGCCTTCTGCATTTAGACAAGTTTTATTAAATTAGATTTGATGATAATTTATTTCAGACAGACATTTCACCAACAAAACATAATAATAATAATACTTTCATGTTTCTAAGTGTAAATACAATACCTTACTATCAAATTTACATACTCAAATACATGTAAATACACCACTTATTCAGTGACTGTGAGTCTGAAAAGGCGTATGATGAAGTTTAACTTATATAATCATACCTCTTTTCCATTCATTAATTCATAGCATCATTTCCAGTTCTAGTTTCTAGAACCTTTCCAAAAAAACAAACAAAACCCCCCCAATAATAATAATAATAATGACTATAATAATATTTCCTGATCCAGATGAAAGTAATACATACACCCATATATATACATATGCGTATATGTACTGTATATATGCATACATTTATGCATATATACATAAATAATATATACCTATTTACACACCCAGATATATTTACACACACATACACAAACCTGGACCCAATTGCCCGAGTCATCCACAGTGCTGTAATTCCCAGCCAAATTCATCATCTCTGTTCATCCTTACACTTTTGAATAGTAACGATTTTGAGTCTTTAACCATTTTGAGTCTTTTCTTAAAATACCTCATGCTTGGATTTTGCTTCAGCTCTTTAGTGAGTTTATTCCAGATCTTCACTCCAATGACAGAAATGCACGTTCTTTTCATTGTTCGAACATTCAAAGTTCTGAAGTTGAGGTTTTCTCTGTAGTCATGTCCCCCCACCCTATCAGTAAATAATTTTTTTAATATTTTCTGGTAATAGTTTGTTTCTAACTTTATACATAAACTGTGCAGTTTGAAACTCTACCAAATCTGGGAGTTTCAGGAAATAAGACTCTATAAATAGATTGTTGGTATGACGATAAAAGTCAACCTTGTGAACTATTCGAAAGGCTCTTTTCTGTTAAATCCCGATTTAATCAAAGCGCCATTTAATGACCTCTACCCCCGATGGTCTCTCACCTGAAAGGAGCCAGACGGAGGTGAGCAGCAGCATGTTGCTGTGTGTCCTGCAGACGGACAGAGAGACGGAACAGATGACTAAACTTCCTCACTTCCCTTTTCCATCCAGCCGGGTATTTATAGAGCCAGACTGTTGTTACCAAACGGCCTGGAAGTTTAACTCCAACTGTCCAACATTCAGAGTGAAACATCATAAAACATGGCCTCCATTAACTGGTTTAAACTGGGGTGAGGGGCGGCCAGCAGGCGGCGCTGTGGGCTACTCTCCCTGATAAAAGAAACATGGAGTAAATTTCACTGTCAGACCCAATATTAAACCAAACCATCGTCCATCCTTTCCATCTGTGGGTCACATGACCAGACGGGTCTAATAATGTGTTATATTTTTACTGGTTTAAATCAATCAAGTCATATGTTTGGTTGACCTTATTCACAGACTTTATAGAATAGAAATAAACTCGTTAAATATTTAAAGGATGATGTGAGGTACACTCAGTCTGAAGTGGAAACATCATGACATCATGGTGAGAAGTGCTTCTGGTTTACCAGGAGGATTAAATCATTTAATATCGAACTGAAATCCTGTTGGTTTGGTGGCTCAACAGAAGCTAAATCGATCCTGATCCAGCTCAGGTCGCCATCCGCTCCCTTCCAGCTTTTACTTTGTGTTGGTTTATTTTATATCCTCAGTATCTGGAGCATCATCATCTGGTCCAAACTTTAATGTTTTACTTACTTATTTTATCCGTCTCTTTAAAATGTCCAAATCTCTCCATTGTCTTAACCAATCTTCACATTTCCAAAGTAACTGATCAATGTATCTTCATTTTTATTTGGTGTTTTTATTATTATTATTATTATCAATAATTATTTATTATATCTGCTTATTTGCATGATTTGGTCATTTTTGTAGGTAATGAATGTTTCTTAGTCTCCGTTAATCACTTTGTTACACCTGATTATTGGTGAAATGTGTTTAATAAAATCTTAGTGACTGATCGGTGTGTGAGTGTAAAACATCACTAGTAACAGATGGCTGGGGATGAATGTGATAGAAACCAAACAGTTTCCTGGAGGAGGGAATGAAATCTGCGCTGCTTCGCAGGATGCTTAAGGAGCCGCTCAGACTGCAGCCAATCAGAAAACAGGCCTGCAGTTGGTGGACTTTCACAATAAAAGTCCAAATAAAGTAGAACTTTTGTTTGTTTTGGTGTCTTTGAACCGTCTCTACCAGAACCACTGCTCTGCGTCTCTGGTCAGAAGATAAAACTAAAATTAACGTTAGTTATTTTAATGAATGTTTATCCAATTATGAAATGATGAGCTTTACAATTCATCAAATGCACTTATCAAAATCATCAATACTGAAATATATTGATCAATGTTCCAGTTATGAATGAAAAGGTGCTCTAATTAACTGGGTTTCACTCTAGATTTAAAAGGAACTCGGTGTTTCTGCAGTTTATTAGTTTTCTGAAAGTACCAGATGTGTGGTGCATAGAAGCTGAATGCTGTTTCTCCATGTTTCGTTCTTCAGATGACCTGAGAGGCCTGGAAGGTTGATACAGCAGCAGATCTTTAATGCATCCGAAACGTTCTTCAGCTGATAGAAGGCTGACTTTGTGACCGTCTTTTTGTGACTCTGAAGGTTCAAACCCAGAGTTCATCCTGATCTCTAGTTTCCAGCTGGAACAACTGAAGCTGTGTGCTGCCTTGAGGTCGTTCCTCTTTAATAACTTGTTTTTAGTTTCTGCTCAGCTGGAGAAAGTATTGGCACCCTTGCATCGATTTGGGCGGGTTCAGAGTCACCTGGTGACATCATAATGTGCATAAATTCATAAACAGATGGATGAGAGCCTGACTTCAATCTGATAGAAAACCTTTGGGTTGAATTAGTGATCAGACCTCCTCATCCAACATCAGTGTCTGACCTCATAAGTGGTCAATAATTCCCATAAGCAATCCTAATTCTCTAGGAAAATCTTCCCAGAAGACCTGAAGTTGTCATAGATTTAAAGGTGGAGCCTCTTTGGCCACATTGAAGGCCGATCCTTCATCTCAAATGTTTCTCAGTTTGGTTCCTCTGGTAAGGCAGTGCAGCACCGCTGGATGAATGTTATTCTATATGGGCAAGATCTTTGCTTTGTATCATTTTCAGTTTTTTTTTTTCCAGTATGTTGTAATTAAATAAAAGTTAAAGTTCAGAAAGTATTGCCTCCTCTACTCCGTCAGTCAGTGAAAACATTTGGAAGGTCAAAGGTCAGTCATTTTTAGCTCCTGCTCTCGCCAACATGATTTTGTGCCACATTCCTGTTTAATGGCATTCCTACAGCTGGGAGGAAAACACTGCATGTATTTTTGTAGCATATTAAAGTGAGTTCATGTCGCGGTGGAGCTCCCATCATCTGCCCAGTCCAGATTCAGTTCAACCTTTATTTATTACCTCCGTCTGAACAGCAGCAGAGAGGCAGACGTCTGTTTGTGGACTCAAAGCTCATCACGACACAGAAACAAACACTGCAGCTATTAGTTCACTTTGGTATTTACACAGAAGATTCAAAACCATCAAACAGCCGACAAAGCGGAGCGGATGGGAGTTCATGTCAGCAGATCACAACAAACATGGAGGAAGGGGGCAACGAGAGCTGAGACATTTCAAGAGTTTTATTAGACAGGAAGAGGAGAATCAGCTGAAAATTACAGAGTCATATTTCTTCTATTTTAGCTAGGAGTAAAAAAGCTCCCCGTCAGGAATAAGGTGTTAATAAACAATTTTATAAATGTGAAAATAAGTACATTTGTTTGTTTGAGGATCCTATGAAGGATCAGCCAGAAATTATGATATAGAATGACCAAAAAAATCAAAGCCAACATTTGACAATTATGTAAGTTTTGTTTGGAGCCACAACTCCAAACAAAACTTTAATTTTTTATTAAAAAATAAAAGTGTGATTTAACCGTTGGATTTGGAAGCTCCATGAATGATCAGAACTTCCTGAAACACGTTGCTCCAAATCTGATGGTACAAGAACCTGAACAGATGGTCTGTTCATGTTTGTTGTGATCATGTTAAACTGTCTGAAAGGATCCAGTGGATCCTGGGAAGTACTTATAACCTACGGAGCCTCCGACTAACTGTGTGCAGCTGTGATGATGACGAGGAAATGAGGACCAGGTGTGCAGGAAGGAGCAGAAACCAGCAAGCTGAATATTCAGAAATAAGAAATTAATGTATAAATTCTGTTCATGTGTCGGTTTTAACTCTGCAGAGTAGCTAATTTAGCTCAGACCTTCAGAGGTCTGAAGAGTTTTTATTCCACGGACAGCGAAGATAAAACACACTGCAACATTTTTTACTGAATTGAAATTCAATTATTGTATTAAAACCTGCATTTTTTTCTGTGTGATGGTTTTCCAGTTGTAGATCTATGAAATATTACGTCGCTGAACTCGCTCAGGAAATCACTTTTTACTAGATAATCAGGCTTGTTCTCATTCTTTGATCATTTTTAAATTTATGTTTTTATGTGTTTTTTTTCTTACGGATGTGACTTGTTTTTATTTCTATCGTAAATATTTACTGTGAATTATTCTACTTTTAGCTATACTTTGAAATCTGTCATAAATTATAGGTCATGCATGTTATGTGTTAATTGTAATTTTTTCTCATATTTACGTGATTTATTCATGTTGATTAATATGCACTGCCCCCTTTATGAAATAAATCAAAATTCTAATATTTCAAATGAGTTCTTAGAGTCAAAGGTGAAATACCAGTCAGAAGGAGGTCAAAGTTCAGCTGCTGGGAAACATTTAGTGTAACATCACTGGGCGTGTATGCATATATTTTGATCGTGAAACAATAATTTCCTGTCTTAACAGAACCGTTGTAGTAAAAGCAGCAGAACCGGCAGCGGATCTGAATGTAAATATTTATATCTGAGTTATGCAGAACCTGAAATGCTCAGTTTGTGCTTCATGAAGCAGCGTCTCCTGACTGACTGAATACTAAACTGCAATCAGCTTCAATTTGAGCGGCAGAACATCGTGTCGCCGCTGCTGCATCAACAACAGGAACACAGCGCCTGCTGGGAGGAGGAGGAGGATGAAGGTCAGGGACTCGTTAACCTGGCCACGGATACGAGGCCAACCTGCAGCCGGCTGATGTCAGGTTATTGGTGGTTGCCATGGCGACCTCAGGCAGCAGCTTGTGTTTAAATGTTTATTTCTTCCAGCATCTTAAAGACAGAAAAACAGCTCTGAGTTTCCAGAATGAGCTGCAGAGAAACTCAGGCTGAAAACTTTGGATCAAGCAACAAAACATCCCACATGGAGGAGAAAACATTCTTTATTTTTAAATTTTTTACTTTTTTTTTTTTTACCAAAAAAGGCTAAAAATTCTCCCCTTGTTTACTCAAATAAACACCATTTAAACCTGCAGAGGTCAGAACCCACCAGAGGCCTATTTAATCTGAGATGTTCTGGTTCTGGTCTCAAAGATTCTGTAGAGCAGCGTTTGTCAAAGTGGGAGGGCCACCAGAAAGTTGGAGAGAAGAGAAAAAACATGCAAAAAGAAAACACCCAAACATGGAACCCCGTAAATGTGTTAATTTTGTCATCATACATTTTATTTTCTGTCTTTCTGTCATGTTTTCCCTTGCCAGTTTTTTGTGTGTCGAAATAAGGAAAAAAAATCTACAAGAAAAAGTAACTGCTGACATTTCACCAAGCCGTTCATTCATCCATCCACTGGGGGCGCTGTCATTAAACTGCCGGCTGTGAAAACTTGATATGGACGTACAAAACTCGATATTGATTTACTTGACATTCAGGTTGTTTGCATCGTTTTGTCGAGGGTTGTTAATTTTACCGCTATGATCTGTTTTCAGGTCCAGTTTTGTTCATGTTACCAGTTTTGCGTTAATTTAACTGCCTTGGATTATCTAAAACTGGGATTGTTTGTGTTATTGGTAAAATGTTGACTGTATGTAATTAAATGATGTCCATTTATTAATGTGTTTATTTCTACAACATTTAAATCAAGTTTATTGTTTTGCCTGTTCATTCACAACAGGCTTTTATAACAAATCTAAAGCCTGTAAACCACAGAACGTCAGTCAAACATGTGTGGATGGAAATTAAATGTAAAGAGAGCAACAAATGCACAAAAATAATGGCATTGCTTTAGTTGGGGGGGTTGTGGTGAAACCCTTTGATTAGACCAAAGCAGATTCAGGGTTCTGACCCAGTAGACCTACAGAGGAAAGTGGTTCTATAAAGTTCTGATTCTGAGGCCTGAATATTAATACACATCAGAAAACATTAATTTGTTCTAACTTTCCAACTGACTCATCTCTCTGACGTAATGTTTTGTATCCTAAAGTGATGAAGAATCGTCCTTCAGCTCAAACTGGAGAGGATTGATGGATTTAAAAAGCTCTTATTGTGACTGATGTTTCCACACTCCTGCATCAATACATATTCCTCAAAAATGCAAAGTCTTTCTGCCTGGACACACTGGCGCTATAAAGCTCCAACAAACACATCTCTGCATGCAGATGGGAAACACTCGTCCAAACTAAACGGGACCAATTACTGAGATTAAACCAATTAAACCGGGTCTGTGTTGAATCAAAGCTGCTAAGTTTCTGGTTGAGGATGAGATCAGAGATGATGGGAGCGACATCTCAAGTGTCATCAGCGACTCATTCTCACATTAGCGGCTTAATTAGCCGCATACAGGGCAACTGCAGGCCTTTTAGCAGCAGCAGCTCATGGAGCCTCTCAGCCTTAATGATGGCCGCCGCCACCGCCTGCTCACATTAGCATAAAGCAATCTGTGGCTAGCTGGAGGCTAATGCACGCTGGAGTGGATGAGGCATGGAAGAACACGTCACACCTGATGTTCCTATAGCAACAGATGCAGAAGATGCACACAGTCAAGTCCAAAATACATCACTGAAAGCAGAGTTTGGATCATGAGTCAAACTGATGGCGCAGGGGCCCAATCTGGCCCGCCGCAGCTTCTCATGTGGCCCTTTAGTGATACTCACAAATAGCTGTACGTTTAAATATTATTTTTACCAAGCAAATCCAGGTAGTTTTTGTCCATTTTACAAGAATCATTGCCTGCCACAATAGCAAGTTTTAGTGGATGATAAATTATCCCAATGATTATTGCAATAAACTATGATATTGTTGAGACCATTTTCAAGTAATATACATATAATGGTATAACAAATCCATGTTCACGCTGTTTAATAATAAACTTTAATCTTATAAAGATCACTTCACACTGGAACTGAAAGATATTTGAGATATCCAAAATAAAATACGACATCCAAAAACATAAAAATAAAACTGGAAATAAAATTTAAAAATCACAAACAATCAAAACGAAAGGGATTCTGCAAACAAAATTACCCTTCAAAAAATATGAATCATCAGAATGGAAATTATTGAACTCATTTTAATTTATTGTCTGATTAATTGGTTAATTGATTGGACTGAATCTGTTGGAATTTCTGAAATGTTTTCCTCTCTGCAGAACGATGAACCAAAATTCAGAAAAATTATTTAAAAACTACTTTATTTTCCTCCCATTTCAAAATTACTCACTACTTCATAAAAAGAGAAAGCAAATACAACTTAAAAAGTGAAATAAAAAAAGTGATTCATTTCAAACTTCAGATGCATTTCAGTTAAACAACAATGTTAACAGATAAAAACAATCTAAATCTTTCTGCATTTAAAAGACATTTGAAAATCATGATCAAGTGATGTGGCATTAAATGAACTGATATTTTGTCATATATTTAAAATATGGTCTTATAGTCTTCTGAGATTAATCCCTAATATTCTCTTTATGTAGCTAAATAAGAAACTTAATTAGAGGGTAAATTTAAATACAGTAAGTTTGTACTTCTTTCTGCTCCTTTTCTTTCAGGATTTCTTTTAATTGTTACATGAACTGTTCATATTTATTAATGAATAAATTAAAAAATAAAGTGAAAGAAAAAGGAAAACTGTGACATTAAAACTCAATAAAGTACATAAAAATGTTAAAATATGTGTAACTGTCCATAATACTCATAAACATGAGCTGCTGGTCCCTCAGCTCATATTTTTATATTCCTCATGGAAATGATGAAGGCACCTTGAAGCGACGGCTCAGGGTTGACTTGATGTGAAGATGTTCCTCCATTGTTAGCTTCCCTGTGTGATGTTGGGGCTGCTCAGTATTCATGTTTTCACCTCCTTCCTTAATGCGAGCACTCAGGGCGGCCGGCTGTTTACGGAGCGGAGAGGACATCAAATACCTGGATCCTTTCAGAGGAGCTGTGGATTAAAGACAGCAGCTGCTTCAGATGTTCGCTCTGATTCTCTCTGATCTGCGCTCGGCCCCAAAGAGCCGAGATGGAAACATGCCAGCCAGCGCTCATAAAGTAAAGTGCTTTACGACTGGAGGCTGCTGCATTATACTGATCGCTGCTGATGTTTTACACGCTGTTTACAAAATATTAAACCTCACTTTTATTTTGCTGAATTTAATGTACAGCTGTGGAAACGTTGAAGCACAATGAATGATTTTAATTTTTATAAACCAATCAGTTGCATAATCCAAAGGATGAATTGTGTTAAAGATCTACTACAGAAGAAAGAAGCAAGGCGATACCTGTATCAGATTTATTTGGGACCAATTCTGAAATGAACATCAATTATTAATCTTAAGAAAAACCCATCAATGCAATCAATTATATAGCTATTATTTAATTAAGCTAGACACATACAGATAAAATTATACTAAGACTGATTCTACTCTCTGACTACAGACTGAAGTGATAATTTATATGATAGAGGAATGAACATTTTAAATATTGTTAAACTCTCACACGTCTAGATAAAGTAAATTTCTATCTTAATTTGACCAGGTCTCTATTTTAACCTGATGAGGGAAAGTGTAAAGGCTGGAAGTATTTCAACATCTTTCATCCACCTTATTTAGCTCCAAGCAATATTTAGCTTGGATGCCAATGCCAATTTATTTATAAAGCACCTTAAAACATCTATTAATTGCCTCAAAGTGTAGTACAGTATTCTAAGAACCACAGATGATGTAAGGATTTGTTTTTTTCTGTGTATTCATTTAAATTTCTGCATCTTGAGTCTCTGTGTTGTCTTGTCTACCCCGTGATTGTTCCCAGCTGTGTCTCGTTTCCCTGATTACCCTCTGTGTATTTAATCCCACCTGTGTTCCTTGTCTAGTTGTCTTGTCAACCTGTCTGGTTTTACGTCTGTTCTGCCGTCAGTTGTTTGTTGACACCAGTTGCTACCAATATTTGAGCTCTTAGTCTTCCGCTCATTCTGTGCTGCCTGGACTTTGGATTTTTGTATATTTTACCATTAAATCATCATTCTCACTCAACAACCTGGGTTCATCGCATCTTCCCCACCACCTCATACTGCAAATTATGACAGATAAGAAAGAATAACATAAGAATAAAACACAATAAATGAAATATTTAGCTTGCTAACTAAGTATTTTGTGTGTACTCGAAATATTTAGCTTCAAACTAAATATTGAGCTCAGATCTAAAGATTTAGTTTGGAGCTAAACATTTCTTTTGTAACTAAAATAGGTCTGGATTAAAAAAAAACAACAAAATAAATAATTAGCTCTGTATTAAAAATATTTAGTTTTGAGCTAAATATTTAATTTAATATTAATGTTTGCTAATGAAATATTAAGAAATTGTGACTTAAATAAATGAATAACATGGTTAAAATATCATGTTAAATGAACCTCCATTTTTTTCTCTAGCATGCTAAACAATACAATTTTTAACTGTGTAACTACAAATGGCACCCTATAAGTGCACTAAGATATTTAGTGACTCATACAATTAAAGGTGAAACAAACAACCCAGGTTTAATGTATAATCCATGAAAACATTGCATTTTACAAGGTATCTGTAAGCTTTGTAGAACCACTCTTGACAAACATTCAATCCAAAGTATTTATAAACATAACAGTTGCAAATGTTATGAATCATAGTTTGATGGTTCTGAGATACCACCTGCTTGGAATAAATGTCATTACAGGCATTTGGAAAGGATCTGGAGAAAAATGAAGTTTAAAGTTCAGGTCTGGGGTGTTCTGGTTGCTTCAAGGTTAAACATGTTTTGGAAGAAATATGTCTCAGATAAATGATACTTCAAAAATGAAATGAAACAAAAACATACAAAGAAAATGATCATTTGCAAAGAGGATAAACATCATATTGGAAAAAAGTAAGAGTCAAAAACAAACAAACAAAAATCAAAGAGCATTCACAAGAATTCAAATGTTAGGTTAGTCACCAGATAACAAAAAAGTAGAAGTTTTGTTTTTATTAGAAGATTTGACATGTTGTCCTCACAAAGTTCATTCCTGCCTTATGTCCCCTGGAGACAGAAAAACAAGAATAAACACACACACACACACTCACAGGGTCAGGTTATAAATAATCGATATGGAAAGAATAAATCTATCGAGCTGTACATCTGCAGGAGTTAAGCTGAGCTGCTGTAGGTGGACCAGCCTCCTCTGTTGTGGGATATTTATTTTCTGCTCTGCTGTTTAAACTCCCACTGAGGTTCTTCAAGAAACTTCTGTTTGCATCAGTTCAGACCAGGTTCTCTGAAAAACTGCTGAAAAGTGTCTGTTCTAAAGGTGTTGATCAGTTAAAGGTAAATGAACATGGTACACTTTCTGTTTCCAACTTGACTTTTATAATCAAAGAAACAGGAAGGGAAGAGTCAGAATTCATGATGGATGGCAACATTGAGGCTTTAATATTTTATTCATCAGTGAAATCTTGATTGATTGACTGATTGATTGATTGGATTGCTACAGGAAAGTTGAGTTTTGCGTAAGTACAAAAGTTGGAACTTTAGATTATTTTAGTAATCGATCACTCTATCAAATATTCTGATAATTATCTTAATAATTTGATAAAAAATTGCAAAATTCTGCAGATTTTCATCTGACTACCTAAGACTTTTAATACTTCTGCTGGCTTCAATACTGATTCCTGCATATTTACACTGCCATGAATTGTTACTGTTGATTAATGTGCACTGTCCTAATAAACTTTATGAGATTAATCTAAAAACAAATAATGCAAATATTTGATATGCAACTAATAGGAAAAACAGAAAGTGAAGGGAAATAGGATGTTATGTTGATACTGTATGTTTAAACAACAAAGTCTGTCCAAATTAAATTAAAAGTAATTATAATTTTTACCTCTAGGAATAAATATTGGGAGTCTAAAATTGTGTTATTTGCATAAATCAACCCTCAAGGTCATGTCTTAATATATTTCTGGCTAATGTAATTGCTGCATTTTAAAATGAGCATAAGAATATTTAAATTGTGAAGATCTGAATATTAATTTGTTAAATTTGATCACAGAAATATAACAGACTTTATTACCTCAGATTATAGCATCATTAACATAAAATCTGAGCATAAATGACAGTGAAGTTGAAATGTTTCATTTATTAATATAACTGATCATCTGTCTCTTCATTTAGCTTTTCAATCTCTTTTAAAGATAATAAATTTAACCAGGTCGAACATATTCTGACTTGATTAAAATGTAGCTTAGGCTCATGAAGCTAAGAGGCCGTTTTAATACCGGACATGAAAATCACTTTTCATTATGTAAATACATAAACTAGCACAAACATGTGGAGAATCCCAGGACTATTAAGGGAATTATTAACGCACGCAAGAAGAAATCTAATTTATATAATAAATCTCCAACAACGAGAACAAATACGCAGAACTTAGATTTAAAGTATACAAAATTAAACTAATAAGTTATTAGTTTTTATTAAAAATATATATATATATATTCTCACAACGTAATGTAGCTGTAGAAACATTTTTAAAGAAATGTTGAAACTGATTTACAACATGAGAGAAATTATATATATATAAATTATATAATATTTATATCAATGAAAACCAAAAGATCAGAAATAAAATTAGGAACATTATTAGATTTAGCCTCTCTTTGGTCCTAATTTATTTAAATGTACATTTATAGCAGCTATTAGGTTTCCTTTGACCACATTTTAAAACAGTTGAAATAAACAGCTAAAAGCAATGAACTTCAGCAAGCTAAAATAAAAGTTAGGTTTATAATTAGTAACTGTAAAATCAACAAGCAACTAAACATTATACTCACAGTAAAATCACAACTACAAGGTTAGAAAAACGAACAATTAAAATAATTAACCACCAAATAATCCACTGTACAGTCTTTTATATATTTGGAAATGTGTAAGATTTCAGAAGCACAGATTGTATAAAATTTATATTTCAGGAAAATCAGTATGACTTTAGAAATCCAGGAACGTTCAAAGTTAAATTTAACAACATAAGCAGGAGTGAATTAGTATGAACAATTTAAATGTTTCTCTTTCTTTGTGTACAAGGTACAAAGATTCTTGATAACTTTGTGGCTCTCTTCATAAACCAAAGGACTTTTTGCTGCAGAAAAAAATAAATCCATCTGAAGAAATGTGAATGAAAAAAATAAAAAGAAGAAAAGAAAAGCACCAACAGTTGTACTTGGAGCATAAAAGCTGTTCTTGGCAGTTTTCCATTGTGAAATCTAAAGGCCTGCTGTCGCGTCTCCCAGGGAGTTTCACACAACGAGGAAGTCAGTTTAATGTTTGGTTATATTTTCATATTTTATCCAGTTGAATATGGACATGAAAACAGATAGAAAAACATTTTGAAAACAGATATTTAGTTTTAAGATGGGTGGATTAAATGTGCTGAGTCTGATTTTAAATCAACATTTGTGTTCAAACTAACAAGAAAAAAAGCAATGTTACATAAATACAGCATGATGGTTTTATTGTAGCTGTTTGTGTTTTCACAAAGAAAAACATAAACTAAACAGAACATGAAATATTACAAAAACTTTATATTAAACAAATTGTGCTTGAGTTCACATTCCTCATTATGCTTTTTTCATCTTGTTGCTTTTATTTTCAGTTTTTCAAGACAGAAGCATGAAGCACAACACATTGCAAAACAAAACAAAGTTTATTTTATGTTTCTGATTTACTCAGGAAAGCCTCAGGCTGTAGACGAACTATGGATGCAACATGAATGGGAATAATTTTTCTACTGTTTCTCCAGAAGAGAGATTTGTTTTTTATCCTATTCCATCAAATTAATGTTTTTCAGACAATCAAAAGTAAAAATATTTGTAAAAATGATCAAATAAATTATCAAGCCAACTCACATGCAACTTTACACAATTTGTTTGAAAAGGAACAAATTCCTCTCATAATATCTTTGGAAAAAGGAGCTGCAGATTACACAGAATATGGTGCAATAGTGTGAAAGTTTTTACACCCTTAAAAGCACAGATAAATATTTCAGATCAAACAGATGTTATATCAGATAAAGAGGACTTAAGAAAATAAAAACAGCAGATTTCTAATATATTTTGTTTATTTACTTGTTTTTATTAAAGGTAAAAAAAAAAACAACAACAACCCCTAAACCTGTCTTTGGGAAATAGTAATCACCCCCTATAATTTTTATTATTATTTTAATCTGCCCAAATGGAACTAAAAACAAAAAGATTACCTTTAATCTAAGGCCATTTAAATTATATTGGCAAAGTTTAAAGTGAATAAAAGCGATCTGGATAAAGCCAGCAGAGGCTCTGAGTGCTCTGACATGTTCCACAGATAGAAATAGAGTAAATAGATGCTGCGATAAAGCTCTCAAATGCTTCAGGAAGGATAGAAATAATCCTCAAGGCCGTAAGCCACGTGTGTGTCTGTGCGAGCGCACATGTGTGTGTGTTTAGGTAAGCCCCGTGTGCGGGCGGGCGTGTGTGTGTGTGTGGGGGGGGGGGGGTATGAGAGGGTGTGTATTTGTTTTTAATGCCTATTTAGGACTTTTCCTGAAGTTCATTGGTTTTATGGGGACAGAAGTAGATTCTTCAGCAGGAGATCCACATTTCTAGGATTAAAGATGTTTAAAGTAGGAGAATTATGTAAAGTTTTGCTTTTTTGTTTTAATATTATTACCTCATCTAAAACATTCCTGGAGTGTTTGTTTGATTCTCTTGTGCATGTTTTAGAATTTCTTTAATCTCCATGCCAACTATTCTGGTGTCTAAACGCTTGCTCTCACAAAGCTCCACCTCTTTCCACAAAGCTCCGCCCACAGATCCCCATGCAGCTCCTTCACACTAGTGGCAGCAGCAATTAGCAAACACCTGGTGGGACTGCACATCTTCTGAGCTCCAGAATGGTTGAAAACAACATCATGGAGGAGTTTTGTTGAGATGGGCTCCTGAAGGCAGAGTTTCAGAAAGACCAGGAGGTTCTTAAAGAGACAGGGAGCCAATTTCAAGGAGTTAAATTACGAAATCAAATTTCTTTTAAGTCATGTTTGATATATGTAGCATTGTTACTACACATTGTGTAGTGACACTATGTGCCACTACAGGAACATAATGTAAATGACACTATGTGCCTGGAAAAAACACAACACCTGCCCTTTAAGGTTTAATCCACATTACCACAATTCACGGCACTGTAAATATACAGGAGTTGGCACAACAGCTAAATTTCATCCTTTGTCTCAAGACAAGTAAGCAGAAAACTCAAAACAGCCTCACTATATAATTCACAGGACAAAACCCAGTACACATAAAATAATTACATAAAATACAACATTTACACATGAAGCAACTAACCAACAGACGGAAAACATAAAATCAGCTATAAGACGTAGAAGATGTTACAAATAGGTACATAACTGGTTTGCTGGAGTTGCTTTTTATAAATTGTGTAGCTTTCACTGTCTCTGTTGAGATTGTGACAAACCAGCACAAAATATTACATAACAGTGAGTTGGAAGGAAAATAATTCTTGTTTTTAGGAGGTTTTACCATAGCAATCCGAAAGCTGTAAATAAAAAAGCTGAACATGTATGCAGCCAGACTTTAAATAATATTCTTCCTCTCCATTTCGATGGTCTGTTATAAAACCTTGGACATGTTTTTAAGGCAGAAACTGAGCTGAAGGATTCAGATTGATGGTTTTAAACTCCAGAGCAGCCTTCTCCCCCTCCTCCTCCACCTGCTGCTGAACCTCACCATCCTCATCTTCATCACTAAATCTGCTGCTCTGAATCATCCAGTTACGCAACACCTCAATCTGCTCCACCATCAGAGGGAAAACTCTCTTCTTCTGATCATCCTGAGGCCCCGGCTCCCTGCAGCGGTAAGAACCTCCAGGTATCAGGTTAAGGTCTGGATCTGACCTGAATTCAGTCGTTATGACATCAGTCCTGCAGCTGAGCAGCATGGCGTCCTCCTCCATCCATCATGGTGAAACTCCCACCAGCTGCTGAAAGCCGCCGGTCCAGCCGGAGCGGAGGAGGACAATCAACTAAAACTTCTCCCAAACTCTGAAGTCCTGCATTTCCCTATTTAGAATCATGCAGAGCTGGTCCATCAGCACCAGGGTCAGAACAACGGAGAGCCTGACGCCGCTTGTTTCCAAGCTGTCGCACGCCTGAGCGGCCGGCGCTGAAAGCTGCAATCCCAGGAATGTGGGGCTGAAATTTAAAGGGGCGTGCTGCTCTTTTTAGACCGGAGAGGAATAATTCAAGATCAGAGAGCTGCAGGCCGCTCTCAGCACCGGTGTCCCGATCAGCAGATCAATCCCAACAAAGAAACACTGCTGCAGACCAGATCCAGAATTATGATTTTTAGCTGAAATCCAACTTTTTTACCTGCACGGTTCTACTAATTAAACCCAACCGCAACCAGACTTCTGTGTGATCCCCGAAGCGACACGTATGCGCAGAAAAAGAAAGTAGACGACACCCAGCAGCGATCTGTTTACAGCAGTAATAATGGCCGCCGCTGTCTACGGATGGACTTTAAATAGACAGTATCATGTAAAATTGACCTTTTTAGCTTTGCATCATGTTATAATGTTTTCCCTCCTCAAAAAAAAAATACCCTGGAGTGTTGCTTTGATTCTATCATGTTTGATAAATCCTTTAATCTCCATTGCAACCATTCAGCTGCAAACAGCAATTTTATACCAACTGAAGGAAATATAGTTGCTTGATGATGCTGTAACAAGGCTCTTTGTGGCTGGAAAACACATAGCACTGCCCCTCTGAAAGGTTCTTCAGAACTCACAGAATGGTCACCAGATCCAAACAAGTTCAAGTTTAATAGTGCAGAACATTTCAGCAACAACTCTAAATTACCTTTAGTTTTAGGGGGTTTAGTCTAGATTTGAAGACAGTCAGTGTTTTTGGCTGTTTTGCAGTTTTCTGGAAGTTTATCTGGCTTTTTCTGCTGCAGAATTATGACACATTTCTCACATCAGTGACGTAAAAGTCACTTGGATGAGACTTTTTAACGTCTGTCAAAGCAGCCAGGATGTTGATGCCTAATGAACAGCGATGGTTTGGATCTGCAGTGCGCATTTCTACACCTGATGTGAAGTCACATCCTAGAGTTGAAACTTTCTTTGTTTATCGGCAGGAAACTCGACTAGATTGCATCAAGAGCGCCGCAGCGTTTTCGATTTATATTTGAAGAAGCTCGCTGAGACAAAGCCAGATGGCGGGAATTTAGACATCCATCCATCCATCCATCCATTTTCTGTTCACCCTTGTCCCTAATGGGGTCGGGAGGGTTGCTGGTGCCCATCCCCAGCTACGTTCCGGGCGAGAGGCGGGGTACACCCTGGACAGGTCGCCAGTCTGTCGCAGGGCAGGAATTTAGACATGGATAGTTTTATCAGACAGGTCAATAGTTTGAACCGGATCAGAATGAATCGTTTGGAGCGTCAGGTCTTGCTTTTAAACGACTAAAGTGACAGAAAGTCATGCTTTGTCAATGCTAACTTCACCAGCACTGAAGGGTGTGTGAATCTGAAATGCTGTGAGTTGATGGCAGTCTGCTACCTGATGACTCCTCTCCTCGTTGTCTGACTGAACTTTCTCAGCTGACGTGTTTCTTTCTTCTTTCTGCTTTCCAGAGCGTCTGAAGTTCATCCCTCATTTCCTGCTGGAGGAAAACAAACCAATCTGTTCTTCATGACAGCGCTGATGATAGATCAATGATCCCTACAGGACAAACACCATGTTCTCACACACAGTCTCCAAAAAAAGAAAGTACACCATGCTGCAACGCTTAGGGTCTTAAAACTAGCGAAATCCAACTGAAGTCATTATTTAATCTGCATTAGTCAAACTCCAGGCCGTCTGCCTAAAAAGTCCAGTTCGCTTTGTTTGTTTCGCTAACCAACCTCTGACCTCTGGTCCTCCAAACGTCGGTCTGGGTTCGGTTGAAGTGAACTCTGGTTTGGTCTGAATGTATATGTGAACGCCAAGCGGACTGGAGACCACTCCAAAAGCAGGAAGTGGAATACAGTGCAGGGCATTCTGGGTAAATACAATCAAAGCTAACGTGCTAGACTAGCGCTAGCTATAGAAATGGCTCATGGTTTTATAGCCAAAGTCTAAAGAGAAATCCTAGAACCGCTAAAATCTGACGCCTCCATCTTAGTTTCCAAAATGGTGAAGAAGGAAGTCACGCTCGGTGTCTTCAGAGGTTTTTGTGTCGTTTCCTTCAGTGGTTCTCGGTGCAGCGCCCCCACAGATGAGGAGGGGTAGAGGTTGCTCAGAGGGTTTGGTTGGTTTGACTCAGAGCAGAGAGAAAGAGAACCACAGCAGCCGGAGTTGGAACAGATGATGAAGCTTTGGACCCAATAGAACTGGGTCGACCAGACCATTAGGAGGAAAAACGCCATTAAATCCAGTTTAAACGCATTGTTTAAAAAAATAACAACAGTGTGGAATCTTAAGTAGTTTTGTACTCTGGAGCTTTAAGATAAACTATTTTATAGATTTGGAAAGACTGCTATCTTCTATGAAAATAACATGAATGTGTTTTCATATTTTGTTGCACATGTTACTGATGATGTTTCATTCGGCTGTTGTGATGTGGCAGAGATGCAGAGATTCATCCCAGATTCAGCACTTTGAGTCAGCATCACTTCCTGGCCGGCAGCAGGAATAGGAACTGACTGATGGTTCCTGTGGGACACTGAAACCCGGATCAGAGCCAAGGCAGGAGAGGGCCACCTTCACAATCCAACACACACACACACACACAGAGAGATGCAGAATTTGGCTCACAGTGTGTGGGCGTGCACAAGCACCCCCACACACTGTGCTGCAGGACTCATCTCAGTTCACTAAGATCAGGGTGTCCAAACTTCTTGTCACGTGGGCCAAAACTGTCCTAGTGCATTTTGATTTTAGGTTTCTTCCAAAACTAAATTTACAAAGCAAATGTTGGGATTTTAACCAAACATTGAATATTTTAGACAAAGGATTCTTTAAATTATTGCAGATCCAAAACTAAAAGATTATTTTGCACGTTTGCTTTTAAAAAGGAAAAATTTTAAATTGTTTTGGGCTTTACTGAAAAAAAAACCACTATATGATTAATATAGCGTACAATTAACTTTGCATGGAAGCCATAAAATTAGGACTTTCTCCTGCTAATATTATGACTTTGTAGTTTTATATGCCAGGATTTCATTTAAAAGTCATATTTTTCCAAAGCCTTCACTCTGAAACCTTAGATGTGAGTTAATGTTGAACCAGCGGGTCCAACTGAACTCTGGGTTCAGACATGAACATAATGAGGGTCAGCAGGGGCCCGGCTACCTCAGGGGGCCTCAGGGGGCCAACGCAGACTCTGAAAACTGGAGTTTTTGTCTTTCCGTCTGCGTGAGATGTTTTCTAACATGGCGACCTCGGGGGTCATGGGAAGAAGCCAGTGCTGCTCAGCGCTTAGTCCCCCTAAAACTCTAATAATTGCTTGTATTTGTGTTTTGGATTAAAAGGATAATTGACATGTTTGAGGGCCTGAAAGCAGCGGAGGAGGAAGAGGTCTGTGGGGTAACGGAGTGTTTTTGCTGCTGAGCGCGCCGGCCGCGGCGCTAAAGTTTCCCTGCAGTTGAATAATGAGCAGCATCACAACCTTTTAAAAGCACCATCTGCTGACCGAGCGTTGGCTCGCTCTCAGACGAGCCCTGCAGATATTATTGAACTAATCATAGTGCCAAACACACACACACACACACACAAACTGCGACATCTCTGGATGATGTGTGTGTTCATCAGAGCTCCTGAGCGCCACCAGCTTCTCCATCCGTCAGCGACGGTGGAGATAAACAACAACATGAGGCGATGACACGTCCAGCCATCAGAAATGTAAAAGATAAACCTGAAAAGATCTGGTTTATTTATGGAGCCTCGTTCCTCACACGGCAAATAAAACAGTTTTACAGACCATAGAAATCTCTGAGGAAATAAAATAAACAACAGCTTAGTCAGGAGGTTTAAAGAAAGAAGCAGTACAATTAATTTTTACCAAATAAATGCGTAAAGTGCTAAACCACTGCAGTAGCAATACAGTTTCAGTGTTGAACAGTTTCTAGAACATCTCGTGTTTTCATACAAGCCTCTCTAGTTCTGGTTCTGGAAGCAGAGTAAAGATGTTTCTGATGACGGAAACTCTGAGATCAGTAAAGTATGGCGCCGCTTCAGCTCCATAACTAAAACTATTACAGCCACATTTCTGACAGTACTTGGAACGTGACAGTTGGATGATTTGGTTATGGACTTTATGTTTGTTTAAGTTTAACTCTGAGCCCATGGCTACACCGACACCAGACAACCAATGAATGAACCAACCTACAGACCAATCAACCAATAAAACCAATCATCCTATTAACCAATGAATGAACCAACCAACAAACCAGGAGAGTGAACCGTTGGTTTGGACTTTGCATGTTTTGTCTCTTGTTCACAGTAAACATGTTCGTTTAGTGGCTGAATGTATCAAATACATATAAATCTAAAGTTCTCAGCTTGTAGCACACTGGTGACATAGCCCAACCAGTAGTGAATCCCAACTGGAACACTGGAACCAGCACTGGCTGGTTCGGTTTTCCCAGAAAGGCAGCATCACTCAGTGTAAACAATTAAAAGAGAGAAAGGAGCAGATTTAATCCTCATGGGTTTAAAATCTGTGTGTAAAGATGTTAGAATGGAGGTGGATTCAGCCTTGGACCAAACTGGACGTTTAAACTGTGTAGAACGAACACGGCTCTGTCTCTGTTGACTGTTTATGTTTAGATTCAACCTGCAGCGGCGCTGACCTGCACATTCAGCTCCCTTTGTCTCTCAAATCATACACTCTCCCTCACAGCGGCTTCAAGAGATAAAACCCCACCAGAGAATCGATAAGTGACTGAAACAGAGATCATTAAAGAGCTCCGGAGGCGAAAAAGGACCTTGATGACGCGTTTGGTCTTTTTTAGACTCTGGGTCCTCTGACCGTTTTCCTCCTCATCCTCCCCATCAGCCGGTCAGCGGCAGATTTAAGGAGTCTGTGTGGAATTTAAAGCTGTGCTGACGTTGCCTCACCTCAGTCTGACTCACACTCCTCCTCCTCCGCTCAGACCGTTAGAAAGCTCTCTGTGCCTCCTGACTGATGAACAGCCTCCATGTGGGGGTCACACAGTGTTTTAATGCCAGGAATGCAAGGAACCTACGGCGGCCTATTAGGGCCATCACAGAGAGAAAAACAAAGGAGGAGTAAATTTGTGCCAAAGAACAGAATCTTTCTAGAAAAAAAAAACAAGATCTATAATCTGCAAAAATAGAAAATATGTGAAACTTATTAGTTTTAAACTTTGAGCTTTTGAAACTGAGGAAATTTCACATTTTGTCTCTAATTTCTGAGATTAATTGAAAAATATCTTAGAATATTATTAATATTCTAATAATTGTTTTGATTTTTGAAACTCAGAAATTTTCAATTTCTAGGCAATTTGTTAGATTATTCTCACAATTTCAGAGTTTGTTTCTTGCAAATTTGTCTACTTTTTCCACAAAAAAATGTCCATTTTTTTTAGAAAATATTCCCAGAATTTCTGAGCTTTTTGGCAGAAATTTGCTCCTTTTCCGTCACTGTACTGTGGCTCCAATGCGCCGCAGTAAAAGCCTGTGTGATGTTATTCATCAGATGTCAAACTGAAGGTGGCAACACCAACTGAACCTGAGACTCCCGCCTGTGGAGCTGCGCTGTGATTGGCTGCCGCTGTCAGGGCGGTTACTGCTGCCATGTTGTTGACGGGATTCTGCGCATTGCTAACTGGAAATAGCAGCTAGGCTACTTTTACCAGCTGGAACTGGGCGACCTTGACTGGGAGTGATGCAGCCTTGGTCTTGCATCACCCCCAGAGGGCGGGGCGGGGCTCTGCCCGGTCCGGCCTGGATCCGGACCCGGTGTCTTGTTTCTGAGTGAAACCTGACAAACAAGCCGCTCCGCCTCCTCGGCGGGTCAGTACCCCGTGGTTCTGATTGTTCCGGAGGGAAGCAGCCCAGACGCATTTAATCTGCTCATTAAATCATTTCTGTGTTTGAGGACATTCGCCGTCAGCTTCAGCGTTTCCAGGAAATTTATTAGCTTTGTTAATGGAGCCTCCAGGAATGAACTGAGTGCTGTGGTGCTGGTGGACGGACCCCCGGGGGGCTGAAGTGACCTCCACCGAGGGTCAATGTTTCCTCTCAAAAACCAGCAGCTGAACGAGAGGAACTGCAGCAAATCCAGATTCATTCAATCATAGTTACATGATTTTACGGAGCCAAGGCTTTACAGAGGTTAGATTATGTAGTAGCATACATTTTAATGAGCTAAAAAATTTAACACAAAAAATTGCTTTTATTTATGTACTTTTTGTAAAAGTCCCAAGGTGGAACTTTTGTGCTTAATTGTTTCTTGTACGTCTGTAAATCTGACGCATAAGCAGCATACGCAAACAAGAAGAATTTATCTGGAAAAATGAATGCAGTGGAAGCTAAGAGCGATAAACATTTTGAAGGTTAGCAAAAACTCTGAAGCGCTAAACGATAAATTGGCTCCAATGTTAACATGTTAACCTGTTATTAGCATTAGCATATATGCTAATAACAGGTTGAATGAATCCGCTGACATGAGACAGAGCTGCCTTGGTGTTTCTTTTCCCTCCATAAATCCCAAGCATGTGCAGGTTGAGGTTCAAATTGCTTCATGGCGTTTTACACGTTTGGCCAAATATTGCACCTAGTTTTACTAACTTTGACCCTCTGCATCGTTTCCATTATAAATGTGTGCAAAACGTTGTCAACATTTTGCTAAAAAGAAACCCACAATTTTGTTGAGCTTCCATTAAATAGGAAATGCAATTAAATCCACATGTGAATACGTTTTTTTTTCACACAATAAGTCATTTAAAAACACGCAGTAGCAGCGGAATCATCCTCCAACAACTTCCTGTCTTCCTCCTCTGCGTTTCCACCAGTAGTAACATCTCGTTGTTTATCACGTGACTTGTGTGATGCAGTGATGCGAAAAACGTATTTCCATCGCAGTTTAGCAAAATCCCCCCCAAAAAATCCCACCTCAACCAAGCACCAAAACATTTTATGGAACAACATTTTTGCCGTGTTTCCATTAAGTGAATTTATTTTCTACATGTCAAATTGCATAATTATATGATCAGTAGAAACAATATCTATATAATATATCCCAACTTGTTCACCCAGTTCTTGTGGTTTTAGTACGGTTTAAATTAATCCATAAATGTCCCAAATTAACTCGTCATGTCTACGATGAATGGATGTAAACCTGAATGTTTAAGTTCACATCTTACATATTAAATCTAGTTTCTTGAGTGTTTTTGTGACATAATTTCATGAAGTTTTAGGGCTATTGTTTTAAAACTTTCACGGCTGAATAATAAATTGCCTCAAGTCTGAATATGTTATTCAGAATATTATCTGTTCGGCTACAAGTGGGAGACATTAATTAGAAAAGGAAATAACTGTCCTGCATGCTGATAATTAAAACAACTGTTCACTATTACCTGACTGCATTTAATTAACACAACCTTGCCTGCGGCTGTTTGAGCAAAATGCAATAAAATGCGCATGAATTTTAAAGCTTGTTGGTAAAGCCAACTTTACAGCAGTAAACAGAATCACTCAGTGAATGGCTTTAACTCTTCTAGTGAAGGGGTGAAAGGTCAAATACAATCAAATTCATCCAATTATTTAGAGCCAATTATGATGAATCAAGCTGGTCTTTTAGAAATGACTTTAACCTTAGAATTAAATTAGTACTTTATCCTCTACGGTGGGGGTGAGAGGGTTAATTCATCCATCCATTCAGCAGACGGGAAAAGAAAATCACATTTTCTGCTGTGGTTCAGGTCAAACAACCTGAACTGGACTGAACTGGTTTCCATAAATTGACCAATTTTGAACTCAGATTAGTTTTGAATTTTAGGCATTCGAAGAAAAGAATCAGTTGAGATAAACAAATAAACATCAAGTAACACAATGAATGGTATCTCTTGACGTAACGGCCGCATTTTGAACCATATCATGACATGTGGTTGAAAACACTAAACAAAGCTTTTAATCACTTAAACATTATAAATTAACAGAAGAAACCCTGGTAAGTTTGAACAGTGCCTGCTATGCAGAAGTCACTTTTCGTTTTGAAAGTGTTTGTTCTGTAATTTGGGTGTTTAAAACCCAAAGGCACCCAAAACCTGAACTATTCTAACCCTGAGCTCTACTGCTCTGACTATCTGAGGAGGATTTTGTGCAAAAAAATGTAATAAAAATGTTTACTTGCCCATACAGATATAGCAACTTGCATAAAATAGAGCATAACAGGTCCCCTTTAAGACCAAAAATATTCATATTTTCCGTGGTATGGCCAAATATTTTTATGTGGATCGTGGGAAACAACTGATCACTCATAAATTAGGCTGCTATGCTGGATCACAGAGAGATGGAGTTCTGGAGTAAAAGAGAAACTTTGACATTTCCTGTTGAAGCCAACACAATTAGAATAAAAAAAAGGAGCTAAATCTTTAAGCACCAAAACCCGAACAGTCATCCAAACCTGCAGAAACGTGTAAATGATTAAATAAACTTAAACCAAACTGAACTGGCCCTGAGAATGCGGCTGTGGTTACGAAGCTTTGAGCGTCTGAAGGTTTGAGGCTTTTCTCTATATCAGGTTTTATTTGCTGGCGCACCTCCAGCAGAGGAACGTTTTATACCTCCATCCTCTGCTCCTGTAACAGCTGACACATCGAGTGATATTAAATGAGTGGCGAACCTTCCTCTGCTCTCCATTATGAGGAGTTAATTACAGTCACTGAATTATTCACTTGGAGGCTGAAGCCTGGTGTCTGCAGAGAAACAGACTCTGGAACGTTAAATATGCCGACTTTAACGTAGGAGGATGAGATGCAGAGCAGCAAACAGAAGGCGTTCCTGAGTTATGATAGAGACGAATAAAGCTATTTTAATAAACTACCACCAGTCTGATATCTGATTGCATTGATTTGTGTTGGTTATAGTCAAAAATCTGGTTCTCTTTTCTGTTTGTGCCACAATCCATTCCTTATTTCTTATAGATTTAGTATGAAACACAAACAAGGAAGAAATAATTTTTTACTAAAGATGTGAAACATTAGAAACATTTTGTTCCTGGAACTGGCACTCAGCAGGAAGAATCAGTCACACGTTTTGTTGCTTTATTGAGGATTCACAAAAGGTTATACTCTCTGCACATGGAGCGTGTTTTAGGCAGGGTTTTTTTTTTAAATATAATTTTGTTTAAGTGATAATTGCAATGAATTTCCTCAAATAAATTACACTAACAGTACCAGTTGTACTGTCTAAGATCTTGTTTTATGCCATTTTTAATTAAATATTTTCCACAAATGTTAACATCCCATAGAAGAAAATGCATCCATCTTCTTTTGGGAAAAGTTTTATGTTTTTCTTTATTTAAATGCCTAAAAATAGCGATAAAATGGGGGACGAATCACAATTTTCTTAAATAGGCATTTATCAGTTTTAAAAAAAAAAAAGTTATGTAAAATTTATGGCTCTAAATTACTTTTATTCAGCTGGATTATGTGCAGAAATGGATTGCTGTTTTGGTACAACATCCCAATCATTGATCAATCCATCAGTCCCTGCAGTACCACCAGGACCGTCCACACTTTTCAGATTGAAAAGCAATCGTCACAGCTGTTTACCCTTTTGGTCTGTCACATAAAATCCCAGTAAAACATTGTAGTTTATGGCTGCAGGTTGAAATTGAAGCTGCATCTTGACATCAGATGAGTCCCGCTCTGCCTCTGGGAGGGAGTGATGCAGCTGAGTGTGTTTCAGTGTCTCTGCCTTTTTCCCCCTCATCTCTCCCAACTTTCCCACATTAAACACTTGAACCATAAAAGGAGACGCAGATCTTCTCCCTGCGCCTGAATCAGCAGCTCAAGCCGAGGAGGAGCTCCGCTGGGCCGGCAGGAGCCCGCCAGCCGCTCCGCAGAGCCCCAAGCCCCCCGAAGGAGTCCGAATGGACCCGAGCGGACCCGAGCCTCCACCTGCCGCTGCACAGCGCGCGCCTCCCGCTCAAACCGAGCGAGCTCCGCACGAGCGCCCAGCTCAGCCCGGGATTTAACCAGAACCAGAAGCGGGTCATTTCTCTCTTTTTACAAGTTTTTATCCAAAAACTCTTTATAAACTAACGGAACCGGAGCGGTTTGGACTCTAAAACACATTTAAAGAGTTCCCCCCTCCCCCCCCTGACTGGATCAAAGTAAGTCCCGCTGTTATCCGCAGTGAACGTTCTTTTCCATTTAAACATCTGACCGCTTCCCAGCATGAGTCTGCGGACTAACGGCTCCCTGCCGGACCTGTTCCACCAGAACTCCTCCTCCAATCGGACCGGGCCGCCGGACCCCGCCGCTCCACTGGACCTGAGCCGGGCGGTGCCGGTCGGAATGGTGCTGGCCTCCTTCATCATGTTCGCCATCGTGGGGAACATCCTGGTCATCCTGTCGGTGGTCTGCAACCGGCACCTGCGGACCCCCACCAACTACTTCATCATCAACCTGGCCATGGCGGACCTGCTGCTGGGCACCACCGTGCTGCCCGTGTCCGCCACCCTGGAGGTCAGTGAACGCAACACTGATCGATCAGTCTCTGATAATTATGGATTATATACCTGTTTAGTTTCAGCTCTGAACAGCTCCAGCGAAACCCAGAAAGTAGGAAAAGTTATTTTTATATTGAATAAATTGGTAAAATTACAGTAAAGGTGAAAAATACAATATTTAGTTCTGCTTTAAATTCAGCTGTTTGGTTTCCTTTTTATGTTGCTGAGAAAACAAGATTGGAAAAGATAACAACATTAATAATAATAATAATAACAAAGACATGGAAAATGTCAGCATTTATTGTACCATATTGCTAATATTAGTGAGATAAATGCAAATGTAACAAGTGTAATAATTATGGCTGCACAGCAACCTGGAAATCTAAAATAGCAATTCATTTTAACATTGAATAAATCCTTTAATTAAATTCAAATCAATTCAATATATCTTATTGTAATAAACATGTAGGAATAGTATATTTTATTTATATTTTAACATATAATAAATAGTATTTATTAGCTGTATGATGTAGAAAAATGACCAAATCTGAAATCACTGTGGCAACCAGATGAGTGTATGTGTATATTTTATTGTGTATATACATGCATGTTTCTTCTTTTTAAATGGCTCCAGATTAATAAAGCAATAGAACAAAAACGGATAAATAAAAATCCTTCATTCATCCCAAAAGGAAACTAAATTTGATCAGAACTGGTTTCACCAGGTCTCTGCTGATGGCGATGCTCTGAGCTGGAAGGATTTCCTGTAGCACTCAGTCCAGCTACGGCTCTGAACAGGCCTCTGACTGAAGACTGTTGCTGTCTAACAGGCTAATGACTGTAACGACATGCTAACACTAGCATATCCTTTATGACATCATCAGCTGCTGCTCGGCCTCCTTTGCTTCAGCCACTCCTCTCTGGTTGGAGATGCTGGAGTCTGGGAGACGAGATGATCGGCCCTGGAAGACTCTTCAGGGTCAAAGTTCAGGGATTATTTTAGTTGTAGAAATGCTAATCAGCTGCTCCCCGTCGTAAAACAAAGCATTGCCATGGTTACGCTTCACCACTGTCTGAAAGTTGAAAGGAAATGTCAGCTGAAATGTCAGCCTGCCATATATTATATCCAAGCAATGCTTCGGTGTTATGATTATGCATATTTTGATATTACAATAATAATTATAATTTGATGTGTTTTGCAGCTTTTCGAACAATAACATAAACATGTAACGTTTGTAGAAATACTAACATCCTGTTGGTGTTACTTGTAATGCTGTAGTAGGGGGAACTGTTACTGTAAATGCAGTAATAATAACAATAATAATGATATAATTAGTTGCACCCAGATGGAGGAAAATAAAAGAGGTGAAAACAGAAATCATTTGAGTTGAAGCGATTTAATCAGTTTGTGTAAAAATGTGAAATATCTGTTTCCTCAGATGACTTTTGGCTTCAGCAGCAGATCAGATTATTCCATTAGCTGACGGCAGACAGAACGGCTCTGTTTGGAAACAGTTGTTGACTCGTTTTAAAGAATCGGCGTAATAAAGACCAGCTGCAGGAAACACACAACCTGCACATCCACACGCACCTTTCTATTCTATTTCAGGCCAGACGGTTCATTTTTTGATCCAGCCCAGAAACAAACTCAGTAAATGTTTCTGTTCCAGCCAACATGGCCGCCGGTTCATCCTGAAGAGGAAACATCAGCAGCGATTCCTCACCTTTGAACCACGCTGTGACTGCGGATTAGTAAAAACAGGATCTTGCATTATTCTCATTTTATCATTATGTTAGTTAAAAATTGTCTCAAAATGTCACTAAAATCTTTTATTATGATCATTTCTGGGACATTTTATTGGCTGGTCAAAAGCTCAAGTTTGTTCAGTTTCGGAACCAAAGACTGATTTGTTTTGGTGGTGGTAGCATCATGCTGTGGGGGACAGTAAAGATGGTCAGAAGATTCATGGAGCTAAATCCAGAACTAATAGGTAAATAATTTTACATCAGTTGACATACAGTAATAAACCTGTTGCAAAAAGCAACAAATCAATAAATAACAGGATAAATTAAAATTAACTCAATAATTTCCATGATTTATTGTTTCTCCTTCTACCAAAAACCGGATAATAAAAGTTTTCACTCTGGTGTTTAGATTTCTCTTTTATTTGAAGGACAATTTTGTTTAATTTAATAATTAATTTTTTTTGTTGTTTCTGTTGTTTTGTTTATTTGTTTTGGATATCTAAATGTCTTCCAGATCTCTCAGTGCTAAATGTTTATTAGATTTCATAGTTTATTGATCTTTGATCTTACCTATTATATAACTTGAAAATTGTCTCAAAACAACAATATTATCGTTTATCATGATAATTTGGGACGATTTATCGTCCAGGATTAATGTGTTATGGTGACAGGCCTGTACAGTAGAAACTTTGTTTTAAATTCACACGAAATGGACATTTTATACGAGACATTTTATAAAACAAAGATAATAAAACTAAACTCTAAAACACACACAGCCATATCAAACACACACACATACACATCACCATGTAGGCTGAACTAAATGTTTTTTCTGTTCAGTTCCAACAGATTCTTTAAAAACTTTGTTCCAGTTCAGAAGCCTACTGGTTTTCCTCACAGAACCGGTGGGACTGGTTTAAAACCAGCAGAACATCCCTGAAGCGTTGTGTGTGAATCTGAACGGTGCGGTGGGCCAGTCTCTCTGACGTTCCTCCTGGTTCCTGCAGGTTCTTGGCTACTGGGTGTTTGGTCGGATTTTCTGTGACATCTGGGCGGCGGTGGACGTGCTGTGCTGCACGGCCTCCATCATGTCGCTCTGCGTCATCTCCATCGACCGCTACGTGGGCGTGCGCTACCCACTGCAGTACCCCATGGTGGTCACCAGGAGGCGCGCGCTGCTGGCCATGCTGGGAGTCTGGATCCTGGCGCTGGTCATCTCCATCGGGCCGCTGCTGGGCTGGAAGCAGCCGCCGTCACAGGTAACACCGGGCCCGTTTAACCAGATCAGAACCGTCTGACTGGAACAGGATAAGAACAACATCAGATATTTATTAAATGCTTTCACGCTCCAGGTCCAGAAACCAGAGGAAACTATTTACTGGATTCATCTCAGTTTATTTCCATCATGGATGTAAACAGATCTGTATGTAGATGATATTAAGGTTGCTGCAGCCAGTTTACACTATTATCACATTCTGCACACAACTTTTTAAAATTGAGATTAGTTTTTGTTTGATTAAATAATATTGAGACAAATGTATCTCCATATTTGTAGCTAAAAAAATCCTCAGAACATGAAGAAGCTCAGACCTGAACTTCAATACTGTGATTATTTAATAACTGGATTCAAAAGGTGATTAATAGGTTCATTCACAGACAGTGAAGCTTATGGCGGAACAGATTTTCAGATAAAGAATGTTTTATAATGTTTATATTTGCTGTGAGTGTGTTGCTCTTTCGTTCGTCTGATGGACGGTCAGTTCTGACCTCTGAGGCTGTGAGCGTCGAGGCGTTCAGGGAAACTTCGTTTCCACAGAGAGACGAGCTGAAATAATCCAACACACACGTCACTGTGGGTGGTCGCACAGTCACATTGGCTCATCATGTTTTCATCTCATTTTAGCAAACAGCGTCAGAAAAACAAAGAGTTCATTCATCCTCTGGAAACTGAGTTAAATATTACTGAGATTTTCTCCACAGCTAAAGACTCAAATCATTTAACAGCTTTTTCCTCCTCAGGTGGGATCAGCTGTTTTTGTTTCTGCCTCATTCAGACACAAGTCAGAATAAAAACTGAATGGTGACTAGAGGCCAGACTCTGTTAGCTGTTTTATCACCTCAATTCATCACCACATTTACAGAGTTTAACCTTTGGATGTGTTCAGGGTTCCAACTCAAGGTGGGGATTTTCATTTTTGCATTGAGGAAAAACAGATGAGCCCATAAATATTCATACACCTGGAGCCTCAAAAGCTGATAAAATGATAAACACAGGAACTCATTTTAGGGGGGAAAAAAATCACTTTTTATTAATGTATTTTATAAAAATGTCTTTTTTAAAATGATTAATGGGAAAGTCAGTATTTCTTTGTTTCTCTAGTTGTCATGGTTACTCTGTGGTGAAGAAAGGAGGCTCTGTACCATCACCCTAATCTCTCCTCAGATTGATTCAGGCTGCGTCACTCTGAAACATGAACCACCAGCCAGAAGAATCAGGTCAAATCAGTATGAACAAGAATAAGTTTATATGAACATCCTACAATAATATCAACCTGGAAACACAAACGGTAAACGATGAGACAATATGATCAAAAACAAGTTAAAGATTATCTATCATTTAACAGAAACAGAAAAACATTTATAAAAATATAAACAGATGAAAACTTCACTGTGAGGTTAATCTCTGTTTTTATTATTTTCCTCATATTCTACACATTAATCTTTTAAATGGGATTAATAAATTATATTAAATTTAAAAGTTGTTAAATTATTAAAAACTAACATTTAAGTAAGATAATAAGCTGCAGGAAATAATATTTCTAATTTTTAAATGCTGTTTTAACCTGATGAGTTGAAATAGAAATCAGGAGCTAACCCTCCTGGTTGTTCAGTATGTTACTTTTTAATACTTTAGGATTAAATATTATCTCTTTATCTCTCTGTATTAGTTATCAATACTGACAGCGTTGCTGTGTCAGTATTACTTATTATCTGTATTTCTATCTGTGTTGGTGAGTTTTGAGTCGTTCCAGTTCCAGACGGTTCAGGTTCTTTTAGCAGCAGATGAACTAGTTCCCAGAATCTGTTTGTGGATCATCAGCAGACGGTTCTTCGTCTGTTCATACGTCTCTGAATTCCTCTGTGGGTCAGAAGCAGAAGCTTCAGTCCTCCACCCACCTTCATCTTCAGCAAATCTGGGGGGGGGGGGGGGGGGGGGTTATCTCAAAAACCTGGAGATCAGTAAAAACTGATCAAATTATTTTACTGATGATATTTTCCGTTTGGTAACATTGTTTCTTCTTTCTGTGATTGATGAAGAAAACCAGGTGACTCATCTCCTCTCATCCTGACCTGAAGCTCAGGTTATTTTGGACCTTTAAGGATTTTCTGGTTCTGGTCTTCATCCTCAGTCGGTTGATGAGACAGTTTAACAGGAACCCTGTGCAGATTACTGTTTAGATTACTGGATTTAAATAATCCAAACAGGGTCAAACTTATACATTGGGGCTGCATCTAATTGTTGTTTTGGAATCGATTATTTTGACAATTTACTGTAAAAAACCCCAAAAGTTCTCATTCTGCAGATTTCTTATTTAACAACTTATTTTATTTTAGATATGAACAATGCATTAAAATACGCAAATAAATAAATCTTAATAAAAAAATAAAAACATTTATAGAAATTATAAAATGAACCTTTTATTGTGTAAAAGCAAATAACAGCATTCCTTTAGAGCAAAGGATGCCTCTGCAGCTAACACCTTTTTCAAATATCAAACTTTCTGCTGGATTGAACATCAATACATTGTATTGATCTGGGGATTAATTATGGATTAACTGATCAATAACCGGACTCAATAGGTGTCATAATGTTTTTTGCCTCATTAAAATCAAACTTGCCGTGTTGTTTTGATTTTTTTCATTCTTGAAAAATCCGTCAATCTCTATAGCAACCGTTTAGCTGTTCAAAACGCCTGAGTGGGCTTAGCCCCGCCTTAGAGACGCAGCTCCTCCCCCCACTCAGCACCTTCAGACTAGCCAGCAGTAATTAGCAAACAGCTGGTGGAACTGCTGAGCTCATTACAGGAGTTACTTCTCTGAGCAACGCTGGTAAAAACGTTATTAAAGGGTTAGTAGAGGAGCCATATTGGGCAGAACTTCAGGTACAGACAAAGAGACAAAGGTGCAATTTCAAGGAATTAAATCAGGAAGTAAAATTTCTTTTAAGTCATATTTGATACACAGTATTTAGCATTTTTAAACCAACTGAAGTTAGCATAATTACTTAACTGTGCTATAAAACACACGATACTTTAACTTCTGCTCTGAGTATTGTCCTTTCAGCTAATGGCCTTTTTAGAGTCTGTATAATCCAGATAACGGTTAATCCATTAGTAAATTAGTTGATTATTTCAATAATCCATTAATCATGATGAATCATTTCAGTCAGGATATAAATTATTCTCTTTAAGACACTTTTATCTTCTGATGTTTATTTAGATGACTCTCCTCAGTGTGAAAACCAGCAGCAGGTGTTCTCCAGGGTACTGAGAGGTGAAAGGTCAGGCTAAAGTTCTGCTGTGTGTGTGTGTGTGTGCAGGATGACACGGTGTGTGTGATCACAGAGGAGCCTTTCTACGCCCTGTTCTCTTCGCTGGGGTCCTTCTACATCCCGCTGGCCGTCATCCTGGCCATGTACTGCCGCGTCTACGTGGTGGCCAAGCGCACCACCAGGAACCTGGAGGCCGGCATGATGAGGGACCGCGCCGAGGACTCCAACGAGCTCACCCTCAGGATCCACTGCCGGAACCAGCAGATCCACGACCTCTGCCCCCCCGCCAAGGCTGCAGGGGGCGGAGCCTCGGCCGGCCGGGGCGCTCTCACAGTCAAGCTGCTCAAGTTCTCACGAGAGAAAAAAGCTGCCAAGACGCTGGGCGTGGTGGTGGGCATGTTCATCCTCTGCTGGCTGCCCTTCTTCCTGGTTCTGCCCATCAGTAAGTCCATACAACAATGCTGATTGGTTCATTTAAACCAGACAGGTCATATCCAGTATGTGTGGGGTCTGCAGAGGTGTTAGCTGAAGTCAGCCAAAAGTGTCTTCAACAGATCATCCATCAAAGATCTTCTATTTGTCTATTAGCTGACAAAAAATGCGTCAAAGGGACTGAAAATGTTGTTCAGTCCAGCTTTTCATAACCTTCAGAAGTAAAAGTCAAAGTAGAGTAAACATTAGAGATTCTTAATGAGATTCTTATCGGAGGTGGGATGTTATTTTCTCACTTTGATACATCTGTTTCCGGGTCAGAACCCGTCACAGCAGAACTGAGGCGCTTCATTAGAGGAGAAACAAGAAGTCCAGCTGAAAATCAGTCCGACACGCCGCCTCCCATCAATCCTGAGCAAACATAATTTCCTCTGGTTCTACACTGATAGAACCCATAGTTCTCTCAGCAGGCCTCACCGTGTTTCCAGGATGAAACCAGATCCATTTTTACCTCAATAAGAGCCAACTGATGCTGAATGTCTGGAATAGTCTCAGCTGCGGCTCACCAACTTTCACAGAAAAGAACCTGAAACTGGTCCAGTTTCCTCACCAGGAAGTTTATTTCCCACATCATGGAAGTTTATCACTCTAGATCCAGCCGATCCCAGCAGACAGGAAGCGGTTTGTAAACAGTCTGTGAGATCTGTGCTGCCACACGGATCATCTGAGTACTGAGGAGGATTTAATAAACTCAAACCAGCAGCAACAGGTTATTCTAATCATCTGTTCTGTTTTTCATTTCAACAAACTAATTACCAAAGTTTTACGTCTTTAAAAGAACTGGATCCAAATCGAACATTTTCCACCAGCCCTGTTCCGTCTTCTTTAATCCCACTCCAGTCCGTTTGCCTAGAAAGTCCGGTTCGGTTGATGAGGTCTGAATGCTAATCGACCTCTGACCTCTGGTCCTATAATTTTGGTCTGGGTTCGGTTGAAGTGAACTCTGGTTCGGTTTGAATGTATATGTGAACGCCAAGCGAACCGGAGACTGCTCCAAAAGCAGGAAGTGGACTACAGTGCAGGGCGTTCTGGGTAAATACAACCAAAACAAACGTGCTAACCTAGCGCTAGCAGGAGAAATGGCTCATGGTTTTTAAGCAAAGACTAAAGAGAAATCCTCCAACCACTGAAATTTGACGCCTCCATTTTAGTTTGCATTTGGTGAAGAAGGAAGTTGCTCTCAGTGTCTTCAGAGGTTTTTGTGTCGTTTCCTTCAGTGGTTGTTGGTTCGGCGCCCCCACAGGCCAGGAGAGGAACAGGTTGCTCAAAGGGTTTGGTTGGTTTGACTCTGAACCCGACCCGGTTCCTCTGGACTCTTAAAACATGGTTGCTTCAACATCTAGAGTAAACTCAGTCTCATAGGACCTGCAGCTGGATCTGTGGGCTCGGCCTGGTTATCTGACAGACCGGACCGGACCAGCTCAGCTGTTTTCTCTTCAATAATGTGGGAAGTTTGTCTCAGGCTGAGTTTCCATTTTCCAACAGGCTCAGGACGGTGATGAGGACGGTCCACTCAGGGACTCGTCTCTCTGCTGAGTCATGATCTGCACTGCGTCCTCACAGGAAGCTCTGCAGTGTTGCATTAAATCTGCTGCAGCAGAGCAGCTGCAGCATCTGACCTTCGGATCCAGGAGTTACAAAGAACAAAGTAGCAAATAAAGCCTTTAATAATGCGTTATATTTTCTTAAACTCAGCTTAGTTTATATTATTACACTTAAAATAATATTATGTTTTCTTAAAAAAGTCGTTTAACTTTTCCTCTGAGATCAGAAACAATAAAATTAGTTAGGTGATTTAGGATTACTATTTTAAAAATCAGATATTTCTAAAAATATTTAAATTAATTTCATTATTTTGAAACTTAAACTAAAAGGTGAAGTCCAAACTAATTTAATCTTTAATTTTCTGTAGCTTTGAATTAATCTGGATACCAGTTTCAGAAATATATTTTCATTAGGGGTTGGACGTTTTAATTTTTAATGGAGCTAATTCCAGGCTCTGTAATTAATAATCACATTTTAATCAAACCATATATCAACAAAATCAACATTTTCAATTCATAAAACCATTTTGCTGCTAAATTATTGAATAAACAGCCGCATGAGCTCAACAACAAGTGAAGCTTCTTTAGAAATCAGGGCTGTGGATGCTAACATTAGCATTAGCTGCTACATGTTTAGCGTTGAGATGCTATTTTAGGCTAGCATAGCTTTGCTGACAGGCTAACTGCTTTTAGCCCAACTTGAACACAACAATAGCCTGTTCATATCTGGTTGTTTAGAAGCAGAAACTAAAATTAAGAGAAGCTGCTTCGTCCTCCATTGCTGCTGTTGGCGGATGTGTGTCAGAAATGCGGGCGTACCAGAAACACATGAAAACAAAGGTTCCAGGTGGAACCCTGAGTCCAGCTCCTCCGTTCAGTCCAGCTGTCCCACTGAAACCTGCTTTCCGTCCATCAGGCAGCGTCTGGAGTGTCCTCTATGGTTTCCTAGCGACCCAGACGTGTCGTCGTCGGTTTTATTGATAGTTTTTCTTCTCAGTTGCCAGAAACCACTTCAGAGTCCCTCTAACTGGCCTGAAACCAGCTGAATTCCTCCAGAAGCTCCTGGGAACCGCTGGACGACGTGGCAGGAACCCAAAACTTCCCCTCGCCTCCAACCAAAATAAGCCCTGCTGCCGGTTTGGAGGAGGATCTCCAAACTTGGAAAGATGAGTTTTCCTGGGACTGCTGCACGGCAGGCAGGTGTCACATGGCTCCATCGTCTGGTTCAACCAGGAAACTCTTCATATATAGTCAGAGATCAGAGCCTCAGGCGCAGGATGGCCTTACAAGTCCATGAGCAGTGGCGCTGATCCACCTGCTGAGGAGCTGGGCCGATCCAGAACCTGATCCCGCTTAAGTCCAGGAAGATCCAGGGACACGCTGCGAATCATCAGAGGATCATCAGCGCGAGCTCTGGGACGAGCCGAGGAAGACGAGGAAGCTTTCCTTCAGAGGCGAAGCTGAGACTGAGAAGCTGAGTTTTTATTTTTCATTTTAAATGTTAAAGTTAAACTAAAGCTGAATTATTCCCAGCGTTATCAGAAGGGTTTGATTCCACTGATTATGTAGAATGATGTGAACACTGTCTGACTGGCCTGTTTTTTATTCAAATTAAAGACATTAGACATTATATTTAGCATTTCTACCTGCACTTTCTGAACCATTTGAAAGAAGGTTTGTTGAAGTTTATCTTTGACATGTTTGACAAAGACAGTCAACCTGTTGTTATTTTCTAGTGGCTGTAATTCTCCTACCTGCTCTGACTAACACATTAAAGTTGTTTTAACATGTTTGACCAGCTAGTGGAGCTGTTGGTGTTATGATGAGCTCTTCTGATGCAGTTATCAAATTCATGTGTAATTCAGGATATTTATGTCTGTGTTTTTGTGTAAGAAACATTTGAAGTGAATTCAGCTGTTTTTCTGTATCAGATCCGATACTAAACCTCAAATATTGATATCAGAAGTGAAAAAGTGGGTCTGTGCATCGATAATGAAGTATAAATAAAAACATTTATATCCTCCATTGTTCCGTTACCTTCTCTCGTCTCACTTTCTCTTCACTATTTAGCTTCAGACTAAATGATTTACTTCTGAGCCAGCTAAATATTTAGCTTTAAACTGTGACATTTATAAATGAATATGGTAAAAATATGACTTTGATAAATGAACATTCATATGTTTTCTCCTGGTTCAGGCTACTTGCTGTTAATTTGGTTTGTTCCTTAACGAGCCTCGTTAAAAACGATGATCTTCTTCTCTGTTCGTCCTCAGGCTCGTTCAACAGCAGCCTCCGACCTCCAGAAACGCTCTTCAAGGTCATCTTCTGGTTGGGATACTTCAACAGCTGCCTGAACCCCATCATCTACCCCTGCTACAGCCGCGAGTTCAAACAGGTAAGGCTATGAGGAGAAGCTCCTCCCCTCCCCGGAGCTTTTCTCACCGCTCTGCTCCGCCCGCAGGCCTTCATCCGCATCCTGCGCTGCCGCTGGAAGAGCAAGCGGCAGGGCTGGCAGGCGTACTACAACTACCGCTGCCAGCAAGGGTCAAACGCCTCGTCCTTCCTGAACGGCAGCCAGCAGACGCTGTCCTCCGCCGGCCATAGCCCCTGCTGCGTCTCCGCCAAGCTCCGCCCACCGCCTTGGCCCTCCGCCGCCAAGCGCCCGCTGCCCGGGTCGGCGCCAAGGCCCGGTCCGTCCCCGCTCGCAAAGGATGCTGGGAGGCCGGGGACGGGGCCAACGGCATGAGAATCACCAGAGAGGAAGAGGAACGACACGGGGGAAACGCCCTCTGAGAACAGACAGGAAGTGATGTCATAAGCACTGACCAATCAGGCTCTCAGTCTCATGGACGCACCTGGCTCCTCCAATTCCAGGTGTAGACTAAGAACTCCAGGCTTTTATTGTGAAGGAGGCAATTAAGATCATGTAAAAACAGAACCTGATCAGATCTGCATTTTATTTAATTTAATCAGAGAGTTTTTATTAATAGGAGATAAATCCATAATGAGTCAGTTTATCTGCTTAAAGCTGTAAAATAAATAAAGCAAATATACGCCGAGTTTAAACTGATTTTAAGTACAGATTCTCTTAAACTTGATATTTATTTATTCTGTTTTACATTGTGATGAAAACTTTCAGATCCTTGCAGGCTTTTATTGTGAAAGTATCAGTGGTTGTATTACGACTTTTATTGTGAAGGTTTTTTTATATCTCAGTGTTGAATTGAATCCAGCTGTGCCCCCCAGATGTTCCTGCAGCGACCCGAGGATGAAGAAGTTCTAATGACGTTTTGATGAAGTTCTGAGACAGGCAGGAAGTTGGGAACTGTTAGTTTTAACCTGGTTGCAGGAAGACTGCTGCTGTGTTCCTGCAGCACCACCTGGCGGACAGCGGTAGAACTGCAGCCGCTTTGATTCTCTGTTTTAATGTTTTTCTACTTCCAGCATCAGCAGGTCTGTGTGAGTTCACCTCCTCTGTTCGGTTCAATAAAAACCTGTTTGCTGTGTTGTAAACTCATGCCTGGGTGTTTCTGCTCTCATCTGGAGCCGATCTGGACCGAACCCTGAGTTGGAATCACTGCAGGTTTTGCATCGTTTTGTAGTTTTAGTTTTTTAGATTGCCTCGGTGGTGTTGCACAACATTATAGTGTGATGTAATTTTATCCCTGCTCATTTCTTAAAAGTTCTGGCCCCTCTTGGCCGCTGCAGTTAGAACCAAACAAGTAGCTTCTATTCTACACTAGTCAGAAACTAACTCCCAGAAAACTGCGAAACAACCGAAACACTGAGTTCTTTTAAACCGAGGATGAAACCCACCTGTTTATAACTGCTTTTGATTCATAACTGGAACATTTATTCATGTATATTTATGTATATTTAATTACAAATTGGCAACTTATTTCATAACAGCGTACTGTACTATGTTTTTGCCTTGTGAAGGACTTTGAACTGTCTTGCTGCTGAAATGATCTTTACTAATAAACTTCATTTATTTGTGTAGATAAAAAGCTAAACTTAAATCAGTGGAAATATGCAAAGAAGTCAAACAAGATTAAGATTAAAACTCGCTGTAAAAAAACAACAACAAAAAAACACCTGTTTTCAGTTAATGCTAACGTCAGGTGACTGAGGAGAAACCAGGCCAGAACATTTCCTCCTTTCGGGATCGGTTCCAACTGCATCAGATGGACCTGCATTGATTAGATCTGTGAATGAAAAACAGTTCTCTGTTTTTGTTTTTAATTAAATCAGGCAGTATTGTTTAGCCAAGCTTAATGGAATAAATCCTTAACCACTGCACATTTTTGTTACAGGTGGTGCTGGCACAGGAAAAAATCATTTAATCAGGGCAATTGAATATGAATCAAAACGTTTATTGTCGACTGTGAGTCGATAGTTGCTTATCAAAAGTGTTGTTATTGGGTAAAGGAGCACATGTTGTGTAAAAATGTGATGGCTGATATCTGACATCCAGGAGATGAGTTATTGTCACTTCCTGTTTAGTAGTGAAAGATTAGCAAGAACTTCCTGTAGGGTTTGATAGACATGATGTGTTGTTATGAAGAGTTAGATGATCCCATTTGATCATACACACAGTGAAGAAGTAGGGATCAAACAACAATTTCAGTATTTTCTGAGAGACTTCATCATCATGTCATTTATGTCACTTATATATGAATCAAAGTGTAAAAGTAAGAAATCCAGCAGAAAAAACAGGTGACTTCCTGTTGGAAGTGGGAGGGGCAGAGGTTATGTCATCAGTTAACCATGTGAATGTGATGAGGGCTGGTCTATAATGAGACATAGAAAGTCTGATGCAGCTCTGACTTTGTATGTGGAAGTTATTGCACCTTGATGTTTTATGGCAAATAGTCAGACTTTGACACTAAGCCACGCCCACATGAAAAATCCTGTGATAACTGTTTGACCTTCAGTGCCTCAAGGTTATGCTGAGTGATTCTGAAGTCCGTATCTCAAAAGCTGTAGGACGAGTTCGATCAGATGAGATGTCTATAAAAAAGAGGAAATGGCGGCTTTGATCCAAAATGACCATCTTCCTGTTGAGTTTGGACCATGGCTCCAAGAGACGTTTTTGTAGGTCCTGACCAGATACACATGTGTACCAAGTTTCATACGTCTGGGTTGAAGCATGGCTTGGAGCTGATGTTTTAAAAGCTTCTAGGGGGCGCTGTAGATAAATTAGGCCACGCCCACCAAGGATTCTTATGGATTCCTGTCTGGGGCTGGATAAGGATCCATCCCAGTAAGTTTGGTGCAGCTCAGTCGAAACATGTGGAATCTAGAGCCAAACATATGGCAATGGTGTTACAGGTCACTTCGCCACGCCGCCACGCCCACCTACTCCATCAAAACCAGTCAGGGTTGGAATACACAACCACTTATACCACCGCAGGTACGGAAAACCACAAACGCAAAAATTCTAATTTGTAGAAATCTACTGTTAATCTCTTCATGTTAAATAAAAAATATTACTTAATATTTAAGTATTTAGTCATTATTTCAGCTTGACTCATTCAGAACTGTTCTGATCGTTTCCATAGCAACGATCAGAAGCAAGACCTTGCCCCAGAAGTCCAGTGAGCTCACTGATGAGGTCATAGATGACATCATGTACATCACAATAGATCAAAGAAGTTCTAAAGATTTAATGTGTTGCGCTCCAACATTGAGCCCAAACAGTTTTCATAGAGACCAGGAACAACGGCAGCCAAAATGAAGATCCGCGATCGCCTTAGAGCGTTTAGGGAAAAACTTAGTTTCCACCCAAAGGCGATTGTGGAGAGGGAGGACCCACTAAGCCCCATAAAGATCACAAAGAACATGAGACGCCTTGAACGAGACTTCAGACCTGTGGCACACCTTTCTAAAAACCTGTCTGCTTTGTCCAGCTGGCACTCTGTGTACATGACAGCCTGTTTTTTCTGTCTGTACATGTGCACAGTGTGGTTTAGCTGGACATTTTCCTCCATCGTGCTCCTCGGGATTCTCCAACTTTCCATAAATTATTTAATTACCAAAGGCTGGAGGATCCCGGGGAGCATCATACCCGACATGTGTGAGCCAGGGGAACATCTGAAAGGCACAAGTGTCTTACAGATGGTTCACTTGGCTTTCAATTCTGCTCAGAAAACCCAGGAGCTTTTTGGAAACATGGCCGACACGCTTGAGAAGATCAAAAATCTGTGCATTTGGGTCCGGCCAGAGCTCACAGTAAAGATCTACGTGGGACTCTGGCTGGTTTTGATCTTCTCATGCGTGTTGCCATGCCAGCTGCTGGGTTTTATCCTAGGTGTTTCTGTAGGGATCAAGATTTTCATCATTGACTTTATCTTTGAAAGGTTCCCGAAGCTGCGGCAGCGGTTTAACACCCCCTACAACTTCTGGGCTAGTTTACCCACCGACCTGCAGCTGAGGGAACCCAGAAACACCTGGTGGAGCAGATGGATTGCCACGGCAAGGGCCCGATGGAGCTCGGCCCGAAGGAGCATTTCTAATGCTCTTCTCGGTGCCAGAGAGAGGCGTTTTCTCCCTCAACGCTCTCGATTCATTGGGACCTTCCAAAAGTGGCGATGTCGGGTTAGGAGAAGGTAGCGGACAAAAGTGTGCCCCAGGTCTGTCTGGACGACGGCAGCAACTAGTTTTGGAAAGGCGTTTCAACGGCAAGGAAGAACCGGCGGATGTCTGTGGGAAAAGGTAAGAAATGAAATCACACCTGACGTTACAGTTTCTCCAGCCCCTCCTCTTCAACATGATCAAGGATCTTTTGGAGAGGAGCTAAAAATAACAAATTCGGAAGATAAAAAAAAGTCCCAGAACAAATCATTATTGACCATTTGAGGCTGGAGAAATCTGACTGGGACTCAACATTTAACCTGATGTGTTCAGTTAAATTAAATTATGGGATTGAAAGGTAAAAAGATTTGACAGGTTTCCTGTTTGCAGGTTTCTCTCCGGGTGCTCCGGCTTCCTGCCACAGTCTGAAATTGAGACTGTTTACTTAATTGGTTTCTAAATTTTGCTTAGGTGTGATTTCTTTTCTTTTCTTTTCTTTTAATAAGACATTTGCCTGGGTCTGAGTTCCTGCCTGGGTTCTTTTGTCTTTATGGGGTTTGCATTTTCCCCAAGTGCATTAGTGGGTTCTCTCCGGCTTCATCCCAGAGTCCAACAAAATGACTGTTGGTTTATTTGGCTTGTCTAGTTGACCTTTGCCCCCTCTCTTCAAAAAGTAGTTTCCGGTTTGCAGGTTTCTCTCCGGGTACTCCGGCTTCCTGCCACAGTCTAAAATCACAACTTTAGTTAATTGGTCTCTATATTCTGCTAAGGTGTGATTGAAACATTTCTTTTGTTTTCTAAAATGTGGATTGCCACAGCAAGATGGCTGCCCCTTGCTGTGGTAATCCATCTGCTCAGGAAGGTGTTTCTGGGCTTCCTAAGCTGCAGGTCGGTGGGTAAATTAGCCCAGAAGGTATAGGGGGTGTCAAACCGCTGCCGCAGCTTCGGGAACCCAGCCTTGGCTCTTCTGTCTTCATGGGGATTGAATGTTCTCCAAGTGGGGCCAAAACTATCCATCCATCCAGCAAGGGGGCAACGTTGGTGGTGCAGGAGACGAATCCCTGAAGGCCGGTCCGGCGGACAATGTCGGCGCAGGGGCCGGACCACCTGGAGGCGACGAGGGAGCCCTGGGACCACCTGGAGGCGTCAAGGGAGCCCTGGGACCACCTGGAGGCGACGAGGGAGCCCTGGGACCACCTGGAGGCGTCGAGGGAGCCCTGGGACCACCTGGAGGCGTCGAGGGAGCCCTGGGACCACCTGGAGGCGTCGAGGGAGCCCTGGGACCACCTGGAGGCGTCGAGGGAGCCCTGAGACCACGTGGAGTCGTCGAGGGAGCCCTGGGACCACCTGCAGGCGACGAGGGAGCCCTGTGACCACCTGGAGACGACGAGGGAGCCCTGGGACCACCTGGAGGCGTCGAGGGAGCCCTGGGACCACCTGGAGGCGACGAGGGAGCCCTGGGACCACCTGGAGGCGTCGAGGGAGCCCTGGGACCACCTGGAGGCGACGAGGGAGCCCTGGGACCACCTGGAGGCGTCGAGGGAGCCCTGGAACCACCTGGAGGCGTCGAGGGAGCCCTGGGACCACCTGGAGGCGTCGAGGGAGCCCTGAGACCACCTGGAGGCGACAAGGGAGCACCAGGAGGCGGAAAATCGGAGGGCCTTCCATTGAGGAAGCTGAGCCTGTGGACTCTGGGTTGGGCTCTTCAGTCTCCGGGGACGAGGTCGCCGAGGTGCTTAAAAAGCTCCTCGGTGGCAGGGCCCCGGGGGTGGATGAGATTCGTCCGGAGTTCCTTAAGGCTCTGAATGTTGTAGGGTTGTGTTGGCTGACGCGACTCTGCAATATTGCATGGACATTGGGGGCAGGTCCCCTGGATTGGCAGATTGGGGTGGTGGTCCCCCTGTTCAAAAAGGGGGACCGGAGGGTGTGCTCCAATTACCGGAGTGTCACACTCTTAAACCTCCCTGGCAAGGTCTATTCAGGGGTCTTGGAGAGGAGGTTCTATCGGATAGTTGAACCTCGGATTCAGGAAGAGCAGTGTGGTTTTCGTCCAGGTCGTGGAACACTGGACCAGCCAAGGTGTTGAGGGGATCCTTTTTGGTGGCCTTAGGATCACGTCTCTGCTTTTTGTGGATGATGTGGTCCTGTTGGCTTCATCAGGTCGTGATCTGCAGCTCTCGCTGAAGCGGTTTGCAGCCGAGTGTGAAGCGGCCGGGATGAAGATCAGTGCCTCCAAATCTGAGTCCATGGTCTTCAGCCAGAAAAGGGTAGAGTACCTTCTCCGGGTCGGGGGTGGAGGGGTGGGAGTAGGAGGTGTCCTGCCCCAAGTGGAGAAGTTCAAGTATCTCGAGATCTTGTTCACGATTGAGGGAGAAGAAGGGAGCGGGAGATCAACCGGTACAAGCGGGCGCTGTACCGGTCTGTCGTGGTGAAGAGAGAGCTGAGTGAAAAAGCGAAGCTCTCGATTTACCGGTCGATCTACGTTCCCACCCTCATCTATGGTCATGAGCTTTGGGTCATGACCGATAGAACGAGATCACAGATACAAGCGGCCGAAATGGGTTTTCTCCGTAGGGTGGCTGGGCTCTCCCTTAGAGATAGGGTGAGAAGCTCAGTCATCCGGGAGGGACTCAGAGTAGAGCCGCTGCTCCTTCACATCGAGAGGAGCTAGTTGAGGTGGCTTGGGCATCTGGTCAGGATGCCTCCTGGACGCCTCCCTGGTGAGGTGTTCCGGGCACGTCCCACCGGGAGGAGGCCCCGGGGAAGACCCAGGACACGCTGGAGGGACTATGTCTCTCGGCTGGCCTGGGAACGCCTCGGGATTCCCCTGGAGGAACTGGAACAAGTGGCTGGGAAGAGGGAAGTCTGGTCCTCCCTTTTTAAGATCCTACCTCCAACCCAACCTACCAAAGATAGTAGTAAATTCAAGTCTAGGATTCCTGTATAAAGCCTGTTTTATGGCACATTTCAGCAACAGCAGTTCTTGTTGCTTTACATCACAAGTCATAGAAATAAATAACAAAGATATTTATCATTTTTAATCTGTTCTTCAGGTTCAAAATGTTTTTCTATCCTTTTATCTTCACAATTTCATGGAACGTCTGTAGAAATGTGATTATAAACGCTAACATTAGCATTAGCTGCTACATGTTTAGCATTGAGGCTATTTTAGGCTAGCATAGCTTTCTGACAGGCTAACTGCTTTTAGCACAACTTGAACACACTGGTCTCTCCCAGCATCCAATCAGATCGTGGCGCCGCAGGCCCAGGTAGAGCAGCCTGCGCCCCTCCTCACTCCTCCTCTTCCTCACTCACACATTGATCAGATTTTCTCATTTAATCTGGTGATAATATAATTTAAACCGGAAAAATCAAATTCACATTTTTTATCGATTATTATTATTGTTATTCTTATTATTACTAGTATTGTTTGTTTTGATCGGAGCTTTTCTCCACCAGGTGGCTTCAGAATAATTAAGATGTAATAATTTAGATTTTTTTGCATTTTTTATCTGACATATTAATAAAAATCTGGATGTTTTCAGGTTTATTCCAGTCAGGTGATTTACCTGCTGGGTAAACAGAAACAAAATCCTGACCTGCCTGCTGGGACGAGTTTAATGTTCACTGCAGTCCAATCATGTTAGAATAAATGTTGTTATTAACCATAAATTTGTTGATTTATTACTCAATTGATTGATTGATTGTAAATCAGGATTTTCTGTCTGACTGATGGATGTTTCATCATTTTGGTGTTTCAATGTTGGTGGTTCTGTTGCTCCAGGTCAGGGCCGTGCAGAGACCTATGGAGGGGCCGGGGCTCAAATTTAAAAAAGGGGCACATTGAACAAAAACTCCGTACAACAACATAGCAACAACCCATATTAATCAAGAATCTAATTGGTTCCTACTATATCATTGCCATCATGTGGGGAAATGCAAAGCAAATCTAGTCTATATTTTCCCCAACAGGTATAAAGTTTCTGTTTCTGCTGCTGACAGTCCTGGAGATCTGAGCTGATCTGAGACTGTAGCTGTTAAACAGACCAGAGGAGAGAAGGTCAAAGGTTATGAAGTTATGAAATAAGAAAATTTGCTGCCATTTTACTAATTAAATCCTAATAATATCTATTTAACCTCTAGAACAACCTGGCTGCAGACTGATTTATAGATCAAAAAGCTCAAAGGGGTTAACTCTATATAATAGTTTGATGTTAAACTTCTAGATCTAGAATTATAAGACTGGGATATCAAGGCAAAGAAAACTCAATAGCTGCTGGTAGGGGCCATTCAGGGGCCTCCAGACACTCAGGGGCCCCTAGAAATGGTTTAATTGTAACACAGCCCATAGATCTAAACCTGTAGCATCATTTATAGAGAATGACAATGTTATTACATTTTATTTAATGTATTCAGCTGAGAAAAATAAATAGTACATTTAGGATTTAATTAGGACGTTTACTTTGTAAAAGTTTAAAGAATCATCTTGATAGTTTGATTGTTGTGTTACCATGGCTACAATATGGTGTAATCTTTGTGTTTGAATTGGGTTTGTTCACAAATGCATCACAGCAAATAACCAATAATCAGTGATTGATTTTAAACTGGGCCAATAAACCTGGTCTCCTTCTCACAGATTCACCTGATCGATATTTAAACATGTTAGTGATGCTGAGGTTCTTAGTAGGACGGGTTCCAGAGGGTTCTGTCTAAGGCTCCATATTACCTTGGGCTGGCCCTGGAGGAACAGCTGCTGTGATGCGCATCTCTGGAGTCTACCTGGAATCTACCTGGAATCCACCTGGAACTCCTTTCAAAACAGTCAGTTTCAAGGAACCACCCATAGGGAAAATACCACTTTTTATCCATTCATCCACACCATACACACTTTTTTTCTCCATATTTAATTATCATACAGTCAAACATTTCACCCGGAGGAGGAGATTGCGTTCTGGAACCACGTAGACCCATTCTTCTTGAATTGGGTGGCTTATCCTCTTTAGACTGCAAACGTCTTTGCAGAATCCAACAAATCAGCTTTGTGGTCGCTCTGCCTCTTACTGCTCTAAGAGGGGCCTTTATTTCCGATAAAGGTCTTTAGGATTCTCTAAGGGTTTAGTTCCCTCAATGTAGAAAACCAAAACTCAAGAAAATACTTGCCTTGTTTACCAATAAGGACTTTCACTAGGACTCTAACCTAGAAACCTGTGGTTCCTTTTTTTTCTCTTAACCCGGTTTGGGACTCGAACCCAAACATCTGGGAGGGACTCTACCCCACCGCTCTTTTATTTATTTATTTTATATATTTTTAAATTTTTATTTCCTCTGGGACTTTAACCCAACTTTTCCTCTTAATACTGCCAATCTCTATTCCCCAGCGTGAAAGGGGAATAGAGATCCTTTAATACAGTGATGCCCAACCCCCGGGCAAGAAATAATTAAATATTTCCGTTTTATGTATTACTTGAGTCTGGAGGATCTATTGTTTTGAAAATCATTTAACCGGATTCTCTCGGTTACGTCTTGAGCGCCAACATTGAGCCCACAAGCAGCAAAATGAGTAAGAAACAGATCAGATTCTTTGGAAAGTTTCTTAGCGAAGTGGAAAAGACCCAGAGAAGAGACAGGAAAATAGATTTACCCTGGTAGGTTATTCCCACATTGCAAGCCCGCTCAGCATAATGTGGTGACCAGCTCGTTAATGAGGCAATGAAGCTTCAACCTGCTTCGCCATGTAGAGACCAAGCACCCTGAGCATAAGCAACACTTATGCAACATAAGCCCACACAGTTTTCATAGAGACCAGGATCAACAGCAGCCGAAATGAGGATTAACAATCGCTTTAGAGGTTTTATGGAAAACCTCCGTTTCCACCAGAAGACTATTGTGGAGAGGGAGGACCCACTAAGCCCCATAAAGATCACAAAAAACATGAGACTCCTTGAACGAGACTTCAGACCTGTGGCACACTTTTTTAGAAACCTGTCTGCTTTATCCAGCTGGCGCTCTGTGTACATGACAGCCTGTTTTTTCTGTGTCTACATGTGCACAGTGTGGTTTAGCTGGACCATTTCCTCCATCGTGCTCCTCATGATTCTCCACCTTTCCATAAATTATCTAATTTCCAAAGGCTGGAGGAACCCGAGGAGCATCATACCCGACATGTGTGAGCCAGGGGAACATCTGAAAGGCACAAGTGTCTTACAGATGGTCCACTTGGCTTTCGATTCTGCTCAGAAAACTCAGGAGCTTTTTGAAAACATGGCCGACACGCTTGAGAAGATCAAAAATCTGTGCATTTGGGTCCGGCCAGAGCTCACTGTAAAGATCTACGTGGGACTTTGGCTGGTTTTTATCTTCTCATTCGTGTTGCCATACCAGCTGCTGGGTTTTATCATAGGTGTTTCTGTAGGGATCAAGTTTTTCATCATTGACTTGATCTTTGAAAGGTTCCCGAAGCTGTGGCAGCGGTTTAACACCCCCTACAACTTCTGGGCTAATTTACCCACCAACCTGCAGCTGAGGGAGCCCAGAAACACCTGGTGGAGCAGATGGATTGCCACAGCAAGGGCCAGATGGAGCTCGGCCCGAAGGAGCATTTCTAATGCTCTTCTCGGTGCCAGAGAGAGGCGTTTTTTCCCTCAACGCTCCCACTTCATTGGGACCTTTCAAACGTGGCGACGTCGGGTTAGGAGAAGATAGCGGACCAAAGTGTGTCCCAGGTCTGTCAGGACGATGGCAGCAACTGGTTTTGGAAAGGCGTTTCAACTGATGGCAAGGAACAACCGACGGATGTCTGTGGGAAAAGGTAAGAAATTAAGTCACACATCGGACACAGAAAACAGCGATGACGTTGTGACAAAAATGCGCTTCTTGCCCAGAGAGCAAGAAAAGCCAAAGAGTGATTTGAATGAGATTAAAGGACTTCTAGAATCACTTTACTAGAAAACCAATTCTTACAGAAAGAGCTGAAGAAATTGAAGGATGAGCCCCTCATAGATTCACTTAAACAGGAACTGGAGAAAGAACTATCCAAACGCACTGAGCTGGAACAGAAAGTCATAAAATTAGAAGTTCAGGATTCTCCATCTCAGTCATCAAAACCTCCATTCCCTCAACCTACAGAAAAACATAAAGAGAACTTCCTGAATTGGCTTCACAATCATTTCAGAGTTTTCATGGAAAACTTCCGTTTCCACCCAGAGGCGATTGTGGAGAGGGAGGACCCATTAAGCCCCATGAAGATGACACACAACATGAGACGCTTTGAAAGAGACTTCAGACCTGTGGCACACTTTTTTAGAAACTTGTCTGCTTTATCCAGCTGGCGCTCTGTGCACATGACTTTCTGTTTTTTCTGTGTCTACATGTGCACAGTGTGGTTTAGCTGGACCATTTCCTCCACCCTGCTCCTCTTGATTCTCCACCTTTCCATAAATTATCTAATTTCCAAAGGCTGGAGGATCCCGAGGAGCATCATACCCGACATGTGTGAGTCAGGGGAACATCTAAAAGTCAACCCAAATATCTTACAGTTGGTCCACTTGGCTTTTGATTCTGCTCAGAAAACTCAGAAGCTTTTTGGAAACATGGCCGACACGCTTGAGAAGATCAAAAATCTGTGCATTTGGGTCCGGCCAGAGCTAACTGTAAAGATCTACGTGGAACTTTGGCTGGTTTTGATCTTCTCATGCGTGTTGCCATACCAGCTGCTGGGTTTTATCATAGGTGTTTCTGTAGGGATCAAGTTTTTCATCATTGACTTGATCTTTGAAAGGTTCCCGAAGCTGTGGCAGCGGTTTAACACCCCCTACAACGTCTGGGCTAATTTACCCACCGACCTGCTGAGGGAGCCCAGAAACACCTGGTGGAGCAGATGGATTGCCACAGCAAGGGCCAGATGGAGCTCGGCCCGAAGGAGCATTTCTAATGCTCTTCTCGGTGCCAGAGAGAGGCGTTTTCTCCCTCAACGCTCTCGTTTCATTGGGACCTTGTAAAAGTGGCGATGTCGGCTAAGGAGAAGATAGCGGACAAAAGTGTGTCCCAGGTCTGTCAGGACGATGGCAGCAACTGGTTTTGGAAAGGCGTTTCAACTGCAAGGAACAACCGCGGATGTCTGTGGGAAAAGGTAAGAAATGAAGTCACACCTGACGTTACGGTTTCTCCAGCCCCTCCTCTTCAACATGATCAAGGAGCTTTTGGAGAGGAGCTAAAAATAACGAATTCGGAAGATAAAAAAATCCCAGAACAAATCATTATTGACCATTTGAGGCTGGAGAAATCTGACTGGGACTGAACATTTATCCTGATGTGTTCAGTTAAATGAAATTATGGGATTGAAAGGTAAAAAGATTTGACAGGTCGGAGTGAAACAGGGAGACCCAATGTCCCCTCTGCTTTTCAACCTCTGCCTGGACCCACTGCTGACATTTCTGGACCAGAGAGGCTCCGGGTTCACCCTCTCGGGCCAGAGTATCACCGCACTCGCAAACGCCGATGACCTGGTCCTTCTCAGTGGGTCCTGGACAGGCATGGCTAGGAACCTCCTGATCCTAGAGAAGTTCGTAGATCACACCGGCCTTGAGGTCAAAATCAAGAAGTGTGGCGGCTTCTACTTAAGTGCTTCCAAGCAGAGCGTGGCTGTGAACGACTGCGCAGAGTGGACAATTCACGCTGCCCTTGTCCCAATGGTTGACGAGACCCGGGCATATAAATACCTGGGAGTCCAAGTCAACCCGAAGAGGGGGATCCTGCCTTCCAACCCGGTGAAGGAGATCACGCCCATACTTCGGAAGATCAGCAGGGCCCCCCTCAAACCCTCCCAAAGAGTCAAAATGCTTGTGACTTACGGTGCCCTAGAGTAATATATGGGGCCGACATGAGCCTAGCTGGCATTTTGGGCCTGAGGAGAGCTGACCTGGAAATAAGAAACAGAGTTAAATCTTCGCTTCACCTGAGTCAGTCGACCGCCGACGGCCTTTTCTACAGCGCCAAGGTGAACGGCGGGCTGGGGCTGCCCAAGCTGGAAAAGGTTATCCCAATTAGCCAGGTCAAAAGGTGGTGTAAGATGGTCCAATCTGGAGATGTCAAGTGCAGAGCTCTAGCCCCCTCACTGCTCCCCAAGTCGGAGATCGAAAAAAGGTGGGTAGCTGCCACTGGGGGGGAGGGGGAGGGAAGTCTTCTTGAAAGGCTAGCACAGACCAGCCCCATCGCGATTGGTAAGAGATGGAGGGACCTAGAGTATGAACGATGGTGCGGCCTTAAATGCCAGGGTCGCGGCCTCGCCACTTTCGCCAAAGTCCCGGTCAGCAACAGCTGGCTGGGTGACCACTGGGGATTGCATGAATCTGACTATATTCTGGCTCTCCAACTTCGCTCCAGCACGGTTGGCACTTTGACCACTCTCAGCCGTTGGAGGCGCGGTAACACGAATTGCAGGGCCTGTGGCGAGGGGTGGGAGGGCATCATCCATGTTGTGAGCCAATGCAAGTCTTTCAAGAAGAACAGAATGGCCAACCACAATAACATCTGCGGTATGTTGGCTGTCATCGGTCGGACCCTTGGCTGGGATGTCAAGCGGGAGAAGAGGATCACCTGTCCTCACCTGGGAACCGCGGTGCCCGATCTGATCATGCTAAAGAACGGCAGAGGCCTGGTGGTTGACGTGGCCATCTGTTTTGAAATGAAACCCTCTACTCTGAGGCGTAGAGCCGAGACCAAAGTCAACAAATACGAAAAGTTTGCACCCTTGGTTCGCAACATGTTTGGCCTGGCTAACGTTAAGACCTTCGGTTTCCCGCTGGGAGCCAGAGGAAAATGGTACGAAGGCAACTCTGATGTACTGAGGGAGATGGGTCTCCCCAGGTCCAGAACGAAGGCGATGGCCAAACTGTGCAGCGTGGTAGCCATAAGGGTTCCCGAAGCTGCGGCAGCGGTTTAACACCCCCTACAACTTCTGAGCTAATTTACCCACCGACCTGCAGCTGAGGGAGCCCCGAAACACCTGGTGGAGCAGATGGATTGCCACGGTGGAGCATGGCCCGAAGGAGCATTTCTAATGCTCTTCTCTGTGCCAGAGAGAGGCGCTTTTTCCCTCAACACTCTCGTTTCATTGGGACCTTGCAAAAGTGGTGATGTCGGCTAAGGAGAAGATAGCGGACCAAAGTGTGTCCCAGGTCTGTCAGGACGACGGCAGCAACTGGTTTTGGAAAGGCGTTTCAACTGCAAGGAACAACCGGCGGATGTCTGTGGGAAAAGGTAAGAAATGAAGTCACACCTGACGTTACAGTTTCTCCAGCCCCTCCTCTTGAACATGATCAAGGAGCTTTTGGAGAGGAGCTAAAAATAACGAATTCGGAAGATAAAAAAATCCCAGAACAGATCATTATTGACCATTTGAGGCTGGAGAAATCTGACTGGGACTCAACATTTATCCTGATGTGTTCAGTTAAATGAAATTATGGGATTGAAAGGTAAAAAGACTTGACAGGTTTCCTGTTTGCAGGTTTCTCTCCAGGTACTCCGGCTCAGGATGATGAGAGCGACTGGTTATGGAAAGGCGTTTCAACTGATGGCAAGGAACAACCGACGGATGTCTGTGGGAAAAGGTAAGAAATTAAGTCACACATCGGACACAGAAAACAGCGATGACGTTGTGACAAAAATGCGCTTCTTGCCCAGAGAGCAAGAAAAGCCAAAGAGTGATTTGAATGAGATTAAAGGACTTCTAGAATCACTTTACTAGAAAACCAATTTTTACAGAAAGAGCTGAAGAAATTGAAGGATGAGCCCCTCATAGATTCACTTAAACAGGAACTGGAGAAAGAACTATCCAAACGCACTGAGCTGGAACAGAAAGTCATAAAATTAGAAGTTCAGGATTCTCCATCTCAATCATCAAAACCTCCATTCCCTCAACCTACAGAAAAACATAAAGAGAACTTCCTGAATCGGCTTCACGATCATTTCGGAGTTTTCATGGAAAACTTCCGTTTCCACCCAATCACAATAGATCAAAGAAGTTCTAAAGATTTAATGTGTTGCGCTCCAACATTGAGCCCACACACTTTTCATAGAGACCAGGAACAACGGCAGCCAAGATGAAGATCCGCGATCGCCTTAGAGCGTTTAAAGAAAAACTCAGTTTCCACCCAAAGGCGATTGTGGAGAGGGAGGACCCACTAAGCCCCATAAAGATGACAAAGAACATGAGACGCCTTGAACGAGACTTCAGACCTATGGCACACTTTTTTAGAAACTTGTCTGCTTTATCCAGCTGGCGCTCTGTGCACATGACTTTCTGTTTTTTCAATGTGTCTACATGTGCACAGTGTGGTATAGCTGGACCATTCCCTCCATCCTGCTCCTCATGATTCTCCACCTTTCCATAAATTATCTAACTTCCAAAGGCTGGAGGATCCCGAGGAGCATCATACCCGACGTGTGTGAGCCAGGGGAACATCTAAAAGGCAACCCAAATATCTTACAGATGTTCCACTTGGCTTTCAATTCTGCTCAGAAAACTCAGAAGCTTTTTGGAAACATGGCCGACATCCTTGAGAAGATAAAAAATCTGTGCATGTGGGTCCGGCCAGAGCTCACTGTAAAGAGCTACGTGGGACTTTGGCTGGTTTTTATCTTCTCATGCGTGTTTCCATACCAGCTGCTGGGCTTTATCATAGGTGTTTCTGTAGGGATCAGGTTTTTCATCATTGACTTGATCTTTGAAAGGTGCTCGAAGCTGCAGCAACGGTTTGACGCCCCCTACAACTTCTGGACCAATTTACCCACTGACCTGCAGCTGAGGGAGCTCAGAAACACCTTCCTGAGCCAGACGAGAAGAAAGTGGCGGCTGATACCACAGCACAAAGAGAGGAGCTTTTCACGAGGCTTTCAACCTCACTTCCGGAGAGTGAGCGGGTATGGAGAAGATAATTGGACTATTACTTTCCTTAGAAGAAGTCGGACATAGTTGTCTCTCAATTCCCTCAGGATGATGAGAGCGACTGGTTTTGGAAAGGTGTTTCAACTGATGGAGTGGCCCTCCTGGGGACTCTCTTGTTCTGCTGGGGGACTTCAACGCTCACGTGGGCAATGACAGTGAGACCTGGAGGGGCGTGGTTGAGAGGAACGCTCACCCCCGCCTCCCGATCTGAACTCGAGTGGTGTTCTGTTGTTGGACTTCTGTGCTCGTCACGGATTGTCCATAACGAACACCATGTTCAGGCTTAAGGGTGTCCATATGTGCACTTGGCACCAGGACGCCCTAGGCCCCAGTTTGATGATCAACTTTGTTGTCGTTTCATTGGACCTGCAGCCGTATGTCTTGGACACTCGGGTGAAGAGAGGTGCAGAGCTGTCCACTGACCACTACCTGGTGATAAGTCGGCTCCGGTGGTGGGGGAAGAAGCCGGTCAGACCTGGCAGGCCCAAACGTGTTGTGAGGGTCTGCTGGGAACGTCTGGCAGAATCCCCTGTGAGACGGAGCTTTAACTCCCATCTCCGGCAGAACTTTGAACAAGTTCCGGGGGAGATGGGGGACATTGAGTCTGAGTCGGCCATGTTCCATGCCTCCATTGTCAAGGCGGCTTATCGGAGCTATAGGCCACAAGGTTGTCAGTGCCTGTCGCGGTGGCAACCCTCTAACCCGTTGGTGGACACCTTCGGTGAGGGATGCTGTCAGGCTGAAGAAGAAGTCCTATCAAGCCTTTGTGGCCTGTGGGACTCCGGAAGCAGCTGATGGTTACCAGTGGGTGAAGTGGCATGCGGCTCAGGTGGTTACTGAGGCAAAAACCTGGATGTGAGAGGACTTTGGAGAGGCCATGGAGAAAGACTTCCGCACAGCTTCGAGGCGATTCTGGTGCACCATCCGGCATCTAAGGAGGGGCAAGCAGTACAGCACCATCACTGTTTATAGTGGGGATGGTGTGCTGCTGACCTCAACTTGGGACGTTGTGGGCCGGTGTGCAGAATACGTCGAAGACCTCCTCAATCCCACCAACATGAAAAAATAAAATAAAAGAAATAACCCATTCTTTTCTATGTGTCTGTCAAATGTTCTTTCAATGATTGTTTGGTCTTTTCAATGTGTCTGTCAAATATTCATTCAATGTCTCACGGCTAGTGACCAGTCGGGTCACCATCTACCAGTTCACTCGGTCCTCTGGGCTGGGGCTTGCCATCCAAGTTCTGGAGAGGATGATCTTGACCTGGAACAAGGCCAAAGTAAAGCATCTTAAAATACAGGATGCTAATATCAATAAAGCTTAAGCTACAATTCAAAGAGATATTTTATCATTTCTCAAGTTTTTTCCATGTTGTACAACAATATTCAAGTTATCAGAGTTCAATATTACCAACACATCAGTAAAACTAAAAAAATTAGCTTATATGTGGTAATACACACACACACACAGATATATATATATACACACACACACACACATATATATATATATATATATATTGGCCCATCATTGGCCCATATATATATATATATATATGGGCCAATGAAGTACATCTATAACACTATATTTAACATCAGAATGTGGATTAGAAGCTCACATTAGCTCTGACCTACTCAGAACAGAAAGTTCCCAAGCAATGCTAACAGAAAAGCACATTACAGCACCATGAACCATGAATTAGCACCGTTGAAATATTAGAACATGTGCTAATAGAAAAATAAGTGCAACTACATAGATAAAATACAACATACACAATAATAATAATAAAAAATCTTACAATACAATTTTATTTTTATTACATTTGATCAGTTACTCGGTATTTTATCCAATTTTCAGCGAATTTACTGAGCCAACTGCCAAGCGCGTGCTTGGCAGTTGGCTCACCGATGCTCCGATGCTACACGACGCTACAAGGGGATTTTTCCGGGCTTCAGCCGCTCACAAGGGAAGCTTTCTGAGATTTAATAAAAACGGATTTACTATTTTGAATGATATATTTTGCGAATCTATTTTAACGTTGTTTTTTCTTACCGATTTCCAAGAGTCTGTCAAATTTGACAAGATCTCCAGGCTATTAGCGGAAACAACCATTAGCGCTGAGTTCTCAAGCGTGTCTAACGCAGTCTGAGCAAAATCTCAGCACATCAGTTAAAGAGGCGGGACAATCAACCTTATTGGCTGATGTGAAATCACACTGTGCCAGCTATTGGTTGTTTAATCCGTCACTAAAAGCAATCACCAAAAGCATATGTCAAAGTTTTTAAAGATTTTTAGAAGTTTTTATCTATATTTATGAACATATTTATTAACTTATTTTTTTAACTTTATTACTTTTAACTCTTACTGTATAATAAGACATGAAATCTATTTATACTTTTTAATCTTGTAGAAGACATTAAATCAACATCTATTAATTATTTACTTGTGTTTTTAACACTGGGTTACAGTTGGGTTTCCCCCCTGGAGGAGTTGGAACAAGTGGCTGGGGAGAGGGAAGTCTGGGCCACCCTTTTTAAACTGCTACCCCCACGACCCAACCCTGGATAAAGTGGAAGAAAATGGATGGATGGATGGATGGATGGATGGATGGATGGAGTAAAAATATTGTAGCGATAGTAAAAATAAGTAGTAAATTCAAGTCTAGGATTCCTGTATAAACCCTGTTTTATGGCACATTTCAGCAACAAGGTAGTTCTTGGTGCAGGCCCAGGTAGAGCAGCCTGCGCCGCTCCACATTCCTCCTCTTCCTCACTCACACATGGATCAGATTTTCTCATTTAATCTGGTGATAAAATAATTTAAACCTATAATTTAAACTGTTCAGCTACCTGACGGGCCGCCGCGTCAGCGAGGCGTGCCAACTCGCCCAGAGGGAAGATGAGAGGAGCGGACAGAACCTCGGGTTCTGATGGAGACCGGCAGAACCTGATAGTGAATTTAAACTGGAGCTATAAACAGTGTTTGGCAAATGAGTGTGTGTAACCATGGTGATGTGTGTGTTTAGGCGACCACCGCCTGAACTACACTACACTACAAGGTGTATTTGACTGGTTCAGGTATCAAGATAACGGTAATATTCCTGAGAATACTCTGGAAGTCTAAAAATCAACACTTGTATTACTGAGATAGAACAAATACATATGGCACACAGTGAAAAAATACTAAATAAAAATAATAAATTCTAATAGAATACATTACGTAATGTGAATTTTCTTTAAAAGCATCCAGTGGAAACATAGAACCTCTAGCACAGGCATGTCCAAAGTCCGGCCCGGGGGCCAATCACGGCCCGCGGTCAGATTTCATACGGCCCGCAGCTTCGGTCTTATAATGTATTATTTATGGCCCGCCTGCACCGTGAAACAGAATAAATAAATCATAAAACTTGAAACTGTAATTCCTCCTTTCACCAAATGGTGGCAGCACCACTTTAATACTATCAGTCTCTGCCTCCGTGCAGCGAACCGCTCTCCACTCATTTCTGCCATGGCCACTGCAAAGAAAACAAGTTTACAGTGAAGGCCGCCGCTTTCAAGAGAGATGGGAATTATAATACTTCTTCACTGAAAATCAAGGCAATTGTGCTTGTCTAATTTGTAATGAGACGGTTGCCTTGTTTAAGGATTTCAACGTAAAGAGACACTACCAGAGTAAACATGCTAACACATACAACAAGCTAACAGGAAGTGACCGTGCTGAAAAAGTGAAGCAGCTCCAAGCTGCACTGGCATTACAACAACGATTCTTCACGCGGGCCTGTGAGTCAAAAGAAAATACCACCAAAGCAAGCTACGAAGTTAATGTTAATAGCTAAACATGGCAAACCTTTTACTGGAGGTACATTTATCAAAGACTGTATTATGAAAATGGTGGAGAACATTTTGCCCTGAGAAGAAGCAAGAATTTGAGAAAAATGTTTGCCTGGCAGTAACAGTGTGGCACTGAGAGTTGAGGACATGAAACTGAGTGTTTTGAACGGCAACGTCTGTCACTATCAGCAGTGAAGAGCCAAAAGAACATTTATGCACCTGAATTTATGGCACTTATTTTTATTAAACTCTTGAGTAAGATTTGGTTATTACTGTTGATGTTATGAACCTGTAGATGTGACAAACTATTACTTTCTGAAAGATATTGTAAATGACGAGCAAAATTCACTTGTTTTAAGATTTAATAATAATAGACAACTTTGCATTACTTATAACTCCTGTTTAAAATGTTCTTGAGGCAAAGATATTTTTAAACTCATGTAAATTTAAGGTATTTCATACAGTTTGTTCAATGTTATCTGACTCTCCAGATATGAAAGAAAGGCAGAATTTGGGTTTTTAGAGTTGTTCTCATCTGCCTGAGTGGCTTATATTTGGTTATTTTGTCATTTGAAAAATAAAGATAATTGTGACAATGAAAATTGTTTTATAACGGTGTGTGAAACTTTTGTAGTTAAAAAATGTCCGAACAAACTATTGGCCCCCGGGCATCTTCACTTGATCAAATCTGGCCCTCTTTGCAAAACGTTTGGACACCCCTGCTCTAGCAATTCACAATACAGGTTCTGACCAATTACTGGACCAAATTTCATTCCAAAAACCTGAACCATAGACATTTTAGAAAGGTATTGGTTGATAAAATTCCAGGCAAACATTCCAAATGTGCCATTTTTGGACATTTTGGCACCAATTACAAATTTCTCTCTTTTTTTAAATTTATTTTTTCCCCAACCTATATCTTGCTATAAATATTATTTGCAAAATAATAACAGTGATTTTTTTTTTGTAAACAATATAATAGTGAATTAGTACTAAAAAGCACAGTCCTGGGCGCTCTGGTTATAGAAGCATTGAGTCAGAAAACCAAATATACAGGGGAGATTTTCTGCAGCCCATTGGTTGATTTGGGTGATTGACACATCTAACAGCCAATAGAATCAGGTTGATTACAAAATCCCATAGCAACATCATTCACCAATCCTAAACGAAACGCATTTGCGTAAACGACCGGAAAGCTCCAGCTAACAAAGAAAGTCGTTTGAGTATAGAGGCGGTATCTATGGAGACAGAAAATTTGAAAATGGTGAGAAATCACATCAGTGTGACACAAGAACAACAGATTACAGTACCTGAGTGGAAATATTTACTCTAACATGGATTATGACCACGAAACGGCAAAGGTAGAACTGAATTTATGTTTTATGGGTACAGAGTGATACAAAGGGCAACCAGTTTGATAAACTCTTCTGAAATAACAAATTTGCTCAGTTTGCATGTAGTATACTAGAAATGTCCTTAATCCAATAATCTGTCATATTTTACATTAGAACGGGATTTACCAGAAAGACTGAACTGATTCAGACTAACAGAAGGTTATAACAATGTAAATGTAAAACAAGCGTCATGAAATAAGTGCCATGTTGCAAAAAGCAATGAATCAATTAATTGTATGATCAGTTAAAACAAACTTAATAATTTCCATTTGCCTGATTTATTGTTTTTCTATTTCTGCCTAAATCTGGATGATGAAAGTTTTCAGTCTGGAGTTTTGGTCTCAACCAGATCTTTTTTTGAAGGATAATTTAGTTTATAGAGACTTAATAATCCTTTTTATTTGTTGTTTCTGTTGTTTTATTTATTTTGGTTATTTAAAAGGTCTTCCAGTTCCAGTGTTGAATCTTCATTAGAATTTAAAGTTTATTGACAAATGAAAATCTGTTCTTGCATTGTTATTGTCATGGTAGAGTTAATTGTCTTAGCCCACATGCAGAACACTACAGGAGGTCATAGAATCAGTTAAAGATGTTTATTATAACAAGGGTGGATGATGAAGAATAGAGGGGAGGAACACCTCTGGATGGACTCACGGAACAGTCGGCTCACTACGAGACAGTCAAAGGAGATGATGAGTTCAGGGAAAATGGGAAAAGGAAGTGATCAACGGAGCTGGGCTAATCTTACTTGTGAGGCAGACGGCCAATCCAGGAAAGGGGTTCGGCTGAGGAGTCGGGGCTTACGTAGGCTGACAGTCCGTGTTCCAGGAAGCAGAGGCTACAGCCGTAGCGGATCTGCACGGAGGTGGGCAGACGTGGGGGAGGACGGACAGGTAAGAGCGAGAACACCAGGAGACCGAAGAGCGAAGACCACCAGCGGGGAAGGAGTCCAGGACCACTAGCGATCGACGGAAGAAGTGAGAGTGGACTCAGGCAACCAGCGGGTAAGACCCGCGGCGTCGCGAGGAGGATGTTTCCAGAAATCACCAGTGGAGATCGTCTGTGGAGGATCTTGAGCATCACAGGAAAACAAACCCTGAAGGCAGGAAAGACAACGAACAAATTACTCAGGACGAACTACGAGGAAGGCTCAGAGAAGGAAAATTCTCTAGGAGGCTCAGGGGTACCGTAACTGGCTAACACTCAAGCGAAGAGGTACTGGCGGTCATCTCCTCTTGTACTCCCGGTAGGATGAGGTAATTGGGTTCAGGTGAGCAGAGCCGCAACAGGCTCTCCCAGGTAACCCAAAGAGTCTTGATGCCTCCTGGTGGACACACCTAGATGCAACAAGGAAACCCCACACACCTCGATCCCTGACAGTTATACCATTGCCATTGTACAACAATATTACCGTTTATCACAATAACTTCTGGGACAATTTATTGTCCTGTAACATTTGTTGTTGTGACCAGGGGCACAACTACATACTTTCTGAGGTGTATGCGAACATGTCATCGCATGTCATAATTTAATATATATTTGAGCCAAAGAGCCACTTCTGTTAGACTGTGTCTAGAACCGCCTGTGGGCTGCAGGTCTGAGGCTTTTTGTTAGCATGTTTTCTATCATTCTTATAGCTTGATAGGAAGCCTGATCCAAACTGGCAACCCACATTAATAAAATGGTGAAATAATATTAACCACAAAACACTGCATTTATAAAAGATATCAAAAAATTTTCCTACACAATCCTAACAAACGTTTTTAATGTTGAAAAAAATTAACGGTTTCTCTTCACAATATTTATTTATTTACTATTAATCTATTTGTATGATTTGTTCTTTAAATCGCCATTTATATTATTTTTAGGTCTCAGGAAATGACTGAGGGATGAAGAGACTAATGTCTGGTTCTTTAGGTTCTGACGGGTCTGCGGTTCCTCTCCTGACCCATTCTGTCTGATATCAAACAACCCACTGTGCGCCACTGAATATCGCCGACACATTTTTTAATGCCCCTATTAAACTTCACTCTGGTTGTTTAGCCTGGAATGTGTGTCTTCCTACTACCGTCTGAGTTTTTGTCAGAGGTTTTGCTTCTAAGGTTTTATCGGGTGGACATTTTAAAAAGACGCGGGTTGGTAGCAGCTCACCGCGCCTGCGTAGCAACCGTCTCTAGGTAACCATGACAACAGCGTCAGTTCGTGGGGAGGCGAGGAGGAGGTTCGTATTTAGGTCCCGAAACGACAATTTAGCTGACCCTAATATTTCCTCTGTTTTGTTTTGGTCGTTATTATTACACTTATTGTCGAGATGTGTGTGATAGGTGTGTCTATCAGACATTTATAGCAATACGGAATAAATCGCGTCCCGTATTGGACAACAACAACCGCCTGTCATTTTAGCCTAGCTTAAGCTAACCTGAATATTTACAACTCTCTTGTTGCTACACTGACATTACTTACCTTCTGTCTTTCAACCACTTTGAAAAGCTTTTCTTCGTCTCTCTAACATCTTTATTCCTCCCCCTCTTCCGTTTTCTGTTTTGTGCCCTGGTGTTTTATCTGCCGCCCCATCTTTAGCTCCCTGTAGTCGAGAGCATTACTACAATTCAAATTTAAAAGGAAAAAAAAAACGCGCCTCAGCTCGTTCTCGAAGGGCCGCTGCTCGAGCTACATGGGAGGGGAGAGCGGCTGGCAGGAGGGGAGGGCCGCCTGATCAGTGCTGTTCCTCAGTTATTGATCATTTCATACACAAACTGCTGTTAAGTACATAAAATGCTGACTAGAAAAAAAAAATCCCCACATCGTTTTTGCGCCCCGTCTAGTGCAGCGCCCCCTATGCGTTGCATACACTGCATACCCGCTTTTTGAGCCACTGGAGGTGACAGACCTATGCAATAGTAAACATTGAGACTTTTCTTTAACAACCAAGGTTTTTCTTCAGTGTTAATGATGGTCAGTGATGTCGGAAAGGATTTCACTGGACTTATTTCGAGCAGTTCTTAAAGATAGGCAACAAGATTCTATGAAACAGTGTCATTGTTTTTAAATTGTTTTTATTGTTTTATACCTGTGCATATGTATTAATTGTTTTTATCTTGTAACCGGATTGCTATGTATTGCAAATTTTTGCTCAGGTCCGTCTTGAAAATGAGACCTAGATCTCAACGGGGTTTACCTGATTAAATAAAGGAATATGAAAAACAGCGTCTTGCAGTGGACTGTTGGGATATTTTAGTTTTTTCCGTTGTGGTTGTGTCCGTACTCCAGATTTGACCGTAGGTCTTTTATTTTGTTGTGAAATAATAAAGTGCAGGTTTTTTGTATTTTATGTATATTTATGTATATTTAATTACAAATTGGCAACTTATTTCATAACAGCGTACTGTACTATGTTTTTGCCTTGTGAAGGACTTTGAACTGTCTTGCTGCTGAAATGATCTTTACTAATAAACTTCATTTATTTGTGTAGATAAAAAGCTAAACTTAAATCAGTGGAAATATGCAAAGAAGTCAAACAAGATTAAGATTAAAACTCGCTGTAAAAAAACAACAACAAAAAAACACCTGTTTTCAGTTAATGCTAACGTCAGGTGACTGAGGAGAAACCAGGCCAGAACATTTCCTCCTTTCGGGATCGGTTCCAACTGCATCAGATGGACCTGCATTGATTAGATCTTTGAATGAAAAACAGTTCTCTGTTGTTTTGTTTTTTTTAAAATTAAATCAGGCAGTATTGTTTAGCCAAGCTTAATGGAATAAATCCTTAACCACTGCACATTTGTATTACAGGTGGTGCTGGCACAGGAAAAAATCATTTAATCAGGGCAATTGAATATGAATCAAAACGTTTATTGTCGACTGTGAGTCGATAGTTGCTTATCAAAAGTGTTGTTATTGGGTAAAGGAGCACATGTTGTGTAAAAATGTGATGGCTGATATCTGACATCCAGGAGATGAGTTATTGTCACTTCCTGTTTAGTAGTGAAAGATTAGCAAGAACTTCCTGTAGGGTTTAATAGACATGATGTGTTGTTATGAAGAGTTAGATGATCCCATTTGATCATACACACAGTGAAGAAGTAGGGATCAAACAATAATTTCAGTATTTTCTGAGAGACTTCATCATCATGTCATTTATGTCACTTATATGTGAATCAAAGTGTAAAAGTAAGAAATCCAGCAGAAAAAACAGGTGACTTCCTGTTGGAAGTGGGAGGGGCAGAGGTTATGTCATCAGTTAACCATGTGAATGTGATGAGGGCTGGTCTATAATGAGACATAGAAAGTCTGATGCAGCTCTGACTTTGTATGTGGAAGTTATTGCACCTTGATGTTTTATGGCAAATAGTCAGACTTTGACACTAAGCCACGCCCACATGAAAAATCCTGTGATAACTGTTTGACCTTCAGTGCCTCAAGGTTATGCTGAGTGATTCTGAAGTCCGTATCTCAAAAGCTGTAGGACGAGTTCGATCAGATGAGATGTCTATAAAAAAGAGGAAATGGCGGCTTTGATCCAAAATGACCATCTTCCTGTTGAGTTTGGACCATGGCTCCAAGAGACGTTTTTGTAGGTCCTGACCAGATACACATGTGTACCAAGTTTCATAAGTCTGGGTTGAAGCATGGCTTGGAGCTGATGTTTTAAAAGCTTCTAGGGGGCGCTGTAGATAAATTAGGCCACGCCCACCAAGGATTCTTATGGATTCCTGTCTGGGGCTGGATAAGGATCCATCCCAGTAAGTTTGGTGCAGCTCAGTCGAAACATGTGGAATCTAGAGCCAAACATATGGCAATGGTGTTACAGGTCACTTCGCCACGCCGCCACGCCCACCTACTCCATCAAAACCAGTCAGGGTTGGAATACACAACCACTTATACCACCGCAGGTACGGAAAACCACAAACGCAAAAATTCTAATTTGTAGAAATCTACTGTTAATCTCTTCATGTTAAATAAAAAATATTACTTAATATTTAAGTATTTAGTCATTATTTCAGCTTGACTGATTCAGAACTGTCCTGATCGTTTCCATAGCAACGATCAGAAGCAAGACCTTGCCCCAGAAGTCCAGTGAGCTCACTGATGAGGTCATAGATGACATCATGTACATCACAATAGATCAAAGAAGTTCTAAAGATTTAATGTGGGCTCCAACATTGAGCTCACACACTTTTCAGAGACCAGGAACAACGGCAGCCAAGATGAAGATCCGCGATCGCCTTAGAGCGTTTAGGGAAAAACTTAGTTTCCACCCAAAGGCGATTGTGGAGAGGGAGGACCCACTAAGCCCCATAAAGATCACAAAGAACATGAGACGCCTTGAACGAGACTTCAGACCTGTGGCACACCTTTTTAAAAACCTGTCTGCTTTGTCCAGCTGGCACTCTGTGTACATGACAGCCTGTTTTTTCTGTCTGTACATGTGCACAGTGTGGTTTAGCTGGACATTTTCCTCCATCGTGCTCCTCGGGATTCTCCAACTTTCCATAAATTATTTAATTACCAAAGGCTGGAGGATCCCGGGGAGCATCATACCCGACATGTGTGAGCCAGGGGAACATCTGAAAGGCACAAGTGTCTTACAGATGGTTCACTTGGCTTTCAATTCTGCTCAGAAAACCCAGGAGCTTTTTGGAAACATGGCCGACACGCTTGAGAAGATCAAAAATCTGTGCATTTGGGTCCGGCCAGAGCCCACAGTAAAGATCTACGTGGGACTTTGGCTGGTTTTGATCTTCTCATGCGTGTTGCCATGCCAGCTGCTGGGTTTTATCCTAGGTGTTTCTGTAGGGATCAAGTTTTTCATCATTGACTTTATCTTTGAAAGGTTCCCGAAGCTGCGGCAGCGGTTTAACACCCCATACAACTTCTGGGCTAGTTTACCCACCGACCTGCAGCTGAGGGAGCCCAGAAACACCTGGTGGAGCAGATGGATTGCCACGGCAAGGGCCCGATGGAGCTCGGCCCGAAGGAGCATTTCTAATGCTCTTCTCGGTGCCAGAGAGAGGCGTTTTCTCCCTCAACGCTCTCGATTCATTGGGACCTTGCAAAAGTGGCGATGTCGGGTTAGGAGAAGGTAGCGGACAAAAGTGTGCCCCAGGTCTGTCTGGACGACGGCAGCAACTAGTTTTGGAAAGGCGTTTCAACGGCAAGGAAGAACCGGCGGATGTCTGTGGGAAAAGGTAAGAAATGAAATCACACCTGACGTTACAGTTTCTCCAGCCCCTCCTCTTCAACATGATCAAGGATCTTTTGGAGAGGAGCTAAAAATAACAAATTCGGAAGATAAAAAAAATCCCAGAACAAATCATTATTGACCATTTGAGGCTGGAGAAATCTGACTGGGACTGAACACTTATCCTGATGTGTTCAGTTAAATTAAATTATTAGATTGAAAGGTAAAAAGATTTGACAGGTTTCCTGTTTGCAGGTTTCTCTCCGGGTGCTCCGGCTTCCTGCCACAGTCTGAAATTGAGGCTGTTTACTTAATTGGTTTCTAAATTTTGCTTAGGTGTGATTTCTTTTCTTTTCTTTTCTTTGAATAAGACATTTGCCTGGGTCTGAGTTCCTGCCTGGGTTCTTTTTTCTTTATGGGGTTTGCATTTTCCCCAAGTGCATTAGTGGGTTCTCTCCGGCTTCATCCCAGAGTCCAAAAAAATGACTGTTGGTTGATTTGGCTTGTCTAGTTGACCTTTGCCCCCTCTCTTCAAAAAGTAGTTTCCTGTTTGCAGGTTTCTCTCCGGGTACTCCGGCTTCCTGCCACAGTCGAAAATCACAACTTTAGTTAATTGGTCTCTATATTCTGCTAAGGTGTGATTAAAACATTTCTTTTGTTTTCTAAAATGTGGATTGCCACAGCAAGATGGCTGCCCCTTGCTGTGGTAATCCATCTGCTCAGGAAGGTGTTTCTGGGCTCCCTAAGCTGCAGGTCGGTGGGTAAATTAGCCCAGAAGGTATAGGGGGTGTCAAACCGCTGCCGCAGCTTCGGGAACCCAGCCTTGGCTCTTCTGTCTTCATGGGGATTGAATGTTCTCCAAGTGGGGCCAAAACTATCCATCCATCCAGCAAGGGGGCAGCGTTGGTGGTGCAGGAGACGAATCCCTGAAGGCCAGTCCGGCGGACAATGTCGGCGCAGGGGCCGGACCACCTGGAGGCGACGAGGGAGCTCTGGGACCACCTGGAGGCGTTGAGGGAACCCTGGGACCACCTGGAGGCGACGAGGGAGCCCTGGGACCACCTGGAGGCGACGAGGGAGCCCTGGGACCACCTGGAGGCGTCGAGGGAGCCCTGGGACCACCTGGAGGCGTCGAGGGAGCCCTGGTACCACCTGGAGACGTCGAGGGAGCCCTGGGACCACCTGGAGGCGTCGAGGGAGCCCTGGGACCACCTGGAGGCGACGAGGGAGCCCTGGGACCACCTGGAGGCGTCGAGGGAGCCCTGGGACCACCTGGAGGCGACGAGGGAGCCCTGGGACCACCTGGAGGCGTCGAGGGAGCCCTGGGACCACCTGGAGGCGACAAGGGAGCCCTGGAACCACCTGGAGACGTCGAGGGAGCCCTGGGACCACCTGGAGGCGTCGAGGGAGCCCTGGGACCACCTGGAGGCGACGAGGGAGCCCTGTGACCACCTGGAGGCGACGAGGGAGCCCTGGGACCACCTGGAGGCGACGAGGGAGCACCAGGAGGTGGAAAATCGGAGGGCCTTCCATTGAGGAAGCTGAGCCTGTGGACTCTGGGTTGGGCTCTTCAGTCTCCAGGGACGAGGTCGCCGAGGTGCTTAAAAAGCTCCTCGGTGGCAGGGCCCCGGGGGTGGATGAGATTCGTCCGGAGTTCCTTAAGGCTCTGAATGTTGTAGGGTTGTGTTGGCTGACGCGACTCTGCAATATTGCATGGACATTGGGGGCAGGTCCCCTGGATTGGCAGATTGGGGTGGTGGTCCCCCTGTTCAAAAAGGGGGACCGGAGGGTGTGCTCCAATTACCGGAGTGTCACACTCTTAAACCTCCCTGGCAAGGTCTATTCAGGGGTCTTGGAGAGGAGGGTCCATCAGATAGTTGAACCTCGCATTCAGGAAGAGCAGTGTGGTTTTCGTCCTGGTCGTGCAACACTGGACCAGCCAAGGTGTTGAGGGGATCCTTTTTGGTGGCCTTAGGATCACGTCTCTGCTTTTTGTGGATGATGTGGTCCTATTGGCTTCATCAGGTCGTGATTTGCAGCTCTCGCTGAAGCGGTTTGCAGCCGAGTGTGAAGCGGCCGGGATGAAGATCAGTGCCTCCAAATCTGAGTCCATGGTCTTCAGCCAGAAAAGGGTAGAGTACCTTCTCCGGGTCGGGGGTGGAGGGGTGGGAGTAGGAGGTGTCCTGCCCCAAGTGGAGGAGTTCAAGTATCTCGAGATCTTGTTCACGATTGAGGGAGAAGAAGGGAGCTGGAGATCGACAAGCAGATTGGCGCAGCGTCTGCCGTCAAGCGGGCGCTGTACCGGTCTGTCGTGGTGAAGAGAGAGCTGAGTGAAAAAGCGAAGCTCTCGATTTACCGGTCGATCTACGTTCCAACCCTCATCTATGGTCATGAGCTTTGGGTCATGACCGATAGAACGAGATCACAGATACAAGCGGCCGAAATGGGTTTTCTCCGTAGGTTGTCTGGGCTCTCCCTTAGAGATAGGGTGAGAAGCTCAGTCATCCGGGAGGGACTCAGAGTAGAGCCGCTGCTCCTTCACATCGAGAGGAGCCAGTTGAGGTGGCTTGGGCATCTGGTCAGGATGCCTCCTGGACGCCTCCCTGGTGAGGTGTTCCGGGCACGTCCCACCGGGAGGAGGCCCCGGGGAAGACCCAGGACACGCTGGAGGGACTATGTCTCTCGGCTGGCCTGGGAACGCCTCGGGATTCCCCTGGAGGAACTGGAACAAGTGGCTGGGGAGAGGGAAGTCTGGTCCTCCCTTTTTAAGATCCTACCTCCAACCCAACCTACCAAAGATAGTAGTAAATTCAAGTCTAGGATTCCTGTATAAAGCCTGTTTTACGGCACATTTCAGCAACAGCAGTTCTTGTTGCTTTACATCACAAGTCATAGAAATAAATAACAAAGATATTTATCATTTTTAATCTGTTCTTCAGGTTCAAAATGTTTTTCTATCCTTTTATCTTCACAATTTCATGGAACGTCTGTAGAAATGTGATTATAAATGCTAACATTAGCATTAGCTGCTACATGTTTAGCATTGAGGCTATTTTAGGCTAGCATAGCTTTCTGACAGGCTAACTGCTTTTAGCACAACTTGAACACACTGGTCTCTCCCAGCATCCAATCAGATCGTGGCGCCGCAGGCCCAGGTAGAGCAGCCTGCGCCCCTCCTCACTCCTCCTCTTCCTCACTCACACATTGATCAGATTGTCTCATTTAATTTGGTGATAAAATAATTTAAACCGGAAGAATCAAATTCACATTTATTATCATTGATTATTATTATTGTTATTATTATTATTACTAGTATTGTTTGTTTTGATCGGAGCTTTTCTCCACCAGGTGGCTTCAGAATAATTAAGATGTAATAATTTAGATTTTTTTGCATTTTTTATCTGACATATTAATAAAAATCTGGATGTTTTCAGGTTTATTCCAGTCAGGTGATTTACCTGCTGGGTAAACAGAAACAAAATCCTGACCTGCCTGCTGGGACGAGTTTAATGTTCACTGCAGTCCAATCATGTTAGAATAAATGTTTTTATTAACCATAAATTTGTTGATTTATTACTCAATTGATTGATTGATTGTAAATCAGGATTTTCTGTCTGACTGATGGATGTTTCATCATTTTGGTGTTTCAATGTTGGTGGTTCTGTTGCTCCAGGTCAGGGCCGTGCAGAGACCTATGGAGGGGCCGGGGCTCAAATTTAAAAAAGGGGCACATTGAACAAAAACTCCGTACAACAACATAGCAACAACCCATATTAATCAAGAATCTAATTGGTTCCTACTATATCATTGCCATCATGTGGGGAAATGCAAAGCAAATCTAGTCTATATTTTCCCCAACAGGTATAAAGTTTCTGTTTCTGCTGCTGACAGTCCTGGAGATCTGAGCTGATCTGAGACTGTAGCTGTTAAACAGACCAGAGGAGAGAAGGTCAAAGGTTATGAAGTTATGAAATAAGAAAATTTGCTGCCATTTTACTAATTAAGCCCTAATAATATCTATTTAACCTCTAGAACAACCTGGCTGCAGACTGATTTATAGATCAAAAAGCTCAAAGGGGTTAACTCTATATAATAGTTTGATGTTAAACTTCTAGATCTAGAATTATAAGACTGGGATATCAAGGCAAAGAAAACTCAATAGCTGCTGGTAGGGGCCATTCAGGGGCCTCCAGACACTCAGGGGCCCCTAGAAATGGTTTAATTGTAACACAGACCGTAGATCTAAACCTGTAGCATCATTTATAGAGAATGACAATGTTATTACATTTTATTTAATGCATTCAGCTGAGAAAAATAAATAGTACATTTAGGATTTAATTAGGACGTTTACTTTGTAAAAGTTTAAAGAATCATCTTGATAGTTTGATTGTTGCGTTACCATGGCTACAATATAGTGTAATCATTGTGTTTGAATTGGGTTTGTTCACAAATACATCACAGCAAATAACCAATAATCAGTGATTGATTTTAAACTGGGCCAATAAACCTGGTCTCCTTCTCACAGATTCACCTGATCGATATTTAAACATGTTAGTGATGCTGAGGTTCTTAGTAGGACGGGTTCTGGAGGGAGGGGGCTTCTGTCTAAGGCCCCATATTACCTCGGGCTGGCCCTGGAGGAACAGCTGCTGCAATGCACATCTCTGGAATCTACCTGGAATCTACCTGGAATCCACCTGGAATCTACCTGGAATCCCTCTGTGGCTCCTGTCAGTCCACCAATGCTTTGGGGACATTGTGATTCATTTCATCGTGGCATGTTTGCCTTTTTGCTGCGGTTCTAATTATTGCTACAATATTTTCTCTGATGTTTATTTCATGAACTCTAAATGGGCCGAATCTTCCTTTAACACTTGAGGTTCTGCAATAACTTCTATTTACAGTCGTGAACCTCCAGCCCAGATCCTGTCAGCAGCAGCTTTAACCCGCCTGGTAGAAACGTTAAGATGAAGCAGAAGCCAGACAGAGGATAATCTCCAACAATATGATTTAACTCTTCATCTTCTGTTGGAAGACTATATTTTACTGTATTAAAACTTAAAGATGGAATAGGTTTGTTTTCCAATGTCCAACTTTTGAAAATCTTTCCAATATTTTGGATGGAGTTGCAATTGAAAAAAGATGTATTGTCTTAATGTCTTGTGGTTAGTCATTAAAGGGGTAACTTCGTACGTCATTATGAAATTAATATTTAAAATTCTTTTGTGGGATTGAATTAGAAAGCTATTTGATTCTCATTTTCTTTAGAGATATCATCATGACCAATGTTTTCTTCTCAAAGTAGAGGGGAAGAAAACTGAGGTCAGAGTTCACCCATTTTCCCCCTCTGTGCAGCACGCAGGTCCGTTTACCAGTGTCAGAATCCGACTAAAACCCCGTTACCTTGAGGAATAATGAGCTTTGGTTAACTATAAAACAGGCTTTAATGCAGAAAATGACCAAAAGTTACAGGTCATCCAAGTGGAACAGATACAGAGTGACTTTCACCGTCCAGCGCTGGACTCCTCTCAGCTCACCTCAGGCCCGACACCAAGTGAAGCAAAGCGAGTTCAGCTTTATTTTCTCCTCATTCTGCTTCCTCTCTAAGCTGTTGGCCTGCCTCAATCAGGTTTTGTTTTTGTTTGACTGCCGTCCGTCTAAACTGTTACGGTTACGTCAGCGTGCAGCCGTGTGCGTGTGAGCAGATAAAACAGAGAAAAGACAGAGAGTCCTTTAGTCCATAACGGAGTGTTCCTTACGAATCTTTGTAACATTTGTTGTCTGTAATATCACAAGATTCATAGTTTTTTTTACAAAGGACATTTTAGTTCCATTAGTCATTTGTGTTTCACAATGTGGCATCAGGTCTTTTTTCTGAGTTTTTTTTTTGTATTTATGTTTGTCCTTAACTTGATCTTTGTTAGCACATTAGATCCACTTTACACCAAACCAACTTTTGCCCACATAAAACAATTTTATTTTGCAGATGAATATGTAATCACATCTCTAATTAGTCAAATCACAGGTTGTCACGTTCATTTTAAGGCTGACTGAGAGCAGTATTTGCTTTTGTTGAATATTTTAAATGTAGCACGGTTTGAGCCTGTAGCTAACAGAATGCGTCCCTTTGACCCAAAGTGCTGCTGTTCAGCTGTTCACAAATGCACCAAAGCAATCAAGAATAATTGTAAAAGCACAGATCGCGAGTGATGAAAGAGGTCTGCGCGTTTGATAAAAAGAATCACATCAGTTAAAATTTTACCACAGGTTTCTTTTAAATGTGTTATAAAAGTCTGAATTGTTTTCTTTTAATTGTGTTATAAAAGTCTGAATTGTTTTCTTTTAATTGGGTTAATTTCTGAGCTTTAATTTTTTGTTGTAATTTTGCATTTACAACAAATGCAAATGCTCTTCACCACCCAGCATTGTGATATTGTTCTTTTTCCAAATAAAAGAGGCAAACCCTTTTCTGTTTGTACAGAGGGTCATTTTCACAGCTCGTCAATAAACAAAATGATTTTACTTTTGGGAGCAAAGGCAGATGTGAATTCTTGTAGATTGGAAACCAAACAGTTTTTTCTTTAAAAGAAAAAAAAAACATCAACCTGAAAACAAGAACAAGTTGCTCTTTCTTCAGAAAATCACTTTATTTCATCAAGTTTACAATCAAGTTTATTGGACAGATCAGTGTCTGTCCTGTGATTGGTGGCTTCCTGTCCAACAGGAAGTTGTAAACAGAGTTTAAAAGCTGCTGCAGGGCAGCAGACGTTCACAGGAAGCTGGACCAGCAATGGCTCTGCTGAAGGTTCTGCTGCTGCTGCTGCTGCTGGGGCTGGGTGAGTCAGACACACTGGAGACACTGGACACACTGGACACACTGGAGACACTTCCACTGGTTCCAGGGAGGCTGCTGCTCTCTGTGACCCTCAAACTTCCCTCTGATTCTGTTTCAGACTGAAACTTCTTTGCATATAAAGTGTGATGCATTTTAATCTTTAACTGTTTATCCCTTTTCTGTCCCAGCAGTCATGCTTGCACCTGATTTCTCAGTAAAGTCCTCCTTTTTCCTCTTCAGGCGTCTCAGTGAACTCAGATGTTTCTCTGCAGAAGAGAATCACTGGCGCTCATGACTGTGACGACACGGAGCGCCTTTATCATGTTCGCCTGCGGCGCAGCAAAGGTACAGAGAGGTTCCGCTGTGGAGGATCTCTGATCCACTCTGAGTGGATCCTGACTGCAGCTCACTGCTGGAAGTTGGAGCCAGGCTGGTAGGAAAGAGACATTAACAGTTTTATCTGAAGGCAATCAGGTTTTCTGTGTGTTCATTATAATCTAACCTTTTCTGCAGGACTAACGTAGCGATGTTAAAAGTTCATCCACGGTCTGCTGGGCAGCAGGATTAAGTAATCCGTCACGATCCTGTGGTGTACACTCGCCACGGCCAGCGGCATGACATCATGTTGCTGAAGCTTCAGACACCGGTAACAGATGTCCCACCTGCTCAGCTACCAAGATGCAATAATCGTCTTAAAAAGTAAGTCTTTCTCTGACTAAAAACACGACTTCAGGTTTTCTGTCTCCGTTCCTCCAGTCCTGCTGCTTCTGCTCCAGCACACCTGAGTCAGGTAAATAGGCCGCCAGCAGAACCAGAACCCGTTTAAATCAGGTGTGTTGGACCAAAGACACATGTAAAGGACGTAGGACACCGTCACTGAGGACTGGAGGTAGACACTCCTGTGTCAGTGGATGAAGACCTTAATGGATTTATTTTCTGTCCTTAGATTGTTCTTCAAAGTAATGCATTTTCTACATTGTTTTTTGTATTTTTACATTTTATTCTTATTGTGTTTTAGAGACGATGTTGTTCAGCTGGCAGGAGAGGGAGCAACGACCACCGGCCCCAATAATCAGCGATGTGAGAGAAATATTGAAGCCATGAGAATAAAATCTTTGCCTCTGTCTCTACAGAGAGGGTGGAGTGAAGAACATGTTTATGATTCTCATGTTTCTCTACAGTAACCAGACTTCCTCCTGTTCCATCACATCTTCAGTGTGTCGACATGAAAGTTGATGCTGTTTCCCGCTTCATGCCAAGACATGGGCATGTATTTCTTAATTCAGCACCGAACAAGGATGCATGTCTTGTAAGTTTGTTTCTTCAGTGTCTCTCTATAGTGATGAGAAGACGTTTCTGTTTTACAACACGAATAAATATATTCACATAATTTTCTTTTTTTACAGGGCGACTCTGGTGGAGCAGTGGTGTACGACAACATGATTTATGGTGTAATTTGTTTAGGCGGAAGCGCTCCACGTCAGAAACCAACTGTAATCATAGTTGTGTGTCAATACATGGACTGGATAAAACAAACAACTGGCCTTAAATAAAACCCTCATCAGATTTCCTCTCAGATGTAATTTTGCAGTTGTAACTTCATCAGTTTGTCCCACATGTTTGTAGAATTAGGATAAATTAATAGTTTTGTTTTTCTGTCACCTGACCTTGACCTCCCTAACGGAGATTTCTCTGCCTCAGAAATGAAAAACAAATCAATAAATGCATGAGAAAGAAACATTTCCTGGCTGGTCGTCTTTACATTCATGGTTCAGTTGATATTTTCCCTGAACTACGTCTGAAAACGTGGCACGAGTTTTAAATCGCATGAAGAGGAACACCACAAGTAATTTATCCATTCGGTTTTTGTCTTTATTTTACATCAGAAATGAACACGCAGCATCTAAACTCTGCAGCTCTGGAGTTACTCTTCCTGATTTTGTTCCAGAGAACTTTACACTCCAACAAGACCAAAGAGCTGTGCACAAAAAAATAATGAAACAGAAGTCACAAAATACAATTAACAAATAATAAAATCCTAATAACTTAAATGTAAAACAAAAAAAACCACCTCATTATTAAAAAAGATACCCTTTTATTTCAAGGAAATAAAAGGTTCAATATTTAAAGCAATTTAAAAGTCAAAATCTGAAATGTAAAGAAGTCTTCACCCTCTAAATGGGTCTTTTTTGACCCGACGAGGTCATTTTTCTGCAATATCTTTGTAAAGAAAATTTTCCATCACTTAATATTCCAGGTACTCTTCAAAAACATGTTGCTAATATCATGCAACTCAAGTTTTTGCTTTTACTTTGGGAACCACTGCACTGGAGGGACCCAGAAAATCAGCCACGACGCAGGAGTGAGCAGAAAACTCCGATTTATTGGAAGCTCAGCTCAGACCGCTGGATCTTCAGCTGCAGCACTGCGAGAGGACGAGGAGAGGAGAGATCAGTCACCAGAGAAATACTACTGACGGAATCAGTTTACTGCGATGAGGGCGAGATGGGAGCGCTGGAAAACTACCAGCTGACAGCGTTGGATAATCTGGTTGTGACCGAGAGAGGAGTAAGAAGGAAAACAGACAGGAAAACAAAAACACAGGCGCAAGGAATAACGGACATGAGGGACAAGACATGTATCGACTCAAAACAAAAGACACAGAGCACCATGTGAGCATCACAGGAAAACAAATGACCCACTCAAAACAGACCCACTCACGGAAGACTGTACAGTCAGTCACTCACGCATCAGAGGGCTAAGAAAACATTTTAAAACAGGTCAAACTTATTAATGGTAGTTTCTCGTTGCCACAAATTTAACATAAAATGATAGTAGAACATTTTCCTCTATCGCAGTTAAACACAATGTCACTGTTAATTAGGATTTTTAAAAAAAATTTTGACACCTTTTATAGGCTTACAGAAAGATATATAAAAAAGACTTATCTTAAAAACATTAACATAAAAATCCCCTGCAAAAAAAAGGAGGAAGTGCAAAAATATTTGTTTTCTGTCACTGTTGCGATCATAACAGATCTAATCTCCCACTAGATGCGAATCCTCCCGACCAATCTCACTTATCAATTCTGATGCCAGAATAATATCTAAAGTACTAACAATTAGGCTTGAGAAATTTTTACCATCCCTTTCCGACCCTGATCAGAACGGATCTACAAAGGGTTCACCACGGTAACCGTGAATACAATTCATGCAAAATATGAACATCCTGATGCAGCTTCGCTTTCACTTGATGCAGAAAAAGCATTCGATAGAGTGGAACATAATTATCTCTACAAAGTTCTCTCTCAATTCGGTTTTGGTAGTAATTTCATAAACTGGATTAAAATAATTTATAATAAACCCTCTGCCTCAGTTCTAACTAATAACATTGTATAAAAACAATAGATTTGGATACTAAACACCTTATTACCACGATTACACATCGTAACTGTCTGAAATACTATGAAAATGATATTCATAATACTATTTTCAAAAGGTACTTTCAATCCGACAAACCAGACTCAATTTAACAGGCCAAAGTGTCTTGTAGTACACCCACATGGCCGCTAGATGGCAGCAGTGACCCTTCACAGCTGACTGTGTTTTCTCTGCTAAAAACGACATCAGAGACTTCTGTTGTGTTTTTATTCTTGTGATTCATCCTTTTTATTTTATTAATGTCTGTATTTGCGATCATCTTTTTTTTTTTTTTTTTACTTTTTTGGTCAAAAGGACCACAGGTTTCTAATTATATGGCCTAAATCTAATTCAATAACTATTACAGCCAGAGAAACAACAAACTTTACTTAAAGTGGCCAGTTTCACGGTATTTTTGCTATGCTGTGCTTTTTACTTTTACTTGAGTAACTTTCTCATAAAATATTGCTGCTCTTACTTGAGTAAAATGTCTGGATACTCAAAAAATTCTCAGACATTATTTTTGGTTAACCTTCAGAATTTTGTTAAAGTTCCATAAGTTTTATATTGAAAGAAACTTATTTGGAAATGAATTTCTTTATATAGTGTGATTTTGTTATTTTGTAATTATGTTTATTATTTCCCCTTTGGTCCTTAAAATACCAACATTTCCACATAACTTTATATTCTGGTGCCTTAAATTGTGTCATTTTAAATACTAAATGATGGATGTTTTGATCAATTACCAAATACTTTTTTTTTTTACTTTTGAGTTAAAATATGTTGAAGTAGTGCTACTCTTACATGAGTATAATTTTTGGCTAAACTACCTGGCTGTGTGTATTGTGAAACAACTTTAATGTGCGTTTGGGATCATTTTTCTTACTATATCCAAGTTATTTCAGTCTCTGTTTATATCAGGTAAGTAAATTAGAAAGTTTTGCGACGTACTAGTAAAACAGCCCCACAGCATGATGCTGCCACCACCATGACAGCTCATACAGTGTTTTTACGTTTGAAAGCCTCTCCTTGACGTCTTGAAACATATTTGTTGTCACTGCAGCCAAACCGCTTCTCCATGTGGGGATTCTGGGTTTTGGTTTTGCTTGGGCTTTGGGATTCTCTCGGGTTGACGAGAATCTTTTCTTTTCTTTCGAGTGACACCAGTTCTCCAGGAGTTTCCTGTTTACGGGAGGATCGAGATCCTGCGGTTCCTGGACTGTTCCTGATTATCCCGAGCAGCTGTCTCTGATCTGAGAGGGACAGTTTAGATCAGGTGGTTGAAACAAGCAACAAGGTGACTTTTTGAAACGCCAGTTACCGCGGCGTTTTCCCCACAACTCCAAAATGTGTCTGCGTAGGACTCTAAATTGCCCTTGGGTGTAAGTTTGGGTAAAACGTCAAATTCACCAGACAAGCAAACAATTTAAGTGAATTCTGCTACTTCTGCCAAATATTAAGAAGCTCGATTATTGTGATATTACAGTCTCATGACTGATTACGTACAAACAGCCCAATATCTGGGTAGTAAAGACAATAATCCACAGTAACACGTCCTGGATGACACCAAGCTCTGCTAATCCACCTGGTTTGCTTTTGCCACTCCTCTTTAGATCTCTGTCTTTCTGTATGATGATGGATTAGGAGATATGATCGTTCTCCACGATGCCTCCATTTTAGCTCCTCTGAGGTTTGAGGTCAAGGTTCGGGGGACATTTGAGCTTTTGATGATGCTAACCAGCTGCTCCCGGTTGTAGAAACACCTTGTCACCACGGTTACACATCATAACTGTCTGAAAGTTTAAAAAAAATAAAATAAAATAGCTGCATTCCAAAAATACAAAATCTTACCAAGTATTTTTGGTCTAGATTCAAGTCAGGATGTATTTAGTTCACTTGAAGTAACACAAAACTAACTTGCAAGTAACTTTTCAGCAAGATATAGGATCTTGTTCATATCAATTATTCCTTCATATTGATTACAAAAAATATTGCTTCCGCTGGCAGAATATTTCAATAATAAGACATTTTTCCCATTTTACAAGTGAAGTAATCTGCCAGTGGAACTAAAAACTTTTTCACCAGGAACTATTGACTTTAAACAAGCTCCTATATCTTGCTTGTTAGTTGTAAGTTAGTTTTGTCATATTTCGAGTTGACTACAATATTTGCACCAGAAATATGCCAAAACAAGTTAAGTAAAACTTTATACTTTTTGCAGTGTCCAGCATGTAAAACCAGAGTGAATAATTGCCCAAACATGCAACAGTATAACCAAAATATTATATCAGAGCTAGCGTAACAGAGCTGCTCCAACACGCCGCCACCATGAGATTAAAAGCAGATAAACAACTTGATTTGTTTGGTCGATTGCAACACAAAAAGACATAAAAACAAACTTCAGTAATGAGCTTTGACCTTTGTTGCAAAACCTGAAAGGAGAGGATTGTGCGTTTCATGTTGTTTATGACTCAAAGAAAGCAGAGCGTGAGGCATAAAAAAAAAAAGAGACGCATGCACGGAAGATCTGACGGAATAATACCTGAAAAATTTAAAATAGGAACCAGCTTCGGCTCCAATTTACCACAGCAGAGCTTCTTCCCCCAGCCGAGCAGAAAGGCTGCAGGGCCAGAATGTACGGAAGGAGGAAGAGGAGCGGATCGGCTGGTACCAGCAGAGGAAGAGGAGGAGGAGGAGGAGGAGGGCCCCCTTTCATCTTTCTCATTAAAGCCGGTGCAGCGGGGGCCGTCGTGAAGGAGCCCAGGGACATGAGGATCGGGCCTGAATGGGGCAACAGTCGTAAAGTTACACAATGCAGAATTAACAGCAATATTTAGGTTTATGCAGTCAGTCATGGAGTATGTGTTACTCATACATTCATAAATGTCAGAGTTATAGACTAAATATTTAATCCACAAGCTAAATATTTAGCTTACAAACTAAATATCCAAATTAAATATCTATGTTGCTAGCTATTTAGCTTTTAAGCATTTAATTTCCAAACTACATATTTAGCTTGCTAATAATAGTAAATAAATATTTAATTTGGAGGTGCATATTTAGTTCGCAAACTAAATATTAAACAAAACTAATTAGTTGGGAACTAAATAATTGTTTCAAAGTTAAATATTAGGCTTGCTAACTAAATAGCTAAGTATTTAACTTGCTAAGTACTTACTTAGCGAGTATTTAGTTATGTCTGAGCTAAATATTTAGTTTGGAACAAAAATATTTATTTGGAAATAAATATTCAATTTGGAGCTAAATAGATTAAAAACTAAATATTTGGCTAAATATCTATTTAGTTAGCCAAAAACTAAGTATTTGACTCAGACTTAAACATTTAGTTAAATATTTAGCTTGGAACTGTATTTTAACAAAATACATAGTCAATTTACAGCTAAATATTTAATTAGTAGACTAAATATTTAGCTTTCAGCTAAATATTAGCTTGTGAATTAAATAATTTTTAACTATTTATTTAGTTATAGTTTTAACTGACATTTATGAATGAATGGAATGGTGAAAATACGACTTTGAAAAATGAACACCCACATGTTTTTCTCTATGACCGGCTAAATAAAACCCAAATCTTGCTGTTAACTTTTTTACTGTATAACTTGACAAACGGGCCTTCATGGCCTTCAGGCGCCAGAAGGAGGAGGAAGAGGATGGGCCTCCATGTCAGACCTTCACCTTAAACTTCCCCGCCTCCCCCAGGCGCCAAGATAAAGACCTCTTATCTGCGCTCACCTTCCCTCCCGGCCGGGGAGCGACCCCAGCAGCTGCCGGGAGGCTGAGGGGCCCGCCATGGCTGAGTGGCTCTGAAGCGTTCTGTCAAAGAGAGAGGATATGAAGGAGCAAAGCAGATGTTAACAGCCGCCATGTGGGACGGAGCGATTATCACGGGGAAAAGAGCTGATCCGGCATCGGACAGACCAGGAGTTTCAATAAAACATTCAGACCAAGATTCTTATGTTTTGATGGGTTTTTGGTTTGGTTTTTGTTTAATGCTTAAGTCTCTAGTAGAGAATCCAGACCTTGAAGAATTTTGTTTTGTTCAGAGCTTCCTGTCCGAGTTTCATCAATTAGATTAATCTCGGAGCTTCAGAGTTTTTTTCTGAAATTTGCTCCTTTTGTTTTTGATTTTTACCTACAATGGTTCACTTTTGATGTGACGTTTCTATGCAGAAATTGAATCAAACCACTAAAATCTGCTTGTATTAATATTTTAATTTAAAGGACCTTGATCAGTTCCACCCAAGCTTGCCCACTGTGGAGGGCCCAAAGACTCACATGACCCGGCATCAGTGACGTGCGGTCAGGGGAGGCAGTGCCTCACCAGCCATCATGGAAAGAAAGAAAATATATAATCATAAAGTAATTTAAATTGTTATATTCATCCGGTGGTTTGTACTAAAAAATATTTATTTTTCACGTAGCTTCACCAATTTCGATTTTTATTTGTTCAAAATCGCTGAATTTTCTTATTTTCCCATTCAAATGCTTGGAAGCGATGCCGGTGAGGCAGCAGCGAGCTCTGCCTCACCTTGGATTGCGCAACCCCTGGCTCTGCGCTGGCTGCTAAGCGGAGAGAGCCTGTTGCTGTACGGCGTCAATAAAATGGTTTAAACAAATTTAATATGTGAACTTATTTCCAATAATTTAGCTTATGTATATAATGTACAGTGCTTTTTGTCACCAACTGTGTTTGTGTAACGTGTTTCGTGTAATGAGCGATTATAAACGGCAGAGAACAGGTTCGAGGTGAGGCAGGCAGTTCTCTTGCCTCATGGCAGGGGGCGCTCAAGATCCCAGACGTTCGTCTTGTTCACTCCTCAACTGCCGAGTAAGTGACAGCGAGCTAGGCTAAACGATTCGGGAAGCAAGTCAAGTGCAGCGATAGATTATAATAGAGATAGTGATTTTTTTCCTCTCGCTTATCCCGACTTTCGACATGGATGACTACATTACAACACTAAAAAGGTTTTCTCAAGTGGACTTTCAATCGAAGCAGGTAAGACAGTAATAACATTTATTTTGTTTTGTTTTTTAAGGAAATGTGTGTTTTGTGAGCTACAGTTTGTATGTGTAAGGATGCAGAAGTGAAACATAACCTGTAAACTGCTGTCAATCTATGCATCTATTTGCAAATCTGATTCTGATGACGTCAGTGCCTCACCAGCTATGAACCTCACCGCACGTCACTGCCCGGCATTCAGAGGTGGACTTTCTGCTGAACTCGGGTTCACAGTTCTACTGCATAATGAATGAGTTGCTAATGAGCTTTTGGACTCATTTTGGTCGACGACTATATGCCTGGGAAGGTTCTCCATGGTTTGTTAATTGTAAGACTCCCAGACTGTTAGATATCAGTGGTTTTGTTTCTCATTTGTTTTTGAATGTCTTCACAACAGGACCTTGTGTGATGCTTTATTCAGTCCAGTGGACTGAATTGGGGACCAAAATGTCAACATTTATTACATTTTCAACTGTTGCGTGTGAAAGAGAGTTTGATTTTTCAACCAAACCCTTTGAAAAATATGTGCTCCTCCTGGCCTTTGGAGGCGCTGCACAAAGAACCACCGAAGCAAACGACACAAAATCCTCTGAAGAAGACACTGAGCGCAACTTCCTTCTTCATAAAATGTAAATAAAAATTGAGTGGCGTCAGATTTTAGTGGTTGTAAGATTTCTGTTTTTAGAAAAATGAGCAATTTCTACCGCTAGCGCTTGTCTGGCGCGCTTGTCTTGGTTGTACTTACCCAAAATTCCCTGCACTGTAGCTCACGTTCTGTTTTTGGGGCGGTCTCCGGTCTGCTCAGCGTTCACACATGCGTTTGAACCGCACCAGAGTTCACGTTTACCACGTTTACGTTTTTCGAGTTTACCTTTGGGCTCATTCACACCAGCCCAGTCCAGAACACTTTAATCCAACTCCAGCCAAAGTCTGGTTCATTTGGGAAGGTGTGAATGCGTGTTCAAACTGGAACGAACTCTGGTCCGCCTACAAACCTCTCTCTCGGTTCGGTTGAAGAAAACTCTGGTACGGTTCAAGTCTTACAGCCTTCTTCATGTTGGCACTAAGGTTCTACTTAGTTTTTGTTTTAGAGTGGAAATTACATTTTTACAAAGGACAAGTTGGTTTGGATAGCTTTTTGTCCTTTATTAAAGGAAATCATTTTCATAAAAAATGATTTTGTTTTTTATTTTGCATTTACTTGAGTCATGTTTGATAGTAAAAAAAATAGTTTGATGATATGAAAGATTTGCACATAAGAAATCCTCAAGGATATTAATAGTTTTTTTTTACAGCATAAATGATATTTAATTCCTTTAAAAATGTGTTGAATCAGTCTTTTAATGGTCTCCAGAGGTTAGATTGGGATGCTGCAGGATCCGTCCTTCTCCTGCACCAGGGCATGGTTAGTGGGTTTTTTTTTTTTCTGTTGACTGTTTGGGAGAAATGCGAAGTGCATCCGCATTAAAGTAAACGCTTCAACAAAATAACAAATTCAAAAAGGAAAAAGACTTTTTGCTCATGCGGCGCTGCATCTCAGATCTCTCCCCTCCTCGTTAGCAAATTAAGTCCCATGACAGCAACTCCTTCACCTCCCGAAATACGAACTCGGAGACAAATTAAACATGCATATTTAATGGGACAGGAGCATGATTACAGGCTCTTGCTAAATGAGAGCGTGAGCGGTGAGGAAATCCAAGAGTGAGAGCTTCATGGCCCGCAGAGTTTGAAGGAGAAAAAGAGAATTCATCTTTATTACATGGCGGCTGTTTGGGAGTAACCCTGGCAGAACTTCCCCCACTCTGCAGGGCTGATCTCACTCGGGTCGGTGCTGCGGGTTTCTATAACAACCACAAAAAGCAGACAGTGTAGTAGACGAGCTTGGCATGAGCCTTTACAACCACTTGAACCATCAAACAGCATTTTGGAGGAGGCCGTGCGCTGCCAAGTGGATTCAGAACCTCAAAGCGTTTCTTTGTCAGTCTGCAGTGAGAACGTTACAATTTTAAGCAACTCAGAAATTCTTGCACTTATGGAATCCTTTACGGACGCGTGGAACATCAATAACTACTAACAAACTTATTATATTTCATTAAGATTAAATCGATTGAGTATTATTATTATTATTAATCGTATAACAGATACCGAGATTCGGATATTAATATTGTATGAATGATTTTTCTCATGTCCACGTTTGTAGCCAAACAGTGAAGAAAAACAACACAACAGATCTAAAGATCTGTTTAGATCTTCATGTCTCCTGCATTTTTGCAGTGAGGACAAAAGGACAAGAATAGACTCCGGCAATATCGTAAATAGAAATATGTATAAAACTCCTCTGATCGTTTATGTTTGCTGGACTGAAAATACTTAACGCTGCATTTCGTTTACATCAAAACATGTAGCTGGGAAGTCGACGTGACGTGATTTCCCCACTTTGTCGTGTTTCAGTTATCGGAAAGCCTTTAATTTACTAACCCAACCGTGCAACCGCCAGCAAACACTATTAACCGGGGCTGCACACGACTCATCGTGCAAATAAACACCGTTTTACTACTTGCTATATACACATAAAAAGTACTACTTGTACTTTTACGTGATTAAAGGTGAAAAACAACTAAAACAACAAATATTGAAACAGTAAAAGTAACAGAGTTGACCGCTAAAGCTGAGAGCGCATCTTGAAATCCTAACTGAGTGCCAGTGAGGTTTGTGAATATTCTTTCTGTGTTTGGACGTCAAGTTGTTTGGAAATAGCTTCATAGCAATTCTCTAAGATTACATCTGATATCTTTCCGATCTGGCATTGTGTTTCCACACACCTTCGTCCTCCAAAATCAACAAACTCCTGTTTTTACCGAGCTGCTTACCCTGATGTTTATCGATTAAAACAGTTTATTTGACTGACCTTGCTTCTACTCTAGCTCTCATTTTCTTCTGTTTAGCTTCCTTCGTCAAAGTTTTAGACGCGCTGGCTCCCCGATGAGTCAGACTCCCGTCTGATTTGCTTTGTGGTTATTTGTCACGATGAGCAAGAAAAGATCAGAAAACAAACGTTTTCAAACTGTTTGGGTTTTGTGCTGAAGACGTTGTTGAGCAACGTGTCGACAAAACAACGGTTGACGAGTTGCTGCCTGCACAGTCCTCAGACTAAAAATGTTATCTGGAGGGAAACAGAAACTTCTCCAGAACACTGCAACTCAGGAATGACCCAATTCTGCAGATACTTCTGCGTTTCCCAAAATTTCTTGGGGAGCAGATCTCCCAAGTAAATAAAGTATGACCTTCAAAACTCAAGCCGCAGCATTTGTTCTTGCGATTGTTGCATAAATTGCATTTTACCTCAAAAGTCCAAACTTAACAGAATTTAGGAAGAAATAAAAGCGTGTTTCTGTGGACCTCTATCAGCAGAGAAAATGAAAACAAAAGAAAGAAAGAAGAACTTCTGCTGATTAAAAAATCTCTTGGATGCTGCACATTCAGTATGCTGGGAGGAACTGGGTCAACCGTTCTCTATAAAGCAAATTATCTTTCACTCCCTTGAAATATGCACATTTGAATTTAGCGTCTGTCAAAAATCTGTGTTTTTAAGGTGCTGATTTGTTGAACGTAACGTGTTCCTAACGCTGAGTAAAGTTAAGCTGTCAGCTCGGTAGAAACCGACTTAGAAAGCTGTTACTCTTGTAAATAATTATATATATATATAAAAAAGACCTCTGGGGAAAAAAGAGGAGCAAAGCTCAGCTGTAACCACAGGACAATGCATCCTAACTCTGTGGATCCAGTAGTCATAAACACCTGCTGGGTGTATACTGAGGTGTGATATTATTAATGCTACGACCTTCTTAAAACTTTGATTTCTCTGCCAGTCTGAGTTCAATGTCAATTGGAAAGCAAAGACATTAAATAATTCAAAGTTATTTGAAGAAAATGTGCTTATTTGAGTTTTTTTTTTAAAGTAGCGAATATCTGCAATATTCAAAAGAATATACTTGTGTGTAATCCTTGTTGTACCAGAGAATACCAGGGTTCCACTGTATCATAATAAGTTCTTAAATTGGACGTTGACCAGACTGCAACTAGACCCTCAACCTTTTATATAAAAGTTCTTCTGTTCTGATCATGAATTTTAAATCCACAATCTCACATTAGAGCCACCCAGCTAAACACTAAAATTTAAAACATGAAAAGTAACATTTACATTCAACCAGTCGAGCTTTCCCATTTGCTCATGAATATGAAAAGAGAAAGCAATCAAGCAAAGAAAGAAAGAAAGAAGCATAGAAACAAGCAGACAAATACAGAAAAAAGCAAAGAGAAAGACGCAAACAAAGAGATGACGTGCCACATTATGGAGACACTGTGCATTCGTGAAGGTTGACTCACGTCGGCATGCTAAAAGGCTTGGAATGACAGTTGGAAAGTTTCATCTAATATGTTCATCTAATTTTATATAAACACTTGGGAGCATGCATAGACTACAACATTGAGCTTCTAACCTATAACACATAAAACAGAAATAAAGCTAGACAACTCTGTGCTTAGTGGATCATTTAGAAGACAACTCTCTTAAAGGCTCAAAAAGTATGAAATACAAACTGATCTAAATGACATACTATAAGAAGAGGTACATCAGAAACGATAACACACGCCATGTGACAAGACTTGCATTGTGATACTGACTGCTTACAATTTCCCCACAAAACCCCACTAATGAGGAGTGTAAACTTTTATTTGTCACCTGCCTGCGCGAGGCGTCTGCACCTTCTCACACCGTCACACACAGCAGCGTCCCGTAAACGTCCTTGACCCACATGGATAAAATATTTGGCCCCCGGGGGACACAGAACGAACAATAAACTGGGTCAAAAGGTTCGCTCACACACACACTGGGGCTTCTTGGAGGCCAGATGGCCAATTTGGTTCGAACTAAAGAAAAATTATTCACCACACATCTTGTCCTACATCTGAGTGGCTGCAGTCACCCAGCGCTGCGCAGAATAAAGGCCTCCTGCAGAGCGCTCAGCAGCCAGGTACAGCATGACCACTGAACAATTACACACCCAGCAGTCGACTGTGACCCACAGGAGGATTTCCTTCCATAGTTTCTGGAGGACTTTCTGCATCATTCTGTGCAAAAACTATTCCTGGAGAAACCAATTGAGATATGGCAGAAATTTAGACTGTTGACTGAATTTAATGAAAACATATGAGGCCAATTTCTGTATGAAAGAGTTGTTGCATTTGTTTGAACTGTTTGGCTGTGGGTCAAAATGCCAGTTTTTCAAAGGGAAAGGAGTTCCATTGATGACATGTGAACACATATTGTTACAATTTAAAGGTCTTTTTCATTTTTCAGTTGTATTGACATTGGCGTATTTTGCAAAACTACAATGGAAACATGTTTCTTGAATCACAAAAGTCGTGATCAACAACCGGATGTTACTCCTGCTGGAAACGCTGAAGAAGATGACAGGAAGTGGTTGGAGAGCGGTGACACGACAAGTTTTTAATCACTTGTCGCGAGAACAAACTTACGTGTGATTTGATTTTATTTCGGGTTTTTTTTTTCAACATTAGCGGAATATTGACAAAGTTTTGTGTACATTTGTAATAGAAATGCAGCTAATAAAAACGTATTAACGCAAGAAAAAAACTGAAACGGCAAGATAGTAAAAAAACACAGGAGAAACAAAACAGGACCATGAATGAAGCTAAACGTTTAAACACCTACAAACTGACAGAAAACTGTACAGTTCTTATTTACAGTCAAACAGTTATTGAAAAAGTACACATGTTTGCATGTAAATATCTCATTTTAACTGTAATTGTTAACATTTAATTTCTGTAAAGACCACGCCCCCAAATCCTTTTTTCAATTCTGTCTCTGCCTGGGATGTAACTTCATTAAAATCTAATTAAAGTTAATAGTCTGGCCTACAGACTGTGAAATTTGCGAACTCTAACTCCCTATCAGCACATTCTTTGTGTGTAATGTAATGCTGTCCTGAGGTCATTAAGCTCATTTTCCCATAGATAACACGGAGAGCTCTTCCCTCTGTAGGCAAACGACACACATCTAAAATCTCAAATAAATTTATAGACCTGATGCTTTTCAGTGGAGAGAAGAAGAGAGGATGCCCCCACACAGACCCTGCAGATATAAATCTGATAGATGATGAGTTTATAGGAGCAGCTGAAATCCCCACATTGTTCACGTGACAGGGTTGAAATATCCCGTGTCGTCCTCCGTTTCTCTGCTGAAAAGCTTTCTGTCCACTGTCGGTTGTTCCTCTCTGCCTCCTCCAGCTGCCTTCACCCGCTCATTGTTGGTTTTACTGCTTCCATTGTCGATGCCCGCTGGTCACCGCTATTTCCAGTTTCCCCTGGTTACCATTTCACTTTTAAATCCGGGCGCGCGCCCACGCTGGGCCGAGGTGTAAACAAGCAAATAAAACAAAGCTGCTGCGAGAGCGCAGGCAAACAACACAGGCTTTAAATAGACACAAATGAGGCTCCGCTGTGTTACCGGAGGTCATACCTGATGAACCGCTCCTCCTGTGGAACATGGCGGAAACGGATAAAACAACAGAATGCATGGAAATTGTTTACAGTGCTTTTCTCCTTTTACAGAATTTTTTCCGATTCAGCTTTTCCAGTCATGATCAAATGTATGATCGGCGTATTAGGAGGAGTAAACTTCTGCCAAATAAACTTGGAAATTCCTGAGCTCAAAACTTTGCGAGAAAACGTAGGAAATTTGAGGTTAATCTCAGAAATTTTCTAGAAAAAAAACGTGGATATTTCTAAGTTTCGAAAGTCAAAAATGTTCAACTTTTCAAGTTCAGGAAAATCAAAAGCTTTTGACTTTTGACATTTTCTGGTCATCAGAAATGTTCAAGTTTTTTTTCTAAAAGATTTCTAAGATTAAAAATTTCTCATATTTTTTTCCAAGCAAAATTTTGACTTTTTGTGACAAAAAAATTCAAACTTTTGTAAAAATGTTCTGTGATTAATCTCAAAATGTGTTTTTTTTCTAGCTAATTTTCCACTATTCAGTCACAGATTTTTTTCCTATAAATTCTTTTACTTTTGCCGATGAGAAATTTTCTCGTTTTCCTCCAGAGCATTTCTGAGATTAATCTCAAACTTTGAGTTTTTAGAAAACATTTATAACAACTTTCATCACCTTAAAAAGATGCAAATCAAAATGTAACTGCTCTATTTATTCTGTAGATGTTTGTGGCACTTCAGTGTGATGAGTTTGTCTTTCAGCATGGGATTTCACTGAATTGTTCAAATCAAATTTAAAATTGGATTTTTCTAGGGAGGCTGCACAGTGGCGCAGTTAGTAGAGCTGTTGCCTGTTCGATTCCCTCCGTGCAAACTTCCTGCATGGAGTTTGCATGTTCTCCCTGTGCATGTGTGGGTTTTCTCCATGTACTCCGGCTTCCTCCCACAGTCCAAAGACATGACTGTCAGGTTAATTGGTCTCTCCAAATTCTCCATAGGTGTGAGTGTGTGTGTGCATGGTTGTGTGTCTCTGTGTTGCCCTGCGACAGACTGGCGACCTGTCCAGGGTGACCCCGCCTCTCGCCCAGAACGTTAGCTGGAGATAGACCAGCACCCTTCTGACCCCTGTAAGGGACAAGGGTGTAAGAAAATGGATGGATGGATTTTTCTAGGGTGATCGGATATGATTGAATTTAACAGATACGTACACACCAATGTAAAGCTGACTTAACTGGATATTTCAGAATCTAATTAATACATAAATTTAACCCTAAAATAAAATTGGTTAACCTCTCTGAATATGAAGACATTCCTTTCTTTCCCAGAGGACGGGTCAGGAGAGTTCACCAGGAACACGGTTCGAAATGTGATTATTACAGCAAATCTTATCGGCACCAGAGTCAATATTTGCAGAGTTGTCCCGCTCTGGGCAAGACTATTGGGCTATTGGGCAGAAAGAATGGCTCACTGTTTCTCATGCTCAAGGACATCGGTGTTCAATAAGTTCTGTTGTTGCATTGTTGAGGAAGGCAAAACATTGTGACTAAACCAAAACTACTATCCAGGAGTCCAAAACTATTACAGCTGGGAAAGAAATGCATCAGCCAGAGAAAAGTTCAGCCTTCAGATCAAACCACTTTGCTACACAAAGGCTCGAAAACTCCTTCAGTAGTGCTCTACGTAAAGTTTATTTTTCCTGAAACAGCCAGAAACGTTCAACATTTCGTCTCACCGCTGAGCCCATGCTGGCTGAACAGACACTGCTGCTAAATCATGTCAAAATTACAGATTGCTGCTGCAGCATTACTCACTCTGCAAAGCAGAAACAAGGAGAGAACAGCAAATGGCTGGCAGCTGCAGGACTCTCCTTAAAGACCAGTGTGGACAATGAAAACCACAGCAGCCACTGATGTGTCACAGCTGTCTGTGGTGAACGCAGAGGACCGCAAAAATGGATTGTGAGCAACACATCACAGCAATAAAGCATCGTTTGAAATGGAAAAGGCTGCGAATGGCTGAATGACACAGCAGCCTGCATGAACAGTGACTTTACATCACAAAAGAGCAAATAAATACAAATTAATCCCAGAACTAAATGGCAAAATGAGAAATTGCACACAAGTTTAAGTAGGTAAATACATGTGATATTGCAAGTAATTATTCAGATTTGAGTAAAAAAAAAAGAGAAAAAAGTCTGATCTTCAAGGAAGTGTAGTTTTTGGTTTTACTGGGGAAGTTTGGGGGTTTGTTGGTGTTTTAAATATATTCTAAGTGCAAAAATAATAAAACACAGTAGACATGGTTATGGTTTATGGTTTTCTACTGCATTAGTGAGTTCTGTCCAGCAGTGCAGAACTCTGAATCGTTGGCTGCGTCGCTACGTTGCTACGTTGCTGAAATATAACTGTATTAGAAATTGCCCTGGTTTATTTCAAATGTAATGGACACAATAAAGGGAGAAATAAATAAATAAATAAGTCACAAAATTTCTAATAATCCTGAAGAAATTGCAGCTAGTTTTACTGTTTGTTTTTGTTTTAAATACAGTATAGTTTCACAGAGTGGGAAGCATAAAGCCAAGATTTATCCACATCCCTTTGATGCCACCTAACAGTGAGACTTCTTCCAATAGCAAAGTTTAAACCATTTAAACTTTATTATCTGTATTTATCATTAGCAGCTCCTAACAGGAGGAGAAAGCCTACGAGACTTGAACTGAAATTAACCTCAATCTACATTTAAAACTCAGCAGTAGGCTGTGAGTATCTGCCACCTTAGGGAATGCAGCGCGCTGGACGTTTTAATGTGATCGGCTGATTTATCGGTTTGGGGTTAATGGTGTTAGCGACAGCACTTGGAGCTGTCAGTCACACGCAGGGGGAGATCAATCGGGCTCTTGTAGCGCTGCCTTTAGAGGATAAAGCAGAAACTGCATCGCTTCTTGTATGAGAACTGTTAAAAGGCCTGTCACCGGGTCCAATGGAGACGTTGTTTATATGTCATATCTGGGTTCTGCAGGTTTGAAGCGGTGAGAGACGTTTAACATGAGTGTTGATCCAGGCAGTTCATTAAGCTCAGGTTATTGTTCAAATTAGTTTTAAAAGTTTTCTGTCAATAAAATGACAGTGGAGAGGAAAAACTCTTTCTTTGTCAAGTACATTTATTTGTCTAGCTCATTTCAGCAACAAGGTATTGCAAAGGGCTTTACACCGTAATACAGCGACTAGTTATGAAACAAGCAATAAACATTACATTTTGTCAAATGCCACCGTCAAAACTGAGGGAAACCTTCAAGTTCACAGTTGGAATAACAACAAGTGATGCAAATTGGAGAGTAGTAGGAGAAGAAAGTGAGGGGAAGGGGTCAGTTTGACCTCCAGCAATCCAATTATACTGCAGGAAAACTACAGAGAGAAAGCTAATCCCTTAGAATGAGGCATGGTGGAGCCAAAACATCACTTTGTATGTCATTAATCTATAAAATGTTTCACTTAGTGTTTATGGAGTTAAGTGTGCTTTTACACGGTGGCATGTTAGGACCACTGCAGATGAAAAAACACAAATTGAGGAGTAAATTTTCAGCAAAAAGCTCAGAAATTTTTAGATTAATTTTCTAGAAAAAAATGAGAAATTTCTGAGTTTCCACAATGTTTTTGGGCTGGAAACTGTCAGATAGATCAGGCAATCCTGAAATAGTTCTTTTGCTCACCTCTGGCCTTTTCGGCCCGGCTGGTTGGACATCTGCAGCAAAATGACCCGGTTCTCCAGAATCTGGTTAATCTCTCGTCTTTCTGCTCCTTCTGTAAACCAGAGGTACCAACTCTGGTCTCCTGCTGCTGATCACATCCTATGACAGGTTTTGCCCTGAAGGAAGCCGTCATGTTCCTGGTGACCCTCCTGAAAGATTGTTGCCATGGCGATAAGACGCCTAAACGAGCTAATGAATCACTGCGGCACACCTCAGCATTGAGGGCACAGAGGGAGGGAGGCGGAAGGGGGGATGGGTCGGGTCGGAGCAACACACACATACGCACACACCCGCACACACACACACACACACACTTGGTGGAACAGTCCTGGGGTCTCAGGTGGCTGATTGTTCCAAAATGTAGTGAATCAAAATTTGGTCAGAGCAGCTCTTAATCAGCCGGCGGCAGTACGTTCCTCATTCATCCTCCTCTGATCACATTACTAAGGCATCTAGAGGTGTCCAAAATGTGGGCCGGGGGCCATTTGTAGCCCTTGGCACAAGTTTATGAGGCCCCTCAACTGCAGATTAAACAGCACTTTTTCTTATTTATACTTTCCTAGGATGAGATCTTCTTAAATAGAAAATGTTCAGTAACACGGAAAGTATTTTTACTTTACATTAGCCATGTTTTTCACCTTTATTTTAATGTCATTGGACTTTTTCTGGTAACCCAGACATTAAACTTGGGTAAAGAGAGCATGGATTTTTGAAGAAAGTTCTCACGTTTGTTCTTTAGATTACACTAAAAACTTTGGAGAAACCTTCAACCATTTTCAGAAAGGTGTGCATTCCTTCTTCACAAAATGTAAACAAACTGGATATTGCCAGATCTTAGCGGTTGTTGGCAAAAGACCAGGAGACATTGTGTGTAGCCAAATTCTGATGCCCACTACAAAAGCAAACTCTGGTCCACCTAAACCTCGGTCTCGGTGGAGTTGAAGTGAACTCTGATGTGGTTTGAATGCATATGTGAACACCAAGTGGACTGGAGGCCACTCCTAAAGCAGGAATCAGGCTAATGTGCAGGGCATTCTGGGTAAATACAACCAAAACAAATGCACTAGCCTCGCACTAACGGGAGAAATGACTCATGGTCTTTTACCTACAAACATTAAAATCTGATGCCACTCCACTTTGTTTACTTTTGTAAAGAAGGAGGTTGAGCTCATTGTCTTCTTCAGAGGTTTTGTGTCGTTTTCCTCAGTGTTTTTTGGTTTGGCGCCACCACAGGCGAGGAGGGGAACAGGTTTTTCAAAGGGTTTGGCTGGAAATGTAACCAATGTTACCATTTTGGTCCCCAATCAAACCAAGTCTACCGGACTGTTTATTGTTAATCTAACAATAGATCATCACATTGACGCCTTCTGCTGTAGTAGTGTATCTTTTTCCACTGCTGATTCAAGCACAACGATTGGCTCATTTACTGTGCTAAGCAAGTACTTATACAATTTCCTTTACCCGCTCATTCCAATTGTAAAATGTAGTCTAAATACTGTGATTTATTTGATTGTTTTTCAGTGATTTGTAAGTCAATAACAAAACTTTACATTAGCAGCTGTTTTCCATTCGCTATTTTTCTGTCAAAATTCTTCTGTACGATTGCGGAATATGTCCCTTTAATAGTGGGATTATTTCTCCTTATGTAGAAAACAGATTTCTTAATTATTTCTTTATCTAGCTTGTTTGCTTCTTCTGCAGATTTTGTGAATGGCCCCTCACTCCCCTGTCAGTCTGTGCAGATCACCAGTCCCTGACTTCGTCTGGCACTCCTGTGGAGAAACACTCTGGCCCCCCAATCTGTGTGAGCCGAGCAGCCAGTGTGTGGGCTCACCTCAGGCTACTCACACATGATGATGATAAACTGCAATGTTCTGCCTCAGTTTTCTTTCCCCTTTGTGCCGTTGCATGATTTAATTCGCTGCCCTCGTCTTTCCCTCTGCTGTTTGAACAAGTTAAAGCCTCTTCAGTCGAATCCTGACCTCTACGACGGCGCGTTAGGGCCACGGTAGATAGAAAAAGAGTAGCGCATTTCTGTCACAAACTTAAAACATTTTTTTTGTATTAATCTTGGAAATTTTCTTGAAAACTGTGGAAATTTCTAGTTTTACATTTTTTTTCCAAAATTCAAAATTTTGAAACTGCTTTTGAAACTTCTAGGAAACTTCTTCCTAGAAAATTTATTTGACTAATCTCAAAATTTCTCAGTTTTTCTAGCAAATTTTTGACTTTTCAAACTCAGACGTTTCCATGTTTTTTCTAGAAAATTTCTGAGATTAATCTAAAGATTTTGCAGTTTTTTGGCAGAAATTTACTCGTCTTTTTTTTTTTTTTTTTAAATCTATGTCGTTGTGCATATATACCACCCTCGAGACTGGAAAAATATACATCTGTTGTACATTTGAGGTATGAAATATTACACATGGATGTAATTAGACAGAAATAAATGGAAAACATTTTTTCACAAAATCTGGATTCTGATCCTCCTGGACATCAGCATGAGACCATGTGTTTATTGTATTATAATTGGATTGAGTCAGACAGTGCTTATTTAGACTTTGAATTTAAAATCACAATTTAAAATCCACCTGTTTTTTTCCTTTTTTTTGCAACTTCTACAGTTTTTTGTATTTTATTTTTTGTATTTATGCTATAAAATGTATTTTAAATTTGTGGAGTTTCTGTTTTTAAGCTTTGCTGGGTTCCCTGTGTTGATGAATGCAGCCTAAAGCCTTATAAAAACACGTGAAATGATGAATGTTAGAGTCTTTTCTTTAACTCTATCTTTAACCACAGCTGCTTCCCCACAGCGAACCCACATTTCAGCTGAGGAAAGTCACTGTGGTCAGGTTCAGAAATAAGACCTTCTGAATTACTCTCTCCATCTTTCCATGATCTCATGATGTTTTGAAGTAAGAAAAGGGAATGAGTAAAAACATAAACATATTTTTTTGAGTTTATAACCTTTAAATATTAAATTGTTTCTGACTTTTTGAAGTATACAAAAAAGTGTAAATGAATGTAAAGCACCGGTTGTCTTAGGTACCCTACTGGATATTTGAAAACTGCAAAAATTTTTTTTTTACCAATTTAGGGTTTTTTTATTTTTATTTTTTTAGAAGATCTACATCCAGTCAAAACCCTTGTAATACTTTAGCTGCGTCACCAGGTGGAGACAACATTCACAATAAAGTCACATTAAAATTCACAAAACAATGTGAGCCTAGCTAGGTTACTAGCAGTGCCAGCAGTGCTAGGTTGAGCCTCTCTTAAGATGGTTATGGAGAAATAGTTTTTCAAATCACAGTGTATGAAATATAAAATTGGAGTAGAATAATTCACTAGTTCATATCTTAATCTGGTAATCCACTAATGTACTAATAGCATAGCTAATTTTTAGCTGAGCGATTTAGCTAACTTTGAAAACCTTCAGTGCACTTACTTCCCCTAAATTAACTCGTCTGTCTGTGTTGAAGTTTTGATTATTGACTCAAGAATTCTTCATGTGGTTAGATGTTTACGTTCATGCTCTTATTTTGAAGTTGGTCACCACTGTTCACACAGCAGATCCATTTCCTCTCCTCCAAGCTCTCTCTGTCTCTCTCTCTCTCCTTTTGACTTTATTTTAAGCAAATAAGATACAGAAATAATTTTAAAAAACAGACAATAGAGAACAAGATTTAACCAAATACAACATCTGATGTCAAAATTAAATTGGTGTTCAAGGTTTGCAGTTTATCCAGGGCAGATAGAATTTGAATTGAAGTTAGCCTTTTAGCACCTTAGCATTAGCATCTTCTATGTAGCACTTTAGCATTAGCAGAACTTGTGTTTTTGATTACTTAGCGCAACTTAATGTTTAGTTAGCAGTGTCCACCAGTGTATTTTTATTTTTTTATTTATTTATTTTACAAGTTTAAATATTCCTTAACTGATAAAAAAAAAAAGATGATTGAAAACACATCCTCACAAATAGACAAAATGTTTTTCTTTATAAAAATAATAATTTGTTTTTTTAAACTTAGCTTTGCTCAGCAGTAGAAGCTGTTTTGGGGAGAAACTCATAGGTAACACTTTAATGTACCCAAAGTCACAGTTCAGTTCAAAAATATCTTAGCTATCCCAAAGTGAAATCAAATGTTGTCATAACTCATATCACACAAGTATCTCTCAAGAGTCATAGTGATGTCAGTCTTGCAAGGAATCTGACACACTAACACTTGCTACAGTATGCTGACAGGAATAGGAGTATTGTCTGTCTCATGACAGATTTAGTTGCATTGAACGAAGCTTTAAATCTTCCCTTTGACTCCCTGACCTGTCATATTGAACACATAATATCTCCCCCTGACTTTTTCTTTTCCTTTTTGCTCTCAATCTAATCAGTAGAGATGATTGAAATGAAAAGAAGCGAGAGCAAAAAAAAAAAGAAAGAAAAAAAGGTGAAGGCAAAGAATGTAACAAAGAGGCATAGTTGATTTAAAGTGGAGCAGGAGAGAGGGCTTCGGCAGTGGGGAATTGTCATTTTTTTCCTGCCTTCCTCCAAAGCTCTCCTACTGAGGGAAAAGAGGAATTTCAGATGAGGTTTGGGATTTCTGCCCACTTCAAAGACGTCTTCACACAAGTCCTCAGCTTTCTTTTCACTCTTATGTGAAACAGATTTCACTTCCAAGGGGCAGAGTAATTTGTGCCACCCTCCCTTTAACTCTATGAACTGTGGATTAAAAAGAAAAATATAGAGTTTTACTGCAATATCACAGCACCCTGTACTGCACTGTAAAGCTCTATGTTGTTTCTGACTTGACAGCATTTACAGCTGAGGTCAGAGGATTGCGCTAACTCACATTGAGCATAAATTATTTAGCTTTAAACTAAGTATTTGAACTATTATTTTTATTATTTGCAGCATAAATTTTTTTCCTGTCATTTAGGATTACCAACATTATTTCTATTTGCTAAATACAAGAATAACTTTAAAATCTGGAGTTTATATGCATTGAGCATGAAGTGACATTAACAATTCAACTTCAAACCAATTATTTGAACATTTTAAAACTGCTTTTAAACTTCTCCTGTTTTAGCACGTTTAAAATGATCAATTATTTCTATTTGCTAAATCCCAGAATAATTTCCTTTAAAATCAGAAGCTTACATGCACTTCCTGGTATTCCGGCCCTTTCTTGACAGAACTGGCGTAACTGGGTCAGGTTTGTGATGATGATGATTATATGTAACCTCCTGCCTAGAACTGTCCTGCATTTACTGAGAGTTACCGTGTAAAAGTTACAATTGCTGTGAAAATATGTCTTTACTTTCTGCTTTGTTTGTCACACAGAATAAAGTATCCTGCAATAAATGCAGTAATTTTAACTGCGAAGAGGATTCAGATCTTGGAACGTGGCGAAGAGCAGAATAAATACTAAAAAAAAAGGAGACTAAATGTTTAAAAAAAGGTTTGATTTTGTGTCAAATAAGATTAATCCAGATGAAGTGGACCTGTGTCTGTTTGCAAACACTTTCCTGCCTTGTGAACAGGGAGTCACAGTTGAGTTATGGGAGCACATGGTTCCTGCGAACCTTTGGTTTGTTACGCTCTCCTGGCGGACTTGTTCCTGCATGGCATGTGAGGAGAAGGAGCCGGTCACACCATCTGTTGCAGCCGCAGCACATGGCGGTCTGCACCACTCCCGAGGAAACAGAGCCGAAACAACAGCGACCGCGGCTCAGAGGGCACCAAAGCAAAAAGGAAAAGGTTGAGTGATGGTCCAGATAATCTGCTGTCACGACTCTGCAGACATTCTGCTTCTGTTGATGGATTTAAAATGTTCATAGAAAGGATATTGTGCGTGGCTGTACGCCATGTGTGGAGGCTAATCTCTATGGGGGCGATAAAAGGCAGGACGTTAGCAGGTGACCGCTCTGCACTTCCTGTTTCTGACCAGCTGTTAGCTCTGGTTCCACACATACCGACTCCTCAAAAATGTCACTGTTGTTCCATTTAGATTTTACTGACTGAATGTGGCACCTGGAAGGTGTTTTTTTCTGATTTCTTATTAGTTTGGAACTATATTGTGCACCAAAGTTACAATAATGGATTTTTCATTATAGTTTAGCTGTGGCTTTTTATTTGTCTAATTCAGGAAATTTTATTCATTTTTAGAGTGTGTTTGCTAGTTTTTATTACTAAAATATTTAGTTTTATTTATTTTTAGAGTGTGTTTGCTAGTTTTTATTACTAAAACATTTAGTTTTATTCATTTTTAGAGTGTGTTTGTTAGTTTTTATTACTAAAACATTTAGTTTTATTCATTTTTAGAGTGTGTTTGCTAGTTTTTATTACTAAAATATTTAGTTTTATTTATTTTTAGAGTGTGTTTGTTAGTTTTTATTACTAAAACATTTAGTTTTATTCATTTTTAGAGTGTGTTTGCTAGTTTTTATTACTAAAATATTTAGTTTTATTCATTTTTAGAGTGTGTTTGCTAGTTTTTATTACTAAAATATTTAGTTTTATTCATTTTTAGAGTGTGTTTGCTAGTTTTTATTACTAAAATATTTAGTTTTATTCATTTTTAGAGTGTGTTTGCTAGTTTTTATTACTAAAATATTGCTTAGGTTTTATTAGTTATGTTAGAAGTTTTAGTTTTTCACACTTTAGTTCACTTTTAGGCGCAGAATTCAAAAAGGTCAGAGTATTGTATTGCGATTATGTACATTGATTTGGTGATGAATACTCAACAGAAGATGCAATTTTCAAGAAATGGATTTGATTATTGTTGAGCAACTACATGACTCTGGTGTGTTCTCTCAACTTTTGCTGTCGCCATTTTTGCAGACTAGCAATCACTCCTTCTGTGAGTTTTACACCAGAGTATTGGGGCAACGCTCCAACAATTTTCATTTAATTTTGAGGATGTAGTCATAATAGTAAGATGCAATTTGACCAGAAGAATGTCTTAAAATCATGAGAAAAAAATTTTTGTTTCAATGAGAAAAAACTTAGATAATATTTTTTCATTATTTTTGTGTTGGAGTTCTCATAAAACCACAGCACGGCTACTACTTCATTCTCCTAATACTACAAACATATTTTGGTAATTTTAAGGCTTTTTTCTTGTAGTTAAAAAGAATAAAACATTTTATCCTGGCTCTAATATTTTCTTGTACAGTTGACTTGATTTCAAAGGTAAAATAAATAGAGGTTGTTAAACAATATGGCTGTCATGGACTGAATTATGGAAACCCAAGAAATGCATTAGTGAAAAAAAAATCCTTATTTTTCACAAATCAAATGTAGCGTCAACCAAAAGGCTCATGCTAACTCTGGAGGAGCTGCAGAGATCCACAGCTCAGGTGGGACGGTCTGTGGACGGGACATCCATCTTGTCAGGGGGGCTGAAAACGAAACCATATTTTTATATTTTTTGTTTGAAAAAAACTTTTACAAACAAGCCTAAACTTCCTGTTACAGTAATGCGCAACTTGGACCAAATAATGTTTGTGTTTAAAATGTGAAAAGGTTCCAGGGGCACGAAAACTTTTTCACAGTCCTGTGGACACTAGGAATAAAAAGAAATCTTCTTGTTGGAAAGCAAATCAAAATCACAATGAAATATTTTCCAACATGACAAATTATGCATATTCTAGAAGAATTACATAAAGATGTTTTCAATTTCAATAACAATGCTTTGAGTTCAGAGGAGGGACGCCTGAGTAACGTGGCTAACTAGGGCAGGGTTTATGCTGAAGGGAATGGAGATGGTGGAGAGAGAGCTTGTGATTATTTTTTTTTAAGAGAAAATGTGTGGGCAGAGGGGTTGAAAAAGCTCCTTTCCGGGGAGCCTGTTAAAAACCATCTCTTGAGTAAGAGGTAGATAGAAGTGCAGGAAGGCTTCCTGCAGAGAAGCTGGCTTATTTCCAAACCAAATATTCCCTCATATGCAGCGCTGCATACACTTTTGCACATGTGCACCGGCTGCTGTCCTCTTTTCAGCCCCAGGCTTTCTTTGGGATTATTTTTGGAGTTGACAAAAGCTGATTGGGTAATGATTCATATATGTGTTACCTTCATATATGATGAAGAGGTGGGGGTTGGTCTGTGAGGCACACATTGAGTTGTGGTCATCAATCTTGCTAAATCTGAAAGGTTTCCAGTCAGTGAATGGGCTCATAAAGCTCAAACATAGTCTGTGGTTTACAACAAGATGAATAAACTGAACTGTGATTTGATAGCTTAGTTTGACTTAAATACAAATCGAACGACTTTCACTTCGTCAAGTCTCAAAGTACTAATATATGTTAAAAATAAAATTAGGGAAATGTCATAAAGGATATAAGCATTCTTCTTTACACATATCATCCAGAGCATTTTGTCCCTCTAGCTGCATTTCTATTGAACATAAAATTGTGCAAACAGGAATTATGTTTCAATTTGCTTAAAGGAAACATAGCAATTTCGAAAACATTTCTTGATTAAAAGGTTTTTTGCGCTGGGAAGAGGTGGTTTTCCGGCTGTATTAAAATCTGTGTATTTTGCAAAACTGCAATGGAAACACTTTTTTTTTTGTATCACGAGTCATGTGATCCACAACCAGATGTTACTACTGGCAGAAACAACAAAGAAGGTAAGCGGAAATGGTAGAAGGATAATGGCACAGCCTGTTTTTAAGTAATTATAGCATAAACAAACTTATTCATGTGTGATTTTAATTGAGTTTCTTATTTAATGGAAACACCTCAGTTACGAAATTGTGTTTTTTTCCCCAACATTAGTGATGAAAAGGCAGCTTCTTTTATGTTCTACTTTGGTGTGTCACTTGAGGCCAATATTGGACTTTGTGTCATGTTTTCCTATTAGAATACGACAATTAAAAGTTGGATTTCTCTAAATAAGTGCAACATAATGCTACTTTTGCTGCTTGTGTAGTCAAGACCAGCGTCTCACTCTATAAAAACAAAAACACAAAATGTAGAATATGATTAAGTGTTTCTAAAATTAATCTGAAAGGCATCCACAAATTCATGTATAATCATGAGCAAAAATCAAACTTTGGTAGAAGTTGACATCAAATGCCCTGTCCCCTCAATTGCTCAAAGTCAATACTACATTTGGTTACTTCCCTGAATACATTAACTACATTAGCTTGCATTAGCTTGTGGATCTAGCTAAGTAGTAAACAGCTGTCAAGAAATGGTAGCTAGTGCTCTAAAACATGCAGTAATTACTTTACACAAATAGCCAACTTAATATGTACAGCTAATATTGACTAAACCTCTTAGTGTGAGAACACGGTAAAGATTTTTGATGCAGAGGCAGATGGCTAATGTTAGCTGGCTAGCTAGCGTTGCTAATATCACTTACACATAGCTTACCTTTCTTTGTTCTTCCTGTCTAAGTAGTAATAAAAGTTTGATGTCTCTGAAAGTGAGGCATTGCAGAATTTACAAGTGGCTGTATGCTTTTGATGGATGCTTCTACAAATATTTATCATTTATTTAGCTGAATTGTGTTACAGAAGATTTATTTTGGTGACGTGTCTTGGAGTCCGAGAGAACAGTAAAAATATCTTTAGTGTTTTATTTGCTGACGTCGCATGCAATTTTTTCAAGGTTTCATCCAACGACTTTCCTGAGGCGTGCGTGGCGGCCATCTTCTGTAACCCGATAACCAGGAGTTATTGTTCCCTAACCAGAGGTTTCCCATCTGCATATCTGCTCTAATCTAGTGTCCACATGTGACGAAGACAGGCAAGCAGGGTGACGAACTCCAAGGAGCTTTTTCCCCCCCTGCAGCTGTTATCCAAGGTGACCCCATTCAGTCACTGATAAAAACACCACAAACCTGCTCAAGTTACATGTTCACTGCTTCCATTGTTTCCAAGTCTGGACCAATCTTATTTTAACACTATATTTCTTGTGCCATGGTGGCTTGTCTAAACCCTAAGTTTTGATAATAACGTGATGTATGCTCGTTCAGATGAGGAAACCATCTGTTAGATGGATGTATGTTGGAGAAACGTGTAGGCGAGCTGGAGAAGTGATGTTTCAGTGGTTATTATGGCTCACTTAGTTATCAGAAGAGTTATGTTGGCTCATTTATAACCATGCATTTAAGTCTAGTAGGTAATAGAGGAAATATGAAAAAAAAAACAATCTTTATAAAAACGAATTTTTCAGTGTATTTATTAGATAAATGTAAAGGAAATGGCACAGGAAACTTCTCAAAATTAGGTCTAAGACGTGAAATTCACTAACAAAAACAAAACTAAATGCCTTTAAACATTCGGGCCCGGTGGAGTTCAAACCAAGCACCAGAAATGGGGAAGAAAGCTGATTTCAGTGACTTTGAATGTGATTTTGTTGATGGTGCAGGTCAACTGGTCTGAGTATTTCAAGAATCGGCTCATCTACTGGGATTGTCACGCAAATAACCTTCTGTCAGATTTATATAGAATGGTTTCAATCATCTTTTTGTACAAAAGTCCAAACATAATTCGCAGTTCATTAAACACGTCAGAATTTAGGTGACATGTGCACCATAAATCCCACAGCTTGTGGAGAAGTATTTATACCTTGTTAGCTTTTATCGTAATTCTATGTTACAGCCATCAAGTTTGATATGTCTTATTTGGATTTTTTATGTCACTAAGACAAAGTGATGTATAAATGAGAGGTGGAAAGAAAATGATGCTGTCTGAACTTGGTTTGTTTGGGTTATTCCTGGGTTTGTATTTTTGATCATTTGTCATGTGTGTTTGGCGCCAGTTATTCCTTGTTTTCTTTTTCCTAGTTGTGATTTAGATCAGCCTTTGTTTCTGTTTTAATACTTCTGATCAGTCTATTCTTAGTTGTTGTTTATTTAGTTTTGTTTATTCCCCAGTTTGTTTACACCTTCTTTCTCCTCTGTGCCATCTCTCTCCCTCAGCCTGCTAGCTGCTCGCTTTTCACAGCTGGACCCTGATTCTAATAAAAATCTGTCTATTGTTCAAGCTCCCTGTATTTCACCTGCTCTCCTTCACTCACTCCTCACTGATTTCTTCCACTGGATTTATAATGAGACACATTTACATGCATGTGCATTAATACATTAATAAGGTGGCATCTGAAAAGTCCAGACTCTATTTGTGGAAATTCAACTAGAAGGAGCTAAATATAGGAGTACAACACCGTTTTTATGTTTTTATCTGAGAAAATATGCTTTACTGTTGACTGATGTAGTAGAAAATCTCCACAAAATACAGTATATAGTTTGTTGTTGCATCATGACAACATGTCAAAATGTTCAAGGACTGTGACTAGTGAGGACGTTTTCAGCTTTCATTAGCTGAACTCCAAGCATAGAGTCTCAGACAAACAGAAACTAGGTAAAAATCTCAGCAATCGCAATCAGCTGCGAGTTTTACTGTTGTGAAAACAACAAGAGGGTGGTATGTCACAGCTTGTCATCTGCTCTTCTTCACAGGATGGATGAAGCTGGGTACCTGCTGACTTTAGGTCTCACGGCTCTGTTTGCTCTGGGAGTCGTCATTTCCAGAACCACCGCCCAGATTAGCGTTCAGTCTTAAAACTCAAAGACATTTTGGCTCTTAAGTGAAAGCAACAAACCCACCCAGTTTTTCCACCTCGCTACAAGAACTATGCCGGCGCATTATCTGATAATAGAGACATTGGTCAAACAAAATTTTTTCATGCATCCATTTTGGATCTAAAGGAACGGTCTCGGGTCTGCTTGGCATTCGCATTCAAGCCGCACCAGAGTTCACTTCAACCAACCCGAGTTTGTAGGTCGACCAGAGTTCACTGTTTTGGTCTGCATCAGTTTGATTGTGCATTCACACCTCCCCAAACGAGTCTGACCTCCATAGGCAGATAAACTACAGTTTGATTAAAGTGGACTAAACGGGACTGGTGTGATAGAAACTATTAATAAATCTGCCAAGTAACAAAGCCACGTAATCAACAAAAGAAACTCTGGTCTGCCTATACACTTGGTTTGGTTGAAGATTATTGTTAAGTCTTAAAACTTAACGCTAATTTAAGGTTTCAAGAATACACACCAGAGTATTTGACCTCTGGTGAATGCCAAGTGGGCTGGAGACTGTTTCAAAAGCAAGAAGTGGAATATAGCGCCGGGCATTCTGGGTACAACCAAAACAAACATGTTAGCCTATCGCTAGCGCGTAGCGGAAGAAATGGTTTGTGGTCTGTTATCACGGACAAAAGAGAAATCCTTCAAGCGCTAAAAATTTGACGCCACTCCATTTCTGTTGACAGAAAGATGCGCTCAGTGTCTTCTTCAGAGGTTTTCGAGGTTGTTTCCTTCAGTTGTTGTTGGTGCAGCGCCACCACAGGCGAGGAGGGGAAACAGTTGCTCAAATGTTTGGTTTGTTTGATACAGTGCAGTTGTGAAAGAGAACCGCAGCAGCTGAAAATGTAACAAATGTCGCAGTTGTGGTGCTTAGTCAAACCGAGTCACGCCTCGGTTTGACTGTAATAAGTCTATTGTGAACCGCTCCAGTGAATGCTAAAGGACATGATCCGAGGAAGCTAGCAGAACTGCTTCATCCACAAAAAGCAACCTCCGCTTGAATGTTGTGATTCTATACACAATTAATTTCACCTCCTTTTTGCTCTTTCTCCATGTTTACATACTAAAAAAAATAAAAGCTGTGTATTTTGTGAGGTTGAGGCGCAAAACTAAATGTCTGCACTTTAAAGATAAACCATATCAGGCCCCAAAACTCTTTCTTTTTCTTTTTTTTTGTTATTCTTTTATAAAAATATTCTGCATCTGCAAAATTAGACCTAAAAGGACTCGCCACCTCCAACTGATACGGGAGGAAATAAGTTGAGTGAATGCAGCCAGCGGGACCTCAAAGGTGTGGCGCGATAAGGCAGCCATGTTTAATCTCAACCTTAAGGTTTTTCTTCCAAGAAGAAATGTGAATTTGGAGCAGGAGAAACACAGATAAGCTGCTTTTTTTTTTAAATGCAGGAATAGGAGGAGGACCCCGGCAGGACCTTAATTGCGTCCCTCCCCTTTTCCTCCCTCCTCTTCTTCCTCCCTCCTCCTCCTCCGGGCTGCTGCCTAACTTCTCTTCCACACCGACTCCACTTGTGTTCAGTTTGTGTTTGGACTGAATAGGAGAGAGGAGCAACGAGAAGACATGGCTTTCCTACGAGGAGCGTTTCTGCCGCTGTTTCTTCATATCTTCCTGCTGAACCGGAGCGGTGAGTTAAACCGCATTTTAACTCCTCTTCTTATTATTTTTATTTAAAGAAAAAAAAAAGTTTCAACCAGACAACAGACGGCAAGTTTGACTGAAAATGTAGCTGCTATTTTTTATTTTTTTTGTGGATGCTCTTGACATTTTTATGCGCAAACTCGCCGACGCCGTTCAATTATAACTGCGTGCTAAATAACAACAACAAATAAAAAAATCTCGCTTTGCACTTATAATTGCAAACAGATAAGTAAGCATGTCCAGCTGGTCTAGTTTGTTCTTGTTTAACTTTTAGTTTGAGCTATTTAGACCTTAAAGTCGGGGCGTTGTAAAAACCCTGAAAGGTGTAATTAATTACTTCGTAATTGATGCTGCTCATTAGCACTCCGAGTCCTGGCTTCAGCCGATAAAAGCCAGTTTAAACACTCTGACATGTGATGGGTGTTTTTAAAGGCGTGTGACCTTGTGCTCTGAAGTCTGGAGAAGTTATTAAAGCCTTAATGCTCCTTGCTGTAGAACCACAGTTCTTGGCCGCAGGGCTAAAACTGGATGGACTCAATGCAGTTTGGGTTTTGTTAGCCAGTAAATGTGATGGAAAGCTTTGTTTTACACTCAGTGTGGTCATAATGTTTGTTTCTTTTCATGCCTGCTGTAATTCACTTGTTGTGGGAAATAGTTGGAGGTGATCTTTTTTTTTTGTTGTAAAAATCAAACAGTTTCTGATTTTTGCTTACGCAAATGGTTGCTTTAGTCTGCAACGGAAACATTTCTTACTGAACTAGTCTGCAGTATTAACCCATAAATAATTAAAGTGCAGCTCCACGTAGCCCAGTATCTGTGCATTTGGGTTGCTTTGTATCAAGAAGTGTTGGAATCTATGGTATCAACATTTTGCAGGTTATTGAGGAGAAATTAATTGTGATGAAAATCAGAAGAAAACAAAAAAAGCACCAACAGATAAAAGTAAGAGTTGTTTACCCTCCCTTGACGTTTGTTGCGTCAGGAAGTGCAGTGGAGATCGTCTCAGGGAACCATTGCTGGCGGCATTGTCACAGCTCGGATCTGGGAATGACTTCAAACCAACTTAACTGTGTTCCAGTTCCAAGTTCAAAACCAGTGGGTGGGTTGGTGGTGGTGTGGGGGGGGTCTCATTAAAATGCTCAGTGACCAGGCTTATGGGAACCGCCTCTTTCCAGACAGAAACCGGAATTTTACTGTTCCCAGTTGGAAATACGACAAGAACAAAGACCAAGCAGAATCAAAAGCAGTCGCCATGCATGTGAAATTTGGTGAGCGTTTCAATCAGGAAGTGTTTGTTTGACCTTGTCACAGTTTATTTCTGATTAAGCTTGTGCTACATTGATAGGGTGTTCTCTTTGTAGTTACAAGTTAGATTTTCCTTGTTTTAAAATACATCAAAAGTTTCCTCTAAAATCAGAATTCCAGCTCTAAAACAGATGGGGGTCCTCAAACATTGCTGTGCTTAAAATCCAATATGGCTGCCATGCATGTCAAACTGAATATGGTCATTTATTGGCATTACTTTAAATTGCCTGTTGCCAAAGTTGAATGAAATGCCTTAGGGTTGGACGATATGGCTGAAAAACATGTCACAATATAAGTGTTTCATATTAGTCGATATCAATAATTGTCTTTTGATAATAATTGATAAAAGTTTTTTTGTTTTAAATATCTAAATTACTACCAAGCTGGTGGCGTGACCTTTCCCGTTTTAGCCACAGCTTTCACCTCACCGCATTGTTTTCTTAGCTTTAAGGAATTATGAGAGACCGTGGCAAAACCTTAAACTGCTGCTGTGCACGTTACTCAGCAGTTGTCGCTAGGTAACTGAAGTCGGGAGCAGGTTGTTGCTTGGTAACCAAAGAAAGATTGATGCCACCAAACCAGCTTAGCTGGCCTTTCTTGTGAATCATAGTTCAGTGAATATTCTATATATTCCATCCAACCGTCCGTCCGTCCATCCATCCATCCATCCATGGTTATCCATGGTTATCCATCTTACATGGTTAACCCTAGTGGGGTCGCCAGGCTGCTGGTGCCTATCTCCAGTGGTATTTTGTATGTATTGAGTATTGAATATTCTATCAGATGTATTATCAATTGATATTGATCACTTGTCTGTTGCAATATACCCCTAACAGGCTTCCTTGGCAAGGTCTACCAGGTGTATAGTCGGGACAGTAAGCTCGGACATATATGCACCATTTTGTGCCCAAACAAAAGTTGGTTAGAAAAACTACAGAGGCAAAATTACCAGGACCCAAAAGCAGGCTTCTGCTTATTGGCTTCTGTTGCTAGTAACATTACAACAATTAGCAAGTCCAAAAAAATGCTCAAATGATGGGATGTTATACAGGACTAAGCTGCAACGTCTGCAAAAAGCCAATCCATAACTGCTGCAAGTAAAACAAACTGAAGGCAAAATATTTCTGTGTTTTGGGTTAAAACACTGAAGCAACGTTTTCACTGAAGGAGGTGGTTTAGTGTAACATATGTGAAATACTTTGCAAGATAGAGATTCTCAGAAGTGTAGATAACTTTCTTAACTACCACTGTGACACATGCATGGTAGCCATATTGGATTTTGATGTTGGGGTCAGTTTGAAAATTCAGATTTCCCAAATTGGGATCCTGATTTGTGAAACGTTTCTATACAGGTGTGTGCGATATGGACTTAGAATGCTGTCATGATATTATGTGGTACTATTGTGACAATGATAAATATTGTGGAAAAATAAACAATTTATTACTACGTTTTAAGGTAATAAATGTATAAATGGCATGCAGTGTACAAGTGTAAAGTGTAAAGGCTAAGTATGGTTCTACTTCTGTTTAAAAATGGTGGTACTTGTAGTGTTGGTCTCGATATGAGCTGATAGTTAAATGGTCAGTTTTTGTGTTTTGACCAGTAAAGAACCAGCAGCTTGATGTGAAAGTCCAGTTACGATGACATGTGTCCATGTGCATGCTCGTACTCCTCCTGGTTTTGTGAAACCAGTCAGAATCTCTCTTTGCTGTTGTTTTTTTTTCTTTTACAACCTCATGCCTCATTTCCTCTAATTGCTCCGGTTCTGTATTTTTGCCTAAACTCCCTCAGTGAAGGCTGCAGCTCACTGTATCTTTATCGGATCATTCTGCAGAACATTTTACGCCTTATTAATCCACAGATACTTTGAATAGAGATGTGTACTCTGCCCAACTCCGTGCAGCCCAAGGTCCTGCATGCAGATGTGTTGCTTTGTCTGGAACACGCTGGAGGTATGCGAGGTATTTGGTTTGGGACTTTTTAAACAGAGAAGTCACTCGCCAACCAAACATTTCAACTCCAAATTTAGCTCATGAGGATTTGTTGACAGAATAACAGGTTGGTAACTGTTACGCTAAGTAGAGTTAGGATGCGTTCTCATCAACTCTGTTTAGTCATATTTAATCAAACTCCAGTTCATTTATGTAGAAAGTCTGGTTTGTATGGGGGTGTGTGAATGTGCAATTGAACTCTGATGCGAACTCTGGTGCACCTACAGACCTCGGTCCCTGTTTGGTTGAAGTGAACTCTAGTGAGGTTCGAATGCATTTATTTCCTTTCACTCTTCAGCTACACTTAAATTATGTAGGTGGAAGTTATAGCTGTCTTTTCTTTGTTTTTTGGAAGGAAAATTTGCTGTGGTCAAGCTAGATAAAAAAAAAAAAAAAAACTTGAGATAATAGTTACCAATGTTTTTGTCTCCCTTTCCTTTAGAGGGTTAATTGGCGTGGTCAGCTGGGGACAGGATCTGGGTTTGATCCAGGACTCCCTGTCGGAATTATTTCTCCTAGCTGGCCAGGGAACGTCTGGGAATGTCACAGAGGGAAGAACGTGGTAGTGGATACAGGAATTTTGTTTTAGGCGTAATGTTGTAAGTTATGTTTCCACATTTTTGTCTTTACCTTATTGGTAGAATCTTGTAATGTTACTGTTCTTCACCGATCACCAGTTGCATTATTCCTTTTCATAATTACTTTGTCCATTTTCTGGCTCGTTTTGTTTAATGTGAATCACATCTTGTCTGAAGGAAATGTCATTTCTGAACTAGAAAAAAAAACTTCAATAAAATACAAACTTTTAATGTAATCTATTACATTTTACTGGCAACTCTATAAAGTAAAGTATTAAGCAGGTATTTTAAGGAAGTGTTTTGAAGATGTCAAAGAATCTGATTCCAAGTTTTGGTTCCCTTTCTCTAGCATGAACTGTAATGTTATCTTTACAAATTTGAATTTAACCTTATATTTTCAAAATTTAAATCAATCCAAATTAAAAAATACTTGATAGATCCCGAAGGAAAATTAAATAATAGGAGGATGTAACCTTTATGAAAAAAGAAGTTTTTTATGTATTCATTAAATTGTCACCATGCCATGACAGTAAAATGTGAAACAGATAATCATTGAAAAGATGAATCCCATCCTATTGCCATCTGAAGAAATGCACTTCTGACTAAGAACAACCAATCAGAGCCAGGAGGAGGATCTTAGCGCTGTCAACCATCCTCATGCCTTTGCTGTGCTAACTGCGGAGAAAGAACTAACTGTTAACCAGAACCGTTTATCGGCAGTCATCGGTGGCCATGCTAACTAGCATTAGCATTCACAATAAGCTCTGCTAGCTGCAGTGTATCAGAGATCAAGGGCTGGGGATGAGCAGCGCCACAAGGAGGGTGATTGAGAGCGTTAATACCCCAAAACAGGACCAGTTAGGTTAACTGGTCTTTAAATAGTCCTTTATTTAAATGAGAAAGTATTAAACCTCCTACCTAAACTTTTCCTACCCAAGTGGAAGCCTCGTTCTTTCTCTTTGTCTCACAACAGGACAGCACTCTCAGTCCCGCCCTGATCCCCTGTTTTTACCCCATGAGCCTCGTCTTAATTGGGTTACCTCCATTACATCCTCTCCCTCCTCTGGAGAAGGAGTAAGCTGTCTGTTTCTGGATTAGGTCGGGGGGAGCCACTCCCAGAGACCCCGGTTCCTCCAAATAACTTTTAAATCAGGCACCATCTGAACCGCCCTGCTCCCTAACTAACCCTGAAGGACACTTAGTCAAATACAGTTTGAGGCTAAAAGCGTTTCTGTTGTATGGAAATGAACCCAACCGGTGTGTGAGGAGAAGCCCAAACATTTAGCCATTTAGCTCAGTAGATACAGCTCACACACACACACAAACATTGATTTCAAAGTCCAGTGTTCATCAGCATGATGGTCATGTTCTCCTGTAATAATGGGTGAGTGAGCCGCGCTGTTGTGCAGTAAATCTCTGCGTTGGCAGAGCTTTTATGTTGACATACACAGACAGGAAAGGATGGGCTTTTTAATCCATGCTGTAATGAAATATCTCTAACTAAACAAGTCTTCATCCTTTGCTGCATTTAAAGGCAGGGTGGGATCGATAAAGTCGCTTTCTTTCTGTGCAAAGTAGCTTTTGCAATCAGAACATGGACTGGCTGTTTTTTATGCTGGCAAAGTAAAGCTACTTACAGTAATCACAAATTAGACAATAAATATGTTCCTACCAGAGGTGGGTAGTAACTAGTTACACTTACGTGAGTAACTTTTTTGGGGAAAAAAAATATGTCTAGAAGTATTTTTACTAAGTTTTCCCTTACTTCTTATTTGAGTTATTTTATTCAGAGACATGTCTACTCTTGGGCCTTGTACATATGTAGCAAATATCTCTGCCACATCGTTTAAAGAAATAATATTACATACAGTATATTACACAGGTTTGCTTTCAGAAAAGTTTTCATCCAATGATCCCGCACAAATCTGGCCTGAGCGTCATTTTAAATGTGCCAGACCCATAGGGGGCAGTGTACCATAAAGCTGATACCTATGTCAGCCAATCAAATAGCTTCAAAACAACCTCAACTTCCTGTTAGGACTTGAACATTGTGCGAGGACATTTGTTTGTGTGTCCGGTCATACTTCGTGTTATTCTTTACATCTGTAAATTTTGCGCATGTGCACAGCGCTGGAGGGCAAAAGACTATGGGGCCCCATAGGGGACATTGGTAGTTATTATTTTTTTGCGTTCCCTTGCTAAAGTATTGCATTCCTACGGAATACCTTAGCTTTACCTCACAATACGTTTGCAAACTTACACAGACATAAACATGCAGTGAATAAATACATTTTCAATCAGTTTTTTGCACCACAGAGTTAAGAATAAACACTGATGCTCTTTAAATGTGCATACATTTGAAATTTTAAATTGACATTTGTGACTGTTTACAAAATAGACCAGCAAATATTGCAGTAAGCATATTGCAAGGTAACACAAAGGTATTGCAATAGAACGCAAAAGAAAGCATTTTTCTCATGTCCTCTAGAGCGCTCCTTAAAAGACGATTCTTTTACTTGCCTTTCAAACAAAATGAAACTTTGAGATGTACAGTACAGACCAAAAGTTTGGACACCCCTTTTAATTCAATGAGTTTCCTTTATTTTCATGACTATTGACATTGTAGATTCACACTGAAGGCATCAAAACTATGAATAACATGTGGAAATATGCACTAAACAAAAAAGTGTAAAACAACTGAAAATACCCCTTATATTGTAGTTTCTTCAAAGTAGCAACCTTTTGCTGTGATTACTGCTTTGCGCACACTCTGCATTTTCTTGATGAGTTTCAAGAGGTCGTCACCTGAAATGGTTTTCACTTCATAGGTCAACCTGCCCTGTCAGGTTAATAAGTGGGATTTCTTGCCTTATAAATAGTCATGAAAATAAAGAAAACCCATTGAATTAGAAGGTGTGTCCAAACTTTTGGTCTGTACTGTAGGTGTTATTAATGTATTGCAGTGTGCCACAACAAAGGGAAAAATAATGCAGAAAAAATGTTCAAGAATGACTTAAAACCTCTCAGATTCTTCTTTTTCTCCCTGTTGAGTATATCGATATATTGACGTATTATTTGTCATAGACTGTTTCCCACGTAGCCACACAAACACAGATACAGAGTTTTATTAAATCTTCACTTTGGTTGGAGTTTAAAAATAATAAATTTTAGTTGTATAAAACTGAGTTTTTGTGTGGATGAAAGACGAAAATGCATAGAAATGTTCTAGTTTTCCCACATGTCTGCCTACATGTGGGCTCGCCCTGACATCAGGATACTCTACCAATGAAAGTACAAGTAACTTCCCTGAAAGAAGAACAAGCTTGTTTTAACCAAACGCAAAGATATATACAGTAGATCAGACACTCAGAACTTCATCTGCCTGGTTTTTTAATGATCTCTAGTCTCTAAATACGTTTCCTTTCTGGTATGTCTTGGCTAAGTGCACAGCTTTGGTTCGGTCTCCTCCAATTAGACCAGCTTCAGATAAATTGTGACACTAAACCAGTTTCTCAGTTTTCTCCCGGGGTTTCTTGAAAATCTGTCGTGTAATTTCTTGGAGAGTTTTCATTCGCTCCAGCAGCCAATCAAGAGCGTGGGATGACTGTGGGACGGTTGCCATTCTTCAGCTGCAGCTCTTTGACTGGGCAGTGCTCACTTTTATTCTTGTCTGGCATCACTACTAAAGACAAACCCTCTGAAATATCTTTGGTTTTCTCCCATCTAAAAGCTACACATATTCATGGCTGTACTGTCAATTCTTTAAAAATATTTTGGTGTGGACATCTATAGATGGATTTCTGTTTTTCTGTTGTTTTTCTACTTTTTAATTTTTTTTTTTTTTTACCATTGGAGCAAATACAAAGGTAGATTGATCTGAAGATTTTATTTGTGGTGTTACCTGAGACTAAAAGCCAGTGTCTGTGACAGACTAACGACTATTTGACTGTGACTGAAGTCGTTTTTGTGGGTCTGTCAGGATTTATTGCCAGTTTAGCTAAAGACAACATGAAGGATGAACAGTTTTTACCAAAATGTTATTGTTGGCAAAATTCATCGGGACTGTAATCTTTTTTTAATCGCCATTCCATTTCCAAATCCTTGCATACAAAGATTGTACTTTTGTTTTTTTGTTTTTTTAAATAAATGGAGACAGAAAACCGCCAGTCTAAAGATAAGTTTGAAACTGTTTGGATTGAATTAGCTACAAAATTCAAAGTGAAAAAAGAGCAAAAATGATTTAGCTCATATTTTTCTTAGCTTTAGAGTTACTATTCTATATTTTAATTGGCTTTTAGAAGAATAACATAAAAACTTTCTGTTGTGAAAGTTAAGGAAAACAAGCTCTTGCTGCAAGGTCAAATGGAAATAGACTCTGTACCCAGAAAAAGTTGTTTTTCTCCTTGAATTCAAACCAGAAAACATTTTCTTATTTGTGATGCAATACACATTTTTACATATATATATATATATATATATATATATATATATATATAGACTATATATATAGACTATATATATATATATATATATGTATATATATATATATATATACATATATGTGTGTGGGTGGTGAGGGGGTGTGTTGTGTTTAATATTTTTAAGTTTAAAAAGATGACCCAGAAAAATAAAAAGCTGTTTGGTCTCCTTGTCTTCTTGTTTTTTAACAGATAAAATGACTTTTCTATGGCAACGCTTTGTTGTGCTGTTGATAAGAATATCTAGTTTTGGAAACTTTATGGTGGTTGGGCCTATCAGTTAAAGTAAACACAGGCTGGTCTTTCTTTATCCGTGTCTGGGTGCCTGGGAATGCCTCCGACGGGCTTGTCTTGCATGCTGGAGGAGGTGTGCAGCTGTTGGCTCCAGTTGTCCATGTGGGATTAGTGCGTTTGCCTGAGTGATAGTCGGCCATGACAGCCATATAATCTAATGTATTGGCTCATTGTTTTCATTAAAGAGAGTGTGCTGTTTGATCCCGGTAGAATTATAACGCTGCTGCCCCTTAACTTTCAGGCATATGTCAGCTAATTCAGCCGGCGCGCAGGTCAGTGTGTGGAGCAATCAAATCCCACCTTCCAGATATTTAATCTGCTTACTTTAACTGAGCTTCTGTCTACATTGAGCAGTGTCTGTTATCGCACACAGAAGACTAAAGCTGTAAATAATAAAAGGTTAATAATAATAAAGGTTCACAGTTATAATCCTTGTCCTGTTTGTTTAGGTTTGAGCAGGAAAAATGTCTAACGAAGCTCAAGGAATTTTAGTTAGTTTTTTTTTTTTTTTTTGTGGATTAACCACAAACGTGTAACATTATTTTTATATACACTCTGACACTAACATGTCTCCACTACACTTTACCGTTGTCGATGCGAGGAGCCGCCGTATTGGATGTCAAAGTTTTCTTTTGAGAAATTCTCTGACTTTTGAGTTTTGCCCCGGAGGTTCTAATTGATTTTCTGTCTCAGAAGTCAGATTTTTCCAATTCTGGCTAAAAATGAAATGTATGTTTAATATCTCCTCTGAGAATGTTTCCACCCAACTTCCAAAAGTTTTGAGCAAACTTTTAAACTCTGTTAGATGCTCATATAAAATTTCTGTTCAATGTAAGTAAACATTTATATTTATCTTCAAATTGACCTGTAAGGCTTTATGATATTTGGTCTGGTCCTGTGGACCCAAACATCATTGTAAGTGTGTAGGGGGGGTGTCAAGTGTGTGGTCATCAATTTTATTTTTCTGAATTACATTCTTCACAGAAAATGACCCAAGGCCAACGAGTCTCAGGTTAAAAAAAAACCAAACTTTTATTTGTTTTGTTATTATAAAAAGTGAAAACCGGTCCCACACACCCGAACAGATAAGATGTTGCAAAGAAAGAGGAAAAAAAAAAGTGAATTAGCCAAATCTACTGGTTTGGAATGAATTATCTATATATATTAGAATGAATGTAATTTTGTCTAATGTTGTCGTTACGTATGGCTGTAACAATTAGGAACCAGATGCTCCTAACTCGCTTGGACCAAATGATAAACAGAGAACCCTCCCCTGAAGGTTTGGACTGAAGTTTTTCTTTTTCAAGTTTTGTCCCTCTGGTAAGGCAGAGGCTCACCAGTGAATGGGAATGTCCGCGATGTCAACTTATTTGACAAGAGTGCTTCCATCTCTCCTTTAGCGCTTAAACTCTTTCAGAAAATACAAAAACCACCCCAATCGTGTGTAAAAACGTTTTAGCGAAATTGATAGTCGTTTCAAATTTTGCTGTTTCCATCAACTGTTTCTTACTCATACGCATAAAATAAGATGGAAACGTTGCTGATGTTAAGCTTATTTTCTATATTTCACTTGTGGTTCACACTAAATTAAATGTGTTATATAACTTTAATAAATAGAGTTTATCAGCAGGAGGTTTCTTATTTTGGTTTGATGAGTGGTCATAATTCTTCACATTTTCCCCAAATGTGAGAGCAGTGTCAAAGTAAATATGCAATTAAATTACAACATAGGGAAGATTTGAGTCTTAATTTCTTTGAAAACAAATTTAAAAGCATTCATTTTATTTGGTACAAATTGGCAAAGAGAACAACTGATCAGTTTAACCCGCCTTGTCGTTTGTTTTTTGCTGTGTGTTTTAAGCGGATCATCAGATGTTCTGAATCATGTTTTAGGAAAATCAAAGAAACAGTGTTTAGCTGGCAGGAGCAGAACTGACAGCCACCCTCATGCCTGCGTTAAAGGCGGCTTGTCTTGCATGTGTAGGTTTGAAGTCTGACTGGGGCTTTTAGACCCAGCAGCTGCTTCTGTAGTTTGATCCAAACCCTTCTGGGAGGGAATTTCTTCCCTATTGACTATCTTTCTGGTGCTGAAGAGCTGCTTGAAACATCCTCGACTCGCTATCCTCAGAGCATATCTTCCGACTTTACGAGATTGGAGACGGTTATTTAAACGCACTCAGGAAAAAACGCAAACAGCTAACGAGAAAGCTGGTGTTCTGGTCTCAGAAATGTGCTCCGTGTCTCCTGTAACAGAAATGATTTTGTTTTTGTCTGTTTTGCTGAGCAGTGCTTAGAGGCCTGTGCATCTGAATCACAGGTATTGAATTTGGCTGCCCTGCATGCACAGGATTGATTATTTCTGCGCAGCAGTTTGAAAGGGTTTTTGAAGTATGCAGAGGCAAGTTTTTACTGGCCTTGATCCTCCCACTAGCTTGATTTTTTAAATAGGTATTTCTAATGAATGCTTATTTCGCAAACATTATGCTTTATATACACGTCATATATATTATATATATTATACTTAGAATTCCTATTTGCACTTTCTGAGCCATTTGAAAGAAGGTTTGTTTAAATTTGTTTTTACATGTTTGACCAAGATTTTGTCAGTTTCAGTTTGTTTTTTATTTTACATTGTCTGTTATACTCCCAATTGCCCTGACTGAACAAATTCAAGTTTTCCATGTTGGATGAAATTTGTGAAGTTGTGGGTGTATTTAACTAAGCTGTACTGGTGAAAAGTTATCAAATACACTTTTACTTCAGTACATTTATGTCTTTCTTTAGAAAAAGAAATGTTTAAAGTCAGTTCAGCTGTTTTTCTGTATCTGATTGGAATTGGCATATATTAAATCTCAGTCATTGGTGTCACAAGTAAAGAAAGTCTGACCATTTGAAATGAATCACTGCAATAAATGTACTTTCCAATAAAGAGATAATGAAGAAGCAAGTAGAATTTGCATTATTTTGTGAATTATACGTGAAACATCTTGCATATGAAGAATAATATTTGTGAAAAAGTAGATTAAATCAGGGATGTGTTCATGTTAATGAAAGAGAGGAGTCTCTTTCTTTGTTTTAAAACAAGACGTTCATTAGCCGTGCTTCAGTCCTCAGCAGATCTGGCAATTTGTCTCTGAACTATGCCCAGGCAAAATTGGCCATCTGCACATGATGTCCCTTCATATTTAGAAGGCCCATCTGTAAGGACACATGGCACTCTCCTGGGCCGGGGTCCAAGTGTTGGCAGAGGCCCCGCCGGAGCCAAAGGGGCAGGGGAAAAACACCCTCCAGTGAGAAGCTGTTCCTTCCTCTTTTCCCCACTTTTCTTCGGTCTGCAGAGCCTAAACAGCAGCTGCTCACACCTGACGCCCAAAACCTCGGACGGACCACATTCTGCAGGGTGGGGGGCAAGACCGGATTCACGTTACAAAGAAATTATACAAAAGGTCTTCGCCTGCCTCCCGCCTTTTCCAAGTCTTAGTTCCCTCCCCCCCTCACCACCACCACATCGTGTCTCCCGAGGCACCTCTCTCATGCCCCACGTCTTTGTTGTGTTTTTGTTTTCTGAGTGTCGTGGACGGAGCCTGGGAATATTTACTCTTCCTCGTAGACAACAGTTCTTTCAGGAACAGCAGGAGTGCACATGTAGCTGCAAGAGAACCACAGTTTTAATTTTTAAACTAGTTTTCAATAAGAGTTAGTTTTATTTAAACATATTTTTAGATGTTACCATGCCTTGCTCTGCAGTTTCTAGCTTCTTGTGCAAATATCTCAGTAAACTTAAAATAAGACAAAGCTAACTTACAAGTAACTTTTCAGCAATATAAAAGTTACTTGTATATTGTAACTTTAATTTGATGAGAATTATTGATTTCCATCAAATTATTGATGAAAAAGTACTAGTTCTGTTAGTAAATTATTTCACTTATAACAAGACATTTTTCCCATGTTATAAGTGAAATAATCTTCCAATGAAATTACCGTATTCTTCGGACTATTAGCCGCTACTTTCCCCCCACGCTTTGAACCAGGCGGCTTTTAACCTGGTGCGACTTTCCCGTGGATTTTTCTTCAACCACCAGGGGGCTCTTTAGCAGGAAGTGAATCATTGGAAGTCAAAATTGGAAACCAAAGAAGAAAGTGCTGATTTTCATTTAGACCAAGCACATTCTAGCAACAGGCATGATGGAGAAATGTTTTCAAACTCATAACCCCTCATCATGGAAACAACACGAAGAAGTTCATATGATGCAGCTTTTAAGTTGAAGGCCATCAATCTGGTGGTACAGATCAATAGCCGCTGCACGTATTAAGCTCGACGTGAACGAATCCATGGTTCGGCGTTGGAGACGCAGGGCTTCGTGCTTAATATCAGGTTTATTAAGGACACAGCCCTCTGCTGTGTCCTTGTGGAAAACCGAGAGCAGCGGAGATACCAGCGGCTAATAGGCCGGTGCGTCTTGAATATGTATGTTTTCCAGTTTTTAAAAAAAACTGTGGGTGTGGCTTTTAGTAAGGTGCGCTTTATAGTCTGGAAAATACGGTAGTACTTTTTAAAAAAATCAGTATTAAGGAATTATTTACTTAAAACAAAGTCCTGTAAGATAGGTATTTCAAGTCTACTTGCAATAAGCTTGATCAAAATTAGATAAGACATTATCTAGTTACATAACTAAATAATAAGGTCGAAGAGACAGTGAAATGTTTTTATCTAAAAAAAATAACGAGGGAGAGGTCAATAGGTTAGCTATGCTAGCTTGACTTTGACAACCTTCACTTGTAGATCTGCTGCAGAAAAATGAGGTGGCCCACAAACCATCTCTCTGCCAGATCATCAGTAAAGCAGCTGTTTAAATTAACTACTGAACCACTGCTGTGTTCACTTATTAATAATCGCAAAATAAACATCAAGCCTGAAAACATTTAACTGTAATGTGTCCTTTGTGTGGAAAATGTTTGCGTGTTTTTTGCCGTTGGATCCCAATACTTGAACGTAATCTCTATGTCAGCTAATATGGAGCTGTTGTCAGTCAGTTGCTACGGCAACGGCTTTGTGTAGCCGACACGGAAAAAAGAAGAATATGAGTGGTTTTGAATTGTTCTTCAGAGGTTTTTCTCTTTGCTGTAGGACACCGCACTAAATGAATAATACATGCATCTCCAGGTTACAGTCTGCTAGCGGATTTGATTCGTCTTTTTGCCCTCCAGCGTTGTGCGTGTACGTAAAACTTCCTGTTGCAGACATTAAAATGCTGTAGTGGCCTGTACATCTAGTGTTGCTTCCAGAAAAAATCCTACAGATTCCCAACAATACTAGGTCTGATTACGTCACCTGGAGCGTTGCATCATTCGGTCAAAGTTACCCATTAATCAGTTAAGCTGTAAAAAAAGCCTCCTGTTGAACTCTGTTAGCTGCAGAGTGGAAACCTCAGAGACCTCTTTTCTTCCTTCGGGCCTGTTTGAAATGTGACCACAGGACTATGTCACTGCTAAGAGCTTATGCTAGTATCTTCAAGCATGTTCTCTGGTAATGTATGCAAGATAAATCTCCTCTGCAAACAATGCACATGCCACAGAGCTTCTCCAGTAATTGCACGAGGCGTCCCCTCAGGCCTCGTCATTGTTCAGAGGAATGCCACGTTCTCTGATTACTTTTGTTGCTGGGTTGTGTGTCAAACTGCCAAGTCATGTGTGTCACTGTCTCACACTCAGAAAAGCCTCAAGAGCTTGCAAAAAATAGATGTTGTGCTGCATGTCATCCATCACTGCGGTTAAGTTGGGAAGTGATATCATGGTATGATGGATTTATGAAAATAGCAAACATGGCAGGTATTCTTCGTGTCTCCCTGATGTTTATGGGTCAAAGAGTGCAGAGGCTGCTTTCACAGAATATGAGACAAGAACAGAAAACACTCAGATTACAGGTCATGCCTGAACGATTTAATTCATTTTGAGTTTCCTCTAGACGAGTGAGGTCCAAACTAATCACAGGCTGCAAAAAGTTATAGTTTTTACAAATTTTAATATGCAAAAATACTTGCTAAACAATAAACGAAACACTCATGCTTCAATTGCAACAAAGTAGTAATTTTTTTTTTTGCAAAAAAAAAAAGGGGATCATTCCCTAAACATTTGCTTAACATTAAACATCAAATAGTTGCAGACCTAAATCATACAACTTCTACAGGTTTTTTTGGATCCATTGTTTTCTGATTTTTTTTTATCTAGAAAAAGTTTAGCCTATTTTCAGCCCCAGGAAAATAAACTCAAATTTCTACCTTCAAATGTAATGAAAAGGGCCGGTCAAGTCTGCTTCCGAGTACAAGTTTCCTGATTTATGCTGTCCCGTTTCCCCTGAAGGCAACGTGGCTAATAAAAGATAAATATTTTGTGCTATTCTTAATATTTTCCAAGATTGATCTTTTTCAGCAGAAATTTTGCTTCAATACTTTTTAAAAACTTCCCAGCAGCAGTTTGGACCAAGGTTATAATCGTTTTTCAGTCTAGTTTACCTTTGTTGGTACTTTTTGTTTGTCTAAATCAGTTAGTTTGAACTAGTTTTTAGAGTGTATTTGCTACTTTTTATTAGTTATAATTAGTTAAATATTGCTTATTTTCAGTTTAGTTTTTATTAGTCATAGCAAAATAGTCAATTTAGTTTTGGTTAATGTTGAGTTGCAGAATTCAAAAAAGTCGTAATATTGTGTTGTGAACTTGTGTCTGACTGGGTAATAAATACTCAACAGAAGATACTATTTTAAAAATATTTATTCAATTATTGTTGAAAAACCAACAGATTCTGATGTTTTATCCCAGCTTCTGCTGTCGCCATCGTGCGGACTGGCGCAGGTGTTTCCAGGCGGAGAACGAAGTACCGTAATCTGCTGACAGCTGACTTAAACTGCTTGAGTGGGGAAAAAATATCAATTAATTTCACATCAGTTCGAAAGGCCAATAAATAAATTCATAGACACAAAAACAAAAGATATAATATGTATAATTTCAGTATGTTTCAGTTAGTTTTACAAACGCATGATACAGTTCCGGTTAGTTGTAGTTTCTCTCCATTAATGACCATTTTTATTTATTTCAGTTAATGAAAATGTTTTTCCAATTTCAGTTTTCATTATTTCATTAGTTTCAGTTAACTTTGTTAACCTTGCTTTGGACACCACCGCTTTGGACAATGGCAGGTTAAGTTAGACTGGCCAAATTTCATGCTTTCGAGGGGGAAACCCTGCAAACAAAACAGAGGAAACGAATCTTTTGCTTCAATTTCAAGTTTTTAGCCGACATTCAGTTTTGGTCTCTCCTTCCCTGGAGATAAAACGACGTCGCTCCTCCATTCTGGCGGAGCTCCAGCTGCCTGAAACATAGACTTGCGTGCAGCCACATCTGTTGAGCTGAAATGAAATGTGTGTGAATGCAGGCTGTCTTTGATGGCTGGAGCGACGTGTCTGTGCTGGGTGTGTGCATGAATATTCACGACGACCCTGGGGCTCACCAGACCCTCCGTCATGGTGTTTGTCTCCTGCTAATGGGCTGTGCCATGCGCTGAGCCTGGCGCGCAGCTGGCACTTTCTGAACCACGCAAAATTAGCTGCTTCAAACCAACCAGCTTATTGGAGAATTTCACGGATTTCCGGAGAATTTAAAGCATGAAATTTGCACATTAGTCTATTTCAATATGGCACACCGTGGAAAACAAAGTTTGTTTAATGTTATGCATATTGTAGGAACATTGTTTCTCAGCAATAAATGGTAGCAACTCACATTTCATGGTTGAAGTGGAGCTCTGCCCTTTAGCCAATTAAAGATCCAGACTAATTGTTTCTGTCTTTTCTGCTGTTCAGTTAGTGGTTGCAAGGCATTTGTTTGGCAGATTCCCCAGAGGAACAATCTCTTGGTTTAATCGTCCCTCAGGAGCAACAAGAGGGGCAGAAAATCTGCCCCGCCGGGGGAAAACAGCAGCTACTGTTGATCCAATCCTGGAATCTGATGGAATGTTTTCACTCCGTTTACATCTTTGCATGAGGTGGACTAACAATATTTATCCCCAATGTTTATTTAAAGTGCCACAATCAGGAAAATATTTAGAATTTCATATTTTAAATTCTATTTAAATGTGTTCTTTAAATAAAAGATTAGGGGTGAGTGATTGAGGTAATTTGTGGTCCTACTGTCATAACGATAAGGATTATGTTTTAAAAAACGATTTATTACTTATTTTCAAACACAAATACTTCTCTTGAAAAACATTTCCATTTGAAACAGGCTATTTATGTCACTAAGCTGCACACAGTAACTGCATTTAATAATATTTTCAAATTTAATTATATTTATTGATAATTTTGTGGAACAAATAGTGGAGAAAATGGTAAAAATACAATTTCAGATATTACAGTCAGTGCTGTTTTTAATTTAACATCATTAACTGAAATTTATCGAAACAACGATAAGTCAATATTATCATGAAGTTAAGAAATTTTTTTTCAATAAATGATAAACAATATGATAATTGGCCACCGCTAAGCTGCATACTATATTAATCTTTCAGTAACATAGAAAATATATATATATATATATATATATAAAATAAATATAAAAGTTATTAAGAATGGAATTCAGTAAGTGCTAAAAGCTCATAAAATAGTTTTGTTGTTTATTTTCTTCATTTATCTTATTCTGGAGGCCATCATGTATTAATTTAAAATATCATTGTGGTTTTTTACCAAACAGACGCTAACATCTGATTGGTTGCATCAGATGCAACGTGATTGGTCTGCAGATGTCAACTGCAGACCAATCACGTTGCATATAGTACTGACTTTAACTGGAAAATCTAATTTATATGCAGCGGTGGGATATAATTAAATGACATAAATACTTCAATATGTACAGTATAAACTGTATATGTTATCACATCTGATAAATATGAATTTACTAAATTCTGATATTTATCAAAATAAATGATTGATATTTCTGAATTTCCAATGTTATTAGAATTTTAATGTAAATTAAATATTTATATATTGTTTAGTGCTTTGCGGCAAATTTTACCGTAAATATTTTACTTCCACACATGTGAAATGAGTGTAAAAAAATCTTCAAATGAATCAAACTCATAATCTGAACGTGAAAATATATGACTTATGCAACATTTTAATTTGAGTATATTTATTTAATGTGTAAAAGAATATAAAATATAATAAAATAAAGCAATGGTTACACAAATCTTTTCCACTAAGGCTAGGCAATGTATATTTCAGCTTTAATAAGTAATCTTATGTTTGTTTAGTTCATAGGTATGGCATGATCAGTCTCTCTTAACCACTCTTCAAAACGGGAAAGAAGAGAGAACACAGCAGGATGGTAAAAGAAGCAAAAACAAAATCTCACCCAGTGGTTATCAAATCTTCAAAATAGGTTATTTTAGGGCTTTTGTTGCCATATTTAGCAGAGGAGGCTGTCTCTGACGAAACTCCAGGCCTTGTTTTGCTTCTTACTGGCTTTTCAGACCAGCTTTGCCAGCATCAAGAAGAAGAAGAAGTTGACCTTTTACTCCCAGCTAAGCAATCTTAGCTGCGGTGTAAACAGATGAGACAATAGCAAATAAACACTTACCTGACACTTATCTTAGCAATCAGTCGCCGAGGGTTAACGTGAGCTGGTGAGTTTTTTGCTGGCACCCCCACACAGATGTCATTCTCTGTTTCAACTGCTTCTCGATCAGATTTAAAGGACAATGAGGGCAGAAAAAGAAGAAAGAAGGAGACTCATGGTGTTTTCACACCTGATAGTCTGGCAGATTCAATTTGATTGGGGACCAAAATTGCAACATTTCATTTTCGTTGATAAGATTCTCTTTCACACTGCACTGTGTCAAACCAAACTGCACCAGAGTTCACTTCAACAGTACCGACACCTAGGCCTAAATTATTGCTTATTTATAGCGATAAGCAATAAATCAATTAACCGCGTGATCAATTAAAACAAACTCCGTAATTTATATTTGCAAGATTTATTTATTTATTTTTTCTCTCGTTCTATTAAAAACTGGATGACAAAAGTTTTCAGTCTGGAGTTTTGGTCTCATCTAGTCCTTTTCTTTTGGAAGGACAATTTTGTTTACACAGGCTTCATAGTTCATGTAATTTGTTATTTCTGTTGTTTGGTTGATTTATTTTTGGATATTTAAGATGTCTTCCAGTTCCAGTGTTAAATATTTGTTTAAATGTAAATTTTTGAGAATGTGTTCTTGTGTTGTTATGCCATTACCATCATATTACTTGAAATTAGTCTCAAATAAAAGTCTCATTGCTTATCGCAGTAGCTTCTACGACAGTTTTGTGTACGTATTCAGACCTCCACAACCGGACTTTCTAGGCAAACGGACTGGAGTTTGATTAAAGATTACTAAACAAGGCTTGTGGGAATGACCACAGAGACATTTGAAGAGATCAAGACAAGACCCACCAATTTCAGGAAGAAATTTCTGACTCTGGAGGAAAACCTGAGCTGGTAACCCAGTGAATGGTGGTAGGTCTTCCTATTGTCTGGGAACTGAATTATTCCTTCAGAAACACAAGGTTTGCATGAATAAGAATGAGAATCTCTCTGCATTTTGTCACTCTCTGCTGCGCTGTGAGGAGTCACCGGGCGGACGTGTGGGAGGAAAGTTAGACCGCTTGCAGCATCAAGTCAGTTGAGCTGAATTTAAATGAAACAAGATCAAACCAGTGTGTCTCATTCCAAGTGAATACAAAGACCTCAGCAGTTTGCCGGCTGAATAACAGCAGCTTTCTGTGGAGGGAGATGTTTGGTTAAAGCAGAGTCTTAATGGTGAGCGCTTTGTTGTGTGATGTCACAAGTCCTGACATGATAACAGGCTTTGTTGGCTGGACGGCAACATCAGAGTGGAAGAAAGGATTGATCAGGGAGCCGTGGTGAAGAGTCGACTTTTAGGGCACTTTGGTGCTTGCCAGAGACGGCCAGCGTCTTTTGAAGATGTTTCTGATGAAAGCTGTAACGTGATCCACCTCCTCAGCTCGAGTTTTGGGACAGGAATCCGCCCAAGGGAGGGGGCTTCTTCTGCAACTGCAATTTAAGAATAAACCCATGTCAATCCTGAAAGCTAACATAATCCCAAAGGGAGGGAAAAAAGTTGAATAAACAATTGGTTTAGCATCATAAAGATAAAGCCTGTGGCTAAGTTGTGTTGGTACAAATCAGCTTGTTGTATTTGTTTTTTTACCGAGTCGCATAACCAGATTAGTGCTGTGAAAAAAGGATTTACCTGCTTGCACATTTCTTCTGTCATGTCTGTGGCTGTAATTTACAGCTTCACTCCATAAACTGGGATAAATATTCACAATAAATGGGTAACAAACGGACTTTTTACAGAGAAAATATGATCGACATGGAACAAAGAAGAAATGGCATCAGTCGAGATTAACGTAGCTGGAAAATGTTCAACTTAATAAACAACTTGAATGAAACCCAAATGAACACATCATGCATCCCTCTGTGGAAGCCAAAACAACAAACAAATTCAAATTAATCTTTGTTATCAGAGGCAAACTGTTCTTGTGACCAAAACAATATTCATCAGGCATTTGTTTTTTTGCAGAGACTGTGCTGAATGTTAATGATTCACAATGTTCCTCACTAGTCCTCTGTTTCTACAACAGGTCAAATATATTTTTAATTATTTTATATTTTATTTTTGCATTTGTTCTTTAGTTTATATTGACAAATAGTTCTTGATTTGGTTTTGGTTACATGCCTGGCAATAAATCAATGCAATCTACACAAGCACTTTTCTCTCGCAATTTTCCATTTCTCTTTTATTTCCCATAATTAACAACAATCTAATTATCATCTGCAGCCTCCCCACCTTGAGTTGAGCCTTTGTAATTTTGTTACTTTGACAAAGAATTGGACAATGTTTTGTTTTAAGTGAAATAATCTCCCAGTGGAACTAGAATGTTTTCATCAATACTAAGGAGTTACTTACTTAAAACAAGCTGTTATAATTTGTTGTAAATTAGTTTTGCCTCATGTAAAGTGTACTAAGATGTTTCCACTACAAACTATACCAAAAATATTTGGTAAGGTTTTGTGTTTTTGCAGTGCAAATGCTATTTTCATACGAACTCTGGACTTAAAAGTCAACTGTCCCATTATAACGGACCCGTACTTGAATGAACTATAGATTTTTATCCGTTTCATTTCGTGCTTACAGTCTCATCTTTTCAGCTCTTTGAAGCAAAACAAGTCTGGGTCTATTTCTGAGTATCTGCATGGCTTAATCAGAAGTTTCACTGGAAACTTCTGATTAAAGTTCTTATGCTCTTATTTTCAAGTGGGTGAAACGTCTGCTTAAACACACCAGTGAGGATTTGCCTTGTGAGTTCAGTTCCAGGTCTGTTTCTTTTTCTTAACGTTAGTTTGCATTTAGTGTTTTTCCAGCTTGGGGGCTCTTCTGAGATCAGTACACTGCTGTTATTCATTCTCCTGATGCATCAGGGTTTACATGCACATCAATACGCTGCTATTAACCTGATTAAAGCTGTAGTCTGGATAAAACACTGACATGTTAACAGCATTTCTTGATTGCATTAGCACAGGGGTGTTCAATTGAGATCCAAGGAGAACTCAAAAACACTGCAGGAAGTAACTGCTACAGGTATTTATTCAACGTTGCTCTTAGATATTTTATGTTCTCTGCTCTTTGCCCAGATTTTGGTGGGTTTGAATGATTGCATCATTTCATTGCACCACTTTAGATTGCTTTTAGTGCCCTTTATGTGTTTTAAACTTGCCATTGAATAGAACAGAAATGAAATGTTTTCAGAAGCTGATTGCACTACATTTTTTATAGTTCATTAACTTTAAACTGAACAAATTAAACAAACTAAACAAAGAGTGATCTTTGTTTTTGTGTGCAGACAAAATTTAAACTTGGATGATCACATTGATCATCAAATGAATGTGAATAAAATCAACCAACGTTTCAATTAAATGAATAAAATAAAATGTATGCTTCTGCTTTCAGAATTTGTGGAAGCGGATAGAGCAAATGCTTTTTTCAAAGTTATTTTTTGGAGCTTTAAACCAGCTGCCTTTCATGTTTTGACAGTTTAGGTTAAAAGATACAAATTAAGGCAACAGCAAAATTGTGTTGTTACAAACGTTCTTAGACTTTAGAGGCACTTTCATGTTGCTTCAGAGTAGTTGTGGGCACCACTAATGTAAAAGTTAGCTGTGCTAATCCTAAAGCACTAATCAATAACATTATTTCCGCTAAAGTGCCAAGCCAACATGGTTAGCGGAAGCTAATGTTAGTGCACTAAAGGACTGATTTCCACCATATTGGTATACATATGTCAGTAGTACATGTTGTACTATGTAGCATATCATCCTCAACAGGGTCAGATTTGTAATTACACAGCTCCCTGTACAGTTTATGCTTCAGGAAGTGATTCTGTGGAACAGGCCTTCCACTTATTGTTTCATTTCTTTTTATAGCAGTTAGGTTTTGCTAACCTTTTTGGCAGGACTACAGTAGAATTTAAGCTTTTTACTGTAGAACAATGATGCATTCTGGGAACAGAATAAACATCACGCACTTGAAAATAAGAGCATGAATATAAACAACTAACCAAAACTTCAACACATGTTGAACTTTACTCAACTGAAAGTGTACAAAACAGCCAAGAAGCTAAGCGTGCTAAATGTTTGTAGAGTTAACCAAAAACGCTAATACATGAAAACTTAGCTCTGCTATTAGCATGTTAGCGTGCCCACCGCTGTTTCAGATTGTAACTGCGGTGGAAAAAAAAAACACAAGTTACGGCTGTGAGACACCATGGTTGTAATCCCAACTTCTCTTCCATAGTTTGCTCCAAAAGTAAAATATTGGTTGGATAAATTTATTTCAAGTTTGATTATTTGAAGTTATGCTTTTCAGTAGAGTTATAAAGTGTATTTCCTCTGACAGAGGCATCAGTTTAGTTTTATTGTTCCATTTCTTTTTAATCACATGTTGTTCCATATTTTTCCATTTGTTGGTAAGAAGTCTCACCTTACCGAGCCAAAGCCATAGAAAAGCCTTTCCAGACTGATGTGAGTAGCTTTTTCATCTGTTCTTCAGTTTCTGTAGATCGGAGCATGTTGTGTTGTGTTTTGAGGACTTTTTGCCTGCTTCGATGGTCAGATATTTTGTTTTTAAGTGAGAACTTGGCTCTACAGAATCTCCAGTAAGTTGTGTTGGATGTGGCTTGTGAAATTGCAACCTAGCTTACCAAAAAATGTGGTTCATCCCAATTTATTTAGGATTTAACAAGGGAGATTTTTTTAACTGCATTTCTCTTTATTCTGGATATTTTTGTTTGACATTGAAATTGGTTTGATTATCTGAAACTGCTGAAAAGATACAAAAGCAGATCACTCTCTGTGTAACAGAAAATTTCAGACTATAAAGTGGTTTATCAGTCTTTTGTGTCTTGCAAAGTCACCTCTCCTGCCTGTTCTCTGTAAAAGTTGCTAATAATGTCATAAAAACATGTGAGTTCAGCTTTAAGATCCCTCTGGAGAGGGGATTAACCCCATGTTTAATTTTCTGCATGTCATACTTATCTAATATTCAGTGCTATTGATGAAACAGACCCCATCCAGACTACCACTTAATAAATAATGGCTGCTTGATCGTCTTACACTCATCAGCTGATCGTTGCAGTTTTATATTGTCACTATAAATCATAAGTAATTGCAAACATGACGCCAAACAAGTGAAACTGTTGTTGGAAACTATTTCTGGAGATATGACAGCAGTATGAACAAGCAGCTCCCTGACATAATGGGATTCTGCAAAGCCCCCTGCAGGGCTGGAGGAGTCATGACGCCATGGGCTTCCTTCACCTCCAGCCAGTTTGGCATCTGCTGCCCAGCAGAGACCGGGAACACGGATATTGACAAGCTTTACAAACACACTGCTGCTTTTTAAGTAGAACATAACAAATGTCAAAAATAACACTGGATGCTTAAGGCACGTTTCACACATTAGTAAGAAACTGTCCTCTTAGTAAGTTCAGTAAAAATAAGTTTTAATGCCACACCTTCTGTTATGGCTTAAATGTCTTAAATTCATGATTTTTTAAAAAATAAAAATGTAAACATGTAAGTCACAGATGCAGCTAGGATGACAAATAGGGGAAAAGATTGATTGGAAGCGTAACTAATAACTTCAACTGAAGTAAGAATGTGACTAGAGTTATAGTTAATCTCACAAGTTGCACATTTTCTTTCTCAATGGTTTTACATTCTTACAAAAACATATTTTGAAATATTAAAAGTGTTATTTTCCAGATTTTTTCCACATTTTTTTATATTTAATAAATATATTTATATATACAATATATGCCACATTTTTATGTTTATGTATACAATATTATAAAATGTTTTAAAAAAATCAAGACAGAAATGTACAGTAGAAAATCAAATTTTTTTAATACCTTTTAAAAATGTCAGAGGTATTAAATTTCATTCATGATGGTGCTCATAAAGGTCTTAGAAAGTCTTAAATTTGATTTTTGTGTCCAAGAGTCTTACTGATGTGTTTCTTTGTTTTGGAATTGTTTTTTTTTTTTTTTAGAGCTGTTTTGGTTTAGCTAAAAGTCTTTCTCTGTCTTAACGTTATTCGCAGGTTTCTACCTGATCAAGATCTCAGTTTATCTCTGAATTAAGTTTTTATTCTTTATTTCATTAAGTTTGAAGTTCATTCCTCTTTGATTTATTTCCACACTTAACATTTTTAAAGACGGGTAGTGAAAAAATAAGAACCACCAAGAGGAATCATGGTATTAGTGAATATTCTGACTTTTAGATGCTTTTCCTCCTCAGAATACAAAAAAGTCACTGCATAACACATTTCCCACAATGCCTTGCTCGCTGGTCTTTCAGAGTCTACATCCTAGTTTTAATATGGTGGGATTCCTCAGAAATGTCTGAAGTCCCCTGGCCAATGCGGCGTTGAAAACTTTTTATAACCGTTTCTGCAAGTTCCCTCGCATTCAGGCGGAGGAAGTCGTGCTGTGAAGAAGTGCTGACGGGGTTACGGCGGCTGAAGCAGCCTCATCTCTGCAAACTGAAAGAGTGACGAAAAATGAGCTGACACTTGAATCAACTTTAATGGACTTCATAACTTCTTAAGCATCGTGAAGTAAACTTATTTTTCCTCTTTTTAAGCTCTGACTCAGCCTTTTCCCACTTATCTAGTCTGCATGTTCTCTTGTTCAGCCTCTGGGGCTTTCATGTGCTGTCTGTGCTCTCAATCTGCCTCAAGCGTTTGCCTCAGGCATTTGATCCCTCTATCATCTGAGGATGGGATCTGTCCTTTACATGCTAAGCACATTATTCTGCTTTATTCACTTAAAAAGCTATATAATAGATAGTTAGAGATATTTATCACTGTCATAGTGTTCTAAATAATGCAGGAAAAAACTTTAAATATTTAGGTTTATGTTTTGTAAAGAAGGTGGCTTAAAGATGCAGATCAGCAGGACATCAAGCTTCATTTCGCTGTAAGTTAACTTGCTAAACTTCACAGACACATAGATTCAACTCAAACTTAAAGGATACCACATCAGGATTCTTATAGACACGTTGCATCATGACATCATGTGCGCAAGATCCTGCCCTGAGCTCCCTGCTGGAGGGCAAAAAACTGCTCGCCGATGATAACTACCTTTGGTTTTAGCTGGCAAGTTGTCAACATAATACGCTAAACCTTAAATCTATATATAAAGGAAAAAGGAACGCATTGTTTGCTACTAATTGTCAACGCTACGACAACTAGAAAACAAGGTCAGTAAAGAGTTTTAATTTTTTTTTTAAATAGCGAAGGAGACAGAAACAGGTCAGTTATGCTAGCTTGACTATGACAACCTTTGCATGCAGATGTGCTGCAGAATTTGGCGTGTTTTGATTCAGTTAACCTACTCTGACATCATCAGTATCATCAGATCATCAGTAGATCAGTTTGTTTAAATGAGGTAATCAGCCACTGCTGTGTTCTGATGATCCCTTACTAATAATCGCAAGATAAACATCAACCTGAAAACATAAAACTGTTACAGTGTTGATTACTGATACAATAGCGGAGCTTTTGTCAGCCAATTGCTATGGTAACGGGTTGGTGTGAAATGTACCCGACACAGAGAGCAAGGAAAAAGAAGAATATGAGTGGGTTTAAGTTATTCTTCGATGTGTTTTCTGAGTTTTCTCCCCCTTTGCTGTGACCCCACTAAATAAACTAAATGAATAATGGCTCCATCTCCAGGTTTCATTTTGCTGCCAGATCTGTTCTACTGCTATGGATGGCAAGTTAAAGATGACATGCATGACATTTCCTAATATAAGCAATATCATGGAGCGTCTCTATAGAGGAAAAAAGTATGGAAAAGTATGAAATTTGAGAATAATTTTTCAGGTTTTAGATACGGAAAATAGTTTTGGTTTCCTGTCACCTTGTTCACATGATGAATTTGTAGAGATAAGTCGTTCGCACTTGTTGCTTTTTATGTTTTTTTTTATATGCAGATATATTTGGCATTTTTTTCTTTATCCACGCCATTGGACATTATTTATTCATCAGTCTGTCCATCCATTTTACTGGCTCATGTTAAAGGGATTTTTGACTGGTACACAGAAACAATAGCACATTACTCTGTTGTTTGCCTTATTACACTGAAAAAAGCTAAAGGGGTTTGGCGAACTTATTTTATTTGCACTTGTGTAGCATGACAACTTAACAAACTTAATAAATTTACTTAGGTAAACCTAATTTAATTACGTGTGACCAGTTAATGCAACATATTTAAGTTGGGTCATCTGTTCTCTTTTTTCATAGGATCCAATGAAAGCTGTTTGTTTTGTTGTGTTTTTTTTGTGACAGTGCTCTGGTCCAGCAGAACACTGAATTGTTTTACAAAGTGTTTAAAAGCATTTCCCCGTAGTTGATTTAAAAAACCTAAGGTGCAAAACAAGTAATCTTATGTTTTTCACATTGTATAAAAGAAAATGTTTTAAACAACTCAAAGTTTGTTCAGTTAATTTGTTTAAATCTTACTTAAAAACACAGTTTTATTAGCTGGCTTTTAATCCAGTGATATTAACATTAATTGTTTGCATTTATTGACTTAATTTTGTTTCTGTTATACTTTTTGTGCGTCACTTTGGTCAACTTTGTGTTGTTACATACAGTTGCACATAAATAAAAATGGAATGACATTTATACATGGTGAAAAAAAATTGACTGTATAATTGAAAAAAAAATAACTTTGAAATGTGAAAATGAAATAAAGAGGTACAGTATATGTGCATGTCTTCCCATGCCTGCCTGTGAAGAACACCTCACCCTGTGGGAGTGCAGATGTTCTCCAGACAGACGTCCTGAAAAAGTATCCAATCAAATTACTTCAATTCAGTTAGCACAAAACACAATGAGCGTTTCATTAGGGTAAAAAAAGAACAGCTGTGATTTGATTAGATGTGTCTGACAGGAACCTGGGGAGCAAACATCAAAGATCTGTTTACCGGTTTTCAAGGAATCACAGCTAATAACACTCCATGCGTACCGCGCTGCGTCTCGCCGCTAAGCTGTCATGTCAGGGCGGTTAGCAGTCGCCCGGTAATTCCTCGGGTCGTCTTAGCTCACAGATCAAGGCCGCTGGTCTGTAACTTTGAACTTGACGTTTCAAAAGGGAGAGGATAAAGAGATGCTTAAATATCAAATCCTCCCCCAACTCCCTCGTCCTTCATATTGGACGCTGTTAAAAGATCAACCGCTGAATCAAAGTGGAGTGTTCAGGGGGAAGGATTTCCCCCATCTGTTTGTCTGTGGAAGTTAATTTATTTATGTTTGAGCTAAGAAATTGGTTATCCAACTTTCTTTTTTGTTTTCCCATGATAATCAGTAGATGTTTACTGATAAAACCAGTGTTGTATCCTCAAGCTCCCCACTTAAGAAACCATGTGCACCAAGTTAAAGGATTTTTTCTCTCAGACTCTTTAGCTTTTCCTATTTAACTGTTTTATTCAAAAGGGATTCCGTTAAATGTAAATGATTTTATATTTGTATTTATTTAGCATTTATAAACACTGATATAACATATCAGAACAAAAGAGCTTAATCTCAGACAGGACTGTTTGTCTGATACTCAACTAGTATGGCTTTCTTTGGTAGGGCCTCATCACAACTTTATTTATTTGTCTTACTTTGTTTCATGTAACAATCAGTCAGAGTCTAAATCATAACTTATTGATTTATTTTATTAGGACTGAAGAAGTAAATCATACCATATTCTGCGTTCTAAGTAATTTGTAAGATAAGTAGATATGACTTCGAGGCTGCACAGTGGTGCAGTTGGCAGCACTGTTGCCTTGCAGCAAAAAGGTCCTGGGTTCAAATCCCAGCCTGGGGTCTTCCTGCATGGAGTTTGCATGTTCTCCCTGTGCATACATGGGTTCTCTCTGGGTACTCCGGCTTCCTCCCACAATCCAAAGACATGACTGTCAGATTGATTAATCTCTCTGAATTCTCCTTGGACTGTGTGTATGGTTGTTTGTCTCCGTATTGCCCTGCGATGGACTGGGGACCTGTCCAGGGTGTCCCCAGCCTCTTGCCCGTTGGCTGCCAGGACCCCTAGTGACCCCACAAGGGATAAGCATGTAGATAATGAATGGCTATGATTTATTTTCGCATATGGATTCAAACCGTTCACTTCGACCAAACCTAGGCCAAAGTTTGTACAGTTCGCTTTTTTTGGTCCGCATGAGAGATTGATTATGCATTCACACCTCCCCAAACAAACCAGATTTTCCAGACAAAAGAACTAGAGTTTGATTCAAGTGAACTAAACAGAGCTGGTATGAATGCACTCGTTTTTGACACTCATTTTAAATTAGTTAAAATGGAGATTTCTTAAAAAGGAAACAGTTCTTCATTCTTAAGAAATTCTGCTGCTTATGTGTTTAACTTTGATCTATTTGAGACTGAAAATGGAAAATTTATGGCCACTAGACGTCTGATTGATGCATTGTGTTGTAGAACCAATGCTTACCTGGACAGTAATCTTTGAGTGGAAAGTTTTCTTTGTTGAGCTGGGTGTTGAGAACTGAAAAAAGAGAAATGTTTTTGCCTTTGGGCATCCGCCAGAGGAGGTTTAGAGGAAGTGCAAGATTTCTTTTTATAGCTGCACAGGTGTGTGTGAGAAGGAACATCAACAGATTTCCTTGTGTGTGGTCTTGTGATAACGTTTCACTAAATCCGCCCTCCCTCAAACATCCTTGCACTCACACACATACGGTACCCACTACCCACCCATGTTTGCCCTCTCTTCCCCCAAATCACCCTGACAAATGGACTTCCCACAGGTGTTGCTAACTCCCCCTTCCCAGCTGCCCCCATGCTCGGCTGCATGGGAACGGGGGCAGCTTTAGTATTATCCACAGCTGCTTGTGTCAACGTGAACCGCACCTCCCCTGGCCCCGCGGGACATAGGGCCACTCGACGGCTGGGAATCCAGGCATAACGACAGCCCAGGCTCAAGGTTTTGGCATGCTGTGGCCCACTGAGTCAAACAAGTGGAGAATATTGTCTGCTGAGCCCTGAGAACTGGAGTCTCCCAGTCTGGAGATCAAGATAAAGTCTGGCCCAAACCGCTCACCGCTCCCATATCTAACAATGCAACTGGTTATGAGTTCTGAACACAGATGTATCTTTGTTACACGTTGCGTTGTATATCTGAAGGCCTGGTGTAGGAGTCACAGTGAAGCTGACGGAGTCGGTGGTTATCAGTTCCTCACAGTATTTTCATGTAATAACCAAGACCAGCCTGTTGTGAAAATAGAGTTTTAACTCTGATGAAGGTTGATGTCTAGCATTTGACTTTTACTGATTGCTTACATGCATACATGTTCGGCTGTTGTGAAGCACAGAAAGTAAAACAGATAAAAGGTTGAAAGGTGTTGTTGTCCACCTGTGTTTAGCTCCCTTGACATTTTGCTGCAGTTACAGATGAGAGTCTTTTGAGGGATATCTCTACCAGCTTTGTACGTCGTTTTTCCTCACTCTTCTTTGTAATATGGCTCACCTCACTCAGTTATAATATTCTATTATAACTATGTTGTTCTTTTGGTAGGTGAACCTTCACCCCAGTTTCTGATGGAGAGCTGGAGCAATGACCCCAACTACACACGTTTCAGCATTTATATATAAGATATTATAAAATATTCCAAACTTTTGCTCACTGAATCTGTGTCTTTCCCACCAAAATACATTTTATACCATCTTCCATTTAGCAGAGAGCTAACATCTCGCAGTAATTGTCATTCAGTCACAATGTACTAGACGTTTTACATACAATCTGGAACCCTTAAACATAAACCTAAAGTTACAATAAATTTTACTTTTTATGGGTGGTTACATAAGCAATAACATAAAATATGCCAGAACCAACCGAAATTACAATAGAAGTTAGCTGCTAAGCTAGCAGGACAATTAGCATGCTAGCGACGACATGCTAACACTGTTATTTTAGTCTCAATACTAACCGCTTTAGCAGGTCAAAAGATATGCCAACAGACTCACAAGCAGCACTGCCACCAAGTGGTGTAACTCGATATTACACCTCAACTCAACAGAACCTTTATAGAACTACGGTATTTCATACTAAGGTTAAATTACTCACAGTTGGTGTCGGTTTATTGCATTTTTTAAAAACTATAAGTTAGTTTCTGCTTCACCTCTCTGTATTATTTTGTCTTGGTGTATCAAGTAGGTTCTCTAGTTTTGCACAGCTTTGTAAATCCCCTCATGCTGCCTGCTGCTATCGACTGGCAGCTAAAACCCACATGTGCTTTGTTTGCTGCCCTTTCTTCACAAGTTTCCCTCCCCCACTCCTCCGCTGTCTGCTGTGAACTCTTCCTAATCTGCAAGTGGTTGTACTTTGCTCTTTCACAGAACATTTATAAAATCAGTCGGTTTGCAGAATAACCAGACATAACGTCACCTCCTGAAATTTTTGGTTGTTTTGTCAAAATATCTTTATTTGTCTTTTATTGACTGTGGCTTCTGTCTGATTCCACTGTGGCCCAGCAGCTACCGAGCTGTCATCTTATCTGTCTTTCATCTTTTGACCAAAGATAAAATCACTTTGAAACCAACCAAACATTGCCTTTGATTTATAAGGGAACCAAGCAGATCTCTGCCAATTACAAACTCAAACAGAAATGTCTTAAAAGGGAAGAAGGAGGTGACCTAATTCTTTGTAGACAGCTGTGTTTTTGTAGTGGTTAGCAGTATTGTACCACTGAAAGGAGTTCCCAGTTTCAAACCTCAAATACGGTGCATTCACACAATCTGTCTAGTCAAACTTTAGTTTGTTTGCCTAGAAAGTCTGATTTGTTTGGAGACCGCTCCAAAGCAGGAAGTGGAGTATAGCGCAGAGCATTCTGGGTAAATACAACCAAAACAAATGTGCCAGTGTAGTTCTAGTGGGAGAAATGGCATGTGGTCTTTCACCAAAACAAAAGAGCAATCCTAAAATCTGACACCGTTACATTTTTGTTTACATTTGGTGAAGAGGGAAGTGGCGCTCAGTGTGTTCTTCAGAACTTTTCAGGCCATTTCCTTCAGTGGCTCTTGGTACAGTGCCCCTACAGGCGAGGAGGGGGACAGGTTTTTAAAGGGTTTGGTTGGTTTGACAGTGCAGTGTGGAAGAAACCTCGCAGCAGCTAGAAATGGAACAAATGTGGTCATTTTGGTCTCAGTTGAACTGAGTTTTTGTTCAACTGAGAGTTCTGTTTCTTATGCTGTGTTTGAAATAGTCTCTCATTTTTGTTGAATTGTTCAGCTTAGTTATGACCAATCCAAGTATAAAAGTCACCATACTCATTGGAAAAAATGTGAAATACTCCTGTAAGGTTAGCATTACCAGGTGACAGCTAGCCAGTTGCTTTGTTGATTTTACCAATGATTTGTTCTCTGGATAAAAAAACTATTAGGCCATTTTAACACTTTGATATTGAGTTCTTGTTACATCCCAGCATCACAGATTAAAGTTTGTATCATACTGGATCTATGAGCAAATGTGAATGGTGCATGCTCTACTTTAACCCATTTTTGAACAAACACCCATACATGTTTGCTTGAAGTACAAGCGTATCCATTTGGATCTTAGCTTAATGGTGTGCTTGTGATTCCTAGTACTACATTTAATGTGTTCAGATGTCTTAGTTAACTTCAGCATTCTCAAACTTTACATAATACAGTTGGTATTTCTGACCTACAGCAGATAATAATCAAAATACAATGCCTGGCCACCAGAAACCACCAGTTTCAGCTTCTCTCACGCCGGAAAAAAACTGACTGGTAACCTCTGACCTCTTGACTTTCCTCTTCAGTGGGAACCAGTACAGCCACCATTCATTAGCAGGTCAAACGACTGCAGCGGTCACAGATGTTTATCTGATGCATCTCTGGTTAGCAGTAAAAATGACACACTTGTAGACATGCTAATTTCTGTCTCTTTTGAACTGAAGGGATCCAGAGATTTAAAGGTCCTTATTTATCACTGGCCATCAATGTTTCTGCTGTTTACTGTTTACACCTGTGTTTATTTATATGTTGAGGAAGACTGGCGTTTAAGTTACCCTTGGTATGTGACATTGTCTTCAGTGCCTTTGATGGACTGGGAACTTGTCCACAGTGTATCGTGGCACTTTTCTATTCACCTCTAGTGGGAACAGAAATGAACTGTTTCTTTAGTTTTGTAATAAAATAAAAAGGAAATTCAATTTATATTAGGCATAATGAGATTTCAGTAGGAGTGGTACTACTACTGCAGACTGAATAGAGGCTTTTAGGTTGCTCATTTTTAGAGCTGAAGAGTGCTTTAAGGCACTAAAATGAAAAAAAGAAATATTAAAAGTGGGCAAATAGTAAATAATGAGAAACTAAAACTCATAAAATTGTAAATGTATATATATATATATTAATTGAATTCAATTAAAAATACTTTATTGATTCCAATGAGAAATTAAATGCTGTTGCAACTCATTAATTCAAAAATCTTCAAAGAGTTATTGTAGATGGTGATGGCTGTGGGCATGAAGGTTTTATTGTAGCAGTCTGTATTACAGCAAATTTGAAGTAGCCTCTGACTGAAGACACTCTGTTTTTCTAATATGAATGGTCATGGGTGGGTGTTTGTGTTTGTTTTTATTAGCAGACAGCTTTTAGAAACAGTAAGCGATAGACTGTGCTGCAGTGAACAGCTCTGTGTGGTGCAGATTGACCTGATCTGTACAAATGAACTATGTAATCTGGTGAACAGATCTTGTGAATGAATGTACTGATCCTAGAGACTCAGCACACTCAAATGAACTATGTGCTACAGGATGAGGTCCCAAAGTCTTACAAATGATTTTAGGGCTGAAACAATTCCTCAAATGATTTGAGTTCCTCGATTATTAAAATTGATTGAGGAAAATTTATCTGCCTCGAAGCTTCGTTAATTTATGGTTTACTATTTAGCACACTGTGTTCCGGGCCGGACATTACTTGCGTTGCGCAGAGCTCTGACTTTCGCCTCGGAGTTGTTGACGAAAGCTAAGTGTTAGCGGCATAAAGTCCAATTTTCAAGTTCGGCCCGTGGGGATTTTATTGATTGATCATAATGCCCGGGTTTTCATCGTTTTTGGGGGACCAGTAAGAATCCTTAAAATGACTGGCGCGATGCCTGGAGTATGGCAGCCTTTCTCCTCCAGGAGCTGCTGGTTGAAAGTGAACGGCGGGAAGAGGCTGCGGGATTATTTATACAGGTAAACGGATAGACTGAACACGGCGGGCGGCTGAGTAGCTGATGGTTACAGTGTAAGTGTAGCTTTACGGACGAACAGCACAATAAATTTCATATCATCTCGGCCTCAACAAACGGGTGGCGGAAATCATCAGGACATGGCTGGTAGATGAGTTTTTGAGTGTGACGAACGAAGGTGTCGTAAATATCCCGTATTGCTCCCCACGTTCTTAAGTTCGTCCCCTGGTTTAATTTTCTCCCCTCCTCCTCCATTTTACTTTTGTTCGTTTGCTTGCCCCCTCCCTCCCCCCACTCCAAGCAACATTTCCTGTATTTTCAAACCCAAAGCTTGACAGGTATGGGGCAAGGTCAGAGTTCATCTATTAAACTGACTGAAGATGAATACATAAACTAAAAACTGGAGCATAGACATTTTTTATTAGCGTGTTTGTGAGCCTGCCTCTTTATTATTAAATTGAATATCATTTCAGTTCTTTGTATAACTTTTCTTCAGGTTAACTTAGAGAGTTAACAGGTTGATTTTATTAACCTGTTAACTTCCAGGTTAATTATTGTTACAGGTTAATTTTCTAAACTACGAAAAATATGAAAAATTGGACTGATATTGATATCCGATACTAACTCTCCTGTTATGCCAGATTTACCAATATTTTATTTTATCAATTATTTTTTATTCGATTACTCGATTAATCGTAAGAATAATCGATAGATTACTAAAATATTTGTTTACAACAGCCCTAAATGATTTATAGCCCTTTCTGGACTGTTTGTTTCTCACTGGCTCTTGAATTAATTTAGATCGGGGCATGATGAGTTGCTCTTTGAGATGTTTTGGCCTAATTCATGTTGTCAAACAGGGGCAGGGGCAAAATCGACTTTTTTGAGCCTTACATCATGTCATTTGGGGTGTCTAAACGCTCACAATGCCTGAGCATCACCTTTCCCACGCAACTCCTTCAGACTAGCAGCAGCAGTTAGTAAACACCTGGTGGAACTGAGCATCTGCTCAGTTTGGAGCTACTTCTCAGTGAAACACTGGTAAAATCATTGTTAAAGGCTTAATGGAGAAATGCTGTTATGATGACTTCCTGAAAGCAGAGGAGCTGCTTAAAGAGACAGAGGCCCAATTTCTTTCATATATGCAGCATATTTTTGACAACTGGAGGTAACAGAGTTACATTTGGACTATAAAATAACTGCATATGTGTGGAAAACATATAAAACTGTCCCTTTAAGTGATTTCTTTAGTCTATTGATCTGTCAGTAATCAGACCTGAAAAATGTGGTTAATCAGTGATCATTTTGATTTTAATGTCTTTATGACCCATTTTTGTGTCACTTTCCTCACTGTTGGAATCTCAGTTGTTCAGCCGTGAGTTGCTGGTAGTTGGATGCAGGTTTTCTGATGTCTCTGTGGAAAACCAGTCTGGTTATTCAGCAGGTTCAAAGGTTTTCAGCGGGAATGAGACAGAGTTTTTCCAAACAGTATTGTTTTTCGGCGTGTGCTTGTGTGTGTCGGGGGGTTGTAGGTAGGACTGGCCTGGGCACATGCAGTAAGTAGCCTTTCCTCCTCATTAACCCAGCAGTGCACCTGTGATCACTCTGATATTCTCTTTGAGAGCATTAGGGTTCCCAGCAGGGGATTTGCTGATGAGGGGGAGGGGGGGGGGGGTTGATCCCGGCGAATTGGGTGTGGCACGCTTGCCCGACAGCTCGCCTCATGTCTGCTTGATGGGATAAAAGAAGAAGGAACGCACTAATAAGCCTTTGTTGCAGGGCAGGCCCTGCCTGAATACAAATACACTCAGAACTTTGAAAACGATTCAAATGAAGTAATAAATAAAGTCATTATAGATGCCTTCAGAGAAATAGACGTGTAAGTGGTAATCACTATTAAAGCTAATTGTACATAACTGTATGCAAAAGCTTCCCAGACTCATCAAGAACCTTGTGAACCAGATAATCCTCTGAATATATTCATTTTGTTGATTGATAATGTGGTTCTGTATGTAAATGAGCAGAATTAATCAGGCCTCCTTTGTTTTCTTTACTCTGTTGCTAGCCGTTTCTCTGCAGCATGACGTCACTGCAGGACGACCTCTAACAATTTAATATCTGAAAGTCTCTGTGAACCGTTGATACTCATGAAGAAGAAGCTGAAACCAGGAGCTGATTTAGCTAGCTTGAGGTTTGTAGCTTTTCCAACAACTTCAGCACAGTGACGACGACCACAGCGGCCAGTATAAGACGGCCTTTGTTGGACCGCAGCATCTAGTCGGTTTCTGTCATCAGAGGTCTAATTGGAAAAAGGTTTTCTAGTTACAGTGTTAGGATGACGGCCAGCATCTCATACCTGGACGCTCTTACCTAAATGTCTTCTCTTTCACACTTTTTAATAAAGGTGAAGGAGGAACCACTGCCATTTACACACTCAAAATGTCAGTTTTGTAAACTCTTTCCAAACTGGACTCACATGATGAAAATTAAATTTACTCTCTGAGGGTCGATCAGTCACACAAGGCTGCAGAAAACTTTACCACTAACTATGAATGTTTAGTTTCATAACTTCCCTTTAGTTCAAAGTTCAGCCTCGACAACAAGGCATCTGTTGTTCCTGTGATCTGTTCCTTCAAACTGTCATCTTTTAAAACTTTTTTGATGGTTTTAAGTAGCAGAAGCTCAGCTCAGGAGAATTGGCTCAGCTGTGTTATAAACAAAAGGAAAAACCACATCAAGCTACAAATGTGACTGAACAGATGACGCACTGTAACCAGGGTCTTAAAAACCGACTTTAATGTTGAAAATGCTGAAGGATTGCTCTGATTTAACTCAAGATTTTTACGTTCCCAGCGATGCACACTTGTAAAAAGACCAGAAACACAGCTTAGTTTAGAAATGTACACCATGAGCGCTAACATTAGCATTAGCATGTCAGCATTGAGATCCTATTTTAGTCTTGAATAACTTCACTGATAGTCTAACTCCTTTTAGCACAGCTTTAACACAACCACAGTATTTTCCTGTGTCCCACCAGATTGTTTTTGAAGAAATAATTAACCCTCAGTTGACCAAGAGAAGCGGTTTTGTCATCCATTGCTGTTAGTGGATGTTGCTTGTGCATCAGATTTACAGGCGTACCAGAAACACATTCCGTCTGGAACCTTTGTATGTAAAAAAGAAATGCAATTAACTGCACTAAAATGTTTAACACGTTAAAATCTTTGTAATAATTAAACAAAATGAAAAGTCCCAACCAAAACATTATACATAAGCAGAAATGATTATGTATTATTATCAAATCACTTAAAGGGATATGCTGACAGATAAAATAAGCATGACATTCATTTTTTTTTACATTTAAACACTAATTTTTACAATAACCAAAAAGGGGATTTGTTGTGCCTCAAGGCAAACCTCTCTGCTTACTTCCTGCTCTCGACTCCAGCACCAGAAAAAGACTCGATTGCCTCTTCAAGTCTTTTTTATTTTTTGGTTTTGTTTTATTAAAAATGCTCCCTGCGCGTAAACAAGATGAACTGCATACGTCTCCTTCTTTTATCTAAGCATACCAGTCCATTCAGCGAACAAAAATCCCATTACATGTGCCTGAGCTAATGTTTCATTTTTAAAATGGAAGTTAAATAAAATTATACTGAGTGTTTTCCTCTTAAACCGAAGCATGGCTACCGGTACTCCTGAGCTACTGACCTGAATGTGTTCTTGTTCCCAGGCCAGCTTGAGTTAATGTTGCTGCAACTCAAAGATGATGCATGCAGTTGTTGGAGAACAAATACGTCATTTCATTAATGTTTAAATTTCCAGCACTTCCCCGTAATGCACAGCTCAATCACTCCAATACCAGCTTTCAGGGAACTTTGTTACCGTCAAGCTCCATTTAACTGTTTGGTTTTGTGTTGTTTTTTTAACACTGATAGCTAAAGGAACTCCCCCGTGATGCCGTGTTTAGCCCATTGACCTTTAATTATCCATCCTGTATCTGCAGAGCAACCTGCATGCCAGAGCCCAGCAGCTCTGCAGGGGGCCTTATTGGTGGGTCGTAGACGCAGAGGAACACGCCACACTCACTGTTGAACATCAGATACAAGCATAAATAAAACATTCGTGTTGCTCCTTTAATGAAGTCTCACCCACTGGGTGTAGTGATGAAATATTTACACAGCTATAGAAGAAGTTGCGAAGCAGAGGGAATGATTAGCAATTCTTTCAAAGTCAGAGGTTGCAGCTTTTTTTTTTCCAGATTTTAAAATGACGTGAAGCAGCTCAGAAAAGTTTCCAAATAAAAAAAAAAAAATTACTTCAGTTCAGTGTGAAAATACGAAAATATCCCTTAAAATGACACGACTATTTCAATTTCATTGATATCTTAATATAAAAATACTGTTTTATATAACTTAGCAAATCAACAACAATCATATTTACTTAAAATAAAAACTTAACACCATCATTTATTCATATAAAAATATCAGGCATTATCATCTTCTGAACTTAATAATAAATGGACTTAAGCAAAAACATAGAACACAGACTCAATAGTCTTTAAATAAAGTTTACTATTGTGCAGAATTTGACCCATTTTGTTCTGCTTTTTATAGAGTAAAACATGCAAAAATAAGCTGGTGATTAGGGGTGGGTGATACAGACCTCAAACTTTATCACACTATTTTGTTGTACCTTTGTAATAACAATAAAGATTATGGTAAAAAAACAAACTATTTATTACTTACATTTAGGTAACTGTGTGGCTGTGACAGCACTCACATCGCCACAAACACACATTCTTGGAAAAACATTTTCATTTGAAACAGACTTCTGCAGGTTGATTTACTTAGACTTAGACTTAGACTGACTTTATTGTCATTTTGCATGACAGGGTGTATACAGAACGAAATTTCGTTGCATACTACATCACTATACTGTAAACAAGAACTGCATTTAAGTCAATAATCACTTAATATTGATGGAAAAGTATTAGTTCCACTGGACGATTATTTTTCTTATGACACGGTAAAAATGTCTTGGTATAAGTGAAATAATCTGCCAATATTATCAATATTACAGAATTACGTGCTTATAGCAATCTCCTAGATAGTTTTTATTACTTAAAGTGTACTAAGATATTTGAACAAGAAGCTAGACAAAATACTTTGTAAGATTTTGGTTTTGCAGTGCACTACTGCAGCTCTGTTTACAGACTCCATGTCTTGTCCTTCAAAGTATCCCAGCCTTGTTCTCTCTGTGGGCGTCTTGAGCTGAGAGTTCTCACCTCCTCATTGACCTTGGAGGACCGATGAAGGCTCTGACCTGGAGCCCTGACATGCTCGGCTGCACTGAAATAAGAAGAGGACTCGGATACATAAAGAGGTGTCTTTGAGGAGATTTGCAGCACTTCCTTATCTCTCTCTGTGTGTGAAAGAAAAGAGCTCCAGCCCCCTCACTGTCACACACATCAGGAAGAGGCTGCAGGGAGATTTGTGCCAGATGCTGCTTCTGAAAGCACATCAGAAGGTGGACAAGGAGCTCTCATCCCCATAGTGTGTGTTTTCTCTGTGTGGCGGTGTGTATGTGTGGCCTTTGATGTCAGCCAGTAGTCAGAGTCCCCCAGGTGTTCGGCAGCACATCAGGGCTGCATATTGAGAAACACTCCTGCATGTTATCCACTCTTGCATGCCGGCTTTTTACACCCTCCTCTCTCTGAGGGACCCTTAGTGTTGGTGTAAAACTTTCAGATTGGGTCTGCAGGAACTAGAAGTTCTAAAAATGCTGATCCGTTCACATATTTTCTCTTGAAAGCCTTAAAATGCTGATTTTCTCTCAAAATGCCTGCAAAAAAAATTTCACTTTAAAGCAACTTGCAAAAGTATTCTAGCTCTTAAACCTTTAGTCATGTTTTTTGCACCGATTGCAGTTTTATGGCCGATCACCGATCTTTGAAAGGCCTGACCTCCCAATTTCGATTTTTAGCCGGATTTTTTTTTATTTTTAATTTTTTTGGTGAGATGTCTATTATTTATCACACATGGGCAGACAGGACCTTTCAGGTGGACCTGTCAGTCAGCCCTGTCTCATGGCAGAGAGAAAAGGGACAATGGCTGATTTTTAGGCCTTTGCAGAGGAACACAAGATCAGTTTCACATTTGTTTCCTAGATTCAAATATTAAAAACTTTTTTGAGGTTCTTATTGATGTAAAATGTATAAAATTCACATTCTACTTACATAAAATACAATTAAAATACATAAAAGTTTCAGATTGTAACATGACACAATGCAAAAAGGTTCAAAGGCAACGAATAAGTGAAAGGCATTTTACAAAATCATGTTTTTCCTTTATTTAAAACCGTTTGTTCTGTGACTTTATAACACGGTCCACGCCTTTTTAATTTCTTCTCCAATCTTCAACAATTACCCTGATCCGTACAGTGAAAATGAGGGATTAAACAGCATTTCCAAGATGACATTTTTATGTTCTTAGAAGCATCCAGTCTAATTTCATGCCTCATGGAGCTTGTGAGAGATTAGTGTGAGTAAATGAGGCCGTTTTGTTGTGTCAGAGGTGATTTGGACTCTTATCAGAGGCTGAGCTGCAGATCTACTGGAGACCTAAGCTGACAGCCTTAATGGAATGGGAAAATCCAGTAATAGTGACCACTTTAGTTAGCATCTGAGGGTATTGTCTGCCTGTTTGGTGCATAATGAGTAACTGTATGCAAAGGCTGTCCTGGAAGTGCCCCCCTCATTTTGTTCTTTATTGTCAGATTAGTGGTGTGAGGGCATTGTGTGAGTCTGTGTCTTAAATGGAACAACTGAATGGTTATTATCTGCCTTTATTCTGCTTTCTTTGTGAAGACCTTGAAGTGTCAGACTTGATTGTAGAGATGGAAATTGTCCCAGTGTTTGTCTGGGTCAAGATGCAAATGGCTTCTTTCGCGCCAGAAAGTTATGTATTGTAAATAAGGTGCTGAAGTGCTGTGAAGTTCATTAATAAAAATGTTAAAAATTCTCTATTGAAGAACAAATTTACAACACAGTAATCCTGATTTTTTTTCCTGTGGAATGTGACTCCAAATTATTTACTGCAAACCTGCCTTTTCACAGATCTTTCAAGCACTTATCTAGTTTATTATTATAGTATTATATTATATTTAGAAAGTTAGCTATAGAACTAAACTAAAAGTTAGCTGCGCTGTTAGCGAATTAGCAGCTGTGTGCTCACCACTGTCTAACATATTCTATATGAAAACAGTTCGGGAAGCTGAAATACTTAGCAGCGGTGCCGCTTGACACACTGTTGGCTGGCATTTGCAAAGCAGCCAATCCAGGAGGGTATTTATTTTTAGTGGTGCCAGTGTAAACACCACCAGGACGGGTGTGGAGCGTAAACCTCTTGTGTGGGGGAAAAAAAAAAAAAATCAATTTCACAGCAGTTTGATCAGCTAATAAATAGATTTATAAACAGAAAAACAAAATGTAATTTCAATATGTTTTAGTTGTATAATTTAGTTCTAGTCCCCCATTATTTCATTGTTTACTGTTTTTTTGTATGTTTTCTCAATTTCAGTCTTTGCTGTTTTGTTAGTTTTAGTGAACTATAATGGTTCCAGGTTCTATCAGAAAATAAAACGGATTCCTGTTCTTTACCCCTGAATGAATTATCTCTGTGCAACGCAGACACAGACAGCAGACGGACACAAATGTATTCACCGGCGCCCCGACGGGCAGCAGTTTTGGTTGTCAGGGTCTGCAGATCATGGGTCATGTGTGTTGGTGCTGCATTAAGTCACAACAGGAACAGATAAGAGCGGCCCCAGGTTGGCTTTGGAAGCCAAATCCGCAGCAGCCCCCCAGTGCTAATCGGATTAGCTGAAAAGTTAGCAGTATGGCCCCAAGGAGACACAACGTTTTTTACACTGACTTCTGCGACATCGTTTCTTCCTCAGCCTCCATAATCTCCTTCTTGTCTCAAAGCCCTTTCAGATCATCTGTATCGCAGTCGACAACAACAAACTGGAGGCGAGGTGAACTGGTTTTAACCTCTGCTGGGTGGGGGTGGAGGTCTTTTCCACCCAGGTGGGGGAACAATGGCGCGCCCGTTTTCTTAAAGAAATGGTTGGGCGAGCACCGCCAGAGGCAGGCGGGACAGAAATGCAAAAAAAAATGAGTTGAGAAATTATTGGTGGTGACGAAAAGGAGGAGGAGGAGAGGGAGGAGGAAGAAGAGGGGATGGTGGAGGCTGAATGGAGGCAGCAGGGTGGCAACTGAACTCCTAAATCGCCTTCATGCATGGTCTGCTTCAGCCAACGCTGGAAACATGTAGGAGCAGCCTGAACTTTAGCTCCGCCGAACTCTTCCTTCTTTACCATTTAAAGCCGTTTGTTAAAAACAAAACGTTCCAGTTCCTGCTCCTGGGTGAAAATACTTTGGACCATAATAACTGGAACTTTATGTGTATTGATGATTTTAATGAAATGAAATGTCTGCTTCTGGTTTTCACAATTGTTGTCTGTATGATGTGTTTATAATGTTTTTATATTTTCATGATGTAACGCGCTTTGAGCTGCTTTGTTGCTGAAATGTGTTTCGCAAATAAATTCGATTGATTGATTGACCTACATTCATATGAGGAAACTGATGTCTTATTAGGGTCATTGGAGATACAGAAGAAAACAGAAGTAAAAACTCTGGATATTTTTTTATTAATTTCCTAGAAAGAACTTGGAGATTTCTGAGTTTGAGAAGTCGACAATGTGCTAAACAGCATCACATCTTGAGATTAATTTCAGTTTTTTCTAGAAAAATCCTATTTTTTCTGGCAAATGTTCAGCTCAAAAAAAAGAATAAAGAGACCCACATCATGATGCTACCACCACCATGCTTGACAGCTAGTTTGTACTTTTAGATTTTTAAACTTCACCAGACATGTTTTTATGTCTTTGTGGCTAAACAGTCAACCTTTGTCTGCTTGGTTGTTGAATTTTGCACCTTTTGTCTCTTCCACTAAACTTTCCATTGCTCTTCTTGGATGTAGCACTGAGCTGCCAACTTCTTTATCAAGGTGTCAGTGTCTAATGTTGGTCTAATACATTATTAATTACTCTTATGTAGCGTTCTTTTTTTGTGATGAAGTGAATTATGGGGTTTAATTTACTGTAAGCCGTAATCTTCAAAATTGAGAAGTAAATGTATAAGGAATATAAAAATATATGAGTTTTACTTTAATTGAATCATAGAATCTAACTTTCTGTGACATTTTAACTTATGGAGATGCTCTCCCATATATTTAAGCCTATTTTTATAATATTTATTGTGTGTATTGGTGAAAATCCAGAAGAAGCTCAAAAGTCAGCATTTAATTCCTATGTTTTTAAACAGCCTTTGCAGTTCAAATAAATAAATAAAAGCCCCAAATTAATAATAGTAATGTCTGTGAGCACTGAACGTGAGAACAAAGTCCCACTTGCTAATGAGTTGAGGAAATTAAGTTACACTATACTAAACATAACAAAGCACCTCGCAGCAGTGTGAGAACGTGGGAGAAAAAAAATCTGGTATTCTTTTAAGATCCCCCAAAAGCAGATTAAAGAGGAAAAAAATTGCTTTCTTTTGGTGTCATCCTTTTTTATTATTATTTGTCACTGCATGAATGGACCAATAGAACAGCTGCCAAGTTCAACATGACTGAAAAAGCTCTTGGCACGCTGAATCAACAGCCCAGCGTCGAACTGGCCAGCCTCCCTTCGACTGCATTCCCAGAATGACGCCAAGGGAACCGATTTTTCTGGCCAAGATGTGGTTTTGTGGCTGCAGTCAGTCAGGCAGAAGGAAGATGAAAACGATGCCATGTGGACAAGGAACCTTTTTTCTTCTTTCTTTGTGCCAATGTGTCTCCAGATCGGCTTGGGAGGACAGTGATCTGCCAAACCCACAGCGCTGAGAATAAAGCTAAAGGTCAAAATTAGTTAGGAAGAACACAGTCGCTATGAAACGGATGTTTGATTTATTGTAAATGTGAGTTTTCCAGTTAATTTATGTGCATTTAAATGTGTGTCTCAGTGTGGGGCAAAGTGGAGCTGACTATGAATGACAACCTGGAGGTGTACCTCGGTGACCCGGCCGAGATCCCCTGCCATTACAGCTTCACTGGTGTGAACGAAGAGCCCAGCTTCGTCATAATCCAGTGGTTTGTGGTGAGTAAACTGACAGTGTCCATCTGGAACTGGCTGTTCCAGAAACAGTCACGGTTTCTGCTTCACTTATAGCATAAAGCTTTAGATTGCTGTAATATTCCATGGAGAATTGCAGGTTGATGCCTGCAGTTTTCAAATTTATCTGATTAATCACAACACAGCAGCAGTGATGGGCAACAATAATTAAAAAGTTAGTTGCTCTGACACTAAAATACTAATATAAACATTAGTTCCTCTTTTTCTAAAAGGCAGCACCAGCACAATATTTAGCGGAAGGTAATGCGAAAGCGTTAGCTTCAATTCAAACTATATCTGCCCTTAAAAGACTACAATCTTTGAACACCACTTAAAATTTTGACATTATGTACATGTTCTACAATTCCCTTAGATATTAATTTTGTGTATTTCTGGTTCTCTACTGTCTGTTTGTCTCACTATTTTGCTTGAAATGAAGATATTAGGGAAACAAAAGAGACGAAATGCTGTGTGATCAGTCTTCACCCTCTTTAAAATAAAAAGGATGAATATAAGCTTCTTACTGCTTTAAGAGTTCTTGTCAGTCGATAGCCAAAACTTTAACACAGTCGTTTAATTCGACTGAAAGTTTGCAAAACAGCCAAATAAGCTTCTTTAAGTTCACAACAAAGTCTTGAGTTTAAGTTTTAAGTTTACAAATAAACCGTTTCAAATTTATCCAGGAAAATCAATTCAGGGAAACTAGGTATGCTGATATTAACAAAGTTAAAATTAGCAAAAATGCTAAACATAAAGTTAGCTGTGCTATTAGTGCATTAGCAACATTGTTATCAGTGTAGATCGCGACTAGTTTTGATAACCTTGATTGATTGCTATGTTCGTTGACAAATTGGAAAAATATTCAGTGGTTCATTTCCTACTTATCCAACCTTAAATTATATGTGACAACTTGTAATACTAGTCCCTTTTAGAAAACACTTCCAGATGAGATTACGCCGTCTTTCTGCCGTCTCTTTGTTTTGTGAACGGATCGCCTCTAGAAAGCCCTTGACATGCCTAACCTATGATGTTTTAATTCAGTGTTCTCACCTGGTTTCTCTTCAGAGGTCTGCAGGAAACGGCTCACGGATGCGGATCTTCTATAGTGACGTCAACCAGCAGATAGTCGACAACAACACAGACTACAGCGGCCGCATCGAAGTGACCTCAGACCAGAGAGGAAACACACTCCTGATCCAAAACGTCCAGCTCTCTGACGAGAAGGAGTTCTTCTGCCAGGTCAACGGGCAGGAGGCTGGCAATGCCGAACGCAAGACTCACCTCAGGGTTTTTGGTAAGACAGCGCGCAAAACGACAAAGTATAATCTAATAGAAGATTTAAACATCTTAAACATCTTCAGTTGCAAATGTAGCTGCTATAATTGACCAAATATCTCGTTTTTCAGCTCCTCCAGAGGCTCCAGAAATTGAAGGCGTCCCTAATGGGATTTCTGTGACCAACACGATGCCGTCTAAGGTCGGTCAACTCAGTCTGAAGGTCAACAAATGCAATAAAATCCTAAATCGGGATAATTGAAACTGTATAAAACCCCTCCAGGTGGCATCATGTGAGGTTCGAAATGGATTTCCTAAACCCAACATCACTTGGTACAAGGATAGCGAGCCACTGGTGCCTAAAGTAGGACGTAAGTTTTGACCCCTGTGGCTTTTCCTCCTTATTTTAGTGTATTTATATCAAATTGTACCTGATTGGTGTAAAGGTTTAACCACTGGCTTAAAGTAAAGGTTTGCTGAAAGTTTTAAAATAATAAAAAATAATCCATGTATCAGTACTGCTAGCACAATTAGCCTGTTGAAAACAGTGCAGTCCTTAATGGGTAAGTATTGAAAAAGTACTTGCCTGGTAATTACTTACATATTTCTAAAGCTTGGTTTAACTTTGCTTGCTAAAGGTTAGTACTTGTAGAATGAAGAAATCCTGTATATAGAACCTGTCTGACAACATGAGGTAGGCTAAAAACATGCGTCTTGCTAGATATGAAGCTATTGTAGCTTACAGTGCCTTGTGTTGTTCTGCTCTTTATTTTCATTGTCATGGTCATTGTGAGAAAAGTATTGATAAAGGTAAAAATGCTGAAATGTTTGATAACCTTTACAGTGCCTATAAAAAGTATCCAAAACAACCCAAACATTTTCTGGTAACAACTTAAAGCTTTTTAGTGTGTGGAAAATGAGTTTTTTCAAAAATCGCCAGATTGTTGAGTCACAATCAAATCGGCACTGCTGTGTTATCTAGCAACCCCAACCAAGCCCAGCACCGTTACCTGGCAACCAAAGCCGAGCTCCAGCACATTTGGTCAGCTGGTTTTACCGCTCTATGTGCTGCACAATGGCTGCTGGAAAAGACAAGTGCTCAGTTGTTGACTTACCATCCGGAAGACGTTTGCTGCATTGTTGTTGTGCTGGAAGCGCCACTGCTACTTTTTTAAATATGTATGGTTGTCTAATTGTGTCTCTGTTTGCAGCCATTTTCACATGAGTTTAAATGTTGATTTGGGAGTTGAGGCCAGCAGCGGCTTATTTGGATTTAAAGTGACAAGACGCCCTAAAACAACTCATTCTGAAAGGATCTCAAAATAGACAAAACTGACCAGATAAAATCTCATGATCTCAAAATGATTTTGTGCAAATATGTAATGAACATGTTGTGTATAGTGCTAACCTGTTCAAGGAAGCATAGTGGCATCCACAACCACAAGATGCTGACTACTTGAATAATCAGGTTTTCCTGCATTTTCAGCCACAAGTTCACATGAGCTGATTCAAACACTTCATTTTGACATTGTTTCTTGCTGTGTTTTCACTATTCCAGAGGTAAACGTGATCATCCTGGTGACCCGGGAGTCCAGAGGTTTCTACTCTGTGCAGAGCACCCTGGAGTACAGGACACTGAAGGAGGACAAGGACTCCCATTTCTCCTGTGAGGTCAGCTTCTCTGTCCCGGGAGCCATCAGGACGAGGATGTCCCAAAGCATCAACGTCACCGTTCACTGTGAGTTTCATTCTGTTATACTGAGCTGTAGTAGAGCAGCAAGTCACTAATTAAACTCTAACGCCGTCTGTCTCACCTCGATTCTTGACTGTAATTGTCACCATAATTGCCTTGACAACGCTTTAATTAGCTCGGCTCAATGCTTCCCGCCTTTGCAGTTAGATAAACAGTTTCCTTGCTGTTCTGTATTGGTTCCAGTTCTGCTGCTAATTTCAGTATTTTCACATTAAAGCATACTTTTTTTATTTGGCTTGCAGTACGTGTGCTTCTCCTAGGGAGTTTATTGTTTTGCATTCAGCTGTAAAAGATGCTAATGTAATTGAACTTGCACTTTGTGAGTGGAATATTCATAAAAACACCCACGTCGGGAAAGCTAAAGCCAGTAAATCCGCAGTGCTGGGGAAAACTCCTGAAAAATGGAGGAAAACTGGTGCTCAGAGGCTAGACGTTTAAAATCTCTTCATCCCTTTCTGATTTGTCTGTTTGCTCACAATTTGTTAAAATCTGAATATTTAACAAAGCTTCTCCACCAGTCTTAAAAATGAATCTTATTAGTTAAAATTCAAGGGCAGAAAAAACATCTATATTAAAATAATTATGCCATTCGGTGTAAGATAAACAACCATGGCAAACCAGCATCAGTCATTTCATAACTTGGGGTATCTGCAAGAAAATGCATTGCATTCAGCATTGAACTAGTTATACTTTCAGATAATATGTGTTTGTACCCAACATTATCTAATGACTAAGTGAAGAGAAATGTCCAGAACATTTGTTTGTGCTGTCTTGCACAAACAAGGGCGCTCTAAAGGCTGAAGATTCTTGATGAAGATGAAGGGGTTTGCTCATTTTGAGACAGCAGCAGTCATTAAAGGGGACATTTTATGCAGAATTCACATTTTGCACATTTTTGTACTCTGATTTGAGTTTCTACTGATTCTAAAAACAACCCAAGCACTCAACAAGAAATCATCGCATCTGTTTTTGGGCAATAAGTTTAAGTTTTTTGGTGTCTGGAAAACGAGCCGTTTCAAACATCTCCAGAATGTAATGTCAAATCAGCAGGAACCGTCCGTTACATAGCAACGACCATTATCATGTCCTGGAGCTCCAGCATGTTAGCTGAGCTCCAGGACATTTGGTCAGCCGGCATGCTCTGTACAACGGCTCCTGCGAAAGACGAGTGTTTAGTTGTTCCCTTACCATCCAGAAACCACTTGCTGTATTCTTGTTGGTTGTGCAGGTGTCTGCACTTCTGCTTTTCAAAGATGTTGTATAAATGTTCATCTGTCTGCAGCCATTCTCTAGAGCAAATCTAAATGTTAACTTGGGGGCATGGCCAGCAGCTTATTTGGATTCAAAGTGATAATGGCCTTAAAACAAGCCTTTCATTCTGAAAGCTGAAAATAGAACCAGCAGAACTGAGCTGACTAAAATCGATTATATATTTTGTGTAGCTTCTATGTGTATCCTAATCTGTTTAGGGATGTGTTGGGTCTATTTTGGTTCCCAACATGCAAGGAATCAACCAGAGGCACAAGTTACTCTTTTGCAGAAGAGGGGAGAGAAGCCAGACACGGAGAACCGCAGTCAAACAACTGTCTGGGACCAACTCCACCGCTTCTCACCTCTCAGCTGCTTTTTATTATCACGTCAAGGAAAAGAGGGTTAGGTTGCTTCACATAGTCACCCAGATAGTTTCGTCAGAGAACTCTGCCACAGGATGTTCTAGGATGCTCTTACAAGGCACAAAGCTGACTCGTCTATGACAGACAGTTTGATAAAACAAGAAGAGTGAGTGAGCATTTCTAATCTCCAAACAAGCATTGATAAAACAAGAGTGTGTAGGATTTCTAATCTTCAAGCAAACATCCAAAGAACAGTTAATAATGTGTCATAAAAGAAAAGGGGTCAAAGAAGAAACACAAAAGAATAATAATATGAAAACATATGAACTCATAATTTAAATAAACTTAGATAATTTATCCAACAGGATGTATTATAGGTCACCTGTAAAGCGTTACTAACAGCCTGTGAAAGCTTAGCCCCGCCCCCTGACAAATGTGGAGCACCAGAAGAGGGCAGAGAGAAGAGCTGCAGAGAACATGGCCAAGAGGAGAAGAGGATCCTTTATCTTTCATGGTTTTTACACATATCACACCAAATAACTAATGTCACAGATTTCAATTCTAAGAGTTCCTTCACAACAACATATTTATATATAACACAAAGGGAAAATCCCACCAAATGGCAGGATTCCAAAAATTACAATAAACTCTTGTTGTTTCTCTCCACGGAAATCTTTAGTAAAAGACAAAAGATTTATATGCTTTGAAGAGAAACAAGAGTGAATGACCTGCTCATGCTGTAACTGCCCCATTTCTCCTGTCACCATACCCACTTCACTGACGGTGCTACTTGACTGAGCAATGCATTGTGGGAACAAAAAGCTGGCCTATGTTTTTTCAACCAGTTTAACTTTAGGCCTGTCAAGCTAACGTTGTTATCTTGACAGGCCTAAAGTTAATCAACAGGAGTAAAATATTTTAATTGTTGAGTTTTTATGTTGCTCAATCAAACAGCGCCGTCAGTGAAGTGGGTATGGTGACAGGAGAAACGGGGCGGCTACAGCATCAGCAGGTCATTCACTCTTGTTTCTCTTCAGATCGTGTAAATCTTTCGCCTTTTACTAAAGATTTCCGTGGAGAGAAAAAACTAGAGTAACATAAAAATTTTTGGTACCCTGCTGTTCAGTAGGGTGCTCACTCCATGTTTAATATGAAATAAAGCAATAGCAACTTATTATGCAGTTGGATATAAAAGGATGATACACTGTGAGGAGCATAAAACAGTTCATTCTGAAAGCTCAAAGTAGGCAGAAGTGAACAAACTTAAATTTCATCATTTAATGGTGTTTCATATAAAATGTCATGAACATGTTTTGTATAATAAAATAGGTCTAGTCTCAATTGTTCAAGGAAGTGAAATATGTTACCTTTAACATGTAACTAACTTCCCTGTTAAACCATAGCCCCGCCCCCAACAGTATTGAAAAGATATCAATAAACTCCAAGCATGGCAACTAGAGTACATGATGAAAGGAGCTGTTCTTTCATCTTCCATGGTTTTTACACGTATCACACCAAATAATGACTAATGTTTCAGATTTCACTGTAACTCATGGACTTGCTTTACAACAACATATTTATATTTAACACAAAAGGAAAACCCCACCAAAAGGCAGGATTCCAAAAATTACAATAAACTCTTGTTGTTTCTCTCCACGGAAATCTTTAGTAAAAGGCGAAAGATTTATACGATTTGAAGAGAAACAAGAGTGAATGACCTGCTGATGCTGTAACTGCCCCGTTTCTCCTGTCACCATACCCACTTCACTGACGGTGCTACTTGACTGAGCAACAAAAAAACTCAAAAACTTAAATATCTCACTCTTGTTCATTAAACGGACTGAAAACTTTTCCTCATCTGCTGTTTAGTGTGGTCCTTCTATGTTCAATATTAAAATACTTTGTCAACTAGGAGCAATTTACAGCATACAGTGGGACTTGGAACGTTGTCTTATTTTACGATCTCGGTGCACTGTCTGTGTAAAGGGAAATTACTTTGCAGTTACAGCATAGAGACAAGACACAATAACAAGTACCACTGAGTAGTAATTGTAGACAGAATAAAAAATAAAAATAAAATATAACATGCTGTCAATATAAAAGTGGAAGCGACCAAATCTTTGTGCTGAACAAAAACTGAGTGCTATGGACCTAAACTGGGGCCATAAAGTTTGTTCATAAGAACAACATTTGAAACTGAAATTTAAAAAAAATCAATTAAAACTTAAAATTAATTTTAAGTGGAAAGTGAAAAAAAAATTTGCCACTGGAAAAACGTTTAGAAACGGGAAAAAAAGACTTTAAACTGGTTAAAAAACATAGGCGTGGCCAGCTTTTTGTTCCCACAATGCATTGCTCAGTCAAGTAGCACCGTCAGTGAAGTGGGTATGGTGACAGGAGAAACGGGGCAGCTACAGCATCAGCAGGTCATGATCTCTTGTTTCTCTTCAAATCGTATAAATCTTTTGCCTTTTACAAAAGATTTCCGTGGAGAGAAACAACAAGAGTTTATTGTAATTTTTGGAATCCTGCCTTTTGGTGGGGTTTTCCTTTTGTGTTAAATATAAATATGTTATTGTAAAGCAAGTCCATGAGATAAAGTTTTCAGTCTGTTTAATGAACAAGAGTGAGATATTTAAGTTTTTGAGTTTTTTTGTTGCTCAGTCAAGTAGCGCTGTCAGTGAAGTGGGTATGGTGGGTATTACAGTTTTGAGACTGAAAAAACCCATTGAATCTTAAAACTAGTGCTGAGCATTTTTTTTTTTTACATTTTCTAAACTTTTTTCTTTTGAACAAACCTTATGGCCCAAATTCAGCTCCATAGGACTCAGTTCTCTTTCAGGACAAAGCAGAGCGTTGTCGTCATAAAAGTCTACAACAAATCTAGTTTATTGTAAATCTTGTGAGGAACCTGAAAAGTTGCTAAAAAAAAATAGTGGCAAAGTCGCTACATAACAAAAAAGCGTACATAATTTTCATATCTAGAATTAATTCAAATTCAAAAATACTTTACTGATCCCACAGGGAAATAATGCTGAAACTCATATTAAATTCAAATGTTGAAATAAACTGGTTAAAAAACATAGGCGTGGCCAGCTTTTTGTTCCCACAATGCATTGCTCAGTCAAGTAGCACCGTCAGTGAAGTGGGTATGGTGACAGGAGAAACGGGGCAGTTACAGCATCAGCAGGTCATTCACTCTTGTTTCTCTTCAAATCGTATAAATCTTTCGCCTTTTACTAAAGATTTCCGTGGAGAGAAACAACAAGAGTTTATTGTAATTTTTGGAATCCTGCCTTTTGGTGGGGTTTTCCTTTTGTGTTAAATATAAATATGTTGTTGTAAAGCAAATCCATGAGTTACAGTGAAATCTGAAACATTAGTCATTATTTGGTGTGATACGTGTAAAAACCATGGAAGATGAAAGAACAGCTCCTTTCATCATGTACTCTAGTTGCCATGCTTGGAGTTTATTGATATCTTTTCAATACTGTTGGGGGCGGGGCTATGGTTTAACAGGGAAGTTAGTTACATGTTAAAGGTAACATATTTCACTTCCTTGAACAATTGAGACTAGACCTATTTTATTATACAAAACATGTTCATGACATTTTATATGAAACACCATTAAATGATGAAATTTAAGTTTGTTCACTTCTGCCTACTTTGAGCTTTCAGAATGAACTGTTTTATGCTCCTCACAGTGTATCATCCTTTTATATCCAACTGCATAATAAGTTGCTATTGCTTTATTTCATATTAAACATGGAGTGAGCACCCTACTGAACAGCAGGGTACCAAAAATTTTTATGTTACTCTAGTTTTTTCTCTCCACGGAAATCTTTAGTAAAAGGCGAAAGATTTACACGATCTGAAGAGAAACAAGAGTGAATGACCTGCTGATGCTGTAGCCGCCCCGTTTCTCCTGTCACCATACCCACTTCACTGACGGCGCTGTTTGATTGAGCAACATAAAAACTCAACAATGAAAATATTTTACTCCTGTTGATTAACTTTAGGCCTGTCAAGATAACAACGTTAGCTGGACGATAAGTTATTGTGATAAATGCTAATATTGTTGTTTTTAGACAGTTTTCAGCTAATGTAATATTAACACCATTATATTCAAGAACACATTCTCACAGATCAATGAGCTTTAAGCTTTAGTGAACATTTAACACTGGACCTGGAAGACATTTTAAATATCCAAAATAAACAAACAAAACAGAAACCATAAATAGAATGAATTATGAAGTCTCGGTAAACAAAATTGCCCTTCAAAAAAAGGGGCAAGTTGAGATCAAAACATCAGACTGGAGACTTTTGCCTTCCAGTTTTTGGTAGAAAGAGAAAATGCAAATGGATTTGATTCAGCTCGTGTTAATTTGTCTTGCGATTAATTGACAGGCCTTTCTGTCTCTTAACAAACTATCACAACATAGTGACAGTTTTACCAAATATGTAAAAACATATTCTTTATGATTATGGGCTATTGATTACCAGCTACAAAAGTTGATTTCTGGATGTAGTTACTCTTTAAAATTGTCTTGTTGAGTTTTAATTTGGAGAAGTCATTTGTAATATTGATTGTGTTGATCCAGTTGGGTTTTTGTTTCTTATGAACATCTGATAATTTGCATATTTTGCCAGTAAACCCAGTCTGCAGGTTCAGCTGTATCAAATAAAACCTCCTCTGATTATTGTTGGAACAAGCCAAGCCAAGCCAGACTGGATCTGTCAGCATTATGGAAATGAACTTGTGAAGTGACTTTACCAGCATGCCGAATAAGCCTGCCTAATTTAGTTTATTTCTGTGTGTGTGTGTGTGTGTGTGTGTGTGTGTGTGTGTGTGTGTGTGTGTGCAGACCCCACCACCATGATGGAGCTGTGGAAGGATTCGCCGCAGGGCTTGGTCAAAGAGGGGGATACCGTAGAGCTGCGTTGCCAGGGTGATGGCAACCCCCCGCCGATCTACATTTTCAGCAAGGAACAAGTAAGAATGGAGCGTCTTTTCTCACCCTGCATCCTCCGAGAGCGAGTGAGTGACACACAAGAGACACGCAGGGAGTGATTTTGAAACGCAGCACTCTCAGTGCCCCGTGCAGACACAAGCGTGGAGGGTCTGTGAGGACTCTGATCCGGCTGAGACCGGAGGCCGTGTTGGCGAGCAGGGCTCGTTCCCACGTCAGACACACATTCATTGTGTCTCTGCGGAACACAACGGCTCAGCTGACTGCAGTCTGAGCGTTTCCCAATCAGCCGGTTGGCAGACTTGGTCAGACAGAGTGATTTGAAGAAAGGGAACATGTGGTGGAAACAACACATTTTAGAGACACATTGAGGCTTAAGGCTGCAGTATGTAACTTTTAGTAAAAATATCTTTTTACATATTTGTTAAAAACCGTCACCATGTTGTGGTGGTGTGGTGTGAGACAGATAATCTGTGAGAAAAAATTGAGCTAATTACAAACAACCAGATATTTAAGCTTTTTTGTTGCTCAGTCAAGTAGCGCCGTCAGTGAAGTGGGTATGATGACAGGAGAAACGGGGCAGCTACAGCATCAGCAGGTCATGATCTCTTGTTTCTCTTCAAATCGTATAAATCTTTCGCCTTTTACTAAAGATTTCCGTGGAGAGAAACAACAAGAGTTTAACACAGTTTTTTGATACCCTGCTAATTGGTGTGGTTTTTCTTCTGTGATAAAAATAATAACATTAAATTATTACTAAAAGTCTTGAGTATTAAAGGAGCCAGAAGGTGGGTCTTAACATTGTCAGTCGTGTGTGTGTGTGTGTTCTCCCCTAAAGCCCCACCTCCCCTCTCCCTTGGAAACTAAATGGCGTTTTCTTTTCAGGAGCCGAATGGAGAGCAAATGTTGTTGAGAACACTAAGGCTAGTTAGCATGGCCACTGATGATGGTGGATAAACGATTTTTCTGTAACTTTAACTTGTTTCTCCACCATTAGCAGCGCGTTCATGAGGTTGAGTGACAGCACTGAAACCTTCTTCCTGGCTCTGATTGGTTGCTTTTGGTCGGGAGCCGTGCATTTCTTCATATGCCGTTAGCAGCTCTGGTAGGAGGTGGAGATTGATCTTTTCACAGATTATCTGTATTCTGTCACGACATGGTGATAGTTTTAAAACATATGTAAAATATATATATATATTTTTTTTTTAATAAAAGTTACATATTGCAGCTTTCGGTCTTTTTGACATGCAAAGCATCATTTTACACAGTTTTGGAAGAAAGTACAGTTTTCTTTTGTTTTTTGCTGTTTTTGCTTATTTGCAGCAATAACAGCTATTTTAGTAATTGATTATTCTGACTATTAATTTGATAAAAATAGTGCCAACTTTCTGCAGATTATGAATTTAGCCACATGCTTATTTTGTGCAATATAAGAATATATAAAAATTCAAATAAACTTGAACTGAATTACTTTTTAAAGAAAGAAAATAAACATAATTCTGCCTAAAATGCAAAAACGCAATTCGTCTATTGAAAGCCTGATCGTTTGTGATAAAAGATAAATACTTCTAACATCACCAGGTGAAAAGCTCAACTATTTCTGCTTGACTTAACATTAGTTGACCCGTTTCTTGATTTTTAAAAATTAATAATTGAATAGCAAAAGGTGCTTAATATGAGTTTTTTCCCCCCAGAATTTTAACAGGGTCTAGTTAAATCTTTGCAATTCCAGGAGTTTTGTGCAGAACATATTTAAAGACAAAGAAAATGTTTTGGCTTCATTACTGCTGTGACTGTGTTCTTTAATCAAATGTTATTTTTTAATGTCTTTATTCTCCAGTTAGTGATTAATTGATTACAAAATTAGTTAATGATTATTTCAGTAATCGATTCATGAAGATTAATCCGATAAATCGTCTCATGCCTACGTTAAACCGTTGAACCACGTCATCATCTGCAGTCGAGGAGAAGAAAGTTTCACGTTTAAACGTTGCTGAACAAACTAAATGGAGTTTCCTCTTCAGGAGCCGGATGCGCCGTTGGAGAGCAGAGGTGATGTCCTGATCCTGCCGTCTGTGACCCGGAAAGACAGCGGCATCTACCAGTGCCGGGTGCTGGACACTGCTGGACAAACAGAGGTCAAAGAAGAGGTCACGCTCACGGTGCATTGTACGTAGGAAAACATACGACACGCCTGCACACTGCAAGTCTGCAGAATTATTCTATGCTTTAGTGTTTAGAGACTTTGAAGTTCAAATTCTGATTCAGGGCCGATCATGGGATATTTTAGGTTTTGTTCTGCGAGGCGCAAAACATCTTTGTGTAGAAATGTGATACTTAACATTCTTCCAGATCGCTAAATCTGGAAAATTAGACATTTTCTAGAATAAATAAGGACATTTTCAAGTGAGAAAAGTCAAACATTTTCTTGGAGATTGAGCTCAGAAATATTTTAGAAAAAAATGTGGAAATTTCTCTGTGTGTGTGTGTGTGTGTGTGTGTGTCATGTCGTGCTTCATCCCGTTTCAGATTTGGACCCGGCTGTTGTGGTTCCAAAAGATTTGGAGTATATGGATAAAGGTGAAAATCTGGTGGCATCGTGCAACGCCCTGTCCTCTCTGAAAACCGTAACCATCTGGTACAAGGTGAATAAAAACACTTCCTTTCAATTTGAAGTTATTCCCTGTTGTTTGTGCACTTTTTCCTTCGACTAAACTTTTCGTCAATGTGCTAAGATACAGGGATTTCTGAGTGCCCAAGTACTTTAGCTGGACTAAATTTCCCCTAAACTCTTGAATGGGCTTCATTTTATAAAACTCTCAAGACTGCAGTTATTCCCTGTTGCTTATGCACTTTTTCTTTCCACTAAACTTTCCATTAACATGTTTGGATACAAAGACATTTTTTAGCTACACTGGACAGCTGTCCAATCAGCAGTCTTCCACCTGATTGTTATGGCCATAAAGTTAGTGTTGTTAGTGAATTGACCATTGACGTGATGTTCTGACATTCCGGTGGCGTCGCTGACCTTGGGGTCGTGTTTGGATGTTTGCTTTGGGTTTGTTTAGGAAGGGAAGCAGGTGGGTTATGGCAACACGCTGCACCTGAACGACGCCACCTACGAGACGAGCGGACAGTACGTTTGCGAGGTGACCGTTCCCTCCTTGCCCTCCCTGCACACCAACGGCTCTGTTCACATCATCGTTCAAGGTCAGTGAGTCGCTGCTGCCATCTTCCTGTTACCTTTTAAGGTCAGAGCTTTGAGAGTTCTGATAGTTTCTAGAGGAAGTTCAGGGTTATGAAGACGTAAATGAAACAGGGTGAAGTGTTTTTTGGGTATATTACAACATGTTGGTGAATGTTTACTAGAACGGGATCTGGTGACCATCTTGGTGAATGATTACTAGAACAGGATCTGGTGACCATCTTGGTGAATGTTTACTAGAACAGGATCTGGTGACCATCTTGGTGAATAATTACTAGAACGGGATCTGGTGACCATCTTGGTGAATGATTACTAGAACAGGATCTGGTGACCATCTTGGTGAATGATTACTAGAACAGGATCTGGTGACCATCCTGGTGAATGTTTACTAGAACGGGATCTGGTGACCATCTTGGTGAATGTTTACTAGAACGGGATCTGGTGACCATCTTGGTGAATGATTACTAGAACGGGATCTGTTGACCATCTTGGTGAATGTTTACTAGAACAGGATCTGGTGACCATCTTGGTGAATGATTACTAGAACAGGATCTGGGGACCATCTTGGTGAATGTTTACTAGAACAGGATCTGGTGACCATCTTGGTGAATGATTACTAGAACGGGATCTGTTGACCATCTTGGTGAATGTTTACTAGAACAGGATCTGGTGACCATCTTGGTGAATGTTTACTAGAACAGGATCTGGTGACCATCTTGGTGAATGATTACTAGAACAGGATCTGGTGACCATCTTGGTGAATGTTTACTAGAACAGGATCTGGTGACCATCTTGGTGAATGATTACTAGAACGGGATCTGTTGACCATCTTGGTGAATGTTTACTAGAACGGGATCTGGTGACCATCTTGGTGAATGATTACTAGAACAGGATCTGGTGACCATCTTGGTGAATGTTTACTAGAACAGGATCTGGTGACCATCTTGGTGAATGTTTACTAGAACGGGATCTGGTGACCATCTTGGTGAATGTTTACTAGAACAGGATCTGGTGACCATCTTGGTGAATGATTACTAGAACAGGATCTGGTGACCATCTTGGTGAATGTTTACTAGAACAGGATCTGGTGACCATCTTGGTGAATGTTTACTAGAACGGGATCTGGTGACCATCTTGGTGAATGTTTACTAGAACGGGATCTGGTGACCATCTTGGTGAATGTTTGTGGTGGCTGTTGCTCCAGGCGGGCCTCAGCTGGCCGGCGTGGAGGACGAGATCCAGCTGGAGGAAGTGGCCGGCCGCACACTGAACCTGAGCTGTGAGGCCCGCGGTCATCCACTGCCCAGCATCACCTGGAGCATTACAGGCAGCCAGGTAACCCTTCATCCAACCCTGCATCCAACTATTGCATTTATACAAACTCAACAACACTTCTGATAAAACTATCCTTGGCTGGAGTCTAATAGTTGGTAAAGGCAGCACTAAATAAAGACAAATATGCAAACATTTGCTTTGGAAGTTTTAGAAAAAAGACGTGCTGGATTTGGAAAGAGAGATGTCGATAACTTCTGCATAAATAATCATGTCTCTTTCTCTGTAGAACTGGCAAGAAGTGATGAGCAAAGCAAACGACCACATGACTCACAGCATGGTGTCGGTCAAGATCAACTCGGACGTTAGCGCCGTTTGTAACGCGTCCAACAACCAGGGCACTGAGGTCAAGGTCTTCAGCATCAAAGCCAGTAAGCGTCTCTTTCTTATGTATATCGAACACATGCAAGTTAAATTATCTGATTTAAAATTGGGAAATTGTTTGACGAATGAGTCACAGCTGTTCTTCTTCCTCCTAATTTAGCCCATTAAAACTGAGTTGTTGTTCAACCTTAAAATGTTAAATTTATTGTAAAAAGAAATTCTAGGCATTAAATAATATTTCTCACAGGATAAATTCATTAAAGAATTTTTAATATATATTTTAAGTCTGACTCATTCATTTTAGCTTAAAAGACAAATTGTGCAGCACTGTTAAATTTGTTTGATTCATACTTTTGAATTATCAGCAGCAGCAGTTGACATTTGAAACAAAGGTTTGAGGTTGTTTGCTTCTGTTATTGTGTTAATATGGGGTGATATTGATTAAAATGAAGAGAAACTCAATGAAGTAAAAATGCAAACACATGTGCAAAATCAAAATAGGTTTCCTGTTCAGTTTTGAAAATACTGGGATCTGTGTTGTTTTTATTTGCCAAAGCTGAAAAAGTTTGAAGCAGTGATGCTCCCTCCCCTACATTAGATGATTTATCTGGCATCATCTAGACTTTTAAATATTTACAGATTCTTTATAACAGTTTGAGATTCATGAAAAATGTGTTTGTTAAATCACACAAAAAGACTGTTTCAAAGTTTTTTAGCACTACAAGTTGGTTTTTGAATAAACTTAAACTGAATTGTTCTGCTCTGTTTAGAGATTTTTCAACAGTTTGAGTTGTGAATCCTTTATTCTCTCTGTGAAAACACAAAAGTAACCGTTTCAATGTTAGCATTAGAATCACCTTAGAATAAAACAAAAACCAAGAAATTTAAAAACGGAGAAGTTGAACCTAGACTGAACTCTAATTACTGACTCTTTAAAGCAATCTATGCTTTATATATGAAAACAAACAAGTTGGATTCTTGCATTTAAAAAAAACTAAAAATATGGTCCCATTCTCATGAACCAATTGTCGAGTTGTGTCTCATGACCTGCATGAATCAACACACAATTGTTTAACCAAGCCTTTTGGTTAAAAATGATGTCAGGTTTTCTTAATTCAGCATGATCCTGGTTAGATGTAGGAAACTGAAGAATAGAGCAGAGATCTTTTGCTGTAGTTGCCAGGTATCCGCTGCAGTCGACTCATTTTGCCCCTCCAGCAATTTGAAGAAAAGATTCCCAAGACGAATACATATCTTTGTGTTTTTTATTACAGCCAAAAATTGGGGGCAAAATGACTTACAAATTTAAAGTATTTTTTCAGATTTTTTGACTTTCTTTAGAATTGGAGAGTCTATCTGTGTTTCTGATCATTAGATTGAAAAACACTGGGCTCTTTGAAATCCCTCTCACCTTGAGTCAGTTACTGACAGATGGGACTATGATTGTTTTCCCAAGTCGTACATGCCAGCATTGTCATGGTTTCTACTTGTTGAAGTCAATCTAATTTAGGCTGGTTGGGGCTCACATCAATATATACAAAAGTTGGAAATAGCTAACTTAGAAAACACCCATACCTTCTCCTTTCTAATGTGTTTGTTGGTTTGATCAAATCTTTGACTTGGCCTGAATTCACACCTCATGATTTATTCCACGTCTGCATGTTAAGGTTGTCAAAGTCCAGCTAGCTAAGCTGACCTACTTCCCTGTCCCTTGCTATTTTTTCTTTAATTTAAACTTTTTAGTAGGCCCTGAAATGTTATACCCTTGAACCTTGATATCTAGCTGTGGTGTTGACAGTAGAAGCAAATAACTGTGTCCATTTTTAAAAATATATATATGTCATGTGCACATTTAGGCAACTTAACAGCTAAAACAATGCTATCAGCAGAGAGCAGGTTTTTTTTGCCCTCCAGCAGGGAGCCGGGGCAGGAGCTTGATCAGGCGACGTCACGCTGCAATGCATCATGGGCATCACTGTCAAGTTGGGTTTTGACATGCTTAAACTTCTCTAAGTTTAAAATAAAGCAATGCAAAAACAATTCTTTTTACACTTGCTTATGGTGTGTTCGCTGATCAGAAACTGATACGATTTTTCAGTTTCTGAGCAGGCCAAGACGAAAACCGACCAATTCTGGTCACCAGCCGAATTCTTGTTGCATCTTTAATAACAACCGGCTGATAAATGACCACAGTTTGCTCTGCAACCAAGTGTTTAACACAGTAAATGCAGGTTTGCACTGATCTTAAGGGATGTGTTTATGTGTTGGATTAATGTTGGTGGACGTGAACGTCTTCCCACTCTGAGTGTTGTTTTACTCGTCCACAGTTCCCAGGGTCACCCGCACCGCTCCCTTCTCTCCCGGTAAGACGATTACCGCCCTGCCGTCTCTAATGTTGCAGCTTTCCAGCTCAAACGCTTTCCTCTCAATGTTCACGCTTTTCACCAACATACGTATGTGACAATGCAGGCCTGCAGTAGGCCATGCATTATTTACAGGCATTCCACCCCATGACTGTCTGTAGCTCGCTGGCAGATCTTTGGGTTAGCCCTTGGCAGTTATTAAATATTCTGTTTGATTTTTAGCGTTTAAAAAAAAAAAAAAAAAAAATCAAAGCGCCAGCAAATCCCTGATACTCAGACCAAACGCGCTGCAGCTGTAAAATATTATTTGTTTATCCCAGAATTTTTTTAAGTAAACAAAAATCAGCAATGTGGAAAAAAAAAAAACAGCTAGACATTAATCCTGTTTTATGGGAGGTTTAACATACCGGGTTAATTTACACTTCACCTTTGAGGGGGTTGCAATTATCAGGCAGTTTTCTGACTTAATCTGGGCTGTTAGCTCGTATCGTTAAATCTTTGCAGGACTCTGAGGGGAAACACGGAGTCTGAAATAAAAACAACAGAGGGAAAAACTGTGAAATCTGGTCCAAAATGTTCCCAAACAACTTTTTACAGCTCTTCTTTTTGTTTACGGCCATTCTAAACGAATGCCGTCGGAATAAGTTACGTCATCAACACTTGGTGCAATAAAAAAGGTTAAATGTTTTTCTCACTTTTTATTGAGTCAGTACATTTAAACACCAATCCTGTTTCATTGGAAGGCAGCTGTTGAGTTAGTTAAAAACGGATGGAGTCCATTTTTGACTCCCATCGGTGAAGTGAGGCACAGATTCTAGCAGAAATACATTTTGAGTTTTTTTTCCTGTTAGGTTTCACTAGAACAGTTCGTGGAGTCTTCACGGAGCGATTCAAGTGGAGCTATTTGCTGCATTACTGATTTTGTTGCTTTCAAAATTGTTTCTCTCGGCATAAAACGTCTTTAGAAAGTCTGTTGATAAATTGCAGCTGCACCAATCGGTTTATATTTAACCTGCAGACATGCAGTTTGGGTTTATTTGCAGAATATCAAAGATTGAAGCTTCTCCTGTTTTAGATGGGTGAAAAAAAAAATCATGTTTATATTGACCCTGGAAAACCTGGACAGAGAAACGCATGAACTCTTTAGATTGTTCTGCAGGAGTAGCTTGGAGATAAAAACTATGTTTTCAAATGTATTTGGTTTCTGTAAGGTTTTATGAAAATCTATGATGGAGTATTACGGCCAGACTAAGAATCTTTTTTTTTTTAAAATACGAGAATTAAGTCAGAATATGAAGACAATAAGGTCATAACAGCAGAATGAAGACTCAATATCACCAGAACAAAGTTGTGAAATTAATAGAAAAAAGTTGTTTCAATGAGAGCAAAGCTTCTTAATGATGATCTGATATTAATTTGGGATTCTTTCTTCTAAATAGGCGTTTTGATGTTGGTTTTAAAGCCCTGATACTGTTAATAATTTGATGCGTTTAAAGATCAAGTATTTATTCATAAAGCTGATACCAAGTATAGCCTCACAAGATGCTCAACATTCCTTATTTTAATTTATTATTTAATTATTTTTGGTTGAATTTATCATAAAATTACTACTTCATTCTCTTAATATTATTATTTTCTTCTGATAATTTTCTTCTACTATTATTTTTACTTGGCATACAACTTTATTATTGCAACTTTTTTGGCGTATCACGACTTTATTCTGATCAAATTTTGACTTTATTTGCAAAATCCTTTTTTTTTTTCTTAGCCTGGCCATAATACTCTGTTGCAAAAATGCCACATTCATTATAACATAAAGTTATTTAGCATTCTTTTCTAATTCAAAAATATTTTTATTGATCCAGAAAGAAAATTAAATGTTGTTGCAACTCATAAAATGACGGATATGCGCATGCTTTTAAACTGCATAAACCAAAAACGTGAAAACATTTTACTCCTTGGAAAATTGGGCTCAGTTAATGGCTGACCTTTCTTACTGAAGGGTTTTCAAGTTTGGTTACTTTTTGACCTTTCTGGGGGGAATTTTATTTTCAAGTTTCCAAACAAATTTCCTTCCAAGACAGAACAATATTGTTCAATCTTTAAGTTTGGCTGAAAACACAGAAGAAAAGTCAACATTTGCATATCTGTTTGGTTTGAAATAGAGATTTTGCAATATTGCAACACTGGGCCTTACAGGGTTAAACATGAGGGGTGTCCAAAGCGTGGCCCGGGGGCCATTTGCGGCCCTCTGACTGACTTGGTGCGGCACTTGACCTCAACTAAACGATGGCATAAATTCGGTTTATCAACTCAGGCGGTGATATAGATGCAGAAATCTGCTTGTTTCGTTAAAATGTTGTGTGTTTAGTTTATTTTTGAACAGGCAAATATGAAAAATAAGGTTTTTTTTAAAAACTTTCAGTGAGTACTTTCAGTTTGACGTGCTTCACTGCTGTTCTTCTTCGTCTGCTCCATGTTTGTCTGCTTGCTCCATCTGCTCCGTCGTCTCTGGTGATCCTCGCTCTGCTCTGAAATGTTTCTGTGATCATCTGGATTGTTTTTCTGCATGTTTTCTGCATTGACTGCATGATGAGAATCCCTGCCTGATCTCAGAGTGGGAACGTTGTAGCGACGCCCCTGCAGAACCGACTTACTTGTGGTTAATTGGTTAATAATGACCTTTTTCACATAACTTTTTTTTTCAATTCAAAACGTAAAACCATTTAAAACTGAAAGCTGGAACATTTAATCTGTAAGAGAACATAACTTTTTTTTTTTTTTTTTTTACAGCACTGTAGATCGTGTCTAATGGTTGCTATGGAGATCTAAGGCACTAACTTTCTGCTCTTTGTGGCAGTTTTTCAACGTTGAGCTCTGGGCTGTCAGCAACATGTGGGGGTGGCACTCTAAGCTCCACACAGTCCTTCACGTTCTGTCATCTGCAGGGACTTCTAGCTTTTTAAAGTCCTGTGCACCAGCGTGAATCTTCACATAAAGAAACCAAATGAACAAAACAACAAACTATCACATAAGACACATTAGAAAACATCTTTTTTCTGAAAGTTTGAGTGGTAAATATGCACATTTGGTCTGTTTTTGTTGTAAAAAAAAAAAAAAAAAAAAACCTGACCCATTTGTGATTATTTAGGCAAACAAATAAAATCTGAACAGAAACCTTGACAGCGGATGTCTGCTTCTGTGTGCAGTTGAAGGCAGCGGGGTGATCATAGTGGTGATCATACTGTGTTTGCTGCTTCTCGCCTTCCTGGGAAGCGTCGTCTACTTCCTGCATAAGAAGGGAAAGATCCCCTGTGGACGTTCAGGAAAGCAGGAGATGTGAGTACCGTCTCGTCCTCTACTCGTTCTGCTGCACAAGATCTTCATTCGCATCTTTATTTTTCTGCATAGAACCCTGAAAAATTGCATCTGTTGGCAAAAGCAAGACATTTTTGAGTGTGAGCTAAAGTTGAGCAGCCGTTCCCAATTCGCATGCAGATGCACAAAATAGATCCCAGCTGTATTTGCACACTTATTTGGCTCTTACCGTTACAAAGGTAAGAGCTTTAAACCACCCACTTTTAAAGTAGAGAAACAAAGTGTTAACTCAGTTTGGCCTTTCAGAGTTGGTGTTTTCCAACTGAATCACTCAAAATTCCACAGCACATCTACATGTGGACGCTTGTCATAGTCAAGCTAGCATAGCTGACCTACTTCTCTCTCCTTCGCTTTTTTTTAATGAAAAGTTTTTCCTGACATTGTTTTTTAGTTGTCATAGTTTTGACAAATATTAGCAAAGCACTGTAGCCCTTTTTTCCTTTTATATACTACGCGTACATTTAAGATTTAGCGCGTCATGTTGACAACTTGGCCGCTAAAACCAATGACAGTCGTTGTCGGTGAGCAGTTCTTTTGGACTCTTGTGCGTGTGATGTCATGCTTCGACGTGTCCACAGCACCAGTTCATAACGACTGTGTTCATCCGGGCAGCACCAAAGAGAAGCCCACCAAAGACGACATCGTTGTGGAGATGAAGAACAACCCAAAGAACGAGGAGGCTGTGCTGCTGAAAGCCGTGAACGGAGAGAAGAAGGGTCCCAATGACCAGGTAACTGTCGTGGTGAGTGAATACACCTGCAGAAAGAGAGAAAAAGCAAAACCGAGAAACCATAGCAACAAACACCTGCATAAGTAGCAATAAAAACAACGTCACTGAAAATTACATGAGAAAATCAGAGTTTTAATAAGGTAAAGGTATGATTTTTTTTTTCTTGTAAATGTACAACTTTTCAACATTAGAGGATATTTTTAAGTGCTGCCACATTATTTTCTAGATATGAAACTTTATTAGAAATTGCGTTGGGTTTATTTCAAATGAACACAGAGACGGAAAAGGAGCAGGAAAAGGTTTCAGGGGGAAGGAGACACGAGTAGACGAGTGAGAAAAGGATGAGAATACAAGTCAACAGTCAACACAACCCAGAAACCATAGCAACAATCAACATAGCATCATCATCATCACTGACAATGGCATGTTACAAGTAAATAGGATTTTTAATATTGTAAATTTATGCTTTTAATCATGAAAAACTCATTTTGTTCTTGCCAGTTTACCACTTTTCAACCTGCAAGAACGTTGGAAGTGTTTGATTGTAAATACATCACTTCCAACACTTCAGTAAAAATGCTTTTTAGCTTTTTAGTGGAAATGTACTCCACTGTTGCCTCTTTCTTTCGTTCTTTGATCAACAATCCGTCGTGAAAATGTGCTTGTGAGTGAAAGCTGTTGTTTTAAATGCTTGGGATCTCGTCTGAGTCTTGACCTCTCCTGAATGATTTGAGTAAATCTCACCTTCTCGTCTGTCTGTGCAGTAAAAATCCTGAAGGTCGTGCGGAGCCGCAGCGGGTCGCAGTATCCGGACGGAGGCTCTGGAGCGGAGGAGACCCGGGACACTGACCTCCTCTCTGTCTGGACGCTCCCTCCCTCTTCCTCCCTTCATTTTTTATTCTCAGCAGTATTCAGCAGGTTCTCCCAGGAACACACACACACACACACACCCACAAACAGAACACACACTTCCCAGGTGTGTTTGTACAGATTTGTACCTTCTGAATGAGTCTTTGCTTCAGCATTCAGTTCTCTCATTAGTTTCAAGCTCTTTGCTGTTGTTTAGTGTTTGTACGGTGGTGAATCATCCTTTTTTTTTTTTTATGAAAGTGTAAATATTATATATATTTTGTTATTTAAGATATTTTGACTCAGATTTCCATTTCACAGCAGCGTCTGGCTCGTGTGCATGTTTTCTATGGTTTTTATTTTAGCGTCCAGGTGAGATTTGATGCAGGACTTGATGGAGACCAAACGTTGTAAAAACTCGTCCTGCATTCGACCAAAACAGTTTATTTTAATTTCTGCCGGTGATTATTTCACCGGCGGCCATCTTTACCAAACTGCTGTCTCGTTCTTGTACTGTTTGTAAATATGCTTAGTTTAGAGACCTGCTAGACCTCCTGAAGCTCAAACAGGTCAAAGTTACACATCTGCTGTGCCTGTTTTTTCTTTTTTACATCAAACACTGAATTTATTTTATTATTTTGAAACTGTTTTTCTCTGTGTTGCCACTGATTGGTCAGAGCCTGAAGGTCCCCACGTGTTTCTGCATGTTTCATACTGCGACAGTTTGGACTGACGACGCTGTTACACAGAGAGATCAGCGTGATAGAGCACAGGAAGCTTCATGGTTTTCTTTATCTGAAGTGTTTGGAAACAAAAAAATTATTTTTATTTTTTATAAAATCCATCTTAAATAGTTATATGTTTCAGCTTAAATGTTTCTATCATAATTCATTTAATTGGCTTAACTTAAATTTAGAAAAATTCATCTAATTTTGACAAATTTAAATGCAATCCAAATTTATAACATTAAAGTGAAAAATCTGACCCTACCACAAGATGTTTTTTTGTTTGTTTATTTGGGTTTTTTAAAAATATTTACAGATTTAAGGTTTGGATTTCTAAATTTTTTCCCCAAACCTTTTTATTTGATATATTTCATAAAACAAGCAAGGAAAGATTTAAGATAAAACAGGTTAAAAAAAAAACAACAACAACAACCTTCTTGTGTTTGTTATTCAGTGACCATTTGGTTTCTTTTTTTAATTTTCATTTCTTAGCTCACAGCTTCATGTTTCAGGAAAGCGGTCGTGCCGCTCTGCGAGTCGGATGTAATTATAGTGGATGGAGCAACAAACTGGGGTTTAATCTAAAACAGGCAAAGAAAACATGCAAGAAATACTGCTGGGGTCCTTCTAAAGGCTGGCGTTGTGAATATTTCTCACTGTGTATTTTATTGTGAAAGGGTTCTTTTGTTACCGAGAGTGCTACACTGCCCTGATGACTTGCAACACTTAAATTCGTAGGGAAGTATTTTCAGTTTTTAATTTCTCATGTCCCGCTGAGCGACGAGAAGCGATGCCGTCGGTGTTGAACAGATTTCTGGTTGAATCTGCGAATCTTTATTTGTTCAGTGGTGAGAAAACAGAGTTGGAAACTGATTATCTTTTCTACATGTGCGTAAATTAAGTGCTCAACATGTGATTCTTTTGATGCTTGTTTTTTTTTTTTTACAAGATGCCAAATAAAAGTTCCACCTAAAGAAAAGGCCTTGACTTGTTTCTGCAGAGGTTTCGAGAGTGTTGTGTGAGTGTGTGTGCGTGGGGGTGGGTGTGTGCGTGTGTGTAGAAGTGAGCGCTTCCAAACCGCTGTCAGCGCAAACTGGGAAGCGCTCCGAACGGTAGCTCAGATTTCCTTCCTGGACAGAAAACACATCTGCAAAGAATTTAAAGCTGCAAAACAAACGTTGAGTTGAGCCGCTCGGCGCAGAGCCTGCAGGCCTCCAGGTGACGACGGCTCAATAACGACCGAGATGAAGCAGCTCGGAGGGTTTAAAGGCATGAAACGGTTCAGATCGGGTTTTGTTTTACATTTTCTGCTCAGATACGCGACATCCCGGTAGCTTATGGACTTGTGAGGGGAAAGGAAACGTTCAGCTTCTGTTCAATAAACTGAATGATGGTTCTCTAGGTTTGGTTCTGATTCAGGTGACAGAAGGCCGACTTTGTAACTGTCTTTATGGGACTCTGAAGGTTCAGATCTGAGTCAGTCACTGTACCCAGATTTCAGGCCTGATCATTAGTTTCTAGCTGTAATAACTGAACTGCATGCCGACTCTGGATCGTTCCTCTTTAGGTCCAAAGAGAAAATCAACAGGACAAATACTTGTCTAAGATGTTAGATCATTTTGGTACTATGTCGTTTTTTTTTATGGAAGTATGAAGTAGGTTTTCTGTAGATTTTACTTTTGTCCTGGAATAATGTCATTAAATTTATACAAGTGGTTTTTTAGGTATTGTTTTGCCTTTTATGTATGAAACAGTTTATTTCCATTCATTTCAGTGTAGACGGCCACCACTGTTAGTTAAATAATGAATTTAAGAGCTGGGCAAGAACAAATAACCCTGAGTTAAAATTGTTTTCACCATCTGTTATGAATAGTATTTTACATTCTGTCCATTAATATCAATCAATCAATCACAGAAATTTCAAATGTACTTTATCTTAGTTACTAACCTTGATTCCTTATCAACTGAAGCTAAAGTTGACTTTTTATCCTTTTTCTCTGTATTGAAGTTAGAACTGTGTTCCATTACCATGGCAACATTCTCAAAAAAGTTACCAAAATAAAAGCATATACCCTCAGAGGTAGTTACAATAAACAGAGGTAACATACTCGGTTGGTCTTTACAATTAATATCCCAAAGCAGAAAATTATTATTATGTTTTTTTACATTCTTTTTATTATTTTATAACCTAAAATTAGAAATAAATGAACGGAGTGGAATTTAGAATTTCCTATAAGTCCCTGAACGCACCGTTTTCCAGGTTTGCGATGAGGCAAAAAAAAGAAGCACACATTAAATATCTGTTGAACAAACCACACGCACCAAAAAGGTTAAAGAAAAATACAGTTTAATTAAAAATCTTAATGGCTTAGGCATGAAAACATGGCGGCACAATGAATGCAGAAGATATTAAAAAGACAATAAATAAAATCGTATCTATACAGGTAATAAAGCGACGAGTTTTTAGTAGGCAAGTTCCATTTGACGAAGGCCAGTTAACTGGGTAAACCAACACACACAGTCACAGAGAGACGTCAGCAGACGGGAACCGACACCAAGTCACTGATGGTTCTGCTCTCAGAGTTCAGATGTGGAGTGAAACGACAACAAGAGGGTGGAGAGGAGAGTCCAGACGAACATGGAGCGATTCGCCCAGTTCTGCGACTGACAGGAGGCACAATAATTCACCTTCTCCCACTAAAACCAGTTTAAACTTCAGTGTAGAGAAAAGGACACTTCAGCCACCCTCTACTTACACTATTTTATATCAGGAAGTATTCTTACCAAGGATTTCAGAACATTTAGCCTACAAATTTTATTTACTGATGTATTTATCCTGCAGAATTCATAAAAAAAATAAGCCTAATGACAAACAAATCAGTTTTTCTTTAATAAATGAAAATTGAATTTTGCATCCTCTGGTTTTCTTTGTCTGACATCATCATTGATGACAGCTTTGACAAGAAACTGAACAAAATCCATACGGGTGTAAATACTTTTGCACGGCAGATAAAAGAGGCTGAGAACAGTAGCTGCGTTTCCGTTACAAGTTCTGCTAAATTTCGCCGTTGCTGTGTTTCCATTAAAGAAACACAATTAAAATCACACGTGAACAAGCTCGTTCACGTGATATAAAAAACAAAACATCCGTCGTACTCCAACGGCTTCCTCTTGTCTTCTTCGTCTTTTCTGCCAGTAGTAACATCTGGTTGCTGATCACGTGACTCGTGTGACGAGAAAAAAAAGTTTCCATTTAAATATGAGGAACACATTCATTTTGATACGGTGAGAATCCATAAATTCTTGACCGAAAAACGTCTGTTGTTTTTTTTTTTTTTAAATTGGCGTACTTCCATTTAGCAAATGTATTTTTCGTATTCCAATTATTTACATGGTCGATGGAAACGCAGCTACTGTGATGTAATTTTTCCCATTTAAATGCCTTCTTGGTACCAACATTCTCTTTTTACAACCCTTGTCCTTTTATATTACTTTGCAGTGGGAAAAAGTATATTTTGACCTTTTAAAATCTCTAATACAGTTTTAAATCTGACTCTCAGATTTGCAAAATTTAAACGTAAAACCTGCATTCTTCCCAACGACCAGCAGGGGTCACAAGAAAACATCCTCAGTCAGTTTCTGGTTGACATTAAATCTAATTTTACTAACCATAGCTTGAGTTCAGTAAAACAGACTGGAAACCGGGACTTTTCTTCTTCACAAAAAAAAAATAAAATAAAATAAAATGCATGACGTTTGTGCTCTGGCGCCACCTAGAAATCTTCAGATCCCAGTGGCTCAATTTATACTAGAGGATTCACACACCTGAGAACAAGTTCAAAGCTTTTTCAATCAGTTTTTCTCCACCTTAATGCTTAATAAAGATGCTACTATGGCATTTAAAAAAATAATATACAATAGAAGTAAATTTAAATCTATTTTCAAGTTATTTTTTTCTAAACCTTTCAGTTGAACAATTTTTAAATTCACAAAAAAAAAAAAGAATAAATAAACAATAAGTTGTTGATCTGAGCCACTACCCATGAAGCCTTTGCAGACGACGCACGTCTGCTCCAAACAGGAAGAAAGGATGAAGCCACAACGAAACGTAAATATGGTCTTAAATATGTAAAACTTGGAAGTTGGGCAAAAAAAAAAATAATGTAAATACTGCAGAAACATTTTGGAATGCTTTGCTAAAATCTGAACACAGAGCAGAAAAACAAAAGCTATTGTATTTACCACAGATCATGTCATGTTTTTTTGGGGTTTTTTCCCCCCAAAATAAGCTGATGACACTGCAAAAACAAAATGTTACCAAGTATTTTTGGTCTAGTTTGTACTGCAAATATCTTAGTATTATGTCATTTCAACTGTGAAACGTTTCAGCCAGATGTAAGGGCTTGTTTTAAGTAAATAATTATTTAATACTGATTTTAAAAATCGCTTGTTCCACCGGCAGATTGTGTCACTTATAACAAGACATTTTCCAATGTTGTAAGTGAAACAATCTGCCAGTGGGAGAAGCAATTTGATCTACTTTCAAGAATTATTGACTTAAACTCCTGTATCTTGCAGAAAGGTTTGTTAGTTTTGTCTTATTTCAGGCATAGTGAGACATTTGCAGTAGAAACTAGACCAAAAATACTTGGTAAGATTTTCTGCTTTTGCAGTAAATTTGAATCGAATTCAAAATGCAGAATCGAATGCAGCCGCTGAAAGGCCTACAAAGCAAAGTACAGATGCACTAATTGGTCCGTCTGAAGTGGAAGTCAAGTCTATTCCCCTCGATCTGCCCCGGTCAGTCTTCTGCACGTCCAACACTAAAGATTCTGGTCAAATTGCTAGTTGCTAAAGTCTCTCAATGCGGAGCGCTGAAGTCATGAAGCTGAAAACATCCTTTTCCAATAAGTTTCATTTGCACACGATTAACTGGGACCAAATTGAAAGCCGGACTTTTCAACGAGTCACATCAGAAGAGAGAGAAAACATGCTAGCATCAGCCTGGCTTAGTGTTGAGCTGGATGCTAACTTGTAGGAACACTACAATGATGCTGATTCTTTTTACGTGACCAACGTGAAGTGAACGTGTCCGATGTCATTAAAAGGTACTTAGAGAAACTTTTAGGACAGGAAAGGATCATTTTCCCTCCAAGGTGAACGTTGGGCGACTGCTGTGTAAGTCGAGTCAGACACAGGTTTGCAAATAAATGATAAAGTTGTGGTGATTTTAGAGGAGATTAGCTTAATTAATCCATGTTGGAGATGTAGTGCTTTTTTTTTTTTTTTTTTTTTACTAACCTTCACAGTGTTTCAAGACAGATCCATGGCACAAATTTAACTTTAATAGAGTATTGGACTAGATATGGGCCCATCCTTCCTTTTAAATGACTGACTGGGGAATCCTTGACGTTATAGAGAACTACTGTTAGCTTCGTCTCTCCATTTTCACTCTGTAGAGAGAGTGGGAGCTTCTCTGTGGACATTTGTGGGTCGCTCACATGTGGGAGCCAGTTTCTTGGGAACTGGGTGATGTGAATGGAAGGTTGGGATCTGTTGCCTGCGAAGTGGAAATGGACGAATGTTCGAACATCAGTCAGGAACGCATCCAGGTTTCTAATCTGTCCAGAATCTGCTTGGGGACTCGGAGCCCGGTGAGGTAGATCAGTCGGGGACAGGACGTTTAGGTAGGAGCAGACCTGTCCTATTCTTCTAGGAAGTGTTTGACATAAAGCAGCTGGAACGGAAACCATTTGAAGCAGACCTGCAGGATGTAAAGGCCAGCTCTGCCTCTTTATTTACTTTAAAAAGACCTGCAGGATCTGGACGACAAATCAGGGAGATTTTCACACAGCAGGTCTTGAGGCTCAATTCTGATTTTTTTTTTGTTTTTACTGAAATCCGATTTATTTTTTCTGCGCGGTCGTTCATGCTACTAATTAAATGCGACCGCAATAAGTTTTCTGTGTGAACAGCGAGCCGCGCGCGCAGACATACTTATCTAAATCTGCTCTTGCTTAATTTTGTTTTGTGCACTTATCTTGTTTGTTGAAGCACTTTGCGATTTTTATCTTGGTTTTACTTACTTATGTCACACAGCTGCGCTCTGTTTGCAGAAGTAATAATGGCCGCCGTCTATCGATCGATTTGAAAGTTCTTCAGAGTCGGCCGCATCGTCACGAGAACATAACAAGAACACAGCTCTGGATGTGAGGTTGGAACTAAAAGTGGTGGGCTGTGATGTGATGCGCTTCGTTGACACGGACGGCGTTCATAATTTCATAATTATAATTTTCAGCCGTTGTTTACGTCCAGATTTACAGCATCTGCCGTCTTCTGGTGCAGAATTATGATGTTAAAGTTGAATAAGATGACTGTTCCTATTGCTGACGCTTTGAAAAATATCGGTTATAATTTAGTCCCACATATATGTGGAACAAATCTGATTTATCTTGGGGTGAAAAGATCAGAATTGTGCCGTTCAGACTTCCATGAGAAAGTCGGATATTGTAAAAAATAAATAAATAAAATAAAGTTGGATTTGAGTCATATTTTTCTGCTTTGTGAACGCAGACATCGACACAGCGGTGCTGCTCTTCGACTCTTCTACTAGTTGCCACTCCAAACAACTTGATTCACTTTTCCTAGACTTCCCTGCCTCCACCGATACCTTGGCAATGAGTCAAACCTGAATGTAGAGACGCTGTTGCCCGATTTTCCACAAAATAACCTGGAAAATGTTAGAGAAACATAATTAAAATGGAATTAATTTCCGCTATTGTTAGTTCTACACACAGTACAACATGTGAGGAGAGTACTTAAAGATGAAAGTACTTGCTGACCCAGAAGGTGATGGGAAATGGAACCACAACCCTGCAGCATTAGCACGCCACAGACTTCTACTCACTAATTTCTGATTAGTTACAGATTTGCACAGCACAGTTTGCGGAGAAGCAGCGAAACTGAACATGATGAAAGTTTGGCTTCACAAAGCTCCTTTTGATCATTTCAGATCATTTAAGCGGAAAGGGATGAACCAATCAGCTGATGGGGAATCCAGTTCCTTCCATTTCCTGCTGGGGGCGGCGTAGAGTAACTGTTGAGGCTTCAGGATCCGTCACAAAAAAAAAAAAACACAATCCTGTTTTCACACCTAAAATCCTTTTAGAAAAGCAAATAATACCTGACGCAGTTGATTACAATTAACTTTGGATGTTTTTCCTCAGATCTGGTGTTTTCCCGTGGAAAAGTGCTCGGTAAATGCTATCCACAATAATGGCACAAAGCGGAGACAGGAGGCAGGACCTGAGTGACTATGTGGCGATGTGGGTCGTGGAGGGGACGGAGACGAACTCACGCAGGATGTTTTTGGCCGTCTCCAGGTTGTTCTGGGCGATCATCAGCGCTTTCTGGATGTCCTGCATGGAGTAGCCTTGGGATATCAGACATTCGATCTCACCGTTCAGGGCCTGGTTGCCAGCGGTGACGGTGGCAGCAGCGGCAGGCGGCGGAGGGGGAGGGAGAGGAGGAGGCGGCGAGGCTGACGATGGGCCGGGGAGTTCGGGCAGCGGAGCGGAAAGGTCGCGGTTGAAAGGTCGAGGGCAGCGGTCGGAGTTGGCTCTGCGTGGGAGGGGCCGGGGCGGCCGGTCCGACTCGGCAAACGCTTCTGGAAAACCCAGAAAAATCAGTTCAGGAAACAACGACATGGCAATTTACTGAAGCAGAAAGCAGACATTTTCCCACAGATACTTTTCCTGATGGTTTCATCAGGGTAACGAGTTAATCAGGTTGGTTTGTGTGCTAAACCTCATTCCAGCCGTTATGGCCTGTTATACAAAACGTTTAAAATTATTATCATGATTTAGTTTGATTTTTCACATCAAAGGTCTTACTCAATTATTAGCAAGTTTATAGAAATAAAACACAGCTTTCTTTAAATGTAATTTTATTGTTAAGTTTGCTTCAGTTCTTTTAAACATTATCATTTGATGTCATGAAATCCATCAAATTCTATTTGTATTAAAACTAATATATTTGATTACTATAGTTAAATTGCAATACTGTTTATAAATTAAAACTACAATGTTGTAATTCATTTTTAAATGAAGTGGTTTTGCTATTATGAGATATTTTACTTGAGTCACTTTAAGCCTTCAATTATTACCAATAATAATTTATTTATTTATTTTTACAATAAAAACAAGATTGTTGAGCTTTTTATGACGAGTCTACTCTGTGGAGCAGAATCAAGTAGCTTGTGTGTCTGGTAGGTTTTTAAGACATTTGGGAAGCTCAAATCTATTTTTTAGAATCAGTATTTGTTGGAAACAGAAAATCTAACTACACTGGGAAAACATGGATGAAAAACTTCTCAGAAATTTTCTCCTAGTCTTAGATTTCTATAATACAGTTATTGTACAAATAATAAATAAATACCAAGTCCAGGAAAACTGCAGAGCATTAAAGTAACTTTCAAAGAAAACTTTATCCGTATGAGAACCTGGTCCTGAATGTTTTCCTCCAGCAGAGGGCGCTGCTTGCCGAGGTTTACAGCGGACCGTATACACAAGAAAAAACACTCAGCATGCACACAGTTATATTCTCAAAGTTACTCAGTGACTTTCTGAATGTGTTTGTTGATAACCTGCTGCATTTAAGTGTGAAAATGGAGGAGCTCAGAGTGACTGAAAGGTTGAAAAAAAAAAAAGAAAAATAAGCCAATGCTGTTAAATCATTACTTTTTTAAAAAAAGGATTGGACTTTGCTGAAGATAAAAATGCTGAAAGCCAAATAAACCAAATGCGTTGAACTAATACCAGAGAGTAGTTTTAAAATTAAATTCCTAATTTCTGGGGGGTTTTCTTACTACTCTAAATAATATAACCATGTGTTTTCTGAGGTGTGTGAGACTGAAACCAGTTCAGAACCAGTTCAGAACCAGTCCATTTACCAGTCAGACCCTGGGGCTGACTGGACGTACCGGCTTCTACTGAAGCATCCATGCTGAGTGAGGTGAAGGCTGCGGAGGGACAGCTGATTTCAGACAGGATCCGTCGGGTGAGGGCGGGGGGTGCCACAGGGCGGGGTCGGTCGAACTCGTAGATGTCCTCCGCTTCGCTGTCTTCCTTTTTGTCCTGGGAGGCCACAGCTTGAAGCTGGTCGGGTTCTGAAAGACACAAACAACGCGTTAACGATCAGCTTAAGAGAAAAGGCAGTCTGGAACTAGGAGATGCACAGCTGCATTATCCTAAACAACCTTAAAAACACCAAGTGGACATACACTGTGCACAGTTATCAGGCAAGTTTTTTAAGATTATTCTATTAATTACTAACTCCAGTGTTCTGTTAATCCAAAATAAACCTCAAACATGAATGTTTAAAGGGTACCTAATATGCAAAATTCTCATTTTGCATATTTGAATCCTTCGATTTGGTTCTACAGTGCTTCTAAAAAACAACCCAAGCTCTTAAAAAAACAACCAAACGCTTTTGGGCGTTGAGTTAATCTTTTCTGGGGTCTGGAAAATGAGTCGTTTCAAAAACTTCCCATTAAGTCACATTTGACAGGCATTGCCCCGTTACCTAGCAACACCAGTGGAGTTCCAATCCGTTTGGTCAGCTGGTTTTACCTCTGTATGCGCTGTACAATGGCTGCTGGAATAGACAAGTTTTTAGTTGTTGACTTACCAGCCTCCTGCACAATCATTCTTGTTGAGTGTGCAGGAGGCTCCACTTCTGCTTTTCAAAGATGTACGATTGTACAATTGCGCATCTGTTTGCAGTCATTTTCTGTAAATGAGTGTAAACGTTGATTTGGGGGCGTGGCCAGCAGCAGCTAATTTGGATTTAAATTAGTTTAAATCCAATTTAATTTATCAATTTAAATTAGGATTTAAATTGATAAAGGCCCTAAAACGCTCACTCTGGGGAGATAGAAAATCTGCCAAAACATGCCAAAATACTCACTTGCCTAATAATAGTACACAGAGTATAAGCACATAGTATTTGTTATATTTAAATAATAACTGTCACAATGAGGAAAGTGTGATTATTAAAGTCATAACATCAGTTTTGAGTTTTGTTATAAAGAGCTCTACTGACGCTGCTGTGCAGATCAGTTACTCTTAATGCACTCCAGCAAAGATGGCTTCCCATAAATATTTATCAAAGCGCTTGTGAAAGTGAACTGAAGCAGGTTACCCAGATCAGAGGCCTGCGTTGTGTCAGAGGAGCCGGCCTGACTCTGGATGTTGAACATGGATTCGTACACTTGAGGGTCATCAGAGTCGTCGTCGCCCCCCTCACTGCCAGAAAAACACATATATGGGAAATAAGAAAAAAAAACCCAACAACATAAAAACACGACTTGAGGCAATTTGCCAGGGGATTTAAGGAGAATTATTTCAAATTTATAATTTGTTAAACATAACAAAAAGGGTATTTTTTTAAAACCAGTCCTATAATAAAGACTTTAATTTCCCCACTTTGCTTTAAATATTTAGTTTCTCTTATTGGATCCACCAATCTCTGTAAATAGGAAGCAGTCAACTTGTCATTAAACTCTAGGTAAAATTCAACAGTTTTTTTATTTATTTACTTCTTTTTAGCAAAACCCAGTTTAATTCTTATTTTTATATGCTTATTTATGGTAATTGTACCTAGACCCAATAGGTGGATTTTCAGACCGTTGATGTTTTACATGGGAAATAAAATACCATCTGCTGAAACCTGGTGGTGAAACTGAAATAGCATTAACATCAGTTATGTTACTAAGTAGATTAGTAAACTTTACAACACCTCAACCTTATCCTGACACACTTCTGTAATCCTTCACAATGGTCTGATTTTGCTCGTAAATCACATCTACTTGTATTTTTCCACCTCATTTAGGAGCATCTCCAACCAACCATCTTCTCTTCCTGCGATTAGACACGACTTTCAATCACACAGAGATTGTAAACATGCATGGCTTCCTTATCTTTATTCTTCATATTTAAATGCGGTGTGTCAAGGAAGGAGTCTGGAATTCCCTTATGTGTGCTTAATTCCATGTTTCATTCAAATTTATTTGCACATGTGTAGCTTTCTTAAATGATCTGATGCAAAAACAAATAAAAAAAAAAAAGCACAAACACACAAAAAGTGTAAAACAGTTGAGCAAGTGCAGCTTTGTCAATCTAGGCCTCGTTAACGGAGAAATGTCTGTTCTTCTCATGATCAACAGAAACATTCTACACTCCTTCAGACTTTCATCAAAGGGACAAGCTGTTCTCCAGCTGCATTCATCTTCAAAACCTCTGCATCTTCTTCATCTTCTTTAAATTATTTAAGAAGGGGGTTTACTGGGTTCAGGAGGGTCTAAATGTAGCCGGGGCGGTGAAGCCCCCTGCTGCTCATAATGTGTAGCACATGTCAACTTTTTAATGTATTCAGAAACCAATGAACTCAACCACTGAGTCAGTTTATGCATCTTGTACGTTGATTAATTATGTAGAGATATAATAAATGTTAAATGACAAAAAAAAGTCAAATTAAAGGATAGAAGTATAAGAAACACTGGTTTTATTTTTACTTTCCCAACCAAAAGAGGTTGACAAAGTTTCTCTAATATGTGGCCTCCATTATGACTCTGAATGCGTTGACAGAATCATCTACAACCCAGATTAGCTGGATGAAGTTCATCAGCGAGGCAACAACGGGACCAGTTGTGTTAAAAATTCTTGTTTCTCTCACTGACCTCCTGTGTCCTCACAGAAGAAGAGCAGCTGAGATCTAAGTTTGTTCTCTATCAAAACATCGACATGGACAAATTTGTTCGTGTAAAAAAAAAATAAAAAAAATTGAAACTGAAAGTGAAAACTAAAACCCATCTTTTGTTGAACAGTGCAGTTGAATTTTTCCATTGTTTACAGCAGCATAGCTTGGCACAGCCACACGTCACCCCTCTCCACATTTGGATATTAACCATCGCACTCAGACACACGCCACCTGGTGGCAAGTCAGGAGTTGCATTAGCGAACGTGGCTGCCAAAAATCTCCTCTGAGACAGAAAAAAGTCGCAATATCTACTTAATCACTTCTTTAATAAAAAGTCACGATTAATTTGAAAAGTCGCTAAATATAGTAACAAAGTCGCTAAATTGGCAACAGTGCTTCTTTCATCCTAACCGCAGCCCCACTCCATCCTCTCCCGCTCATCATCACACGTAGCCACGCCCCTCAGTGTATCTTGGCCCCGCCTACTTTGTTAGAATTTTTCCAATTTTGTCGGGGGGCGGGCTTTTGTTTTCTCAGGAGGGTTAGTTACACTTCAAATAAATGCATCTTTTATTGTTGTAATGTAATTGTACAGTGAACATCTTTCCTTTGAATGTGTAAATATACTTTACTGTTCTTCTTTTGTTTGCGTTAGTTTTTAATGTATTTTCTTTGAATATAAATCCATCATTTGTTAATTATTTTACTACACTATGCTCAATAAAGTCAAAGTCAACTCAACCTCGTCATCGCTCTGAAGCAGGATTTTCTCCTCTAAACCGACTCAAATAAATAGAATGTCTAAAATTCTCAGAATAATCTGGAGAGACTTTTTACACATCTTGTACCAGAAAAGTTGTCCAGCGACAGACTGGCGACCTGTCCTGGGTGACCCCGCCTCTTGCCCGGAACGTTAGCTGGAGATAGGCACCAGCAGCCCTCTGACCCCACTAGGGATAAGGGTGTTAGAAAATGGATGGATGGATGTACCAGAAGAGCCAACAGATCGGTCACTCTTTATACCTTGTAGTTGCAGAGCGATCTGCTTGGTGATGCAGAGCCCTGAAATGTAACTTGGTTTGACTAACCGGCCCTCTTGTTTACCTGACGTCGTTGTGGTTGTTTGTCTGGGCAGGAGGGGGGGGCACCAAGGAGCCCGCGATGACCCAAGGGGCGCCAGAGACCGGCAAGGAGGTGGGACTCATGTACTCGTTCTCCTCACCGTCTGACGATGGCTTTTCTCCAGCTGAGGCCGCCGATGAAGGCAGAGACCTTCACAAATGGACACCAAGGATTATCAATGCATTCAGCATTCTCACTACTGTGCCTCATAACTGCTTAAAAATAAAACAGAATGGTGTGGAGAAAAAAACAGCAGATAAAACAGGAAACGTCACCTCACCAGTTTGGCAGTGTTTCAGATATTTAAAACAAAAAACTTATCCATAATCATCTATCGATATGAAACAATTATATTGTGATACATTTTTTTCAGGCTTAAGTTTTACGGTTTTCTTTAAAAACCTCCCTTCCTCCACTGGGCTTCATATAAAATATATCAAATTTAGCAGACAGGAATTCTCACAACAGTTTTGCAAGGAACAGCAATTTTTCTAGTTTTTAATGAGACTTACGAATACATATTTTAAACTACGGTGATGAAACTGCAGTAGAGCTGAACTGCTGTTAAATAATTTCTGTTTCGTCCTTTCTACAGTTTTCCAAGAATATTTTATTAAAGTCCAGCTCTAAATATGACCTCCAGGGGGAGCCAAAGTGCAGAAAAAACTCGTTCAAATCCTGGTTTTGTGTTCAAGTCAGGAGCAGAGCTGCATACCTGGCGGTCAGGCAGTAGATGGCGTTGGTGGCTGCCTGGGGCCTGGTGCCCTCCCCGTTGGTGCCGCTGCTCTGGGGCAGGGAGGCCTTGGTGGCGGGCCGAGGAACCATGTAGTTAGCCGCCCAGGCGGGCTGGTCAGGGGTGGAGGGGAGCGGTCTCCTCTGCAGCCTGGGGTCCTGGACGGGGACCGAGGGTCGCTCTGGAGGGGGCGGAGGGGGAAGCTCCCTCACAGCAGGGGGGGGAGGTAGAGGCTTGTCTCTGTGAGTGACCGCAACCTGGGATGTAAACACAAGACGATGCTGGAGTTATAAACACGCAGGAGACATGGAGAATCAGGAATGTAAACGGGTTCGGTCCGTTTACAAATACAACAATATAAACAACATTTCTGTTATTTCACACCAGACTATCACTATATTCATGGTTCTGATCCTTACAAGAGCATCATATTAAAGAAAGGAATCACTAAAACTTTCACTTATTTCTGTAAATTAATTCAGAAAGTTAAATAGTTTTATTGCGGAGGGATATATTTCAAGTCTTATACTGCAAGATAACTTACATCATTATGAATAGCAAATAAAACCCCCAAATTATGCTAGTCTAAAAGTTTGGTTTTACAAACTCAACTATGAGGCTTTTAAAGAATGTTATGAATTAAATTTAAAACCTTTATCACATGAGAAATGTATAAAAGAGAATTGCATATTTTATGTTGTATTAGTTCCAAAGGTTTTTGCACAAAATGCATGTAACATCATATGAATCGCCAACACACGTGAGAGCCAGAAGCGAAGACGAACGTTGTGCAATAAATTTACACTTTCTGAAGAAAGTGTAAATTTTTACACAAAAAAGCTAGCAAGGTAGCTAGCAACGGTATCTTAGCAGCTAAGTAGCTACAACCAGCTCAGGTCACAGAACAGAATGAGCACGTCTATATGAGACTCAAATGCTTGCTTGAAAATATTTAAATGTTTGTGATGACTTTTTTAAATTACTATGATTACCTTATTTAAGATCAACTCGCATTTCTTTTATGAATTTAAGACATGCTCATGCATTGTAGATACATGAACATTTTTTAAGGACGTGCAGACACCGTATGGATGCAAGTAAAAAGGGATTTTCTGTAATGAAATATTACAATTAATGCTGCTGTCCAGCAGAGTTACTCACATAAAACATCGTTGCCAAAGGTCTCTGTTCACAGACAGATATATACAAAAAGGCTAATAGAAAGTTGAGAGGAAGGAAAGATGATCTGGAGTGGTTTCAATCCTTTGAAGCCACTGCTGAACCAAATATTAACATCTGAAATATCTCACTGGTGTTCTCTTTTGTAAAAAAAAAAAAAAAAAAAAAAAAAGTGTTTAATTTTTCTCCATTTAGTAGATATACTCTGTGATTAGTTATTGAATTGATTTAGGACATTTTTCCAGTAAATACAGTAAGGACGCTACATTTCTTCACTCTTTGATCAAAGATGTGCAACATAGTTTTTTCTCAGAATCTTTAAAGGGAAAAATAAAAAGAGCTTTCCTTTCATGTTCAGAATTTTGCATGTTTGTGGGGAGATTTATTTGGGATGTGTAGTCAAATCCTGCGGATAAATTTCATGAATAACAACAGTCCCTCTTGTGTTTCTTACTTCCTGGTAGAGCTTCAGCCACAGGGCAGCAGCACAAAGGCCAGCTTCACCAAACATTTTACTTTGTGCCGTGTTTACATAGCTCTGACTGAGCTGTCAGTAGGAACCATCCATAGGCCGACCAGTCAACCGGGGTTCTGCATGGAAACGCACCTTGGCTGTGGCGCCCTGGCTCAGCGCGGACCTCTGCTGCAGCAAGTCCAGCCGTGGAGGCACCGGAGGCAGCTGAGACACCGGAGACGCCGGACGTTCCACCTTTAAATTCACAGAGACGGTTTTAGAGATCCACCATGACAGCAGAGAGAGCCTGAGCTGCAGGTCGTACCTTACTACTGCAGGCCAGCCTGCTCATGACCAGATGCTGGTCCTCCAGACGGTCGTCCTCTTCCTCATCGTTTGCTGCTGCTTCGGCTCGGCTGGAGCTCTGGAAGCCGGCGAAGGAAGCCCCGCTGGCCTTGGGGTGGAAGGGGTCCACCACGATGGGCTCTGTGCCTTTGATCTCGCAGCGGCAGAATGGGCAGCCTTGACCCTCTGACTCCTGCAAAGGTTCTCAATTAAACCCAAACACACAATAAAGCTGCTAATGCCCTAAATAAGATGGATTACTTTGATTCTTCACAAAAAATCTAGAAGATAAAGAAAAAAATCTCCCTTTATTTAATTAAAATATTCCCAGAGGGCTAAAGAATACAGAGGAACATTCAGATCAGAAAACAACAAGATAATTGGTATGGTATGTAAATATAGCACATTATTTATTCCAAAAGGAAAAAGGAAAAACAGTAGGTGCAATTTGTCGTTCAGGTTAAACCTTCAGTCAGTTTTAGGCCTTAGTGGTGCATCTAAACAGTTCAATCTGATAATTTGCAGGAAACAGCACCCGCTACCTTAATCTAATAAAACATAAAGTGATCTTTACTGCTTTATGGTAATCAACTGGAAGGAAAAACAACCTGAATCCGACACAACTGGACATTGATTCCTACCAGGAGGAAAACTAACAATCAGATTATCAGTGCATACCAATGTAGTCAAAGTTTACACAGTGGAGTCGACGTCCTCACCTGCCAGGCGGTCAAACAGGAAGTGCACATCAGGTGTCTGCAGGGCTCAATCTTCACATCTTTGTCGTTTTCGGCGCAAATCTTGCAGAGCTGGAAGGTGGAGCCCATCTCACAGTACAGCTCGTACTGCTCCTGCAGGGACCATGACCAGAAAATCACCAGTAAAACCTCCTGTTCAACACTCACAAGGCTTCTGTGTGATGACCATAAAGCTAATAGCTGTATCTCTGCAGGATGACGAATGCCTGAATGTACTTTAGTAGTGAGAAACAAACCAAACCTGAGTAACTTTGATGTGGTCCTGAGGAGAAGGCTCACACAGCCCCGTCAGGTCTGGGTTCTGCGCACGGCCGTCTGGGAACAGATAGCTAGAAAACCACAACCGCAAGCGTCAACACCAACAGAATCGCACAGGTGCGATTCTAATTCCACATCCAACGAATCTCACTCAGGAATATTTTCCTTACTTCTGTTAAAAATTAAACTCCATCAACCATAATTCTGGATGACATCCCTGCTGTCATCCAGTATTATGTTTTCCAGTCACATAGTGCCATTTTAGAGCACAGTCAAGTTACTACTTTACCTTCAGTTTCAGAAATTTGACTTTATAATTTAAAACCTTGAAATCGGGCCCCTGTCCCTAAAAATACCCTTCAGAAAGTCGCACAATTTTTTTCTCTACTTCACATAAAATTGAAATAAAACACATTAAAGTTGGTGGCATGGTCTTAAATAGTTTTAAGACCATGTTTTAAGAATTCAGACAGTCGTTCGGGTCCTTAAAGTCAGTGCAGACGCACATCCTCTTATTGTGGCATCTGAAGAGGAAGCGGTACGCCTTGCTTACGAATTGTGAAAGACGAACGAAACCAAAAATGACAGGATTCAGAGAGTTTAGAGACATTACTGCTGCACAAAGACAGATCTGCATCACAGGGAGATATTTACTTCATTAAGTGAGACCCTTCAGGGTAAAAAAAACGTACTAAGAGGGGAGGCTTCTGATGCATCGTTGTGCAGAAGCATATTCTTCTTTCTGGCTACTAACTGATGGACCGAGGGTTGCAGCAGTCAGCAATGGCCCAGAGTGAAGCCACAGCCAATAGAAAAAATATCAATTATTAATCTGTTGTAAAAGGTTAATATTTACGCTTCCATGTGAAAATGGCTGAAAACAGATGCTCAAATATGTGCTTGCTGATTTGTTACATTCAGAAGGTTTTTTTATATATATATATATATATATAAATATACAGTACAGACCAAAAGTTTGGACACACCTTCTAATTCAATGGGTTTTCTTTATCTTCATATTATATTATATTATATTATTATATTATATTATATAAATATAAGGCAAGAAATCCCACTTATTAACCTGACAGGGCCACTTATTAACCTATGAAGTGAAAACCATTTCAGGTGACGACCTCTTGAAGCTCATCAAGAAAATGCAGAGTGTGTGCAAAGCAGTAATCACAGCAAAAGGTTGCTACTTTGAAGAAACTAGAATATAAGGGGTATTTTCAGTTGTTTTACACTTTTTTGTTTAGTGCATATTTCCACATGTTATTCATAGTTTTGATGCCTTCAGTGTGAATCTACAATGTCAATAGTCATGAAACTCATTGAATTAAAAGGTGTGTCCAAACTTTTGGTCTGTACTGTATCTATATATTTATATTCAGAAGGTTTTTGAAATGGCTCATTTTCCAGACACCAAGAAACATAAATTTATTGCCAGCAAAACGGGTTTGGCTGTTCCAGTTTCTCAGAAGAGATGACCACGGCTACAAAAATACACCATAATAAAAACGTATTTAACGTTAACATTTTTTTTGTTTTTAGAAGCAGTATAAACTCCAATGGTAATACAAAAACGTGCAAAAAGTAAATTTTACACATTAAAAAAAATATCTCTGGAGGATTTGACATAATGTTAAAATGTGACTCACAATCCCTCTCTGTATCCATCGATGAGGGCTTGGAAAAGCGGTTTATTGTGGGGAATGGTCTGCAGGATGTTCCCGTCGGCTGTAACGTAGCCAATCGCCCACTGTCCCAGCCGAGTGCAGCTCAGCCGGAAGATGTAGCTGAGAGAAAAGACAAATATCTCAACCCAGAAGCTTCAGCCGACACCCATCAGCCCTGAGGTTACATGAGTCTCACCTGCCAGGTTTGTGGATGAATCTCTGCAGTCGAGCCTTCACTTCGTCGTACGTCAGGAAGGCCATGTAGCCGGGATGTGTGACTGCGAGGCTGTTCCAGTTTCTCAGAAGAGACGACCACGGCTACAAAAATGCACCACAATAAAAACATATCAATGACTGAATGCTGCTTTCCACTAATTTACAGATCAGACATGCTCAGAAAGCCCCACCTGAAAGAGTCGGGTGAAGATGTCGAACTCAAAAACAGAGATGTAGTCGTTGCAGGTGAGGTCGATGGTGGACTTCAGCGCCATGGCTTCCAAACCAGAACTGATGGGGTGAAACTCATGCAGAGCCTGGCGGAACATCCTCCAGGGTACGATGGTTCTGAAACAGAAATACAATAACAGAGGGGAAATAAACCGAGATGCAAAGTTAAGGCTTTCTGAATCAGAATCAGAATTGTGTGAACATGCTATGAATCTGACTTTGGTTTCAATTGTTCATAGCACACAGACATTAGATATAAATGTAGAAACCTTAGAGGAAATAAAAGATAAAACAACCTGCACAGTCACATTTTACATAGAGGAAAAAAAATAGAAAAGGCAGGTTGTGACATGTTCATGAGAAGTAACAGACTGAGGGAGGAAACAGTCTCTTTGGCAGCTGTTGTTGGCAAACAGGTTGTGTCCAGGATGTGTGGAATCTGCAGAAATGTTAGCTGCCCTTTTTGTGACCCTTGACCCTAAAGTTCACCATGAGTTAATGACGGAGGGATAAAAGGAAATGACAGATGGACAGATTAAAGGATGAAAGGTAGAACAGATAGAAAAGTAAGAAAGAAAGGAATTATTATCAAAGGAAGGATGGAAGGACCAAACAAAGGATGGAAAGATCGATGAAGGAAGGAACAGAGGGAAGAAAGGATCAAAGCATGGAGCAAAGCAGAGCTCAAAGGAAAGAAGGAAGGATCAAAGGAAAAAAGGAAGAATCAAAGGAGGGATCAACGAAAAAAGGAAGGATCAAAGGAGGTATCAAAGGAAGGGAGGAAATATCAAAGGAGTTAATAAAAAAAAGAAGGAAGGACCAAAGGATGGATCAAAGGCAGGAAGGAAGGATCAAAGGACGGATCAAGGAAGGAAGGAAGGAGGGATCAAAGAAAGGATGAACCTAAACTTATGGAAGTCCGTTTTCTTTTTTCAACTCTCAACCAGACGTGGAAAACCGTCCTCAGAGTCCAGCAGGCTGTCAGAACCCGACTCCAACACTGGAATGACTTCAGAGCTAAAACAACAATAATGACTCTTCCCTGTTCTCTATTAACAACAGAAACTCACTTGTCTCCGAATGACCTTCTCCAAAATTCAGCGGCGTCAGCTTTGGTAATCCGGAAGTTGTCCCCTTGAAACAGGCCGTTGGGAAAGATGGCCTTCAGCTCAGCCAGCATGTGACTGAAGATCAGAGACAGCTTGGTCAGGTTCCTCCTGAGGGAGTAGCAACAGCAAAAGAGACGGGTTAGCTGAAGCTAGCTGCAGCTGAGCCACAAACCTCCCACCAGAGTACATCCACCATGACTGACTGACTCTGAGAACGATTAAATTAGAAAGATTCAGCAACAGAAAATAGATTTTAGTGAATAAATGTTTCTAAATTAGGTTGACTGTTATTAATTAATGATTTCACTGAGTGACAAGTGGACTTCAGGAATAAATAACAAAAGTTCTTCTGTGGTTCAGTTAACAGGACTGACGCATTTACAGAGAATCGAGGAAGTAAACGCTCGATAAAATCAGTGTGTCAGAGGAAGGATGAACTTTTGCTGCTGGTGCTTTTCTCAGAAATACAGGAAGTTGGTGTGATTGTGACACTTCAGTTGGTCCGTTATCTGACTTTTAAGCAGCTGTACATCACGGTGCTTTTTTCAAGGTTGAACAACTTTACAACGTTAATGAACAAAAACTTTACAGCAGGCCTGATTTAGCAGGAGGAGATTTGAGAAGTTACTGTTAGAAAGAGCAGTTCAAGTCAAAAACAACTTTCTGAGAGATAACTGAATTATATTTTAAGCATTGGTTAATTGATAACGAAAACAGAAAATTCTGTGTCAGAAAATTACAATATTGCATCAGAGCCATTTTAAAGGAGGTGTTCTAATACAGAAATGGTATCTTACTGAACGTTACGTTCATGTACCCTGCAGTATCTGGTTAAGGTTCCTTTTGCATGAATTACTGCATTAATGCAGCGTGGAATGGAGCAGACCAGCCCGCGGTTCTGATGTCTCTCATCTTCCTTTTGACAACTATGAATATATTCTCTATGTGGGTCAGGTTAGGTCAGTCTGTTGGCCAGTCAGTCACAGAGTTACCATGGTGACTAAAGCAGGAAGTAGCTGGATTTCCACTGACCATATAATTGTGCAACTTGGAATTATAAAAATAAATTTGTCCAACGGAGACACGCCCATTTGTGTTAGGATCAGGTTGTTTTTTGGCTGTATTGAAATTTGCGTACTTAGCAAAACTGAACTAGAAACACTTTTTTTGAATTACACGAGCAAAGTTGAATAGTAACATTTACTCAGTAACCCCGTGGGAGACAAGTAAATGATCTTATCTTACTAGTTACATTTGATTTCCATTTGAATGATCTATCATTTTCCATTTTTTCCAAAAACTGGATGATAAAAGTTTTCAGTCTCATGCTTTGGTCTTAATTCTCCCTTTCTTTAAAGGACAACTTTGTTTACAGAGAATTCATAATTTATTTTATCTGTCATTTTCTACTGATTATTTAATATTCAAAATGTCTTCCAATTCCAGTGTTACAAGTTCATTATAATTTAAAGCTTATTGATCTTCGACTATAATGCCATTACCACTATATTACTTCAAAATGTTCTCAAAACAGCAATATAATCGTTTATTGCAATAACTTTCGTTATTGCTGGAAATTTACCGTCCAGCAAAATTAGTTATGACAGGGTAATTTTTACTATGCTGTATTTTTTACTTTTATTTGAGTAATTTTATTATCTTTACTCTTGAGTAAAATTTCTGGATGCTCACTATGAATAAACTTCACTGAATGGTGAACAAGCATGTTTTAACCAAAAGAATCACCAAGCAGTTTTGTTAAAGCTTTGTAAGTTTTATATTTAAAGAAACTGATTTGGAAAATGTTTTTCTTTTGCTTAATTTTTTTTATTCATATGAATTATTTTGGTTGGTCCGTAAAATGGCATAAATTTACACATAACTGTATATTTTGGTCCATCTCAAGATTGTAATTTTTAAATATTAAATGAGAATATTTGTGTTTGCCTCTGTCACCACCATGTTTTTAATGACTTATTGTGTGAACAAACTTATTCATGTGTGATTTTAATTGTATTTCTTATTTAATGGAAACACTGCAATTGGGTTTTTTCAACATTGACGGAATATAGACAAAGTTTTGCATACATTTGCAGTGGAAAGGCAGCGACTGGTACCTTTGGCAGTGAGGGTCGGTACCAAGTCCAGAAGTAAAATGAAACCAGCATCTAAAGCTTGTCAACAGGAGGAAGCAGGAAGTTCTCTAAACTTTCTCTTTAGAGTCTAGACTCCAGAAAACTCAGGTAATCATAACCAGCAGATGACATGGCAACCCAGATCATCTGGACTTTAAGCAGAATAGATTCTGCATCTCTCCACTCTGCCTTCAGACCCTGAGAAATCCTAAATTTGCATTTCGTTTGCCAATTTCTACCCCGGGTAAGATTCCTCTGACTCGTCTCCGTTCCAGGACTGGCTTCACACCAGAAATGTGACACTTTCAGACTGTGTGTGGTGACTCCAGCAGAAAGCCGCTGAGTCTCCACTAAACTCCCGAAAGGTCTCTGCTTCACAATCCTTTTCATTCTACCACATTTTTTCTTTCCACTAAACTTTGCATAAAGTTCTCTGTGAACCGCCAACTTCTTTAGCAATGACGTTTTTGAGGAAGCTGACGATGTATTAATCTGGACGATAAATCTTTCCAGTAATTATTTTGATAAACCATAATATTTTTGTTTTGAGACCATTTTCAAGCAAAATCTTGTCAATGGCATAATAATATAAAAACCAAAAAATGACACTCAAAACTGGGACTTGAAGATATTTTAAATATCCAAAATAAAATATGACAACCAAAAACAAGAAATAAAACAGAAATAAAAACAACTCAAACCAAAACCATAAAGTGGGTTATGACGTCTCTGTGAGCAACACTGTACTTCAAATAAAAATTATGTAATAATCATAATGGAGAATATCTAGCTCATTTTAATTTACCATGTGATTAATTGATTATTGCAATAGACTTGCCATTTATTAATTAAGTATTAATTAAGCCAAAACTGCAGAAAATAAATCAATATTTAAAAAACTCCCAAAAGTAGCATATTTTTAGCTTCACTTGGTTGAGGTCTACTAAAGGAATGCTGAAGCATTGCATTTTAAGAAATAAAATGTTTATTTTCATACTTAAAAAAAAAACTGAATGATTTTTTTTGCATCTTTTAATATATTTCCTATATTGTATAAAGAAAGCTCAAGTAGTTCAATGAAAAATCTGTAGAATGTGCCATTTTTAAATCTGATTAATCAATTAATCGACTGCTAGTATAACAGTTAGCTGCAGCCTTACTGTAGAGAAAAAACCTGAAAGGTGAAGCTCAGATTATACGACGGGTCAGAAAACAGCAGCAGAGCCAGATTAGGAATGATCCCGCCATCACAATCTTAAAGGCTCATTTTATCTCCTGGATGCCAGGGTGGAAGGGTGATTAGCTCTGAACCATCTGTCGCTCAGCCAAACGTTGCTCAGCCTCACAGCGCTACGCGTGTCAGCCCACCTGGCCTGGGAGTTCTCCTCGTACATCCGCTCCTTGGCCTCCTTGAACAGGCTCATGGTCTGCTTCGTCTTGTTTGTGAGGTTATCGATGACCACCCGGAAATACTCGTTCTCCCCGAGGATCTCCATCTTGCCCTCGTACCTGGACAGGATGGTGCGCAGGTGCTGGTAGGTGTCTGGCAGCAGGTCCAGGATGTAGGGTGGGCTGTTCTTCAGCGCCACCTTGGGGTTCTGGCACAAACGCACCACCTGCACAGGAAACACAGAGGAGAGGTGACTTAAAGAGACAGTATTGTGTGTTTTCCAGGCACATAGTGCCATCGTATCGGAAATCAAGTAACTATGTTAACTTCAGTTGTAAAAACAATTCTATATGGCTAAAATGAAATTTGACTTTGTCATTGAATGCCTTAAAAGTGGGCCTCTGTCTCTTTAAAAACTCCTGCTCTTTCTGAAACACCGCCTTCAGGAAGTCTTCACAACATGGCTCCTCTATGTTGGAGGAGGCATGTTAAGGGGGCAATAAATTTATAACAATATATGTTGCGATAAACACATGATCAATATCACATCTGATAGAATTTTCAATAATTTCACTGAAGTCTGATTCAGAACTGCGTTGCATTCAGGGTATGTTTTTGCTGCTCAACCTTTCACAGCCAAGCTAGGTTGGTGACATCAACTCACTCACTCTTTGGTTTCCTAGCAACAACTTGTTCAGTAAGTTGCGCAACAACAGGTTCAGGTTTCACCGCCATGTTCCATAACTGCTTAAAAATAATAAACAACAATGTGAAGTGAAAGGATAAAGTGAGTCCAACAGCTTGAGACAAAACTGTGGATAAAACAGGAAGTTTGGATGCATCTTAGATATTTACGATGCTTCCAAACTCATCAATAATGATCTATATCAACTGATATGAAACACTTATATTGCGATATGTTTTTCAGCCATATCGCCCAGCATCAATCACATAAATATTTTAATCGCTGGTTTTACTTCTTAGTAGGCACAAGGGGAAATTTAGAGGGCTAATATATAATAAGTAGAAAATCCAAGATACTTTGAGATGCTGGAATTGATCATTTGTTAAGCTAACTAAGTGAAAATGTTAGAAGATTTCATAACTTGGCCTACAAATCAAACCGGATGTGATCTCTGCTCAGATTATTTTATGCAATAATCTTGATAAAACTTGTTTGCGACTTTTCACGGTAGAATTGATCAGAATCGGCTTCAATTAGCGTTGAGTCAAAAAAATGAAAACTAACATTTCTTTAAACGTTAATCATCAACAAACAGCGTTTTCTGGGCGTATTTGCCGTCTGTATGAGGATGCACATGAAAACATCCCTTTAAACCATTCAGACTTTCAACACAAAAGAGACACAATCAAAACTGTCAGATGAGTGATTACCCCATGATAATAACTCAGAAATAGTCCAAATAGTTTGGATATATTTTTTTTTATTTCTTTCCTTCTTTCAGAAAGATTCTGTTTATATCATAGGTTTGTGGCGCACTTCTATCCTAAAGAAAAAGGTATAGAACTTCAGATTTTTTATAACAAGATATAAAAACCTTACAAAACTTTATATAATAGCAGAAAGTACGATGACCAGCCTAAGAAAGGCTTTACAGTATTCAATTACGCCGCATGGAACTGATCAGTACATTATTGTGAGGTAACAAAATCTTTTGAGAGGTAACGCAAAAGTATTGCAAGGGAACACAAAAGAAAAACAATATTCCCCATTTCCCCTAGAGGGCTTCAAATCATCAGGATGTATTTGGCTGTTATTGTTTTGGGGTTTTTTTGGTTCAGCAGTGGCAACTCTGATATTAAAATTTGTTTAATGGTTTGAAGCGTTAAGGTGTGATGAATCAATCCAAAATAAAAGTAAGAGGACACACTTTTTCCAGCTTTGTATCATCTTCCAACCAAGTCTGCAGACTTTATTAAAGAGGCGTTACACATCTGACCACTATGTAACCCAGAAACAAAAGGATTTAAAACTTCAAACAGGACAAAAGGGATATCAGCACATATCCTGATATGTGTAACCGATGCAGCACAGCACACACATTTCACCGTCTCCCTGCCTTATCTCCTCTTACTCCGGCCCTGCTGCAGTAATATCTTCTCAAGTCTCGTCTTGTCGTCTCTCTCTGCTTTCTTCTCTTATCTCCATCTCAGCCCAAAGCTGACGGCGAGAGATAAAACCAGAAAGACGGCGATAAATGGGACCAAAGTAAACCTTCCCCTGGCCACAGATGCAACACACAGACGACACCTCTTTCTCATCCAACACTGGAAAAAAGGGGGCTGCTCTCCTAATGCGACCTACTTCACGTCATCCCAATTTGGAAATACATCAGGGACACCATTGTAGTCCTAATTTGGAGGGGCTCAGTTTTCTCATACAGTTTAGATCAATGCGTCCTAAACTTTGCAGCACAGAAAATAACAGCAACCGATCCAGAATATGAGTGGTTGCAGTAAACAAGTGCTGCTAAAACGACTTTATGTCAAAACAAACTGTCTCAACAACCATTATGATGCTTATTTATTCATGTTTTTATATCTTTTAACAGTAATGAGAAAAGCATGAGCTTTTTAGCTACGAGAGCAATATCAGTATAGTTAACTAAAACGGATGAAATAACTGAAATTAAGAAAACATTAACTATATTGGAACTATATTGTGAGTTTATAAAGCTCTCTAAAACATAATGGCATTATAGGTATAATATCCTTTGTTTTCATTTGTATGAATGTAGCTTTTCGAACTGATGTGAAATTGATTTTTCTTTCCCCCCACACAAGCAGTTTACGTCAGCTGTCGGCAAACTACGGCAATCCATACTCCTGGTGGTGCTAAGGCTAGTCCGCAAACTGGTGACAGCAAAAGTTTGGATAAAACACCAGAATCAGTTGTTGCTCAACAACAACTGATTACATTTTTTGAAAATAGTATCTTCTGTTGAATATTCATTACCGAATCAACGTATAAATAATCACAGTATTATACTTTGAGCTTTTTGAATTCTGTACCTAAAAATGAACCAAAGTGTGAAAAAAACTAAAACCACTACCATAACTGATACGAAAACTAAACAATATTTAACTAATTATAACTAACAAAATCTAGTAGTCTCACTGTACAATCTAATTAAAACTAACCGAACTAGACAAACAAAACGTCACGAAGAAATAAAACTAAAACTATTGTAACCCTGGAGGAGAGGTGTCACATTTTCCCAAATAATCAACTCAAAAAGACTTGTGGGCCAAAAGATATTTTAAAGACATAAATAAAATCACAAAAACAATGTTGTGATTTATTTTACCTGATAAAAAACTAAGCATGCAATATTTTATAAAGCAAATAATTTGGTCAGATTTAAATATTACATTCCTACAAAACTTACAAAAGGTTTTGCACTATGGCCTTATTGGAAAAAATTGCTGCATCCAAAGTGCACAAAGGAGTGTTACCACAGATCCTTCCTCCAGCAGCTAAGACTCTGTAATCATCATTGATCCTCAACAAATTCAGTGAGTGTTTACATTTCTGCTGTGATTCACACAGCTCTATTTGCAGTTTTATCTTCACTTACTCTAAATAGTCTTATTTTGTTTTGTACAATACACTTTTTTAATTACCTTACACACTCGCAGTTTTCTTTAACTAAGATTAGTCTACTTTTGATAACTGCATGGCATTTTAGGTTGTAATTTTGCAATTACTGTACAGTATTTAATTCTTTATTTAGCTTTTTAAATATATATTTTAATACTTTTACCTTTGTGTGAATCTCCACGGTGGGTCAATAAAAGAATATTTTTATTTCTTTTCAGTTTGAAAAGTCTTCTGGGATCAAATGGAGAAAAAAATAACAGAAAATAAACTCCATCCAATCTCACCAATAAAAACAGGATTAGGGCCACTCTTTTTGAAAATGCTTGCTGAATTAAGCAAAGTTTAATAAACTTATTAGGAACTTATTATTGTACTCAGGTTCGTTTTTGAGTAAGTTACTGGAAAGTGTGGTTATACTTTGTGTTGTATGTAATATTTTCCATTGTAACATAGGTTTTCCAGTAATTAAAACAAAATAATATTTTTCTATCATTCTAACTGTTCCACATCCATTCATGTTACAACATCAAGCTCCTACGCATTTTATCCAAATTTTATGTGACATACCAAGACAAAGTAGAGCTTGATTTTAAAATGGGAGAAAAACTATTCAACATTTCTAACAATTAAAAATAAGAAAAATGTGGTGTGAATTTATTTTCAGTCTCCTAAATCATATTTTGTAGAAGCAACTTTGGCTGGAGCTTTTGAACATCTGAAGACAGATCAGTGACTCTCAGTTGAATATAGGTTTGGACTTTGACTAGACCATTGTAATGCATTAATATGCTTTGATCCAAACCAGACCAGTGCATCTCTGGCTGTACGCTTGGATTTCTTCCAGGACAGTCTCACATTTATCCCCATCATCAACCCGCACTTATGTCCCTGTTGAAATAAAAAAAACCACACATCTCCACAGCACGATGCTGCCAGCACAGTGCTTGGTGGTACCAATAATCCAACGTTTTACGATTTACAGCATGTTCATGTTGGCCAAAAAGCTCGGAAGTGGACTAGAATATAACAGAAATATCAGAAAATCTTCCAATGATTTAGCCAGTTGAGATAAATCCACATTTTTCCACCATCCTTTTCCCCACACCGCTTCAAACAATCTCTGTGACTTCTGGGCATCGTCATCTGTGTCAGGTGTGAGCGACTCCATCCACTAGCCCGATTAGTGCAATATGCAGCCGGCTCATGGTGCTTATTACACAATTACACACTCCAAACAGTTCTTCAACATCTTAAAATTGCTGGCACTTTTACTGAGATCCTGAATATTTTTGGATAAGTTCAATCTCCCACATGGCTTTTTGGCTATTTTTCCTCTAATGTTCTCCAAAGAACCTCAAAAGTGTTAAATTCCTCTCTGGTGGATTTTAATTTCCTAATTTGTAATTTCAAGATGCATTCCTTTACGCTTAATTTAGAGGGATCTGATTAAACAGAAGTAGATAAATACACTACTTTGTGTTGGTTTATTATAATTCTCAAAAAAATATATGAAGGCTGTTGGTTCTAACGTGACAAAGTCCAGGGATGTAAATATGTTTTCATATGAGGTGGGATATCCAGAAAACCCGTTTGATTTATTACCTAAATGTTAATGATAAATGTGTAAGTGTTGGCTATTACCCTGATGTGATCATAAATCTAGAAGAAGGAAGTGAGAAGTAAACACTTTACGATGCATAAGAACTGATAACAGCTTAAAGTCACAAAAAACAACAAGCTTTTAAGTCAATATTAGAGCGTTTCTGAACCCAGAGACAGTTTGTACCTTATCCATGAGCTTCCAGCATTTCTCCACCATTTTCTTATCGACCACAGCGGGCTGGTGAGGCTGCAGAGGCTGCTGGTGGGGCTGAAAGGCGTCCTTCATCAGCCCGATGAGTCCGGCGCCCCTCCTCGGATTTCCGGCCATGAATTCGCTCGATGACCGGGGGTGTTAGCCCCGCGACAGGGGTTCACAACCTGGGAGGGTGGTGGTGATGGTGGTGGTGATGAGGAGGGTGGTGGTCTCCCTGACACGTTTCCCAATAAAGCAGCCGCTGTGCTACCGCCCTGTCCGCTCTGAACAGTGGGGACGGTTTGTCATGCAGAGGCTGTCCGGGAGCAGAACAAAAAGCCTGTTGTAGCTACAACTCAGCGGACCCAAAGCAGCGAGCTAACGGCTACGGCAGCCTAACGAGACGTCTCCACTCGGGGTCCGAACCGCAGCCATAATCGCCGTCTTGCTGTTTGTGCCGACCGAACGCGAGCCGACTCCTCCTGGCGACGGCGAGTGAAACCTCCCTGAGAGACGAACCCGGCTTGTAGCAGAGCTGGGTGTTAAAAACCGCACGGAGCCACCAGCGAACAGCCTGAGCAAGAGCTAAAGTAAACACGGATGTCCGGCCCGACTTTCAAAATAAGAGCCCGGTCAGCAAGCGCGTAATACCGGGGTTATTTCTATTATTTACAAACTAAGGCTCTATTTACAGGGTGCATTAAACGCTAATATAAATATTTAAATATGAATATTAAAAATTTTATTAGATAAAAAGTAATAAAAATGTTTGCTAAATATTTCTGATCAACAGGCTGCTACATAGAGCACTTAAATAGATGGATGAATGGAAAGCAACTTTCTACCAGAGAACATCTGTCTGGCCTTTTTAAACTGTTAAACAGATGATAAGGTCCTAAACAGAAAACAAACTTTGAATGATTATCTGTGGGCTGCATAAGAGTGATCATTTAAATGTATTAGAAATAACACATCCCTGTGGAACACTTGTATTTAACAATCGGTGTTGTTACTGCAGGTCTACTGTCGCCTATCTGCTAAAAACTTGATCCGGGCAAGAAGCCTTCTGTTTACTTTGAAACTCTCTGAAGATTGAACATCCAATTTATAAAAAAAATATTTAAATATTTTGTTGACTTGTCGGTCATCTTTTCATTATATTCATTTGATTAAAAAGCAATTTAATATACATATTTTATATTTAAATTCCTTGTATGAAAAAGTTAAAATACTGAAATTACAAATAAATTTTTTTTTATATTTCATTGTGTTATATATCACAACTTATTATGGTATATAGTACATTTTAAGTAAAATTTATGCTCTTTTATTCTACGTAACACATTTATTAATAAAAATATTAAAAATACTTTATCACATTATAAATGAGTAGGTACTTATAAAAAATACAAAATATTTCATATTACATAATACAAGATCAACATTTACAAATAAGGTTTGATACTCATCTGATAAACGTTAATTTATTCTGGTATATAAGAATTTAATGTAAACTATATAATGGTTTATTCTATTGATGTCTTGCAGAAATTAAGAAAATTACTTCGTTCTCCACTATGAAGATTAAACGTGCACTCTGTCGTCATCTGGTGGAAGGTGTAGAAATAAAACAATTTGCAGCAATTTGAAAGAGTTTTTCTTCATCATCATCATAAACAACAAACAGAAAGAAAATACTTTATTTTCAGAATACAGGCGCAAAGATTTGGACAAACTGTTGTGAAAGTTCGAATTAGAAAAAAAGCAACAAAATATAAAACATTGCTTCACAACAGTCTTTGGAATATTAGAGCTGTTTTGCCTTGTTTTGGTAAATGGTTGCGCAAAAGACTACAAGCATTCACTTCAGTTAAGGACACTTCAGACGTCTGATGCGTTTATACCGGAGTTCCTCTGAACGTCAAAGCGATATTGAGCAGCTTGGCTCCCAGCTCCGCCTGCCGCCCTGCAGGCAGGAACTCTGCAGACAGCTCTCTATAGGTGCTGCAGACTCTGCGCTCCTGAATGTCCTCTCTCTGAATGGCGTGTTTCCATCTGTGCCTGGCCTCCCCGTACAGCGCCACCAAACACCTCCTGGGAAGCCTTACGGCCACGCGTGTCACCCCCACCAGTCCGCGCTCTGGGACGCCCTCCTCCAGAGACATGGTGAGCACGGTCTCTGAGAGCATGTTGACTGTGACGAGCCTTTCCCCCCACAGCCACGAGTCGTCCAGGTGCGGATCGATGGCGGAGCCTCGCTGAGGGTGGTAGTCCAGGTTGCACTGCTCCACCGGTTGGAAGCCCTGCAGGTTTGGCTCCTGTTGCATCCGCAGCACCAGTTTCTGGCTCAAAGCAGGGAGTCCTTTGAAGTCTGCCAGACGCACTTTCTTTTTCTTGAAGTTCACCTTTGGACCATAGTCCTACAAACATACAACAGTTTGATTGGCTTCATTGACAAATCAACAGTGGTTCATAGATTTTGGGGGTAGGAAAGATGGAGTGTTACTTGTTTCCTTCGACCAGACTGTGACGGATTCCAAACATCCTGGTCCATGGAGCCAATCAGCTCCTTTTCCTCTTCCTCAGATATAAAGTTCTCCCATAGGAAGACACCAGGAAAAGAAAAAGATGCACCTTCTCCATCTTTGCAGACAGCGAGTTTTGTTTTAGCATCATAGAGAAAATGGTGCACAGTCTCCTTCCCAAAACACAAAACAATAAAGTTAAAGCTGTTGCCTTTCCTCCTTTACCAAAGGATGACTTTTAAATCTTTTTTTATTTGTCGGCTTTAAATTAATTCAGTATAGTTACATGAACATTTCTGCCAGTGAGTGCAGAAGTTACGATGCACACATCCCCGTCCACTATTAACTACACATTTATTACTAAAACTATGGTGTAACTATATAAACTATGGTTATATAACGATCATGTCAGTCTCAGCAGAGTTTAAAAAGTGAATATTATTTTGCAACAAATAAAAAATTCCAAAGACATAGTTAAAACCTTGAACCTTTTTACTAGACTTGTCACAATAACACATTTTGCTGGACAATAAATTGTCCCAGAAGTTACAGCAATAATCAACAATGTTGTTTGGGACCATTTTGGTAATGGAATAATAATGTAAGTTCGCTCTCTCAAAGGTCAATATACTTTCATTTCTGACGAACATTTAACATTGGAGCCTGAAGACATTTTAAATATCCAAAACAAATAAACAAAACAACAGAAACCACAAAATAAAATGAATTAGGAAGACTCTAAACAAAATTGTCCTTCAGAAAACCCCACATTGAAGACTTTTGTCAGTCTGGTAGAAAGAGAGAGCAACTCATCAATCATGCAAATGAAATCGCCGAGTTTGTTGTCACTTATCATGGGATTCATTGATTTAATTAAATCTATTAGCAACATTCTGTTTGTATTCAGAAAGTGAGACACGCGGGACATTAGTAACATAAAAAAGAGACTACGCACACGTTTTAGTACAGTAAACATTTTGATTAATGACGCTATGTCCTGAGAAGGCTTCCGTAACTTGTCAATATTGTGTATTTATTAAAATAAGGTAAATTATGGTTGATATGTTTGTACCTCCGGCTCCCTTGTCTCTGCCTGAGTTTTCCCTTTGTACTTTTCACATATGAGACATCGTCGGATGCCTTTACAGCCGCATAAAGAAACACCATCATTGTTGATATCAGGCGCCATCATTGTTCTGGTGCTTCTTCTTCTTCTTTTATTAGGAACTCACGAGCCACAGCAAAACAGAACGCGCGCCCCCTATTGACTGTATGTTTCAAAAGTTAAAAAAATAAAATAAAATAAAATAAAATAAAATAAAATAAAATAAAATAAAATAAAATAAAATAAAATAAAATAAAATAAAATAAAATAAAATAAAATTAAATTAAACTAAATTAAATGAAATTACAATCACCCTCCCAAAGAAATTTAGGAGCATAATTAAAACAAATATTTTTTTCTGTGACTTTAAGAGATTAAGTAATTTAATATATAAATAAATATAATTAACTCTCATGTTCAATGTTTTGACTTAAATCAATTTTACATTAAGAGTTTAGGGAAAAGGAGAAAGGCATTTTTAAAAATTAGGAGTAACGGGACACACATTTTATGCATTGAACATGCAATTAGGAAATGAATGAATCTAATTAATAATTAATAGGAAATCAATCATTGGTAGAATTTTGGATCCCGTGATATTTTGCTTTACTACTTTGAACGAGAAAACCTTGAAAGATTGGGGGTAAATATGAGTAACAAATAAGATTTTTATTTTATTTTCAACAAGAAGCAGAAATAGTATTTACCTTGTTGTATTTACCTTGGTCACACATTTACTGAAATGCAGTTTGTGGTGAATTCCTCACATTCCTATCAGTCAAAATACAGGGTGGAAAAAAAAATACATCACGGGCCACGCCCACCGGATGTAGACGCAGTGTCCCCGGGAAAGCTCAGTTTCCGTAGTGGTGTGGAGTGTTGCAGAAGCTCAGTGAGCTTTGGTAAGTAAATTAATCTATAAATCTTTGGAAATTATTAAGACATTTGTTATCCTGGAATTTCTTTATAAGAGACAGCAGCATGAAGCATAACTGCAGGTTTTTTGGGTCGTTATTAATGTTAAATTAGGAAAGAAACTTAGCAGTTTGCGTTTCCAACGCGGTTAAATGGTATTGGTTGGTATTTGTAAAATACTTACGAACCAGGCCTTTAAATTTAACCACTGTACTTTTCTGCTCTTAACTGTATTCATCTCAAAGGTAGCGCAATGCTGATGAAAGTCTAATATTACTATTTAATCCTGGAATCTTCGGTGAAACATTAAAGCTCTATCAGTCCATTGTTGTTGTTCTTATATATATATATAAATATATATATATATATATATATATATACATATATATATATATATATATACATGATCTCTTTTCTTTAACTATAGATTAAACTATTTATGCAAATAGAAATCTAGAAGCAGATACTATTTCAAGCCTATTCTTTAAATCTGTCTGTCTTTATTTCCAAAATCTAACTGTTCCTGTAGATTAACGATGGAGAAAATTACAGAGAAGCTTCTATTGGAGAAAGGGTCTCCAAAAACCAACAAGTTGGAACAGATCGAAACTCTGAAGTGAGTAACATTTTCAATTTTTGCATGTTCTTATATTAATTTACCACTGTGTCCTCGCTTCATCCAGATATTTAGATACAAAGTGAAGCTGCACTCAAAGAATCTCAATGTTATTCATTGACTTGCAAACCTACTTATTGTACCCTCTGAGTGCAGCACAGTTTGAAACATGGGAACTTTTATTGCTAGTAAAAGAAACAATCATGGAGGAACCTAAAGAGCAACACGCTGATTCTCTGCAACTTTAGTCCCTCATTTTAGCATCTCTAATGTTCCTTCAAAACTGTAGCTGTGGAGCGTCTTCCTTTTTCTATCAGAGACTTCAGTGTATGAATAAACTGCTACATGTGGGGTGCCCCAAGGCTTTGTTTTGGGTCAACTTCTTTTATTGCAAGATATACACGCACGTGGAAAAACTAACTGGCCTCTACTAAACTCTAAGCGCCGTTTGCACGTACATGTTGAAGGAATACAGGATGTAACTCTAGTTAAGTAAAGTAAAACGGACATATGCAACATTGTAGAGTCTATATCCCTGTGGAAACACCAATTTAAACGTATCAGATTTTTCTCAGTCTGTCTAAGATGGCGCTGAAGCTTGAGGATCTTCCTGTGAAGCTGCTGTCACGCCTGAGGTCGCTGGAGCGTTGGGATCTGTCTGGAAACAGGCTGCAAGAGTTCCCTAAGTGTTTGGAGCTGCCTGCGCTCCGGTACCTGGACCTGAGCGATAACCAGATGGAGGACGTCACCACCCTGAAGTCCCTCAGGGCTCTGGAAGAGCTCAAGATGGACGACAACCTTTATATCACTGTAAGCTTTCTGTCACGTTCAAAGGATTTTCTTTGGTTCTGTAATGTAACGGAAAGGCACATAAAAGTTACAAATGATTTAGCACGTCATTGAGATCATTTAGTACTTTATAACCCAGCAGAAAATTACTTGAAACTAGGAGAAAAATACGGACCGAAATGGGGCCATAAAATGTGCTAAAATGTTTGAAACTGGGAAAAAAATTTTTTAAACTGAAATAAAAAAAAAAAAAAAAAAAACCTTGAATCTGAAAAATAGTTTCTAAAATGTTTGAATTTCTGTTTTCAGGTCAAACATTATTAGATTTTTTTTATTGCTTTTTTTTTTGTTTCAATATTTTTTCAGTTTTAAATGACTTTTGTTTAATTTATTTTCAGTTTCAAAATGTATTCAAAACCTTTGTTGATCAGCAGATTTCCCCAGATCTTAGGAGGGATTTGGACCCAGAAACCTTCTCAATCCTTTTTGTTTCTGGGTAACTGAAAACTTCAGTTTGTGTGGAGACTGACCGGGCCTCTCCATGAACATAATTTACTTCTGTAATACATATGCCCAACACGTAATGATAACAGGATGAAAATAAACATTGGTTGTCAATGTCATGTTGAAATGGCCGATACGGATATTCATGCAGACACGTTGTGCATCCCTAATTTAGATTTTAATTAACGCTTACGCTGCTGAGGGAAACTATAAATAAGCAGTTAGAAATTTGATTTTAAAGAAATAAAATGTGATCTTGTCGTGTGTAAGGTTGGTCAGCTTTGTCTTAATTTTGCTTGCTCTTGTGTTTCAGGTGAGTGATAATTACAAGCTGTTTGTGTTGCTGCCCAATCTGCGGATTTACAACAGCAAGGATGTCACTGCCACTGCCAACCGTTTGAGATACGTTTACAGCGACAACCTGAGGACCAGGGTATGAAAATGACGCATTAATGAAGGGAAATATCCATTGACATAAATGAAACCTATTGCTTCTGTTTTTAAATGATGATGACTTCATTTAGTAGATGGGGAAATCTACCACAACCAATTAGACCCTATGTAAAAAAAAAAAAAAAAGTAAAATAACTTTATCTTATTGTTGCAATTGTCAGGAAGTAATGACATGTTTATAAAAGAATAATCATTTGTTTTTGTCAATTTAGCGGTTTTCTAACTGGACATTCACGAGAGCAAAAATCAAACCTGTCACTTTTAAAAGCTCACAGTGGTGACTGATCAAAGTTTAAGCTGTATTTTATTTTTCAAAAACTTTATTCCTAACAATGAACAACAACAAGACACAAAAGTGGTCACATAACAACAGAAGATTAGCCTGGGGAAGCATGAATAATTCAAATAATAATGAGAAGAAAATGTCAGAGTCACAAAAAGAAAACAATAATTGTACATAATGGGACAGTAACTTCATGTAAAATACTTTCATACCACAGATTGTCCCTAACCTTTAAATTGGGAACAAAGATATGAAATCATGCTATGTAATTGTAAATGAAAGCTCTTAACTTTTGGCAGTAAAATTCCTCCATAAACAAACCAAACTGTGTGGAGTTGAGTAGAAGTGAACTGTTGCTAATGGAGAAACTCTAACAACTGGTCTACAGCAGTAATCGTTGTGCCCATGTGCATCTGCAGTCTGGTTCCTTTTGCACTACGTGTTGCTTTTGACTCTTTTTAGATGATTGCTGTTTGGGAGAGGAGCTTCAGTCTCCCGGATCCCGTCTCTGCTGAGAAGCTGTCTTCCCTCGAAGAGAACTTTGTGAGCGCCGCTCGTAAGCAAGTTAAATTCGGCCCCAGTTCTGTGGCTGATTTCACCAAATGGAGGGTAAGTTCTGAAAGGTAAACACTTTCTGCAGCCATGATGGTCATTTTACCGCATGTTGTGATCTGCAGGTGGAAATTCTGGCTAAGGAGTATCTGCGCTCTCTGGCGGAACCGAAGGAGGACTCGGACGATGAAGCTCAAACTGAGAACAACGACGACACCGTAAGAACTGCATCAATACTCGTTCTTTATCGGATCTAGCTGCTTTAATGCTGCGTTTCAAACTTCTTACTGGGTTTGTTTACCTCAGGATGTATCTACACCCCCTAAGAGGAAACAGGTGGACGCAGCAGCAGACGCCTTCATCAGCCTGACACCCCGCAAAAAGCTGCGTGCCGACCTCCCTGAATCACCCGCTGAAAGCAGTCCTCGCAAATCCAGCCTCCGCCTCAAACCACTGACAGGCACCCAGAGCAGGATGAGTCCCCAGAAGCCGAACCATTGTCCCTCAACCCCCAACAAGGCAGAGACGAGGGCAGAGACGCCCAGGAGAAGAGCCAAGGTCAAACAGGTCAAAGAGGCGGAGCAGAAAGAAAACCTGAGCAGAGAGGAAGCAAAGGCTGCAAAGCCGCACAGAAACGTTCATGTGCTGCCCATCATAAAGGCTTGCAACAAAACAAAGGTAATATAAGAATAGAGACGTTCCACTCTGTGTTTTTTTTGGTTTGTTGAACTACAACATGATAAACTAAGGTTTTTCCATGAACTCCGACCAGCTTCCCAGTCCCTGCTGAAGATTTGCATCCCCGTATTATGATGCTGCCACCACCATATCCCACAGCAGGGGGTCAATGTGGTCAGAGTGACATCTTGGTGCTGAATGCAAAGATAGTTAACCTGTTGATGTTTATTCTATTACAAAGCCAAAGTTTAGTTGCAGCTTCAAGTTGTGAATTTTTTGTTTCCTCCGTGTTTGAACCTTTCTGATTTCTGCTCTTTTCTCCTCCTGCAGCCAGTCTCTCTGAAGCCACTACATGCTCTGCAGTGCCACAGTAAGCAGGACAGCTCAGACGACTTCTCCACCCAGCTGTGGGCCTGCGCCTTCCAGCCGCAGTCAGAGTCCAGTGGTACAGCCTCTTCTTTTTCCCTGATATTTTTCTAGATTAAACGGGGTATGAGACATTAAAATATTAAAAATGGAGCGACTGAATTCACCTTTCCTACTTCGACAGCAGGCAGCCGATTGGTGGCAACATGTGGAGGAGACTCGGTCTGCGTGATCGACTGTGAAACGGGGAAGGTGATGAAGAAGTACAAAGTTCCAGGAGAGGTACGTTTTATTTACAGCAGGGGTGTCCAAATGTTTTGTCGCACGGGCCAAAATTGTCGAGTCAAAATTTACTTTATTTTATTTTTGTAGAAAATGGATTTTGTTCATTGTAGATCAAAAAACTTCCAAAAGAAAAATACAATTTTCCACATTTGCCGTATTAAAAGTATGTCATTTTCAAATTCTTTAGGACTTGGTTGAACGACTTTTTTCTCAGTTATAAAAGCAGGAGTTTTGAAAGAGTTTCTTTCAAAGCTCTTACTAAATTTAACTGAGTTAAAAAAAATTTGCTGCAGCAAAGTGGGCTTTTCGAAAAAGGCTCTGGATAGACATGACTCTACTTATAAAAATCTGGTCGTAAAAAGACGAATAATTAACATTTTCCATTGTAAGAAAATTAAGTCTGTAACAATATCAGGGCTGGAGGATATGGCTGAAAATATTCACGATATAAGCGTTTCTTATCTGTCAATATCGATAATTATTGATTAAATATCTGAAATACTTTCTGTTTTATCCACAGTTTTCATTTCACTCCATTGTTTAGTTTTTTAAGCAGTTCTGAGGCACAGTGGCAAAACCTTAAACTGCTGCTGCGCAAGTTACTCAACAGGTTGCTACTAGGTAACCAAAGTTGAGAGGAACTTGAAACTGCTTGTTACCCCGCAGGTTGTTGCTAGGTAACCAAGGAGTGAGTGAGCTAGTTGATACCACCAAACTCACTTAGGTTGCCAGGAGAGGTTGAGCGGCTAAATCCTTTCCTCTGCCTTCATCCCCCACAGTGCTGTGTGGTTCTGGATTGGAGTTCAGTGAAATGATTGAATTTCCTATCAAGACATATTATATAGTGATACTGATCATGTGTCTGTCGCGATAAATATTGTTACTGATGTATTTGTCCAACTCTAACCTTATTAAAAAATAAAAAATTTTATTAAAAAACTGTAAATTATCCTCATGCTTGTCACCCCTGACGACAGGAGTTCTTCTCCCTGGCCTGGACCACTGTGTTGATGTCCAGAGGTGGCAGCGCTCCGTCTCAGCCCTGCAGTGTCCTCGCCGCTGGCGGAAAGAGAGGACTCGTCAAGCTGATCCACCCCAGGAACAACATGGCGTACGGCGAGTTCAGAGCCAGCCGGAAGTCGCTGTCGGTGCTCCGCTTCAGCCACCGGCAGGGGAACTTCCTCTTCAGTGAGTTTTTACTGACCAGATGTCATTTCAAACCAAAAGAAAATGAAATCAGCAGGACAAAAGGTTTAAATAGGAAAGTGATTATCCAGACTGTCAGGCTTGAACATCCGACACGGTTTTAACATCCACCTCTTCATCATCATAGAGTTAGACTTTTTAATTCCCAGGTGAATTAAAAATTCCAAAGTGAGTTAAAAATAGCTGATATGCATCTCCTCGGTTGTGCATCTCGTGGATTTCTTACTAATAGTTACCGTAATTCAGCACGTGTGTGTGTGGGTGTGTGAGATGGGAATCCTTAATTTCTAATTTTGCTGGATTTGCAAATTAGCCAGGAACCCTTCGTACAAAATAAGAGCTGCTTGGTTTTATCATGTAACATTTTTTACTGAGCTGTCCTTGATTAAATAAACTTGAATAGAATAAATAAACAGCACATTTTAAATCAAGGGTGTATGAAGTCTTTCATGGGGGCCATTTGTGGCTCTTGAAATTATTTTGTTCGGCTCCTCACCACAAGTCAAGAATTTCCAAAAAATGGGAAATTGTCCATTTTTCTTCAATTAAGGCAGCAGTCTGAAGCCCCTTTTTATTTTTGGATCTTTTTTAATATTCAGATTTTATTTTAAAAAATGTTTATTGTTGAGTGGGTGCAATCAAAATAAAAAAACCCCATCACAATAAACACATTTTTTCATGTTGTGGGCCACCAGTAGTTAAAAAAGTTTGAACACAACTGTTTTAAATCATTCCTGCCTTGTTTAGTTGTCTTCTTAATTTTGCAGGGATTTGACTTTATTTTTCCCTTGAGTTTATCAGATCTTTATATAAATGCTCATTCTAGCCTCACCGTTCAGATCTTTGTACATTTTACACACATCTCTGCTGTCAACAGCGCTCTGCCTCATTCAGTTTGGTTCCTCTTTATTCATTTTTGTCTTTTACCAACTCCAGCCTGTGTTTTTTCTTACAGCCGGCTCCTACGACAACAAAATAATCATGTGGGATATCGGAGGAGTGGACAAGCATTTCAACTTCAAAGTTGTGTAAGTTTGACTGAATGAAGTTCTTTTATCCCAAAATCATTTCTCCGGAACTTTCTCAGGTTTCATCAGGATTTTATGTGACGGATCAACATAAAGCAGTGTTGGAAGAGGAAACGGAACATCATGCATTTGATCCACATTTGTCAACGCGGTAACTATTAGTCATGCGTTTTTATGCATGCTGGCTTTTTATGGAAGACTGGCAAGAAGAAAGACTTCCTGTCTGCAGTTTGAAACAGACCCAGAGAAAAAACACAGAATGGCAAGAAAATCAAACCAAATTAACCCTTCTGTCCTTGAAACATGGATGGAACCGTGATTCCATCATTTTTTTATGCGCATTTTGCAGTATCGCATTAGAAAACCTTGATGGAAAAGGTAAAATTTGGAATAACTTCCCCCAATTTCACAAAAAAAGTTTGATGTGGTTTTAGGCTGTTCCGAAAAAAGAGTTAATGCAGTAAAGATGAGATGGAAACACATTTGCAGATTAAACTCCGATACAACGAACGCTCTCATCCACCTGTGGGTCTGTACCTTACCTGAGGCACAAAACCTCCAGCACACAGAGGCGAGGAGTCTCCATCTTTCTGAGGTGTATGCCAGTTTACAGCCATTCATACCTTTAACATTTGAAGAAATTTTGCTTAATGTGGCCTGTTTGAATCGCTCCGAACTGGAAGATGGAAACATGACAAATTTCCTTCTTTTTTTTTTTCTTTGCTCAAAATTCACATCAGAGTTGGACAGAAACACAGCTGCTGATGAAATCTTGGTAGGTTGTAGCAAATTTTCCCAGATCCACAGATTAGAGATCCTTTCTCATCCATCAGGATGGGAGAAGGATCAGATGCCCTACTCCAACATCTCCCTAAGTGTACAGCCATACAGAGATTTAAAGAAGAACTGCAAAAGCAAATGAGGTGGAGTAGCAGAGCTTGACAATAACCAATGGTGTCATCCAGGACAAGTTGCTGTGGAATATCGTCTGAGACTGTCGTACAGCAACAATCTTCAGTCAGAGGCCTCATTAGATTCGTTGGAGGTCTAACTGCTACTGGAGGTTCATTCTTCTCAGAGCGACTGTTTGAAAATACTTGGATGATTGAGTTAATTTCACTTAATAAATAAAATGATTTGAACTGAATTTAAACTGTGGAACGATCCGAACCAGTCCAGATGTTTTTAAGGGCTTTTCTTGAACTCCCTTCTCGTCCTCCCTGCAGTCAGCTGCTGACGTTGGAGGTCGGCACCACTCCTCTGCACATCTGCCTGCCCCCGTCCTCCCCCGACACACACCTGCTGACGGCCTGCGAGGACGGCCTGCTCTGCTACAACACACAGCTGGGAGCCAACAGCACCACGAAGAGGTGAAGGAACTTTAGAGGTTCTAGGATTAATCAGGAAACGCGTTGCAAAGCTCCATGACGACCAGCCAGCACTGATTATTGTTGGGTTTTTCTTATAAGGTCAAACAAAATGGAAATAACTTTCCCCGTTTATAAGATGGAGGACAAACAACACAACTACCACACTATCGATGGGTTGAGTTTTCTCACTGATGATGTAGTGGGTAAGTTAGATTTCTTCATTATCAGATGTAGTTCTGGTTAAAGACCACATGATGGTGCTGTAAGATGTAAGTAATTAATTCTTAGACAACTATAAATGGTTTAATAGTCTTTATTGTTCAATTTTATCCTGGTGGTTTGAGGTTCTGAGTTTAAAACACAAACTTCCCTTGTTTCTTTTTGCTGCCTGTGGGGGGCGCTACACCAGCCTCTAAGAGCCACACCCACGGGTCCATTTACCTGTGGAGCTGGAGTGGCACCAGGAGTCAGCGGCCGGACAAGAGGAGCGGGTCGGTGTGCGCCGTGGTTTTGGCTGAGCTGCAGTGGGCCGTCACCGACGTTCCGTACCTGTCTCTGAACACCTGCCCAGGTGAGTTCTGCTGAACCTGGCCGGATGACCCGTCTAGGCGCTCCCGGGTTCCTACCGACTGGAAAACTCCAGGATCTGATTAGAGTTCAGATCTGGAGAGGAAAACAAAGGCTGAAGATAATGGTTCTGTTGGCCTCAGACTTTTTCTCAAAGATTTATACCCATCCAGCCATCCATACTTTGGTTTGTCCAAAAATATAATTTTAACATAATAACTGTGTTGGAACCCTAAATAAAGCAGTACCTGCCCTCTCTTTGCCACCGAGTGTCTTTATCCATTTGTTTTCTAATCGGTTGGATTATTTTTAATGTGCAACTGTAAATGTTTTGGCAAGGGTCTTCAGAAACTACATCTCAGGTGTCTCCAGCCCTTCAGGTCCGATGTCACATAATGCAATCATTAGCAGGACGCTGTAGAACCTGTAGAACCTTCTGTCATGCACAGTTAGAGAACATCAGCCCTCGAGGACTGGAGTTTGACATTCCTGATTTATTCGGTTGGCTGGATGTTTGGGGCCGGCTGCTGAATGTTCCCGGCTGTTTGTTTGTAGCAGAAGCACTAACTTCCTGCATGTGTCGTCTTCAGGACGGGCCTACATAGTTTGTGGTGACAACAAGGGACGAATATGGACTTATCACGTCACCAACCTCCAGAAGAACAGCGGTCAGATAGGGAAAACCATTCCACCCACTGAGGTATTTCATTTCTACTCCATTTTTTTCCTTTTTTCTCTCTCTGTCGACCTTGATAGACTACAGTAGAAGAGTCAGGAGGATAAACATCGCTTTGGGTTGAACGGTTGGTGCTTAAAGTAACGATATGCCATGCAAGCTTGTGGCAGAAATCTGAGAAGATGGTGGCTGGGCTGAACTGGAGCCAGATGGTGGAAGATCTCATCTTGTAAACTAGCAGGATGTAAACAAACCTTCTGCAGGCATCTGTTGACTGCTAAACGTTATGTGCTAAAACAGATGGTTATTCACATTTTCGGTTGCTCAGATTACAACCCATAACCTAAAAAAAAACAAATTAATAATAACAAATATGGACCTACTGAACAGTTTGTCCAGTTATTTTTACGGTATATGAAGTCAATATTTGGTCTGGGCTCCTTTTGCAAGAATTACTGTAGCTTAGCATGGAGGAGGTCAGTCTGTTGTTTTACTGGGATGCTCATGAAATGCAAACTTCACTGTCATCTGAAAACAGGACTTTGGACCACTGAGCAAAAGTCCAGTTCTTTTTCTCCTGATCCTAAGTGAGAATTAACAGCTGTAACCAGTCTTTAACTTTGGCCACACTCCAAACATTGTGAATCTGCCCCTGAACTCTTCAGTTAGCTTTACTGCAGTTTTCCCTTTTGCTTTTGCACTGTTTTCTACTGCACTTTTTCCTCCCACTCAGTTTTACACCGAGAGGGGTTGGCACCGCTAACGAAAAAGTTAGTTGTGCTAACCCTAAAGCACCAATCATAAATTTTAGTTCCGCTAATGCTAACGTGGTATTAGCGTAAGCTAATGCTGAAGCGCTAGATTCAATCATGTTGACACCCAACATCTTCCACAACATGGTATATCGCCCTCAGTCGGTCAAATTTGTTACTTCTCACCTAACTATACGGTTTCAGGAAGTGATTTTTTTGGGACAGACAAAATTTTGTTCATGTTATCAGTTTTATGGTTGTTGAGTATTGCTAACTCTGTTGCTAATTTTGCCGAAATGACCATGAATATAAACATCTGACTGCTTGAAGTAGGCATGAGTTTTCATGAGCTGTAATTAAACGTAAGAGAAATAAACACTTTAAATATATCCCTCTTTGTGGAGTTGGTCTGTTTATAATAAGTTTCATTTTCTTATCTGAATTAGTAAAATAAATGAAGCTTTGATGGTATTCTAAATTAAGATGCACCTCTTGGTATTAGTGGACTCAGTCATTGAATTCCACAAGTGTCTAAGAAAATGCAAATATTTGACATCAGACAATTTTAAAATTTTTATTTATTTCAAAAGAAGAAATAACGTGAAGAATAAATGACATTTTAGGATATTCCATTTGCTCCAATGTGTTTTCTTGTTTCTCCAGGTGCTAGAATGGCCGACCCCGGTGAGGAAAGGCCTGGGCCGGATGGAGGGCCCGTCCATCAACAGTGTGGCGATGGACCCAGAGCTTCATTACCTGGTGGCGCTCACTGATAAGAACTTGGCGGTCATATGGAAGAGTGAGGCGTTGTCCTGAGGAACTTGAAATGTATCTAATTAACAACAACTTTCAAGCAGGTTTTCTTCTGTCTGAAAAGAGGTGGAAGTACCAGGTGTTGGAATTTTCTTCCAAAAAAATGAATCAGTGATCTGTTGGAACATCAACATTTTATCCAGACTGCAAAGATCTTCATCCTTCCTCTTCTTCTTTAGTGCCTTCAGGAAGTTGGCATGCTGCTCCCCATATTCAGAACATCTAATAGAGTTACAGATTTGCTCTCTGGAAGACAATATCAGCTTGCTTTTTAATAGCAGTTTTATAGTTTTTAACTGCTATTATTGTATGCCTTGTTCGGTGAAAATAAAACACAGATTGAGATTTAGAAATGTTTGCAGAAACTATTTGTGACTCAACTGTTGTCCAAAATTGACCATTAAAACACGTTACTCTTTGAGAATTGCTTGGATTTTTGCATTTTTGTTTCTGGTGACTTTGCAATGACAACATGAAGGTTTAGTTTGTGTGAGCTCCTCCTGGTGCTACTATTGCCATCAGAAGAAATGCTAACTATCCTTAGCATTCATGACAAGCTTTACTGACGGGGAGAAGAACATGTGGGAAGGAGGGGGATCAACAGTGCATGATTGACAGCGCTAAGACCCTCCTCCTGGATCTGATCTAGTTGTTTCTAGTTAGTACTGGGAGAAGGAAGAGGAGCTGGATTATTGATTTTTTAAAAATTATCATAAAAGCTACATAGGGCAGCTTTAAGTTTAATTTTCGGAAAATTTATTTATTTTGGTCATATGCTGATGACACTAAGATATACCGTCAGCTGAAGAATATTTTTTCTGCTTCATTAAAGCCATTGTTTCTGTGTCTTATCGAAGTTGAAGCCTGGACGGCTTCAGATTTCCTCAACTTCAGTGAGAACAAGATTGAAGTAACAATCTTGTAAAAACAATAACTGTGATTACTACTGGTAATCACAGTTATTCTCACATGGAGCATTCTTCACTTCCATCTTAAACATTTCAGGTTTATATTTAACTCTAACTTTATCTTCGGGAAAACTGGTTTGTTCATTTGTATAGCAATCTGTTTGGAACCCAGGCTTTTATCTAAAGTGAAATTATTTTTATATTTAAAAAAATTGGATTCTTCATATAATCAACAAAATTAATGACAACGCAAACCATCCTGAATTTGAATTGAATTGAATGCTTCTATTACCTCCAAACTGGATTATTGTTCCTCTATATGTAGGTGTTAATCCGTTTTTTACATTTTGTGTTTTCTTTCTGGACATTTAGAAGGCTTGCCATCTTTTTGAACCACTTATTTAAAGATTTCACCGGCCTGGGTTAGAGACCAAGTATTCCTGTTTCTATCGCTGCTTCTTTCCTTATTTCTTCAATAAGAAAAGAATCAATAACAAATGAACTGCAGGGAACATTGCAATCCATAATTACATTGTTGCAGAGAACAATATAATTATGTTGCAGAGAAATTAATTGTAAAACTATTTAAGTATTTTTCTGTTTTTTAATCAAGCACGTTATTAAGCCCTGTCTGTACGCATTTTTATATTTTGATATTGTAAAGGGCAGTACAAATAAAATTTGTTTATTTTTAGTTTGCATTTATTCTACTTTGTTTTTACCACTATTGTTTGTCCACATTACATGCCATGCAGAGTACAGTATGTGCCGTTGTGAGTGGGGCGTTGGTTATACTTAGTTCCGCCTCTGACTGACTCGCTGATTGGCTGCGCTCTCTCGTCGTTACCGAACATCTTTGACCTAGTGACCAATAAGCACAGAGGCCTTTCTGTACCCGGTCTCTACTGTATTGAGATCAGATTCGTGCCTTTGTGCGCAACGACACAACCCTAATGGCTTCATAGCAGCTGCAGAATTCCGTTGTTCTGCACCAGGAACGGGCCAGTCCTGTTCGCGCTAACAGCTCGCCTCCAAATGCGACCGGGACTGGCAGGCATAGCGGCGGAGATGCTGAGCGGTGTCACCGGCAGGGCCAGGCCGAGGTTCGGCAGCCTCTTACTGACTCCCGCAGCCAAAACATTACCGGCGCTGCAGTCAGGCACCGGGAATCCCAGATTCCGGTCCACATCATCAGCGCAGGGTGTCTCAGAATTGGCAAGAGAACGGTCGAAGACTGTCACTTCCTTTTACAACCAGTCCGCCATCGATGTTTCGGCAGAGAAGGTGAGGAGTGTTTTTTTTTTGTGCTCCCTGTTCAATGCTGCGGTGAGGGAATGTTAGCGCGAGCCGGCTGGAGCTGGCTCGCGCTTGGCGAGCAGAGCTAGCCGTTATAGCACCGTCGGTGCTACATTCAGTGAACGAGGAAATGCTGAAAACAACCAGTTTTAGTTCGGACTACTATCTTAACTGTCAGTGAAGGTTGAAAGCAAAAACTACATTTATTGCACTATGTTATGCAATAAAAGAAGTCGCTTACATAAGTAGTTTAGCGGTTGAACCTCGCCTTCTTAAAGCCAAATAGGAAAAATGCGATTTAGACAATGAAATAAGCATATGGCAAAATTTTATTTTAAAAAAGTAGATTCGACAATGTTTCCTAGTTACAGTAATCTAATTGGAATACATATTACTTATATAAATTGAGTATATTTGAAAAAAACATCTTAATTTAAGAATCAGAACCGTTACGCTACGCTCTGATTTCCTCGGCTGTTTGCGCGCCCTTGAATGCAGCATCGGGAGGACAAACTGTTTAGCTAGCTAAACGATCTACTACTAATTAATAGTACCAGTGGTTGATGAATAATGGTGCAGAGCGCGAATCCTTTACTCCAGCAAAGCTCACAAGAGTGGAACAAGTTTGTGTTATCAGCTGAGAAAGGGTTAAGGTTTCAAAATCGGAGATTGAATAACCCAGTTATTACTAGAAAGTCGCTATTTGTTGCTTCTGGTAGCTAATCTGACCTTTTGACCCTATTTGAACTTTCATTTCGATTAAAATAAAAGTGTAAATTAGTAGTCCGACTAATTTGAGGATTAATTAACAGAACTCCTTCCGGTTTGATATCGTCATCGATGTACTTTTTTTTTTTTTTTTACACAAGACTCAGTTTTTTCTCACAGTTGTCAACACTTTTTTCCTTCCTCTTTCTTTTCTCAAACTCAGATGTTTTAGTTCCTCACACTCAATCATTTTCAGTCAGGTGTTTACCAATGATCTTTTAGTAAAGTGTTTTTTTCTTTTAGTGTAGAAAACAAAACCCAAGGTGTACTTTAAATTCTTTACATGATACCTGTGAAAGTTTAAAAGATCTTGAGTTTCTAAACGGTGAATATTTAGCTTTAAGTTTAACTTCGTCATTTAACTGGACATTAATCCTGCAGAGCAGTTCCCAGATTAGCGCTGGTAACCAGACAAAAGGGAAAGCTTGAAATTGCTGTGTACATTGGTGTGGTTGGACCAGGAGAAACAAGGTCAGATTGTTCCCCCTGACTATCCTCCACTTGTACTTACAAGTTTTGCATCTGTGTACACCTTGCCAAGAATTTTTTTTTCTCAGGTTCAAATTAAGGTAAACAGACACAGCATGAATGTTTGTCTGTTAGACGTGCCTGCTAGGACTCATTTGTTGTTATGAAGGTGAAATCCGATCTCTGGGGGAAGCAGATTGCATGCAGATGTAGGATGACTTGTCTTTTTTTTTGTTGCTCTCTAGATCAGTGTTTCTTAACCCTGGTCCTCAAGGCGCACTGCCTTTCATGTTTTAGGCGTTTCCTTGCTTCAGCCCAGGTGACCTCAATTGACAGGTGTTTTGTGAACTGCAATCAGCTGAATCTGGCATATTAAAGCAGGGAAACATCTAAAACATGCAGGATAGTGTGCATTGAAGACCAGTGGGAAACACTGCTCTAGATAACATCTTTTTTGCTACAAATTTACAGCGCTGTGTCCTTTCAGATTTTTGGCGTTTCAGATCAAACACATTTTGTTGCCTGACTGAATTAACCAGAGTAAATACAAGATGTAGTTTAGTTTGTTACCAACCCTGCTGCTGCGAAGCACTTGAAAGCAACAACTGCTATAACAACTGCTTTTCACGTTTAATTAAAATAAAGAAACATGTTTTTTTTTTCATTAAAAACGGATTTTAATTGACTTCTTTTGCAATTGTGTCTACAGGCCTCAGTGCGGTTGACCTTAGCGACCCTGCTATATTCTGGGAAATCTCCTGATGGACACCACATCTTGGTAAACACTTCACCCACACTGAGAGTACATCATCTAACCGCAGTGCCTTCACGCTCTGCAGCTTTTCACTGTGTGTGTGTGTGTGTATGTGTGTGATCCCAGAGCAGTGCCAAGTACCTTCACAAGGAGCTGCCTGTGCGGATCGCCCATCGCATCAAGGGCTTCCGCAGTCTGCCCTTCATCATCGGCTGCAACCCAACCATTCTTCAAGTGGTAAGGGCACAATCTTGTAGAAACTCCTTGATAAAGTCAGTATTTTATTTTTTTAGAGCTAAACATGAAGGAACCCGCTACAGCTGAGGTTATAATAAGAACTGGGACTGTCCTCATGAGTCAGTGCTGAACTTTCACAGACCGGAGAGAGGTGTGGAATAACTGGTGGAAATTTTTCTGTATAAAGCTTTTGCTTTAGGATGAGGTGGGGGGGGTTTCTCAGCAGTACCGAAATTAATGTATTTCGCAAAACTGCAATGGAAACACTTTTTTCACATCACACAAATCATATGATCAACAACGTGATGTTACTACTGACAGAAACCACGAAGAAGAAGACAGGATGATGATATGTTTTCAGGCTTTGCTCCCAAAAATTGATGGAAAACTTTTAAGATTTGCGTCTGGAAATGCAATATCTTTTCATTTTAGAGTAGAAGTAGCCCTTATTGTCCCACAGTGGGAAAATTCAAATGTAACAGCAGCATGTAGACATAAAGGCTCACAAGAAAGAACAAAAAGTGTAATAAAATAAAATTATATATATATATATATATATATATAAATAAACAATATTAATAATAATATAATGTACAAGATTATAACATGAAAATAGTTTTGTTTCATTCTATTCATATCAGAGGGGTAACATTCTGAATTCAAATGGGATTCAGTAATATTATTCTTTTAATTGTTCATGCTACAAAATCAAAACAATCCAGATTTGTATTTAAATTTTAGATGTTGTTGTTTTCATCCAAATAGAGAAGATTTAGTGCTACTGAATCCAAAGTTTCTGCTGAGCCTCATTTCTTGAATCCAGCGCCTACAAATATTTATTACAATTACATGGTTGTTCAGAAACCCAACGTCAAAACATGACCCCATTTCCACGACGCTTCTGATGCAGCAGTGAGTCGTTGTAAATCAGACGCTAGAGCCAAAACAAACGAGTAAATCAGAGGTGTAACCTGCGTGCTCCGGGGTGTAACGTTTCACTAACTGCTGAGCAGAGCTGAAAACGGAGAAACATCCACAGCCGCTACAGGTTCACCCGGCCTGGGAATGAAGGGCCTTCCCAATAAACACAAAATCTCTGTGCTGGTCAGGGTTTTCCACTTATTTTGTGCTGAAGTTGCTGATCCCAGTAGAGTGGAGGAGCTTCTGTCTTCCCCTTTCTGCAGGATTGACCTGCTAACTGTGGCAGTCTGCTGCTATCTCTTCCCTTTTTAAATCCTTTTAACCACTTAAATGTTTGGTAAAGTGAAAAATCATAACGGAAGGATAAATGATGTGTGATTAGATTTAGTTTTAGTTCCTGCTGTCTTGTCAGATCCTCTGCAACAATCCTCAAACAAACTTTCCAGTCTGTTCTCCTGGAACGCTTCCGTCGATGTGTTGATATGTCGTCATGCCGACGTGTCCTCATGTTGACAAGCTGTCGTGTTTACATATTGTCGTGTTTGCCTGTTGTCATGTGGACGTGTTTACATGTTGACACGTCGTTTTGTTGTGTCAACACTGAAACTTTCATCTTCCGAAAAGTTCTAGAATAAATCAGACATTAATAACTTATATTATTCTTTAGAAGCCTTAAAATAAAAAAACATAGACTCAACAAAGTGTTAATTTGTTTACTAGGTTTCTACATGAATCTTAATTTCAAAATGCTTCAGACGAAACATTAATCCGCACCTTGTTGGTGTTGCAGAGCCCAGAAAAAAAATCTGCAATGTTCTATAGATTGATTTTCTACAAAAATTTGACTATTTTGCATATTTGGTTTAGTTTATTATTGAGCAAATAAAAATAAGAAAGGCACAATGTATTTAGTCTAATCGTTTTATCGAGAAAGAAATATTTTTGTGGCCCCCAAGAGCTTTCAACTTGATGATTTGTGCCCCCCACGGCAAAACGTTTGGCCACTGCTGGCCTAGTCAAAGCTTTGACATAAATCTAGATGAGAATCTGTGGAAATACTTGAAAACTGATGTTAAAATATTCTCCACCCTGACGTTTGCCTGAGGTTTTAGCTGGTTGACTGATTTTTGAAAACTGTGACTTTTTTTCCTTCCGCTTCACAATTATGTTCCATTTCTTTGCTGATCTAACCTAAAAAACCCCCAGTGAAACACTGAGATTTGTGGTTATAATGTGACAGAATACAGGAACATTTTAGGGGTATGAATACTTTGAGACAAGGCACATCTTTAAAGGTTGTAATGACGCTGTCTCATGATGAATCCGTCTGTTGTTTTTTTTTTTTTGGCTGTAAAGTCGGGTGCCAGAACATCCAGCGGGAACACAGTGTTCTTGGAGGCTGAGATTAAACAGGCAGCATTCCTCTGAACAGGCTGCACAGCCGCTCTAATCAGCCAGAACAAATACTTCTGTGGAACAGAAAGAGCTTTCTGTGACATAAAAGCAGAGTCGGCGTCTCTTCCAGCCAGTTTTCTCCCTCTGAGCTCTTCTCAATGTGGTTGATGAACCTTCACCCAGATTCCTCCTCTGGTTGCATAAAGCCCGACTCCTTTCTTCGTGCAATCAGAAGAAACGGAGGTCAGCTCAAATATCCGTTAGCAGATGAATTATAACTGCTACAAAATGTTATTTACACAGAAAGAAAAACAGAGGAGGATCCTGAGAGCTTCTGTAACGCGACCCGTGCGAGAGTTTGTTGGCGTCGCTGTGCGGTCGATTCTGGTCATGTGACTGAGATCCATCTCTTTTGCTCTTTCTTGCAGCATGAGCTGTACATCAGAGCCTACCACATGCTCAGCGACTTTCCCCAGGTGAGTGTCACGCAAACAGGAGATACTGCAACGGCACGCGGTTTGGGTTCATGAGTTCAAGTTCAGCATTTCTCAAGGGAGGGGGAAAGATGTCATCTATTGTTAAAAACATGGATTCACCTGAAAACAGCAGCTTCACGGCTTTTTCATCTGCTCTGAACCAGGAAACAGCCGTTTTAGCTTTAAGGATAGAGAACATTTAGGTAAATGTCTCTTTTGCACAAAATTTCATCAAATTAATAAAAAGAAAAAAATCATTAGGAGTGTAGATCACCGATGTGCAAAGTGCAGCCTGAGAGCCAGTTTTGGCCCGTTGCATAATGTGCTGTGGCCCCCGAAAGCGACCGCTATTCAGCAGTTGAGCAAATCTGGCCTGTAAGCAGGTCATTGAAGCAAATTGACTTTTTTATTATCTTTTAGACATTTTTGCAGATAAAATTGTGTTTAAATAAAGAATGATTTAGGCACAAGGCAACTTATCATTTATTAGCAAGATTCAAGCAGTCATCTTCATTTTGCAGTAAATTGAACCACAAACATTGAGCAACTGTTCCTCAGATCTGGGTGAAGAAATCAGCCAGATTTGCAAAAGTTTAGTTTGTTGTTGAGGAGACAAAAGTGCAAAAAACACGAGAACCTTATTTTGATGAATACATTTTTGACTTTATGTTTGTGGCCCACGCATGCTTTCAGGGTAACAACTTTGGCCCCCATCGCAAGAAGTTTGTACACCCCTGTTACAGATTTAATTGGTTTATCCCGTCATGGACTAGTGAAGCTAATCTGCTTCCTTCCTGTCTCTTTTGAAAACAGCTCAGCTGGTGCATGACAACCTTTCTACATTTACAATGATTTATGCCACATTTTCTACCATTTGACTATTTAATTAAAATATTGGATGCTTAGTTTACTGTTAAGCAAGTTCAAACATATTGTTTTATTATTATTATTATTATTTTTTGTAATTTTATTTGTTAGCAAACAAAAAGTACTTTTAATCTGAAATGTTTGGCATAGACGAGAACAACAGGACACTGCAGACCCAGGTGAGAAGCTCTCTCTCATTTTTACTTCGGTCTGCCGGTTAATAAGAATTTAGTAGATAAAGTGCCAATGAAAAGTATTCATCTCTTTGAATGTTTCATCTTTTTTTTAATTTATCTTACAAATCAGTCATGATCAACAAAATGTGGCTTTTCTGACAAAAAGTTTACAAAAAAAAACCTTTTTATGTCAAAACAAACATATTTATGGTTAAATAAAAATGTAACATAAAATGTGTGATTGCATAAATATTCACCCCCTTCAAGTTAGTATTTAGTAAATGCACTTTTGACTGCAATGACAACATTTGTTCATATTCAGGGCCGTAGAAATTGTTTTCTATCCATCCCCTGACTTTGCAATACGTTTCAATAATCTTCTCTCTGATTGGTCGGAGTGTTTCTTCAGCCATGAATACTGGTTCCTTTTAACCGCAGTTACTGCATTCAGGTGATCTCCGTTCCACTCAGTTTGACTCGAAGCACTATTTGACTGGATCACTTACTGTGTTATTTTGTGTTATTATGCAGAAATCAGGTTTCATTTTGACGTTAAAGTTGTTGGGGTATTTTTTTGTGAAAATCATTTTGTTGCTCATGGTTGGTTGATTTGCACAAGCAGTAAAAAGGGTAAAACATCCAAGGCGGTGAAAAGTATTTATAGACTTTAAAATAGTTGACTTTAAAAGGCAAAAAGTTCTGCTCAGCATCACATCCTGCCTGGAAAAAATGATTATAGGAACAAACAAACACACTTCTACAGATGGATTTATTGGGTTCGTCTTTACAACCACTTCAAATTTCATCGTGTGAAACAAAATTCCTTGACTGAAGGAAATCATTTTCAGACTCAGTGTGAAGTTTGCTTCTGTGGCCAGATCAAGGACCAGGAGGTCGAGGCTCGTTTCTGTAAACTGGTGCAGCAGCTGCTGGACGACCACAAAGACGTGGTGACCATGCTGGCCCAGGGCTTCCGGGAGTGTCGACGACACATCCAGGCAAGAGCTGCACTCTGGTCGTTATTACTATTTACTGGAGGAATTACGGCTGAGGGTTTCAGGACAGAAAGACCGGGAGCCTCGTCAGTTACCGTTTTCTGTTTTCTCCGTCTTCCAGGATGAGACCATCATCAGGAACTTCTTGGATACAACGCTGTGTTCCCGTCTGGGAATCCGAATGTTAGCCACACACCATCTGGCTCTTCATGAAGAAAATGTATGTCTGACTGCTACATGAATTAGTATTTACTGTATATGTAGACTTTTCAGACTTTGTATGTATAATAAAATAACGGGCGAGTATTGAACTTATCCGATGTAAAAACAGAAATATTGAAAAATTCCACTAAAGTGGGCGGAGCCCAGTGATTAATAGGGGCGTGGCCATGTGTGGGGATGAGTGCAAAGAGTTAAGCGGGGCTGTGGTTAGGAAGAGGGAAGACTGTAGATTTTGTCGCTATATTTAACAACTTTCAGAACTCTTCTAGCACTTAAGAAAAGAAGTGACTTGTGACAAATCCAGAGATTTTTTTCTCTTATTGAGACTTTGCTGATAACCTCTGACCTGCCACCAGAGGGCGTGTGTCTTAGTGGGACGATTTTATACCTGAATGATTGTTACCAATAGAAAAATTAAACTGCAGTAGCCACCATTCAATGCATAGAGGGCAGCACTGAGAAGTTTTTTTTTTTTTTTTACCAAATATTGCAGAATTTAAGAAGTTGACAAGAAATTTCCCAATTTTCCGACAGCGTATTAGGGCCGCTGATCGTAGAATAAAAAGAGGAGTAAATTTCTGTTAAAAGTAAAAGATGTTCAACTTTTATGACTGACCTCAAAATTTCTGCTTTTTCTGACTTTTCAAACTGAAAAATGTCCTGGTTTTTTCTAGAAAATTTCAGAGTTTTGTGGCGTAAATTGACTGTTTTTTTAATACGCCGTCATACAATTTACACAGAAACATAAAGATGGCACCCAATTTATACAGCTTATCTCCAAAAAAAGGTTGAACTGGGGTTTAGGCTACAGAGCATACGAGGGAGTAGTTTTGGTCTCGGATCTAAATTTTGACAACTTAAAGTCAGTTAAAAAAAACATCACCAGAATAAAAGTTCTCCTTTATTTCCAGTAGGTTAAGTCACTGCAGCTGTGCTTTCTGTAAAAAAAACAACAACAACCAGACAGTTTCAGCTCAGCCTGTTTCTCCGCTCTAGAATCAACTCCCTGAAAACATGAGATAACCAGGAACATTTAAATCTGGACTGAAAGATTTATTAAAGATTTTATTAAAGTTTATTCTTTTATGCCTTTTCATATCTGTACCTTAATTTTATTTTATTATTTTTATTCCCTTTGAGCACTTTGGGTTGTGATAATTAGTGCGCTACAAAAAAACATTCCTTTTCTGATTTTCATAGTTGACTCTGGTTTGATAAAGTCTATAAATAAAAGCCGATGATTTAAAGAAGCTGATGTTTATATCAGGTGTTTTTCTGTGACAGGAATTTGTTTGTTTTCCAGGCGGATTTTGTGGGGATCATTTGCAGACGCCTTTCTCCTAAAAAGATCATCGAGAAGTGGGTGGACTTTTCCAGGTGAGTTTGTTTGCTCGGCGCCGTCAGATGGCTTCCTGCTGCTTTCAGCTCTTTTATTGGCAGAGGAAGGTCAGAGGTCGGCCGCTAAACACAGGTGAATGAGATATGAGCCATCGCTCTGTTTACCGTGAGTCTTCCTGTCAAGCGATGCTCCTGGAATCTGTCAGCAGCTTCCTGCTGGGTTTCGGAGGATTTTCCTTTTAAATTGAGGCACAAATCAGTTATTTAGTTGGGTTGATACGTCCCAGTGATAATTTTGCTGTATTTTTAGTCGAGATGTTTGCTCAGCGGGCGGGATGGTTTCGTGAGTGTAAATGTTTTAAAAATTAGCCTGATGTTAATCAAGTTTAAAAATGCTGCGCTCCTCGTCTCGTCATCTTTGCGCCGTTTCAGGAATTCAAAATTCTGACTGGAATTATTTTTACAGTTCTGATTCGTGGGTTATATTTATGACAGCAGGCAGCAGCTTTTGTGCTCTGAGTAAGCTGAACGTGGGCACAAATATTCATCAATATGCAAGACCCGTTGAGTTTGTTGGGAGCAGTGATGTTCATGGAGTCTAAGTAGTTCCTTTTCTTCTGAAAGCAACGTTTCAAGAAGAGATTTCTACAGTAGTTTGTCTACAAACAACGGTAGTGACCATTGGACCAAATATTTGAAGTGTTTTGTACTTTTACGTTATTATTTCACGAAAGACTTTAATAGACATAGTTTCATTGTTTACACAAAGTCAATAAGAAAACTTGTAAGGTTGTCCTTGTTTGTTTTGACACCAACCTGCCAGCAGGACTAGAGATGGAAATTAGCCACTTGGCTTTAATCTCATGTATTTATGTGCTAATCTTTATTAAACTGTATTGAAAAATAAGCATAGCTGAACATAAATGCTAATTAAAGCATTTTTTTCCTATAAAATCAGCTTGATTTCAGTTAGAATCACTCATTGACAGACAAAGATTTGAAATTGGAACAAGCTGCTTTTCACTCCTTATTAGATTAGATTAAATTTGATTAGATTAATCTCACCAGAAGGTTAGGAATTTAAAGTAACTATAGTATAGTGTTTTTTTTTGGGGCCATTTTTACCCAGTCAAAAATACACACCGCAGAAAAAAGCAACCAAAAATGAACATAGAAATATGTAATAAACAATATTTGAATTCCTGCAAAGGCAAGAAGTCGAGGTGTGGACGGGAAAACGTGTTAGTGGAAGTAAGCCTTTTACTTTTTTATTATCGTGACCTTATCAAAATCACAACAGCAACAACAATAAACATACAAAAGGAAAAAAAAAAAAATTTAAAGGGTAAAATAAAACAAGAAAAGACAAATGAAAATACTAAATATAGCAGCAGTGTAAGAATACTGCAGGACAGATGGAGAAATGGTCATTGCGGTTCGTTCTCTGTGGCGTCGACAGGCGTCTGTGTGAACACCAGTACGGTAACTCTCCCCGGGTCCGGATCAACGGACACGTGGCGGCCCGGTTCCCCTTCATCCCGCTGCCGCTGGACTACATCCTGCCAGAGCTCCTCAAGAACGCCATGAGGTAACAGACCGGAGCGTCAGCTCTCATCCCGCCGCAGCGTCACAGAGCCTCATTGAGGAAGGCTTATCTTTATGTATTTGAAGGGTGAGGGATGTAGGAAGCTGGGATGATGGGTAAATGTGTTAAAATGGGGGAATGATGGCGGGAAGGCATGATGGATGAAGGAAGTGGAGAAGAGGGATTAGTAATGAAGGATGTTTGTAGGAAGGATGTTTGAAGACCGAAAGATTCAACTGTTTCTTTTTCCTCTTCTGAAACTCTGGTGGAAAGTATCACCTCCCTTACAGTTACTAAGAACTTTTCAGTGATCAGGAGATCCATTGAAAGTGGTTAAAAAAAAAGCAAGAAAGTTATTTAGTTTGATGGTTTTTAGGCTGTAAAAACAGAACAAAGACTGAATCGATCTCCTGTGTCTTACGTGACTCAGAAGAGTTTTGAGTTATTTTTGTTTCCGGGGGCAACGTTTCTGTTAGTGTTTTACCTTTTTATTGACGCTCCTCCTTCAGAGCCACCATGGAGAGCCACCTGGACACTCCGTACAACGTCCCCGATGTGGTGGTCACCATCGCCAACAACGACATCGACTTTGTCATCAGGTCAGTGGCTTCAGGTCTAAATGCAAAGAGTTCGACTCTTGAGACCAAATGTTGGCCCGCAAGATCAATGTTTACCAAGAAAGAGGAAACTTGTGGCTTGCATTAATATTCAGCTGGCTGAACTTTAACTGGGCCATTCCAACACCTGAGCATGTCATATGTGGGCACCGGGCAGGAAGTTGAACTCCGATTTGACCGTCCTGTATTTAAACTCAGGCGTCCTCTTGACTTCCCTATCCCTGCTGAAAATCAATCATCCTCTCAGACACGAGTTCCCAAACAGCGTTAGCTTCTGACCGCACAGACAAACGCTACAAAGTCTGTAAAGAAGGTTTGACCTTTACAATGTTTATTTTTCTCACTTTATTCTCTATTCAGTCATTATTACATTCATGCTGCCTCATAACTTCTGATTTTACTTGTCCATGAGTTTTGCGGGTGGGAATATTAGTATCAGGTGTTTAATTAAGGCTTTATTAATCTTAATTAATGACCTAATCATTTTTCATCACAATCCCTTGCTTTTGATTATATGAAAATGTGTTATGTTTTATACCAATCACACATGAAAGCTTATCTAATCTCTACTGTTCTTATGGTTTCATGCTGGGCTGCTGGACCGTTTTGGTCTTCTTGTCAGAAACGTTTCCGTTTTGCTCTCGCTACATTAGCTTGATAAATGTGACTGGCAGCCAATCAGAAAGATGAGCACGGCAACATTTCTACAAGTTACTTTAACAGATTAGATTGTGTTTTTAAATAATATAGAATTAAAAAAGTTTATCCGATTCAATTTTCTTCTTCTGCGATGGACTGGCTTCCTGTCCAGGGTGACCCCGCCTTTCACCCGTTGACCGCTGGACATGGGTAGCAGCACCCCCTCCTGCTGGTAGGGGGGGGTAACTGTTCCATAATGATGAATGAATGGATGGATGGGATTTTCTTATTTTTTCAGTCTCCCCAACTTTCTGAGGCTCATCTGGCGCCCCCCTAGTGACACCCACTTTAAAAAAGACTGCCCTAATTAGACAGTGTCGTCCATATTTTTGGCATAAAGGCCACATTTGTGGAGTACACAACTAATATTTGTCATCACAACAGTTTGCCTTGAGCTGTTTGCCGTTGTCTGACACTTCTCCCTGACCGTCTGCTGGGTTCCTTGGTCTTTATGCTGCTGGTTGTTCTTTAAAGGAGAAACAGAACTGCTGCATAAAAGGGAGTGAAAGAAATCCGAGTTACTATGTTCAGGCTTTTTTTTATTTTCCTCGTGTCTTTTTGCTCCCCACTGACGCCATCTTGGTTAGTCAAATAAAATCCCCCAAAGTCCATGGAAGTTAGTAGTTGGAGCATCATAGAAAGAGGAATATCGATAAGTTAAGAGTAGCAATAGTGGTGAAGACATCTAACCTGGCCTGGTGACTCCAAACAGCAGCTCTGCTTTGCACAAATGTTCCAGCCCTGTTTAAGGCCGAAGTCCGTACCGAACCGTTCATTTACGTACCATCTTACCTCCAGTGCATCGTTGTGTAGGACGGTACGTCGTTTTACCTGCAGCGGTTTCCTCCGGTGACGGTTCCATTTTGTGCGCGTTCAGGATTGCAGATCGTGGCGGTGGCATCCCTCACAAAATAATCGACAAGGTGATGGATTACCACTTCAGCACCGCAGAGGAGAGCGTGCAGGACCCCCGCATGAGCAACCTGTTCAACACCATCACCAACAGCGGGAACCAGTCCAGCCCGATGCATGGGTAAGAATGGGACGTGCAGACGCACCCTTTCTTTTTTTTCCATTCGTCACTAATCTGGCGATTTGTTTTATTTATTCTTTTTTTTTTTACTCCCGTAGATTTGGTTTCGGCTTGCCCACATCCAGGGCCTACGCGGAGTACCTCGGCGGCTCCCTGTCCGTACAGTCCATGCAGGGCATCGGCACCGATGTCTACCTGCGTCTGCGCCACATCGATGGCAAAGGAGAAAGCTTCAGAGTGTAAAAGTCTCTCCCTGTAGGTCCAAACGAAGGAATCAGGCCACGTTAGAGGGTTTTCTTCCCCACTTGAAGGCAGGCAGAGATGAGGTTATATGAGATGAGGCAGCCTTCAGATCACTCTGTCAGATCGTCTTTGTTTCGCCTTTTACTGATTATAAGCTATGTTAGCTCTCGATTTAATGATTTCGGTTGTCTTTTGTGTTTTGCACCCTGTGGCATGTCATCTCTTACGATTTGGCGGTTCATGAACTCTTGAATGTTTTTGTTTATCGGGAACTTTCTCTTAAAAGAAGAAGCTTCGTCATTTAAGAGCTTCACTTTGATGCTTCTTGTTTTGAAACAAGGTCAGCTCACAGGTTTCACGAATCATCACCACATTTAGTGAGTTTTATTTTTTTTCAAAATCTAAAGCCTACCAGGGACAAACGGTGAGACTCAAAGCAGTAAATGAGTTCAGACCTCGTCTTTAGAGTTAAAGGGGTTTTGGATCTTGTGGCTTTAATAACAAACGTAAAATATTCAAAGTGCCAAAACTCCAGTTGCTTTCAGTCTCTGCTTCTGCTTAGAAGAAACTTAAATCTGTTTTCTGGACTGGAGATGTTCATCAGCCTTAATGTGCAACTGAACTGCATGATGACTTTTTACTTTCCTTTTTTTAAAACTTTTTTTTATTCTACTGTCCGACGCCTTCATCAGTTCACACAGATGCACAGCGTAGCATTCAAACACATCCGTTTGTTGGTTTTCCACTATTAGTAGATTTTGTGTGGTAATGCTTGGCTCTCCTCACCAATCACAGCCGTTTTTGACATTTCTATAGCAACTCACAAGCTAACAATATACCAGAGAAGCGTTTAACTTTTTTTTTTTCTAAGTCTTGGAGTTTCGTTGGAAGTTTGTGGTCTTTGAGATAGGTTTCCCTTTGATCATGTTTATGAAAAGCTAACCAACCGAGTTTGTTGCACTATAATACTTTTATTTTTGCTAATTTGCATTCTTTTGGCCAAGTAGCAGCTTGAGTCAGTCGGGTTTCCAGTGAGGGTGAAGTGTGCACACCTCCAAATTGGGCATACGGTTGCTGGGAGTCCAATGGGAAGGATAAAATTCTCCGTCTCCTGCTTGTAGCTCGTAGAGTTTTAATACAGTCGAGCTTCGGTTCTCAGCCTTGATCGGATCTGCGAGTCCAGCCAAAATACATGGAAGGTTATGAATATTGTTGATGAAACCCTGTATCTGCATGGTCTTATTATGCTGATTCAAAAACACTGATTGTATTTCTTCTTCTATGGTGTGGACGAAACTGCTGGTTGGGGTACAGAAACCTCTCATTTAAAGGAAAGTACCACAGACATAAAGCATCTATGTTGGATTAATAAGGCAAATAAGGATAGAAAACAGAAGTTATTAACTAAGAGCTCACTAAAAAGAGGTTTTACTATTAGATTTAGCAGATTTCCAACATCTGGCCTCAAAGTTGGGAGGGAAAAGAAAGCTAAGATGGCTAAGTTGTGTTCTTGAATGAACAAAAGTGACTAAACTTCCCCCCTTCAGTCAAAAGAAATGTTTAAAAAGCCTCTTGATTCGTGTGGTTTAGAGATTTACAACATAATAAACACTATGAGCACTCCCGTGACTGTGGCGAACATTCCCCAGAGTGGTGCTGTTGTTATGCAGCAGATCCTCCTGAATGCTACATTTACATTTTCTTTTTCACGTAGCAAGATTTCTAACTGCTGCATTCGCTGTCCTCCTTTAAAGGTGAAAGGGCGTCAGGAACCCAGCTTAACCTCACATGTTTGCAGCTTTCCACAGTAAAAACTCTCCAAAGTAAAGTTTTTTTTTTTTTGTTTTAATAACATGAAACCCACAAATAAAATGTTCAAATATTTTTGATTAGCAGCTTTACTTGCTGTCAAAATATCCCCTGGGCATTTGTAAAGTTTACACACAGACATTTAAATGAATTGTTGGCTTGTGAGGTGTTGTGAACTTATTTTATTTGTAAAATAGAAAACATTTGCTTTCATTTTTAAAAGGCCGCAGTATTTATTTCTCACCTTATTATTAAGAAAAGAGATGATCGTTATCAGTACCTACATAAATGGTGTACATGACCTAATGTTTTTATTGTAACTCCGAAGGTCTTGGAAGCTATAAAGATGGGGGAAAAAACGTAGCTTAAGCCTATAAAGCATTAATAGTTTATTAGCATCCTTATTCCAAAAATATTGCTGGAACAATGTTGAAGGGAGGGAGGAGATTTTCAATTTGACGGTGTCATAAAATGTGCACTGTCGCCCTCTGCTGGTCTAAAAGAGTTGAAGCAGGGAGAAAACGTTGAAGACAAAATGGCTATTTCTTTCTTTCCCCATTTTCTTTTTCATTTTGGAATCGGTTACTAGATTTTTTTTAGATTAAAATAAAAATAGGATTTGAACATAGAGAGTTGTGTTACTGAAAAAAAATCTGCTGTCACGAAGAGTTTTTGTCTTCTGGACTAACGCTGGTTTCTCATGAATTTTGTTTTGTTCCAAGATTTTGTAGAAATTAAATTTTGCCTGTTCACATCTTTGAGCCTTCTTGAACACATGCTACAGTATGATTTCACATTACATGCATTATCTTTGGATAGTAAAATAGGATGCTCATTATTCTAACATACATGCTACCGTATGACCCTCCAGTCTAGTTCGGGCTCCCATGGCAGCTTTTCCAACGACACATAGCAAAGCATTAACTGGATGAGTCAATTATTCAAACAATTGTCAACTAATTTAGCAATTACCTTATTTGAAGCAACAAATAAAAAAAATAGTAACTAAAAAGGAGAATGTGTGTGTACGCTACGATGTATGAACACAATGACTGACAGCGTTGGTGGGCGTGGCCAAATCTATCAATGTTAGGACACAATGTTAGCCTAACAAGGATAGCCAGTGCTAAATTGTGTGAGCAAAAAAAAAAAGTAAGGTTGCACATGCAGTAAATGTAGATCTACTGCTCGCGATCTACAATTATTCATTTAGTCTTTGGACTGAGAATTTCTTCTGCAGGTTGACGTAAGTCAAAAACAATAAAATGATGCTGAGATTCTTTCTGATGCATCTTTTCCACGGCTATCGGTTCCACCCTTTGCCTCCACGCTGACGCTGAACAAAGGCGTCACACAAGACAAAGAAAACATTGACCTTTGTTTTATTGAGCGGTACATTCCAGGTTCTGACCCGTGACCTCTGCAGAACCCAGCAGGGTCCACAGGCATGAAACAAACGGATCAAGTTACTTATGACTTTACAGAACAAATAGAAAAAGTGCACTTTTTTTTTCTTTGGAATGTGACAATAATTTGGTTCATGTTCCTTAAAAAAATAAAATAAAATATAAACAGTTCATCCAGCAAACTCAAGGCAGTTTTTCTGTAAGGCAATAGGAACAAGTTCAGATACTGAAGCATTTCAAACAGCATCCAGGCGGGTTTCTTTCCTTTGTAACAGGCAACAGAAGAAACTTTCAGAAACTATAAAAGCACAGTGAAGTCAGTCAGCTTGGGATAAGTTAATGCATCTTTTTTAAAGTTATATATACGTATCTGCTCTGAATCAGTCACCTTGCAAAAGAGAAACACTCAACTGATGATGAGAGAACAGGAAGTAAACATTTCATTTTCAGAAAATGAAAAAAAAAAAAAAAAAGAAACTAAATTATTCACAACCCACATTCATTTCTCTAACTTTGATGATTCTGACTTACAGTCAATAAAAACACACAATTTGCTTTCTAAAAATTTTAAATATCACATCAGACCTTCCTGAAAATGAAGATGGCTGTTCAAAGACTGGTTTATGCAAGCAAGTTGAAGTAAAATTAAGTGGAAGGAAAAAGACAGGAAGTTGGGCTATGCTTATTGTATTTTTTTTAGTTTTTTTTTTTGTCTAAACCACTCCAAAATAGTCTAAATAATTTGGATTTATTTATTTATTTCTCACTGAAGGTTTCTGTTGCGTTTATCCTTTAGAGTAAAGATTGACACTTCATGTCTGACCTGTTTTATTCTGGCATTTTGCACACAAGTTTGAAATGTTTCTATCTTAAAGAAAAAAATATATCAAAAACTTCAGAGATCTCAAAGGAGATAATATAAATTAGACTAGCAAATACATTATTGTATGATGGCGTGTTAGTGCCATCATACAAGTGTTCTGGCATAAATTTACTCCCTTTTTTCCAGCTATAATGGCCCATTTATGCTGTGATATTATTAGAAGAAATCGCAAAAGATAAAAATTCCTCCATGTCCCCTAGAGGGCACCGTCATTTTGGACACCATGGAAATGTAACATTGTTTCTGAATGGAAGCATGCGAGGAGCTTTGGCATCACTTTTTCATCACAGATTATGGTTAATCCAACTAAAAGCCCACCTGACTAAATGAGAACTCTCTTTGGCTGAGCATGAAAACTAGGTTGGTTCGAACAGAAGCTGCAAGTCAAATCCTGAAAGATTCCACTGATAAGACGAGATGAAAACAGGAAGTTGCTCATTTCCATATGAAGCTACCATTGTAAATCAGAGGCAAAGTGCATTTTGGTAAGCAATAGCCCTTTTTGTTGTCTGTAAACTTTTTATAGTTTTGACCTCAACAGGTCTGCAGATCAGGCCAGGATTCCCAAATCGTTCCCCTTTAGAAGAACTTGGCAGTCTGAGGTCCAGCTCTATAAATATCCAACATGGCGGAGTCTGTGGCGCCGCTGTGAGTCCCGCCATCACACCGTCTGCAGGCCTCTCTCCTGGCCGTCCAGCTGCACCTTGATCTTGTGCAGTTCCTCGATCTCCTGGTGGTGGCGCTCCGTCTTGTGGCCCACCAGGGAGCGATAGAAGTGGATGGTGAAGATGAGGAAGATGATTCCCACCGGGACCATGATGATGGTGGAGGCCAGCGCCGCCTGCCAGCCGCTCGCCGGAGCGCTGGAGCTGGTGGGGCTGGGGCTGGTGGGGCTGGCGGGGCATTCCTTGGCGTCGTCCTTGGAGCCACGGTCGACGGGCAGGAACTTGATCCAGCAGAGGAGCACGACCTCGGCCAGGAACAGCAGGATGCCCAGCGCCGTGGAGAACCCCCAGGCCAGCTCGATGTAGTGGTGCATGCGCTCGTGCGGTGACTCGCTGACCGAGTTGAGGTTGTGGATGTTGCTGACGGCCTCCACGTTGGGCAGGATGCAGGTGCTGATGAGCAGGGCGAAGAGGTGAACGGCCACCAGCACCGTGGTGCACACGGCGAAGGAGATGAGCAGCTCTCGAGGGTAGCTGTACTTCAAATCCAGCTCCACCTCCACCATGGCCACCTGCAGCACAAAACCCCGTTAGAACAAACTGTGTGGTGAAGACGCACCACAAAATCTGAATCAGGGGTTGGCAAGTTTAATCACTACATTCCATGGTAAAGTGGAATGTTATCAATAAAATAACTTTTATTGATAAGAATAACTTTTATTGTTATGTTTATGTTATTGCTATATTTGGAATACACCATAACTATAAATCAAAGTTCTTACTGTGATAAGAAATATATCACAATAAAAAGTAAACGATGCGATACACGCCTATCCCCAACCTTCAGTGCAAAACCGAAGCCACAAAGAGGAAACCTGCAACCATTTCCTGGTTTCAGGGATGAGTGTGGAGATAATGGTGAAGCCAAAATGTTTTCCAGTCTTTACGTCCACAAAAAAACAAAACACAGACTTCCTACAGAAAGTGTTTTTTGTTGTTGTTGTTTTTTTAGACGTACCATTGCGAAGCCAGAGAGCAGGGCGGAGGTGCGGCTGCTGGCCTTCAGCTTGGCCCGGCTCAGGTAGAGCTTCCTCCAGGACAGGGCCTGGACTGAGTGGTGGTTGGAGCTGACCAGCTCCAGGTAGCTGCGCCGCACCCAGTCCCTGTAGTCCATGCCCCCGTTGTCAGGAGGCGGCGGCTCAGAGACCCCGGGGACCGGGGAGCCCATCTGCACGCTCAGCTCCCGGCTCATGGCGCCTGGAGGATGAAAACACAGAAACACCGTCATCAATGCAGCTTCATCGTCTTTATTTACCCAGTGGTTTCAAAACGGGGGACAGATATTGAGGAAACACGAAGAACAAAAAAAAAAAAAAATCATTGTGAAGTTTCACAAATGTTACAATTCATCCTGTTTGGAGATTACATAAATGCATTTTGTTCTGGGAATGAATTAAAAAACATATAGAAAAACATATGGCTTGTGAAATGTCTAAACTTCATGATCGGTTTATGTACAGGAAGTTACCGACAAACTGGAATAAAAACTAAATTGTCATGATTTTTGGTAACGGGAGGAACTAACTGCCTAACGACTGATGTCCCAACAAAAATGATTGCACTCATTGAGAAAGGGGCAGGATTACACAAAACCTTTTTCTTCTTCCTGTTGTCTTCTCACTTGTGTTGATTATGTTTGTAGCTTAATGTTGAAATTTGTTAAATCAAGTGAATAAACTGACTGATTGATTTTCACTTCACTACTCATCGCTTCCATGTGTTGCTCAATTAAGATTTGAAGTCTGCAGCGATTGAAGGCTTCGCCCAGGAAGAAAATATGAATAACCGACAAAAACGTGGATAAAACACTTTTAGTTAGTAATGGAGGAATTTATGCAGCATTTTATCCCACGGTCCTCTGGCAGAGAACTGGTTTCTGAACACCAGCAGCTATTTTTGACCGTCTCCCAGCGGTTTTGCAGTCTGTGTTCTCCTGTCAATCAGCTGCTCTAACTCCAAGTCTCTATTCATGTCATCAGTAAAGACCCGAAATATTCCCACAATCCTCGGCTAAGCTTATTAGGACACAGAGTGTGTGTCCGTCACAGGAATGTTCTACTTTAAGTTGCTCCTTGTGAAATTCCAGAGGAGCCGCCGTGGGAATTAAAGAGGAGGAAACAGGAAGACAAAACAGAAAGAAAAAAAATAAACTATCTTCCAGCAGCACAAATATTGTGATAGGAAACATTTCAGCAAATTTTTTAAATAAAAAAAAAAAAGAATAAGGAATATTATTATACTGCAAGATGTTATGCTATTATGTTGGTGTTACTGTTTAGAATAGAATAAACACAAATTACTTTATTACCCCCTGGTGGGGAAATTCAGATGTTTGAAAAGCAAAGTGACAGACAAGACAAAGCATGTAGATTCACACAGAAGTAAAAATATGAAAACAAAAAAGAAAAAAGGAGAGACTGAGCAGGCAGGGCAAATTTACAGCATCAGGAAAACATACTATGCAGTTATCAAAAATAGCATACTGAGGCTCGAAGAAATATGGTAAAATTGAGCATAAAGCAACAAACTTGGCAAAGGTGTGCAAATAATATAAAGTTATGAAACAAAATGTTTAATATTTAGTTTGCTGTCTCTGCTGAACAGATCCACTGTTGCAAAAAAATAAAATAAAATTAATAAAATATTAAAAGAAAAAACTGGGATCCAGAGGCATGAGCCAATTTATAACAATCCAATTTATTAATAATTAGCATTTGTACCTATTGTACTTATTTATTTATTTTTTTATAACTTTATTTTTATTGAAAATTTTTAGAATACTTTCAAAAAGAAAAATCAAACGATACAAAAAATACAGAACAGGGGACCGCTGGCGTAGCGGTTAGCGCGACCCATATTTGGAGGCCTTGAGTCCTCGACGCGACCGTCGCGGGTTCGACTCCCGCACCCGACGACATTTGCCGCATGTCTTCCCCCCTCTCCTTCCCTGTTTCCTGTCAGCCTACTGTCATATAAGGGACACTAGAGCCCACAAAAGACCCCATGGAGGGGTAAAAAAACAAAACAGAACAAACAAAACAAATATAACCTACTGGGGGGAAACTCCTATTCCAGAATTACAAAATTCAAGGGTACCGTTCATATCCAATATTAGTCCTGTAACGTTGATGTGATCCATTTTTCCTGACATTGCTCTTCTTGTGTCCTCAGTCTATGTGTTAGAATCTCCATCTCATATAATGAGTTCACAGTCTGTATCCATTCCTTTGTGGTGGGAGGATCAGATTGGCACCACTTCCTAGTTATTACCTTTTTGGCAGCCACCAACAGAATTTTAAACAAATAACAGTCATTATTAAGAACAACATTCTCCAAAAGGCCAAGATATAAAACCAGACCAGTCTTATGATATGTATTATGTATTATGATGGTATGATGTAACCTAATATTATTACAATCTTTTTTGTGTATTTCGTTCCAGAACTGTGTAACTCTCCGGACAAAGCCAAAAAATATGGGCATGATTAACATCAGATGCTCCACAATTTCTCCAACACGGTTGAACAGTAGACTTGAATTTACTGGTAGTTTTGGGTGTTATAAAATATCTGATTATATTTTTCCAACAATGTTCTCTCCAAATTCTGGAAGAGGATGTCGTAGTTTGGGTCTTCCAGACATTCAACCAGTCGTCTTCCGTTCGCAGAATTTCCAATTCCCTTTCCCATTTTGTTTTAATATCCAAAGTATTAGTGCCTCTATTTTCCAATAGATGTTTATACAGTAAGGACACTGTTCTGTGTTTTTTTTTACCCTTATAGGTCTCGATCAGCATTTTGACAATCCCATTTTCATTTTGGTCTACTCTGCGTTTTATCTCGCAGTCAGAATTTTAAACCCTTAAAATGATGGTTCTTAGAATAGAACCCAATCGCACATGTGCAAACCGGATCAAATCAAGTTTGTGTTTCATGTATAAAGTTGTTTATTAAATAATTGCTCCATTTGAGACCTTGGCACAGAAATCTCACCACACAGAATAAATATTTATGAATCTTTGGAGGTTTTAAGCCCTTTGAAGGTCAGTTTTAGAAATAAAGGTTTTAGCAAACACATACTACTGATGTTTTCACTCGCGTTTAGTATATTTATCAAAAATATATGCAAATTAGTAGACTCGGAGAAGTCTACTATTTTGACATACTGACAAAATATCTTCAGCAATCGAATAAAAACAATTGAAGGGATTTGTATATTTATAAAGGGAGCTAGTTTTAGAGAAAGTAGATTTAAACCGCTTTTTGTGGCGTTTATTCAACCCGAAAGTGCTTCCCAGAGTCTGGAGGACAGACAGACAGTTCAGCAGATATCAGCTCCTTCATGTTTATTTAGAAACCTGCTAGAAGTTAGCAGGATAGGTTTACAGACTTGTATAGAAAGTTAATTCAAAGTACTACAGTTATCTGTAGTCTGTGAAAACCTAGGAAAGAAAAGCGGACAATTAAAAAAAAAAAAAAGAAAAAAAAGAAGGAAATACATTTAAGCAGCTTACATTTAAAGATAAACGACGCAAAAAACTCCTCGGCAAGTTTTCAGGCAATCTGAAAAGACTCCTCTTGCTAGCTAATATAGCTAATAACGGAACAGTTTGAAAACAGCTAAATTATCAAGTTTTTGGTCAAATGTATTAATTAAAGTTTATTTTTCTTACCTGTTCACAAAGGTGCCTTCGGAACCTCAGATATAAACTGAACCACAGTCTTGTCTCCACGCTGTTGGAGAAAGTAGAATATCCCGCAGGTCCGACCAGGTTTAGTTCACCGGTTAACGTCTTTTTCTGCAGGCAACGACGGCCCGTTTTTCTGCTTCTGCAGTAAAAAAAATTCACGTTCAGTCAGTTTAATGTCTGAACCCACAGCGAAAAGGCAGACTTCCTTCCGCACTGCCACCTGAAACCCGGTCGCTAAGGTTCGGATGATTTCGGGTGGGACAGAACAGAAAAGGAAAGCTGCAAAACTCATGGTTTCCGGTTTTGTGTGCTGCTTTCAAAATAAAAGAACACACAAACGTAGACGAAAACCTGACGTAGAGCAAAAGCAGGGGCCTCATTGGTCTAGGGAACGATACGTCAGCACCTCCGCCATATTGTAAATAGCCGGTTTATGGCCGGTCTCTGTTGAAAACAAATACAAACCTGTTTGGAAACGGACTTTTCCCAAATTATAATAAAAAAAAAAGAGTAATTTGTTTTTTTAAATACAACATGAAAGAAAATAAAGAACACCTTCAAATGAAAGTGGCCAATTAGTTGTTTAGTTTAAGTTGCATTATTTATAATAATAATAATAATAATAATAATAATAATAATAATAATAATAATAATAATAATAATAATAATAATAATAATACAATATTAAAACAATTACATTATTATTAATGAGTATATCTAACTTTGGGTGACTAATGAGACTAATGTTGGTTAGTTTGCTCATGCCTTGGATCAGCAAACTAAAACTAAAATGATCCAAGTTTAGATCAAGTTTAGTTTAGATCAAATTCATCAAGTCAGAATGGCCTAGTCAAGGTTAATACTTAAATCCAATGGAGAATTTATGGCAAGACTTGAAACCTGATGTTCACAAGTGCTTTCCAAATAATCTGACCGAGATTAAGTTGTTCTGCAAAGAAGGATGCCAGTAATTTCAGGTTTTATACATCCAAAGACGATGGAGACACCCTAGTGGTTCTACAAATGATTGACTCAGAGGAGCTGAATATGAATGGATGGCTCACTTTTGGGAATTTTATAAGTGAAAATGTGAAAACCATGTATAATTTTCCTTCTACTACACAGTTATGTACAACGTTTTCTTGAGCTATCATAAAAAATCAAGAAGTCAGGACTGCCAGACAATAATTAGTACAGAGATTATTTAAAACATTTATTGAAGGTCATCATAGAGTACAAGTGAAACATCTGCAAAATGGGCTTGAGTTGCTCCATTTGTCACCTCTAAAACCTGGATTCAGAGATTTCAGTGATGAGTTGAATTTAAGGCACAGAAACAACATGAAGTCCTCACAGTTAAAGGGTTTCTACAGCGTTGTCACTTATAACTTTTAAGATGTAATTATTTATTATAGTGCTGTTGATACATTTCTGTCAGTTCTAATTTCTGTTTTGGAGCAATACAAAGAGATGATATAAAAGATGTATTTAAAAAAAAGCCAACAAACGATATTTCTTTGCTGTGCAGAACAAATTTAGTGTTTTTAAACCTAATGAGCATCACCGTGCAGGGAGCTGACTAAGCAACACAACTATTCAAATATAAACGGCGTCCTGCAGAACTGAGTCTAAATATTATTGTGTACAGTTAACAATACAATCAACCAGTATAACATATCTGATTTATGAACATTTCAGGACATTAATAAGAGTTTATCTTTATGTGTTTGTGCATTTAGGAGATACTTTTATTCACACCAACTACCAGAAGAGAACATAATAATGCACTTAATATCAGATCTACCAATAAACTGCTCCGAAGGAAGATCAATAATCAGAAGAGGCAGGTGGCAGGCATAGAAGGAAGTGGAGGAAGTGCTACAATCGTTTTGTGTTTCGATCATTTCATTGTTTTTATGCTCTTTAGGTTTTGGCCTATTTCACTTAAAGGGGGAGTATTATGTCTCTTCCAGGCACAGTGTCAATTATAGCATATTTATAGATTATAGCATAATCACGTAATATGTTACGTTTGGTTGTTATAAAAATGCCATATATATGAAATAAATTTTAATTAGTAACTTAACGCCTTGAAAGCCTCTTTGGGAAAACCCCTGCTCTTTCTGACACTCCGCCTTCAGGAAGTCATCACAACATCGCTCCACTCATAACCCTTTAACAACATTTTTCCCAGCCTTGCACTGAGAAGAAGCTTGTATAATGAGCTCAGGAGATGAGCAGTTTCACCAGGTGTTTGCTAATTGCCACTGGCTAGTCTGAAGGAGCTGAGTGGGGGAGTGACAGGGAGAAGCAGATGCTTGAAAGCTTGGCAACTGCACCTTCGAGGAGGAGCTGTGCTTCAAAGGCAGGGGCTAAATTCAACCAGGGATTTTGCACAGCTGAATGGTTGCCATGGAGATTAAAGTATTTCTCATACATGCGTGAGAGAATCAAGGCAACACTCCAGGCATGTTTTTAATGAGGGCATAACTTTATAGCACAATGTAAAGCTAAAAAAGACTTACCCTTACATAATACTGTCCCTTTAATTTCCCTGTCTACAGTATTATCTCACAGGTCTTGCTGTATTAGTTCATTACTTTGTGTTTAGTTTCTTAGTTTATTTCTATGTTCTGTTACTCTAATTGTCAGACCTTTTCCCTTTTGGTTTGTAGATTCTTGAGGCCCTGCTTCTACTGTACACCCAATTGGGGAGTGATAGTGATAGAGTCATATTTTTATAAAGTTGAGCAGTTAGTCATGTGAACGTGTCTGGCAGCACCTGGCTGCTACGTTTACATTTTGTTTCAAAAATATGGAACCTGGGGTTAGATTTAAATCCCTTTAGAACCTCACTAAGGCCCAAATCATTATTACTATGTCCTGAAATGTGAAACCCTTCCATTTAAAGACGTTGTCGTTTTGTTTACTCTTTACACCAGGAATCAGTTTTGTTTATTTACAACAGATTTAAATGTAAAACGTGTAGATATTGTCTGATATTGGTCACTAAACATCTGCATTTTTGGCAATCTTTTGCTTTGCCTGCAAAAGGTTTAATGACTCTGAAGGACTGTTAGTATTGGTTAGGTGAGAAGGGAGAAAGGAAGGGCTAAATCATTATCCTCAGAAACTTCTCGTTCAGTTCTTTCCTATTCTCGATGAGCTTGTATTTGTGCACTATCTATCTAATCACGAGTGATTGCTGTATGTATCACATCAAATTTTCTACTCATGTGCAACTCCAAACCAGCAGCCATTAGATACTACATGCAGGTGTGAACAATACTGCCCTATCAGCACAGAGCTCTCTGCCCGCCATGCTGCTGCAGATGTTTGGCTCCCAGAGGTTTTTATGGGTTTCCTTCAGGATTTTACTGGACAGTTACTACTGTGGTGTTGTGAATGGACTCCATCACAGCGGCCAGGCGGCTGCACAGGTCGTGAGCCTGGTTGACGTGAACTTTTGGTGGATCTTTCAACACCACCGTCCCACTGGAGCCGTCCAGAACCCGCGGCAGCAACTCGCCCAACTTTACCTGCAGCGAATCTACAGAAAACAGAAAAAAAAAAAAACCCAGCAGAAATGAGCCCTTCAGATGGGAGTTTCTGGTTTTGAATGATTGATTATGTAGAGCAATTTCTTACTGGAACAAGTCATCTTCTGTAATCAAATTTAGTCCTGATTGTGTACGTTTTAAACCAAACATTTAAAACACACAATTTTTTAAAATTGTGTACGTTTTTTTTTTATTCCCTATTTTAAAAAAATAGGGAATAGATGAAATAAGTACATTTATGCTTGAGATCAGAATTATTGTTTGTTTTTAATTTAGTTTTTAAATTGCTGACACTGTGTGTTTTAATTGTGTTTGTGTGTTTTAAGGTATTTTGTGATGTTCTTTTGTAGTGTTTCTAAAAATGTTAGAATTGTTGAGGCGGTTGATTTGAATTTTGTGTTTTGACTTAAGGAGTTTCAGTATGTCTTTTTTGTAATGTCTGTAAAAGTATGATTTTTTTATTGTAATATTTGTGATGAGACTAATGCAAATCCTAACAGCAACAAATAAATGAACAATTACAGTAGTTAAACTTCTCATTATCCTCTCACGTTATTCTTAATAACTCACCGTCCATGTCCTGACCCAGGCAGCAGCACCAGTGGCTGCGGATGTTCTCCATAGCGTCCCGGTCCTCCTGGGACAAAGCCGAGTCCCGGCTCATCAGGTGAAGGCAGGGAATGACGGCTTCGTCCATGATGGAGAGACCCTCCTCCACTTTGCCCTCCTCGCCGCTGCAGAACAGCCGGGACGCGCTGTCGTTCAGCGCCTGATTGGTGGATAAGTACAGAGAGTCCTCGGGTCAAGGTCTCCACTTTAATATTTACATACAGTTTAATTCTTATGAAATAGTTTAGATGAAGTCGATATGGAGGTTGAACAACAAGCTTTGTGTTAGAGCTTGTGTTCAGATCCTACGCTGTCTGGAGGGTCAAAAGGGGCAAAATTAAATCTTTAAAATGCATCTTATAATCACCAGTGCAGATAATTAATTAAATACATATTTGTTTATTTTGTATTTATTCCTGCTTCTACAGGAATAATTCTGTTAAAATGAGATAATTCTGTTAAACTCACCCATTAAAGTCAAGGGACGGGGCTGTGGGAGGGGCTTACACTAACCTGCTGAACTCCACTAGTTTACAATCAACTCTTCAACTTCTGGACTGTCTGCTAATTGTGAAATCTCTTTAAAGAAGTCATCAAAAAGCTCATAAAAATCTTCCCTTACAAGGGCCGCCATGATTTTCAAAGCGCGACGATAAACTAGCTAAAACAGTGTATGTTTTTATACGTTTATGCAATAAAGGAACATATTCACCAACAGGCGGTGTACTCTGTCACGTGTCAATCCTGTGTGGAAGAACAAATAAGACTTAAACTCTCAGAAATGTGATGAGAGCATTTTTGAAAACACATGGCAGCCATATTGGATTTTTGAGGTAGAGGGTAATTGCAAAATTCTGACTTTCCAGGTTTTGATTCAGACCAGAATGAACCATACTTGGTTGTTTCGCCAACAAATCATGACGAGCCCGAAGTAACTCATTCATATGGGATTGAAAAGCAATATTTTATTTGTTTTTTAGGTCTTTTTTAACTTAACGGTTAATTGAAAATATGTCTGTCTTCGCTGATCAAAGAAACGTCAATAAACAAATGAACTCAGATTGGGTCCATGATAAACTTCAAGGTAAAGTTTGTGGCAACAAAAATAACCTCGGCTTCATGGCTCGAATCCATCAAAAATGAAACATCTACTTTAAATGTGACTCCCTAAATTGGGTATAAACCACAAATATGTGTATTTGCATATGGGAAAAACCAACCCAGCCTCAGTCCTGCTGCAGAGAAAGTCTAAATAAGGGACATTATTCCACCAGTCGGCTGAACGCCAGAACATGTCAAATAAAAATGATGGGTCCCAGCGATGATTTTGATGACCCTCAAAGTTTCCTCTAGTGCAAGCCAAGACCTCTTAGATATAAAAATATTTAATTAAGTGGCTGTTTTAGGCTAAAAACAGCTGAAACAGCTAGGGTTGGAAATGTTGCTTTACTCACAGTGAGGCACTTTCTTCTGTAAACTGCAATAAGAGCTTTGTTCACACCATGTTTCTCTCCCTTTCCCAGCAGAGTGGTGTTGGTCTCATACGCATGAGCCAAGTAGTTCAAAGCCTCTCGCATCCTGTGACACAGTCAGAAAGAAACCAAATAAGCACCAAAAACCACAGCCGCTCTTTAACTGTGTAGTACAACATATACTAGCATGTCTCAAATTAGAGTATAGCTAAAAGTGAAATATTTTTTTGCCAGTCATCTCAGAAAGTTGTTTTTTTATATATATATTTCAAACTTTTATGATTTAATGAGTTCCTCCCACATTTCTTCCTTCCACTGAATTTTTTTGTTAATATGTTTGAATGCAGAACTGATGACTGTCGACTGTCCAGCCAGCAGTCTTCCCCATGACATGTGTAGCTGACTGACCCAAAGTGAGAGACCGTTCAAAGGCTCAGGGAACCTCAGCAGGTGTTTTGAGTGAATTAGCTGATTAGAATGTGACACCATGAGTTTTCATTAATTACATTTTTCATAGTATTCTAATTTTCTAAGACACAAAATTTTGTGTTTTCTTTATCTGTCTGCCATCGTCACCAAAATTACAAGAAACTTGGAATTCTTCCAAGATGACCGGCAAGAAGTGTTGCACTTTTACGCAATATTCAAATTTTTAAAAATGTACTCGTACATTTCTTGTGTTTGAAATTAAAGTATCGGTACATCAATTAATTACTTAACAGAGGCATTTATTTTATTTTTGGAGCATTTTTTTCTGTTGTTTTAATTCATTGCCATTCAGTAAAGGTGAATTTGAAGCAAATTTTTTAACCTAATTTGCAAGTTCATTTGGCTCTGGACTTTGTTTAGGTCATTCTAAGTATTGCTCTAAAAACCATACTATTGCAGATCTTGCTGTATGACTCGGGTCACTGAACTCTGACTGGCTTCCTGTCACTGTGTGGTTGATGTGTTCAGGATGATGTGCAGCATTTGTTTGCCTCCCCTCATAGTATTAGTTTTCTACTAATAAACTGGTTTTAGAGAGAAGATACTCTTGCAAATCGCTCAATAGAAATAGAGGATAATTCTGCCTTACTTTCCGTGCTGATACTGCTCGAGCCCAGTTAGCAAGTAGACAAACACCGTCCTGAAGTCCCTGTAGTCGTCATGCCACTGCTGCAAGAAAACACACGCACAGACACACACATTAACCAGTGCCTGTTTAATCTTCCTCTTAATTTGTAGCGTTAACAAACAGTAGGGAGATGCATCTGGTAGCTATGGTTTTGCTTGGTGTATAAATATAATTTGTTTGTTTTTTGCACTTCGGAGCAGTTTTACTGCTGAAGGTTCAGCAGGTTTCACAAAAAGGAGAAGTCTATTGAAAGGCGCAAAGCCTCTTGCATCCTGTGGTTAAAAGAAACCCTCTTTTTATGCGAGACAAAAGACATTATCAATAGTTTTGAACTATTGCACATTAAAAAAATGGTTATTTGAGTTTGTCCTCAGTTTTAACTAGCTGCTGTAGTCACTGTAAGAATCAAGTAAGTTACAGCACTGTAACTTCATAGAAGTCACAACTTTATTTCACTAGTCTGGCCATTCAGCAAGACTCAGTTTTCAGTGAAAATATGACTGAAATGTACAGTTTTTTCTCACATTTACATTGTTCTGATCCTGAAATCAACAAGCTGGAGGAAACAAATAATTAGTTAATTTGTAGTAACTAACAAAAGAAACAAGAGACATGCAGGGCAAATAATGTCAAACTGGGTTGGATAAACCCGACAGTACCATGTATTCCTCCATGTCCATGTCTTCTGGCTTAATGAGGCGGAGCTTGGCTCGGGCTTCCCTCATTATGCTGATGGCCCTGCATGCACAGGAAGGACAGCTGGAGTTTATTGTTGCAGGTGAAATAGTCTCACAACCAGCTTTGGACACTAGATGGCAGCAGATGAACGACGTATGGCTGTTTTCAGCTACATTAGAAAAATCTTTCAAATTAAATATTTGGTGTCCAAAAAAACTATTTCTTTTCATTTAAAGGGAGGGTTTTCCTTTATTAGAGTTTTAGTTGTATGTTTTTTGTTACGGAGATTTCTAAATTCTGATCAAGCCCACGTAGCCAGCAAAGCTGTTATTAAAACTAACCAAACTCTGAAAATTGAAATTGAGAAAACCTTTTTGTGTTTACTGAAATAAACAAAAACTGTAATTAATGGGGAAAATAACTATAACTAAACAACATTTAAGTAACAGTAACAAATAAAAACTAGCAAACACACTGTAAAAAGTAACTAAAACTAATTGAACTAGACAAACAAAAAGTTACAATGAAATAAAACTAAAGTCTAATGAAAAATCCAGAACTATTATAACCCTGAAAGAAGAGCTGATTCTGTTTGCACACCTTTCGTCAAAGCTGAGGTTGCGGTCTGTAAACTGCTCCAGCAGCGTCCTTTCGATGACACGCTTGGGCGCCTTGTTCTGAAAGAAGTAAACCAGAGCGTGCTGCAGACGGGCGTCCTCCTGGGGGGTGATCTCCTCCTGGGAGAGCTCAAACAGCCGGGAATACTCCTCATGGAAGGCCTGGAACACCGCAGAGAAATCTGAACTTCAACGTGTCACTAGCTGCCTTTCTCTTACAAATGTGCGCAGATCTTTGTCTAACGTCAAAAAACCCAGCATTTCATAATTGCTGTGTTTAAGAAAATAAATTAAAATCACACGTGAATAAGCTTGTTCACACAATGAGTTATTAAAAATAATGGCCGCAACGGATGTAAACAGTTATGAAATATATCAGAGGAGACATCGGCGTCTTATTCAGTCATTGGAGCGAGGGGCCCATTATGCTTGGGAGCGGCTTCACACGCGTAGCCCCTCCATTTTGGTACATCTGTCTTAAAACGTCCGAAAAGTCGCCTCATTCTAGAGCAAAAACCTTTTGTTGAAAGACCGAGTTTTTTTCTTTTATTTCCATTAAGCAAATTTATTTTCATAATTTTAATTCGTGCAATTCTATGGCTAATGGAAACACAGCTAGTGAGGCCGGGACTCGGCATGCTGCAGGTTTAAGAATTCTCAGCATTTTTATGCACAATTTGAAAACCCTAAACCTTTATCATTATTAATAGAACAGAAGTTTTTGAAGAATTTAATGCAGGACTTCATGAACTTTTCCATTGATATTTCAAAAATTACTTATTTAAAAACAAACAAAAAAAGGTCCTGTGGGAATGCATGTTTTGTTTCTTATCCAAATTCGAGCATGATGGAGAAAGACATTAAACATTTGAATATCTTACCTTGATGAGGCCAGCCTCAGGGCCCTCTTTGTCAAACGTTTGCCTTGCCTTGGCTATGGCCAGGATGACACCCTGCATAGCCGGGGTAAGCATCATCTATGAAATGAAAACGAGACGAGAAGATGTTTAATGAAAACAGTCCTGTAAAAAAAAAAGAGAGATAACATTCTTACTGCAGAAAGTCAGAAGCAATTCTCCATAAACTAAGATCTCTATTTAAATCTAAAGGCTTGCATGTAATTTCCATCCATCCCTCCATTTTCTAACACCCTTATCACTTCGGGGTCCGGAGCTGTGCTGGTGCCTGTCCAGGCTGACCCTGAGAGGCTGGGGTCAGCCTGGACAGGTCACCAGTCCATCGCAGGGCAACACAGAGACAGACAGGATAAACAACCATGGTCACACACATCTAAGGAGAATTTAGAGAGACCAATCAACCTGACAGTCATGTTTTTGGACTGTGGGAGGAACCAGGAGAGAACCCACGCATGCACAGGGAGAACATGCAGACTCCATGCAGAAAGACCCCGGGCCGGGAATCAAACCCAGGACCTTCTTGCTGCCTCTCTACCAACTGTGCAGCCCTGCACGTCATTTATTGCTCACTGATTCAAACTTGCACATCTTGCTGCGCAAAAACACAAACTCAACAATCGTTCTATCACAGGGGTCTCAAACTCCAGTCCTCGAGGGCCGCAGTCCTGCAACTTTTAGATGTGCCTCTGCTGCAGCACACCTGAATAGAATAATTAGGTCATTAAGGCTCTGGAGAACTGATCTACACAAGGAGGAGGTAATTAAGCCATTTCATTCCAGTGTTTTGTACCTGTGGCACATCTAAAAACTGCAGGACTGCGGCCCTCGTGGCCTGGAGTTTGAGACCCCTGTCTATCAGAAATGATCCATTTGAAACCATGAACAAAAAAGGTCATCAGGCCCACACAAATCCACCATTTCTAAATTCTAATGTAACAGAGGTGAATGATTTTTATTATAAAGTAATATAAGAACCTTCAGAAAAAAGTAAGTATCATCTAGGTGGTGTTTACTGTAGAAAAAAACAACAAAAGGAGATTTCTGTCATCCAAACTAATTCAGTGCAATATAGATTTTCCTTCCCAAAGGAACCACAGTCCTTAACAGAATAAATGAAAACATTAAAAATGACATAGAATAGCAAAGATTTTAAATTATAAATTTTTTTTAAATGCAATTAATCGCAATGTTTTTTTTGTTTTTCTTTGGCAAAATCTCTGGATAAATGTGGCTGTAATTATAAAAAAAGTTTAGTTTCAAAAGATGAATATTTTGTGTTGTACTTAACATTTACCATTGCAAAAAATTTTTGTCAGTAATACTTTGAAGTGAAATAAACAAATTGATATCTATCTTGAAGTGGAGTTGGAGGACACTCTTTGGACACTCCTGTGTTCCTTGAACGATCAGAGGTTCCTGAAACAACTGAAAGCTGAAACAGTATAATAACGCTTGAACCAATCTGATGGTTGAATAACCTACAGAACAGATTAGAAACAATGTCGATAAATGGTTTAAATCAACGTGGAGTTACCCTGATTAAAAATCTTATTCAGCATTGTAACTTCCTCACCTCTTCGTTGTATCCGTCAGCATCGGCCCTCACCATGATGCGGCCCACGTTGGGGATCTCCACCTCCGACACCTCGTTCTCCACCTGCCTCTGCCTGGCTGGAGCCTCCTGCTGCTCCTGCTGCTGCTCCTCGTTTCCCGGATCTGCTCCGTGTCCGGGAGCCTCCCCAGACGCTCCGGGTCCATCGTTAGCCTCTGAGTTTGGTCCCAACGTCTCCCCAGGCACACACACTTCAGCCTGGTTACACAGCTCTGCATCTGAGCCAGAGGTCTGAAAAAGACACCAGGGACAAGAATGTTTTGGACTTTTGTCACATGATTTAATATTTTTTTACACTATTGAATATCTTATAGAGCTGCAGGGCAAGTTTCTAAAGGGTTAATTATTGCTTCATTGTAGTTTCACAAACTAGGGGCCCCAAACCAGCATCTCGCTTAGGGCCCCCACAAACCTAGGAACCACCCTGTCTGCAGGAATACCAGCAGTGGGACTGTAGGAGGAGCCGGGGGGGGGTTTGACAGGGTTGGGGATGGGACTTTCCCACCTGACTCTGCAGCCCTGCTGGGTCCGGGCCCGGTTCCAGGGTGTCGATGACTGTGGGAATGTCGGTGGGATCTGATTGGCAGCCAGGACTTGTAGATGGGGGCGCCATCTCAGACTCCTCTGCTGCTGAGTAAAACAGACAGAGGCCTTCATTCAGTGCATGTATTAGCAAAGTTTTTTTTAATTAGATATTAGATTAAATTGGGCGTCGATGACAATGTGCCGGATGCATAAGGGCAGATCTATTCAGTCTAATTCTATGCTTTGTACTCTCAGTGACTTCATGCTTTACTATTTACTTTGCATCATATTCTAATTGCATTTTCTGAACAATTTGAAAGACGGTTTGTTGCTGTTTATTTTTGTCAGTTTCTTTATTATTTGTTTTACATTTGCTGTGATGCTCCTAATTGTGCTTACTGTACAAATTAAAGTTGTGTTGTTTTTACATGTTTGGTCAAGCTTGTGAAGATATAGGTGTATTTAGGTGTGCTGTACTGGTGCAGAGTTATCAAAAACATTTGTAATTCTTAAGACCTCTTAAGCCCTGTTTAAAAAGGTCTTAAGTAAACTCGGCTGTCTTTCTGTATCGGATCGGTATCGGCCAATACTAGACCTCAAATATCTGTACTGGAAGAGAAAAAGGTGGATCGTTGCATCGTTGAAGGCAAAATGGGTCTTTATGGAAACTCATAGTTGCTTTTCCTAGTCCGGTTAGTGTAACACACCTTCAGGCGTCTCTCTGGTTTCACGATCTGCAGTCTTCTCCTCTTCTGAGCCGGACCGGGCCTCTAAAGCCGCTCCTTGCTCCGGCTCTTCAGTGGAAGGTCCAGACTGGGGTGCTGGCTCCACAGGTGTTAGCTCCGTGTTCTCCACGCTGGGGCTGGGAGGCTCCGCCGGGGTCGCAGACTCTTCCTGCGGAGTGGCGGTTTGGCAGAACTGCTCCTCCCACTCGCTGAGCTCCTGCTGGAACCAGCGGTTGTCTTCCTGAACGTAGCGTCTGAGCGCGGCCGGCAGGGAGTCCATGCCGTGCAGCTCCTGGCCTGTCTCATCGTCTGTGTCTTCTGGGTGGAACGTGTGGTTAGACAGAGGGTTCACTCAACAAGCATGCCATGGTTTCTTATTTCATGGGTGCAAATTGAAAAAAAACAACAACAAAAAACAGCAATGATGTTTTGTTATTTAGACACGAGAGAAAAAAAATGGGGGTTCCAATTTTAAAGTAATTTTTTCATTATGTTATTTATTAATTTATAAATGTCAGTTTCAAACTAAATATATAATTAGATAGCTAAATATCTAGCTTTAAACTCAGTATTTAGTTAGAAAGCCTAATATTTAGCTTCATACAAAGTATTTAGCTGGGAAGCTAAATACTTACTTTCAAATTGAACATTTATTTAGTAAGCTAAATATTCAACTTCAGGCTAAGCTAAATATTTAGATTGAGCTAAATACTTAGCATACCAACTAAATATATAATTAGCAAACTAAATATTTAACGTAAATCTAAATATTTATTTAGCAAACTAAATATTTTGCTTCAAACTAAATATGCAGCTAGCAACTATGACAGACTAAAACCCCCAAATTATTTCTGTTAATTTAACACGTCGACATAAGTGGAAATTTTTATAAAATATGTTCAAATTAATGGCTGGATTTGCAAAAACCTTGTGACAGAAATCAAAGGAGAACTGACGAGTGTTGCTATGGCTGAGGGCTGTTGTACCTGTGATCAGCTGGGGTAGCCGGTCATCGATGTACATCAGGCAGTACGCGCTGGCGTTGGTCATCCCCCCAAACGAGTCTCGCTCCAGCTCCTCCCACGAAGACTCGGTGATGCTGACGTCGTTGTACTTCATCCAGCGCTGGTTGGCGTGGTCGTAGATGTACGCCCAGTAATGACCTGCCGAGGCCTGACCTTCATGAACAAGCACTGCATGCAGTCTGTAGGGCACCTGTGCAAAGTACCATTTTATTAAAATTTTTTTTTTTTTTTTTTATTATCCTGGCATACAGTTTGTAATTTCTTTCATAGCGATGAACAAATATTTCATTTCAATCAGTCTATTCTGGTGTAAATACTACACACTCATATTATATTTGCATTATATTGTGCGCCGTCAGCATGTGTTTGTAGTTGTAGGTTTTTACAGGTTTATCTCCACCAGCTTTACTCGTCTACAGACTAGACTGGAAAAAGAAAACAGGTGATCCAACTTTAAAAATTGAGTTAAGGGTGTGCCGTGGTGGCGTAGTGGTTAGCGTGACCATATTTGGAGGCCTTCAGTCCTCGACGCGGCCGTCGCGGGTTCGACTCCCGGACCTGACGACATTTGCCGCATGTCTTCCCCCCTCTCCTCCCCTGTTTCCTGTCAGCCTACTGTTATATAAGGGACACTAGAGCCCACAAAAGACCCCATGGAGGGGTAAAAAAAAATGTTGTTAATGCACTACAAGTAATCAAATAAAGTTTATCAAAGCAAATATATTACGTTGACAAACTATTTTTTTTTTTAAGTTGGAGCTTCATTGTCAATTTTCAGAGCACAGACAAAACAGCTGAATCTTAGTCAGAGTGTATACATACATTTCTACATCTTACCACAAAATTTCAATTTGCTTTAAGTCTTGACTGTGACTGGGGCCATGCTGACACAAAAATATGCTTTTATCTAATTCATCCCACACTCAAAAAAGAAAACGGAGTAACTAGTATTTTAACATATTTAAGCACTTTTACTAGACTTCTTTTAGTGGTAATGTATTTATTTATTATATTCTTGTATCTTTTATGGATGTCTCCAGATGTACGATTTTAATATTGTGTGGATGTGAATTAATGTGTGAGTAACAGATAACCTTAATTTCCCTATGGGATTAATAAAGTTAAAAAAAAAAAAAAAAGTCAAAAGAAGTGTCACCTGGCAGAGACTGTTGTCTGAGTACATGCCTTCCAGCGTCTGAGTGAGTTTGTCTATGCTGGTCTTTAGCTCTGGAACAGAGAACCAAAACAAAGCCATGACGGAAACCAGATTTACAAAACTCTCCCTCTGATAAAGAAATTTTAAATCTATTTCTTTGTGAACATTCTGTGTCTGGTGTACCATTTATGTCGTGCTCTACTTCAGTCCTCCAGCGCCGCAGGCAGGTCTTCACGAAGTGCAGCTCCTCTTCTGTGGCGCTGTGAGGCGCTGGGTGGGGCGGGCAGTCAGACGGGTGTTTGCACTGGGTGAAGGGCTTGTAAATGGGCGTCTGCTGGCAGTTTGAAACACTGGAAACCAGGCCGTCCGATGAGTCTTTATCTCCAGGTTCGCTGATGGAAACAAGAATTTAGGTAAAAATGCTTCTAGACTCATTTAAGTGTCAAACTCAAATCCAGCACACCGTAGCTTTTTATGTTGGTTGAATGTATTTGTACAGAACATTTCAGCAGCAAGACAGTTTAAAGTGCTTTACATCATAAAATCCCAAATATAAAAAGTCATAAAAACATCATACAATCACCAACTGAAAAACAAGTAACAAACATTGCATAGTCATAATCATCAAAACACGTCAAATATTAAAGGAACCTGCTGTCTTTGGCGATGGCGTCGGACAGCGGGTGGCTCACAGGAGGCGGGGAAGACGTGGCGAGTCTGGAATCTTCAGCTGGGGAAACGCTGGTGGGTTTGGTAGTGGCAAACTCTAGAACGAACTGGAGCATGTCGGCTAGAGGGTACTTCATCGGTCCAGAGCCGTAGTTTTTATAACTTAGACCAGAAACAAAACAGATTTAGGTAAAGACTTATAATGATCTGCTGCTTTGGTGTTCAGATGTTTAGCGTCTCAGTTGGAAGGTTGCTTAATCATCAGTTTTTATTCTTTTTTATTCTTCTTTTAACGCTTCTTGTGTCCCGTTCCAATCATTGTTGACAAAAACTAAGTTTATTTCTTTGGCTACCTTCATTCAGCAGATCTTGATGTTAGGTTCTATAATTCACATTTCTGCTTTCTAGCCACTGTTTACATCTGGATTTACCGCGTCTGGCTTCTTCTGTGCAGAACTATGACGTGTCTCACATTAATGATGTAAAATCAGATAAAATGCAACGTGACTTAATTCCACATATGGAAGTGACACAAATCAGATTTTGTTTTAGGTGAAAAGATCAGAATTGCAGACTTCTGTGAAAGAGTAAAACATTCTAACCTTCCTTAAATAATGGCCAAAGTTATTTCTTGTGAAAAGTTTATTCGGCCCAAATCAGATTTGGGTTGCATTTGGGTGCTGTGTGAACCTAGCCTTTGTTTCCTGCTTCTTTAGTCCCTATTGGATTCTTAATAATAATAATAATAATAATAATAATAATAATAATAATAATAATAATAATAATAATAATAATAATGTATATTTTTATTGGATTCCTCAGTTTCTTACCACTCAAGTTTCTGTTGAAGTGCGGCAAGTTGCTCCTTGAGCTTCTTCACTTCCCCTCTCCTCTCATTGGTCCGTTCTATGTTTTTGTGAAGATATCTGTGAAATAAAACATGCTTAAAGTAGCATAAACAAGTTGTTTTATCTAATTTATTCAGCTTGCACATACAGAGAGTAATAGTTGATTTGTTTATTATTTTCCCCTTTGGATTGTATTATTAATATTCAAATTTACTGAGGTGCAGATTAAGATATTTCTGTAAGTTTTCATGAAATTAAATAGGATTTTTGTATTACCTGTCCATGTAAACAATTTGTGGAAACTCTAATTTTTTGTGTATCTTCTCGGGACGCCCGAGCTGAGTGTTGAACTCGAATCTGGAAAGTTCAAAGGTCAGGACCGGCGGTAGTTTTTTAAACCACCTCTGCAAGTCAGAAAAGACACAGCGAGCCTTAGCAGGAAGACAGAAACTTACAGAATATTCAGCATTTAATATTTTGACTTATTTCGAACCGCTCACCTCTCGGCCAGACGTGGCGGCGTGGTCCGAGTGCAGCGACTCGATCTCCTTCTCAACCATCGCCCCTTCCAGGCATTCGTCCAGGTTGCTGAAGCCGTTGACTTGCAGAGGGTACTGACCAAACTGCTCGATGTTGTACAGCGTCTTGCCTGAACCGAACCACACAGATTGGACTGAGACAGAACCCCGGGTGGGTGACGGAAGGATGAAGAGTCGTAAAGCACTCACCTTCATGTCGCCTCTCCGTTACAAAGGTGCCATAGAAAAGCCGAACCATTGGGTTTTGCTGCTTGTCTTCTGCGTTCCTGAATATAAAGGTGGATGTTATGTTTTCACGTTGATTCATAAAAAGTTAAATGTTTTGCTTCCTTTTAAGGACATTAGGATACCTCTATGTGTTACATAAAACATCTTTGTTACATTTTTTGCACAGACTCTTTCTCAGATAATGAGATTTCACCTCCTCAGTTCTGCCTGAATTGATCTTCTGTCAGAGTGAGTTGCTTTACTAGCTCATCTTCCAAACTGGAATTGCCAAAATAAATTTGATTAATGAAAACATGCCACTTTTGGAAAAAAAAAAGAAGTAATTTTTTTGATAAAAACTTTTCCCTCTAGGATGAGGTGGTTTCTCAGCCGTATCAAAATTTGTGTATTTTTGCAGAACTTCAATGGAAACACATTGAATGACAGGAGTCACACCAGTTTGTATACAGAAGCAACCTCCTTGGAGAATGTGCAGGTGACTTCACCAGAGGGTTGAATCCATAGCAAAACGCTACAAAGCAGCTCCGAAGTAGGCGGAGCTTGTCCTCCCTAAGCCTGATTAAGACGCCAAGGTCTCCTCTGATGACTGATAGATGATGAGCATAGCGCCATGGCTGAATTACATGCTTACATCCATTATGTTTAATGACTTATGCTCTGAATTAACTTATTCACGTGTGATTTGTAGCTGCATTTCTTATTTAATGGAAACACAGTAACTGCAAAATTGTGTTTTGTCATCATTAACACAATCCTGACAAAGTTTTGTGCACATTTGCAAGTGAAAAGCAGCTGCTGACAGCTTTAACTAATGACTTACTTTCCGTTGGCGGCCAGTTGAAAGGCATCTTCTAACCAGTCGAGCAGTTTGTGGGAAAATTCGCTGACATCCTGAAAGTAGCAGACGAAGACATTTAACTGTCTGTCACAACAAAACATCCGTCCGTCCAGCCATCCGCCCACCCGCTTCAATTCAACCAGAGTGGAGGATTCCACAGCACAAACAACCTGTTTAAAGGTACGTCATGAGTGTAGACTTTGACTAGACCACTCTAAACCCTTTATTTCAATCAATCAATCAATCAATCAATCAATCAATCAATCAATCAATCAATCAATCAATCAATCAATCAATCAGCTTTATTGTCAATTCCTCTTACATGTCCAGACATACAAGGGAATCGAAATGATGTTTCTCACTATCCCACAGTGATACAAGACAGGGCGTTACTAACATTGAGTAACAATAAAAGTCACAGTCTAACTAAAATTATCCTAAACAATTAATAAATAGATGTACAATAACTAGACATATAGCGTAAAAGGTTTTACAACTGAGAATGTATATGTTTATATATAAGTATATGGAGATATACAGATTAAAAAAAAGTGGCAGAAGTGCAGAGTTTAAATGCCGAATTTGCCCTCTATGTTAGGAGGAAGGGCAGTTGTGCAAGGTTCTGGGTTTCTTCTTCTTCATCTTGATGCTGAGGGGAGGGAATTCAGCATCCTCACAGCCTGATGGATGAAACTGTTGGAGAGTCTGGTGGTGCGGGAGCAGAGGCTTCTATATCTTTTCCCGGAGGGCAGGACACTGAACAGTTTGTGGGCAGGATGATTTACATCTCCCACAATCGTGAACGCTTTCTGGGTGAGTCGGGTGGTGTACAGGTCTTGCAGGGCGGGGAGTGGGGCACCAATGATCTTGGAGGCTGTTTTCACAATGCGCTGCAGGGCTTTTCTGTTCTGTTCTGTGCAGCTTCTGCCCCACACTGTGATGCAGCTAGTCAGGCTGCTTTCTATGGTGCCTCTGTAGAAAGTGGTCAAGATGAGTGGTGAAGCACTTGCCTTCTTGAGCTTGCGCAGGAAGTAGAGGCGTTGTTGGGCCTTCTTCACAAGTGATGTGGTGTTGGTGGTCCAGGAGAGGTCTTCACAGATGTGCACCCCAAGGAATTTTGTGCTGCCTACTCTCTCTACTGCAGCGCCATCTATGGTCAGTGGTGGGTGTTCGATATGGCCCTTCCTGAAGTCCATAACAATCTCCTTGGTTTTGCTGACATTTAGCAAGAGGTTGTTGTTGCTGCACCACTTGGTCAAAAGATGGACCTCCTCCCTGTAGTGGGTTTCATCGCCCTTGGTGATGAGGCCCACAAGAGTTGTGTCGTCTGCAAACTTTACTATATGGTTGGAGGTGTGGGTTGTTGTACAGTCATGTGTCAGCAGAGTGAAGAGCAGAGGACTGAGCACACAGCCTGTGTTCAGGGTAATACTGCTCGAGGTTAAGTTGCCAACCCGTACTGCTTGAGGCCTCTGAGTGAGGAAGCCTCAAGCAGTACGGGTTGGCCTCAAGCCAACCCGTACTGTCCAGTACTGAGTACTGAGTACTGAGTCCATTTAAGCACTCAGAGGTGAACTTAGATTTTAAATTTGCCTCTAATTTTGACAGTTATTTCTCAATCTGACAGCATGAGTCTGTTTACGTGTCAGAGCTGCACATTCATACATTCCTGGCAGCAACGGGTCCATATTTCAGGGAAGCTAAACTGGTCTGCAGCTGATAATGAGGTGTTGTTGGACAGTCTCTGCCCAGTGTGACTGAGCTATGAGACACTTGTTCATCAACAAGTGGGTTGGATTCTTCAGGTGTCCTGTTTCTAGGAAAGAGATGGAAAGAGCTGTGTTTTGTACCTGCTGAGCCTCGCTGGTCCGAAAGGCGTCGCGCAGCAACTCCACCGCAGCAGAGGGATCCACAAACCTGCGAGTGGATCCCACCATGAGAGCAAACAGGCACCGCAGCTCCTGCATGAAGGCAATGTTCCTCTTGTCCTGCCGTCAGAAAGTCTCAGTCAAACATCAGCTTAAAAACTGTCACAATGTTTTTGAAATTTAGGTCATTTTTAAGGACAATTTATATGCAAAAAAAACAGTTGTGACGCGCCACAGGAAATCCAGGAACAAGTGGCCGGAGCAAAAACCGGGAGAAAAGATAACAACTACCAATTTCTGGGAAAATAAAGATTCTTTTCCTGAATATACTAGTGAAAGAAAGGTTAGAATCTACATTTTCAGAATCTTACATAACTCAAGATGCCCTCAGGGAAACGTGTTCCTGGTTTTGCCATGGCCAGTTGCATTTTGTCTGCAGGAAGGAAATATGTAGCAGAAAGCTAACTACTCACAGCATGACTCTTACACTTTTCCAGAATTTGTTCTGACAGATGGTAGTTGAGAACCAGCCTCCTGAACACAGGTAAGTGGAAGAGTGACTGCAACAAGATGACAGAACAATCAATTTAACAATGTTTTCACTCCTGACAGTCTGGTAGATTTGGTTTAATATGGGACTAAAATTGGAACATTTGCTACATTTTCAGCTGCTCCAAGTCGCTTTCTCACTGCACTGTGTCAAACAAACCAAACCAATTAAGAAACCTGTTCTCCTCCCCGCCTGTGGTGGCGCTGCACCAAGAATAACTGAAAGGCACAACATGAAAACGTCTGAAGAAGACACTGAGCACAACTTTCTTTCTCACAAAATGTAAAAAAAAAAAAAACAATGGAGTGGCATCAGATTTTAGCGGTTGTAGGATTTCGCTTTGGTCTTTTCTAAAAGACCATGAGTCATTTCTCCTGTTATCGCCAGACTCTTGTGTTTGTTTTGGTTGTATTTACCCAGAATGCCCTGGCTGTAGGCTGCAGGAATGCCAAAAACCTTCCTGCTTTCGAACCACATGGCGTTCAGTATGCATTCAAACTGCACCAGAGTTCACTTCAATCAAACTGAGGCCGAGGTTTGTAGTTAGACCAGAGTTCGCCTTTTTGAGTTTGATTATGCATTCACGCCTCCCCAAACCAACCGGACCTTCTAGGAAAATGGACTGGAGTTGGATTAAAGGGGATTATACAGGACTGGTGTGAATGTGCCCTATATCAACCTTAAAGTTTGTGCCAGATGTGGATAACAAAGTAAATTTTGTAAAATATGACTCTATTAACATAAGACGTTTTGTTTCATTGCCGATTATGTTTTGTGACAAATGTCAAAAAGTTTTACTTGTTTGTTACAGGACACCTGCGGTCGATACCACGATAACCTGGTGAGTGAAGAATGCTTCTCAGCGTTCCCGTTAGAGAGGGAAATTCAGTTATGCCTTATCTCAGGTTTACTGTAATTTATGAGCCGCCCATTGAATCCTGCAGTCACTCAGCTTCGATCTGAACCAGAGGAAATGGCGTTAACTCAGAAAATAGGAGAGCATTAGTATTCCAACAACACCTCCTCAGATAATACCGCCTGACGCCTAAATGGAGACAGAAGCATATCTCAGTTTAACAGACACAAACAATCCCCTTCTCCTGTCTCTGTCTGCTGTGGATGTCCTCGCATCGCTCCGCGCTCAATTAACCGCAGAGGCTGCGTACCTCAGAGAGGGTTCTGGTTTCTGTCGAGCCACCTGATAGGCCTGCGTGGCTTCAGTCTGGAATGGACTTATAACACAATTAGCAGCTGAGATAAAAACTGTTTGCTCTGATTTAGCTGAAGGCCGCCTTCCCCCTCCCCTCCCCTCTCCGGTTTGTTTTTCAGGTCGATTTTTAACCTCATTAGCAGGAAATAATGATGAGGAGGAAATTTGAGCAACATCCCCTTGCAAGCCATGTCGTCAACGCTGGTTTGGAGTCACATAGGACCTTGCTAAACAACAGCAATATATTGAAGGATCTGGGAGGCTCATAAATTTGGCAAGAAGCAGAAACAGAAGTGTAAAAGCTTGTTTGAATATTTGAACAACTGTATCTACATATACTCTGCTCCCCGCTAAAACAAATATACGATGGTGTTGGTGTGTGTTGTGCTTCCATTCAGAAAAGTGTCAAAAATGAACAGGAATCATTTTGGTTATTTAGCCTCTCAGAAGAGGAAAGAAATGGAGGTTTAATTTTTACATTTTCAAGCCTATATTTTTCACATAAAAATGTTAGTTTCGAACTAAACACATAATTAGCAAGCAAGCAGTTAGCATTTAGTTAGAAAATAAGCTAAATATTTAGCTCTAAACTAAATATTCACTAAAAATTCCACTACTGGAAGTGGACTATCAAAATAAAAGCTGGACCTTGCGAAGTAGACTCTTGCTGGTGAGTCGGTGCAACGGTAAACATCTGTATTCCCATTAAAACGGCTTATCTTATGAAAAAATTTATATATATGAGTTCAAAACAAATATTTAATTAGTTAGCTAAATGTTTAGTTTATGAAGGAAATATCCTTAGATACACAGATCAACTTAATGAAAGCATAAATGATAAAATATCTTAGTTGGATGTATTTTAAAGGAAGTTGAAGCTTTTTTTGCTGCCTTTAAAATGAAATTACAAGATTGGTTCGTGACTCTGCAATAAAACTATTTTATTAAAGGCTTTTTATACATTTTTACCAGATATTTCTGAGGCTGCGGTATTTATGCTTTTTGTTCTGATTGTTTATTTAACTTTTCCTGTGCAATACTTTGTTGAATTCCTTGTGGAAAGTAATTTGAACCTATTAGAGTGAATGGGGACTAATTTACTTTCAGTTTTTGTGTTTAAATAAATGAAATACAATTCTATATCGTATTTTTACACTTTTTTTTTTTTACAGAATTTCTGCAAAGCTTAGCTGTTAAGTTGAATAGTTGTGCAAAGCTACTTTGCCCCATAGAGTACATACACCAAGTGGAAGCTTCTGCACACTACAAGCTTCATGTTTACAGAAATGATACAAACGTAACGCGAGGTGTTCACTCTCACCTGAATGACAGCACTGAACCAGCAGGTGTTTCCTACGTTGCGGATGCCGACGGGCCAGTCATCCTGACGGATCCAGTCTGCAGGGCTGCACATCTCACTCTGCGCTTCACATCTCTTCCTCTTCATTCGTGCTGCATTTTCTTCAGCGCTGGCTTCCAGAGCTCTGTGGGACATCAAATTATCTTTCTGAAAACATCAGACTGACGGCTATAATAAATACAGGCAGGCTCTAAAATACCTTAAACAGAGAAGAGATTGCTAAACATTATTATTTTTAAAGATTGTATCTATGGAGGACAGATCCAGCCAAAATTGTCAATAAATAAATATATAAGACTGGGAAATTAGAACACTAGGTATAGTGATCAGTGATATCAGTAACACGTCACTTTGCAACGCGGACCACTTTGGCACCGGACCATTTTTTTCAGTAACGAGTGTTGTAACTCGTTACTAAAAAAAGTGGTCCAATGCCAAAGTGGCATTACCATTTCAAATACCACAATCAGATTAAAGTTACTTATCCAAATCACTGTGCGTTACTATTCTCTTTTGTAATTTCATTGTATTTCTTAGGCGTCTTTGGGAGGGACCACAGTTTCTATGACAGTATCAGCAGCGACAGAAACGTAAAGAAGGGAGGGACGCACATTTCGTTGTTGGACAATCAGGAACTATTTTGAGTTTCTGACTTTGGGCTTGTTTTTTCCTAAAGTCGCGGGTTGTGGTTTTTCTGGGCTTGTTTTTAAACATGAAGTTGCTCGTTTGGGCTTGGAAATAAGCAGAGACACATAATGAGACCCAGATGTTGTCTGACATCCAGGTAGTTTAAGTCAGGCTGTCCCTGTTCACCATTTCCCGGATGAACAGGAAAATGTTCACCTGTGTCTTTGTTACTATTTCTTTGTTGTTCTGTCACCACTCGAGTTCAGATGGAGGGAGGTGTACCTCGCAAACATGCCCCTCCAGGTCTCACTGTCATTGCCCACATGAGCGTTGAAGTTTCAGTTTCACCAAAAATTAAGTGCTCACATAGTATTAAAAACAATACATATTTAAAATTAATGAATAAGATCCATCCATCCATCCATCCATCCAACCATCCAACCATCCATCCAACCAACCAACCAACCAACCAACCAACCAATCCTATTCAGGGTTGGGTCATGGGGGTAGGAGCTTAAAAAGGGAGGCACAGACTTCCCTCTCCCCAGCCACTTGTTCCAGCTCCTCCAGGGGAATCCCAAGGCGTTCCCAGGCCAGCCGAGAGACATAGTCCCTCCAGCGTGTCCTGGGTCTTCCCCGGGGCCTCCTCCTGGTGGGACGTGTCCGGAACACCTCACCAGGGAGGCGTCCAGGAGGCATCCTGGACGCCTGGCGTCTCGATACCAGGAACGATGGAGGAACAGAAAGGCGTCTACGATACCAGGACCGATGGAGGAACAGAAAGGCATCTCGATACCAGGACCGATGGAGGAACAGAAAGGCGTCTTGATACCAGGACCGATGGAGGAACAGAAAGGCGTCTTGATACCAGGACCGATGGAGGAACAGAAAGGCGTCTCGATACCAGGACCGATGGAGGAACAGAAAGGCGTCCTGATACCAGGACCGATGGAGGAACAGAAAGGCGTCTACGATACCAGGACCGATGGAGGAACAGAAAGGCGTCTCGATACCAGGACCAATGGAGGAACAGAAAGGCGTCTCAATACCAGGACCGATGGAGGAACAGAAAGGCGTCTACGATACCAGGACCGATGGAGGAACAGAAAGGCGTCTCGATACCAGGACCAATGGAGGAACAGAAAGGCGTCTCAATACCAGGACCGATGGAGGAACAGAAAGGCGTCTCAATACCAGGACCGATGGAGGAACAGAAAGGCGTCTACGATACCAGGACCGATGGAGGAACAGAAAGGCGTCTCGATACCAGGACCGATGGAGGAACAGAAAGGCGTCTACGATACCAGGACCGACGGAGGCACAAAGAGGCGGAGGCACAGAGGGGCGTCATGGAGCCAGGATTGACAGAGGTATGTCACTATCGGCCCTCATTTGTTGAAACACCGGGACAAGATATTCCTAGCACCAGAAAAAAGTCTTGTAATAAAATGACAACCCTTTTTCTGGTGCTTTTCCAGTTGACTCATAAGACACAACACAATTGTGTCGTCAACTACCTCATGCTCCATGAACGCCAGAGTCCATCCAGCAGAACAGCCCAAGCTTTTCGTAAGGTCCCTGAAGACCTTTTTGGTCAAGCTTGGAATCCAGTTCTGCCGGATTTCGTCTGGCTGGCCCTCGATGTTAGCGCAGATATGATCAACAATCCGCTCCTGTGCCTCTTTCAGGGAGTCAAGACAACAACGTGTGTTGGACTCCCTGATGCCTCGACACATCAACGACTTAACAAAAAGTCGGATTATGTCCTTTCTCTGATCCTCAAAGGACGTCCTCAGTTCTTCGATTTGTCTTCTCACTGTTGTCAGTTCTTGGACGATACTGACCACAGTTTTAACCAAAGAACCGAGCCTTAAACCCAGCTTAAGGAACGACTTGGGGTTTTCATCATCCACAGTAGATGTCACCACAGATATAACGTGCTTCAGAAAAAGCACGTCAAATACCTCGGCACACTCTCCATGAATGATTTCGTCGATTCCCATAGCCCGGGCAAAGGCCTGAGACACCTGGCTTCCAAATATGGCTTTTAAATCGCCATATTTGTACTTCAGGTTCTCATGGACGTCCCAAACGAAATCAGAGAAAACCTCCGTCAGGTAATGTAAAAGGTATGTTGTCCTCTCTGTAATACCCTCGCCCAGGTGTTGTAATTCAAAATGGTCCCAATCCTCCTCCAGAATCTGACTGATGTATTCCTGGATCGCAGGGATGACACAGTCCTTTACTAAATATTGCAGCTCTTGTCTCAGTGAATCTGCCAGTAAATCCATTGCTGTGTTAAATTTAATTCGATGCTGTCTCTTCTAGTACTGTCTTGGAATGTGGTAGAATTTTGCCAACAGGAGTTATATATACACTGTGTTACACAACAAAGCAGTATGTGACATCACAACCTATGACGTCTCAGCACAAGAGTACACGCAGCGCTGTGACGTAATAAGCCTACAAATCAGACGATCTGTGCCACCTCGTCACTTTGTCTCAACGGACCTCTTCTTTCAGTAACGAGTAATCTAATGCGTTACTATTTCAAATCCAGTAATCAGATTAAAGTTACTTATCCAAATCACTGTTCGTTACTATTTTCTTTAGTAATTTGATTTTATTTCCTCTAGGCGTCTTGGGGACCGACCGCCGTTTCTAGGCGACAGTTGTCAGCAGTGACAGAAACGTAAACAATGGAGGGAGGAGAGAGATGCGCATTTTGTTGCTGGACAATCAGGAACTCTTTTGAGTTTCTGTCAAGTCCAATTATTATAAGTGACTTTTTGCTTGTATTTTATTTATTTATTAAATTTTTTTTTAAAGTCGCAAGTTGCGGTTTTTCTGGGCTTGTTTTTGAACATGAAGTTGCTCATTTGGGCCTGGAAATAAGTAGAGACACATAATGAGACCCAGATGTTGTCTGACACCCAGGTAGTTTTAGTCAGGCTCTCCCTGTTCACCTGCGTCACTGTTAATGTCAATGTAATATAAATAAATTCATTATTATATAAACATATTTATAAATTTAAATATATATATTTATACTACCTGTGAATGACGTCGGGCTTCGCGTTGCGCTCCAGAGAACTGCAAACATCGAGACTAATATGAGCGGCGCAATAAGCGCAAAAACAGCCACGAATGAACGTGTCCGTAAAGTTGCACAACTGAACGCCATTATGATCATTAAGATTAAGACAAGTGTCACAAATCTGTGCAGCCATCTGAGTTGTGGAGCCGCATGAGGAGCGCTGCGCTCTGCGCTGTGACACCAAATGCAGGGCCGTAACACAGAACCTGGAGGCTGGGGGGGAGGAGGCCCTAAAACCCTATCTAGAGTCTTTCTGATAATGGTGGAACACATAAAAACACGTAAAAATGACTTTTAGTTAAGTTTTTATTTTGGACTGTTGTAACCATTTAACAGTTTCCCCTTGAGGTCAGCCTTACAAGTTTAGAGGCATCGTTGATGGTACTGAAATAATCAGCAATTACATAAGTATTGGCAAAGCTCAATGTCATTTTCACAGGTGGTGGAGGGGTTGTTGTCAGCTGCTGCTGAAAGTAACTAAAACGTTACTTGTAATCTAATTTAGTTACTTTCCAAATCAAGTAATCGGTAATCTAAGTTACTTTCTCAAGGAGAAATCAGTAATCTGATTAACGTTACTTTTTCAAAGTAACTATCCCGTCATTGATTGTGAGCAGGATACCACATTGACTGATGTCATGAATATCAGTTCATTCACGGAAAACAGTTGAGTGGAAAAGCTCAAACTGATTTATCATGATCAAAGCTACTGGACACGTCAAGAAAAAGCAACTAGAAAGCTTTATATCAAAATTAGTCAAAAAGACTTTTTCCTGTCTTTCCCCTTTTGAAGCTGGGTGAGAGAATGGGCTTCACACACATAGAAAAAAATATTTTTTCCCCTGTTACCTTCAAAGAAATTGTTCCGTGTCACAAATTGTGAAACCTTATTTTGTAAACAAAATAAACCAAAAACTTTTTTTTCTTTTACTGTTGGAATCAAATATTGGAAAGTGTACGAAAGTTGGTTTTATTTTCTTGTTTTCTTAAAACAAGTGCCAGTAAATATGAAACATGATGTATCTTATCGTCCTAATCATACGGACGATATGATTATCGTCATAATCATGTCGATAAAACCCCAAATAAATGACAGAATAATCCTAACTCTGAAAGAAAAACAGAGTAATTAATTAAACCTACCTGTTGAACTCACGCTCTTCTTGCTCAGCATTGTGGGATTCCTGCAGGCTGAGTTCAATGGCCGTCTGCAGTTCATCTTTAGGAAGTCCTAAAAAACGCCCAAGAAACATCAGATAAACTTAAACTCAACATGTGTGCATTTATAGGTGTCTCATGTTTGTTTAGTTTCAAAAAACAAAATTTACAAGCATTTACTTAAATGTATCTTATTAAGGACTCTATTTTTCACACTATTACCCACAAAAATATGGTGCCTCACACATTCATGCCTCTTTTTCACATTATCTCACAAAATGAAATGTCTTGTATTACGATTCTATATGACAATTCAACACAAAACAATACATTGTTTTAAAGGTGAAGAAAAATAATACATGACTTCTGAAAAGTGCGGCATTTTTGAGCAGTTTGCAGTTTATGACTTTAGAAATGTTGTGACCTTCAACTCTACTTTACATAAATAAGAAGTAACCGTATAAATATCATGCTTACAGCTTTCAATCTTTTTTTAAGTTGATACATCTCTTATAGAGTTTCAGTTACCATATCAAGATCTTCCTTCATTCTGCCTTCCTATGCTGCTATAAATTAAAACATGCACAATGGTACATCTAAATGTCTTCCAGTCAGATATTGCCACGGTGCACCTCTCTGTTTGTCCCAGGTCTCTGCAGACGTGCCGGACTCCTGTGGCTCTGCAGAGTCCTGAACTTCCACAGTCTGGGTGGTCAGTAGTCCCACAGCGTGTCCGACGTCCCCCTGGCTGGCCTGACGGGGAGAGCACAGAGAAAACCTTCCCAGAAAACGACTCCATTATGGCAAGACGAACATCGTTTCTACTGCAACTACTCGGTTTGAACCCAGTTTCTACTTGTTTCAACATTCGGCAAAGATATTTCCAACGTACTGCAGATCCAAGATGTCTAGATTTTGCAGCCTAAAGACGGTGGTGATATGTCCTCAAATCTGGAAGACTTTTTTAGATTGAGGGGGAAAATGAGCAAGTCGAGAATAGATGCGGATAGACTCTTACTGAAGAAGACTGAATCCTGAATCCTTTGGATGTATACACTGATCAGATCTGGAGTTTGAACTAGACAAAGCCCAGGAAGTACCCTGTTAACTGCTTCTGAGTGTGTGTGTGTGTGTGTGTGTGTGTTACCTTCAGGGCTTTGTAGAGGACCTGCTGGTCCTGGATGCCAGTGATCTCCTTCAGCTGCTCCATCAGCATTTTGAGCTGTTCACAGAAAACAACTTGAGTTCTTTCCTGCACAGGTCCAGAAACACTCTGAGGAATCACTGGACCTGACCACAAACCACGTCTCCCACAGTATTTGAATAGTAAATAAAGAAATTAGACATTATATGTGTTTACATGTCGACACAATATCATCACTTGCGTTTTGAGTTTGTGAAGGATTTAAAGATCAGATTTAAGCAGCTAAAAAGAAATTGTTCCTTTGTCACATACTGGAGTGAAAAAAGCAGCTGAAGTCTAGAAAAAAGTCCCTCAAAAAGTCTAAAAACAATTTTTACGACTTAGGAAATACAACTGGAAAGAGAAAGGAAGTTGAAACCAAATGTTTACATCCACTATATCAAAATACACAATCGTATTTTTCCTTCCCCCCCATTTTTATACTTTTAATCAGATGTTTTTTTTAAGCTTTAGGTCTGGTTTTCTTTTATTGTTTTCTTCAAATTAATCTTCTGATGAATATGCCTTTCAACTATTTTGGAAAGCCCAAACAGATTTATGAGATTCTGACAGGTTAATTCACAACATCTTAGTTAAATGGAGGCGCAGATAAAGATGAACAGGCTGAAAGGCCACTCAGAGAGGAAGAAGCCATTCCTCCCGAAGCAACATGAAAACCCAGACCACAGTTAGCAAACGAAGTCTTATTGTTTGATAGAAGAATAATTGAAGAATTTTGGCCATAATGACCTTTGTTACAACAAAGAACCCATGAAACCTTCAGACAGACCGAACCAGGATTCAAACCAAGGCAAGGCATCATTGCTACCAACTTTACCACTGCACACAGTGCTGATAAATTCAGTATTTCACACGTGTTTATTTTGTTCTTAAAGTTTTGAGCCTGGCTTCCAGTCGTCTCCAAACCTTTGCAAACACAAACCACAATGCAGGAACCTAAGGGATGCACTCAATTTAAAAATAAATCACCTAATTCTGCACAGTGAGAGGCGCTAAATAAAGCTGGCTGTCCCGGCAGCAGGTGCTCATGTCATTGTATTGCTCTCTCTCTCTCTCTCTAACACAGAGAGGAAGCCAGGACCAGGCTGACCAGACTTATATGGAGCCCGGGGGGCAATCTGAGACCCACTTGGTTTGCCTCTATTTTAGGGTACTGACATGGATAGCACAAGCTTCTGTTTATCATTCTGCTCACCATGCCACCGGGCACCAGGGTGCCTCTTTTATCCTCCCATACACACACCACCAACAACCAAACACCAGTAATGCATGTAAACCTTTTGTTTTTTTTTAAACCACACCTTAAGCAACACATGTTAAACTATCCATAGGCTGCATACAAACACCATACAAGCAGACCCCTGCATGCACTGAGCAGGAATAACTGCAATGACCTGTTTATTGCTGCAGTGACAGTAATGGATGACAGGAGAACCAGATTTAAACGTAACTCTCTGAAAATGACTGTAATTTAATGATGGGGAAAAGCCACCAGATATCACCAGTCCACACGTTGAACTGATGACGTCTACATTTTTTTAAAAAAAGAGTTGATCAAAAATATAACCTGAGTGCCTATAGGCATACATGTTTAACACGTGCAAGATGAGAACATTTTATTTTTAATAATGGTTTAGTAAATTGGAAAAAAAAAAAAAAAGAAAGTTAAATTTTGTCGAATACAGGCTGGGTGGAGTTAGATGTGTTGACGTTAGTAGACGTTAATCAAAGTCTCCATCATTTTCTCACCGAGTTCGTTGAGTTTTCTCCATTTTCACTCTGTTCAGCTCTCATTGCAGATTAAAAAAAAACAAAACAAAAAATAAATAAAAATCTCGATTTATTCACGTCTTTTCCCCTCCAAAAAGGGCTCGCGGCAGACTCTCTCTCTCTCTCTCTCGTTCAAATCGACTCCATCTGCCACGCGCTGAGAGCGAGCAGCCAGCTGCGGTGCGCTTTCTTTAGAAGGCGCGCGAGGAAGGGCACGCGCACCGACAACCCAGTAACCCTGTAAGCAGCAGCTTGCTTAGGTTCTGGAGGCCATAGAGAGGCCCGTTAACATACCGGGTTCTGTTTATATGAAGGGATGCGTTTCTGTTTCTGCTTCGTTGTTACGCATAAAGATGTTGAATCCTCTATCAGACAAGTTCAATAAGTAAAAGAGGAAAAAAAAACAAAACAAATCGGCGGATATGGACACACAAAATAACAGTTCATTGTAAATGTTCTTGGGTCAAGATGGGAAAACAACCCCCCCAAACAAACAAAAAACAAAATCCTGAAATTCAATTAAAATCGTCCAGCAACAGTGTCATGAACTAGTCACCATTATAACCCGAAGAGCCATTTTCACCTCAGGTCAGACAAAAAAAAAAAAAAAAAAAAAAGAAAAGAAACATAATGTCACATAACTTTTTGGAAAAAGACATCGTAGATAAATATCTACTTTAGGAAATTTGTTGTAATTTTAAAGAACCTCCACTCTATTTCTGTTTTTAGGTTTTAAAATAAAGATAAACAACATTTTGCAAAAAGAAGATCGATAGTTTTTTCTTTAGGCTAGACAGTGGTGTGAAATAGCAAAAAAAAAAGCATGGATTCCAACCTAATAACTAGAAAACTAGATATAAATGCATATTAATGGTACTCTCAGTGTCATTCTTTATGGAATTTCAATGCTAACATTGCAGGAAAAATAATCAAACCTGCATTTGTTATTCTACCTATATTTACAGATGTTTAGCTGGTTCTTTTTTATTTTTTAACCAAATTATTAGGAACCACTGTCCAAGGTCCAAAGAACCCTCCACCTTGGTAAATTGCTAAAACGTGACTAATTACCGGTGGTTGAACAGTTTGACTTAGTCTGTTCTGTGTGAAGATCTCTGAATCACAGTATTTCCCAGCACTACTATATAACTCCTCCTTTGTTATTATTTCTTGTATTCATTTGCAGATGTTAAAAAAGAACCTCTGCACAAGCACCTTCCTAAATGACCCTATTAGTTTCTACGGCACTGAACCAGCAGAACCTGTTTTTCTTTTTTCCTCTGCTGCACGCTCCACTATCATTCATATCATCTTACCATCGCTGTGGGAAATCAATACCAAACCAAAATGTCCGCACAACTCCGCATATTGTTCCTGAACGCCTCTCAGTTTGCATGCAGCTGAACGTTTTTGTGGATATTTCTGCTGTTAACAAAGGGAACTTTTGGATGGCTGGTTCTGGCATGATGATTCTGGCTCGGATCGTATTGTTTTTATCAGGTAAGACTGTATTTTACAATTTGTAGGCATGAGGCTGTAGAAATTAGTACCTATTGGTTAGATTTTAGATGCTTAGTCTCTACACAGACATGCAAGTTAAAGAACGTTTTCTTCATGTTGTAACTTTAATCGGTTACCTGGTGCTTCAAGTCATAAATATAAATATTAGAGTAATATGAATATTTCTATTGAGCTGCTGTGCTTTTTCATTGCAGTTTAACAAGAGCGACTGATTAGTATTTCAAACAAGCATAAAAACGTAAAGCATAACCAAGGATAGTCTATATTACTTAATTTTAATTTCCCTAAAGCTACAGAAGCAATACATTTTACCTACTAATGCAGTTAAAGTTTTAGCGCTCTAACGTAGACTGGAGGTTTTTCTAGTTACTCCATGAATAAAGTTCGCAACAATATCTCAGTTGTAGTTCTGAACATGAGTAATGGCTAAGACGTCTTTCTTCCATGAAGCCTTTCTCAAAATGGGACCATTCAAAGTAACTAACCACATATACCATTATAACAGATGCATATTTATCATAGCTATCAGTATATATTTTTGTCTCATAGTTAATCTGGCTGAATGCGTGCCAGAGAAGCCAAAGAGATCCGCTCTGAACCAGCTGACCCGAACCCTGCTGAGGAAATATGACAGTGGAGTTCGACCTGTCCACAACTGGACCAGCTCTACTACGGTCTACATAGACCTCATACTGCAGTCTGTCCTCGATGTGGTATGTCACTTCAACAGGTTTAGTTTATGTTGCTCTCTGAATTGCTGTGGCCTGCAAGTGTTGGACAAATATCCTTTGTGTGCTGCAAAATGACCCCTAAGTTCAGTGGCAGTAACCTTTTGAGTAACCAGCAAGTGACCATTAACTTTACTTTCCAGTAGACCGATGTTACTAGAAACCAAAAGTAACTTCTGATTATTCAAAAGTAATATTTTTGAGTAAACAGCAGGTAGCCATTAAGGTTCAGAAACTAATCTGTAGATTTCTGTTACACTGGTGTCAAAGTAACCAAAAAGTTCAGCAAAAGCAAAGTAGAGGTACAGAAAATACCTCTGTAAATTTCAGAGCGCAATAGATTTCACTAAATCTTCATGTATGTTTCACAAAGCAATCTGTTGATTCTCTTACAGTAGTTTTGATGTTTTGCTGAAATAACCTTGAAGCTCAGAAATCATAACCCCAAGTTATAGAAAGTTTTTTTTGGTCTTTTTAGAACGCAACCCTTGGACACAATTTCACAACTCCAGTAAAAGTGACATGAAATGTTTAAATCTAACCAACCGTCATAGTGCTTCAGTTGTTAATTAGTTTTTTATTTTTTTATCATGTCAGCCTCTAACTTAATTCATCATCTATAACGACAACCACAGAGCGTTTTTTTTGTTTGTTTGTTTTTTTTCCCCAGGATGGAAAGACCCAGAGCATTACTACAAGCATTTGGTACAGACAGGTCGGTGTTCTCTTAACCATTTAATTTGTTTCTCATTGGTAGGTTTAGAAAAGCAAATGTTTTGCCAGTCTTGAACAGAAATCTGCCGTTTTCAGATCTGGAGGGATGAGTTCCTCGTCTGGGACCCGGAGGACTTTGACGGCATCACTGAGCTCTCTCTCTCCTCTGACGCCATCTGGGTGCCTGACGTCATCGTCACCGAATTGTAAGAGGAATTTTCTTGCTGTGCATCTCCGCTCCTCGTCCTAAGTAGTTATAGCATTTTTTCTTACATAATTCCATTTTTAGAATATCTTAAGAAGATATCTGTTTGCGTCAACGAAATATGACTTAATTCTCATGTCCAGAACTGAAGCGATGTTAACTTGAAATGCTAAATTTATGTAAAAAAAAATAAAAAAATTCACTGGGCTAAAGGCTTAAACATTGATTTGTGATATAAAAGAAGCTCCAGCAATAGTGCAAATTAGGAGAGACTTTCTGTGGAAAATCCAGAACTTATTTGGAGTTTTGTTTTTTTTTTTTTTTTTTTTTTAGTAAACAGAGCAAAAATAAAAGATGAAAGTGTTTGTGGACATTTTGAGAAAATGTAGAGATATTGTCAACAGTCTTAAGCATTTTGATTAAATTTAAATACAACATACAAGAAAGAATATAAAATAGTTCCTCTTCTCAAATTCGAGCAAAGCCAGAAGTGACACATTTCATGGTTTCATTAAGTTAGTAAACATTTACAAAGGCTTTTTTTATAATTCAAATAAAACTACAAATACATTTGTAGAATAAACAGATTTATACATTTTTTTAATGTTCATATAATTTATTTCATTCAAACCTAAATGTTACATGCTAATATAAAACCCATTATTATTCATGCTAGTTTTATGCAATATTCCAATTTTGTAGTTTATTTTTATTGAAAATTTTAAGACATCAAATTTTGATCAAACCTTTTTGATATTGTGAGTTTAATAAAATGTCAACACATTGCGTCTTTTTATTTCTTAAATCCTTTTATTGTATTTGTATTCAAATGACTAAACATATAAAATAAATATTTAGATTTGACCTAAGTGACTCAGCAGTGATAATGGTTTTACTTTCAGAAAAGAAATAGAAAAGCAAATCGTCTTTCTATTGTCTGGTGGCACTTTGCCGGAAACTCTGAGGGTAAATCAGCTGCAGCAGGTTCTGAACTTTAGATTCAGAGACCAAGTCTAAACCCTAAACTAAAACTAAACGTGATGCTGGATAATTAACCAGCACAATTCCTCTGTTTCCTTGTGCTTTTGTCAGTGTGGAAGAGGGAAAGTCCCCTCCCATCCCCTACGTTTACGTCAACTCGTCTGGTTCTGTGAGGAACTACCGGCCGATCCAGGCGGTGCTGGCGTGCAGCTTGGAGATGTACGCCTTTCCTTTTGACAGGCAGAACTGCAGCCTCACCTTTCGCAGCTGGCTTCACTCAGGTTCGCCTCCAACGTCTGCTCCTGTAAGCTAACAGATGGGACACGATGTCCGGAAGATGAAAGATACTTATATGATAGACCAACATAAATTAGCAAAGAGGAAAATTGTTCACGGTTTCTAGAATTTTCTGCATATCTGAAAAGTGTGGCATGCATTTGTTTTCACCCTCAGATGTTTGTTAGAGAAGAACAGAGACGAAGGGACCCAGCAGACAGGAAGACCTTCTGAAAAAAACAAAACAAAACAAAACGTGATTTTTTTTTCTTTCGAAATAGTTCATTGTTACTTCGCACATTTTAAAAACATGGCATTTTACAGTTATACAGAAATTTTCCTTCTTTTTCCCTTTAATACCGGTAAATACAATTCAACATGTGACACCACATGTGAAATATCAAACGTGTGCCATGTGTTTTTGCAAGCGGTTTCACATGTTAAAGTGACGTAAAAACACACATGTGAAAGTACAATGTACGAGACATTAGAGTATTTCCATTTAAAAAAAAATCTTCCTATGGAGTTAAAAACGGGTGTTATATGTTACTATATGATATGATTTTCACATGTTATAGCACAATATCATGTCTCACATACTCCACCTCGATTAAATCATTTTGACTGCACCAAGCTCGTTGGTGCAGTCTGCAACAAAACGAAGGACACAACAGAGAAAATAAATTTTCCCTGCGCCCTGTTGTTGGGTTTCCATCTTGCCGCCTCCAGTTTTATTCTCCCTCCTGTTTTATCTCTCTCGGCAGTGAAAGAAATCGACCTGGCTCTGTGGAGGAGCGCAGAGGCCATAGCGGGCGATAAGAGGGAGTTCATGAACGATGGCGAATGGGAACTGCTGTCCGTTCCATCCCAGTACTGGCATATCCGCCAAGACAACGCCGACTATGCTCAGATCCAGTTCAACGTACGTTGAACACGCGCATTTTCACCCCGAGAAGACCGTTTTTACGAAAGTAATTATGAATGAGGACAATAAAATGGTTCACATAAAAAAAAGAAATCTTATTTGATCTTAAGTTAATGGTTATTGCATATGGACGAAGTAAATGCAGTGTGAGGACTGATGGCTCGTCGTAAACCGTGGCCCTTTAAAATCGTGTAGCAAAGTGTAAAAGCGTGAAGCAATTGGCTGCGACCTTCACGGATTGAGCCACGGAGTTAATTCCAAACGATGAAACGGCGGCAGCGGCTTCTGGCGAGCAAAGAGACGGATGGAGAGAGGAGCTGATAGACAGGGCAGGGTGAGCAACCATAATGAGACTGTCTCAGTGGCTGCCTGATCAATGGACCTCTTGTTAGTCGAGAGCAAAATGGCTCCATAGCCCAATGCAGGTGGAGAGCAGGGAGGGCGGCTGTTTATTCAGCTCAAAGAACGAAGGCTTCTCAGTAATGGAGCATTTCATGGCTCACTGTGTTATTGTACGGCTGGTGGCAGCTCGGTCCCTGTGCCACATGAAAGATACAGTGCTGGGAAGAAATGGGCCTTCTTACAAATTTAATCTGTTTTTTTTTTGTTTTTGACACAGTTAAATGTTTCAGATCTAATGCTCAAAGCATTAGGTTGGCCCTTTCTTATAAATAGGGTCGAAATCATTATTATTTTTTTTACAGGAACTTCTTGCTGCAACATTTCAATCAAATTTAGATCTGGCCTTTTGATTCAGCAGCTCGACTGTTTGTTTTCATCCATTCAGAGGTCATCTTATTTATTTTGGATCGTAGTCCTGCTCAGAAAAGCAAGCGAGGGAGAGCTTAAAGCTGCAGTATATACCTTTAAAAAATGGATGTTTTTTATACGTTTGTTAAAACTGTCGCCATGTTGCGACAGCATAACATGAGAGAGGTAGTCTGTGAAAAGATCAATCTCCTCCCAGTCGAAAACAACCAAGCAAAGCCAGGAGGAGGTTCTTAGTGCTGTCAATCAGCTAATGTACACGCTCACCTCTCTAACATCAAAACATAAAAAAAAAAATCAGAGGAGAAAATTAGTATTCAAAATCTGATCATTACAACTATAAAACATTTACACACATTGTCCTTAAAATGCCTACTTTTCTTTGTGCAGTGTGATTTTTTAAAATTTTCTTTCAAGCAGAAACTTACTTTTACTTTGGCTTACTTAATTTCTGACTGCTTTGCAGGAAGCGACCAGCCATCATATGTGCAATTTTAGTCTAAACTTGTTGCTCTTTTTGGATTTTAAGCCAGAGATGTGCTGTGGTGTCACAGCTTGTTTTGGGAGATTGTCACATGTGGCTACGGAGGAGTTGAGGAACAACATCCAGTAGAAATAATGCTTTCTTCTCTGACCAGCCCCATAACCCTGTGCACTTGACATTCTGTGCAGCTGCTGATCCGCCGGCGCCCCCTGCTGTACGTGGTCGGCCTCCTCATTCCCAGCATCTTCCTCATGCTGGTGGATGTGGTGAGCTTCTGCCTGCCTCTGAACAGCGGAACGAGAATCGCCTTTAAGATCAGCATTCTGCTGGGTTACACCGTCTTCAGGGTCAACCTGACAGACGAACTGCCCGCCACCGCTCTCAGGACTCCTCTCATTGGTACGACGTCTCCTCATGTTCACAAAAAAATCATTTTGTTTTCCACATCAACGGATTTCAACAAAGTTTAAGTCCGTTTTGGGTTTTTTTAAATCATAAAAACAAATAGGAATCTTGTAGTCCGAACACAGGTTAAGGCCACAAACTGATGCAGGATCATTTGGATTTCTTAGAAGGAAAAATGGGGAATAATTTTCCCAAGTCATATTTTTTTATCATGTTATTCGTTCATTTGGAAATGTCACAGGTTAAAACTACGTATTTTATTAGCAACTAGGATAGTTTCCAAATTAAATGTTTAGCTACAATCTAAATAGCTCGCTGAATTTCTGAGTTAAAGCTAAATATTCTACTATCAAGCTAAATATTTGGCATCAAAGGAAATATTTTGCTTACAAACTAGCTTTGAGCTAAATATTTAGCTAACATTCAAATTCACTTGCCGATAACCAGAAGTGGACTACCAAAATAAAAGCTCTGAACGTTCAGTTCATTTGCTAAATACTTAGCCTCGAGCTTGCTAGCTAAATGCTAACTGCTTTCTTTCTGATTAAATATTTAGTTTTAAATATTTAAAACTAAATATTTAAAACTATTTAGTTTTAAATATTTAGTATTTAACATAATGTCCGTCATTTATTACTGACGGACAAACATGGTGAAGACAACTTTTTCCTCTTATGACGGGCTAAATAACCCAAATTATTGCGGTTCATTTTTGACTGTGACTTTGCAAATGACACTCTGTTATTGTGCATCAAAGAATCATTGCAGTAAGAAGTTAAAGGGAAAATTTAAGTAAAATTATGCGTTTAAAACTAAGAAACCTTTGTTTCGAGAAATTGCCCTGAGCCAATATCAGAACAGAAAAGATTGGCGTTACCGGTCAGCTTAAGCTGGTTCAGTTCTCAGGTAAAGTCACTGTATGGATGAAGAGGGAAAATTGCGTGAATTGCCCTGACAAACCAGAAAACACTTTTCTCTGCCTCTTTGGGATAATCGATCCGCAGAGTGAAATAACAGGGAGCCGATCGGATCCGCTCTCCTTTCAGGTGTGTTCTTCGCGGTGTGCATGGCCATGCTGATGCTCAGTCTCATCAAGTCCATATTGGTGGTGAAGCTGCTGCATCACAGCGAGAAAGAGGTCAAGCAAATGTCACTGTCTGCCTGCCTGCTGGACCGGTACGGCTCAGCCGGCCACAGCCTCAGCGAGAGCGCTTTGACCTCCATCAAAACCCTCGACAACATCTGCGCGCCTGGAGGTACGCAATAAGCTTTGAAACAGATCACCTGTCAGCGGGGGCAGCGGAGATATCTGACAGCTTTTCTGTCTTCACTCGACAAATAACAATAGAGTCGACAAACGCCCCAGACTTTCTGTGGGGAAGTTCAGCCGAGCAAGAGACTTCTGCCATTTTCGACGGCCGTTTTGCTTCCCTGCATGTGTTTGGATTAAATGACAGGGAAGAGGATTAGAAAAACGTGTAAAAATACAGACAATTTTTCTCAGAATGCAAACTTTAAACTGAGAAATCTTACTATAATCTCAAAAATTCTGACTTTTTTCCTCAAAATTCTGACTTTTTATCTCACAAAATGAACATCAGAATTCTGAGAAAAGGTCAGAAATCTGAGATTAATCTTTTTTTTTCTTCTAATGGCCCTGATCTTCTTTCATAGAATCTGCAAGTTAAACCTTATTCTTACCTTTTCACAGATTATGAGCTTGAAAGCTCCCTGGAGGAAGATCTCCTGTCCCTGAATGACGTCCCAGATCCTCCCTCTGGCCTGGAGTTTCTTCTCCAGGAACTGGTTTCCCTTCGGATGGCTTTTTCCCAGGAGGACAGCGAGTCTTCAGCTCAGGCCGAATGGCTGTCGCTCTGCCTGCGGCTCGACCGCTTGCTGTTTCGCCTCTACCTGCTGGTTTTAGCCGTGTACACCGGTACGCTGCTGCTGCTGTGGGCCAGATGGAGCTTCACTTGAGCCAGCAGCACATTGAGGCCCCGGCTCCTGAAATATGATCAACTTGGTGGTTCGGTTCAACCAGTACCACTGATTGGGAAACTCATTCAGAAGAGAAGTCATCTAATTTAGACAAACTCACTGTAAATGGTATTACTAAGTCATAGATTTTATAAACAATTATCTAAAAGTTTTGCATTTCTTTTTTTTCCTAAAAGAATGACCATGTTTTAGAGGCTCTGAACTCCCTATTATTGCAAAAAGTGATTGAACAAGAGCTTTTAGATGCTCTCATTGACTCCTTCTACAATTGTTAGTGTACAATGAACCAGCTTCAGTCTTCATTACAGTTAGTCTGTATTGTTTTTATTTGTTGCGTCTACTAAATCTTTTTTTTTATGTCAAGTTTCAATTGACTTGTTTTGCATGACTTGCAGGACAATCTGCGGTCTTAGTAGCCCTGGATTCAAGTTCAGACTTTGACACCAAGAAGCTAGGGAGGCATATTTTTGATTTAGAAATATTTATTTTGAAAAATCAAACTTTAAATTCTCATTGGTTATTCTTAATGCATGGAATTCCACAGGGTCCTGTTCTTGATCCTGTTTAGTTTTTGTCTTATTTGTTTCCCTTATCTTATATGAGCATCACCATGTAATGTAAGAAGCTTTTTTTGTGGTGAGTCAAACATCCATTAGGCATCTGCAGGTGATGTGAAACGCTATTATGTGTATTTTTTTTTGCTTTAGCATTTGGCACAATTTAATTTAATAGACTCCAATATGTTTATTTTTTGTGTATTTTCATGCCATTTGCATAGAAATTTGTGAACCACTTTGAAGTGCATCATTAATAAAGGCAGCGTGTTATTTTTTACTATCTGAGATATCTCCAATCACTGGTACGCTGATGACATTCAGCTATTTTTTCCTACTGTACATTTTGAACCCTAGAGTACTGCAAAGCTTTTCATAAGGTCATAAAATCCTGGTTGTCAGAAGTAAACGAAAACAAAATGGAGGCTCCGAAGACTTTTATCTAAAAGAAAACATCAATAAAGTCTCCTCCATGTCGGAGGATGAGTTACGCTCTCATGACGCCAAACATGAATGTCTGGGCCTCAATTTCAAAAATTACGAAACAAAAAACATCGCAGAGAGTCATCGTAATCACAGTAAAACATGTTGGTGGCAGCATCATAATATGGGGTTACCTTTGAGGTTTTATTTTGTCATCACAGATGCAAACATGAATAGTTAGAAATCCTGAAAAGCAGAAAATTGAACGAGGATTAAATTTTTCAGTCTATAGATGGATGCGTTACGTTAATGATGTGATGGCAAAGACAGAAAACTGAAATTCTACTCAAGTTTTAGTTTAAGTTTGTGCATGAAAAACATTCAGGCAACTTTGTTTCTTACAATTTTCCTCCAAACAGATTTATTTGTTTCACAGTTGAAGTGAACAGGACATATCTCAGAATAAAAATGGAAAAATGTTTTAAGGATTTTCTTGGTCTTAGTTTTTTTAATCAACTTAAAATTCAGATTTTTGTAACCAGGGTGTGACGAACTCTTATTAGGGTTCCATCAGCATCATGCCGCTGAGAACAAACTTTATTTTATTCTTTTTATATTAATCTGACACATTTCTTCCTTGCGTCTTCAAACCAAATGAGTTATTTAAAAACGAGTCACATTAAACTCTCTCCTGCTCGTTCTGTTACTGTTCCTGGTCCGTCATTATGTTTTCGGACAGCAGAGATTAACTCAGAGATTCAGTCTAACACAGAAACTCTCTGGAGACAATCCCTCGCCATCCATGTGCTGTTACCATATCATTTTCATACTTTAATCTCCGTCCGTCCGTCCCGCCGCAAAACAGATCAGTAAAAACCATTAATATCTCAGCTGCTGCAGCTCTGCTCCCCGTTGGCTTTCCAACAGCCGTGATAAGAATATTAAAAGTGCATTTACAGGAAAGCAGCTGCTGGAACAATCCATGGTAATGCAATCCTGGAGATATTGGCAGTGGATCAGGTGACACTGTGTTATGCAATAAAGAACCAAGAATTTATAGCTGCTTTATACTGATTACTGTCATATCTTCAGTAATAAGAGAGTAGAATTCATATTCTGTGAATTTGTGTTGCTTTAAATATAAACCACAAGTTGTTTTTTTTAAAAATGTTTTGCCTTTTGTAAGACAAAAAAGCCATTCTGCAACTGCAAGTCCTGCAAGTCCTGCTGTGCCACAATACTTCAGCTTCTGTCCTGCTGCAACGCCTGAGTCAAATGACTGGTTAATGAACAGGCCTTGGCAAAACTTGCTGACAACCCAAGGAGATAATTCAGCTTTTTGATCGAGGTGCTTTGGAGCAGAGATGCATCAAAAAGTTGCAGGAGAGTTGCATTCGAGGATCCGATTTCCAAACCTCGACTTCATAGGCGTGAGATTTTTCAGTCAAAATATTAGGTGACAGAAATGTTCTTCATGCTGAGATAATAATTTTAGTCGGTGGGACTTCCTTTGTGACATGCACACATTAAAAATCAACAAAAAGTCTTGATAGTATGCTCCATCTTCAGAGATGTTTGAAAAATTAAGAAAACACACATGTGGAAGATCTTCTTGAAGTTTTTTTTCTCCCTGGCAGATTTCTCCTGCATCAGTTAAATCAGTGTTTTTCATTGTGGCGGCCTCAGAAAGTTGGAGGAAAGATGAGAGGAAAAAAAAAAGCAGAACACACAAACAAATTATCTCATAATTCTTTTTAATCTTAAGATTTTATTACAATTTTGGTTTTCAGTTATTCTTTTTTTTTTTTTTTACACAAAAAAGTAAGTTCAATTAATTGATTTAAAGGTTATTTCTGATGGTCCTTTTCTGATTGGCTGTCAGTCAAATTCATGAAGCTGCTTTGTTCCTCAAGCTACAAGCTAATGTAGCTGGCAAGAAATAGAAAGAAATTCTGACACGGAAATGACCGAAGGAACCAGCTGTGCTGCAAAAACCATGAGAACTGTGGGGGACAAAATAACATTTTATCCGATTAATATCAAATATTACATACATTGAGAGAGAAAAGTAAATTTTTTTGGTAATAAATTCATAATGTGTTATCTGATGAAATCTTCTGCCACAGAGTTCCTGGCCATCTAAAAATCAGATGATTTCAGGCAGAATTTATGCTAAATGGATGCAAAAATGACTGAACAGTGAACAAAAAAACTTTCTAAAACTTGATGTTTCATTACATGTTTTGTAGCATTGTCTGTGGGTTTACAGAGGGGGTCCCCAGCCACAGGTTAATACTCTTTGGAGGGGGAAGTTTGGGAAGCCCTGTGCTAAATAACTTAAAGTATCAAAAACTGAGCTTTATATTTATTTATGGGAGCAAAAAATAAAAAATAAAAAATAAGCAATTTTTCTATGGGAAATATTTAGTATTTTGCCAAAAATACCGTTGGAGCAGAAAAAATGAGACATGATGAATTTTACTTTTTAATGTCATAAAACAACTGGGGTAAAAAAGTAACTTTTAATTGTGCAGCAGCAGATGAAGTGGAATCCTGCCTAAAAGCCTAGTTGATATTCATGTCATTCAGCTCCAGCTGTCATTTCTCAGACACGAAGTATGATCTTTAAATGGACTTTCTGCTGCAGTCACCTCAGTGAGCTGCTGCTTTATGGAGCGGAGAGGTGGGGCTTCACATGGATACGCCCTCCGCAGCCCACTGACGCTAACAGGGTGTCATAGTGGAAGTGGGTGAAGTGATGCGTGAAGCTGATGGAAATGGAGGATAAGGGAGTCGGGCGTCCCGAGGTCTTCCATCAGAACGACAGGAGAGCCATCACAGCAACAGAGACCCGGGTCGGCTCAGAACATGAGGCTGTCATCGGGCTGGACGACGCTGATTTACCTGCTGCTCCATGGAGCTGCTACCGTCTGCACAGGTATGCCACACTTTACTTTAATGCACTATAAAAACTGAAATATTAACACCGACCTACGATTAAAGTGCCAGATTCAGTCGCAGAATGCTCAAAGGTCATTTTAGACTTAGACTTAGACTTAGACTGACTTTATTGTCATTTTGCATGCACAGGGTGTATACAGAACAAAATTTCGTTGCATACGGCTCAGGACAGTGTTTTGAGGTTCCAATGTTGTGAGGTTACTCCAGAATAAAATAAAATACAGGATAAAATATGAATATAAAATATAAAATATAAAGTGCAGGACTGACAGTAAAATAGAAGTTATTTAGCTCTGTACATGTGCAAGGTATAAAGTGGAGACCAGATTTTAAGTGCAGTCCAGTTAAGAGTTCAGCAGTCTGATGGCAAGTGGGAAAAAGCTGTTTCGGAACCAGGTGGACCTGCACCGGATGCTGTAGAACCTCTTTCCAGAGGGCAGCAGGGAGAACAGTCCATGGTGGGGGTGTGAGGGGTCACTGATGATGTTTCGGCCTCGGGACACGCAGCGCTGGGATGAAATGTCCTGGATGGAGGGAAGGGGGGCCCCGATGATCCTCTCTGCTGTCCGCACCACTCTCCTCACGTTCTTCTAATTGTTAAAAGCACATCTTTGTCTGTTGAGTAAATAAATGAGCATGTCTAAATAGCATGAAATTATTCAGATATAACTAATGCAATTAATTTCTGAAAATGCTCAGACTAGTCAAAATTATTGCTCAACAAAGTTTGATTTCCCAAAAATACAGTTGATTGCCCCAAAATACTGACAAAAAGGACAAATTTAAACTAGTACAAATGATTAGTTTACTATAACTTGTGATTTATTATTTGATTGTAAATAAATAATAAATCGAAAGAATGTTACAAGGTGGGTATTTTGTTTTGTTTTGCAAATATTTATTAATATAGTTTAAGTTACTCAAATTTAACTTTAGAAAACATTCACTACTACTCATTTTGCTGTTTGTGGAAACAAATTGGGGTTTAAATTTGACCTTAAAGCAACATAAGGGAAAACCTGCAACTCATAAAATGTAAAATTTAAACAAATGTTTGTAAGATGTCTGTAAGTGTGTTCATCACGTTTAATGCACGTAAAAGTCGTTCAGAAGTTTTAGCTGAACTTTCATATTGGGATTTTTTTTTTTTTAACTTGCAGTTTAAGTTTTACCAAAAGTATTTCACTAAAGACAGTCCCCTAAAAGTACAAGCAATTAATTTGACCTTGCTTCCGGTAAGTGGCGCTTTAAGATTTTTCAGCCTATTTTCTGATTTTGTCAAGTTTTAGTTGACAGATTTTCTGATTTCACAGGTCTGCCTTTAGAAGGTTTTTGGGCTGCAAAATTGAGTGAAGCTCCAAAATGTTTTGATAATAACTGATTACATTCAACAAGGAGAACATCCAGTCAAATAAGTAACATAATTTAAAAACTGTATTTCATATTTACTATGGTTATATTTGACAAATATTAACATTTATTTCAGGATCTAAAACATGCAAGTGTGGCAAAAACACTGAAGAAATTTAGGGAGTTATTACACTTTTTATTGTAACAGAATTAGTAAGGCTTTAATACTTTCTATTCATATTAACAGAATTATATTAGATCACGCTTTCACTGTTTTGACACTTTTACAACAGCGAGTGAATGTTAGCAGAATAAAATGTCCTTTGTTGATTTTGGTGTGAAGTAGAAAACAATAAGCAGTGAAAGCATCAATGTTTTCTTTGTGTTGAGGCTGCTGACATAAAATCCACTCTGAAAGTCTCTAGCAACCCAAGAGATCCACGCATACAAAGAAATCAACACAAATGAGTCCGTAAGTTGGGTGAAATAAAGTGAAATGTCAGCGAGGGAAAAGCATTGAGCTTGAAATGTGTTCCGCGCTCAGCGGCTTTCGTTGGCAATAACAGAATCAAAATGTTTCCTGAACGGAGAAACTGGTGACATGCATTATTACTCACGTGACCAATTGTTCCACTCAAACTTTCATCAGATCTCGAAGGTTTTCTGCATTTGTCTCACTGAAAAAATATCCGGTTTTGTTATTTGATTCTTATGAAGAGCAGTCCTATACATTCCTCAGCTCCTCCATCCTTCTGCCTATACTATGACGGTTCCACCTTCAAACGTCACATTTATTGTGGTTTTTCAGGGTTAGGTGGAATGAAATTTTCCTTCTACACATGGTGTGAACAAGCATATCCAAAAAGTTGAGATTTGGTTTTGTTTTAATGTTCCGCAACTAACTTTAAGGAAGCTTTAGCATGCTTTTTTTTTCAGCAGTGGAGTCTTGTGCAGTGAATGCCTACATAAGCCGTGGTGATTGAGTGAATCTCTTACTGTTTTCACGGAAAAACTGGATCTGCTAATGGATAAATAGACAGATTATTCCTTTGTCAGATTTCTTTTTTTTTTCCATTTTTTTTCTCCGAAGAGCTTTTGCGGTGCTAGTGGCTCGTATTTTTTTGTACAGTAGGCAGACAGGAAGGAGGGTGAGGAGAGGGGGGAAGACATGCGGTAAAGGTCGTCGGGACCGGGAGTCGAACCCGCGACGTCCGCGTCGAGGACTAAGGCCTCCAAACGTGGGGCGTGCTAACTCCCTGCGCCACCACAGCATGCCCCCAAATTTCTTGAGATCAGTAGCTGGGGTGGCTGGTTCATGGTGAGATTATGTTCTCTGCACAAACAGATTATGCCCCCAGTGGTGCTCAATGGTACATTTGAATGATGAAAGGTATGTCTGTACTTAATGGCATCATTATGTTTAGTTTCTTATGTTATACTATATATTGGTAACAAGAAACCTTTTTTATGTCTAAAACAGCTGAGTTTATTAGGAAGGAAGCAGATTTCAGTCATTTTTCTATTCTTAGCTTTATTTTTTCATATATTTAGTGCATGAATTCCACTTTATAACACATAACATAATTTGTGGACAAAGTTTTCTGTTCATGTGTGGATTACCACGGTTGCTACAGGCCTCTGGTGGGAATGTAATTTATTTTTGTCTGTTCTAATGTGAAGAGCATTTTTCCTTCCTGCTGATTCACATGCGAACGTGAATAATTTGACGTCTTTCAGTTAAAAAGCCGCCCAGTAGCCCTGGAAGGTTTGCCAACGCCACCTTGGTGCGGCTGGCTGACTTCCTGAGCGCTGGATATAAGAAAGGAGTGAGACCTGTGAAGGACTGGAGGACGTCTACTATCGTTGCCATAGACCTCATGGTTTACTCCATCCTCAATGTGGTGAGTTCTGCTCACAGGTCGGTGGTTCAGGAATGTCTCTGGGCAGATCAACGTCTTACTGGCACTTAAGCAACGTGACGGATTTTATTTCTGTATCTTAAAGGACGAGAAGAACCAGGTTTTGACGACGTATGTGTGGTACAGGCAGGTAAGAGCAATGACTATTAAGCCGTCTGAGTTACGGCTGGACAATATGGCTGAAAAACGTACCACAATATGAGCATTTCATATCAGTGGATATTGATAATTATTATTAGTTTTTCTGTTATAAATATCTGAAATCCTGCCAAACTGGTGACCTTTTCACCCCGCGCCATTGTTTATTATTTTAAAAACATTATGAGACGCGGTAGCAATACTGGTGCTGCTCAACAGATTGTTGCTAGGTAACCAAAGAGCGAGTGAGTTGCTAAGTTTCCTCTGCCTACATCCCCCAGAATGCTGTGCGGCTCTGAATGGGAGTTCAGTGAAATTATTGAAAATTCTTTCAGACATATTATCCATTGATATTGATGATGTGTCTATTGTGATATATATTGCTGTTGATTAATTGTCCAGCCATAGTCCAAGTGAATAACTACTTATTGATATTTTGTGAAAAACAATGTTTTAATTATTGACCTAATCTCTAGAGATTGGAAAAAAAACTTCCAACACAGTCGGCCCCTCAGATGAAACAAAATATCTGTGTTTTTTTATTTTATGTGATCCAAATCTGAATTAACTGTTTCAGTGCTCTAGTGTTTTAGATTTCATCATAAATAAAAATGTAATTTTTATGTAAATTTTTATTCTTATTGATTAGGTACTTTTTTCCCCCAATATTTTAGAATTTCAATCTTTCAACAGTGGTTATGTCTGCTTATATTGATCAGGTTATTATTCTTTGTTTTATGCACTATAACAAGTGGCGTACTGTTGGAAAACTGATCATTTATGGCGTTGAATCTTTCAGTCGTGGACGGATGAGTTCCTGGTGTGGAACCCGGAGGACTTTGATGAAGTCAAGCAAGTCTCCCTGCCTACGGCTAACGTCTGGGTTCCTGACATTCTCATCAACGAGTTGTATGAGATTTCCTTCACTTCGGCCCTTCCACTGCACTGAATGTGATCATACAGACACGGTTTGCATTTGTTGTGTGTGACCGGCAGCGTCGATGTGGGGAAGTCTCCAGATATTCCTTACGTCTACGTTACACATGAGGGTCTGGTGCAGAACTACAAGCCCATCCAGGTCGTCACCGCCTGCACACTCAACATCTACAACTTCCCGTTTGACGTCCAGAAATGCAGCCTCACCTTCCAGAGCTGGCTCCACACCAGTAAATCGCCATTTATTCACAGAGGAAATACAAAATGTTAATTGCTTGGCTGAGATCTGAAAACCTTCAGTCATAACAATACCAGCGCTGTACAAACACAGACGGGCCTCTCTGCAAAGTTCTTGTCTTTTCGCTTTGCTTTGCTTGCGTAAATGTTTCAGATCATCAAACTAATGTTAGCATCAAAGATAACCAGAGTAAATATAAAATGCAGTTTTAAAATGATGATTTCTATGGAGGCTCAGAGGTGCAAATGTGATGCGCCGCAAACACACGAATGATGCAAACCCCAAAACACACAGACATCAAATGCAACAGAATAACTGTTGCAGTAATCTAATAGAGAATGATGCTACAATTTCAGAAAATATATTCACTGCAAAACAACAACAACAAAAAAAATCACACCAAGTATTTTGGGTATGACTTGTAGTGTAAATATTTTAGTACACTTAAAATAAGACAAAACTAACAAGTAACTTTTCCGCAAGATATATTAACTTATTTTAAGTGAATAATTCCTTGATATGAATAAATATTGTTATTCTAAACTTATAACAAGACATTTTTTCAATTTTGTAAGTGGAACTAGTACATTTTCACCAATCTTAATAAATTATTAATTTGAAACAAACTCCTACATCTTGCTGAAAAGTTACTTGTAAGTAAGTTTTATCTGATTTCAAGTGTACCAAGATACTTGCACTACAAAGTAGACCAAAAATAATTGGCAGGATTTTGTGTTTTTGCAGTGCTCTGTTTATTGAGATGCTGTATGTGTTTTCTTTGAACATGAAATCTGTTTCATTTTGCTTTAAAATTTAAATCTCAAATCTTTTAAGAGACAAAAAAAAAAACACAGAACATGACAGATTTCACCTCCAAAGCAACACATTGCATCCCGGTTGCGAGCAGAAGCGCTGTTGTTTTGTTTGGCGCCTCCTGCTGTGGTTTAGGCTCACGGAGCGGAGGGGGTGGATGAGAGCCGACTTGTTGTCAGGCCTGCTTCGCGCTGCTCCAAACATTGTGCTTGATCTGCAGTCGACGACATCAACATCACCCTGATGCGAAGCCCCGAGAAGCTCCGGGACGACAAGAGCGTCTTCATGAACCAGGGAGAGTGGGAGCTGCTGCACATCCTGTCCAATTACAAGATCTTCAGCGTGGACAACGACGACTACTACGCAGAGATGAAGTTCCATGTAAGTGTGCAAGGAAAAACTACTGAGATTAAATATTAAATGTTTCTCATCAGATTGGAAACACCAAACAGGACAAAAATCTTTTAGACGCTTGCTTGTTTTACGTTTTGCATTCCACATTCGGATGAATTTTGGGTTCGGAGCTCATCCAGATGGATGACTTATTCTCGGGTCACACATTCAAACCGTAAATTAGTAACAAATCAAAGTTTAAATAGACTTCTTATTCAGCCTAACATGCTGCTGCTTTCCCCAGGTGGTGATCCGACGGCGGCCGCTGTTTTACACGGTGAACCTGCTGCTGCCCAGCGTCTTCCTGATGGTGATGGACATCGTTGGTTTCTTTCTGCCTCCAGACAGCGGAGAGAGAGTTTCCTTTAAGATCACTTTGCTGCTCGGCTACTCGGTCTTCCTCATCATCGTGTCTGACACTCTGCCTGCCACGGCCATCGGAACGCCGCTGATAGGTGATTGGGGTTCACGAAGTCTAAAAGGAGTTTCCATTTAACCAAAAGACTATTTAATTATCTCTAAAGATTTGCTACATCATTCTGAGTTTTTTTGTTGTTGTTTTTGTGTGTGAACAGTACATATCCAAAACTAATTTACTCAGACAGTATTGTAATGCAGCATATTGAATTATTTATATTGAATTGTTCTGTCTCATTTCAAATCATATCAGATTGTCTCATGTCAAATATTTCAATATGGCTGTGCATATGGCTGTTACATCAAACCTAATCAAATTGCATCAGGTTATGCTATTATATTATTTTATACTGTCGGGTGTCAAATTATTGCAAATCCTATATCATGCAAAACTATTTTATTTTGTATTGTAAAATATTCTGTTGTGTTAAGTTGCTGTGTTATATATTTAAGAACATCAAATCAAAAAGCATCAAATTATGTATTATTTCAGATTTTTACTGTATCATATTGAATTTGGACAACAACCACGTATCAAACCCAACAGGGAAATAATGAATGCATGTGTTTTGTTTTAAAAACAAAAGTCTAATTTTCAGCATTACAGAAATTACAAATGCAACTCCTTACTGTGCAGCAAGCTAATGAGATGCTACAAACCCATGGTTAAAATGGTTCCAAATTGTGTTATTTTATATCATCTCACGTATCTCACCTAACTTGGTAATGTATCTTATCACATTATATTGTATTATTTCATTTCATATTATATGTTCACATCACATAGCGTGTCAACTTCAAAATGATTGAAACCTGTGGAAGACCTATGTTTACAGTAATCTTTGGATTTGACCAACATTAGTGTCAAAACATTGGAAGTTCAGGGGAAGCAAAGCCAGATGGCAAAGAGTAGAGGTCTTTCATTTCACATCATATTGAAACCAACTTGCATTGTACTGTATCTCCAAAACCTCCAATCTTTGCGCTCTTATCTGGTCCTGCAGGTGTGTACTTCGTGGTCTGCATGGCTCTCCTGGTGATCAGCCTAACAGAAACCGTACTGATTGTTCGTCTGGTCCACAAGCAGGATCTGCAGCCACCCGTCCCCCACTGGGTGAAGTACCTGGTCCTGGAAAGAGCTCCGGTTCTCTTCTGCATCCACAAAAAGCACCGCTTCTGTGCGAGGCTGTCGTCTCAGGCTTCAGAGCTGGACCACTCCAAGGAAAACAACTACGGGACGGGTAAAATATAGATGGCTATCAACATCGCCTCTCCTATAAAAGTTTAAATCAATTTCATTTTATTTCACTTTATTTTGCCTTTCATTCACTCAATAATAAATATGAGCAGTTCCTGTAACAACTAAAAGAAATAACTATGGGGCGTGCTGTGGTGGCGCAGGGGGTTAGCACGCCCCACGTTTGGAGGCCTTAGTCCTCGACGCGGACGTCGCGGGTTCGACTCCCGGTCCCGACGACCTTTACCGCATGTCTTCCCCCCTCTCCTCACCCTCCTTCCTGTCTGCCTACTGTACAAAAAATACGAGCCACTAGCGCCGCAAAAACTCTTCGGAGAAAAAAAAAAGAAAAAAAGAAATAACTAATGAAACAGAGGAGAAAGAAGCATAAACTTATAGTATCCCCCCCATTCACGTTCAAAGAAAGTTAGCTAATAAGCTCAGAAGACAACAATGACGTATTTGGGCCAATGTAAATAGAAAAAATATAGAATAAATCTCCACCAAAAAAATCTCCGAAATTGTCTAAATAAATAAAATTAAATTTCTGAGTTTTAGAGGTAGAAAGGCAGAACATTGGCTAGAAAAAACTCAGAAATTTTCTTGAAGAAACTTGAAAATGTTCTAGGTTTCTTAAACTTAAAAATTTCTGAGTTTTTTTCTGGAAAATCTCTGAGATCTCAACATTTTTTTATTTTTTCTGGCATATGTTTACTTTTCAGGTTACATTTTTTCCCCCCAAAATATTAATCTAAAAACTCTGGGCTTTTTGTCCATTCTAAATGTTCTATTTGTTTACACTGTCTTTTCCTCTTGTCAGTCACATTACCTAAAACAGAATCTTTAGATCGTTTAAATAGAAAAAATGGTTTCTGAATTAAAAATAATTTCTGAATCAATGTTTTTTTTCAAATTGTGACTTTTAACTTCGAAATCGAATCATTAGACATTGAAAATTTTGCATCTCTATTTTAAGTTCTACCCCACACTTCCACACAATGTGTCAGATCTAGCGAAATAAGAACCAATCGTTGAGCCGCTTTAACATTTTCTTCCTAACCTGTCGCTTTCTTCATAGGTGTAAGAGGCTAAATTACAAGATTACACCTTTGTCTCATTCTGCAGCCCAGTGCTCCCTCCACCACACCTGTGAGATAGGCCAGAGGCTCAGCCAGCAAGACAGAGAGGGTGGAATGCTTGGACTTCGCCTGGCCCCATCCAGGGACAACACTCCGCCCGTCATGGACAACATCCTCCAAGAGGTGACGGCCATTCGGCAGTTCCTGGAGAAGAGGGACCGGTGTCGGGAAATCGCCAAGGAGTGGCTCCAGGTTGGCTACGTGCTGGACGTGCTGCTCTTCAGAGTCTACCTAGTGGCCGTGATCGCCTACAGCATCACACTGGGCACTCTGTGGTCGGTCTGGCAGGTGGCCTGAGTTTCGCCCCTCCACCCAGTCAGCGTAGGTCAACCACAAATAAGTATATCAAGTGTAAGTGGCTGAAGCTCATCGAATAAAGGAGGCATTCATGAATAGAGAAATAACTCCTCTAGATGAGGCCACCATGTAAATTCAGAGGACGAGACAGTAAAATGTCCTCGTAAACATTATAATGTAGGCCTAATCTAGTAGTTTGAAGGCATATGACTCAAAAGTAACAAGAGGGGCTTCATCAGGAGGAACACAAAGGCTTTCTGAGACGATCCAAAGGCACATTGGCATTCTGTCCCAAACTGTTTTAGGTGCAGTTAATACGCATCATTACAGGGGATAAAACGGGGACATTAGTGAAGCCAAGGCTAAGTTTTATGCCAGATATCTACTGAGTTGAAGAAACTAGGAAATGAAAACCAATAATCTGAAGATGAGAAATGATAATAAACTTGGTTACCAAATAAGAAAATATATAAGAAAAATCTATAAATATATAAATGGACGCTTTATTGCTACACAATTAATGACTTAATATATGTAAATTGCTAACAAATTCTTTAGGACTGCTTTTTGCATTTAGCTTTTCCTGTACCTGAAACTTAGGAAATGTGAAGTGGGACAGTTTTTTGGAGAGCTACACATTAACGCTGTTGACACAAAGTTTCTTATCTCTCCACATGAAACATAAAACAAAACAAAAAAACCCCTGACAGCTTTAATGTTACTTGCAGATTTAAAGCAGTTTAAGATTCAGCAGTTTCTGGTTCTGCTTGTCTCCCAGAGCGGCGGACAGAAAGTTACAAATACCCAATAAACTGGCATTTATATATCAAAAGTTAGCTAGTCTCTGCATATTAGCTAAATTTAGCTAATGCTAGGATATAAGTTTATGTTAGCTCGCTAGCATTGGCTAATCTTGTAATCTGAGCTAACTCGTAGAAAGCCAAATCCTGACTTTTACGTTCTCGTCTGATTTTAATGTATATTTTACATTGACTGATGCTGGAAAATACAACTTGGCTGACACAGTGTGCTACAGCAAGACAGTAACAATTATTTTATTTTACTTTTTTCCAGTGCAACATTGTGCACATACATTTTGGTTGTGTTTTTGTGCCAACGGAAAAATAATGCTGTCTGTAATGACCGAAAGAACAAACAACAAACGCTGTAAACATTTCTACTATGTTGTAAAACATATCTTCAATTTTGAAGACATATTTAAAAGACAAATTTAACTTGAAATCATTTTTTTATTCCTCTCCAATTGTCTTTATGTGACTGTGTGCACTATTTAAGAAAATATACGTTAATAAAAAAAAAGAAACAATAGAATTTTCTGGTTATTGAGTGTATAAATGAATAGTTTTGACGCAAAATAAATGACAGATTAACCACTGACGTTTTAACTATATTATTTACCAAACTGCTCTTCCTTCCAACCATTATTTTTTAATAGCAACGTCATGTCTTGGTGTATAAAATGTATACTACAGTTTTACCGGTTTCCAGATTATCTGTATGCAATTTTACCAGCAGCCTGTAGTTCACACAGTGACCACATGATGGCAGCATGTACAACAACATCCCCTGCCTTCTACAGCACCCACCCACATGTGTACCCTATTTTTCAATCAAAAGGACCTTAATATTGTTCCTCTGATTAGAAGGAGAAAATGTCACAAATATAAAGGAGTTAGAGATTTACTGCACTAAGTGAATAAAACAATGTTAAATGTGTGGAAAGTGATCAAAGAATAGAAACAAGAGGAAGAGTGTTTAGACATGTGGGTCAGAGATCAGACCTGAAAACTCCCTCCTTAACAAGCCTAACAAACCATTCACCAACCCCTTCCTTCCTAATGCCCCAAAATAAGATCAAAGTGACACCAAAGCAACAGGTCCGACAGAACCATTCACAATGACTTTTCCCTCCTTATTTCCTGTTTTTGTTTTCCGTCAAAATCCTGAAAGAGAGGCCTCATTAGTTTCCAATATGCTGTAGCCCAGATCTGATTGCGAGTGCGTCACATGGAGGAAATGAGTAAATATTGGAGCGATATTAGAACACAGAGGAGACACTTTGATGTGACACGGTTTTCATATGTAAAATAAAAAGGCATCCGCACAGATTTGACTGAATATTTCATATTAGTGATCCGTGCTTGCTTCTTCTCAACGGCAGAGAGAAAATATTACCAGAACACGCGTCCTGCCGCACCACCTAAGTACAGAAAATTGTTCATGCATTTATTTGAATGAATTAGAGGTCATTCGTCTGCTTTTCTGGACGGACATTTCATGATGCGATCCTAGAACTCCATCAGCTGTGAAGTAAACATTCACTTCAGTAAATGTGGTTAAAAAAAACAACAGGCTGCTATAGGTGTTGGAAATTGTACCTAAAACTCTCTCCTGAAGTAAAAGAAAAACACCTTTTTTATTAACTTAAAACTTAGAAAAGTTTCTTTCTTCCCTCTGAAATGCTTCAAGATGTTGCTCCGCCTCAGCGGGACTGGAATATGGGTCAAGGTTGGCTGTGACTGCATTGCTATAAAAGGTATTTTCTAATTCAAAACCTTCTCTGCAAATTTGCGAGCAGTTCTTTGAAATATCTCATTCATAAAGCTGCATGTATATAACTTTGATTAAAAAAAAATACATATTTTTAAACATTTGTTGAAACTGTGACAGAGTCATGACAGTACGAGATAGATAATCTGTGAAAAAAAATCAAAAACATCAAGCTCCTCTGCTTTCTCCTAGTGTTAACTAGAAACAACCAATCAGAGCCAGGAGGCGGGTCTTAGCGTTGTCAATCATCATTGTGTACTTTACAGTGTGTTCCAGACAGCAGAGACTGTTGTGAATGCTCAGGCTTGTCAACATGGCCTCTGATGACGGATGAATAAATTAATGAATGAATGAATGAAATGATGAATAATTGGTTGTATGAATGACATGATGGGTAGATTGATGAAGGGATGGTTGCTAAATGAATGATGTCTGGACAGATGAACAGAAGAATGGATGGACAACAAAAAACTCCCTCCTTAACAAGCCTAACAAACCATTCGCCAACCCCTTCCTTCCTAACGCCCCAAAATAAGATCAAAGTGACACCAAAGCAACAGGTCCGACAGAACCAATCACAATGACTTTTCCATCATCAGTTGCACAGATGGACATATGTAATTAAATAACACAAACGTCTTTCATACATTTCTGGTGTGATGTGAACACTGAAGAAAAACATTTTTCACACTATTTTACATTTTGTAAATTCTGCAAACTTTGAAAAAACTTGGATCAACTTCAAAACAGTTGGAAGAATCAATTTTTTTAAATTGGATGTTATTACATACATTATGAGCTTTGATTTTAACTGCACTGCTATAAATCCCATTAGTAAGTTGCTGTGGATAAAAGCATAAACATAGCAAAAAATATTGATGAATAACTAAATATGGATATAATCCACTGCTGCAAGTTAAACCAGCTCTAATATTTATCACATGAATGAGGTTTTTTTTTTTCTTCTTAAACAATAAGCATTTCCAGCTCAAACTATGGTCTCAGAGAAAACCCAGGGGTGTGTCTGGAGGTGGCACACCCCTGTAATATGATTGGCTGAGGCCAACCCGGCCTCCATGCGCTGGGTTCTGCTTCTATGAGCAGCCAGATTATTTTCAGTGCCTCCTGTGCCGTCGCTGCTCTTCCCTCGGGTTTTATCATGTGTCAGGGCAGGAAGGAGGAGCAGGATATCATTTTGAATGTTTAAAAAACAAATATTCTGAATGCTGTAATATCTCAGAGCCGTGAAAATAAACTACTCCATATTTTCTCACATCAAAACTGAACAGATTAATGCAATGTTCTCTAACCAGAATGGATGGAAAACATCTGAACATCAATCTGGACTTTGACTGGACCGATCTAATACATATATTGGGCTTCATCTAGATCTGCGGTTTTGAATCGTGGTCCATTATCCTGCATGTCTGAGGCGATTTCTAGCCTCCAAACTACCAACTTAAATAAATAATGAAATTAATTAATGAGATTTATGTTTTTTTACTTCACAATTATTCTGCACTTTGTGATGGTCTGTCACATAAAAAAAATTCACCGAAGTTTGCTGTGCTGGGACAAAATTGCAAAAAATGAAGTTATCCCCCGTTTGGTGCTCAGTTCACCCTGGAACAGTTCTTTGAATGAGTTCATTTAAGGTGTTGGAGTTGAACAAACTGCTGCCTTAGAAGAAAAAAAAGAAAACGTTTGATGAGAAGAATGAAAGAAGAAACGTCACGGGGATTAACTTCAAAGCATCTTCCATGCATGCATAATTAATACAGATGTATGTGGTTTGGCATACTGTATTGTTGCTACAATTTGTCCCGTATGCTTTGAGAAAACTACTAGAATAATATATATATATTTCTTTAATTCTGTTGTCACTCTAATTATTTTTACTGTCTAAAATTTTAGCACACATACTTTGCATCGACTTGCATCCATCTTTGATTGATTTCTATAGCCGGACACTAAGCCCGGGGTGTCCAAACTTTTTGACACGAGTCAAAATCGTCAAGTCAGAACATGTGAACCCCAATGAATGTAATAACTTTAAAAACTAAATTTACTGATTAACATTGTGATTTATTTCAATCAATGTAAAAGTAAATCACAATACATCAAAATTGAACTTACTCAATGAGCTAAGCATGCTAAAGTTTAAATAAAGTTGTCAGATTTTTATAGGGAGTGGATGTGCACTTCAAAGTTAAAAAGGGTTTTGCATGTTTGCTGTATAAGCAAACATGTAAAAAAAAACAAAAAACCATTTAGCCCATTCTATGCAATTAGACCAAGATTTGAGTCTGTTTTTATTTTTTCTTAAAGTTTAATATATTCATTCATTCATTCATTAAAATCTAATCTGGGAGCACCAGAATCTGCTTCTGAGTAAAAGTCACTGCATAGTTGGGGTGAACACAATATAACAAAAGCCTTGTTATATTTAATTTATCAAGAAGGATTTTGTTCACATTAGGGATAAAAAGTGTCCATCTGCATCAACTGCCACACTTTGGACACCCTTACCCAGGCTTTGGGCCCCATAAGGAGCAGTGGGCCCTCAGCGCAAGTACTTGTTGGAAAACTACACCTTACAAAATGAGAAATGCTAACATATATATACACACACACACACGCCAACATGCACACGCCAGCACACGCAGACAGAAAATAAGCGGGTTTATTTTTCTGTTGAAAGTGTTTTAAGGAGTAAATATAGAGCCAGATGATGAGAAAACATGAAGTCCAGTTTTTTATTTCGTTTTCTAACTGCAGATTTAAAGTATACAACTCAACATCATGATTTGATTTTTATTATGAGACCCACAAATAAAAATACAATTAAAAAACCCACTTCAATCAACAATCTACTGTTAGTAGGATTTGAAAAAAGATTCCTTTTTAATATATTTTTTTTCTATCAAAAGGCACAACATTGAATTTATTAACACGGAGAAGAGAACCTGCAGCATTAAATCTTTTCATTTTCCTTTTTATTTATTTTTTTTCCAACACTCCATCAGAGAACACTGAAATGTTACAAAGATGTGTCTGAATCTACATGGAGAGAAACGAAACAGGAAAAAACAACCTCTATATCAACAGACGGTGGCTATAGATTGGTGCCACGGCTTAAACAGGAAACGTACTGCCACGGGAAACAAAACGGAAACCAACCGAAAAAATGAAAACAAAAATAGCACGTTGTCGCCGGAAAAGACAAAGGACCTTCGCAAAGCTCTAATGCAAAATTTCAAAAACATTTTTTTTTCCATTTTATTTTTGTACAAGTGACAATACGAGAACAACAACAACAACAACGACGACGATGACAAAAAAAAAAAAGAAAATAAAAAAATAATAATTGGGCACCTTCTAAGATTAGGCTAAGATTAGGTGCTGAGGTAGACAAAAACTAAAACAATTCAAATCATAATAGAAACACTATTTTCTTAATACAGAGCAACTCGACTGGCACTTGTGCTGCAACGACAATGGAGGAGAGAAGTAGCACAGACAAAGCCAGGGCAAGACGGGGGGGAAAAAAAAGCTTTGTTACGATACAAAAAACAACAACAACAAAAAAAAAGCTTCGTCACGCTTGGTCCGACGGGGCAATTGGTCATCAGTGCTAATATAAAAAAATACAATGTCTTGGTGCTTTGTTACTCAAACAGTTTTAGTCTAGACCTCAATGGCACATGCACTGCAACACTGCATGAAAATGGCTACTTTGTTCTAGAAAAACACCACACCAAAAACACAGAGTGCCAGCTTCCAGGGATGCCACGATTCCTCTCGGACCAAATTTTACATCCCCGACTGATAAATGCATTTTGTAGAACAAGGGGGATAAACAAACAAATAATAATAATAATAAAAAAAAGTACTTTAATAGACAGAAGCCTAGTGCCAACCTGCACGAGTGGAGGTTTTCCACTCATTTTCTCCTAAAAATCCCCAACAGCAAGGCCGCTGAGACAAAAACAATTGCATTAATTCAGAATGTTATTTTTTTTATATATATATATTTTACTCTAAATCAGCTGCTGAAAAAAAGAGCTTCCGGATGCCAATAACAGAATACAGCTTAAAGAAGTGAATCCAGAAGTTTTATTGCAACAATTGGCTCTAAAAAAAAAAAAAAAAGAAGTCATAATTTGAGCTTCATGACATCCCTAGGGTGCTGGAGACAACACTTTTATTTTTCTTTTGGAAATACAGAACATAAGCAGATACAGATGGATTATTTTTGTCGAACAATTTCCATTTTTAGGCACAAAGATAGTACAGAAACACCCGAGGAACACTGAGGGAAGAACTATATCGATGCCAATGTATATGTATATATATTTTTTATATATATATATATATATATATATATATATATATATATATATTCTTTTTTTCCCCAACAGAAAAAAGTGGCATAGAATATCATTTTGTTTTGTATCTAATTAGTGCATTTTCCCCACTAATACGCACACACACACACCCACGCCCTCACACAGTTACACACTTTTTCAACAAGTAGAAAACATTCAGAGGACGATGAGAAGAATAATGTGACTGAACAGGCTTGCATTGTGGCGTTCAGACTGAACCGTGACTGGGTTTTCATTTATTATTATAGTGGGTGGATATTACCCGAAGCCCCACCCACCACCCCGGCCTCAGCTCACAGTGTTTGAGAATAAAATGGCAAGACACCACGGGACATGCCATCCCTTATTCTTTTCTCTCTTTTTTTTTTCAAGTACAAAGAAATAAACTAAATAAAAACGTCGACAGTCAAGTTTGATTGACATAAAAAACTGAATGACGAGTGCTAATTGGTCGGTTCGGCAGTGCCCCATGTCTGCCGTCTCCGTTTTTTTTCCTTTTTGTATTGTCTTGTGTCTTTCTTTTTAATAATCGTCACTTTTTCACACATTTGTAAAACTGGTGGATAGATTTAGTCCTTCACCGACAATGCAACTGACATCCAGAAAGCAACACTTATCATTACAACGTGTTCACACAAATAATTTTTTTGTTTTTTTCTCCTTTTGTTTTTGTCCAACAATATCAAAGAGGAGCAGGCAAAAATGATTCACACCCAGAAGGAGGGGAAAAATAACGCTTTAGAAAAAAAAATTACAAATATTTGTGCCCTGCTTTAACCCTCCACAAAAATGGAAAAAAGGACCGACACTGAATACAAAAATATCACCATTTTTTTATATATCAAATTGCCTCTGTTGGCTCTTGTTCAGAAACACACGCATGCTTCTCTCAAAGGGAGAAGCTCTATTTTTAACCTTCTGGTTGGTCTTTTTTCTTTTCTTTTTTTTTTGATTACGCCCTGCACGTCCAAATTGTCCAATGCGCTCCGCATCAAATGTGACCTGCCCTGTGCGCTGCAGCGTTCTCCACCAACAACCTGTTCACTTTGCTCTTTTTTTTGTTTATTTCACATTACAAAACTACAACTCTATTCACATATGTTCAAGTTTAAATTCTTGTTTTCAAACGCTCTCAAGAAGCAACAGAAGTCATCCGTCTTACTTGTCACTTTAAGGCTTCAAAATAGCTTTTGTTAGCTTTTCTTTTTTCTTTTTTCCCCCCCCTCTGCTCTTTGTCGTCGTCGGAGGTGCAGGGGGAGAACGTAAGAGAAGAATAAACATCCATTCGAATGACTTTCCTCATCCCGTCCACCTCCGCTTTACCGTTTCATAGAGACTTTTCTTAAAAACACAGACAATCATAAATCAGCTTAAAAAAAAAGAGAAAAAAAGCATGAGATGATGTAGCATTGACAAATATTGCAAAAACACAAACACAAAAGAATGTGAGTTTTCTTCTTTCTTTTTTGCCCCCCCAAAAAACAAACATAAAAACAACTCAGAGGTAGCTTTTAGAACGAATGAGCGAACCATCCGGCTCCTTAACAAACAGACTTAATACCAAGTTTGGTAACACAGAAAACAAACTGAAAAAAGAAAACTGAATCTCTTCTCTGTGGCACTTAATTTCTCTGCAAACATGTTCCGCCTCATCACATTTTTTAATTTTTTTCTGCGATGCGTCCTCCGACACGCACCGGCCCAAACATACACATGAAACAAAAGGGAAATTATAAAATACACAAGGAACATGAGGTCACACACACACAAAAAAACCCAACAAAAAAACACAGAGAGAGAGAGAGAGAGAGAGGTAATTCAAGTACAATGTGTTGAGCTCAAACTCAAAATCAATAAGAAGAACCACAATAAGAGACGAGAGGGACGAAGCGCACAGACGGAACCGCAGAAAGAGCTCATTTCCTCTGCCTGGCTGCGTCTCATCCGACCGGTGACCACCTGTCTTTTGGATATGTAAATCCCCAGAAGACGTCATGACAATCACTTGTGTAGAACAGGTTTAAACGTCAGAAAGTTGGAGGTGCCCACCTTCACTTTTCCAGCGCTGTTTTCCTCAGAAGAACTGAGTAGAGTGCACATTTCAAACGATAAGGATGCTTCGCTTTACCCAGGCAGGAAAATGAATAAAGCAACGTCTAACAAAGGTGGGAACTTTCCCCTTTCTGACGTCGAAGCATCAATCTGTACTTTCGTACAGCCTCATCATACGCTCCTCATTTCCAGACGTTCACATTCAGGGCTCTTGACATTTAGTCCTTAAAACCGACGAACATTGGGATTGTGCAGCTAAGGCATCCTCAGCATGTTTACCGCAAACCGTCCAAGTCACAGGATTCACGCAGACGACAAGCCGTCTCCCGCTCATGATTGGTTTTCCTCCGCTGTGGTGAGCTGACAGATCTACGGCAGCTGAAGCTTTTCTGTTATGAGTCAGTTTATGTTGGGTATCGTTAGTGTGAGACACTGATAGTCACGGGGATAAATGGGTAGAAGCAGTCCAGACACCTATTGCTGAATATAGCTGGGTTTTCTTGTGCGATATTATGATAGCGAATTATATTTTGTTGAGGGGTTTATACACCTTGCTGACATCAAACAAAGACTGTTGTCGTAGTTTGCTTTACCTGTGCAATCAAGCCATGATAAACTATGATGCAGAGCTAAAAAATATAATAATAACATATGACATAAAAGTGACGGTTGTCGGCCTTGAGCGGCCAGTGGTGACTGGAGCGTCTCCGACCCAGGAAGACCGCTGAAGAAGCTGGGGGTACCTCCAGGGAGAAGCAGCGCTGGCGTCTTCCCTGCTTGGTTTGCAGCATCTTAATACTCCCACTAGTCCAGTTCAACTGTCCCGTCTACTGCATAAGCCTGCAGAGGCCCACACTGATTCTCAGGGGCTATCTCAGAGCCACCACTGCTTCTGGTGGAAATTCAGGAATGGAATCATAAACTTGCAGGTTTTTTGGGCATTGGAGAAAGGAAACGGAAACAGTTCAAGAACTTAAAACAGAATGTTCATTAAAATACTCAAATCTAGACATAGCTTGGAAAATAGCGAATGCAATATTTGGAAAGCACGGCACCACAAAAGCAATGTCACAAAAAAAGAAAAGAGGATGGTCAGATAGCCCTTGAGAATCTGCCTTCTCACCAAAGTGGCAGCAGCATCCAAACAGTCACTTCTTTGCAGCCTACTTGCTTTGTGGTGCTGCAGGAAATGACCTGAAACAATAGCACAGTTGCAGATGTAGTGAACGACCCGGTGAATCCGAACAATGCTGGAGAACTCTCTCCACGTCCAAGTCTTTTAGCCCCACCGCCCCCCGCCCCTACGCACAGCTCCTTGTCGCCGCCTTTGCACGTAAAAACAAAACAAACGCAAAACTAAATGCTCTCTTTTTTTTTTTTCAAGCATCTTCTTGTTGACATTCCTCAATCTTCAAGACCTCCTACCCGCGCCGTTACATTCCTCTTACCTCTCTGCCCCCATCCACTCCCTCCCTCCGCATTCGCTTCACCCCATTCCCGTCTCAGACGTAGCAGAGGTAGAGATATGTCTTCTCTATGCGCCAGTCTGGAGGGATATCTTCAGGCTTGTGACCTTTCATGTGCTTCTGCATGGCTGACAGGCTGGGGCAGTACTCCAGGCAGATGGTGCATTGGTAGGGCGAGGCGCCATTGTGGGTGCGCAGGTGCTTGATCATGGCCGAGTAGTCCCTGGATCGCTGGTGGCACAGCTTGCACTCGAATGGCTTCTCACCTGCAGATGATGGGAAGGTGGTGGAAGACAACGATTATGTTAATTACAAAGTCATTTTGGGCTCATTTTAGACTCTTGCTGAGGACCGGTGCTAAATCTGACTGAAAGGATAAGAAAGAAAAGGTTTTATTGCCAGTGACTTCCATCATTCATATAAATGTTAATACAAACCAAACAAGGAGACGCGGCATTCAGCTTCTATACACAAATCTGGAACAAACTTCAAGAAAACTGAAAAAAAACCCACAGCTGAAACACTGAGTTCCTTTAAACCAAGGCTAAAATCCCCACCTGTTTAGAGATGCCTTTAATCCATAATAACTGGAACATTGCCCAACATATATATGATCCACCTGTTTACTCCTCACTACGCATCGGATTCCTTTTTACACCTCTCAAAATGAACCAAACGGTTCTTGGTCTGATCAAACATTTAGTTTGTGCATAGCATCAAATGGTTTTTGTTGAGATTTTGATGTAATTCTCTAACAAACAGAACCAGATGCATCCAGTTATAAAAAAAAGCGACATATTTGCGCTAGACTTTAAAAAAGAAACAAAAAACAAATGGAAACATTTGGATTGTTTGTTGTATGTTTTTAGCTATGCGTCCACAGCTCCTTAACGTGATTTTTGCTACATAACTCGAGTTAAATATGCAAATCATTATGAAACGGTACAAGAGTATTTTTTTAAATAAAACATTTACTTTAGAAAAGACAAAATATTTACCGTAAATGTGCAGAACAACGCTGATTCAATGGCCGCGATAATCTGTGATCTATCCAACATGCAGCTCCTGCCACTTTAAACTCCTGAAGGTGTTATAAATCAGAACGACGCTGTTCTCCTGCTGCTGGGGCTGTTATGTTTAACGGCCACATTTCAATTTGGCAGCAGCGGCCGTCCTGAACGTGCTAATGATTTGAGTGATGGCAGGGAATAATCCACCAGCGCTCAAGCCGGCAGACTCAAATTAGACATGTAAATGCTGACCTTTACCAATGGCATTTGAAATGAGCTGTCGGAAGTGATCTGGCCCGGCGCTTCGCTGTCACCTTTCAGCAGAACCGCACACGTGTGTGCGGCGACAAACAGCCGTGCTCCCGCCACTGCCGCTCGTGCGGTCTGTCCCGGAGAAACCCCGGCTAACCTTGACCTCAGCCAGCGCCGGATAACGGTGTCACTTAGCCAATCGGCATGAACGCAGCGCTGAAAACCTGTTTAATGTCAGTGCGAGCGCATGCGGGGCGTTGATATTGATAACCAGACTGTAAACACAGTCCCCTCAGATAATCAGCTAATAACGAATTGCAAATGGGGCCTTGGTATTGATCAGCCATTGGCATTTGGGATGTGTGGAGGGGCGTGGGGTGGGTAGGGGTTAGGTTGCCAATGTCGATGATTCATCAAGCAGCTGCTTTTGTGTGAGGTGGCCTTTGACTGTGAGCTTGTCACTCGCTCTTGTTATCTGCTGTTGCTCTCCGGCTTAACGCAAAGCCCCCCCTCCCTCATACAAAAGGGGAAAGGGTGGACGGAGGGGAGCCAATTATTGGACAGGCTGCCTTGATAGTGTGGCTTAACAGCTGGTTTATTGAATGGGAGATGGGAGGGTGCTGCTGCGAGTGTGTGTGTGTGTGTGTGTTGGAGGGAAAAAAAGATGGCGAGAGAGCATAAACCCTTGGCCATGTGCCACCCTGGTGAGCGCTCGTGGTAGACTATACTCACTCAATCGAGTTTGCAGCATGCACTCATTCTCCAGGGCACCTAGCCTATCACTGTGTCAACATCTTTATGGGGCTCTAAATATACTGGGATCAATACAAAGTCTTCCGAGACATTCATCCACTGTATCACAGTAATACTGATTTTCATCTGCTCTGCTCTGGGCCTGGGAACTTTGATATCCTGAAGTCTTTTAATGGCTGTTTAAAAAAAATGACCAAGAAGTCCCTGAAGCATTGACTGAAAGTGTTTTTCTTAAAAATAAATGAATTTGAGTTATGGTAGCAGGATGGCTCATGCATATTTTGGAAAATGCTAAGAAAGCTTTCATTTCATGTTGACTTTGGGAGCGTACTTCAAAGGTATCAAGAATTTATACTTTTATTTCGTGAAACTAGAATACACAGAGCCATGGAAACGTATTTGGTCCTTAAAGATATAAAAGACAATCAGAGTAAATATAAAAGACCCTTCCCCATTTATTAAGGGAAAAAACTCTCCAAACCATCTTGACACAACAGGAAAAATAATTGCTCCTCTTGTTAAATTATTATATCAACAGTGATTGATCAAACAAATTTGTTCCATTTCACTAGCTACAACCACGTCTGATTATTGTCAGATCTGTTGCTTAATGCGATCCTTTAAAGAGGACCTGCCTGACAACATGAAGTAGGCAAAAACTTCTCAAAAAGAACACATCATATCCTGATCTGAATTACGTCAAAAAACCAGAACCAGTCACAGGCATCTATGTGTCTGGAAAGAGTTACAAAGAAATATTTTGTCTGATAATCTGATTAATCTACTCCATGCCCATGTTAATTACTGTTGACAATACAAGCTAATAGCTATTCTCTGTATTCAAACACTAAAAGAACATCTTCATGAATATGTATTGTGTGGTGTATCTGTCACTGTTTAAATAATATAAAAAAAGATGGCTTCTTTCTGCAACGCTTCGCAATGGGTGGGAGCCATACTAGTTTTTGCGGTCTGGTAGGAGGAAGAGAATTCAGCCTTTAAAGTTTTAATTCAACTTTAGAGGCATTCTAGTTGATTGATCAAAATTAACCCCAAAGTGGAAATGAAAGTACCAGTAAACCTTTTTCCATCTTCAAAATGCAAAAGTACATGTCAACTGGAAGTCAGTCTCCAATGAGGTAAATGAGGTAAATGACTGAATCCATTCCTCCTTGTTGAAGAGCTGCTGTTTTACATCTGACCTTGTGTCGGAGGCAGTACCTGTGTGCACACGGTAGTGGGTTTCCAGCTGGTGCTTGAGGCTGAACTTCTTCCCACAGCCGTTACATTCATAGGGCTTCTCCCCGGTGTGGATGCGCTTGTGGCCCTTCAGTGTACTCTCGTCTCGGAAGCAGCTACCGCAGAATTCACACTCGAATGGGTGGTCCCCTGCTGTGATGCAGACACAGAAAGACCAATTCACTTAAAGTGCTGACAGTACAGAGTTGCAAAAAGACACATGATTGTTAATATACATACCAAACCATCTGACAGCTGAGCTAACAGCTCAAAACAAAGCTTTATTATGTGGACAGACAGGGCTATGCACAAAACAACAAGCATGTTTTAATGGATATCCATTTCAGTACCAGCAGACAAATACCAGCCTTTGTCTTTTTCTACAATTTTCCCGCACCGCTGTTGTGCTTTGTTTGAAGCCTTATAATTACAGCCTGTCTCGGCTATTCAGCAACCATCCAGTGTATTATAAACCATACAGACGGACTGTTTACAATGCACTAATAGACAACCACACTGATAAATGGGGTAATTCTAGAGGGATGAGCTTGTCATCAGGTAGTTTATCTCCTTTGAATTATTGCACTCCTAATTCAACAAAAACTAAGATGTTATTGTCTCTAGAAAACCTGAGAAACTTGACGAGTCGTTTTCTGTAGTTTGATCACTGTGTTATTGTGAATTCAAAGCTCTTTTGTCCATCTGTGATGTATCAGACCCATTTCAGAAACCTTGCTGCCTGTGGATGTACAGTATTTGTGCATTCTGAAATGAAAACAATGAAAGGAATTGCGTTCGACTCCTCAGGCTGCCACAGCACGTGTCCCTCCAGGGCAGCCGTAATGGATCTTCACGTGTCAACGTTGGGCGATATTATGATTTGCAGGGAGTCTCTCCACAGCAGCCCAAGGACTAATTGTATTCCCGTGTTTGATGAGGACCCGCTCCTTGCGTCATTTGCTCCCTTACGTGTTATCCTCTCCATCTGAGTGATGTTGCAGATATTTATTAATGTATTTTGCTCCACCGCTGCAGGTTTAAGTCACCATCAATGACCTATGCCTTTCATTATCTGCCTGTCCAAGCAGCAACGTGCCGGGGAATAAATTGCATTTCTCGTTATGTGCCTCCACCACTGCCCTGCTGTTAAAAAACAATTTCACTTCCATCCATATATTTTATTTATAATTTTATGTAAGTACATACAGTATGTATGCCTGAGCTGGTTTATTTAAGATCCAGAGAGGAAAATGGGAGTAAAAGTGGAACGTAAAACGTACACATCCTCGAGTCCGATCACATTATGGGAATGTTATACTTTAATGGTGGAAAACGTTTTCAGATGCCTTAGGGATGATGTTGGATGCACTTCCATTAAAGGGAAGCGATGGGAATGAAGGGATGGGGAATAAAACCCAGACAGGGATAGAGCAGGAGATGTGGGTGTATATGGCCTCGGCGGTGGGGGCGGGGTAAAAATCAATAAAAGTGACAGTCTTTATTTGTCTGCATGAAGTTATCAGTGGCTCCCGCTGTAAGACATTGTGCTCTTTCTAGCGTCTCATCCACAGCAGAGATCACAATCCATCACGGAGCTCGGTGGGCTTGCACGATGCTGCAGGAATAATAATTGAGTTCAGATTCACCTGCCTTTAATTAGGAGCCTCCTATCAGTCCGGCAAATGCAATGCTAATGCACAGAGGAGGCCTATGGAGGGTTATTTATGTTTAATGTCCTGTTGCTGTGCAAGTGTCTGCTGCTGGAAAAAGGAGGTAAAATTTGACGAATAAAATACCTTTTCCTGTTCGGGCAAGACTTCATGCTTGGAACATACCTTAAAAAGGTAAATAGTACGCTCCACTTAAGACTGCGATTCGGTCCTTTACACTGCTTACAGTCACCGATTTTAGCCTTCGAGGGACAAGTCTCAAAGAAAAAAAAAATGTCACACTTGTGAGAGCCAAGTCCAAGTCTAAAGTCTTTGACTCAAAGTCCAAGTCGAGTATTAAAGGCTTCCACATTTCCGGGCATACTTCAGGCTGCAGAGGACTCAAAGTGGACGTTGGCTAAACACATCCACACAAACGTCAATCGTTATGACAGAGTATCTGTTTTCTTCCAGCTACTTCCTGCATTATTTGAACTGAATCTTCCATAAGTTGTTAAGTGGCCAAGAAAAATGGACGTCTGTTGACTTAATTACAGGGTCTGCAATTAATTAATCACAATCACATTTTAAAACTGTATATATTTACAAAATAAGCAACACTTTCAATTCCAAAACCATGTTTGCTGATAAATCACTGAATAAATTGACATATTATAACAAAGACAATTATTTTTCTGTTATTTACATTATTCAACCTTCAGATTGGCACAAAGTGCTTTAGAAATGCGCACTGTGGATACCGACATCATCATTGCTGCTGCTGCAGCGTTGGAGCTAATGCATTGAGATGCTACTTTAGGTTTGGATAGCTTCCCTGAAAGGCTAACTCCTTTTAGCACAACTTGAACACAGCAGTAATCCTCTCCAGCGTCCCATCAGAAATGTTCTTTGAAGCGGCTTTGTCGTCTGTTACTGTCTGCGGATGTTCTTGTGCGTCGGATGTTTGGGTGTGCCAGAAACATGTGAACACAAAGGTTCTGGTCGGAAAAATAAGAGAGGAACATGTTTGACATTTGGCTGCCGTGCATTTTACTGAAATAGACAAAATAGAACAGGATGATGTCTCCCTCCCGTCATCCTCCGCTGCCACTTGGGAACACTAAAGCACACAGACGTAAAGCAGAGCCGTATGGAAATCGCACACATTTCTGTCGCCACAAAAGGAGTTCATGTCAGGATCTTCTCCATGCCGTTTCAGATGGAGAACACGTCGTCCGTCCATCCGATAACTGCTACCATCCCGACCCGCTTTCATTCCACTCCATTTCTCCGTTTCATTTCTCTTTCTCTCTGGTGCGACCACATGGCGGCGGGGTGGGGAGGGGAAGGGGCGCCGCAGATGAGGACCCGGCACAGTGAGGTGGAACCGCAGCACGCCAAGTGAACCCAAGGGTGCCCCCAAGCATCACCACCTGCGTCTCCTGACCCCCCCCATCCCCCGTCCCTCCCACTCCCCTCCAATCACCTCTTTTGACACCCCAAAGGGCCGCCGAGGGTGCCCATGGGCGCACGGAGTGTGTTCATTATACACGGTAAGAGGCTGTAAATTACCGGGCGACGTCTCTGCCAAGACCAGAACTGGCTTCGGTCCCCTCTCGCTTTCTTTCCCTCTCTGTCTGGCTGCGGCGCTATCAAATACAGCTGCGAACACAAAACAACCCCGCCACAGCAGACAGCAAATTGGCTCCGAGTGAAAAAAACCCCCAAAAAAACTAAACACACAGACACTTACACACAGACAGTGCACAACAACAGAATATTAATGAAGGCCTGATCTGTAAAGAGAGTGTCTGCCCTCTGTGTGTGCGTGAGAGAGCAGCTTAGGAAAGGGAAAAGCACAGCTGCCATGACTGCCCTTCTACGAGCCAGCATTGTGTTTATTCACAAGTGCTTGACTCTGTACTGTACGGTACACGTGCTATACAGACGAATACAAAGAGGCAGCACGGTTGTAACAGTATGTCCAGCGGAGGTGATGAAACTGCAGGTGGATGCAGAGAAATAACAGACTCGGTGAGGCAGAGGAGGCGAGATGGTGAGATTAAGAAGCTGGAATAAACACCATTAAATCTGTTTCTTCTTTTTTCTCCTCCTTCTCATCCCTAAATGGTGATCCAGTGTCAGAGCCGGTGGCTGCAAGACTGCTTTCACAAGATAAGGCTGCAGACAGGTAAAATGAAGCAGACGCAATGAACGTCCATGAAAGTGCTTTCTGCTGTCAGCCGATACGACTGAATACTGATTCGACTAACAGCCGAGCTGCATCTAAAAAGCTTCCGCCCCAAACAGGCGCTGCCACGCGCCGTCCATTAAAATTAGAGTTGAACAGCGAGATCTTGGGATTTACAGGGAATTCTTGTCTTAACTTAGGCCACTTTTCACGGGAAGCGCCAACGGGAAGGAGCGAGTTGTTTGATGCTTTTGTGTGCGAAAAAGCTGCCTGAAACAAAGAACCGCATGAAAACATCATCCACAGCACAACTGACAGGCTTCAATACAGAAGTCGGAGAATTGTTGTGACCTTTAGGGTCTGGATTGAGTCCAGAAAACAAACTGGAGATGAAAGCTGGAGAATAATTTCAATTTAATCTGGTTTATTAGCAATAACTGAAACGCCTGAACTACAGAATATACTTCATTATTGCTAAATTTTGATGGCTTTTCTTCATACAGTAACACACTGGGATTTTATTTGTGGAACGTAACTCCAAATTCTTTGCAAAAATGTGAATACAGCATGCATAGAAATATTGGATAGGAAATATGGCTTGTGAAGCTGAAATCCACAAAGCTACTTGTCGCGTTACTGGAAGCCAATCCAGGTGCGCCGTTCATTTGACTCCTGATTGGCTGAACCCCCAAGTGTGGAGATAAGGAAGACTGTAGATGTTCGTTTCTGTGATAATGCTATGATGGTTTCCACATTAATGGATTAATTAATGGATATCAGGGTATATTTGGCGTTTGAGCTTTTAAAATAGGCTTTTAAAACAAAATGCTATCTGATTTTATTTGGAGTTTAGATAAAGCTTAGAGACATACAAGCACATACAGACAAAGTAGAATATCATTGAAAAGTAAAAAAAAAGACATTCATTTTGTACATTAATTGCACTCAGAGTGAAATATTTGGTGTTTATCTTTCTTAATTTTGTCAACTATGGCTTCCACTTACACACTGCAAAATCATGAAGACCAATAATATTAACAAGATTTCTAAAAACAGGATCAAACACTGTTGACCTAACACCTGGCCAGCTGATGAGGCGCACAAGGTCATTGCTGCAGAAAATTTACCCAGTGTCTTGTCCAAGAACTTTACTGGAAAGCTTAGTGGAAGAAAAACATGTGGTGGAAAAAGAGCCATGTCATTAGCTGGTGTTGGTCCACTGTGTTTTATAGAGTCCAAAGTCAACTGTGACTAATTGGCCATCAAACTCAGTCCATATAGAATCTGTTGGTTTATTTATTTATTTGTTTATCCACCTGTTATTATTCCTGAGAAGTTGAATTTTAGGTTTTCAATATCTGTAATCCTCAAAATGAACCAAAACATTTCAACTTTAACAATTTCAGCAGAATTTGTCACTGACTGAATTGAATTACTGGAACATTTTTTGATATTTACCAAGATGCATCTATCTGTATGATTGGCTGCTTTAACTGGGAGAATTTTAATTTCTCTTTCATCTCCAAATACTCTCTGAAGGCAGACAGAAAAATGAGAATCAACAAAAAAAAAAAAAAATGAAGTGATAGTAGATAGTAAAGCCACAGTCTTTATTTTTCTCTGACAAGTCTTTAAAGATTTAAATATCCCCAATCTCATAAGACAGTATTTAGCAGAATCTCTAGCAGCTATAGAGCTGATCTTCTAATGCGAACCTGATGTTTTAATCAGGACTTTTGCAGCGTTACGCATTGAATGGTAATAACATCAAAGGGTGACACCAGAGGAACACCAGCCCTCTAGTTTTATTTAAAGGTTAAATTAGGACCCATTTCTGGCACACACGACGGCTGCGTCAGTTGCTGACTTCATAATCCCCCGACAAAAGCCTCTGCATCATATTTAAACGGCCGCGCTCACGGCTGGCTCATTGTGATTTAGCACACGCCCACAGTGGGGACCAGGTTCAAAGTGGCAAAAGGCTGCAGAGTCGCATCTGCAGCTCCGCCGCCGAGCTGAGGTGACATTTGCGTCGCCGGGGTGGGCAGGTGGATCAGAGACGCCGCATGTGTCCTCTCCGGCGTCTGGTGGAGAGAACAGATGTGTGCATCGCTACTGTAACCCCCCCCACCACCCCTCCCCACAACCCTCCCGTGAAGCCCCTCAGCTCCCACCACCATCACACACTAATGGTGTACTCGCCTGACTTGTAAATAGGGCCGACTGCTCTCATCTCGCTGCCTTTCGTTTCAAATATTTATCCGCGAGCCGGTGAGCTAAATCGGCTCTGACAGTGAGACTATTATTTAAGGTCGCAGACAGGCGGTTGGGTGAGAGACGGAGAAAAAGAGGGAAGAAAAAAAGGCCTCTTTCCTCGCTGCTGAAATGGGATTCATTTCCATGTGTTCATATTCTGTCATGGCCGCGTTTCCCCCCCTCCTCCTCCTCCTCTGCTCTGAATAGCCGCATCTGTCAGGCTACCTCTGCTCCAGCGAAAAAATGTATTAGAATCCTGGTCTTGTCCTTGAGAGCCGACACTGAGTGAATTATAGTGGACTGATGGAAAGGGAGGGAAAAAAAAAGAAAAAAGAAAACAAAAAAACCCAAAACAAAACAGCCGCTGTAAATAATCTTCCCCCGAGTGCTGCAGAATGCATCCACGTTGACCTGAATTCATGCTGTTTATTCAGCGGAGCTAAATGTCCTAAAATAAAAACGCGCCTTTGTACTTTGTTTTGTACTGTAGACTGTATTCGAACATGAGAATCCTTGTAGTACTCACAGGAAAAGCTGAATCCAATTTAATTTTAAGCTGTCAGGTATTCTGTTACCCAGAAATCAAACAGGTGGGAGAAAAAAAAGTGGGTCATTTCATGGAGGAGCTCCAGGGCAGGGCCATTAAACAATATCAACTCAAACGTTGTGTTAAAAACTTTAATTTTGTAGAATAACCTCTAGTGGGTAACTGATTAGACAACAAACGTGATGTACTACTATATTTAGTGGTTAATGTGTTGTTTGATGCCAGTGAGCGACACTGTGCTGTACCATTATCACATAATGGTACAGTACAGTGTATTGGGCCCAGTAATGGTGTGGAACGTTCCGGTTGTATGTTTATGTTCATGTATCCAAGAAATAGTCTGTTTATATTGTCCCACAAATTTAGAAATAAAACCATTTTTGTTCGTATTACAGAAGAAGGCGTACATTTCAAATGCACCTACAGCTTTTGAGACCATATGCAATGTGTAATTTTAAAATAAAAGAAATTATGCTAATTAATCAAGTAGGTATCAAAATCAGATCTTTACTCATCCGTTTCTCAATACTGGAGAAATAAGATTAATTTGGATAAAAGATGAAAAGTATGTTGCAATGCCTGCAGTACATTTTCACTGCAGTTGCTGCATTGGAAAGGTGTTATTCACCCGCTAATGGTGCCTACTCTTTGGCACATGCCAGTTGCATGTCTCAGACTTAGAAGATCTGACGCTCATCCATTCCAGTGGACGCCGAAGGTCAAGACTTGAAGACACAGAAGCACAAAATCCACAAACGGCAAAGTTGAGCAAAGTTTTTGCAAGTTTAATGTTGGAGTCTTTTTGTTTTTTGTTGCAAAACCACAACTTTTCTTCCCATCGCTGCTCACAGGGCACTGCACGTCTACTCTGGAGGCCTGGAGTGTGCCTGGATGGAAACTGTAATGAAGTCCCTCCCTCACTATCCTGTTGTATTAATTATAAACTTATCTCTATAATTTAGAAATGTCAGTCAAAAGGGGAAGAAACTCATTTTCCTTAGCGAACATAGAGCACAAAATATAAGCCAAAAACAATAAATCCAGCATTTGACAGCTTATTTTCCCCCATATACCTTGAATTAATTAGAAAAGATGATGGACTTGTTGAAGTGTTTTACTATTTCACATTGTTAATGGATATGAAGTCAAATTAGGCTTTAGAAATTTCAGCCACGTAAGTTTGAATTCTGGATATTTACTAAAAGGTTACATTAAAAAGGTATAGTAAAACATTCAAAGCATGTTGCATAGCAACAGCAGAGTTTAGGGTAAACAGTAGCAGAACAGAGGAACTTGAGTCAAAACGAAGCAAGATAATGAGACATGAAGTGCAGCAGTGAAGACGGACGCCGAGTGCTTCCACTGACCTGTGTGTGAGCGGAGGTGGCGTTTGAGTGCAGTATGGCTGGGGAAAGTACGGTTGCATTCGCTGCAAATGTAGCTGCGAACGCCGGCGTGCACTTCCATGTGCTGCTGCAGTGCTGTCTGGGTCTGGAAACGCTTCCCACAAAGAAGGCAAAAGATTGCCATGTCCGAGCCTGCAAAGAGAAAAAAAAACAGAAACAGAGAGGTCACAGGTTAATCGGAGGTGGAAACTGGACGACATTATTCCAATATCTTTTTCAATGGCCTGTTGCACGTCTGTCTGCCAATGTGTCACTAGATTAATGTGACAAATAGAGGAAAGGTGGTCAGAATTACAACAAGTTCCGTCTGACTAGAGCGAAGAAAAAAAAAAGGCTGATGCAAAACATCAGTTATATTTGTCCAACAGGACTTTGTTCCAATTGTTTTACTCATTAGGGGCAAGTCAGTGGTTCCTTAATTGTGCAAAAGTCCCAAAATACATTCATATCCTCCACACAGCACAGCAAGAAATTTATGACAGTAAAAATAGTCTACAAAACATGCATGAACTGGAAAACAACAAGGGAGCAGAGAGCATTGTCTGCAGCTACCTCTCAGATCTGCTAACATTAGCATGTAAATGCTAATACAAATAGTTTCCGTTAAGCAAATATATTTTTGTAATTCCATTTTCTGCAATTTTGTGTCCAGTGGAAATGCAGTTAGTGTAAAATGTATTTTGCTCCCCTCGTAGCATTAGATTTCACTTTCTTTATCCTCCACTAACACACGCTGAAGTTACTTTCTTCAGATGATGCTCTGAAACTCCTCTGCACCTTTCCTCCCATCATCATCCTCCTGCAACATCTCCCCCATCATTCTTTAGCACGCCACAACGGTGACTGATCAGGTGTGCAGGCTGTCGTGGACCCTCTTCCTCCTCTTCCTCCCCTTCCTCCTCCTCCTCCTCCTTCTCCAGTGGTTATGAACATGAGGCGGGCTGCTCTTCATAGATTTTTAAATTAGTGTCAGCTTTGCCCCAAAGATGTGTTATTGACTGATGAAATAGAAACTGAGCTCCAAACACTCGGTCCTTCCCCAGAGTTTTCCCCAGCCTGGTAATTGAAAAAAGTGTGAAGGGAGTGTGTGTTCGAAGCGGCCGTGCAACCCTGTGGTGTGTGTTTGCATTTTTTTTGTTGTTGTTGTTTAGCTGTTTGTGCGCTTGCAACTGTGTGCTCTTTATCTCTGCTGGAGAAAAATGCACCACGCTCGCCGGAGTCGAGATTCGATTGAAGTATTGCATAGGAGATCTTTATCGGTCTGCGCAGCCACCCTGAAGCATTAGAAATGTGTACATCTTTAATCTCTATAAATACAGTATGCAGCACGTAAGCCCGCCGGGGAACAGTTAGTAAAATATAACATGTCACACGTGTGTGTCTGTGTTTCCTGTCGCGTCATTCACTGTATCAACAACTTGTGTGATTTGTTTGCAAATGTTCACTCCTTCATTAACTATATGGAGAGGGAACATGTGTTATAAGGACACCCATGTGTTGTTCTTCATTTATGGTGCTGTAGTAATTCATTGCAATATTATATGTAGCATAAACAAACACCTGCACCAGTATTCACACCTACATCGGAGGTGATGAACAGTTTGATTTTTGCTGCTTTCAGCTGAAAACTCTGCTGTAATTGACTATAAATCTTTGTTGCAACAGCCACAGAATGAAACTGTGTCACAACCAAAAATCCCGAGTTTACTAATGAGAAAATAGTTGATATAATCTGTTATATATGGTTGAGGTCTGATTAAACACATATTTGCATATTTTATTATTATGAAATTGATCTGGTCTTTGCTTGGAGTACAACAGTACATCAATCCACATCAATCCACACAACATTGAACTGCATTTGCACTTTAATAAATAAGTCAAGTGGTGCTAATCTTGGTTAAATTCTGTGAAAATGTTTTGTTTGAGACATTAAAAGAGGTGGAAGCTTAAATCCTGCCTCAATGTTTAAAAAGAGAATTAAAAGTCTGTTTAAAAATGTATATTAATTTATAGAAGCTGAATACATATTCTGTTTGTTTCTTCATGACTGAAAGTTTATCAAGGGCACTTTTAAGTTACTAGGTTAGCAACTTACTATTGTAACCGATGAATTTAAAATTTTAGGGCAACAATAATAATCTGACATTTTTGGAGATGAGTTGCTTCACAGTTCAAACATCTGGGAAATTATGCTTTTTGTGCTTAATGGATCTGAGTACATGTTAACATGCTAACACTTATGTTTACACGCTGGCATGTTTAGATGGTTCTGGATATTTTTGTCAAGCATTTTTAATGAATCGTGAAGTAACAATAATTTGCTGTTTATGTTAGCACTAGCACACTAGGATGTGAAAGTTATCGGCCCTGAACTGCTAGTGCTTAAGTGTAGTGCTGGCTTCAGCATGTCGATGTTAGCAGATCTGAGCAGTTAGCTTTACTGGTAACATGCTAATGTTAGCAGAACTGAGCAGTTAGCTTTACTGGTAACATGCTAATGTTAGCAGAACTGAGCAGTTAGCTTTACTGGTAACATGCTAATGTTAGCAGAACTGAGCAGTTAGCTTTACTGGTAACATGCCGATGTTAGCAGATCTGAGCAGTTAGCATTACTGGTAACATGCCGATGTTAGCAGAACTGAGCAGTTAGCTTTACTGGTAACATGCCGATGTTAGCAGATCTGAGCAGTTAGCTTTACTGGTAACATGCTAAAGTTAGCCGATCTGAGCACTTAGCATTACTGGTAACATGTTAATGTTAGCAGATCTGAGCACTTAGCATTACTGGTAACATGCTAATGTTAGCAGATCTGAGCACTTAGCATTACTGGTAACATGCTAATGTTAGCACATCTGAGGAGTTAGCTTTACTGGTAACATGCCGATGTTAGCAGATCTGAGCAGTTAGCTTTACTGGTAACATGCTAAAGTTAGCCGATCTGAGCACTTAGCATTACTGGTAACATGTTAATGTTAGCAGATCTGAGCACTTAGCATTACTGGTAACATGCTAATGTTAGCAGATCTGAGCACTTAGCATTACTGGTAACATGCTAATGTTAGCACATCTGAGGAGTTAGCTTTACTGGTTACATGCTAATGTTAGCAGATCTGTAGTAATAATTTGAGAACTGACATACTAATGTTAGAACTGACATCAATTTTTTTGATAAAAAGTTCTTGCATTACGTTGAAATGATTTTTCTGGCCGCATTGAAATGAATTTATTTTGTAAACCTGCAATAGAAACACTTCTTACACTTCACATGATTTGTGATCAGCAACTGGATTTTGCTATAGGCAGACAGGACAAAGACGACGATAGGAAGTAGTTCATAACAGCGTGGTTTTTAATGAGAAATCTACAGAACAAACTTATTCACTTGTAATTTTAATTGCATTTATTATTTAAAGGAAACAGCTCAATTGCAAAATTGTTTTTTCGACATTAGCCAAACATTGACAAAGCTTTGCACAGATTTGTAATGGAAATGCAGCTATTTATGACCGCTACCACCTGCTGTGTTTCCTTAGATTAAAAAACTTTTTAACTAATAATAAACTGAACTTGACTGCATTATCCGACAGGATCAATTGGAATGGACGGACTTTTCTTGGTATCTGTACATTTTGTAACGTTGATGGCGTGTTGTGAATTGGTGCTAAATAAATTAACTTCATTGGTAGTTGGTAGTGGTGCAAAGAAGTCTTTGATATCAACCATCACACACATTGATATGACTTTATAATTGCTTCCAGACTATTTCTTAGGTTTATTTCTTTTTAGATTAAGGCTTTTAGCATACTTCATGTTGTCAGAAAGGTTATATTTAAATCAATTCTTGATTCTACAGGTTAGGGTAGTAAAACATGAGCGTCACAAAAACAGAAAAAACTGTTTTCTGTAACTCCTTGAAAACAATTTTACAAACACTGACATTACTGCTAATAATAAGGAATTTTAATAAGTTAATTGAAAGTGTGCTTCTACAAAAAGAAGAAAAATGTAAAGTTGATTATATTTTCATGGGTTTAAATTAGACTTCTCACCTACCTGTAGGTAAAATAGTTTGACTTGGAATACATAAATAATGCTTGTGTTCCAGATCATTTTGGAGAAAAATCATTTATGACTGAGAAAAAAAAGAAAAAGTTTATTATGGTTGTGGAAGTGGTCCAGAGTCAAAAAAAGAGGGAGAGAAGTAGATGTTAGAGGGGTGGGGGGTGAATTTGGTCTCACAAAGACTTTGGCCAAATATGGGGAATTAGAGGAGAAAAGGTTTCTGGAATGTAAAAGGTCAACACACCTCTGACCTTTGGGCTTTAGCAGGGCGGATATATGAAACCCAGATGCAAACACGCCCTGACATCCTCACAGAAAAACAAAGCTTGGAAACAAAAAGTGGAAGCAAGAGACAACAAAAAAGGGCCACTTTGAAGTCAGGGCAGCTACAGTGGCTGCTGGGACACATTAGGTTGATTGGAGAACAATATGTGTATCAGATTTAAAAGCAGCCAGTCACTTCTGTTAGAAAAGTTAGACACGCAAAAGCATGGAACGACGGTGGGAAAAATAGTTGCATAAATCCAAAAACTCATCAACATTTATATGCATCACTTAAGTCATGGTGAAAGCAAAGACAAATGTACCAAAGCGTGTAAGACGTCGTTCAAAAACAAAGCTGAAATGAAAAAAAGTATGCAAAAGAAAAAAAAAACCTCATACATGCTTTCAAGGTATTTTGTGGTATTCTGTCTGTATAGCAACATGACTGAATAAACTTCATTAATTGATTGTCGTCAGTTACTTCAGTTTGCTGCTCTGGAGCATACAGACAACATCAGACCAACTTCAGCAATGACCTTAGAGTTATTAAGCATTGACCTAGCGAGGGTTATATGACTATTTTCAAAACACTTTACAGAAAGATTCACTAATGAAAAACATTTAAGACAGCTGACCATCTTCCCAGGAGCAAAAATGGACCTCAAGGCCAGAGCAAGCAATGCTCAGAGAAATACGAGACCTCTCCATCTTAAACCACAAGACCTCTCGACTTCTCTGTCCTTTGGACAGATGAGACCAAAGTAGAGATGTTGTTTAGTTCCATATTGTACAGCTCCATGCTTGAAAAACCCAAACAGTGCACCAGGCAGAGTGGTGAGTGGATTTTGACTTGTGCAGTTTTGCAGACAATATCAGAGTCATCAACTCAGCAATGAACTCGGCTGTAAGCCAAAGTATTATGGAGTCACATGTGATGGCAACTGTTCATCATCTGAATAATAATTATTGTCAGTGTCACACCAAACCTAACTTTGATCATGGTGTTATTATTTGCCGTTGGACTTGACTCAAATTCTGAATTGAGTTATTTGCAGGGTCTTTAATCAAGTTTTTCAATTTAATAAATAAATAAATAAAAACATGCATAGAAAAAAATACATATTTTCATTTCAAACCACTTTTTGTTGTGAAATTAGTGAATATATATATATATATATATATATATATATATATATATATATATAAGCTCAACAAAGACATTTGTTGTTTTTAATGTGTCATTCAGGTTCTTCAACCATCAGATTGATGCTATTCTACCTTTAATCTTTCCAGTGTCTCAGGAAGCCCTGATCATCTACGGCTCCTCTGTAGAAATGTAAACTGCGGACGCTGACATTAGCGATGCAGACGTCTGTGCTGCTGCTACATGTTTAGCATTGAGTTGCTATTTTACGCTAGAAAAGCTTCGCCGATGGGCTAACTCCTGGTAGCACAACTTGAACACAACATTGGCCTTTTCCAGCGTCCAATCAGATCACTTTTTGAAGCAGGAATAAACCGCCGATTGGCAGGAGAAGCTCCTTTGTCGTCCGTCTTTGTTTTCAGATATCATCCGTGCCTCAAATTTATGGGCGTATGAAATGCATGAATACAAGGGATCTGACCGGAACCGCCGTGTGTAAATAAAAAAAGTGACAATTCTAATGAGTTGCAATCTATGTAATTACTTAGTAGAAATAAATGTACATCTTTAAAGAGCTGGCTATTTATTATTTCCAAGACATTACACTCACCAGTGTTTTTAGAGTAAAGGGAAAATGTGCCTCCAGAGCTCAGTTTCCTCCACTTAAAAGAACTTTAGCAATAAAGCAAAAAGAAATTAGAAGCAATCTCTTAATTGAGGTAAATTTCTAAATGTAAAAAAAAGCAAATTAGCAACTAAATAAAGATAAGCTAAAGAACATTCAGATGTAATTTGAGAACAAATTTGTCACAAACAAGTTTGTCCCTAACAAAAGCAAGAACTGCAGGTTGTTTCACTTCACCTGTGGTCAGTTTGAAGGAAATCTGTTTGCTACTTTGGACTTCTTGCCTGCAAAGAGTAGTTTGTGGCAAGGTGCTAACTTCGATTACCTTTAGAGAAAAATTAAGTGGTACAAAGTATACAGTCAGCGCGGGGAATAATTGTGTGTCTCAGGAAAGTGAGTTAAGGTGTTGTCAGAGGCTGATAGATAAAGAGAGTGGACGAGAGATAAAAAGAAAGGAAGAGAAGGTGGGAGAAAACTAGTTGAACCGGGAGGTCCATTACAGTGTAAAATTGAGTCAGCCGAAAGTGACACCTGAAAGGAGGAGCTGGGATGGCGGCGGTGGGGTTCTTAAGTCTCATTCCTGTTTGGCTGTTTGGGAATAATTTATCTTCTCTAACCAGCCTCTCTCTTTACTTCTCATGCCATCTATTTATAAAGGCGCGGTGCGGTCGGGTGCAGTTTGTGTGTGGATCGTAATGGCTCTGAAGTGGCAGCGCTGCTGTTATTTAAACGGGGGGATGGACAGAGGCAGGTAATGGAGAGGAATACTCCCTGAAGGGAGGTGACAGTGGCCGGATGGGCGAGGAGCAGAGAAATGGCCCAAGGCGTCGAGGCCGGTCACTGAGCCGAGTTCGATGTGGAGGAAGGTAAACACACACCGGCCCGTCTGATCCGACCCCCCGCCGACACCGAGAAGCTTCTTCTAATTCGGCTTGGACGGGTGGGGAGAATTTGGGTTTACAATGACGCCAGTCAGCAGTCTGTGCACAAAAACAAACTGAAAATATGAACAAAAAAAACTTTTTTGGAAGAATGTCAGTTTTTAATAATGTTGAAGTTATAGAACTACAGATCTACAGGAACTACAGATCCTCGTAGTTTAGTGTTTGCTGGAGTTGGAGTGAGAAAACTTATTTAGATGTATTCAGAATACTGTAGTAAAGACTTAGTAATTATTTTTTTTACATATTTAGAACATTCACTGTGAAAACAGTAATAAAAAAAAGAAATAAGGAGCAACTCCCATAAATTTCTCTAAAGGGGCCAAAAATAAATGATTTATTTATAAAAGTCATTTATTTGCACTTTTGCATTTCTAATATTGTATAAAACAGCCTAAGTGGTTAAGTGAAAAATTTACAGAATGGGCTAATTTAAAATAAATAAAATAATCTTAAGTAACTTTGGTCACTCTATTAAAAATCAAATTGATACTGGAGATGCACCAATCTGATGTTATCTGCATCAGTCCCAATAGTGGAAATATTTTTTAGATCAAGGATCGGTGACAATGTGCTCGATCCATGAGGGCAGATCTACTCAGTCTAATTCTATGCTTTGTGCTCAGTGATATAATGCTTTATTATCTATTTTACATTATGGTTAGAATCCCTAATTGCTTTTTATGAACAATTTGACTGAAGGTTTGCTACAGTTTATTGTTAAGTTTGACCGAAGTAGTCAACCTATTGTTTTGGTCAGTTTCAGTTTCTTTGTTATTTATTTTCCATTGGCGGTTCCACTGCTAACTACACTGATTGAATCAAATTAAAGGTGTTTTTACATGTTTGACCAGGCTTGTGAAGCTGCAGAGTTGGTGCAGAGTTATTGTATACATTTGTACTTCAGAACATTTATTTCTGTTTATAAAAAGAAGCATTTTAAATGAATTCAGCTCTGTTCTTCTGTTTCAGGTGAAACTAAATCTCGTATCTATAATCGGTATCGGAAGTGAAAAAGTGGATCAGTGGATCCCTCGCTGATATCAGCTGATTAATATTACAGCTATCTTCTAATTACCAATTTCCACTCTTTTTTCCTTCATTGGCTGCATTTTAAAGCAGCAAAATTTCACTTTCAATAAAGCAAGTTAAAACGAATACAAGCCTCCTTTTAGCCAGCTTACCAGCAGTGTGCAAGCACGATCGTACTCCCGCCCAAACGCTGAAATGATTTCTGATCCGGTTAGTAAGGAAGCTTTAACACATTTTCAGAGACCTAAAAGTGACAGCTACACTCCGACACTCCTTATTCACAGAAGAAGCTCCCCAGCGGTCACTGCCGTCATAACGAAGTGTAATAATAACACAAGCGCAGCTGAAACATTGGGACTCCCTGAAATCCATCTCCAGTCCACATGGTCCAGGGAGTGCCGCAGCCGAGACGCTTTAATGTGTGCCGACGGTGTCCTGCAATGCAGCGTGCCGAACAGAGAACCTGCCAGATTTAATGAGGCAGCGAGCAGCGGGACGTCCGCACAAGGTGTTCAATCACAGGCCATTACCAGCAGACCTCAACCTCTGTTACTGCTTGCTCCTGTCAATAGCAATCTATGCTAAGGTATAGTTTATCTATGCGGAGTACGGAATAGTGACTAAACGTAGGCATCTGTATCCTCGCACGCCTGCATTCATTCGGTGGCGTGCGAGACAGAAGCACGATGCCAAAGCTGCCTTCAAGCGCCGCTCATAAACTCCGACTTACAAGCTTCAGCTCATCTAAACGTCATCCATGTTGTGCCCGAGTGCTCGGAGCTCACCTGCTAACGGGAAAAACAACAACAATTAATCTCTTTAACTTGAGGGTTCTGCAAAAAAACCCAAAAACTTCCAAAGTAGAGCTCCATATAAGAAGTTCTGCAGAAAAGAAGTTCATCCCAGAACTGCAAAATGCAAGAGGCACGATCAAAGTATGCAAACAGACGCTCCCCTTTGAGTTGTTTTAACGCGGTGAAGAGGAACAAATACGTAGATCCGGCAGTTGTGAACGCCAAGCAAGAAATATGAGCAATGTTTACTAAACCTTAGTCTGTAGAACGCTTCCTTAGGACACCGGTCACATAAAATGTGTGATTTGTGTCACTGAAATTGAACACATTGACTGTATTTAACATCATTATTTGGAATTTATCATCAATGATAAATCAAAACTCCCATCATGATAAAAAATTTATCACAATAAACTATAAATGATATATAAATGATGATAAATTCCCACTCCTACATACCACATGTTTTTTTTTTAGATTTTGACAAAGTCTAAAAAGTGTGGCAGATGTCATAAGATCTAAATAAAACATACTCAAGTAGGTGGATGCTACGTGAAAACGTGCAGACGTTTCAGGCCATCGTAAAACTATATGGAAACAGGGTCTTCTTTCCATGAAGACAGAAGTCAGTAATTATTTTCTTTTGCCTTCCTAACTGTCTTCACTTTGCACCAGCCTGGGAATCTACGTCCTCTGCACTCAGCCACAACAACCTTCACTCCCCGTTTTGGCACGGCACTGCTTTCTGTCGCCGCCTAACTGCCAGTTGCCACAAACACCAGTCACAATAACCCGCCTCCCCCGTGTCGGCACTTCCAGGTGTGAGAAACGAGAAAAGGCGAAGTTCCTGCCGCTCTGCAGCTCCTGTCAAGTGTTTGTTTGTTACTCTAATCGGCAACGAGGCTTCATCGCACATCAGGTCACAGCTTCTCTGAAAAGGTCGCCTCAACCAGAAACTCTGTGAAGCGTCGGCGGGGGACACGCGTCGTCCTGTGAAAAAAAAAAAAACGCTTTCGGATGATCACCATCGAAAAAGTCTCTGATGAAATATTCAGACATATCCATCTAGGCAGTTTTACAATTAACAACATCCTCCTGCTTATAGTTTTGGACAAGAAAAGTGTATTTAACAACAGCAGTTAAAGCACTGGAGTACAAACATTTTGCCACAAAGGCCATTTTTATTCAATCAATAAAAAAACTGTTTCACTTTCTCAACAACAAACTACACATGCAACCACTTAAGAAATAGTCATTCTTGGTTAAGGATAAAATGGTTAAGGTTAAATGTCTGAAAATTATTGCAGAACTAAACTGTGTTCTGTAGGATTGTCTTATTTAAAGAAACGCAGAGTTTACGTAAATGTTGTTGGGTATTAGTGGTCTTGTTTACTATTCAAATGATAAAGAAAGCAAAAAACTTTGTTATTAAAAGATTAATACTTTTGCTCCTAAAGTTTTTCACTGTACTATTTCAGTAAAAGTCTAAAAAAACCCCTCCTCCTTTCCTACTTAAATTCCATTTGGGGGACCACAAATGGCCCCCGGTCCACACTTTGAGCACCCCTGGTTTAAAGGATGCAGATTGAAAGGAAGAAAGGGAAGAACGTAGGACACAAGTAAGAAAGGACAGGAGGGAGGAAACGAGCAAAAACAAGAGAAAAAGAATTAAGACCCCCCCAAAAAACATAAAGCAAACAACTGGGTCACTGTTCCAAACCGCAGGACAAAATATTCTAATTTTCCATTTCATCTAGACCTGGAGAAACCCGACATCAGATTCCAGGTCATTCCCTAAGAGATATTTCCTGTCTGAATAAATGTATTCAAATTAAAGTGATATCCTCCCTTTGCAATAAAGGATGAAACTACTTCGACCGTTTTTAGTAATAAATGTGGAAGCCGCTGCACATCCGATTGTCAGCATGAGAAAACAAAATGAAATGCCGTTTTTTTCCCCCCATCCTCAAATCAAACTCTCAGAGATTTCCCTAAGGCATCAGAATCCACCGTTTCAGACCTCTGTGTGAATAGTTAGAGAAAAATCTCCACACAGCAACTGAATGTTCTCGGCTGATAAACGAAAACTGCCAAAACAGATGCAGAACGGGGAGGGAAGTGGCTCGCATAACACGTGTTGCATCAAAATTACATCACGCTGCTGCACAAGCCTAGCAAATGACTTCCTGTTTGTCATATTCAAACCTTTATCGGTAACAGTTTGGAAATAAAACCATCTTGGTATCAAAAGAAGGGAACAAGTCGGGATATCTTTGAAGATTTTCGCTGGGATTGACGTCCCTTTTGCATCCAGTTTCCGTAGATTTCCTCAGGAACAGCGAGTAATTTGAGAAATTGAGAGTGGAACATATTAAAGAAGTTTTCAAACAAGACCAAAGTGTTTATTCTGTTTTAAGGCAGAACGTGCATCTGCTGGTTGTGTTGATCCTGTTATCCAGCTCTGCACAGAAACAGAAACACAGAGCGGCACCTTCAGAAACGCAGGGCTCTGGCTATTACAGATGGTAGGAGAAAGAGAAGAAGTTTGAATGTTTGCGCTACTTCTAATTCACTTAAAACACCCCCACAGAAGTATTTATTGAACAGAGCGGAGGACGGAGGAATGAAATTGAGCCTGAGAGAGATCTGAATCCGGGGGAAAAGCTGCTGGGTTTTATGTTCTACTCTAAAGGCATGTAAAATCTAAAAACCACAACATTATAGGTAAATGCTTTAAACAATACTTTTAAAAAAAAAAATCAGTCAATTTGATTTTATTTAGGGATAACTTTTCATACAAAGTATCACAAAGTGGTTTTATAGAAGGTAAAACAAGAAGCGATCACCGTCAACAACAAACAGTTCTAAACTACTTCAATAAAAAGTGTTACTAGAAAACTAGAATAAAATCTAAAAGTGAGGAAATGCACAATCAAAAGCATTTCAAATGCAGCTAGAAAACAGTTACATGTATGAAACAATTAGAATCACCTATGTAAGCTGAAAACGGTGCTGAAAAGTAAAAAGTATAAAACATTAAAAGCATTAAGATCAAGTTGTATATGTAACAGAGCAAACTAATGATAAACCAGCAATAAACTTAATTAAAACAAATTGTGAGGATATCCAACTCAAGACGCTATTATATTCTAACAGCAGTGGGAATAATTGTCACTTTTTTTGTTTTGAGTAAAAGTAAACAGATTATGTTTTACCATTTTGTTTTAACATTTTTTGTTGATAAGTTTGCTTCACTCTTTTGTGGCGAGTTCCAACCGTTGGAAAGCAGGTTTTGATTGCTGTGATGTTAACCCAAATGTCTGTTTGCAAAGCCTTTTTAAAAATAAAAAATAAAAAAAACTCCCAGCAAAGCAGCACGATATATGATTAATCAAACGCCAATATAGATCAGATTATAGAGAAAATATCCGGCCGCATCTTTCAGGCAGAAATGAAACAAATCAAAGGGAAATAAATCCGTCCGAGCAGAAAATTCAGCGACCTGTTTTGTTTGTCTTTCTTTTTGTTGATGTTATTTTTTTTATTTTTTTTCCTCCTCCTCGTTTCGCCGGGCAGCGATAATTCACGTCGGGCCCGCAGCGGCGCTGACACTGTAAGATGAACGGCTCCCGGCTAGATTAATGCCACCAGATGCCAGGCGAGATGCCATATTAATTACCCAGAGATAATGTCAGCACAACCATATGGCAGCTCAACCGGCCATTTAGTTTGACAGGGAGAGGTCTTTATAGCCGCGCAGATTTGCTCATCTGCACGCCGCCATGTTCCCTGCCTACTGTAAAGTGCCACTTCCTGCTCTTTACGACTATTTGCACATCGCCATACGAGCTGTGGCGTCCGCTCGGGGTCTGCGGAAGGTTACGGAGGACAGAAAATGTGTCGGACAGGAGAAAACAGAGGATGCCTTTCAGGTCTCGTTATTGTTATTAAAAGAAAGAATAGTTCACCCTAATTCATCCTATTAGCTCTGGTGCTGAACTGAAACACGGCGTCGACCTTCCTTGTGTGGATCGTTTGATGGTAAACTCTCTGATGCTCGGCTTTGAATCTTCGCCAAGACAGAGAAAGAAAATATGTTTCGTCCGACTTAAAATACTTAATATCTCAGCTGAGCTGGGTCTAAAAGTCCAACAGGAAGAAAAGCTAATCAAAAATGCTGGGATTTATCCATCCCGTTTTGTTCTTCTCATCACACATAAAACTTTCAGAAACGAATGTTTGATATTAGTCGAAAATACAAGAAGCAGAATTTTAGGCGATGAGTTCATTTATAGTACCAACTATTTAATTGGGTCACATTGGAGGTTTTTTTTTTTTTTTTTTTTAGCGTGATCGCCCTGTTTAAGGTAGTGCCACAACATTTCAATCAGATTTAAGCACAGACTTTGACTATGCCATTCAAAAACGGGATATTCTCCTTCAGGACTTTCTGGTAGAGAGCAGAATTGATGGTTTAATGAATTACACTGAGCCGTCCAGGTTCTGTAGAAGCAAACAGGTCCAGATCGCCACGCTAACACCGTCATGTTTTCCTGGCAGAATTAGATTTTTCTCTGGAGCGTTTTGCTACTTTTATGCCAATATAACATGTTATAAAATGTTCCACTGAACTTTTGCCCAGTTTCTGTTTTTGAATTATGACCTCTCTGGAGGCAGTGAGGCCTGCGGAGCTTCAGATCTGGTCTGGATTCTTTTTTGACCTCCTGGACTAATTTTGGTGTTTTAACCTCCACAGTTCCTTTCTTTCTTTTTTTTTTTTTTGGAAAGTTTTCGGGAATCTCAAAACTTTATAGACGACTTTATAACCCAGATGTCAGATGTTGTAAGACAGGCCCTGCTTTAATGGGTCTCACCCATAGTTCTGCCAATAAATGAAATTAGACAGGTTCTCTGAGTCGATTCATAATTTAATTTAACATTCATCCAGGTTGATTTACTGGTACATTTTACCCTTAAATAAAATTATCATTTAAAAACATAGATTTTTATTTAATCAAATCATCTTTTTTCGATGTGAAGATCCTCTTAAAACCTTGTAACAAAAAAGCATGAAATATGTCAGGTGGCAAATACTCTTTGTTTTGCTATTTGGCCTTTATTTAATACAGGTCTCATTTACAAGAGAGACCTGTTTGATAAAACAAAAGTTAGTTTACAAAAAAACCAGCAAAACAAGCAATTAGGAAATTTGACCCAAATAATGAAGCTAATAAAGTGTGAGCTAGAGCGAGGTTCATAGAAAGATTTCTTCTTTTCTCTTAAAAGTAATTTGAATTGTCCCAAAGGAATCAAAGCGAAAGCTTCAGATCAATGTTGAGGCTGGGAAAACACGACTTTTGAGGTTCTGACTGCACTAATGGAATATTCTACGATATTCCAGATGAGCAGAAATTCTAGATAGCTTCTGGTCCTTCATACTGTTGTTATTCAGACCCAGTGAGTCTTTGTTTTCCTCCTGATCGCAGCACCGACTCTACGGCTCACCAGCAACGGGAGGTGGGAATCGACAGCAACGAGAAAAAAAAAAAAAAGCAGCAAATCCCCTTTTTGGTGATTTACAGTGGCACCGCTGCGATCCCCCCGTTGTCCTTTCTCGTTGTGAACCTACAAAGATGGACCGCGCTTGTCATCCAATCCAGCTGGCCCCCGACTGTAGCCTCCACCAACACCACCGCAGGAGCTCCCACCGATCCCACCCCCTCCAATCCCCACAAATCCGATTTAATCAGACAACTTGTGCTGTGCGGCTCGGAGTAAGAAAAAGGATAATTAGTAAACAGAGGGGCTACTCGCTAGGCTTCATTGGCATTCGCACCGGGTTACTGTGTCGCATTTAAAATGCAGTCTGATGAAGTCTACAGAATCAAACTATTTGTTACTCCTATTGAGGAGGCTTCAGGCTACTGGCAATTAAATTGGAATTAGCGCTGGGGAATGAGATACGGCAGATTCATACCAAGGAGAGGAGGGAGGGAGAGAGGGAGGAAAAAAAGCTGTTTGGGCCTTGCTCTGCACCACACTGGGTCAAATCTGGAAAGGATTTGGTTTCCTTTAGTTCGTGCGTGACTCCAGATTTTATTCTAAAAACCTAAGACTGCTGTCCTTTGTTAAGTTAAATAAACAACAAAGCAGCTGTTCAAAAGTGGGAAAAATATTGAGACTCTTTTGGATACAAAGTTAGAGTCGCCGCTTCGCAAAGATAGTCATATCTCGACATCTTTCCACAGTTTGGCGCACTGCAACCACAAACCTCAACATATTTTGTCAGGATTTTATGAGACAATCCAACACAAAGTGCTTAATTATAAAAAAGGAGAAAAGTGATAAATGGGTTCATAAAAATTCCCCAAATAAAAAAGTTAAAACTGTGGTTTTCAACATTTTAATTATGCCAATCTGAGGTCAGACTGCAAGGAAAACATCTCTGAACATCCTTTTCCAACTCTTGTCACTGATTCATAGTTCGTTTAAGGTTTAGACTTTGACTAGGCCATTCTGACCTATGAATATATTTTGATGTAAACCTTTTATCCTTGACCCCAGGCTCAGGTGCTTTGAAGGTTTTCTTCCAGGATTGTCCTGTATTTAGTTCAGGTTTGGTGTCTCCCCTCTCAAAATAGTTTTCTATTCTTAGGACTTCTCTATATTTTTATAACATTGGTAGTAGTTGTCCTGTCAGCAGATTCTTCTACCCAAGGTATAGATCTCTGCAGCTGCTACAGAGTTATGAAGCTGGCATAAACCTCTCCAGAACTTCCTCCCCGACCGCTCTGCTTCGTTTCTTGGTTTGAACGTTCAGAGCCACATGAAGAGAGTTACAAAGTCGGCCTTCTATCACCTGAAGAACATTTCCAGGTTTAAAGGACTAATGTTGCAGCAAGATCTAGAGAAACTCATCCACGCATCTGTCTTTTGTCGCATTACTGCAACAGCGTCTGCTGTGCATCTCCAGAACCAGAACCAAACCTGGAGAACCATTTAAATTTTATCCACCACAAATCTGAAAAAAAAAAAACTTCCAGAAAACATCAAAACTGCTGAAACACCGAGTTGATTTAACTAAGGCTTAAAACCCACTTGTTTAACGTTGAAAAGTATTTGGAAAAATGCACTAATTCCCTACAAAACTCAAACGTCTCCATGGAAGACTTTTACTAGGTAGGTATTGTATAATGACTCCATGTAGCTAAATAGGTGCACAGAAAGTCGGTGTGTTTGAGAGAAAGAGGCGGTGAGGTGAAGGCGTGGTCCGGCCCCGGTGTCGGTCCACTGGCAGAGGCAGAGCAAGGTGTGGATGGATGGAGTGGGAGCCGATAAATGAAGTGGAAATGAGAGGGAACAGTTCCCGCTCTACAGCTGGCCTCGGCGGCTCCCCGCCTGCCCCGGCCATGACAGCTGGCCTGCTCTTCCTCCTTCAGCATGGAGGGGGCAACAGAACAACTGGGACAACTGGTACCGAGCCAGTGCTGGCCACCGAGAACGTAAGCTGTGATGATGTGGAGATTTGAGCAGAGATTTGTTACTGTTTAGTGTTCGTACCTCTGGGTATAAACTTATCCTGATTGAAAACATGGACGCTCCGATTAGGTCTTTTCTTTTTTTCTTATTATCTTATTTTGTCTAGGAGAAAGGGCTTGTTTTGGGTCTGAAGCTCCAGTGGAGGAGGTGGTCTGTCACTGTGAAACGTTGACTGATTCAGACCAGGACACAAGGTGAGATTTAAGTTTCCAGCACCTGAAAGCAAAATGGAAATGTGGTCGATGAGTAGAAGCCTAAATAATGTCCACATGAATGAGAACCTGGTCAGAAATAAGTTGCTGTAGCTGTTGGGGGGGAGGGATCACTAGAACTGCTGCTGAAATATCCAGAACACAGCGACTTTAAATCTTTGGTTTCCGTTTAGAGTTTAGCTTCATCATCTCCTACCTGCATTTCACGCACAATAAGAGAGTTATTAATATTTTATTTCTAGACACCATTAGTATTTGTTGGTGAAAATAATATCACACAGTTTGGAGGGACATGGAGCATCTGGATTCTGAGCTATAAGAGGATCTCTGTCTGGGATCCTGCTGCTACTGAGCAGAGATCTACTTGTTGCTTGGACTGAAACTCTGCCGCAGATTTGACATGCAACCTCCGTGTGATAAAAAATAAAGAACAAAATAAAACCCTGCAGGTCAATTGAACATTAACGACTCACCCAAATTAAAATGCTGGAGAGGATTTTCATTGCAGCTCTTTAGAAAAAGGGAAAGCACTAAAGCAAAATGTGGCATTAGACGAGGGGGAGAAACCAGAGCGGGAGATGATCATTATGATAGTAAAGTGTGTGTCTCTGTGTGTATTTGCAGCCACATAAATGTGCACATGCACTCAGATGCTTCATCCTCAAGGTTAAATACAAAGATGTCGTTCAAGCGAAGTCCATTACGGCAGCAAAGCAATGAAAATAAATGACAGCTTTCAGAAGGACGCTCGGGTATCCCGCCGAGAAATCTGCATGGGCCGATCATTTGTACGGCCATTTTTTTTTTTTTCCCTCCTCCACGCAGACATGCTTGATCGTGTGTTTACAGATGAAGCACCGCATCCGAGCGCCGACCTATTTTTCTCTTTAACAGGAAAATGGAGACATTTTTACTCCAAATATATCAGGGAATCTGGCTGATGTTAATCCCCGTCTCCAAAGATTAATGACGCCGAACCAGAAAGGAAAAAGAAAAGGGAAATCCGTCTTTTCCTGAAACCTTTCTAAAGTTGTAAAATGTGGATAATTAAGGCTGGATTTTGGCTCTGAAAGCCAATTTATTTGGGGAAATGGAAAGAAATTTGGGTATTTTTATATATATATATATTTTTTTTTTAAGAGACAAAAACCCAAAGCTGTAAAAATAAGGCAGTGAAGCAAAATTTAACACCGGATTGAGAACAAAACATCCTAAATCAGATCAATATTTTGTGTAACTCTGAGTTCTGATGTTGGGACCAGGTCTCTGGGGGGCAGCGGGTTGTAAAGCTGCACGGAGACGCGTTTGAAGCGCGGCAGCTGATAGACGCTTCTAACTCCAGCTGCAGGTTTGGGCTCATTGTCATGCAACGGCTGAGCGAATATGACAGATCTGATGCCTTTCCGACTCTGTGATGGAGAAGAAGACAAACGTCTTCAGTTCAGAACTTCGGCGCCGTTCTGAAAACGCAAGGCGGCTGCCAGGGAACACAAGGCGAGAGGGGATGATCTGAGATCAAGCGAAGAAAAGTCAGGGAAATGTTACCTAACTTTAAAAAACTGAACAACAATCCTCCACGTAATGCTCACTGCTCTTCACCCCGTTTAGTTGGGAAAACCTAAATCCGTTCATACGAGAGAAATAATTACAAGGAAAAAAAAAAAGTAGATTCTCTGAGCTAGTTATTGTGGCAACAGCAGTAATAAAAGGACAAAAAATAAATAAAAATTTTGGTTCAAGTCTAAAAATGTTGATGCTTTCCTGGAGTAATAATAATGCCTTTTTAAATTAAGGAAATACATAATCTGAATACGATAGAAAGTACTTGTATGCTAACAGAACTAGTAATGATTAAAATTACTGATAAAAATCATTAACGTTGATTGTCACTACTTCTACCAAAGTGTTATAGAAAAAAAATCCAACTACTAGTCATAATATTAAGTATTAAAGACAATTAAACAGTAAATTAACAAAGTTCTAAAAATTCAGACAATGGGATTACTGATCAAATATATTCGCGTATGTTTTTTGCTCTAAAAATATTTTTCCTAAGCAAAAGTTTTGTAGGGTACATAAAAAATATTTTTAATACATTTAATAAATTTATATATTGAAAATCCAGAAATGTAAATGAAAATGCTGCTATGGCTAACACCTAAAAATAAATCAAATCAAACTTCAGTTGCACAGAGCAGTATTACTTTGACATATTTTGTTCAACTAACATAAAACGTAGTACTCCAAAAATTACTCAAGAAAGCATAAAAAAGTATTTAGTAAAATTGCAGCAACAGTCCTGAAGAACTGATCATAATGTCTGATTAAATATTCAAATATGATGCAATCAGACAGAAAAAGAAAATAGTTACGTCCAAATTCTGGTATTTTAAAGCCCAAGATAAAAATAATGTATATCATGCAAATAACACTATAAAAACAACTAAATCAGGCAGAGGAAAGATTTTAAACACAAGATTAATAAAACTTATACAGCAGGTAAAGTTTCCATTTATAGTGTTTCCTGTATTCGATTAAATAATCAGCAGATAGAAAAACAATCCCCAGAAAAATGAGGCTGGAATGAAAACCAGGTCTACATCATTCTTGGTTAAAACACGTTTATTTTTCATTCAGTGAAGTTGCTGTCAGTGGAGGAATATCCAGACATTTTACTCGAGAAAGAATAGCAGTAAAAGTAAATAGAGTAAAAAGTATGATGTAAGAAAATATTCATAAAAGTTTTTTCCTTCCTTCCATCCATCCATCTATTCATCCTGTACACTGCAAAAACACAAAATCTCACCAAAAATATTTGCTCTACTTTATGGTGCAAATATCTTAATACATCTGACAAAAGACAAAAGACAAAACTAACTTATAAGCAACTTTTAAGAAAAATATGGGAGTTTTTTTTTTTTTAGGTCAATAACTTGGAATATTGATCAAAATTCCCATTTTTATGTAAAACATGGGAAAAATGTCTGGTTATCAGTAAAACTATCTGCCAGTGGAACAAGTGTATTAAGATATTTGCACTAAAATCTAGACAGAAAACACTTGGTAAGATTTTGAATGTTTGCAGGGCATCCTAATCAGGTGTTTAAATAACTCAGATATTAAGAATTGTCAACAATAGTCATGTGATACAAACATAAGTTGAGGTTTAAGGGGTCGTCTCTGACCTTACAGTCTCGTCCACATTGTGATGCATCTCCACTGATCTCTGACCAGGCGAATGTTCTGATTTCCCACTGAGCTTACAGTATTCTTGCAGAACCTCTAAATAATATTTCTGGGCCAAATATTTACTCCCCCATGTTTCACCCGGAGCCCTGTACTGGAATCCCAAATGTGTCCCAGGATTTATTCCTCTGACTGGCCATCTGGGCAGTGGAGGAACACAATGTGGAAGGAAAAGGGGGCTGGGTGATGGGGTTGCAAACCCACATTAGTCACAGGCTCTTAGGTCCTCCAACCTGCACACACACACACACACACACACACACACACACACACACACACACACACACACACACACACACACACACACACACAGAGGGGCTGAGGCCAAATGACCCCGTCTCCCTCCCTCCTTGTTTCCCCTCCTCACTTTGGCTGCTGACATCGTCTTTCCTGGCTGGACAAAAGGCTTTTAGCACCTCGATCTACTGTCCCTAAACTCCTCACATCCCCAGCACCCATCATCCTTTGCAGCGTACCGACATGTAGAGCAGGGACGGGGTGTTTGTTTTGTTTTCTCAGACGAGGAGAAGCAGGGAAAGGAAGGGAAGGGAAGGGTGGGGTGCTGGAGCCGGCAGCGGGGAGCAGGGAGGCTGGAGCTGTTGTTCTCAGTTTCAAAACGGGAGAGCGAATCATCGCTGAATGCTGGGGGAAAGCATGGCCGAATCGCTGCTGAGCTCTAAAGGTGTTAGGTACAAAGGCAATGGCATGCTTCTGGGCCGGCTTAATGTAGTTAACACAGGCCTTTTGTCGGGAGTCGCAGAGGATGAGTCCAGGGGTGGAGGTCTGGGAAAAAGAGTCACAGTGCACTACAAGCCTCTATTGTTACAGAGGGTTTGCATTTAACATACAGCAGAGCTGTTTTCTTTTTTTTTGCCGTTTCCTCCGGAAGAAAACAAACATGGAAATTAGGCACAAACTGTGACCTCGATGCTCTGGAAAACAGCTGGAGCTGTCCAGAACCGAACCGGGACACTCAGCCGTCAATCTGAGCCCACGTCTCAAAATCAGAATAATACAGACAAATGATGAACGAGATCATCAGAGTTGAATCGATCAAATCACAGCAGCTTTTAAACGAGAAGGTAACCGAAACAACAACAGGAGGCGAATAAACAGAGAATATGCAAAAGTAGAGAAATAGAAAATAAATATTTTCTATGTTTTTTTTTTCTGGTGGCAAAGATTTTCAGATTTTTTTATTTAAAAAATACTTTATAATTTTTGGTGCAATATTTCAAAGATTATTAATAATAATAATAATAATAATACCTTTTTTTTAGGTTATTTAACCTGATCTTAAGAAACCAAAAAAAATGTATCAGTTCCGTCATAAAACCGATTAAAACTTAATTACCTACATAGTAATACCACTGCTACTACTACTAATAATAATTACTATTATTATTCATATCATTACTCAGAACATTTTGAGAAAAGTGATAGAAAATAAATTTCTCTTCATATTTGTATTAATATGTAACTTATTATATTTTTGCTATCAGAACATTTAAATATTTTATTTATTATTTCCTTTACAATGCCATCAGTGTCTTTAGGGATATGTTGTGATTAAAGCAGAAACAAGATAAAGTACGTAAACCACGTTTGTTTTCTTCGTACTCTGAACAAATCGTATGGGATTATGTTTCATTTTTATTATTGCTCAATGAACTCATTTGACTTAAGTGATTTGCTTTTTTTTGGTAAATATTGCTTAATAATTGGAAGTGTGATCAAGCTGACCTTTCAAAGGAACTTTAACCTCACATGATTAAATACTGTCCTTAAATAACTCCCTGGGGTTTCCTTCACCACATCAGGGTTTTCAAGCAGCATTTCTGTGCAAGTAGAATAAATATTAATATTCACGATCCATAACTTTCCTGTGCAGCAGCAGATTTAGATTAGCCTCAAGTCCGGCAGACATGTTTTCTTCAGGATCAGGAGTGAATGAATGAAGTGAAGGAGGAGCTGAGGCAGCTGTGACCCTGAGGCCAGACTGCAGCGGCTGACTCCACTCCACGGACCCAAAGAAAAAAAATAAAATAAAAGCCTGTATTTATAGATCAGCTGTGCGTCGATCAAACTACTTTGAGGGGAAGCGGCAGCTGATGGAGAAGACGACGTATGTGCGTGTGTGTGTGTGTGTGTGTGTGTGTGTGTCAGCTGCTGCGAGGGTTGCTTTTAGAAGAACTAATACAGTGCTGTGCCTCAATCTCACTTAATTCCATTTAAAGGAAATTGATTTTGGGGGTGAAGAGGGTGGAGGCGGGGTGGAGCAAAGGGTTTGCTCTCTCAATTTTAAATGTGATCGAGGCTCAACCTCGTTTCATTCGTTCAGTCCTTTAAATGCCCCACGTGTCGGCGTCTTTTTGTGACGTACTGTTAAAAACGAATGAAGAGACTGAAGGGTTTGGTGGGACAAAAATGATGCATAAATATTAAGAGAATATGTGTATCGTTCCATTAAAACTTAAGTTTCTTTATCAGAGGGGGAAATACTTCTGATAAAGACTTCAAATAAATGCTTCAACTAAATGTATCATTTTTTTTTTTTTTGCAAAAGCATAGTTTTGCACCAAAAAGAAAAATACAACATTAAAATTAGGTCCATTTGTTCAATTTGAGAAAAATTGAACAAATGACTGTGACTTTCTCTACATGAAAGTCACCCATTTCAGAAGTATTTCCTCCTCAAACAACTAATTCAAAATGAACGTGTGCTGAAGGCGGCCAGTTCCCTGAAAAAAACAGAGTTTTCTACAATACTGCCCTTCCCCCACCTGTTGCTGTGCACTGCCTGTAAGGTAACTGAGAGAGGGATTTTTTTTTTTTCGCTCATGATGGGACAAAATCAGCTGGTTTTGGAAACATTTCTATTAAAATAAAATATTAACACAGCGCCACCTATCAGTTGCAGTGACACTATTTCGAAGCTGCAGTATGTAAGCGACGATAAGCAGGTTCAGTAATCAGCACGTCTGCGAAGCAGCAGCGACCAGAGCAGACAGTGTGATTGGTTGGTTATACTGCTGTTAGCTGCAAAACAGCAAAAAAGTTAAAAGAAGAAGAACATTCCGAAAACACAAGTTTTCTTTTGTTCTATATTTACAATGAGACAAAAATGTAAATGTATTTTAGCAGTAGATTAATGTTGCTTTTCTGTTTTAAATAAATAAAACTAAATGACCATGTTTTATTTAATTTATCTTGCAGAGAACATTTAATAAAAACTCCTCAGCTGCACTAAAGTTAAATAAGTCAAAAACAAACAAAACTTTAAAAGGAAAAAACCCTCAAGAGCATTGAAGTATTAGTTTTATTTGTGAATGTTTTACCTTAACACAATAAAACTTGCGTTTCTTTTCACTAAACAATCACACTGTGAGAAATTCCCACTGGTCCACGCATGAATAAGAACCTCCAGAGTTTGACGGAAAAAAAAGCCACGGAAAACAGAACCATTAAACCAAACTGACTGGAATGCTGCAGAACCGTTTCTGCGTTTCTGAAAAGGTCAGTTTGTTTTTTAGTTCGTCATTAATTAACCTCGGATTGACATTGTTTTCTCTTATTCCAATTGTAATTAAAGTTATAATTCTGCACACCAGCCAATTTGCAAAGGTGTACCGTCAAAAAAAAAAAAAAAAAAAGAATCCAAACTACAATGAATAAATAAAAAATACCCTATGCCTTTCTGACGAGCAAATGTTGGAGCAAAATCTAAATTTTATTTAAAATAATTAAGATGATTTAAAAATGTGTGTAATACACAATTTTAATAATTGTAAAAGGAAAATAATGTATATAAAAAGTGATTTAAATTCAGTTTTGTCTGAAATAAAGTAAAAGAATACATTTTGTTTAGTAAAAAAAAATTATGTTATGAAAAAGCTATAAAACAAGGGAAAGAAAATCACGCAACTCGATGCACTGATCAAGTTTTTTTTGTTTTTTTTTACCAACAATAACCAATATTCCTTTCACATCTGGCCATGATATTACACTTCTCTATAAAATATAAAAAACTTAATCTTAACTTTATTTGCATTTAATAAATAAATGTAAAAGGAAAAAAATTATTATTAATTATGTTTAAAAGATTTTCTCAGATTTGCATTGAATTTAAAGGAAAGTAAATGATACAATGAGCATTTGTCTCACTTAGAAATGTGAGTGCTTAAAAACATTAAAAACATGAACTTAAATCTATATATATTATTATGTATATTGATATATATATATAAATATATACATAAAAGTAAAAAATTGGGCGTCTTTCCGATCTCATTATGGATATTTACATCTCTATGCTAAAAGTACTAAGCATTAATTCACGTTCATCCGCTCCTCCTTATTCCAGTTTTGAAGAACAAATGAGGAAGAATGCGACGCTCTGATTTAAATCCCATCATTGTTTCTTTAAGTGAATCCCACTCATCAGAACATCACTGAGCGACTGCAGATTCAGTCATCTCACCGCTGGCACGCCGAGGCCGATGAGCGCGGAGGAGGTTCGTGTTTTCCACATTTTGGATGGGATGTAGGGGGCGAATCAAAGGCAGCCGAGGAACTCGGCGAGGATCAACAAGCTTTCCCGTACAACAGAGGAGAAAACAAATCTGCTCGCTGCCAGGACTGTCAACGGCCACCTGTACCCCACCTGTGGTTCCTGGAATAACTAACGCACCGAGACGATACCCCAGACAACACAAAACCCATCCTGACATTTATGTTTGGAGAATTACAGCTTTGAAAGCTTTGCAAGCATGCAGATCAAGATGTCATATTCAGGAATTCGCGCAACGAGTTGCCAAATTGCGCTTAGATTTTACAGCCAGGATGGTCAGACTGAGGCCGACTGAAATCATCACTAAACGAACATCATCTTAAGCCTCGGTCTCTGGAGGGAAGCAAGAAAAATAACACGCAGGCAAGATGAAGCGATGATGCTCCAGAAATTGGTCCTGCAGGAATATCACGTTGGAGAGATTAGCGGAGGATAATCATATAACGGTAATGATGGCAACAAAACGGCCTCATAAAGTCCCCTCTGAATAAAGACGAGGCGGTACAGGCAAGACGGATAGAGCAGCACCACCGGTATCATTCCAAGTAGCATGAGTGGGAGAAAAAAAAAATAAAAAACACAGTTTGTGTGTCTGTCCAGCAGGGGGCACTCCTGGTTCCCCCTGCTCCACTGGTTCCCACTGGAGGGGAGCAGGGAATGGGAAAAGTCCTCACATGACCTCCCAGTTCACAGAAGTTTACCCTCCAGATAAAAAGCCTCTTATGAGTTATACGTTAAGACTTAACGGCCTCGCTGTCCGCCGCTGAGACAGTTCACGGCTCGGAATAAAGATTAGAGAATAGTTTAGAGGGTCATGAGTTTGTTACTGAGGGGCGAGGGGTTAACCGCGCAGGCGGTCGCAGCGTGAACATGGATTTACAGATGAAAACTGCAGAAAGACCACAAATAATCTTCATTTGTTCTTGTGATTATTAGCTAAATCTGCAAATGGAGACCCTTCAGAAGAACTTTAAAACCTCAAACTAGATTCCCACTTTAATGGTTTGGATGTTTTGCATCAAACTCCATTCATCAGCCTTCCTGGAAATAAACACAGTGATATCTGATTAAAAGATGTACGCAACATGAGAATATCAGTGTAATATTTTGCACACAAATACTCGTGGCAATGATTGCTAGGCTGTTTAGTTTTGATTTATAGAATCTGAAGCTTCCTGAAAAACACTTGGGAAAAGACCTTTAATGCAAACGATGAAGAACCTGAAAACGACGCTACAGTCCGTCTCCTCTGCATCAGCTCACTTCTGCCCCATCATCTCTATCTTTAGCTGTTCCTCCTCTGCCTCCGCAGGCCACAGTTCTCCAGCATCGGGTCCCAGGAAATCGTAGTGCGGTGTGGGAAGCGGAGAGCCTGAGCGCCCCTGACCCACACTCTCTCCACTATAAATCCACACTTTTTTTCCTCCCCCCACCCCCCAAAAACCTTGACCCCCATCGTTTCCTCCGTACATCTGGCCAACCAACGAGCTGCCAGACGCACTCAGCGGCAACATACACCAGATGCAAACACGAGCTCTGCTCAGACGCGCGGGTGGTCAGGAGGGAACCCCGAGCAAGAGCGTCGTTAACTCAGACTTTAACAGGACCGGCGAGAAGAAATCAGCCGGATCAAACAGAACGCCGTCCGTTACCACTTGGATCATGCAAACATTCAGAAAACAAACAGATATTCAATCCGTCAAACGCGTGGTAATCCATAATGGGAGGATGTGTAACTATTACAAATCATGTTTCAGAAGAAAAGGAATCTGAAGTTACATGCTGAGGAGAAATTTCAGTTCGGAAACCAGCTAGTTCGTCCAGCAAATTTTAATGGTAGACAAAAATAAGTTGATTATAAATGCTAAATGTAGTTTAAAGCAATATTTCATATATTAAAATAAAGATAGCTATCCAAACCAGCATGACCACCATTGAGCTGTAGTCTTCTGTATCGCTGCAAAGGATTCGTTTCACTCATCTGAGCAGAATTATCTTAATGTTGTTTTCAAGCTTTAACTCCATCTTTTAGGTGATGCTGGAGAATCTAGGTTTTGACTAGGCCATTACAAATATTTTGTATTTTCTGAGCCGTTAAAAGGTGAACTTGCCCAGCGTGTGCTTTAACTTAAAGTCATGAACTGACGCTCAGATATCCTCCTTTAGGAATTTCTGCCTGAAGGAAGAACTCATGGTTAGACCAATTCCAGTAAGACCTCTAGCTGCTACAGCAGTAAAACGCAGCCCCAGATCATCACACTGCCACCACCGTGCTTGCCTGTCAGTATAATTTTCTTTCTTTAAGAGGCTTAGTTAGTTTTACACCGGGAGACTTCTTGACTCTACCTGTCTGCTAGTAATCAGACCTGGACATGGAGATGTGGCTAATCACAGTTAATTCAGGATTTAACAGGCCAGGTTGGTTTTAACAAGTTTGTTTTTTTTCACTTAATAGATGAAGCCATTAAAATTACGTGACTGTATGATTTGTTTTTGTATGGTTTGATGATAGGTGTGCCAATGAAAAAGTAAAAATAATGAAAAATAAACAAATAAAAAGAAGAGTCAAAATTAAAGATTTAGGTTTAAAGGTTGAAAGACATTATTGTCAAAATCATTTCCATTAAAAAAAATAGCGCAAATAAATAAAATTATTGAAGAATAAATATTTAAATGACCTTCTGTGTGTAATTAGAAAACAGCAAATTCTAAGCATTTATCACTATTTCCTGTTTATGCTCCATTTTCACTTCTTGATTTTTTTATGTTCTATAGATTTTACCTTCGTTTGGGTCTGAGAAGTGAATGCCGTTATGCTTGGTGTAATAAAACTGAATTGAAAGTGCTTTCCTTAAGAAAAAAATAAAAATAAAATCCATAAACCTTCACCTTCATCGTCATCTTATGATAAAAGTGGAAGAACAACTTCCAAACAACAATGCTTGCAAGTCAGCCTTGTCCATGAGCTCTTAGTGGGAGCGACAACACCTGGCATCAAGGTGAGCCTCAGATCTACCGCTAATTCTTTTACAGATAAAAACGTCTCCTCTGATGGAAAACCTTGGTTTTGTTCAAGACAACGAGTTGAAATCAAACAAGGACTTTGAAATTATCAGCTGCTGGTACAGAGAGACATACTGGATCGACTGTCCTCTCAGGTTTTTTTCTCACATCCACAACATGTCATTCTCTCCTAACGCTTTTCAACCAATCGGAGACGATTATCTTACAATTTAAGGGCTGTGTTCAACAAAACCTGTGGTTTGCTCGATTCAGAGCCGCCTCATTAGAAGCTCAGACTCGGATGGAGATGTAAATACGTTAAAAAGCGATGTGCATGTTCTAATTAGCAAGGAACAAAAGGAACAAAGCCCAAACAGTGCGATCCTCTGAGGTGGAATTCAAATGAAATACAGGACTGCGTTTGGGAATCTTTGAAAGGCGGACTTTCTCCTTCCCCCCTCCTCCTTTTCCACCCTGTTTAAGATTCCTGGCCTTTCACCTGACCCCAGGCCTTAGCCAGGAGGTGGAGGGGGGCGCTGGTTGCTGGCGGTGCTGGGGTTAAAGTGTAATCCCGGTCCTATGACCACAAAGGCTTGGCCCCCAAGGGCCAAGGACCGGCCACATTTTCTGAATTGCAACGCTCTGCCTCGGCAAACCTTTTCGCACCGACTGGGATTATATCTCAGAGTTCCTCTGGTTAAAGGTCGACCAACGGCAAAATTCCCCTCTATGCGTGTTCTCCTATTGTATCGTTTCTATCGAAGCTTCTGGAGTTAGGAACAAACGGTCACTGTCATCATACCAGAGTCTCAATCAAAACCAATTCTTTCTACTAGCCAATGAAATTTTAACATCACAACATCATTTTAACATACTGGCCTTGTATTTTAAGCCTCTTAGATGCTGATATGTGGTTCTTGGAGTACAGCTAATTGCTATCTTAAGTAATCTATTAAGGGCTGTTTCTCCAACAGCTTGTACGCTCCATTATCATTAGTTTTATTCTCAGGAAACCTTAACAAACTCTTTGTAAGAGCTCTACGGCTTGGCCCTCAGCGCCTCTTTGCATCCAAACCTAAAGAATTTGCTTTTTTTTTTTTTTTTTTAAAAGAGCAACTTCAGAGGATAGAGACAAAGAGAAAAAAAGGTTTAATTGATGCCTCCCCCATTTTCCCATGGTGAAGATGAGAGGGCGGAGGGCTGGGGGAGAGAAGGAGAGGAGTGGAGGGGGGGTGATGTGACACCGCTCTCCCTGTATTGCGACTGTACAAAAGGAAGCAGATTTGCAGAAGAGATGACCCCTAACCTCTAAGGCTGCAGAAAAGGGTCCTTGGTGGCCCCAGCGCCACCCAATCAATCACCTCCTCCAGCCCGCTGGTCAGCCGGACTGTAAGAGGACACCGTGGTCCGACTGGCGGACCCACCCCCCAAACATTCCTCTGCAGGAAACCTTTTCTTTTTTAGCCCTGGGTGGGTGGGTGGGGGGGAGTTCAGAAATGAAAGCTCAACTGTTTTTTCTTTCCATAAAGAAGTCCATGCTGTAAACCTCTAACTTCATCCTGGTTCAACTAGTTAAACTTCAGAACGAGAAAAGACAATCGCTCCACTGCAGCTCAAGAGATGATGACTGAAATAACTCTGGAGATCTTAAGTGGGACAATAATATTCATATTGCAAATTAATTAACATGGTTTTATTGGCTGGCTGGATGTCTTGGTTGGGCTTCAGTTCAAGCTGCTCATGTTCATGTGTCAAAAACAAAGTTTGATAAGGAAATTAACAGCATATTCATCATAGCACATTTGGTTTCTGATCACTTTTCTTTTTAATTCTTCATTTTTTGATCATACTGAAAGTGTGTAAAGTTTAACGAATCAAGCATAAATCTTAGTTCTATGTTTTTTTTTGTGGTTTTAACCCACTTGAATTTTCCTGTGGTTTGAACACACTTGAGTTTTTCTGAATTTTCTGACATCCTTTTACTCTGACGCAGTAAAAGGATGTCAGAAATGATTTTAATACAAATCACAGTTCAATCTAATCTAAATTATTATGTGGTATTTAAACTGCACCAGCTGCCTTAAGGCTGGCAGCACTCCATAATAAAGTAAAAAAATCAATTAGTCATACATGTTTTATAATGTACACACACACACACACACACACACACACACATATATATATATATATATATATAATTTTCACCATAAAACACCATCAGAAAATGAGCCAATTAAACTGAATGTTGCAGGTCTTGTATTTCTGTTGTCTCATGCAGAGTGAAATGTTACCCAGTAGATAGTGAATGTCAGCCAGGAGTGAGCAGCTGGCTGGTTCGGTTAACTTCAGTCAGAACTGAGTGTGAATAAATAATAATTAAATGCCACATTACTTCACATTTACATTGAAAGGAAGACAGAAAGGAAGGAAACGGATAGAAAACAGCTGACTCACCTGACCAAGGAGTAATTCTGTTCATTTTAAGACTTTACTTTAATCCTGTTACATGTTTCAAACAAAGATATTACTTTACATTTCATGTTCGCTGATTTTATTTTGTAACTAAACGCAGGTTGCTGTTCTCGTGTGCTTTCCCGAAAGCAGTGGCAGCGTTCCTAATGTACACAACATGAGAAGAGCACTCTTCAACTATTTGAAAGCAAAAACCCGAGAGCCTCCTGATCCTCGGGAAATCTTAAGCTTTCAACCTGAAGGACGGCAAACAAAAGCTTTTCAGTCGGACGCTCCTGGACCTTGTTGAACCAGTTCACGACAGATCGAATGGTCACAGATCCTGAATGAACTGTGACACACAAGCTGATCTGGGATAAAGATGACAGCACTGGGGTGGAAAACTTAATACTCTACTTTCTTTGTTGTCCTCTTGGTCAGTGAGCATCGTTTATTTAATCTGAATTATTCTACTTGGAAAGTAGGTAATAATACAAAGAAAATGAGCAAACATTGAATTTTTCTCAGACATTTTGATCCTAAAGTCAGATTTACTTTTTTTTCTTTTTAAGGTCTGTATGGAAACCCAGCATGGAAATATTGCAATGCCTGAGCCTCTTCAGGTAAAACGGCTTTTTTTTTACTCCAAACAAACGCAGCAGGAATGTGCAATAATAAGGTGTTGGAGTGAGTCTCCACGCCCGCCGACCGTTCACTGTCAAAGGAGCAGAAACTGGAAAAAAAAAAAAAAAGGAGTGAAACAGGAAAGTTCAGTCTCCCGCCACCCCCACTAGCCTTTTTCATTTCAAATGAACCCTTAAAGCAAAAAAAAAAAAAAAAAAGAAACGCTCTGTTTCTCTCCCTCTTACACAGCTTATCTAGCAAACCCCGTGGTTTTTATTTTTTTTCCTACAGCCCGGTGGCAAAGGCCTGACCAGGTGCCATCTATCAAAACAATCTGCTCTCAAAGGGAAACCTGCTATTACCTGATAAGAGGCTGCCCTGGCTAGGGTGTAATGGGTCCCACTTGAGTTCCTTCTTGGAGCATTGTCCCCGGCCGGCCACCTCCGAGACAAACCCGACGCGGTGACGGCTCCGCGCCGCACTCTCACGCCTCAAACTGTGACAGTCGTTTTGCAAAAAAAAAACAACAACTACCCAGTCTTTACGTTCACCAAGGTGCAGCGTTACTCTGCTACTGACACTGTGAAGGGAATCCTATTCTGGAAAGAGTGATTTCTTTCATAAATAAGTAATGCATTAAAGAAGTTGTTCAATAAGCGATTTCTCAAGTGTGCAGTACTCAATTCCTGCTCTAAAGATGCACAAAAACCTCATCATTTCACTTTTTTTTTTGTTTTTTTGCATGATCTCATGCAGGAAAATGTAGAGAAATTCAACCTTTCATGAGAGTTTATCCATTTGTTTGGAACTTTGCATTCCAAATAATTGCTATTAACTAAAAGATTTTGTTATTTTATTAGGATGAATTAAAATGAGCTCGATAATTTTCATTCTGACTAATATGTTTTGAAGGGCAATTTTATTCAGAGACATAGATCATTTTATTTATAGCTTTGGTTGTGTTTTATATTGGCTTTTAAAAAAAAATGTTGTCCAGTTCCAGAGTTGTTTACAGGGTTAGGATTTATTGATATTTGAGCAAACTTGCATTATTTTGCCATTTTCAATATAGTATTTCAAAATGGCCTCAAAACAACAACATTATCGTCGCAATAATTACTGGGGAAATTTATCATCCAGAACATATTATCACGACATGTCCGTGTTGGACAACTGCAGTAGAAAGGGGCAACTTGGTTTGGCATAAAACAAAGAATATTTGTGAAAAAGCACTGCAGTTATGCACAGTGAAGGACCCGTGAGGCTGTGGGCCTGATTCTAGGTGTGGGCGATAATATAGACTTAGAATTTTATTGTGATATTTTGTGGTACTGTTGTGATAATGATTAAGTTTATGATAAAAAAAAAACCAACCAAAAACCATTTATGATATATTTTTTTAGGTAACTGCATTCGTAGCACCGCAAACAAGTACTCTTCATGAAGAACATTCCCATTTGAAACAGGCATCTTCAGGACACCGTTTTCTTTTAAAATTGTGAAAATATCACCGAACTGCACAACATAATTGCATTTCATCACATTTTCAAATTAAATCAAAATAAATGTGATGTTCTTGCGGAACGGTGAAGAAAACATCGGCAACAACATTTCCGATCATACTGTCACAGTTATGTTTTATTTTAAATTCCATTAATCATAATAAAATTCTTATCGTGAAAAGAAATTTTTCACAATAAATGATACACAATATGATAAATGCACCCCCTACCTGATTCCATAAGAATCTTTAGCAAAAATAATTTTTTTCTTCTCAAATAAATCCGTCCAGCACAAGAATAGCCCAACATCACAAAGCTACTGATGTAAAAACATAACGTAAAATAGAAATAAATACACCACTTAGCAGTCTGCTATAAAGAAAATTATATTAAAATCTCTTTATTTTTAATCGGTGCTGCTTCTTAAAGCTCATTACCTTCAGGAATAGATTCAGTTTCCTCATCAACTGGGAGCTGATCACATTTAAATGAAGTGATAATTAGGTCTAAATGTCATTTTTTACCCCATTTCATGCCTGCTGTAGGACATAGAAAGACACAAACACGGAATACAAACGTAATGTCTCCTGAATAATAAATATAGCCATCTTATCCTAGAAATGGACGTCACAGACCAAAAAGAAGAAAGTAGTTTCTGTCCCATCCTGTTGAGTCTCGCTCGACTCATTTAGGAATGCTGCCAAAATGAGCCATTAGAGATTGACGGGGGTTAAGCTCCCATAATCAATATGACACCGCTAAGTGCCGTTTGATTGAGATGCACGCAGTGTAAAAGGACATTTCTGCGTGCCCAGCTGCTGCCGGCACCAAGAAGCGCAGCATTTGTCCAAAGCTAAACGGTCGTCTGAATGTCATTGTCATGGGTACATTAACTTTTATACGAGTCTGAGAGAGCGACTTGGAGTGAGGACCAACGACCATTTTCATTAGCGACGCCACTCGGTGTCATTATGGGTGCTGTCAGATGTACGGGGGACATGTGACAGCACCCTGTCACAGGAGGTTTGGACAGGTGGGGGGACCAAGCAACGCTAGAGGAGACATCACCTGTTCAGGAGTTAGAATATCATGGAAAAGTTCATCTATCACAGCGATTCGATACAAAAAGTCACAAACTGACACTATATACATTTGCTACAGATGGAGTGATATATGTGTTCCCCCAAAGGCCACTGCTAAAGAAGGAGGCTGTTCAAGTATGTTAGAGAATTTGGTGGAAGGAAAAACTGAAGCGCTTTTATTTTCAGTCTGTAAAGGCATCAACTAACAGTTCTGCTAGTTTTATTAAGAGTTTAGATAAAGCTTACACTGTAAAAAAATAAATAAATTAAAATGCTGATTTAACTTGACTCAGCCTAGTTTCCTTGTTGCTTTGACTCATTTCAGTTGTGTCAACTTTAAATGTCCAGAGACGTACACTTAACAATTATTGCTACAACTTCAATTAAGTTGACGTAACTTTCTTTAGCAACTGTGTCAAAGCGAAGAGTTGCTCCAATGTATTTAAAGTTTTACAGTATTCCATCAAGAAAACCTAACATAAAATATTTTACATTTTTATGACTTTTTAATTGATATTTAAATTAACTCAACGTTGAAACGTTCATTTATTACTCTTTTTTTACAACTTTAAAATGTTCATTATTTTCTTATAAATTAAGTTAGTGATTATTGATTCAGTTAATTCAGTTACACAATTCAAACATACATTACACTAAAATATGACATAATATATACGTATTTATATTTCTTCAGTTTGATAACTATGGCTTACAGCCAAAATAATATAGATTTTGAAAATGATTAAACGTTTTTTTTAAAAAGTCGAGATTTTTCAAAGCAGAAATGTGACATCACAGGAAGACTGCTGACCTAACAACTGACCAGCACACAGCTGCTGACCAGTAAACAGAAGGTGTTTGCACAGTGCCTTATCCAAGAATCTTAGAGGAAAAGTTACTGAAAGGAAAAAATATATATTGGTCCACTGTGTTTCACCAAATCCAAAGTCAGCAACGGATGTCAACCGGGATACATTCTCTGCTCACAAGTTTTATGGAGATCCCATTTTCATTTTCCAGTAGGGCTGTTCAAACTGCTTAAAGTGCCAACGTCCGCCATGAGGCCACCAGAACTGCCCTGACCTAAACCCAACACAGCAGGATGTCAGGAGGAAGATCGGAGACCAGAAGCAACAACACAGACGAACTGAAGGCTGCTACTGAGGAACTTGGGCTCCTCCATCATCTCAGCTGCTGAGCTCCTCCGTGCACTGATGCAGTAATTCATGCAAAATGAGCCACAACCAAGTACTGAGTGCATCTGCTGGACAGTATAAGGACATACGGTTCAGTAGGATAACATTTCTGTATGAAAACTGTAGGTTTTCAAATGTACCATTTTTGGGAAGTTTTTTTTAAATTATTTGCATTCTACACAACGTTCTCTTAATATACAGCACACAGTGAAATTCAAGCTTCCTCAACAATAGCCTGCTGTGGCTTCCCCTCATCATGGAAGATGTCAACAAGCGTCAAGACAACAAGCAATAATTGTCAAAACTATCCAGAATTCCAATATACTGATTGTGTATCTCCCATATCCAAGTTAAAAGACTGAAATAAATGACCATTTTTAATGATTCTCTGATTTATAGATACACCTGAGGAGCTGGTGTCGGGAAGGTAGCGGCTCTGTTTGCCGGTGCGAAACCTCGTGTCACCAGGCAACTGCATCTGATGGCTCCTTTGTTCGGGGTGAAAGGTTGGAAGCACTCCTACTAATCTCCTTGCTACACAATTAAGGAACAGAGGCGAGCGGCTCGAGCCTCTTCCCTCTCTCAAACAACAACAGGAAGGAAGAAAAAGCTTGAGAGACTGGCCCATTGTCCCTCCTGCTCAGTCTCCCTCCCAGCTCTCTCCACGCTAATCGAAAGGTATTTGCACTGTAAATTAAAAGGGCCCTCGCATGTTGCTGCTTTTACCACTGATGTGCTCTCCTAAGATATCCACAAACAGTTCCAATCTAATTACAGAGGGAGATTTACTTCAAATAACGCCGTGAACAAAAGAACCTCGGCTATTGTCCGAGTGGCTCCGATGTTCCGTGTCTCTTTCTCTCTTGGGTGAATCCCTTTATAGTCAAAGTCCTCGCCTCGCCAAGGTTAAAATTCGATGGGATATCTGGAAGCAGGGAACCTCCTGACAAAAGCGGCCCTTTTTATTCCCTGGATGCTGATTTCCACTCTCCGTCCTTATCTCAGCTTTCCCTCTCTCTTAACCAGGCGGATCTCGGACAAAGCCACAGCGGCCGACATGCAAATGCGACGAGAGAATGGCGGCGTCCAAGGGAGTTGAGATTGTCCGACAACGGGACGCGCTCGCCGGGGTTGCATTGTGACGCACGGCTGAGACACATCCTCGGGGTCGGAGGAGGGAGGCGGGGGTGCAGGGCAGGAGGATATTGGCTGGCCAGATTTGCAGCATGTCCTGCTGACTTCCATTTTCTGGCCTGTGAATCGCAGAGCCCCTCTGGGAGTCTATAATCCGCCCCCACCTCTGCACCCCTCCAGTGCCCCTGCACCGCATCATTTTATTGCTCTCCCAGGATGTGCAGGCTGATGTCTTCGCTCCACAATGATGTGTCCATGTGGGGATCCACACTGTTGCATCCCAATTTGCTACTGGATCCCACCCAGCTTATAAGAATGCCACCTCCCCTCCCTGACATGTTGTCGTCCTGTGGTTTCCCGTGGCGATGCCTCAATGCGGCCGTGCCCACCGTGACACTAAGCCTCAGCGATGAGGCTCGGCGCCGCAAAAGGCCCAGCTGGGTATTCCTCAATGAATGACGCCGGGTGCAGGGGAATGTGGCTGTGCCAACGCTTATTCACACGTTTTATCTCATTTACACACAAGCCGCCTATCCTCTATTCACACGGGCCGGTGTGCATAACACTTATAGTGGCGGCGGATGATTACAACTGAGCGCTGGTCACACTGTAGCCTCGGAGCCGGGTATCCATCAGCCAGAGCGAGGATCTCCCTCCGCCTGGAAAAACTCATTTAGATCTTATCTGGGGAAAAATTTGTTTGTGGAGGGAAAAGGGAGGGAGGTTCGCAGGAGAAGTGACTGTAGTTTGGCTAGTGCCGCTTGATTTAATTTAGTTGGCGATAGTGTCTCTGACCACTTGTACTCTCCTTGGTTTGGAAGGTGAGAGAGCGCCGAGGAGAGGGAAACGAAGGGACGAGACGAGGAAAAGCTGTTTGTTTACAGAGAAACAAACAGGCAGACTGAACCGTGAGAGTGAAACTCAATCTGTGCGCCTGGCATCTTTTACATCAGATTATCTGGATTAGTCATAGGAAGAGATGATTCAATCACAGGAAAAAACAAAGTTGGATTGACTGCTTATCATATGTACTGATTAACCAATCATCAGAGTGAGAAGCTCTATATGGGCAGAGGTTGGCAGATTGCTGGTATGGAGAATACAGGTGTGCGTTAACATGATGACAGGTGGGAAAGACGTTAGGGACCAATTTTAGCAATCGATTTGACTAATTGAATAATTGGATAAAACAAATTGCCATATTCTACAGATTTTTCATTTAACCACCTCAAGAAAAATGTAATTATTTAAGGAAATAAACATTTCACTGCCTACAAAGTAAGAACACAGCACTCATTTGAACAAGATGAAGCTAAAATTGTCTCATGAAAAATTTTTGCAGAGAACATATTTACAGACAAAGGTGTGTTTATCTTAAATGTAAAATGTATATTTATTTTGTACAGTCTTGGCTTAATTATTGCTATGAATGGCCATTTGTTGTTTTTTTAAAAATTGATTGCTAAATTAGATGACATTTATTCCAATAATTGATTCATCGTGATTAAAACGACTAATCGTTTCCGCCCCAAAAGATATTAGTATCGACGATAGACGAGCAGCTTCCATCAGCCCAAGAAGAGTTAAGACATAACATCAATCCATACCACAAAAAGGACATTTATTCAAGCAAGAAGCCTTCATCATCCTGGCACATTCGCCCCAGGGTAAGATGGTGCAAAGCTCAAAAACCCAAGAGCTCCATCTCGGACTGCACAGGCCTCAGTTAAGGACAATGCTTACTCCACAAGAACAGAGACATTTGTTCATTTACTCAAGATAATAAGATAAGATAAGATAAGATTTATTTGTCATTGTCATCAACAGATTATAACAAGATTGAGATTTGCTCGGCTCAAGTTAAGATGCAGGTTATGTGTATATACGTAATATACCAAGATAAAGAAATGAATAGTACAAAATGAGAAATAAATAGACATCAGAAGATGGTTGCAGCGCCTGGAGGTGTCGCAACAGAATTTACATTTATAACAAAGTGGTGTCAAGAGCAGAAGTTCTTATGCCTTTGAATTTAGTGCCATGATTGCCATCGGGAAAAAACAGTTTTTTAGGCGATTTGCTTCAAGAGCAGAGATCTTAAACTTTACAAGGACTAAAATGCAGAACCCCTGGGAAACTCCAGACAGAACAAGTAGAAAGAGACGGATTAAACGCGGTTCGTTTGGAAAGTTCCCAAAAAAAGCATATTTTTTCTAAAAAAGAAAGTGTCAACTTTGGTCTGCAAGCTGCAACTAAATAAAACATAAATATCTCTCAGACAAATTACATCAAAGTACAGATGTCCATTTGAGGTAGGAGGGGGGAACCCTCAAAACAAAAGTAAAGCGTGGTGGTGGAACGGTGATGATATGGGTTTGTTTTTCTGCAATTTGAGTCGATCACAAAGTCTTCTGCATCAAGTATTCAAAGGTCAAATGTGAAGTTCTTCATCCAAGAGTTAAAGCTGGATCCCAACAGGAGAACCATCCCAAACGCAGCAGCAAATCTACAGCTGAACGGCAAAAAGTAACGCGTCGTTTGTACCGATGAGAAATCTGCGCAGAAAAACCTTTGCAGCTCGTTGTGACTTCTGCGCGACTGAAATTTAAAAGCGAACGACCTCTATTAACCGTAAAAACATTAAAATGATTGTTTTGAAAGTGCTTAGTGCTCCTAAATACAACCACTGTTTGCATTCAGGTTGAGGTTAACGTATCACAGCGCAAACATCACAGCGCTAACGCTATTTAGCGTCGGTTTGAGCAGCACAGATGAATCACATCCATCTCTGCGAGTCCTGGCCTCGTTCATCCAGTCCTGCTGCCAGAACGCTCGCCGACAGCCGGGTCGCAGACACACAGACGGATAATCTCCCCCGGACCGTGGACAGCTTGCTCAATTATGAGTGGGCCGCCGACGCGTCGAACAGGAGCGCGGCGCTAATCAGCATTTTGACTTAGCAGATGACACCGACAGCAAGCCTGACATTGCAAACGTTTTGGTAGTCAGAAGCCACAATGCTAATGCGCATCTGCCCTCCACCAGAAAGAGCAGAACTTGTAATCGCATTGAAATTCGCTTTATGGCGTTCATTTTGAAGGCAGCGACCGCACAGAGACAGCGACTGTGCGGCTGCCGGCTTTCCTGGCGCAACACAACAACGTTGCCTTTCTGGGCTGCAGGAATATTTGCTTTGCTTATCGCTGCCCTAATGCTCACTGACAACTTAATAACATCACAATTAACTAAATGCTAAACAGATGCCAGCGCTGGACTAATGTGATTGAGACAATCGGCACTTCTGACGTGACCCCTGTGTAGCGCTGCCATTGGCCTAATTTGCTCGAGTGACATGACTGGACGGGGTGTGTGTGTGTGTGTGTGTGTGTGTGTAGGGGTTTGATTGCGAGGCCACCGGTGTGAACAATTTGCGAGGAAGAAAAGGCAAAGTGAGGGCGTAATACGACTAAAAGAGCTCCTTATTCCTAACCGCGACAGTTTTCTTCTTCCCATCCTCTCTCCCTCCTTTTCCAGCACTCCCTCTCTTTCTCTCTTCAGCCAAAGTATTTCTGGCTTGAGAAAAGAAAGTGTTTACTCTGCGGCTGAGGCCTGCTGGAATCACGCTGTGTTCCCACTGGCTAAACCCGCCTTTGCCACTCCATGGTTTGCATATTGTCTCTGTTTTACAAGACTTTCTTTAAAAACAAAAAATAAAAATAAAAAAGAGCAAAGGGAGATAGAGTGCAAGAAAAAGAGACGACAGTAAGAGCTTTCCTCCATCTATTAGATTTGGATCTCCTCCAACGTCGTCTATGTGCGTGTGTTTGTGTGTGTGTGTGTGTGCGCACAGGGATGAATCATGTATAAACAGGAACACCAACAGTCAGACAACAAATTCTTCCGAGGCTTGTGGAGTCCAAACTCATTTATACGCAGGTCACATGGGAGATGCAGTCCCTGTTTCTGGTGCTGAATAACTGCAAGCGGCTCACACTGTGGCCTGAACTCAGCAGCTGATTCTGCACATTTCACTGCGGATTACAGCTGTTTACCTCTGGATATGTGGCTGCATTCCAGTAAGTTGAAAGGGAACTTCATAAATTTAATTTTAAAAGGTGAAACTTGCGTAAAGATTTAGGCATGTCCCACCGGGAGGAGGCCCGAAGGAAGACCCAGGACCCGCTGGAGGGGCGGTGAATCCCGGATCTTATAATTTCTGATTGTATTTGGAGCCACTTCGGTTTCTCAGAACAGCAGAATGTCCGTGTGTTTTACAGTGTTTTATTTTCTGGGCTCCTTTTGCATGTTTTACTGCATTGATGCGGCGTAGCATGGAGGAGATCAGAATGTGATTCTGCTGCGGTCTACTGCAGGCCCCGGTTCCTGTGACGGGGTCCTTCGGGTCACCAGATCAGGTTCTGGTTAATCAAGCTACGGTCAGCGAACCAGCTTTTGCAACCTTTTCTTCCACTAAACTTTCTATGCAGACAGCAGGCTTTAGCATGTTATACAGCTTATACCTAGTTGGAATTTCAGTTCAGGACAAAACTCAGAAGGTTCGATTGAAAAAAAAAAATATCTATATCTTTTCTGTCATTTTTAATTTCTTTCTAAAAAAAAAAAAAAGATTAAAATTGGATTTGATATCAAAACCTGAGCATTTTTTTTAAAACTCCCAGCGTTTGCATCCACCATAACTGTTATTAGTCTTACCTAACATGGGATTTTTGGGTTTTCATTAGCTGAAAGCCATAATAATCCAAAGGGATTGAAACAAACATATATACCACTAAATGTGTAATATATGCGAGTTTCGGTTATTGAATCTTTTTGATGATCTTTAAATGTGTTGAGAAGCAGACGTATGTAACCACCTGCGCCGATGTCCGACAGAGAGATCTGCATTTCCTCTGCACTTCAAAGAAATAAGACCTTCAACTTCAAATTCTTGCTTAGTGTTTTGTTTGTGAGCAACTTTCCTGACCTTTCGCTTTGCAGCATCAAGCTACGCTTAAATCAAGCCGAATGCGTGCACAGCGGGTTTACCAATAAAACGCAAGAGCTATAAATTACAGAAGGGAACCAAAGCGATTTACTGGAGAGAAAGAAATGAATCCAGCCGACAGAGCCGCGGAGACGGAGGCAGGAGTGGAGAGAAAAATCAACTGGGAGAGGCTTTACTGGAAAAGCAGCCTCAAAATAACACGTTAGATGTGGCCTCGTTAAAAAACGAGGATGGCGTGGGACAAAATTCACTTTCAAACAGCCGCAGGATAACCAAAGTGATGAGAATGACATGGGCATGATGTTCGACTGCGACATCTAGTCCATTTTCTTCTAGAATATTCAAGCATTTGTTATGAAGTCTCTTGGGATCCAGAAAACAGAATGCATTTATGACTCACACCACTAATCATAATTAGGTCCTTTAGTCCACTTTCTAGCTCCCAGTTTAAAGGAAATCATGCTCATGTTTACTTCATCCATCACATTCAAATCACATTCACATTTTATCACAGTTAAAAGGCCTGACCGATCATTTGCTGGTACCAGGTGGTCATAATGTTATGCCTGATCAGTGTAAAACAGTCGAGGAGATTGCGCCGCTTTGAGTGGGCTTAATAAGTGCTCTCAGTGACAGCAGCGTTTCTCCTTTAAAACCAGGCAGACGGTGTTCCTGGCTCTACAAAAGCCCCACAGTGAGCTCCAATTTAGGGAAACAGGGTCTCCGACTCGATGCCATCGAGTTTGGGAAAACATGAGACAAAGAGAAGCTGTCAGGAGAGCTTTTAAAACGCAGTTTGTGTTGCACAACACTTCAGAGGAAGGATGGTAGTCGGCAGAAGAGAGTTCAGTGGTGCTGAAGCACACGAGAACCTCCAACATTTACATCAGAGGTTCAGGAAAAAGAGAGAAAAAAGATTCTGTAAAGAATCGCAATTCCTAGTCCTGGGAATTCTGAATGGATTAAGTTGCACGTCTTTGCCTCTCCTATTTGCACGCATGCTGCACAGCACGTTCTCTAGGCTGTTTGGATAGAAAAAAACTTGCTTCTGAATCGAATCGTGAATCTAAAGACTGGAATCGAATCGCTAGACAATGAAAGAGTCTCAACTGTAAATTCTACATGTGGGGAAGTTGGTCCAGGACAGGGACAAACCCAGAAACCTCAACGCTTCTGAATGGCACGCAGAGGTGTGCACTGGCTAATGTGTCGAAACCAGAAGATGGACGGAGAGGGAGGCGAAGAGGGATTGAGTCAGACTGCAGCTGATCTGACCAGCGGAGGAGACGCGACAATAGTTCCTATTCAGAGCAGCCAGAGAGAGACGGAGAGAGAGGCAGCCGCAGAGGCCAAATATTGTCATGGGGGAACATTAGCCAAGAGCTGAAACTCTGCCAAGATTCAGCCAGAGATCAAATCTGGCTTTGATGGCCAACAGTGACCCCCTCCTTCCACCACACGCCTACTCTTGTGTGTCTTGGGCACTGTACAAACCTTCCTGTATGAATGCATTCCTGTTTGTTCTGTTTACAGCATCAAATGAAACTCAAAGCGCTTTGTTGTCGGTGAAGGTCTCTTGCTGTTCGATGTAAAGAAAACGACAGCAGCGAAAGCAAGGGTCTAAATTCTGACGTCTCTTCATGTTCCTCTAGACGAGTAAAATAAAGTTTTTCTCTCCATCAGCTCACAGCATTAATATTAACAAAACTATTTATGTATTGGTCTTTACTGGACTGATCTTTAATGTCCTAGTGACATTCAGGTATTGACAGACATAAAATTCCTCTGTAAATCCACTAAATTCTTCAATGTGTTGACTAATTTCTTCTGTTTTTATTTTGCTTCATAGTAGGTTATCAAATTAACTTTAAAATCAGTCTAAGACAACTCATGGAATCACATTTTACAATATATTTTTTTAATTGTTATTTTAGGTCAGTAACCATGAAGGGAATCCAAGTTTTTAAATGATGGCTTCATTTATTATGAGAAAAAGCCTGGACCAACCTGGACGTATTCTTGTTAAATCATAAGTTAATCACATTTCTTTGGTCGGGTTTTGTTAGCCTGATTGCTGCCAGGATCAGCAGAATCAATAACTCCCCTAACAGAACCCATCTAGCAACATGAAGTAGGCCAACAGAGCTCAAAAAGCAGCACGACCCGCACTGAGCTAAAAAACTGAGCTGAAAAACGTTGTTTTTTCTTTGTTTGTTTTTCTCATGGTGAATTTTTGCTCTATTTACACAGAGTTGTGTTATTTGTGCCTGAATAAATCCAGAACCAGGACAGAAAAAGGCAGATTGGTGCGTCTCCAAGGAAACGAGACAGAAGGGACAGAACGGAGGACGTTGTTGCGTCCCGCTGCTCATCTCAGTCGCTCATCCTGGAAACGGGCCAGCTGGCTAAAGGGAGTCGCTCCTCTGCACTCTGTTTCGCTCAGCACATGAATGATACTTAACCTTTGAATGTCACCGTATGCAATATTCAACACGTACACACAGAGCAAAGGAAACATGCAGCCTGTTTGTGACGAGGCAGCAGCCGCTGGTGGACGTAGACGGGACCGGGATGGTGCTAAAATCAGAGAGCAGACTTTATGTAGAGCAGAAATGAATAAATACGGCACAGAAAAAGCCGTTATCCCGCTGAATATGCAAAGTCTCCACAAATAAGGTTAACATGAAGTTAGCTATCTAAAGTCCAATGAAGCAATACATCAATAACTAAATGATAAATTAAGATTAGATTAATACTTTAATGAGCAGATTCCCTGTAATATCATTGAAAAGGCTGGATTTTGAAAAATGATTTAACAATCGGTGTGAAGTTGTTAGTTTTCACATTTTTTAAAAACAAAAACCTGGAACTTTTGCCTGTTTTCTCTGGTTAAGCTGAGTGGTTAATATTTTTTGAAACACAATTTTGATCACAGAGACTTCCTAATACAATTTAATTGTTTTATTTATTTTGGATATTTAAAATGTTTTCCAGGTCCAGTGTTAAATGTGATTTAGAAATATATATATATCTTTGAGAAGGTGTACTTGTGTTAATATGTTGTTATTATTACTATATTAGTTGAAAAAGACGTCAAAATGTCAAGTTTCATTGTTCATCACAATAATTTCAGGGACAATTTATCATCCAGCAAAATATAAGTGACAAACCTACATGTGCTGCACTCAAAGGCAACAACATATTTAGAATGATGCATAACTTACACTTCATCTGTAGTATTATTAACATTTGCTTACAGTCTGATTCACACACTTGGGGAAACACTTTTTACACTTTCTGTCACATGAGCCAATATCACCAAGGGAAGCAACTGCAAGCCATAAAAACACAATTTTTATTCTTTAAAATCTATTTTCAGCATCAAGAACAGGATTCGGGTCATTCTGTCTTTGAAAACATTCTTATATTTTTCCCAAGTTTAATAAATCAATAACATTTATATTTGGGTGCGTTCAAGTTTAAGAAATGACTCCTTAACCGTGGCGTCTCCTAAATTTCATTAAGTATGTTGCACATATATTTACAGTAGAGCGGTTGTTCAGGACATTAACAAAGCAAATTTTTCTTAAGATAAAATTTTCCCCTGCTGAATAAATATCATTAAGTAAAGGTCAGATCTTTCTACATGCTTCAGAGTGAGATTATTGTGCTGCTAAAAAAAAAAGCTGAACTTATTCAGAAACGTTTTCCGCGTTGACTCGTTAGCAGGTAAAGTGTTGAACTGGAATGTTTTTGCTGTCAGGTATTCCGCCGCGGACCGGGGAACGAGGGAGCACGGCGGAGAACAGAACACTGAAAGTGGGAATCCGGTGGAGCGGTGAAAGCGTCGCGTCATGTTCTACCAGGCCCCATTTCTCACAGTGTGATTCCTCACAGGGGCTTAACACACGGATGATTACTAAACTATTACTGCTGCTGCCGTTGTCTGGCACGGAGACATGACTGTAGCGGCCCCCCACCCCATCTCTCCCCAGTCCCCTCCCCGCCATTCGTTCCAGACTGGAATGCCTATATTTAGAGCGCTCCTTTCCGCTGTTATGGCTGTTGAATCATTAGCCTCGTTTAACCCTTCTTTACCTCCAACGAGCCGGCTGGCGGAGGGCGAGCCCCTCAGGGGGAGCTCCTAAATCCTGCCTGCACCAAACCAGAGCCCCCTTTCCAATGAATGACGACGAGTGTTTGGAGAAAACCCGAACACTCGATAATAACAATAATAGAAACGCTCCTGGCCTGGGAGGGACGTCTGTCTCTCATCTTATTTTGTTTGACATGTTTGAGGGATGGTGATGTTGACTGGCTTGTTGGAGGGCGTGACCTTTCATCCGCTTGCACCCTTCGGGGGACGTTGTCCCACATGTGGACGAGCAAAGAGGAGGCAGAAGCAGGAACTCTTTATTTCTGCGAGATTTTACGATTCACATTTAAATGACCTACATTTCCGCTTCTGTTGCTGTAGAGCCGAGGTCCAGAGATGGACTTCATGTCATCGGCTATAACACAGGAAGAGTCCACGGACTTCCTGTCGAAACTACCGTTGGTTAACGAAGAAAAGCAGCAGAGAAAAGGAAGAACTGAGGCGAGAGAGAAAGGGTTTAATTCAGACCGACATGTTCCCTCTTTCTATGCGGAGATGAAAACTTGTCTTCAGAGAGAGAAAAGCATTAAACTTTACGATGTGCAGAGCAGCCAAGAACCAAAAACCAGAATTGGAGCACAGAAAAACAATTATTAAAATAAGCAGTTTGACAGATCCACCAGTCAGACAATAAATCAGCTGGATTTTAAACTAATATGCAGATTGACTGGTGGAGCAGGTATTAACTGTTGTCACTATTTACATTGGAAAATGAAGAGAGAAAAAAGGAAATGTTCAGATTTACTGTGTTTTCCTCATTGTATTTTACTTGTAATGTTAACCGGTCAGTATGGTTTTATGTTTTATTGTGTAGCTAAGCTTTATTATATAATCAAAGAGCCTTTAACAATGGGGTGTCCAAAGTGCACCCCGGGAGCCATTTGGAGCCCTTGGACGGTCCGTGTATGGCCTCCACCTCAATTTAAACTTTTGCTTACAAACTTCCATCCATCCATCCATCCATTTTCTAACACCCTTGTCCCTAGTGGGTTTGGGAGAGGTGCTGGTGCCTATCTCCAGCTAACGTTCTGGGTGAGAGACGGGGTACAACCAAGACAGGTCGCCAGTCTTCGCAGTGCTTGGCGAACGTCCAGGCTAAAATTATAAATAAGAAACGGTTCCTAATGTTTTGCCTGTTGAAATAAAGGGTCAACTAACTTGAGTACAACTCTAGCGTGCCAACAAAGGAATTTGATAAGAGATTTTTTTTGTTGTTGTAATTTTTAGGGTGAGAATTTCACAGATTTATTAAACATCTTCTTAACCTGGGAATCGTTAGGTCCGATAGAAAGTTTTGGTCTTTTATGAACCATCATTTTAAGGAGACTGGATCAACAAATGCATGACAACTTTTAGTAAACAAGTGGCTTGGGCACATTTAAATTAATTAAACTTGACAAAAAAATCCAACTTTTTTTAAGAAACAGTGAAATTAAAAACTTTTCTAGCCAACCAACAAAATAACTAAAAAAGAAAAAGCTCTGTTTCTTTAGAATATTCCTGTGGCAAAACGATAACAGAGATTCATTCTAATTAATGATTATTAAATTAGGTATAATGCCTTAAAAATAATGCTTATAACACATTTCTGGCCCACTGGTAACCCGGTTCCACACACTCCAGCCCAGTAGGGGGCAGGCATGCGCCTCAAGGTTGTTATTGTTATGCATTATAAGCTGCAGAGAGTGCATAGTGCTGCAGCAGCACTAAAGTCAGTTAGCTGAAATAGTCGTGGAAAAGATTCAAAGACAAAATCAGTAACACGATATAAAATTATTTGACAAAAATGTAAATAACTGAAATTAATCTAATGAGTAAATCACTCTGCACAATAAATATTTATAGTATGACATTTTCTCTTTGTGAGAGCCATATTGGTCTGTAAATTAATGCTCAAATTGTCATGTTTAACTAATCTTCAGGAACAGCTAAAAGCTATAAACTTATTCCGAATCTTAATTTTTCTTGCAATGTCTGAGGGGAACATGTTTTCAGATCTATGCAGCTGCATAGATAGTTTCACATTTTGAAATTAAATTTATGAAGTTGCCTTTCAACTTACTGGAATGCAGCCACATATCCAGAGGTAAAAATGGTTTAAAGCACAAATAAAATGAAAGGATGATGAATCAGAGAGATCTGATCTATAAATCTCAGCTTTTACCACATTCTGAATTCATTTAAATCTAACCTCAAACGTACAAGACTACAAAGTCAAGTGCAGGTTTTATGTTGAATTCGACAAATGACAAAATGGAAAGGTATGGTTAATCTCCAAAAGTTTAGGAATATAGGAAATGCCTAAAGTTCAGGATTTTCAGTCATGGACGCTCTAAAGCAGCTCCAACGCTCTGGACATCTACAACAGAAATTTGACACAGTCGACTCCTCCCAAATTAAAAGGAGTTCATCAGCAGCGGTGAAATGCTCCAGGCCAACCACACATCTGCCGAACGGGGATTTACTTCCTCCTATTTCCATCTTGGCACCTACATCGTCCTCGCCTTCCCATGTACGGAACCGAGCGCTGATAAACAACATCGGCCTGCCAAGTTCTCTCTGCTTGTTGATTACTGTTGGGTCTGTCTTGATTTAGGACGAGCAGGACTAATCCGAGATGGGGCGATGTGTCTGTCAATCATAGCTCCGGTTAGTCAGAGAAGGCTGATTGGAGACGGGCGGATGAGCCTAAACAGCCCAGCTTCACACGGTAAACACAGCGCATCCTAATTTATGAAACAGGAAGATACGTTGGCGTTTTCTCGTGGATTTTGTGCACTTATGAAGTGCAGCCGAGGCCAATGGTCATGAAGGTGCATCTGGGTGTCGGGGTGTGTGTGTGTGTGTGTGTGTGCGAGGGCCTTCCTACCGGTGTGGATCTGCCGGTGAGCCTCCAGGGATTCCTCGGTCTGGAACTGGGCGCCACACTGGTCACAAACGATGGCCTTCTCTCCAGCTGGACAGAAAGAAAGAGGCAGATAGTTTTTTAAATCAAAGTCTGCAGAATCTTTACATACAAACATGTAAGAAGACTCAGTTTTTCGCCGCCTTTTGTTGGACACAAAACTGCCAAAAATGAATTTGGCCACTTATGTGAACCAACGCCATGAAAGCAAACTGTTAAATGAGAAGCCATGTCAGCCAGAGAGACTTAGGCAGATTTACAGCTAATCGGTACAATAAAAACAGAAGAAATGGTTTTACAGGGAGGGTTATGTACTTTCCAGGCACATAATGCCAGTTTATAGCACAATCAAGTAACTTTGTTACCTTCAGTTCTTATAAAAATGCTGCACATATCGAACATGACTTTAAAAAAATCTGACTTTGCCTCACTGTCTCTTTAAAAAGATCCTACGCCTTCCGACACGTCCCCTTTAGATCATTGTCACAACAATGCTCCTCCACGATGCTGTTTACAACCCTTCTTAGTAGCTCAGTCGATGTGGAGTTTCACCAGGTGTTTGGTAATTGCTGCTGCCGCTAGTCTGGAGGAGCTCTGAGGAGGAGGTGGAGGGGAAGGGAAGGACGCTCAGTTGGGGACTGCAGATTCAAGGCGACACTTTGTGAGAGCAAGCATTTAGGCTCCCCTGAATGGTTGCCGTGGGAGATTAAAGGATTTCTCAAACATGCATGAAAGAATTGAAACAACACTCCAGGTATGGTTTTGATAACTGAAGCAAAAAGAAACAAAAACTGTGAATTTTGTACAATAACTCACTTTAAGCTAAGAGGTAATTCAAGAAAACAAGTCTTGCATAAAAAACAAAAAGATCAACACTACAGTGGTCTCTGGGTTTAGGAACAACAGCCACCCAGAAATATTGCAGAGCTTCCCCTGAAACACTTAGAGATGCCTATTTTAATAGTTCAAAAACCAAATATACCTCAATATGCATGAATACACTGAGTGGAAATTATATTAGCACAACCACAGAAGCTAACATCTACACACCTCCTCATTTCCAACAGTCACCATCTAGGAGAATGAAAGGAGCCCCTTGATTGGCTGCTCTAGAAATGTCAGCCAATAATGTCTCAAGTAGCATTATGCTAACAATCTTAGCTTCCCAAGCTGAATTTTCATCCCAATAACTTGGATATGAAATAACCTTTGAATAGCTGGGGGTTAACTGCACTTTGTTTCATAAATTGATATACAAGAGAATCAAAAATCATTTCTTCACCCACTGTGGAAGTAAGAAAGTCTTAAGAGGACGACTCAGAGGACCGTTTTGGATCTGAACACGTGTGAAACATTTCTGAGGGTGAACCAACTTTCATATTTCGCATGAAGGATCTGCTGACGCTCTCTCTATTATCACAGTCTGGCAACCACAGTCCAATGTGTCTGTCTGTCCATCCTACCAAACATAAATATCTTGGCTACATTTGAGACACTTGTAGGACTCCAGTCATCAAGCTGCAGACTTCCGTGAGGAAACTTGCAAGTTTCCATTCACTCTGTTGTGATAACATGCTGTAATTTGCACCATACCGTTTCATTTTTAGAACTTTTATGAATATATTTGAATGTTTGATGTGTTGTTCTCTGTAATTTAGTTTTCAGTGCATTTAGCGTCTAATCTGATAAATCCCTCCATCCGCCCTCAGACTGGTCAGACTCCAGACTTGAAACTTCATGAATATGCAAATTGCGGCAGAGGGTGTCATCTCCTTCCCCCGACATGAGTTCTGTGGGCCGATTCTCCTGCAAAAGATGATTAAACGTCAAACAAAATGTAGTTAGGAGTATGATTTGCCTCTGTACATTTAAAGACTAAGTAAAAGGAGGATTGCATATTGCTCAGCTGCGGTTATGAGCTCATGAATCGGAGAATGAGAGCTGCTGAAATGAGCTCCAAGGCTGCACTCAGCCTGTTGCCCCGGCGACTTGATCTCAGATAAAAAATAAATAAATAAAATAACGATTCTCTTTTACTACAATTCCAAATCAATGTCTCAAAAACGTATCAAAATTGATTTGAAAAACTTAAATATATTTTGTAAAGAGGAAAAAATGTTTGCCTTCTCTGCTGAAGGCAAACATTTGGACTTATTCTGTTTTTTTTTTACTGAATTCTGGGGAAGATCAACTTTGACACGAGTTTCACCGTGTGTGAGGTTTGCTAAATGAAGATCGAGAACTTGGAGGAACGATGCAAATGGACGGCATGAACTTTAATGTCTCCATTTGTGATTCTGCCTTGCAGAGGAGACTGGAGTAGATCATGAAGATCATTTTCATTTCTGAAGCAGAAATCATTATGAATAATCACTTAGAAAACAATAAAACAATCTATTCTGAGTGAAATTGTGTCCCCAAAATTAGCATCAACAGATAGTAAAAAATTCTCACCCCTACTGAGAAGACTGCATTGATGCATTGTGAAGTTCTCAACGCATCACTATACATTATTCTTGCCATTAATTTTTAGCTGGACTTAAATCTGGACTTTGACGAGGCCATTATATCTAAACCGTTATATTTCATCTATTGCTTTATGTTCAGGGTCATTGAGACTCCATCCATCAGTATGATGCTATCGGCGCCACGTCTCAGATAACTAAAATATCTCTGAGTTTGCATTTTACTGAATGAAGAAATATCTGAACACAACAATTTTGACATCATGAGAACTTCAACAGTCCTGCAGCACAGCTGTAATTAAATACGCATCAATGACCCTTTAATGTGTCAAGATGTGTCGCACGACTTCTCTTCGCCGTTAACCCCAGAACAGGATCTTAAAGCTATCTAAATAATGTTGGGCAAACCTCCAGCTCCGTTGCGCAACATTCGGCTTCTGTTTATGCAAGACTTCGGAGAAGCATGCAGCCACCGAGCTGCAGGACGGATTGCCATGTTGCTGCGTACTTTATCAACACATCCAACCCTGAGCAACAATAAAAGGCAGAAACAGGAGGCCGCGTGTACATCCACGCAGGCCGCCGTTGAAGGGCGCATCGGATCAAACTGAGGCAAACGACTTTTTATGGGTTGGCAACGAGCTCCGTACATGCCATACACATCACACATGAACCATGCTAACTGCTCTTTAACATCTGGTTGTGGTGTGTGCAGAGCAGCTGTGCGTGCGTGGGGGTGTGTGTGTGCGTGCGCTGCAAGCACAGAGCGATCTCCCCTGACTAGACCTTGGTTTGTTCTTGGCACGGCCTTCTGGGTTACGACACCTCCACAGAGAGAGCGAGGGAAAGAGAGAGAGAGAGAGAGAGAGAGAGAACAAAATGAAAACAGGAAGCCAATTCTTAGATGACAGAGAGAGAGAGAAAAAAAAGTAAGGGAGCGATGTGCTGGTGTGGTTTTGCAACCGCAGTGACATTAGGGAACGGCTTGTACTGTAATAAGCTCCACCAAAAGCAGAAATGACACGGACCGTAACATGACAAAGAGTGCCAGCCAGCCAGCCAGAGGAGGCGCTTACGCAACAAGTTATGCAAAAGACGGGACGGCGCACATGTGATCATGACTAGATCATGAGCCGCTGTAATGCAGCCTGAAACGCCTGAAAATCCCGGATTAATCTGCAATATCACAGCATGCATTTCCATTTGGGGAGGTTTTAAAATGCAGAGCTTTGGAGACAAAAACAGTTTTTAAGTGGCTGCAAGTTCAGGAGGCATCTTCGCAGCGTGAGCTGCAGACGAGAATATGGCTGAATTAGCTTGGCGAAACCATCCACTTAACCTTTGGAGGAGAGAGACGTGCAGAGAAGATGCAGACAGATTCCCTCATTGCCTGATCTGCATTCATCACAGCCTGCCTTTGTTGCGGCTGAAAACTCCGGATTCATCGCTGCGCTATGTGTGATTATTACTTCTGTGAGCCGCAGCCGCTCGGATAAACTTCTCTGGACCCTTTCCACGTATCGATCCGGCTCCATCGACTTTCCTCGCAGAAAGCACCTGGGACGATTTTATGACCACGGGAGTGCAACTCCAGCTCCGTCACGTGAAGCTGATGGATTACATCAAAGTAAATACACATTGTGGTCCAACAATTCATCAGCTTCCATTACTGGGTGCAAGCTACCAGGCGCGGCTCTCTGCTTCCTCACGTCATTGAAGAACTCAGATGCTGCTGCTATTGAATTTAAAACGGAAAAGTTTTTATTCCACCCAGAGAGCCTTGCTGCGTGTTTATTTCTGCTAATTCTAGCATGCAGCTAAAGAAAGCCCAAAACTTAGAAAACTTGAATAATAAATCAAAAGAAACGATAAAAAGCAATTAAAACAAATCTATTTTTTCATTGGTTTAGTGAGTTCTCCACTTCTCTTTTCCATCACCACGATGTTCCCATCATTCTCTATGAGCTGGATGTTAGCCAGTGCATGGATTCAAAATATTGCATCCAACACTCCTTTGCAAATGTGGTCTGGCACACTTTTATATTTCAGTGATGACTGAGATCAGAGAGGTTGTGCGGCTTTATCAGAAAAAAAAAAAAACCCTTAATGCCTGCAAAACCCTTGGGAATCTGCTGACATGAAGATGTTAAGCACACAGGCGTCAACAGCCTCCATGATGTGGGTGTGCAACAGAAACTCTTTGCTAAGGATCTGGTTGGTTAAAAAGTGCTGTATTCAAATATGTTGATGGAAAGTTTAGTGGAAGAAAAACATGTGGTAGGAAAAAAAAGCTGACAAGATTGTGAAGATAAGCCATAAAAAGAGTCAGGATGTTGGCTTCAATAGTGTTGTGCTTGATTGGCCAGCAAATGGGCCTGACCTTTAACCTCATAGAAAATATATGGAGTCAAGAGGAAGATGAGAAACACCAGAACCAAGATAGCAGATGACTTAATTAGCTATTTAAAGAAAAGAAAAAAAAAAAGCTAGGCTTCCTGAAAACCTCACACTGAAAAAGAGAATAGAGGTCCAACTTTAAAAAAAAAAATGTCAATTTGTTTCATGTAATAAAATTCAATTTGTGAAATTTTATGTGTTCCTTTAATATGACAATAAACTTCATGTTAAATTGGATTTAATTTGATAACTTGTAAAAATTTTTCAAGCTAGATCACTTGTTTTCTTTTTTCAGGGCAGCAGAACCTCAGGCTGATCTCCTCCATACTACGCTGCATTGCCCCAACCAAGAACCGAGTGTACATACTGTTCATTAGGTTCACGTTCACGTATTAAAAACTATTTTTAAGTTGGTTTGATGACATTTTATTGGTCTGAATTTTTTCGTCCTGATTAGCTGTAAGCTAGAATAATCAAAACTAAAACATTTCAGTCGGTGTGTCTACATCCACGCCATCTCCACATTTTGAGTTACAAAAAACATATTTATTTTCCAATTCTATTCTAATTCACTGACCTGCATGCTGCTAAAAAAGAACATTCTGAGCTCTTTTTTTGTTCAACTACCTGCAATTCTTCAATAACTGTTTTATTAGTTTCACTCTGCAGTCTCTAACGGCAACAAGGTGTCGTTTAGATCAACACTTGCATGGTTAGAAGTAATAACTGTGACATCCAGACAGTGATTGAACACCATAACCAGTCTTCTGGGAGGCCAAGAGGAGTGTGCTAAATGGGCCAGGGATGGGATTTTAGTGCAGGGCACGCCCCTGCTTGTGGCACAAGGACATAAATTATTGGGTAGGGGGCTAAGGGGGTCGGGAGGTGCCTGCATGGTGCCTTGCTTCAAGGAGAAAGGAGCTGCGTGAGGTCACTGCAGGGCAAGGAGAGGAGGAAGACAAGAATTCAGGGTGCACACGGCCAGGCAGCCACCCGGCCAGATGCCCGTCACTCCAGTTAGCCGGCTAAGTGCTAACAGGGGGCCCCTCCGCCTGCTAATAGACTCCATCAGCCATTTTCAGTGCCAAATTAAAGGAATAAATCTTAAGGCCCCTTTGATCACAAGACGGAGAAGTTGTTAGTTTGGAAAGGCAGGGCAGCCTGGGGAACGGGGGAGTCATGCTGTTTGTCTTGTTATGTGTGCTCTAAATGATATACATGCCTGCAGAGTCCACAGCAGAGCAAAGCTCGGGTTTCAGCGGGTTCAGAAGACAAAAGAAGAAGATCCAAGAGAAGCTGCTAAAAGTTTAGAAATGTAACGATAAAAAATAAAAAAAAAAAAGCTGAAAAATCTCCGTAGCTGCTGGGGGGAACCACTGAGTCACCGCCACATATTAGGCCTTAGCTGACATAAGACAAAAAATGTTGCACAACCAGCGTTGAGTTTGCGTGTGTGTTTGAAGGAGGGAGTAGGGGGGGGATATGGTGTGGCGATCAGGTGCCACATGCAACCGAAGCCGCTTCCCTTTTCGCTTCCCTGTTTGAAATGTTGCACAACTGCTGTTGCAGCGCGCTGCATAGAGGCCTGCATAGAGGCCTCAAGTGAGAAGGAGCAAACCTCCACCAGATAACGCTGACATAACAGTGCTAGTAGTCCATCCGTCTCACATGTTATGACATGAAAACCATTTTTTGTTTTTAATAGTCTCATATAGCTGACAGTCACAATCAGATTAGCTGCTGCTCCTGGAAATATCTCAGTCCTGCTGGAAGCGCTAACAGAGAGTTCGCTAGCTGATGGAAGACAATGACTGCAAATGTACAATCGGTGCTCTGCTGCACAAATTAGCAGCAGTACTGGATCAGCAGAACTTGCCAACAACTGATGATGTTTCCTGGATGACTTAGGTGTGAAATATCATCATGAAGCTTTTTTTTTTTTTTTTTAAACCATTTACCATTTACTTATAGGCTGGAAAAATAAATAAAAAACATGGATCAAACAATTTATATGGTGAATTTTTTAGCTGCGCAACAATAAACTAATCATGTAATATTTTACTTTAAAAAAGTAGGTAGATTCTCTGTAGGAAAGTGATGTAAAAATCATAAAAAAGGATTTGCACATTTAAAAGCGAGGGATCCTTTTCTCAAATGAGTTTGAACGAGATAGAAAATCGCATTGGCGATGCTCACGATGAGAACACTCGCCTTATTTAGCCCTGTTGAAGAAATTAGAAGCAGATTTTCATGCTTTTGAGTAAAAGTCACAAGATAAATGTGTTCCTTTTCACAATAAGACTGAAGTGTATGCAAAATGTTGTTAAAAGATGAATGCTTTGTGCTTTTAGCAACATTTTCCAAACGAAACGAAGATTTTTATTTGTCGGAAATAATTTTGCCTCTAATAAAACCAAAACTCAACATCAGCGGGCCTTCTTAAGCTACAGTCGGGGGGCCGCGCAAAATCAGCCGGGAAAGCTCTCCATAGTGAGCCAAGCTAATGAGACCCAAAGAGAGGAGAACTTAATTTAGGACAAGATTTAGTTAAAGTACAAATATTTCCATCTACAGACAAAGGGCCACAAGTTTTAGGCAACATAGAAATAAACATTAAACATAAAATATAATCCCAGTGAAACAAAAGCAGAAACTCTGACCCATCTTTGTTTTTATCATTTCCAGTTCGGCTCTCCCACCTGAACCTCCGCAGGCCCGTCTCGTACATTTCCCATTCAGGGCAGATTTGACTGATCCACTCGTACATAAAGAAATGCGGCACATGCTCGTTACACAGCATCCCACTTCTACAATATCAAATTAAAACGTCTCTGGTTTTAAAATCCGTCATGTGGAAAAGGGCAGCGCTCAAGGAGAGAGAAAAGCAAAAAGGTCTCATATTCTGTTCAATTTTCACCTAAATCCGGCTGATCAAATTAGAAAATCTTTGTTCTGTTTAAGTCCAATCATCAATAGGTAAATTATATTAATGGATTTCTAAAAGACAGTAATCAATATGATGTTTTCAGAAGTGCTTTGTCTGCCTTCATTTGTTATAGATTTTAGAAAACAAAGCAGGTCCGACATCAAAGAAAACCAAGATTTAATATCAATCAGGAAAAAATAAATAAATTGATCAGTGTATCTGATAATTTTAGTAGCTGTGGGAATCACTTATACTTTCCAGTTTGAAATAAAAAAATAAATTTTATGTCATAAGTTCTTGTTTTAAATACCTTAAAGCAGCAAACGCCTGATAAAAGCTTAGTGAAAAGTATGAAAATATTACTTTAAAATAGTTAATGTCAGTAGAAGTTCACAAGTAATTTTTGTTTATAAAGTTTTGAACTGAACAAAAAATTCAATAAAAGCGTCTTTTAACCAGCAATTTGAAGGTTTCAAACTGACGCCGTTTTTATTCTTTTGAACTCATAATTGACCTTGGGACTTCATTATTGCAACTAAACACAACATCTGATAAGGATTAGCTCTGATTCATTCTAGCTGATCTGACGTCTGATAACCATATTAGAGATGGTTTCTACAGGAAGCTCACAACTGCAGAAGCGTTTCACCACAGGAACCTGATGAGGTTGTGCATTAGCAAAGGTCCCGGCCTCACAGGGAAGTGATGGTGCATTCGCTTGCCGGTAGTCTCCCCTTGACACAACAAGTGCTGATTCTGCAATTTCCCAGCACGGTGTTGCCACGACCACGTTTGTTGACATGCTTGTTCCAGCTAAGGGTCTGAATGCAAACAACAGTAAGGCAAGTAGAAAACGCTAACTGGAAAAAATAGAGAATAAAATGAAAAAAATATCAAATTACACACTAATGAACTGCACCTCATTTTTTTTTAACTCAGTTATATTCATTTATTTATTTAGAGTGAGTCTTTAAATCTGAGGTGCTACCAAAACTATTTTTTAAATGCAAAGACCTTGAGAAAAATTTACGAATAATAATAATAATAATAAAAATTAAATAGGGCAGAGATGTTAATGAGTTAATTTAATTACATAGATTTCAAAGCATAATCTTTTTACATCACACAAATATATATCTATATAAATATGTAGAAATGATCTGATGAAGTCGTACTAAGAGGAGTTAGCCTGTCAGCGAAGCTATTCAAGCCTAAAATAGCATCTCGATGCTAAACATGTTGCAGCAGCGCAGACGTCCCCAACACTAACAGTCCACATTTCTAAAGAAGGATTTTTTCAAAGAGGTTTCAGTTTCCTGAACCACTGAATGAGTAGAACAGAACTTTGCAGCAACCTAATGGTTGAAGAAGCTCAATAAACTAAAAACAACAAATATCTTTGAGCTCATTCCAAAAGTCAGTTGGAAAAAAAAAGAAAAAAAAAAAAAAGAGTTTTAGAATTGAAAATGTTCATTTTGTCCACATATAATTTGATCAGAAAACTTTAACTAAGCCCTACCAATAGTTTTGAAACAAGAGGAATAAAACCTCAGTGTGGCGTGTATGAGGGGATGACACACACCACCATTATCACACTCCCATCATGCTCCTCAGCAGTGTGAGCTCATAATGCCACCATTCAGAAGCTTTGTCATTCAGAATAATATATCGGAGACATAAAGAGGCCTTGTTGGTTTTTCGGGGGGATGCCGCCCTGGTTTTCTCCACCTCCCCTGAAAGGCTAAATATTTTTTTCGTCACTGCATGCACACTCAAACTTATCACTCCTGTCCCAGTATTTTCTTCTCCATACTGTGGAGCCAACACTGTGTGCCTCGTTTGCAACAGATGCCCCCCCCCCAGAGGGAGTCGCAGTCCAAACAGAATCTTTCATCAAAGACAGGCGACGGAGAATTAAACATCACAGTTACAGAGACCATCTTTGTTCACAGCAACACACAAAAAGTAGGTCACCATGTTGACATGAGAATTAAACATTTCGTCCTGCATCGCAGATTAAGGGAAACGTGTTTCTCCTTCAACAACCAAGACCATTTTGTCCCCCTCCTCCTCGTCCTTTTGCTAAAATATTTACACGATTAAATGTGTTTAACTTGCAAAATTATAAATACAAAAACAGAACTAAACATGGAACTTCTTAGTGGAAACCGCACAGTCATGCAAAAAAATCTTTTGCAAGGACGGATGAAAATAAACCGTCAACAGATCTCACACACCCCGCTGCATTCGATGGTACGACACTATTTACAATCTGACTGCACGGAAAAAAAAGAAGAGAAAAACGAAACAAAACAAAACAAAAAAAAAAAAACAGATCTGAGAGCTTCCATAAAGATGAATGTTTGAACAAAGGAAGAGGACATAAAGGATCGCTGTAATGCATAAAATGAATCATTCAGCTCTGGGAAATCCATTTCATACGAGAGGAGTGAAGTAAACAGGCTGCAGAAAACAGCAGCTGAGCATGAAGCAACCATAGGGAATTTTTCTTCATAATCATGATTTGTGGAAGAAAATCTAACCCTTGGGAAAGATCTCCATGATCAAGTTACAATCAATCCTAAAAAGAGAAGCTAAAAACATATTAATAAAAATGTCTGCAAGTTAGCCAAGTGGCAGTGAAGTGTTAATATTTCTGGGTTTTCCTCAACTGACTGAGGGAATTAGAACCGAGTTTGTGCCACTTACCAGCACCAAGGCTTTAAAATATTAGGGTTTTAAATAGTGATGCACAATATATCGGCATTAACATCGGTATCGGTTCATGTTAGACATTTTTTAACATAGCTATCCGTCCAATGCGTAAAACTGGGTCGATATTAGCAGCCAGTGTTTATTTCCATATTGTTGCCGTTTGTTTTTCTGGATGGGTGCAGTGAAGAATTATTGCAGGTTTAATTGAGGCAGAGGAGCAACGTATAAATAATGTTTGAAAATATTGGTTATCGGACGTAACAGCAACAATATCGACTACCGACACTGGCCTAAATGTTTTGAATTGTTGCATCCCTACTTTCAAAACTAGGGATGGTTTTCTGTGATGTTAGAGAAAGTGTTGGAGGGACTGGAGTTTCCCTCACGTGTTGCTGTTCACTGCAAGTCAGCAGCCTGAAACACAGTCCATACAGTTATGCTAAATTAAAACAAAAAAGAAACTTGGCTCTTTGGAAACAGCAGGAATCTAGATTTAATGCAATATTAATAACAGTGACTATATCATGCCAACAACTTGCATCATCATAAGCAATGGAGATTTTTAAATCATTGTGAAATAACTATGAATAATTTAAATGAGACTTCATGAATGCATTCGCAATAAGACGCCTGCCTTATGTGTTTGCAGTTGATAAAAACATTTTCCAGATTAACTTCGCCCTGCAGCAGGGTCAGCATTGAGGTTAAAACTTATTTTTACAGTAAAACAGTAAATACATCTTTCAACGTATTGGGAGATCTCAATGGGAGATCCGTCAAGTCCAGTTTATTTGTATAGCACATTTCAGCAACGAGGCAGTTCAAAGTGCTGAAAGCTTCATGCGGTGATCAACTATGGAACAAGCAATAAACATTACATTTTGTCAAATACACATCAAATACATTGATCAATGTTGCACTTTAGTCCTAGACAGGTGGGTTTAAACCTTGATTTAAAGGAACTCAGTGTGTTATGATGAGGAACCTGATTTTACTCTTCAACAACATCCTCTTGGTCTAAACTCGCCCCTCATTTCTCACAGTTTTCCTTTTCTAAGTTGTGAAATTTTTTGCCGTTAGTCCCTTAAGGCCGACCGAAAGCCTCTCTTAGAGCTTTTGCTTCTGCAACCACAGAAGCCATAGATCTTTCAGAGTTCCCTATTATGTATTTAATAAAAGCATTTCAACACAGACATAACTATTGATGAATGTATTTATTTATTTTTTTTTTACTTATGCATTTCCAGTAAAATTGTGGCTCTTCATAGCTGGAAGGCAGGACATATTTCTGCAGAAAGTGGCTGAAGGACCCGTCAGGAGTCAGAGGAAACATGGGGGGAGGAGAGGGGCTAAATGGGAAAATAAAAAGGCTAATTATAGTGCATCTGTCAATGGCTGACCAATATTACACTCTGTGGTTTTTAACAGCCTAAACAGGGCAGAGGAGAGAGCGGCAGATTAGTGGGACAGAATGTGAGTGTGTGTCTGAGGCAGACAAGCGCAGTCACCAACGAAAACACAGCCTGGCTGTTCACTGAGCCTACATAAATGGCTTACGTAAGAAAGTACTCTCAGTACCAAAAAACAGCAAAAATCCATAAACACACAGAGACAACACAACTCCGCCCCCACCCCCTCACCCAGGCTCCCCCATACACACAGATCTACAGTGCTTTCACATACTTGTGAGATCCTTCGCTCATCCATTCCCACAGCCAAAAAAAAAACATTTCATCTGTTTCCACTCCAACTTATAAATTCACAGTAGAATAGAAGCAAAACAGAGACAAAAATAAGTTTTAAGTATCAAAGAAAACAATCCTATTCCCTGCATCTACAAGTAAATCTGTTTCACATCCAAATATCAAAACACACCAACTCCTGGGAACACACACAGACACAGTATGCCGTCTGAACAATGAGTACAGACACGGCACGCTCTCTCTCATTCTCTCCTGCCCTCCCGCGCTCCACCTTCGGCGTCATAACGAGCTCTGCCGAAATGTTTTATTTACACCGGCCTCTTATCAGCGGTACAGCAGCACACTGGCTGCCAATTGGAGAGGACAGTGCCCCGGTACTGCCTGTACCCTGTGGTGGAGTAGGTGTGTGCCGCCTTCCTCCCGGCGTAATTTCTTTTTTTTATTATTTTTTATTTATCAAGTCTGATCCTGCGCCAGACTGCCTCTCAAAAATAATAAAAACACCCAGCGAACAGACATACAGGCAGAGGACGGGTGAGTTTAAAATAAGACGCTGCGAACACGTTGTGGCACAGGGTCTTTGTGGCAACTTAGAGGGATTTACATTCAAGGAGGCAAAGGCAGGTAATCCTCTGACAGCCTTGTCGTTATGCTGGCAAGCAATTTAGCAGATACATTTTTAGCTGCGATAGAGTCTTCCAGGAGGAATGTGAGAAACGGCAGAAAGCGAGGAGGAGGTGATTTAACCATCAAACACAAACAGGGCAGAATACGCATGGTACACATGCTACTTATGAACTGCGTCTAAAACGCTCATTCAATCACTCACTCACCGTATCGTCTTCTGTTCACCCTCACCAGGCAGTTTATTAGGCACACCTGTTCCAACTGCTTGAAAACTGTCCAAACAAATGACAGCAGCTCAATGCATTTAGGCTTGGGGAACATGACTTATTGAAGTTCAAGTGGAGTTCCAGAACAGGTGAGAAAAGGGAATTTAAGTGACTTTAACAATGACCTGGTTGTTGGCGCCAGACGGGCTGCTCTGTATTTTACAGACCAACTGAGGCTCACCAACATCGGACAGCAACAGATAGGAAAGGCGTTTCTGGTCTGATGAGTCTTGGCGTGTGCCCACACTAGGAAAGTCATTTGGTCGTACCAAGAGCAGACTTTTCCTTTTCTCACGTTTCATGAGGTTTGCTTCCATGTTGTGCTTTTTTTTGCAGGCACACAATGATGTGTCACAGCCATAAGCGACCATTATTGTTCCCATTTGACAAAAACTTTGAAAACAGTTTTGCCAGATCAGTCGGGTTTCTGCCTGGCTGGGTCTCTTTGGGCTGCGTAAAACTTCTCCAGTCAGGTTACTACAATTTGGGCAGCATTTCCCATCACTTGGTGGAATTTCAGTAAAATATTAAGCCTAACCCTATCAAAATAGTTGTTGTTGTGTGGCAGAAAAGCAAACAAAACTTAACAGTGTTCTTGCACTCATTTTATTAGTTAATTTATTTTGAAATCTCTGGGAACGTGGCAATCAGTAATTAAGTCATTGGTTAATAAAGTGTCTAAGAAATGGTTTTGGTCGATGTCAATTGTAAAACACCGCAAGTAGGGTTAAGAGTTACCGGAACACACACCCACACAGCCTGCGTCACAAAATCTGTCAACGACAGTTTGTCAGAATTATTTGTACCTCATTAATAATGGTGTACAACCCCTGACAATAAGTGTTCCTACAGCATTAAATACAGAAAAAAGTGATGCTATCTTGTTTTGCTAACAGGACTTAACAAGTTCACTGGAAACAATAAGCACATTCAACTGCTTCTCCTACTTCAGATAGACAACAACGTATGAAGGTTAGAGTTACTTCAATTCAGGATCTCTGACTTTCAAGACAAAGGAAAAAACGGGACATTTTCAATTACTAATTGTTAGCATTAGCAAAGTAAAACTAGCATCAACATGCTAAAACATTGCATTAGGGATTTTCTAAAGTTAAAAACCAAATGTATGGCCTAATGTACATTGAATTTTGAAGAAAATTTGACATTTCAGACAACTGAGATGTCTTTTATCCTTAAAATCTGTTTCATCCAAGGTCACAACAGGACTTGCATAGCAAAGAGATGTGTTGGTGAGGTAGCCGGTCTATTTTTCGTTTTAGTTCCCAAGTACTCTCAGTGTTCTACCAGTTTCATCTGTCATCCAATAATCAATCTCAACTGTAGCTGGCAAAGTCTGGTTACTCAGTTTAGGTCTACCAGGATTGTCATTAATTTTTGATGAGGCAAAAGTCAGACTTGGCAGTTCAAGCCTGGTCGACCCAATGGGGCAGAAACATGGAGCTCAGGAAAGTCTGAGTCACGCAAGCTGGAGAGTAAATGAGGATAAGGCAAAGCAATCATGAGCAGTGAGCAGAGACTTTAATTAATAAAACATAATTTCCAAGAGAAAGCTTCTTATGGTGCATTTTCGCTCCGGGAACCACAAAGGTACAGTGTACCACAGAAAACCGGCTTGATAGACTGGAATATTTTAAGCAACCCTACAACCCATAAATGCTCTTATCTTTAAATGATAAGAGTAACAGGTTTTAATATTTGCAAACATACGAACGTAGTTGTACTGGATCTCATGAAGTATTACAGTACCTAGATACAAATGTTTCCTTAATGGAAATATTTATATGAAACAAATGCAGTGTAAACATCTGCTTAGAGATGTTTACAGAGGTTAAGGGATTAATACTGTTGTCAGAGCCATTATGTTAGGGATTTAAAATGGTAATGCTACAATATTGACATGAATTCATGTTTTAATATGTAAATTATAACAATCAATTCCCTCAGATTGTGATTGTGTTTTAACTGATGTTGTATGCGGTTTACAAATTACATTTTTGATTAATGCAGACACACTTGGAAAAAAATATTACAAACTTCCTCAGAGTTGGAAGTGACTTAAATTCAGCTTCAGAGTGTAAGCACTGTGAACTTATTACAAGTTAAGGCTATGAAAAAAACTTTCATCTCCTCTGGGTGAGGACACAGGAAGTTTAAATCAGCTACATTCATTATTATAAATTTTTTAGACTTTTCTGTGAGGTGTAGAGTGACTGCATGAGTTGTAAAGTGTAAACAATGTTTATTGTGTCTGAAAATGAAAGCTTTTGTTTTTTATGACTGCATTTTTCCACAAAGTCAGAATCTGCTAATTTAATTTGAAATCTGTTGTAGTTTAAATGTTTCTACACACTTTGGAGGGACAGAACTTAACATTTAAACCATAAGTGCTGTTAAACAATTTTTTTTTTTGGTCTTTAATTGGTTTCTGGACTTGCTTTGAAATCACGATTTCCTCATGTGCTTCAGGAAATCATGTTCCAGTGCATAAAACACTGACGGACAGAACAATCCACTGTGAAAATCTATCCCAGTAGGAAAATTCTGTTTTAATAAACATATAAAAGAAAAAAAATATATAGTTTGAAAAGATCACCAATATCAAGCCAGCAGCTCAGATCCTGATATGGCATTTATCAGTTAAATTACAATTAGCTAGCTGTAAGAGAAAACAACTTATAACAGGTGAAGTAAATATAGTGCAGACACAGCAGCTACCCATGGTGATACTGAGCCAACTAGGTGCTATAGATGAAGTATAAGCTTATTTTCAGATATATCAGCGGCGCACAGAGGCAGAAAATATTTTATGATGCGAACAAACACAGTGATATAGATAAGAGTAGATAATCTTGCTCTTCCATGGGGGTGGTGGGGGCGGGGATGTACAAGCCATCAAAATGCACAGAAACACGTTTTCTCCCAATGACATTGTTATCGACGGAAAAGAAGAAGAAATCAAAGGGAAGTGAGTGAGCACGAGGAAGAGGGAGGGCGAAAAACGAGAGGAAGCAGATGAAGACAGAGAATATTCAGGTCGCATTTGACAGCTTTACGGTCTGTTGCGCCGAATGGGATGTCTGGGGACGTGGCAAAGCAGACAAATATTGACTTGCAGAGCGTTCAAATGCACACACACACACACACACACACGCACACAGAGTCTGGGGAAAATACACGAGACACTTGCACATGAAGCCTCTAAATTCAACCTCCTTCAAAATGGATGAGCTCACATTGCAACATCATTCACCCTGTTTTTCTTTTCCTCAGCTCAACCTCTTAATCCATTTTGCCAACAAACCAATTTGTTTGTCCAGTAGGTCAGAGACAGTTTCCTGCCCTCACTGTTCCCTCTCCTCCGCTCCAACTGTTTATTTTCCCCCCTTCCTTTGTTGTACTTTCTCTGAATGACGGAACCGTTTCCAAAGTTTTTGCCCCCCGGGAGATGGAGGGCATCTCAGTCCACAGCCATTCCTCCTGCTCCCTTCTTTCCTGCAGTTGCTTCTGCCCTTCCACGTCTTTCATAACCATTCCCCTTATAGGGATGTAGAAAAATTGAGACTACTATGAATCATTCTAAATGCAACTTTCATGTGACATAGATGTAACTGGAAAACAAATATTTTAGGACGAGGATAGAAAGAAAAAACCGCTGCAGGAGCCTGGTTACATAAGACAGCACACCCTTGAACTAATACCTTCTGAAAGCAGTATTTGGATTTATTCTCGGCATCCAGTCTGATTCAGTTCACAACTGCCTTTGGTCACAGTTCAGCTGCCCTTGAATAACTTTATCCCTCCTTCTGCTGTAGTGCCAAGATGGTTTCCACTGTACATATTAATGCATATTAAAGTATGTTTGGTGTTTAAACTATTAAAACATGCAGTTAAAAGTGTTTTTAAAGGAAATAAAATACCGGGACTCAAAATGTAGAGTAGAGTAAACTGATAGTTTACCTCAAAGACTTGTTGGTTTTCAGTAAAATGTCACAAAACCAGTCTTACAAGGCAACTTTATTCGTTGTGTAATGACATTTTCTTGATGAGACATAAACGCATCGTTTTCTCTGTAAACGGAGAACTGAAAGGTGCGGGCGGATGAAAGGTGGAATAAATACGATTGAGGTCGGATGAACGTTTCCCAGATTAGAGAAAATACAAACTCTGCTTTATGTGTCCCATCTTCTAGTCCAGTAATAGTAATTACTCTGCCTGGCACGACGCTGACTCAAGCACTTCGCAAGCCTGCTGCCCTCTCCAGACCATGGCCTTTCTTCTTCTGTGGTTGCCCCTTAAAGGTGAAAGGTGCCACGTGTTTTTAGCTCTACCTCCGACCCCCCTCCGATTCAAAAAGAGAGAGAAGAAAATGAGGCTTTGACACTTATCCCTGCACTCAGGCCATAGATGCCAGGATATCCCACAGGGTCTTGGGTGGATTATGTGTGTCAGTACAAGGATGGGTGTGAAAAAAATAAAGAGTCCAGCATACAAGAAGTTGAGGCCAGAGGAACCACCTGGGGCTCCTCTGGTGTGCGGAGGCAGGAAGTAAGTTAATGTTCCTAAAAATGAAGAGGCTGTGGCTTTAGCAGTCTAGAAAATACGACCCATGCTATCCTACAGGTCACCTAATATTCCCCCAAAGGCATCTTGTGATCTTTAACTCATTGGTAATTGATCAATTTAAAGCCTATAAGCTATAGAAAGCTTGAGATATAAAAAGGTAGATCAGACATCCAGAATTTACCATTTTCCTTTTTTTTTTCCTTTTCACACCTGGGTTGAGCTTTGGCAATAAAAATCAAGCTGCATTTTAAGAACACTTGAGAAGTCACTGGTTGAGGTCCAGGCAGTAAACCTTCCTGGACTGGGTTTGATAAAGACACGACGGGACAAAAACGCTACCATGACAGCAAAGGATGCCATTTTGTTGGTTACAGTAGCAACATGACAACAGACCCTCACAGCAATGTAATGATAGCAGCTATCACACTTTCTGCTTGAGTTGTTGCAACAAACTCTTAGTGAAAGACTTGACAGCTAATGGGTAAAACTTAGATAAAGATCATGGCGATAAAATACATCGTAATGACTCTCTTCCGCCCTTGGATTAAAATAAACTAGCCAAGTGCCTTCTTTAGTTAAAAATATGTCTTCATTTTATAAGACATGATAATAAAGCATTACATCAACCAGTTAGTGAATCCTAAAATATTTAAAATGCTCTTCCAAGAATTAAAAACAGAAGAAAATACCTTTATTTTTACAGTTTAGAAAAGAAAAACAGCCCTTTTGAAATTATTTTTCTCATGCATTGAATCTGTTTTCATTTTACTTTATACTGAAAACAGATATGACACACAGTGAGTTGTGTTGGCTGCTGTAGAGCCACCGCTGTTTGCACACGCACAGTTGAGTTTTACTACAGCATATCAACAAATACGATATACGTAAACACAATATAGCAACCATAACTGATATGAGCGTCTAATCTTAGGTTCAGGGCTCTAAGCGAATCAATGCAGGCCCTGGTTCAAGGTTAACCAACATAAACTAGTGAGGTCAGTGGAGCAGGCTGTTAATGTATAACCTGGTCAAAGTCATTGAGAAAGAATCAACCAGAAGGGTGACCGACCAAAATAACAAGGGTCATGGCAACCATCTGTCGATCTAATGGTTATACATTACAACTCATTTTTTACTAGGCCACTAAAACCAAAGCATAACCTTGAAACTTTGTTAGCCTGCTGGAAAAAATTTCACATTCATCTTATTAGCTTAAGTCTATTCATTTCTTTTAAAAATGTGTCCAAGTTTTAAAAGCTTAAACCTTCAAATAAGTTTCTTTAATGCAAGTTTCATCCATAGTCTAATCTGACTGAATGCAGATATTTGTCAGTGGCTGGAACATTATGTGAAGAACTTCTTAAGACTGGTTTTGTTTTGTCTGTTATCTGAACGTAACAGTCCAAAAGTTTTAATCTGCATCAATAACAAAAATCACAATCAAAGCCTGCATCATATTTGTCCAGCCAAAAGGAATGTGTGTGTGCTGGTTGGTTCATATACAACCTCCTCTCAACCTACGAGGTCCCACAAGGCTCTATTCTTGGAAATGTTCAGCTTGCACTTCATATTGATGATTTACCAGATGTCTCCACAAATCTTAATACCCAAATGTATTCAGATGATGCAGTAAACTTTTCGTTTACAAGTAACTGCTAGCGAGTCTTTGTCATAGACCATCTTTAAGACTTGGCTTTAAGAAACCAAGAAATCATTTTGATTTAATTTCCCTTTGGGATCAATAAAGTATTTTTTTATTTTGAATTGAATTGAAAACCAAATGTGCGTTTCTTTAATCTTTTAATTTGTCTTTAATTGTAATTATATAATTTTTAATTTCTTTCTCTGTCTTGTTTTTCAGGTCTGGTGCCGGATGGGGTGAGCAGAAAAGACTTGGCTGCTTTAAATTAAGACTGAAAACATTAAAACTGACTGCAGCTTTCATAAAAAGCTATGAAGTTATTTTAGTCATTTCCTTACTTTTTTTTTTTTAAACGTACTTCAATGTTATTTTAGTCCTTAACATGCTGCTTGAGTTTTACAATGATTTTTAAAAAAAATTACATGCCTTTTTTATAATGCAATTTTATGTACCTCTATTTCTTTAATTCCTTTTAAGCATTTTGAATCACCTCTGCATGAATAGTCAAAAACATGCATTGCCTGTTGGCCAAATCTGCCACATGCTCAATAACCAACAGTGCTTATCATATTGGATTACCTCTTTTTAGATAAAATGAAATGAAACAAACTATAGCATCTGTCTTATTCCACATGCGCTGTGACCAGCCGCTGAACCTTTACCCCTATGAGCACCACCAACTCTAAGCAGCTCCTGGCAATCCAGCTATTGACATTCTCTTTACAGTGCTGTAAATGCATTTATAGTTGAAGAGAGGACGGAAAAAGATGGTTGCTGGAGGGAGGCAGGAAAACTCATTTTGGATGTAGTTTCAGCCTGGGAGGGGAGTGGGGATTCTAGCGGTCAGCTGAGGTTCGAAGGAATTTCGCAAATAACAGAAAACCAACACTTGTTGCTCTGTTTTCATTAATTTCTTCTGTGGTACTGACCAATCAACATTACGGCAGGGTTTAAAGACAGGAAATGGAAAAGCTTGTGTAATATGAGAACAGACCTCCTGCTGCCCAAAAACCATGAAGTGGGAAAATAATATATTCAGCTCATTAGACAAATCTTTTTATTGGCTTAGCTAAGTAAAAAGTTGCCTTTTTCTTGCTACCAAATCTCACCTTTTCTTCTATCTCGTCATCTTTTACTGCTAATCTTTATAATTCTTTAAACAAAATTGTACAGAAAACATGACTAGTCTCTCTCACACACACATTCCCTCCCTTTGCCCAGCTCAATAACCTGTAAAAATTTAGTGTTTAGGGCCCATTATTTCCTGCTTTCAAGTCACACATTGTCAAAAGGCAGTGCTCAGGTTATTAAGGCTGAAGTCTGAAACCAGGGTGGAACGAAGGGAATACAGTGAACACTTGTGCAGTAAAACTAAGACAAAGAGCCGAAGGGTGTTAAATTGGCAGAGGAAAAAACACTGGCTTTAACCTCCCTGCTGCAAATAATCGTGAAGGGGGTCTGTCTGCAGACGCTGCATCCAGTGGAGCTTCAGACTGCAATGCTCGAAATCAGAAATGTGTACGACAAACAACCCTGTCAGGCAGCCAATGACCGGCTGCTCTTGTCAGAGCAGAATGGGCAGACTGGTTTGAGAGAAGCAACAGTAGCTCAGAAATGATGGTTCATTTTAGTTCATTTTCAATTCAGCAAATGGGGTGTTATTATTTCTTGTGAAACACAGTTTTTATTTTTCCAGAAACAGAAGAATTTCCCCATTTAAACTTGTCTATTTCAGAATCCTGTAGTTTTAATGTAAGCGCATGTGCTTCCTACTGGGCCAAATCAAAAATACAATATTTCCTCTAACTGATCAGACACCCAAGCTTTTCACCAGCCTTGAACGCATCATCTCATCTGTGAATCGCGTGTGGCGCAAAAGCCTCAAAAGTCGAAAGCACAGGCGAGCCGATCCGTGTTCTTGTGTTGACCATTTGATGATTTGTATTGGTTATGCGTTGCGAATCGTGCAATTTGAAACATGTACATTTGAGAAACTGTTTACACACCGTCACACACACACACGTCAATTCCGTTGCACACTTACAAATCTTGTTGTCAGCTTTGTGAGTCATTTTGAGACTAATTTAACTCCATATGTATCTGGTTGATACAGAAATAATAATCACTGATGAATATGCAGCTTGCATGTGGTCTTTGTAAATAATGTTGTAAACCTCATAAAGGTTAAAGCTCATCCAGATGAGCCCCTGGAGCCATGACTGATATGCAGATCTGAGGAAATCCAAATGTCTCGAAAGAGCATAAAAAAAAAAAAAAGCTCGAAACATGTTTTCTTTTACTGCACACAGGTGCATTCATTTACATACTTGTTATTTCGTTTGACTAAAAAATCCTCTCCCCTCCACATTGTTAAATCTTCCACATAAAACTTAATAAGTGCCAACTTCAAACAAGCAAATCGGATCAATTAGGGAAATCTCACAACAAGGGCTATTAAGGGAAATAAACTTACCTCAAATTACCGCACAACTTTTAGTCATCAAGCCTGTGTTATCAGCCAAATGACACCATTCAGAGGTTACCAGCTCTTTTCCATGAGGTCATCTGTTTTCCTGCAAATGGCTTGTCAAGACTGAGGATTTAAACTGCTGAGCAAAGTGAATTATAGGGAGAAAACTCCAGTGTGAATATTGTGTCCAGGCCCACAACACAGATGACATTGAGATCCAATTAGTTATCATTTATGAGAGCAACGGCTCCGCTTTCTGCCGGCCTGCCTTCCCCAGCTGCTTTCATTCTGTCCAGCATATTATAGCACGCATGCTGCTTTATACTTTTTCACAGACACAACAGTTATAGACTATTTCTTTAATTTATTGCAAAATCTAAAATAAATATATATGTTTCTTTTTTTTTTAAGCATGTATGAGTCCTGATCCTCCTGCAGATGCGCCGCTTTGTGCTCAAGGATAAGCACAGCTCTGGATATAGATACAGCAGAAGTCCTACTGTAGAGGCAGTGACAGCTCTTGGCGGACGGCCAAAACTCGGGAAGCATGCGTTTATGTGTGGGTGGTGGGGGTGCGTGTGTGTGTGTGTGTGGGATAGGATCAGCTGAGGAAGAAGTAGGCCAAACGGTGACTCTGCGGTTCAAAGAGTTTGTCTCTCCTCTCTTCTTACTCTAACTGGGCCTTTACCCTCCTCTTCTTGTTTTGCTGTTATTCTATAAGGTCATGCGGGAAAAACTATTTTTGCACATCCAGTTCATCCAGTTTTATTTGAAGTGCATGATATTCATTTGGTTTTGCAAGTTATCTGCAGAAACTAGAAAAATGTTGTGTAACGCATGGGGCAAACTTCTCCATACTGGTTGCATAAGTTCTTAACATATTTAAAAAATGTTCTTTTCTTTTTCATGTTAAAAAGAAATAAAATCAAGATGCTGTTGAAAAATAAGGATTTACCTGCATCAATAAAGTTTGAAAATATAATATAATCCACACATTCTGACCGGTTTGTTTTTTCCGTAAATATAGGTCTTCTGAATTTTTTTTCTCAAGATATGAGAGTCAATTTAATCTCCAGACACCAAATAGTATCTTTAAGCTAACAAGTCATGAAAAGCAACATGTGCAAATCAGGAATACCAGCTGAAGTGAAAGCCCTGTTTATCTCAGCAGGTCGCACTGAGCATTATGTCGTCAGAGCTGAAGTGATAGAAGCAGGAAAAATGTGGGGTGTCCCTGGTCTGCTGGACTCAGTATCCATCATTGATCCATGAGAGCAGAAAAGACTGGCCCATGCACTGAAAAACAAGATCTTACCAAGTCATTTTAGTTTAGTCTCTAATGCAAACATCTTAGTACATTTGAAATTAGACAAAACTAACTTGCAAGTAACATTTCAGCAAGATATAAGTCAAGTAATTCCTTTACAGATGAATGAATAATGAATATTCCTCCATATTAATGGAATATTGACACCAAGCTAGCGCCTATATTTTGCACAAAAGTCACTTTTAAGTTAGTTTTGTCTTTTTTCAAGTGCACTAAGACACTTGAAACAAGCAACATGACCAAAAATACTTGGTAAGATTTTGTGGCCGTTCAGTTGTGCACATTGAACCTGGTTCTGACAGAAAGGTGTCAGAATACTCAATGCATTGCAGTTTGTTGCGGATGGAGCGCCACACTGGCCACAATGCCGGATTGATGAAGAATTTTTATTCATCGGTTAAAATTTAGCCGGTTTTTTGACGTGAAGAATCTGTAACGGTCTGAGCAGCAGCTACATTTAAGGTGTTCCATTTATTTAAGGTGGATGTGCTTTTTGACGCTGCCGATTTGTCCTGATCCATCTCCCCGTTTGCAGCAGTCTGACGTTGGGTCAGCAGGCACAGACGCCAGGACTTATGCCATTAACAGAATGCCTTGAAGCCTCGATGAGTAGTCTGTCGAAGCAACAACTTTATTCATCTGCAGTATTTACACTTCTGCCTCTAGCTATTAGCATCATAGTCTGCAATAATATTTTACAGCTGCTTTTGTGTTATAAAGTGATGTGCAGTTGGTGTAAAGCAGAATCTGAAGGGCAGATGACTGGAAATAACGTTAAATAGTACTGAGCTCAGATGTGATTTTTGAATATGGACTTGAAACGCTAAATTGTGCTGTTAATTGTTGGATTAAATACTTAAAATATGTTTAGAGTACTTGATATAGGAGTGTGCGAGACATTCATAAGTACTTAGCAGCAATTCCTTGATGCTGAAGCTCATGGGCAGTTTTATTAAAATGCTAGAAATTGATTTTGATCTTGGGCCTGCTCCGGCTACCCGGTAGCGTCGTCCGCTAACAGTAGCAATAGCCAATAGCTTTAACATCTGGAAACAACAAATCTGTACCCCTAACAAAATAACCTACTAATGGTGTTCTTTTAGAGGAGTGGTGAGGAGTGACTTAAAATTTTAAGTTCCTCTTTAATGTTGGTGGTGTTTGTGTGACACAGATAATAAGGAAGGACAAATGTTGGAACACTGAGCTATAGCTGCTAGCTATAGCTGTTAGCTACAGAAAAAAAAATCTGTTTTCATTCAAACAAAGATTACTATAAAATGATCAAACCTGGATAAAAAATATTTGCTTTAAAAAAAAATCTCGACTGAACTTAAAGTTGAGGGAAATTATTGTAATGTCAGCATTGAAAACCTTTGAATAAGTGACGGTTCTAAAAGCTAGTTATCAAACTAAGTTCAAGAAGCAAACTTTAAATTCTGTGAACCTTTCAGAAAGCGATTGTAACTGTGAGAGTTTTAGAAACCGCCTCCAAGAACTTCAACAATAGCTGCAAATCAATACGTTCTGTTCCCCTCGAACCCCCCAACAAAGATCCTCTGGGGGGTTTCCCAAAAGCCTGTTTACCCCCGGATTGAAGTGCGTTTGCTTCTGACCAGCCCTATTAGTATTCTGAAGCCGCTTGCTTGTTTTCAACAGTTATAACACAATATCCATGCTTTGCTTTTATGTCGCACCTCCCAGTGGAATTAGCAGCATAAAAGCAATCCTTGTGTGTCCTGGCTACTTCCAGATGGCTTTGGGAGAGCTTTTATCTCTTCCCTCTGCCTCGCTCCCTCTCTGTCTCCTTTCACTTTCTCTTGCTCTCTTTATTCCCCCCACATGAAAGTGCCGTCGGCAGATCTTTGCTTAGCCGAGTTCATTCTCTCGTCATCCAAAAATATAAAAGTTTCAAAGAGCATTTCATGAGGGAGCTCTTCCATAAATGGGATTCATAGCCCCTCTAATCTGTGCTGCGAAATTGATCTAAAAAGTTTCCCAGAGCTATCGGCCAACTTACATAATGCAATAAAGTGCCGTGCCTCAGAGGATATTTACTTTTATTACCGTTTGTATCACAAACAATCATCCCATCCTGGTTTCCCAGTCTCAGGCTGCAAAAAGAATGTCGATTCTTTGCAAAAAAAAAAAAAAAAAAAATGCTTTCCATTCAAATAAGCGCATAACAGAAAAAAGTAAACTCAGAGCTGTCAACACAAAAGTGACTGAATTTGATAAATAATATAAAAGAAGGCAACATAAAAGGGCAGATATGCTGTCTGAATGCAGTTTAAAGTGGGCAAATATGACAGATGATATGACAGTTCTGATAATAAATTCATGTGACCATCACAAGACTTGGTCAAGGTCTTTGTAAAATAATTCATTTATCTGGCCATTTATTTAACTACATACTGCTTCTTTTGTCCAAGCTTTGAGATTTAAGCAAACGACAGGGAGCGATGTGAACAGAGACCGACTGCCTGCTGACGTGAAAATCTGTTGACACGTGTGTAAAACCTGCCTAATTACACACACAATGAAGAAGCTGTCAAATCTGAATGACTGACTTCAATTTCTGCACGTCAGTGAATACCGCTGGCTCATTACGGAAACAAACAGGAGGCAGCAACAATCTAATAGCTATAGTGCAAATGTATGAACCACTGTTGTGTCCTTAACACAACAGTGTTTTATTGTGGGGGGATAATGCTGCAGAAATGCAGACACCAGATCAGGAATGTGACAGTCACACGGTGTCCGTCTCTAGGATAACGCTCACTTCTCCTCCAGTTGGGATCAATTAGAAGCTTCGATTTGATGAACCACCGTTTGGCTTCCAGCTACAGACCGATGTCTTCAGAGCAGCAGGCAGGAGATTTAGTTTCCTTCAAGCACTGAATAACTTGGATGAGACGTCTTCCTCTATTTGGGTCAAAATCTCATTTAATGCAGCCGGATGCGCAGCACAAAATTAAGCCTAATTTACTGTATTTGTTCTTTTGAAAGCTTCTTAAGTTTCACCACACTTCACGTCACTTGGTCGAGAAAATACGTCCTGAAAATAAAGAGTTTGGATCAATTATAATAAGAAAAAGATTGCACTTTTTGCTAAATCCACTTCATAAAGTTATCAAATAATGACACAGCATTTTTTTTTTTTTTTTTTACTGAATAGGCACATCACAACCAGGTCTGGTCTATTTGCAGGTATGTAAAGATAAAAATACTTTGGTTTTTTTTTTTTTTAAATATGGTTTCAAAGCTGGAAAAAGTCCAACATTGTCTCATTCTGTTGGACAATTTCTCCCATCCAATGAAGCTGCTACTGAACTGGAGAGCTTCTTCAGCTGCAGACCGCTGCATCCTGGGCGCACAAAGAAGCGTCATCAGAGATCCTTACTCCCTACAAGCTCAATAGATGTTTACATCCTTGCCGTTTTCTTGCACATTTTATTCCAATTCTTAATAGTCTGTCGTATTTGATGGACATTTTACATGCGTAGGCCAACTACGAGCTGGATCTGATGTCAACTGGAGGCTGTAACTGAACAGACGGGCAGAATAAGCAGCAAATATCAGCGTGGTGCATTTGTGCTGCAGTATATACAGCAAAAAACAAAAAATACCCTACACAATGAGCGGGTTTACTACTTTTACTTAAATCAAAATCAAACTAATGATGCATGTTTTAAATGAAATAAAACATATATATTTGCTTTTCATGCAGATCTTTAAATTACCACCCTGAGTATCTCAGGACTAGGACTGGTTGTGATGGTAAAGTGAGTGCAGGATAAACACCGCCGTGGCTACAACGCGCGCCGACTGTCGTTACGGAGCACTGACACACAAACCCAAGGAGCAAAAGCTGCACTGTGATTTTCTCCGAGTAGTGATGCAGAAATCCTGCATCAGTGACCGTCTGTGTCTGGGTCTGCATGTTCATGTTCATATGAGTTTTACAGTCCTGGCTCAATACAGCCAGTGTTGTGCGCACGCACGCACACACACCCCTACACAAAGCAACACAAATCCATACTAGCCACAGGCTCCTCTCCAATCTATTTTCTGCTCAGCTGGTTTTAAATGAAGTTATTATGACTCATTAAAATGCCCACAAGCTTGTGGAAGTCGGCCAATTACGATTTAAATTTAGCCTCCTGCTCTCACAACCTTATCTCCCCCCGCTGTACAACCTGCCTCTCATTGCTGATTCTCTCTTTCATATTTTAATCGGGAGAAAAGGTTTGCGATGCGTTCAGGAATCCTTCGGCGGCCTCAGACGGAGCTCTCACCCAAGAAGCAACAGGGGCATCACTGCTCCACGTGAGCACCGTCGCAAAGAATAATTACACGTTGAGGAGAAAGATAAAAAAAACAAGAATAAAAATTAAGCCAGGATTATATTGACATGTGCAGTCCAGATACGCATAAAGCAGAGCCTCCTCCTTTTCCCAATGTGGAAAATACCACTAATTACTATACAGAGCTGAACAAATGGACCTTGCCAGTACCACAAGCACACACTGCCACATACACACACAGTTTCTCTGGGAAACTTGGATCACTTGGCTGTTTTTTTTTTTTTTTGTTTAATCTAATGTAACAAAACAGTATCTGTTTTTCCTATTCTCCGTCCCCATTCTGCCCTCCAGATGAAAGGTAGAGACGGATGCAACATTCCTGGAAGCAGGTTCATCTCCAGATGTTTCTGAATTTATTGGGATTCATTGAGAGGTGTGTTTTTTTTCTTTTCTTTGTAATTTACTGTGGAGGGGATTTAAAGAGCATGTCGTATAATAATCTGCAATATTTCATTATGAGCATCATGTACAGTCCGACACGTTGGGGACAATAAATATTCTACATGATAAATCTTTCATATTTCTTAAACGCTTAAAAATGAGATCACGAATGAGCCAAACACTGCAGAGATAAATTAAAAACACTAATTCTATTGATGGTATTCATATTTATGGTTTCATTTTCTTTTTTTGAGACAGGTGCCCCTGACCCAGTGCTATTGGGTATAACTGCTTCATTCCTGAGCCACAGGCAGAGCGATCACTCCCAGTTGAACGAACCACTCACCCAGTGGGCCATGTCTCCTTTCAGAACAGAGCACTTTCTGATGTCAACTTTATTTTCTTTACCTATTTTTACTTTTCATAGAAGGTGGTCCTGATTCCATGTGGATTTGTTTTCAGAATAGAGCCGTTGGTGTCATTCATATTGAACATTGGGCTGGGCGTTTTTTCCTATGATCATTTATCATAAAAAATTCTGATCATGGAAAGGTTTTTTGTTTATTAATGTCTTGACAAATAAAAAAAGCCCAACTGACCGTATTATCAGAAATGTGATTTTTACCATTTTGTCCACAATTTGTTCCATGAGAGCATCAATAAATATCAGTAAAGTCTGAAAATCTAATGAGATACAGTTACTGCTGACTATTTCAAGAGCGGTATTTGTGTTATGAATGTTGTGCCATACGCAGACGCAGCAAAACAGTTACCTAAAAAAAAATTTTATGAATCATTTCTATCATTTTCATTTGAAGAACAATACTACCACAAAATATCGCGATAAAATCCTAAGTCCATGTTGCCCACCCAGAGTTGCAAATGTTCTGTTTTTGGATTTTACTATAAAGTAATTCATGTTCACTGTTTCAGCTAATCTAGAACAGAGTCACTGGCTGTTGCTGTCATTGACTTTGTGTGCCCTCTTTGTGTTAATGTTCTTGTAGAAAGTAGCCCTGGTTCGCTGATACGACGCTTAGCAGCGTCTCTGTCCAGATCCGAATCCCTGCCACTGCTGCGAATAATTCTGTACTCTGCCTCCTTTCCCCTTCCTTAGAAAGTACTCCTGGTCTAATTTTCCTGTGTTTTCAACTGTCGCTTTTTTCACCAAACTAAATTAAAAGAAATATTGTTCCTTCATCATGGATAAACAAGTCTACAATAAAAGGTTATTACTGTCCAACCGCTTTCTAATGTAAAGCTGACATAAAAACACCTTGGTACCAGGGTCACCAGTCGTTTCCACATGGTTCTTATTAGACGTCGACATGAACGATGAGCTTTAGATACATCCCCACACAGATAGTCCTATCAATCAGTTGTGTCACATTTTGGAGACTTCCATGCTACAGAGGACATATAAAAACCTGCTCCATTGTCCTCATGCTACCCTGAGCTGTTCTGAAGGACCCTCAGCCTGAATAATACACTTCCAGAGCAGACAGAGCATTTCCACCTGATCCCGCTTTAGCCCCTGTGAGCAATGTTCACTATTCATCCTGTAGCATCCTCCTCCTCCCCCCCCCCCCCAAACACACACGACCTATTTTAACATCCCATTCTGGAGCAAACAAACGTCTGCATCTAGCGCGTCTGCTCTCTCCGTTTCAGTTAATGGTGTGTGAGGGCGTGCGTGTGTGTGTACTAGATTGGCGTGCACACACACGTGTTTATGGGTGTGTGTATTCTACAGTATCACTTGAATTTCCAGGAGAGCAAATTAATTGGCAGCCTTTTGCAATAATTGACTTTTACCACACACACACACACGCACGCACACACACACGCACACACACACACACACAAACCAGCATCATGTACACACTGCAAGCAATCACATCCCTCCCTCAGACACACACACACACACTGCTTGCTGACAACAAAGCTGCTGGGAGGAGGGAGGGATGATGAAGCGAATCCAAAATTCAATCGACTGTGTTCTTGTTTTGAGCAGAAGGCACACAGTGTACTGTACTCTGAGAGGCCATAAAAGTCTCCCTCCACACACACACACACACACGCACAAAACAGCCTTTGGTAGACACAGACGTTTCAGCAATCACCCTCCATCAAAACACTTTGTCTCGCATACAAAAATAAGACTTGGCATCAGAGCGGAATACCAAATCAAGCCCATTAAGGGAGCACAGGGGCACTCGCTACTTAGCAACCAAAAGGATTTAAAGCTGCAATATCCCTGTAATAAAAGGAATAAGATCAAGTCTTCCTGTTTTTTTCTTCCTTTTAGTCAGAAAATAGAGAGGGGTGAAAAGTCAACTTTGAGCTCTCGTTCTAACTTTTCAGATTGACGGGTTTTGGAGTAATCAACACCACGGAAAAAAAGGAGAGCAGTTATTGGATTATACACTAATCCGCTGGAGCCATTCGTTTGGCAAGAAATAGTTTCCTCAGGGATCTTTTATTCCTTTTATTTATTACTGCTATTAATTCTTAGGAGGACTTTATCTACTTACATCTCTGAAAATGAGGTTTAGGCCTTCACATGTGTTTGTTACTGTAACTTATTCTAAAGGGTCAACAGTGGTTGGCCAAACCTTTGCTCTCATTTAGGCCACGTCTAGTTTGAAGGAGATGCTTCAAATCTTTATTTTGGTTATGACATCAGTAGATGGCTTCATGTATCTTTAGACATTTAAACATAGGAAAGAATGACATTCAGTAAAATGCTAATATTTTAGCTAATACCATGGGTGCGTTCTAAAACATATGCATCAAAATTTAGAATAGAAAAGCATAAAGTACCATTTATTGTTACAGCTTGGGTAAATTTAAGTGCACAAGCAGTAAGCTACAGGTAAATGCAAGGACATTCAGACAAAGGTGAGAAATATAGAGAAAGCAAATTTACAACTAAATAAAAAAACTGTACCATTATTAAAAACATCATATTCTGCTTAAAAGATATGTATAACTCTTTTAAAAGAATGATGAAATGTGTATCTCTGCATAAAAATCTAGCTATTTACAAGATAATTAAATATGCAAATAACAGAAATGTAAATACTTAGTTTGATGGGAGCAGTGGTGGTTAGAAAGTCTAGGAAGGATCTGTTGTGTCTCTTCTTTGCGCACCAAAGACGCAGCAGTCCGTCACCGCAGGAGCTCTCCAGCTCTGCAACAGTGTTTTTGTAAAATGATCCAAATGGTTTTGTTTACAACAGAAAACTACTTTGAATTTCTGAAGTTCCAATTATAAACGTTGATATACGCACCCTGCACGAAAAAAATGTACTTCTTAAATCACCGAGCATCTGGAATGTTATCCCCATTTTTGTTTTCATGACTGAAAATAACGACCAATTTTAACTAAATGGAGAAAAAAATATGTGGAAAGTGAGTTAATACGCAAAGCATTCAGAAAAATTTTACTTTTAAATTCATAATTATATGACCTTACGTAACAAATATTAAAAAAAGATACATTTTTGCCGACAGCTTATTGGTCCTCCCCCGCCATCTCAGCAACCAAACCCAACAGAACACCTTTTGGATGTGGTGAAACAGGAGATTCGCTTCACCGAAGTTCGCCGAAATTCTGCTGCAACTGAGCGATGTTGTCATGTAAATCTGGACCCAAGTCTCTGATTCATGTCTCTATGATTCATTGATTCATTGAATCAATGCTGTAAAGCATTAAGGCAGTTCTGATGGTAAAATGGAGTCCAACTCATTACTAGTAGGGTGTATCTAATAAAGCGACCACGTCAGTACGCAAATACAAAGCTGGAGAGCAAATGGAGACCAGAAGCGTATAAACTCTAATCTGAGAAGCTTAAATGAGACGATGAAGTCATTAGACAATAACTTTAACTTGGCTGCCGGTGATGCATTTCTCAGGAGTTACAGTTCGAACCTACAGCGTCTCTTCCAGAAAGGCTGCTACAGGTGTCAGGTGGGGACACATTGAGCTTTAAAAAAAAAGAAGAAGACGACATTTACAGCATCAAGCCATCAGGCCTGAGAGTGGCTCCAGCCACGGAGCTGCCAGCTCGCTCATCCAGACTCTTTATCACAGGGGGTCATCCCTCACATACTGTTCACTTCACCTATTTTTGTGTTTCATTTCTTCAAAACCTCACTTCTGTTCCCAGAAGCCCAGAGCGCAGGCACACAGAGTTCTGGCTTAAGGAGGGCACTCGCTCCGAGTAACACGTTTCCAATGAAGTCGCATTTGCTCAGGACACAAGTCTAACAAGCCCCCCCCACCTCACCCCACACACACAGTCCACCCCTCCCCACTCCACTCCACCATCTCTGAAGGCTACTAAAAATATTAGCTCGACAGCTACGCCTGATGCTGCTGTATTATGAGCGGGCCCCTGTGCTGTGTCACCTCTCACTTGCGCCCTGCCGTGTAATGGAACCCAGCTGGGAGTCCTCCAGTGGCCCGATGCCGGCAGTGTGGGGAACCGTAAATCACCAGGGTCAGGGGAAGTACGGCGAGGAGCGCAACGTCAGTTTTAAGTTGCAGAGGAGGATAAAAATATGCCGCTACGTAATGAGCTACTGCTGTCGGTATTCTCTGTCAAGCTGAGTTTTATGCACTTAGAAAATCAGTGTAGTAAACGGAGCTTCACAGAAGTATTCACACCTGCACAGGAAGAGCGTTTTGAGAAGTCCTAGGTTCTACAACAGCATTTCACTGTTGTAGAACACCGTTCAATCCATAATCTGACCTATGACCTCTGATGTCCATACATGAACTCACCAGCTTTCGCAGCACGTTGCTGCAAAAATCTTTCAAGTGTGAATACAAGCAGGGAACGTTTGTGTTCTCATCCTGAAAAATGGCTGCCATCTTGAATTTTCCAGTAGTTTTTAATCAACCAAGCAAGCTCCTGGGAACATTAGTGGCAAGTTAGACTCTTGTATCCACATGTGAAACATTTTGCTGAAACATTTAATGTTCTGCTGCACTAAGCTGGACGAAGAGAGCATCAAACAGAGAAACAGCCAAAAACCATTCATCATCTCTGGAGGAGCTGCACAGATCCACAACTCAGGCAACTGGAAGAAATCCTCATAGAGCTTGCTTCCAGAGTTTAAATCCAAGCATTCCATCTGTTGGGATGTCCTAGTCAAAGTTCAGACCTGAAGCCAATATATTTCAGTGAGGACTTTAAAACCATCCAGTCTGATAAAAAAGAAAACAAAACAAACAAAAAAAACCTTTCAAGTCCTGGTAGAAATGTTGCAAAGTTTTGACTCATTGACTCAAAACTTTTGCACAGAACTCTGAGGGAGTTGGAGTGGATTCAGGAAACAAAATCAGCTGTGAAATAAAAAAAAATAAATAAAAAAGTGAATGCATACTACTAAACAATTTGGTTCATTTTTTTTGTTCTGATCCACTTCTCTTCCTGCTACTTGCTTTTAATAGCAGCCCCCCGCCCCCCACCTCCTCTTGATTCCCCTGACTCTCGTCTCACTCAAGCATACACACTACAGACACACACCCACCCACCCACACACACACACACACGCCAACACACATGCACATTTAGGAATTTGTGGCCTGGAAGGCAGTCAAGTTTCATTAATTTCTGGGTTTGGGTACAGTACAGTGTGTTCCTGGACTCACATCTGCGAGCGATCATAAATGCTGGAATGCTGGCAGAACATCCAGACCTGCCGGCACAAATATGTCGTCATCAGTGAGAGGGAAGAGCCGGCACCGCGCCAAAACAGCCGAGCGGCCGAGCCGAGCGCCAAAACAGCCAGACAAAAGCGCCACGGAGAAGGAAACAGGCAAAGCCCAACAGGACGGCTGACCCTCCCACCATATTTATGTGAATTCAAAGCATCTTTTTTGTTTTTTATTGAAATGTTCTCATTTATTGGGCCATTTTGCTCTTAAACTCTGACTGGGATCAGATTAGAAGAGTGAATTGGCACTTTGGAGCCAAGTCAAACAGCTGGCTGAGGCTAGATCTGTTCTGGCAGATTTTCTTTTATACAAAAATCTGTTTCACCTTCAATGCCTCCATGGACACTTCCCTGTTTTATTACAGGTAAATGATCAACCAGCATTTTACTATATGTTGAGCATCTAGGTTGTGAGTTTGATTTAACGAGATGAGCCACCAAAAAGCATCTGGCTTTGTACGATACTGATGGACCAGATTGTCAAATCTTTAAGCGTCGTAATCTAGATACGGCACTTGAAAAAAAATTGTGCTCCATTTAAGTTATTCAGATTGTCACACTGATTTTAACCTAAGAAAATACAAAAAAGAAGGTTTTAAATCATGATTTAAGCAACACCAATCCACAACAATCCAAAGTAATTAGCCACTTCACCTTTGAATGACTCAAGAAAACCCAGATTACTGTTTTAGAGTGGCCTAGTCAAAGCCCAGTCTTAATTTGGATGAAGGTGCTGTCATTCTTTCAATGCGACTGAATTAAAGCAATTCTACGAAGCATAGTGGGTCAAAACTCCCCCACAGTGATGTTAAAGACTCATGGCAAATGGGTAATAGCTATACGGGGGGATTACTCTTCACAGTATTATACTCTTAACTAAAAAGTGAAATATAATTTAACTTAATATACGAGTCGTAAGTTACCAAGAATAGTGTGTTGAAAATGAACTAAAAAAAAAACAACTGCATTGGGTTCATAAAAAAAAAAAAAAGCTATTTTAAAGATAAACACACTTCATTTATTCTGACTTGTGTAATGTCAACAATTATCCAAAAGACGAGCCTTTTCAAGACACGGCAGCCATTTTTAGGTCAGGGTGGAGTTGAACATGCCGCATCAAGATGTGCGTTTGCATAATGAAGTCAGCGTTGTAGAACCAACGGAGCTGTGGCAGGGATTTGGTGGCTTTAACATGTCAAGATTCGGTTCCTGGAGATCAGTAGAAATGCTTGATTTAGAGCTCTGCTGTGTTTTTATTTCTTTGACCAAATTCAGCCCCGATTTAGTCTACAATTTCACTTTAATTTAGATGTATATTCTTTAATAAGTAGGCTTTTATTGAGCTTGTTTGAAATAAAGAGTAAACTGACAAATTTCCACAAATATTAAGGAGTTGAAAAGATGCGTACCTATTATATTTAGAAATAAGAAAAAAATGATTTTCTACCCACAAGTCTTTGAAAATGTAACTGGAAGATGCACTGAAGGCACGTCCTCCAGAGGAAAGTGCCCTATTTGGCAGATTTTCTGAAACTGATCCAGATCTGTCTCAATATTTAATGACCGCCCTCCCACTTTGCAACAAAGTTGAGTCAAATTTGGTATTTTCTAGAACAATCTGAAAAAAAGAAGGAGCAAAAAGAAGTGTAGAAATAAAAGAAAAAGGAAACATTTTATTTACCTTTTATTCCAGCCTTACTTTATCTAGACAACTGATATGATAAATGGAATTAGAAAGTGTTAATCTTCTTATGGTGCCTTGCAAAAGTATTCATACCTCTTGTCTGGTGTATTTATGACTTTATATTTCCGTGTTTTATGATGTAAAACACTTTGAGCTATTTTGTTGCTGACTAATGTCTTATACAAATAAATAAGATTGATTAACTTTTTCACATTTTGTCACATTACAAACATTTCACTCAACACTGAGTTGAAAAGACAATAAGAAAATAACACAGAGTCAGAACAAAACATTTATTTCTAAGTTTGTACTCAAGCCCCTTTAACCTGACGTCCCTAAATAAAGACAAATTGTGTTTGGTCTAAATTTGGTCAAATTTGGTTTGACTTTAAAAAGAGAGAAAAAAAAAGGGGGGAATGTGTCTTCTGATTTCATTTGTATGTGGGCAGTAAATTAAACCCGCTGAACAACTCTCACACATTGTATTTGCGTTATTTCAGCCTTTAAATTAGCAGGGTACGTTTGTTGAGAATAAATTCTTAATTTTAACTGTAGAAAAAAACTTATATAAAAACAAAAACGATACATGTAAAGCATGGTGGTGGCAGAGTCAGGCTCTGGGAATGCTTCTACTCAGCAGTGACAGTGACGGATGTTGAAAACTAACATTAAATGCTACTTCATTGTTCTGAAACTCTGTGGCTGTAATGTGTCAAAATGCAGAGAAAAAAAAGTCAAATACTTTCGCAAAGCAGCACTGGAAAAAAATGCTTAATACTTCTGAGTTCCACCCTCTACATGCAGGCCTTGGCTCCACGCAGCCTGTCAAACATTAAACAGCATGTGGAGATAAAAACAATGCTAACAGGGAAAAAAACCAAACACGTGGCCTGAGACGGAACAAGGCGAGGGGAAAACAAAAATGAAATAGCTGGCAGAAGGTAGACTGTACATACTGTACCCTCAGAGGTGGCACGCTGCCCAGACGGGCGAGCTGCCAAATCTTCTGTAGCTACAACAAGCTGAGGGAGAGACAGACAGAAGGACAGGAAGACAGGCAGAGAGAGAGAGGGAAAGAGAGAGACGCAGCGAGCAAGGCAGCGGCGTCTGAAATGCTCCACATCCACGACGCGCCGCGCATACCAACAAGCCTCTCGCCTCATCTCCACAATATTCTGGCTTTTGTGAAGCGAGCTGATGGAGTATAGCGACAGGAGGAGAGGTGGAGGAGAGGTGGTTGGAGGGTGAGGGAGCCGGGGGGGTCGGAGGGGAGGAAACAGGCTCAAACTGAGGGTTTTTGGGACTGGGTGAGGTGTCGTCATTACAAAGAGACGTGCTAAAAATCCACACGTGGTGTCAGACCCAGAAAAAAGCCCTGAGAGTCAAACGGTGGAGGCGGAGGAGCAGAAGAGGAATAAAAAAAAAAAGCTAAAAAGAAAAAAAAGAGTTTAAAAAAAATAAAAATACGAAAGAAAAAGACAACAAAGAGTATCAAAGAGGCTCTGTCTCTGCGCCGTCTCTTCCCTAACCGTCGCCCGTCTCGACTGAAGCGCTCGGCTTGCCTTTCACTCCAGACCAAAGCGGCGATGAATCAACAGTGATGCGTGCAACAGCACAGGTTGATGTCGCGCTTTGACACAGCCTTGCATGGAAAGGGGAAAGAAGAAGAAGAAAGAATGCAAAGAAAAAGTTTGTGCACTTGCTGCCACAGATGCTAAAAATACACTGCCCACATCTTCCGCTCATGGTGGGGTATGTGGTTCTTCCTCGAGTTTTCACCGTTCTGTTTTCCACTTGATCATCACTTTCATTCAGTGACAGCAGATTTAAACTCTGACTCATTATCAACCTGTTGATATAACATAGATGTTGGCCTGCAGGAGTCAAAGCCCTTTCAGAAGCTTCACGATAAAAAAAAAAGATACAAATATTCCTTATTGTTACCTCATAGGATAAGAATAAGGGATAAGCATTCCTTCTGAAATGTGCAGCATCATCTCTACAATAACTGTATTAATTTTTAATTAGTAAATGAAAAGAGAGAAAAAACATGACATGAAAGGAAACAATCACTGAAAATGTTCTTTAAATCAGTGAAAAGGAACATTAACCTAGTAGAATCCAACGCAAAATACAGGAAGTTCACACTATTTTCATTTTGGGTTACTGTTCTGGTGCAAAAATACATTTTGTTTCAGCAATTCATTTTAAAAACTAAAACTCATATGGACTCATTAAACCCAGAGACTTTTTTCAAACATTTATTTCTGATCATTTTAATGATTATGGCTTACAGGAAGTTTAGTTGGAGGGAAAAATCATTTGGAAAGTGTCCATAGGAAGCAGGTAGAAGAGCAGCAATGATGCACAGGCTCAGTAATTTATGCAAAATGAGCTCTGACCAAGCAGTGAGTGCAGATACTTTACAGTACCCAGGCAAACCTTTCAAAGGGCACGCGTTTCTGTATTAAAAATCCTTTTCTCTTATTTATCCGATGCAGTTTGCTAAACTGATTTTAGTATTTTCATTAGCAGAAGTTCTCTAGACTACAAATTCATTATCATGGCTTCATGATGACAGATCTCTGCACCAGAGATGTTAATTTTTCTCCCAGTGAGTGAACCCACCATGCCTTAGCGCTACAGGTCTCTGTGATTAAAACACTTCTCTGTTTGTTTCTGAGTGACGAGTCAAAAACAGTCATTTTTGATTTTAAGATCAAGTCAGACGACTAACTAAAGGTGTAGGAGACTTGGAAACACTAGCTTCAGAAGTTACAGTAAGGGTCGACTTACTACAGGAATAATCACAGAAACAGACAATAATGCTAATTAGGTTAATTATGTGAATCTTCAATAATAATAATAAACCGTTTTAATTAATTCTCATTATTTTGAAACGGTACAGAGCTGTGTAACACCGACTGATCTCTCCTACACACACAGTGTGACATCGCCTCTGGTCCTGATCTGAATAATAACTGGACAATTATAGTAGGGCTTCTAATACTTTGCATTAAATCCGTAATTTATTTAGCAATCTAAAACATAATAGAATCTTTTTTACTCAAAAATTACAATATATGTTTTTTAATAAGGAGAATATTTGATGTTGCGTTATTTTTTTTTAAAGCAATATAGAATTTTACTGTGTAAGTAGATTTTCAGTGATGAAGGAAAAGTTATTGAACTTTGACAATAAACTAATAATAATGAAAAAACAGAGACTTTTGCAATCGTCTATTTGACCAGAAAAATTGGTATTGGCAGATCATAACTTTACAAAGTCATCAATCGTGGTGTTTAAAGATTCTAAAACTTTTGTAGAAAGTAAAAAAAATAAAAAGTAAATCTAAAACATACAGTTTCTATAATGAACATAAATTAATAACAGCCTTTAAAAAAATGCCTCTCAGTTGATCAGAGGAGACATATACAGTAATGACCGACACAGGAACATAATAATTTGTAAACTATTTCCTTTCTGTTGTAGAGCTTCATTCTTTCTGCTCCGACAAGTGATTGAGAGGATGGGGGGTTTGGTGGTGGTGTGTGTGCGTGCGTGTGGGTAGGTGGGAGGTTGGTTGTCACATGTTTGCGCAGTGAGGATTGTGAAAACGGGGTGTAATTTAAAAATAAACAGTGAATATTTGCTCGGAGCAACTTCTGCTTGTGACACACTGAGCTGTGTGCTGAGCCAATTCACTGGCACAGCGTGAGTTTGTCATTCATCTTTGTCATAAACATAGCAAGGCTGTCAGCATCAGTGTCAGTCACTGTTAAACTGCTGGTGAGACATGAACAAACAAATGATTCCTGTAATTATTCTCTTCAGAATCCAGGATTGAGAAGTGGGAGGGTTGGGGACGTTGCTGTGTCCCAAACAGGGACAACTTAAGCACCTCGATGTTTAAATTGAGGCATTTAAATCTTTGGCTTTTACTGATTTCATAGTCAGTATGGAAGAGAATTAGGGAACTGTTAGCCACTTAAAAAAAACTATTAAAACTACGTGTGGTTGAGAACCAGACGTCAGTTCATTTTATAACGTTTAAAGACCCAGAGGTGTAGGGAGACTGGATGGTGATGAGCCTCAAGGGCGACTCAACGTTACCGGAAGCCGATGAGTCAGCGCCACTCATTGGTTTGTTCAGCTTCCAGGATGTCATCGGTATCTACGTCTACAATCTCTCTACAACACCCACGTGCTGCAAAAACAAGATATTTCAAAGGCTTTGTGATGCTGCACACTACCAAGATTCTGAGCCATCCTCGGCCATCGTTGCTAAAAGTTTGGACACGGCCGCTTTAAAGAATTGTCCAAAATGTAATTTATGTCTGCTGTTTGAAGTGTTTTTTCCCCCTGTTTTTTCCTTGTAATAAAGCATCAACATAAAGGCGCAGTGAGTTCTATACATTTATCATTTGTAATTCCTTCATGATGAAAAAAAATATATTTATAATTATTTGTTTTGGTAAAATAATCGCTCCATGCACTGCGGTGTGCAGTGGCAATATCACTGTAATTTCAACGCTCTTGGTTATAGTGCAAGATCTATAATGGCGTGTATTTTATCGGTACCTGAATGGGAGAGCAAGTGCATCCGTAGACGGAGACTGTCGAGAAAACTCTTCCCGCAAAGCTCACAGCTGTAGGTCTTCATTCCACTGTGCATCTTTCTGTGAACGAGAGAAAAAACAGAGTTATTCCAACTGTACCCCATTGGAAAGAAAGTCAATTACAACAGGATCAGCTTTACAAGCAAGTCAACTGGTTTAGAATTCAATTTCAGCCTTAAACCATTACATTTCATCAATATCTGCTCAAAAAGTATATTTTTCTTTACATAATACTTTTGTTGCACCTACATCTATAGACAAAAGTAAGATGAAAAATTAAAGACAAGAGTTCTCCAAATTATTTCATGCATTAAGAAAAAAAACTTTTAATTCAACTTGCCAATTAGACTTGATTACTGTCAGACACGAAGAATCAAGACAACACGAAGTAGGCCCAAAGATCTCAAAAGAGCAGCACATCATATCTCACTCTCAAGAAATTTAAAAATGGATCAGAAAAAAAGTTACCAACATCTGTAAAGTTCAATACAAAAACCATGACACTTTGATCTCTTATACAAGCCAATAAGAAAAATGTTGAAATCAAAAATTATCTAATTATAAGGTAATTTTATTTATATAGCACATTTTCAGCAACAAGGAAATACAAAGTGCTTTAGAGGAATTAAGAGGAAATATTCCTTTTAATTCAACAAACTAATTATTTTGTTATTTCAACAAAATAACAAACCGAAGGAAAAATCAAATGAAGAAAAAGAATCTAATAATGTTGGTCCAAGGTATATACAGTAAACTAGATACTGCTATCCAGGGTGGATATAGGATAATTAAGTATTCTCTGGTCTAATTCCATTTTTGGTTTGGAAGAATAAGAGTCTAAAAAGTATTGCTAGGTAGTTTTTCTGGATTCTAAGTTTGTTCTAATCCCTGTTCTGGGTTGGTAGATAAGTAGAAGTAAGTTTTCTCTGGACTTTCTAAGTGTGCTCTAAATTTGTAAAAGTAATGAGCACTCCACAATTTCTAAGTAATAATAAAAACTAAATGTTCCTGTTCTGGAAGAACTTTTTCTGGATTCTAAGTTTGTTCTAATTCCTTTTCTGGGTTGCAATAATAGGGTTTCTGGGTCTGCATAATAACCTAAAAATTAATCCAAGAAGTACAGTATTGGTCTAAATAGTGAGTATTCTACAGTTTCTAAAAAAATAAGCTAAAGAGTGACTAATTAACTAGAGTCTCTAGATTCCAAGTTTATTCTAATTCCTTTTCTGGAATTAAGTATCTTAATTATCTAAGTATCTTGGATTAGACCTCATTTTAATTGGTTGAAACTTTGACCCTAGTTGACTCAAAGATCAAATTATGACTCTCGATCAAACCAAAGAAATTTTAACCAACCATCTCCTAGTAAATACTTATTAGTCACATGACCACCTTTCTGACAATACACAATGAGCAGATAACAGAAAGTGGACGAGGCAGATCGAAAATGGCTCCAACACACTGCTCCAGTTTTCACTTGAAAAAGTCAGATGTTCAACAAAGAAAAGGAATAAAAACACAAAAGAAACAGTAAAACCTTTTTTCGAACTCAAAGTGGCAAAAAGATCAGCACTCTATGTGCAGGGAACATGCTCCGATCTCTAATGGAGTCACTTTAAGTTTGTTTCTTTGGGAGCTTTGTTATTTTTGTGAGATGATATTGCACTTTCATCAGCAGATAAAAATAACACTCGGTTCAACAACTACAGGTCAGTGGAGCTCGACTGGAAACTGTCAAAGCAAAATTCAAGCGAGGCTGCAGCAAATTGAATCAGAATGCTTCCCTCACGCAAAGTTGCAGGACGGCTAACGGCTTTATGAGGAGGGTCAATCCTTGATTGACAATAAATCATCTATTTTCAAATGGACAGTCATTAGGCTGACAGGCAGTTTAGGTGACAAAACGAAGGGTCAATATTTGAGTGTGTGGTGAAGGTCTTGAAGGTTAGGTAACTAAATAACAGACAACACTAAAAACCGCCTGTGCTGCGAAATCCCTCAAGGACCCCACAGCTCAGTGAAAAGCATATTATTCTTGAGCGATATCTAAAACAGCGCTCTAAAGCAATTAAGGTGACAAGAATTGCCAAACAACTGCCAGGGAGCCTTAAGCCTCCTAAATACTTCAAATGCTTCATCTTGAGAGCGGCAGCACTCACACGCCCACGAATGAGATGACTGTTTGTCAAGACGGTGCATTTTCAGAGTTTAATCTTCAACACAGGTCACTGTCTCACATTGCCAGATCGTACGGGTGGAATCATAACCAAGACAGCTGGCGAAATCAAAATTGTAGCACAAAAAGAAAGGCTTATGATTCAATGTTCAGGTGAGGAAAAAAAACAAAAAAACGACAATGTCAAACAGATTTCACAATCCCACGGTGAAGTTGGGTGGCAGAGACCGATCAGCTGTGCGAGTTCTTGGGGAAACAATGCCCTTGATAAGAGATCCGCTCAACTTGGGCGAGATGACAGCCATCCATCACGCCGGCTCTCCAAGTCTCTGAGGAGGAGGCGGTGCTGCTCTCCCAAAACATGACTGATTGATGTCAGATGTCGAATGCAAATTGATTTACAGCTTTCCTGGGCACCTCAAATCAGACGGAGGAAGACAAGCGCAGTGACGAGACAAAGACGGGCAGAGATTATAGCGCTTTCCCCTGCGATGGCTGCAGGAGTTGAAGCGGCCAAGCAGTCCTCTCAATTAATTGCTGCATAGAAGCCTTGAAACTGGATCAAAAAATGCTAAGAGGACACATAAGTCAGGGTAACCATTTTGTGGTTGAAATTTGAATAGAGTGACTGTTATTGGGAAGATTCAAGTCGATAAAATGTTCTATAAATACTAAATCTGTTCCCGAAAAAGGAAGAGACAAAATCTTCAGAGAAATAGTTGTATGGAGAAGGAGTATGATAATAGTTCAAACACCTAATATACCTTGATATGCAAAAATACACACAATGTAAACCAAATAAAGCTAAGCACTAGCGCAGAAACTAACATCCACAATCTTATCTCTGCTCTTGAGCTTACAGCCAATCAGTGCCAAGGAAAATTAATGATGTTCATGGATTGGCTGCTTTGTAAATGACACCTAATATCATTGCACTGACATATTTCAGCTTCCCAAGCTGTCTTTTTTATATATATTTTTGATAGGCTGTATGAAATACATTGATGGATAAGCAAATTTTCCTTGTGTAGTTTGTACTCACAGACCACCAAAAATATCCACAAATACTGAACTGCAAATAGACAAGGGTCCACTGTAATCCACCACAGACTAACGTGTATGGAAGACCACGTCATGCCACCCGACTCTTACGGCACCTGACCTCAAGTTGTGCTTGAGAAGCTGAGGATTCAGGTGGAGGTAGCCTCCTGCTGTCATTTTGGGCTCCCCCACTAGGTGGTCAATGGTGAACTCCCGGCGCCAGGTCTGGCTCCAGGAGGGAACCAAAGTTATCCATTCTGCTTGAAGCACACCAAGAATCAACAAACGTTTGTCTAGTTTGTTCTTGGTCCGACCTCCCCAATGAGAACAAGTTTCATGAGAGACCCTACCGGTCACCAAAGATCGTAAACATTCTCAAACCCATTGAACGTGGCAAAATTGAGAACATTTTTTTCAACTTTTACCATTTCCATCAATCTTTTCTCATGTGATTCTTCAAAATGCCCCCAAAAAAGAACATCGATGGAAACACAGTTAAAGAGGAGGAGCAATGTTTGCTTTAACTACAAATCAGATCCTGATCCATCTCTCTCCAGCTCCATCCTACCATCACTCGTTAAGAGGACACCATGATACTTGAACTAGATATAGGATATATTTGATGTTTTATTGAATTATAGCAGCACCGTGTCAGCAATTTAAACCCTCTACTCCAGTTTCAATCAGAATACCATAGCAGAGGAATCAGACGGTGAGGAAGTGTGCATTCAGACATATTACATGTCCAACAGCTGCAGTTGCAAACATAGTGCGACCATTCAGCCACCGTGTCACAGCTACATTGCATTCCACTTAAGCAACTGTCACTCGTACTCAGGAATGCTCACCTCGCTGATGGGGGGGGGGGGACAGCTGCACTCATACTCTGCTCTTGCACATTTTCTCTAATTAACTGAACCGAGTCCTGTGATTATCCATGTTGCAGGTAGTGTGCGTTGAAATCATCAGAAATGAGCGATTTTAAATGGTAGGTCATCCATCTCCACCAATGATACAGCAACCTGAGCAAAGCGTCAGGAGCGGGTCAAACGTGAGGTACTCACTTTTACGCCGATAAGAGGGGAAACACACGTAAGCGGCAAGCAACAACACACACAGAGCACAAAGACTTTCTAAAGCCTTTTGTGTCCTGCCTCAATCTGACCATTGTGCCCCCCAGACAGAGCACCGATAAGGCATGGATGGTCTTATTAAGGGCACTCTAAGTGGAACCAGTGCTTCGTTTTGCTTTTTTTTTACTCTCTAAATGTAACACTGACGAGCAAAGCGTTCTGTCTGCAGCTGAGAGTGTGTTAAATTTAACAGCAACAGCCAGCACTGCTCAGTGAAACAGCACATTTCTTGATGTCGAACAGAATGAAAACAGCGGCTGGTAAAATAATCCTGTCTTTGAAAAGTAGGGTTTAGGACCATTAGCAGCTTGGCCGGGCTAACGGGCAGGAATAAAGGCTACATTACAGATGTAAAGTGCAGGTTCCTGTCAAGAATAAAAACTTTAAAACCCAATATGTAGAACGAATCTATGGCCAAAATGTCCACTGTAGTCAGGTCAACTCACAGAACGGACGGTCTGACAGACCGCCAGAGGGATTCAAATTTTAAATCGATGGAATCAGGAACAAAGTCTGGAAATAAGAATATTTTTCCAAAGTTTATTTTCCACTTGGACACTTTTCCAGTCATGGGACATTCCTGAATCAAGATTTTTCCAAAGTGAGTAGGAAAACCCAAACAAACCTCCAGACAGCACTGCCAGGGAAGGACCAACATTTGTAAATGAAAAGACCTCATTGGTGCTTCCAGTTGGATTCATTTATGAATCTTTAAAAAGACATTAGAAACACTACGATTGTCTGCTTATGTCTTGCTTCCGAGATATATAGCGGAAGGTGTGCGAGTGTGTGTGTGTTTTGTCTGCGCGGTGGGAGGGACGGAGGCTGATTTGAAACAGACTGACTGTAGCCATTAAGGAAGTTCTCATAAAACTCTCTGAGGCCATTTACTCAGTTAATAATCAACTTTGTCCAACAGTCACTTTTGACAGCGGCAGTAAATTTGAAATTTATGTCAGCAGAACATATGCTGATCACCTCGTGCGGTGTGCCTCCTCGTAAAACGCAGCCCCAACCAAGGGCTGTTTGACTTCACTTGTGTGTGCGACTGAAATGTGAGCCGATTACAGGCCCGTGTTATTGAGCCGTAACAGCTTGCCTCGTGTAATTCAGAAGTTTTTCCCCCTTTTTTTTACCGCCTCATATCGCCGCCGGACTTGGCTGGGTATAAATCATAACTACTGCTACATTCACTGACGGAAACACACACAGGCTCCCCACCCGCCCTCTTTTTCTTACGATAGCTACAAAGGTAAGATAAGGCAACCTGAAACAAGAAAAAAAAAACGTAAACGGAGACGTAACAAGAAACAATAAAGATAATATGATTCGAGCTCATGGTCTTTGGATGGTTTTCATCATCTGGATGTCCCAGAATGGGATTTGACAGAGGCAGCGAAGCAAAACCCGCAGAAAAATCCACAAATTGATGAAGCGCAAATAGGCGGAGATCCACTGTACTCTACCAGTGGAAAACCAAACTGGTTCTTAACTGAGATAAGAACTGAGATGCGTTTTCATCTACAATCATGTGGCATTAAATCATTTAAAATTAATTGGACAACTATTTTAAAATCAAACAATCAAATTGACCATTTTTTTGTGGTCAATTTGACCTCAGTCTGTTTAACCTCTCGCATCAACCAAACGTCTCTATTATTACTGGATGTCTTAGGCAGACAGCTGAGGCTCGTAACACGTTGAGCTCACGAGGAAATAACATTCACAGCACTGGGCTCACAAGTACAAGAATGAGACATTGAAAATATGTTCGAAAATTAATCCCTGCATTAAATACATTTGGAAATCACTGTTTTATAAATTACAAACCAGGTTTAAAAAAAAAAAAACAACTAATCAGAGCAGAGAAATTCAGTTGAGTTTAGACTTTTCTAAGGTGTATCTTTTGGGTGCAGTGCAGTCCATTTTCTTGGGTGTTAACTACTTTTAATGGTTCGCAGAAGTCTGTGTTTATTGAAACTGTGCACAGTTTAGAAATGTGCAGCTTAGGCTTGATCACTGTTGTATTTCAAACATCGAGCCAAGTCTGATGAAAATCAGACCAGATTACTTAAAACCGCTAACACAGTGAAAAATGCCTTTATTTCAGCGCTTCATGGGGACTCAGTGAATCATACTCCAACTTCAGCTTCATTACCACATTGGCTGTTCCAAAGACTGTGAGAACATTATCATAATTCAGTTTGCCTTTGAATTCTCTGGTGGAAGGTTTAGTGGAAGGAGAAAAGTGTGGTAGACATTATTGTCTGCCTGTTGCTCCAAACTGTTCCCACACAAACAGCTTCAACATGGTGGGAGGTATTTCAGCCAGATGATGTCATGCTAACTGAAGATGGATCGCTGTTTTGTGTTTCTGTCAACAGGAAGTAACCGTGTCCAAACAACTGTCACCATTTTTGACAGTAGACTCTCCAAGTAAAGCGAAATGTGTTTTGTAGCTTGAATGAGTACAGAATAGTAGCTGGAACCAATTACCCCACACAACAGCAGAACAGTAACAAGCCGTTGTAATGGCATTAAAAGGAAAGACAGGCCAATAAGCATTGCATTACAAACGAAGCTCCGTTCAAACGCTGCTGTAAGTGCAGTAATGCATTGCAGAAATAAGAGCCTGAACAAAGCGAGTGTCCATTTGAAGATAAAAGCACGCTGTGGAGGAAGACTGTTGCTGCATGACTTCCCCGTCATTAGAAACAGAGCTGAAATGATGCACAAGGCGCTTCAGTGACAGTCGGGTGGCTGATCCTAATGCAGCCGTAAGTGGCCCAGTGTGCAGCCGCCACCTCTTATTTCGGTTTCCCCGACAGAGACGCCGAGAGAGGCGACTTTTATCAACAGGACCTTTTGGTCCACAAACAAAACAAGCGGATGATCGAGAAGAACGTAGAAGGAGTTTGATCTCCGCTATAGACAGGAGTCGAGAACTTGACACAGCTCCTCATTTATTTGTTGTCCTCTAAAGCACAGCCCTGTCTATCGATGCGCCATGAATCCATTTTGTCTGGAGGAGGAGGAGAAAGCGGCTCCCGTTGGTGTCATCTCATCCGTCCAATTTCGCCGGCCTCCCGTCATCCCGCCTCTCTGTCTTTGCGCAATCTAAATGTATCAGGCGAGGCTGCTGTAACGCTGTTTATCCAGAGTCCTGCTGCACATATCAATGACTCGGCCCCCGTCGCCCCGCGTCGGGGAGACGTTCATAGAAATTCAAGCCACACACGCGAAGCGCCGAGGCACTCGTGTCGAGCATAGATGAGTGGTAGGGCAGGAGGAAAGGGGAACAGACAGAAGAATGAGGAGATTTTCATCCTTTTTAAGTTATTTATAATACAGACGCCAACCGCAGGCAAAATCTGCTCCGGAGAAAAAACAGCTACCCTTCTCGTTCAGGATGGAAACAGCAGGAAAATTGCTTTAATGAATACCAACGTGTTGCATCGTCAACATTTCATACTGAGGTGATATAACAGCTCAGTTTTAATAATGAATGCAATTATGACAACTGGCTCCAAGTAATAATGAGGTATATACAGGCGAATTAAAATCCAATCGGTTAGGCTTGACATGCAGAAATATTACACTCCCACTGACTGTTTACGGCCTCCAACCTGTCAGATTGTACGAAAAAAAAAATTGCATCATTTTATCAAAAACGGACTGATGGAGACATCAGAAGACTGAAGAACAAAGAAGCTGCTCTTTTTTTTTTAAAGTCTCTAAGACAAAATGTTCCAGACTTTATAAAGCTGAATTAATGCAAACCTTATAAAACTAAATTATCTTGGCACGATGTTAAACTTTTAACCTAAAATAGTTCCAGATGAATTCCTCAGATCTGTATGGAGTTGTGCAGGTTAGTCATTTCACCTTCTTCTCTGCTCCCGTTTTAGCCACATTCTTTTTTCTCATTATTTCTATAGATCAGAACAGCTGAGAATGAAAATCAGACCAGAAACAGGATCTTTCTCCCCCCGGAGCCCCAATACAAGTTACTCCTGGCTCTGGGCTTCTGGGTTTTTATGTTTACTTCCTGAACGTCATTGATGGCACCATTACTGTCACTGAAGAGTAACTAAACCCTAAATCAACTTTTTTTTTTTCCTGATAAGCTGTTTAAATCGGCTCTTCAAGGTGCTATCTTTGTTTCTGTGTACATTTTCACATTTTTGTGTAAATCTGTTTAATTCTAGAATGAGTCTCCCCTCTGATATAGAAGGCTTCTTCCTGTTCCTCTCTATAGTCACCACATGCTTGTAAGACTGACTGCTGCAAAAAACACTGGCATTAATTGACCTTCTGAGTTTAACTGCATTGCGTTCTAATTGGTCGGATTGGAGATGACTAATGGATGAGGTTATCCATCCATCCATCCATCCATTTTCCGTTCACCCTTGTCCCTAATGGGGTCGGGAGGGTTGCTGGTGCCCATCTCCAGCTACGTTCCGGGCGAGAGGCGGGGTACACCCTGGACAGGTCGCCAGTCTGTCGCAGGGCATGGATGAGGTTATAATGAAATTAATTGGACCGATCAGAATTGAGTTTGGGCCAAACGGGATTGAATATAACTGGTTGGCACTTTATAAATAAACTGATTTGAACTTAAGACCTGAGACACTTAGAGAAAAGTATGTATCTAAACTGATTTCTACCAATCAGATATTGAAGACAGATTATTGCTCAAACCTGAAAATCAGGGTTTTCTCAAATCTGAACAAGACTGAAAGCACAAAATGTCAAAAGAATAAAATTAAGAGTGCTGCAGTTCAGATTTCGGCATATCAGTGTTTTTAAAGATCAGTAATCTGGGCCAGAAAACTCCAATCGGTGCACTGTTAATAAATACTGCTTCTAAATTTCTGCCGACAGTGAAGGACGAGATCCAGAGCACCAGAACCGAGTTTGGGCTGATGCAGAAAACGAGAAGGACACGAATGAGAGGTGGGACATTATTAAAAATAATACTAAAGCGCAACTCATTTTAACTGGCTTATTGCAAACAAACTTCAAATGTTTATTTCTATTAATTGTAACCATTATGGCATAAAGCTCACAAAAACTCAAAATTCAGCTTAAAGGAAAACATTGTGAAAACAATACTTTTAATACAGAAATGTTATGGCCTACATACTCATGTTGATTTAAAACTCGTCCAGCAGACCGCGATCGACCAACAAACAAGCTGATTCAAAGAACTCTGCATTTATATCAATGGAAAATGTAGTGGAAGGAAAAGGCGTGGTAGGAAAAATGTGTACAAGCAGCAGGTATAACTGCAGCCTGGAGAGGATTTTGAGGAAAAACAACTTAGAAGTCAAACAGGATCTGAGCCAGAACTGCTACAGTCTTTGTTCTTTTGCACTGAAGTCATTTTTTTTATTTCAGAGAAGATGGAATGAACCACTCTCCGTGTCATAAATCCATACAGTACACGAGTTTCAGTAATTAGACCAAATTAATGACATGAGTGAACTTTTCCATCATATTCCAATTTGTGTAAGATGCATTCATTTTAATTAACTGCTCACATATTAATTAAAATGCAGCTTTGTGAATTTTTCTCACATGTGGAGGGTAGAGTTTACTGCTCGACTTTTGAGAATAACTTCATTTAGTCTAAAGGTTTCCCAAACAACTTGGTTTTATTAATACAGAACGCATACTTAGGAAAGAAACATGATGTAACAATTAAAAATTGCACCAATTATTAACACTCTGGAGCCAATAGGGTTAGAAGACACTCCTTCTAATGCTGGAGATCAAAAACACGGCTCTGCTAATTGTGCTTCCCCAGCGTTAAGACTATTTCGGCCTAATCCCAGTTAGATTCCCGGATTCTCCAAAGCTTAGAAGGTGGGATTCACACCTTAATGCCCCTCAGTGTAACGAGCAAAGCCATTTCCTCCCGTCTTCTTCCCACTCAATGCAAAGTGCTTCCCTGCTCCAACAAAGTCATTTTATGCAGCGAGGGGTGACGCCGACAGCAGAACGTGACCCTGAAGGCTGCCGTACAAATCCTCGGCCTGGCAGGCGAAAATTTAACTGGAGAGAAATTATGAGAGTGGAGCCACACAGAATGCTGATAGTCTGAGTGAGAGCATTAAAGAGCTGCAAAAATCCACTTCATCATCATTTTACTCAACCTGGACGCCGCGAATATTATACTGCAGACCTGCAGTTTTCGCCACTGGTGGTACTCCAAAGATATTTTGCTCTCAGTTATGCGGTAAATATGTCGGAATAACGATCAAAATGGGCTCCTTTCAGCATTACTGCAGACTCCTAGAGCAGCTTGTTTATTAACGAAAAGGATTCATAATTATTTTTGTGATTTCGTATAGAAATCACAATTATATGAGTCGAGAAGGAATGCAGCTGGAGAAAAAAATTCAGTCTCCTTCTTAACAAATACTCTTAAAAAATTAGTTGTTTTTTTTTTTCAAAATATTAACCAATTAAATAATAATAAAATGACAAAAATTAAATATACACAACAACGTTAAATAAAGTACATATTTATCAGTTAAAGCCAGCTTTCTTAGCTCTAAACTACTGAGCTGCAACTCTAACCTCAGTGAACTGATTAACAGTCGACATGTTTAAATAACTTCCACATCCCGTTGCAGCCAGTTATACTCAGTTATGGCTGACTTTGCAGTAATGTTGATAAACAGATACATTAGTGTTCATGGTTTGCTACTTTTGGTTTATTGCAAACATAGAACCTAGAAAAAAGTTGTTTTCCCCCCATCAGTGCATTTTATTTAAAATTTGGCATTTACTAATTACTGGGTGTGAAACAACTTCACTGCTTGCTTGCAGTTTTTTAATGACCCAATCACATTATCTCATATTATTGGTATGCATAGCTTGAATCATGATAAAGAGAAAGAAAAAGTAGCGGTTCCAATCTGGGTTTCATATCTTCATCTCAATATTCAATGATTATAATGGAATGTGGCGTTTTCCTCAAATCGTGCACCTCGAACACTAAAATATCATTAAAATATAAGTGCACATAAAGTCAGGCAATAAGAGGTTCGCTTTCTTTCTACAGTTAATGAGGTGTTTTTTATGACGCAACCAAAGAAATTCTGTCCCATTTTACTGTTTTTAAAATGGGTGTTAATACAGTTAACAGGAAAAACTTTAAAAACATTTACTGAGGTGGTCCTTTCTATAAAACGGACTCCTGCAGACAGCTGCGCGGTGAGGGCGTCTCTGAGGGATCTGAAAGTTGGAGGCTGCGGGCTGCGTGTCGGCTCAGGGCAGCACACAGGTGTGAGCGTGCCTGAGCGCAGTTCGCTGCAGCTTCTCCCCTCGGTCATTACTATAAATGACAGCGTGCGCTTAGTCAAGCAGCCTGGTTAAATAAGGATTAGAAGGATGGGGAGAAAATAACTTCACACTTTTGAGAGCAGCAAATGGTGTTTGCAAAAGCGCGCAGCTGAAAGCGGAGAGAGGCAGGGGAGAGCTGGGCTCTGCCTGCAAGTAACCCGACGCGCGCACCTTCCCTCGTTTTGTTTTTCTCTTCCGCAGCTGAACCAGACCTGCAGACACCTTCGCTGAGGCATTGGAACAAAGACGAAGGAGGGCACGAAGGATCACATGTAGAAAGTATTTCTGATAAAGCCCATCTCTGAGACAAACATGAGCCCTGCTGCTCCCTCTCCACCCCTCACCACCACCCTCCCTCCCTCATGCTTCTCGTTTGGTTGGAGCATCAAACGGCCCCGCCGTCTGAAAATAGCGCGTCGACATTTCTGTTTCGTCTTGTCGTTTCCTTTTTTCCTCCTTTTTATTCTCGACAATGTTGCCAGTTTGCTAGACTCCTGTTTCTTCTCATGCCTCCTGCCTTCTTGATCTGTGAGAGGTTACAGCGCAGAGTGCCTCAGACGGGCATGTGTGTGCGTGTGTAAGTGTGTGTGGCGTAGGAGAGCTTTGGTGGTCTATAAAAAGCAGCCAGACAAAGTCTTCCCTCTCTCTTCATGCATTATGCATCGGCATCACCTTCCATCAATTGGCAGAAAAACCTCAAAGATGTCTAACTTTAGCTTCCACTCTGAAAGCCAAACAGAGGAGAAGATGTGGTATTTTGACTGCCACAGTCGAGCTAAGCACCTGTTACATCAATAAAAGCTGCGTTTCGCAACAAGACGGCGGCAACATGTGCGATGGAAGATGAAGAAAAAAGAAGCACTTAAATGCGGAGAGTGGAGAAAGGGAGCAACAACAAACCTGAGCAGGATGAAAGATAAAATAAAATAAAAAAAAAACAAAACAAGCATGTGTTCAGAGTTTCAGCTTCACCGCCAGCGTGGCTAATGGTTCCAGGTCAGTATGACAGGTCAGCATGGGGGCATGTAAAGGTAGGTTTATATTAACTGTGTAAACTGTTTCCTAACCTCAATGAATCCCAGGAATTCTGCATATTTTAACCCTTCACCAACTCTTTTAATACTTCCCCCGTGAAATTGCATAACCTAAAGCAGGCAGGTTGAGGTGATTACGCCGATGCCTATCATATAATAAGCTTATATCATATCTGAGATCACGTTGCTCCAATGAATGGAACTGAAGGCTTTAAGCACATCGTTACCAGCGGCGTGGAGAATGCACATCGCTCCTCCTGCAGCATCATGTTGACCAGATGTTGCTTATCTGTGGAAACGCTGGCGCGCCGTCAACATGGCGTCGACAGCACGGAGCGTGCTCCGTGGCACGGCTCCGTGTAAACACGGCTGTTTGTCTGGAAACGGGAGAGGGACATTGTGATTTCTAGTTTTGGGAGTCAGTGAGAGCCAGAGGGGACCGGCTGACAAGGTGATTATTTTTGGTGTTCTGGACGCCGTTATGCAACGGCGCTGGGATTGATTTACTGTACAGCCCAAGCCAATGCTGGAAAAAAGAGGGGGGAAAAAAACAACACTAAGAGGAAAAAAACAGCAGGCCAGCGGTGTGTTTGTGTGTTTCAGGGAGAATCTCTGAGTGTGTATGCAGAGAGAAATAAAAGGATTTAATACTGGGGGGGAAAGAAAGCTTCCAGAGCCTTATTTTGACACTGGAGATGGCCGCCGGCAAGTTGTTTTGATGTCTGTGACCTCACACACTCCTCTGTGTGAGTCTGTGTGTGTAGGGAGGTTCAGGTGGCAGCGGTGGCACTGAGCCATGTGCACCGTCATTCACAGCACGTCCGCCTTCCAGGAGCAGCAGCGCAGCACCCAGGGGCGAACCATACAGCCCCACCCGCAGCTCTGTGGGGCCGCAGTAAACAAGCGCTCCCATCTCAGCAGAAAGGCTGTGATGGTCTGCTCTATTCCAAGACTATCATAGTGTTTATTTACCTTCCTGACGGACTCAGGCTGCCTCCACTCTGACGATATCCTTATGGAAGCCGGGGAAATTTAGCAATCTGCTCCAATAAAAGCTACAAATTTTTGCTGCTTAATGCATGTAACAGTCATTTCATTGTCCTTTTAATCAAACAATCAATGCTGCACCCTTCCAGTCAGCTGGCTGAAAGAATCCTCAAAAACCAGAAAGACAATATCAGTCATTTGGAAATAATCGGCAGGCACAAAGACGCACACAGTCAAACTATGGAACCTGAAAGAGCGCCCCCTATCGGCGTTATGCCGTTTTAAAACTACAACATGCATGGTCGCAGCTAACTGCAGGTTCTACCAGAGCAGATGGCCTGACTAATTAATGGTTTAATTTTTTTTTTTTTTGTATTTTAAGTGAAACTGTGTCTTTACCATTGTAACACAGACATCTTGCTGAAAAATTGAAGTGGAAAAGTTTTTTTTTTGGTTTTGTAATCAAAAATAAAATGGAGATTTTAGCATATCTTGATTAAACTATTGGTGTTTAAATACATAAATATTCTCAAGACCTTTTTCTGCCATCGCCATTCATTTTTAGATTTAGGGGGCATTTATCCGCCCTGCTTAGTCTGCATTATTCAAACTCTAGCTCAAATTCTACCCCAATGAGTTTTTGTTTGATGTAATCCATGTAAAGACAATCTATATCCAAATATGAGAATAGGCGTGCCTTTCAAGACTTACGGAACATCTGTATCAACCAGTAAAAGCTGGATGAATGTATTTCTAAAACTGATATCTTATATTTGACTCTGATGTTCACAGCAGATGTCAGACTTTTGTATTTAAAAGCTGTAACAAAAAAGAAAAAAGAAAATGAGTTGCCACTACAAGTGCTGCATAATTCATGACACACCTGCGACACTATTTCCATCATCCATATTTTTTGCTAAACTAAATAAAGTGATACCCTAACAGGATTAAAACTGTATTAGATATGACTGACTGGAGACTAAACTCGCTCCAAGGAAAGCCAAACATAATGAAGCATGACAAACGCTTCCATTTCCAGCAGACAGACTGATTTCCCCTGCAGTTTTCCTTGAACCTGACTTTGGGACTCATCGCAGCTTGTTACGCTGCAGCAGCAGCTCTCCGCACGGCCTCATGGCTGACATTTAACACGCAGTTCGTCTACGGACAAACACGCCACATGCAATTGCTGCGGCTCGCATTAGCACAGTCATCTGCGCGCAACGATTAAGCAGCGAAAACTTCAGTGAGTGAGTATGACAGCTGAACAGCAGCCAGTGAAAGGAGTGGGCGGTCTGTGCCAAGAATTCCTGTCGGGTTGAATCAGAGCCTGCGCCGCGCAGGGTCATGTGAGACCTTTGGGTCTGAGTGTGTGAAATCTATCTAATAACAGAGTGGCATGCAAGTGGCCTTTTTTTTTAAAAATCCTCCAGTTTGGGTCTGAAAGGACAGATCTAGGGGGTGGGTGGGGGGGGGAGGAAATATGAGACATGCAGGAAGTGGTCCGGCTGGTTCTGGGCTGAACCTGGAAAACTTGCTGCTCAGGGTGTTCAGAAGCGAAGTGTGCGGTCCAGAAGAGCACACCTACCAGGGAGTCTCAGTAACAACTGAATGCCCGTTCTGTCAGTCTCTAGAGGAGAACACTGCAGGGGAATTGCCCTGAACGCTGCCAAGTGGAAAATTTCTGACAAAAACAATCAAGTTGCAGGAAAACACGCGGAAAAGTCAAATCAAAGAATTTTAAAAACATGATTTTTATAAATCCCTCACATATTGTGTGATTAACAAGGCCCATTCCCCTCCAATGTGCACAGAGGGGAGGCGCCGATGCCATAAGACAAGCGTTCCGGAAAGAAATGGAGGGGGAGGCGAAAATATACTGTGAGAGCGAAAGGATAAAATATGCGCTGACAGCTTTTTGGCCAGGCGGCCAGAACACTGAAATAGTAGCGTCTGTATGTCAGGCCGGGGTCGTTCCCTGCATTGGAGAGCAGACTCTCCCCGACCCCGGCGAGGGGAAACATCACACGGCGCTGGAGTCAGCTGATAATGTGCTATCCCGCAAAGATCTACCCACTGGTCCAGATGTGACGCAACCGTAGCCCCGAAACGGCCCAAACTGCAGAACAAACGGGAATTCATTACATCAACAAGTGGGAATTCACGCACTTGTGCATATTAGGATTCAAAAAATGACAGAGACTCAGATATATAGATACACCCTAAACGAATTAGTAAACTCTAAAAACTGGTTTCCTATGCTGAAGCTTCTAAGCTCCTAACATGGATGAGCTGAACGACAAAGTCTGAGCTTTTGATCAAAATGTTTGGAGGTATCCAGATGAAGCTTTCAAACCTAAACACATCGCACAAACTGTGAAGCTCGGTGGTGGCAGCATCATGCTAAGGCAGTGGTTCCCAAAGATTTTCTTCTGGGCCCCCCTATGGACTACAATAAAAATCCCTCCCCCCCAAAAAAAGAAAATCAACTGGGCGCACACATCGTTCAACCAGACATAAACCGATACACATATTTTGTTTTCAAACTCCACTGATGTTTATTTCACTCTTCAGGTTGCAGCATAACACACTTCAAATCATCTCTACAGTGAAACACTTTTGTGTAACTGTTTTTTTTTTTTCATTCATCCATACTGCTTCCCGCGCCCCCTAGGGGGAAGCGGGAAGCAGTATGGATGACTTTGGGAACCACACTTTGGGAACCACTGCGTTAAGGGATTGTTTTGTTCCAAAGGCTTCAAACTATCATTCAAGACATACAGGCACAAAACATGTTCAGATTTAAAGTGTTCATACAGCAGATGTTACTAACATAACATTGCAGTTTGTTAAATGGCTGTTTCACCATTTTCCATGTTTAGCATGTGAGCTAACTTATATCAGTTCTCAATAAAAATATGTGAAAGTAAAATTTCTCCAACCAGAACGGATCTTATTACACATTCTACAGATTTTGCTATGTTTCATGAATGATCTGTGAGGAATCAAGAGTTTTGATCAAAATGAGCTGCAGGTCAATAAAACCAGGGAAATCACTGTTTTTCCAACGTAGGAATGAATGTGTGTATGAAAAAAATATATAGATTTCTTCAAGTATTAATCAGCTAAACAAAAGAGTTAGCTTTGAAATTTGGATTTTTATGTAGCTGAATGAAATGAGTATTATTGTCTAGCAAAATTTATAGTAAAGAATTAATTCATACTAAATTGTTATTTTCCACATTTCTCCAGACATTTAATATAATAAATGGCTACACAATAATTTTTTACTTTCTACTTTACCAGTATTCTCTTATTTTCTAATGTCTCCTGACTGATGAGCACTTCCGCCCCCTGGAGGGCCTCACCTCCATGTTGAGGTCTGACGTGTGACGTTAAAGATCGCTGAAGGAGGAAAGAAGGAGCAGCATCGGCAAACGCTTCACAGCGGGAATAAGACAGGAATGAAAATATCGAAACTGGAAAACATCGACGTGAACATGAAGGCGGCAACAGTGTTTAGCAAAACAAAAACAAAAAAATTGTCAATTCACTTTTCTCCAACTGCAATACAGTTTTTCTTAGGAATGAATCATCAATTCAAATAATCATGAGTTCAATATCGACCAAAATATGGCCATGGCTATTTCCCATAATTTAGACATGGTGCAGATAAGAGGGAACATTTGCAGTTTTATATTGTATAATCAGCTCCAATAAAACAAAATGCTGAAATAAGTCACTAAAAGAGAAACTTAATGACATTTGTGTTGATGCTGACTGGATAAACAGGATTAATGACGTTAAGAAGGGAGTGGTTTGTGTATCACAGTGAAACAGTAAGAGACGGATTACATTAACGCACTGTAATTCAATGAAGTCATAATAATATTACATAACAGCTCTGAGATTATTAATCTGCTGCGGTGGCTTGGACCTGCGCTCAGACAGCAGTGGGTGGACTTTTCCCTTTCAACAGGTTAGGAGGAGCATACAGGTAGAAATCGATATGACTGCTAATGCTGTGACTTACCAGGCTTGTGTGTGTGTGGGTGGGCATGCGCGTGTGTGTGGCAGAGAGAGCAGACAGGGTGCAGGATGGTGAAGTAAACATCAAACAGAAGCGTTAAATCTCCTGTTTGAGGAACATGAGCAGACGATGAGGAGATTTTCATTTCCCTAAACCTCAACACAAAGTATTCAACCCCTCTGCACAGCTAATTACACAACATTTAAAAACACTCCCAGTGTCGACTGTGGCCTCCAAATTATTCAGCACCTTTAATAGAAATCTTCAGAGTGCCAATCAGATGGTGCCTCAGGTAATTTGGACTGTTGACTGCTCTGCATCACCAGAACCAGAACCAAACACGGAGAAGCAGGATCCGGTTTTTATGCTCCGCTAATCTGGAGCAAACGTCCGGAAAACTGCAAAACTGCAGAAACACTGAGTTCTTTTAAATCCAGGATAAAACCCCACCTGTCTAAAGCAGTCTTTGGTTATTAATAACTGGGAAATTGATCAGTAAATTCAATGTATATTTGCAGCATTTGGCGTGATCGTAATGTTTATTGCTTTTTCATGAATGTGCAATGTATTACGTTTTTATGATGCAAAACACTTTGAACTCCCTTGTTGCTAAAATTTGGTGTAAAAATAAACTTGATTGTGACCTGAAGAGGAATTTGGTCAAAAACTGAAAAATTAACTCCAACCAAACATTTGACTGACAACGATTTACGTCAGAGGTTTCGCAGTTCTGTTCTGTTCCGATGAATCAGAACTTTGTGTGTCGGCTGCATGTCCGTTGTTAGAAGAATGAACAGTGACGCATGGTGGTGGCTCAGTGATGCTGTGGAACTGCGTCAAACATGATCGCAGACAGATGATCAAATGATCCCAGACAGTCCATCAGGACCTGGTTTCAGAGTGCTGTAGGACACCAGAGAGTCCATCATATCTGCCAGACTTATGAGTCAAAACTTTATTAATTAACCTAACACTAAGGAGGCGGTTGGCTAAGATGTCTCGCATCCGCTGACAGAATGTGGTGTCTGCTTTTGAAATCTGACTGAAATCATCCCAATTCCCTTAATTTTGGGACATTTGTCAACCGGTCGACAGCTACACGTGAAACCAGTCGTATCCACCAGTATTATCTATCTCTGATAAGGTCTGAAAGCCAACCACTGTGCTCTTTTAGTCACCGCACTGGCATGTCGGGTTTTTCAAAGATAGGTGATCGGCCAGATAAACGCCGATCTGTGAATTGTTCTTCTTTGATTTGTTTACTGCAGATTCGGCCTGGCAGGCCGCCTGATGCAGAGTTAGGTACAAACTACAACATATCCTGGAAACACGGGTCTGAAAATAACTAAAAGCTACCAACAATAAGTCATTTTACAAGACTTTCCATAAAGCACCTGTAGTACAGCACTACACATCTGAAGCTGGGCGATCTCAATAAAGGGTTAAACGGGAGAGAAAAGGAAAAGTATCCAGTAAACATTAGATCTCATCAGTGGCGGTGAAATTACAGACGCTTTTGTGGCCATTCCTGGATAAAGTCATGTATATTCTCCATAATCCTTCATTATCCTGCTGTCTGCTAAAGAAATCTGCCCTGAGCTCCGTGCTCATTCTGAAGGGCCCAGATTTTTGCAAAAATGCATAATAAACAGAAACACTCCTCTTTTCCCTCTTAGGATGGATCAGTGCAGATCAAAGTTGGATCAGTTAGTGGTACGCTCTGCAGGGATTGGCTGGTGTATTATAATACACATCTAGCTAACTGAAAGCTCCTTTTATCGAGTCCTTTTAAAGAACGATGGTTGCACTTTCTGCCCTTTCTGAGAGCAGGTCTGCTTGTTGGATCATATAAATCATCTTAAACTCTTTGAAGAATTATATGAGTTCAAACAATTAATTTCCCTTTGATCCGGTAAAGTATTTTTGGATACAAAACAAAACAACAACCCAAAGCCTATGAAGATACACACCGAGTTGGAGAGCACATGCCCCCCCCCACACACACACACACACCAACACTGGAGTGACAACACGTTGCCTCGGTTAAAGAGACAGGCAGCAAAAGTTGGATGGACAAGATGTGCTTTAAAAGGAGAAGCAAAAACATATTTTCTCAGACCGAAAAGCACAAATACCGATATATCTGGGCAAATTATTTCTGGTATTAGTTAAAAAAAACTAAAGCTAAACTTGTATTTTGCATAAATGAAATACACAGTGACATTTCATGTGTTTTTATCTATTAATGTGCAGGGCTATGGAATTAAAATCTGTTGGTGCACCCTTTTCCCATCATTTATTTTCTTCCACCAAACTTTCCAATTATATTTGCTCAGGTACAGAACAGCCAGCTTCTTCGACTGTTGCAGAGGGAATATTCTAATTTTTGGAGAAACTGGACTTTAGTTCATCTTTAAGCCATAATCATCAAACAGAAATAAACACCCAAGGTAAAATCAATCACTCTGTGGCGGATCTCTGAGTTTTGATGCAAATTTCACTTTGACTTGGAGGCTGAGGGACATTTCAATCCTTTTATTCTTAAGCCCAAGTAAGACATGCATTATCACAAGAAACACACGGTATTTTCCACCACCGGTGGAGTTTTTCCCTCCACTGTATTTTTCTTAAATATCCTTGAATACAGCTCACATGCTCTTCTGGTTTTCCTCTACTGCTCTGACAAAATTAATTCTTTTTAGATGGTAGCCTTAATCACGCAAATAAACAGAAATAAAAATGTAAAGTAAAATGAATTTCTGAGATTTAATTAAAAATGTGTCTTACCTAAAATGAGGCCTGTGGGCCACTGAGGAATATCCCAGTCCTTTTCTCTTTAGTGTGAGCGTGACACCTGACATTGTCTACGGTTCAGCAGTGGCTTAACACAACAAATAAATTGCATTTAGGAAGGAATGAAAGAAAAGCTACATATTCAGTTTCTCCTTCCACTGAACCTTCCTTCAGTAGGCTTCAATTTCTCCAGATTTTCTTCTAATGTTAGCAGATATAAACCATAACCATCAAGATTAACTAAAACGTTTAAAATATTGAATTGTATGACAAAAATCCTTTTATTGAATGAGATTTTTTGTTGATATCATTTTGACAGAAATGATTCGTTGTTTCTCCGATCCAGAGCAGCAAATCAAACAGCTGCCTGTGAAACGACCCGGTCCTCCAGAGCAGAGTGGGCATCACAGAGCCTCCTGCTTAAATATTTGCCAGCTGAGCTGCTTTTCCTCCCCTCTGCATATTGTGTGTGCGCGCGCGTGTGTGTTTGTTTGACGTTGTTGTCATGAAAAGCACAGTTCAGGTGCTGAATCAATCATACATGTAGATGGGATCCAATAAGCGGCGAGCTAAACTGCAGCTGGGGTCCGAGGCGACGAGCGCCGGAGAGCGAGCAGCGATGCTCGCTCAATCGCCCCGTCTCAGCAGATGCCATGTTACAGAAAGGGTAATTAATAGCCCAGTGGAGCTGGGGTGTGATCGCCAAGACACACACTCACGCACACGCCCGCAAACACACACAATAATAATGTCTCCATTTGCCCCCTGGAGCAGCTTTGTGCCAACTAGCCTTCACCTCATTATGCCAATCAAGTGGAGCGAGGGATGAGGAGGAAGGAGAAGGGAGGGAAAGAGCTGTCCTTTCTCATTTAGCCTCGCTCACTTTCTCCGTCCATGTGTTCATTAAAAGAGAAAGATCTGATCTTAATGAGAGCAACGTAATCACACAGGGCTGTCAGGAAACGAACAAATCATGGCGAGCTTTTCTTTTTTTCCCTCTGCTTCTCAGATTGTACCTCAGGTTGGTAATGAGCCACTCACCACTTCTCTTCTCCCAGGAAGTTAAAAAGCGCTGGACCAGGTAGCTCACAGTCCGCAGCTGCGAGCAGGTTTTAAAATTTAATTTTGCCTTTTACCTCTGAACTCCACAGTGCGGTCTATTTACAGCAAAGTACTTCAGAATAACCGACTTAAAGGAAAGCATTCCACCACTGAGATTCTCTCACATCCAGACTCGATTTACTGTAACTGCTAAAGCCCCCTGGACGTAACTTAATGTGAGTCCTTCCTGTAGAATACACTTTGGATCTGCCCAGTGCTTTTTAAACAAGCTGCATGGCGTCTTCAGGTCACACGCCTGCTTTAGGAAGGCAAAGCTATGAGTGAAAATGTAAATTATTGGATTCTGTCAAGCAAATGAGGATGAAATTAATCTCCAGCAGAAAGCTTCTTAAACAAGCGCTACAACCAGTTGAAAACATGAAGAGTCATGAAGACAAACAAAAATCAAAGCCCCAGTCATTACGGAACGTCCTGATGTAACAGCTAGCATAGCCATGTCGAGCAGCCATGACGGGAAGCAGTCGTTTATTTCTGATTTTATACATCTCTCATATTATAGAGGATGAGTTCTGAACCATTCATATTTCCAACATCACTTCACTTAATTGAGGTTCAATCAGATCTGGACTTTGACTAGCCCACTTCTTTTGGTTATTCTGTTGTAGATTCACTGTTTGGTTTGGGCTCGTCCTGTTGATGAACCGGTTTGGTTCAAGCGGTTTGGCCTCACACATCAGTCTGCAATACTTTGGTTTACAGAAGAGTTCATTGCCTGCAAGGTTCCCCAGCCAGTCCAAGCCACAAACATGACCCCACCACCGCCGTGCTTCACTACTGAAAATAGGCATTTTTGCTTATGCGTTGGGTTTGTTGTGCTCTTCGTTGTGGCCAATCATTTCCATGCAATATTTGTCATGCTAACCAAGACTGAGGTTTTGTTTTTAACTTTGATTCCAGCATCATTGGGACTTGGACCCAAATTACTCCTGAGAAAACTGGCAACTAATCTTTGATATTTTCCACTTGTGAATATTTTCCCCTCAAAATACTGAGGGAAAAAAATATTTGGTCACACTTCACTTTATTTGACGAGGTGTGCTTAACACTGACGTGACACTGTCATAAACACGACATAATACCTGTCGTGAAGATGAAGGCGTATTCATGAATGTTTGACTGTTGTCAGGAAGTGTCATTCTGTAAATAATCACACTTTTAATGCAAAGTTGACAATTTTAATGGACATTTAATGCATATTTTTATGCACCTTTGCATTAAAAGTGTCATTATTTACCAAATGACACTTCATGACAAGAGTCAAACATTCATGAAAACGACACCAGTTATATAACAGTGTCATGTCAGTCTTATGCACAACCCGTCAAATAAAGTATTACCAAGTATGACTGTTAGGGATTCATTTGAATCCATAACCACAGTAGATGTCGGGGTTCCATTTTTTTCTTATTACTGTACTGACAGTCATGGAAAGGTTTTTTTTTGTGGTTTTTTTGTCTTTACGTATGCATGATAAAACAAAACAACTGTCCATAATCATATAAACATGGTTAAAGAGTGCTAATTAGAGATCACAGAATCACAAGAACATTTTTCAAGTGATTCTTGAATAGAAACAGAAACATCTGCTTGCCCCCATTTTGGCTGAGGGAAATACATTAAAGCTGTATGTTTCCCCACAGTGTGCTCTCTATCGCCAGGAACTTAAACACCCTGACCTGCCGTCTGCAGGCGACAGGGGACGAATAAGGAGATGTACTTAGCGGCAGGCAGCCTCTGCAGAGGCGCGGCGGTGTCGGGTCAGCGTTTAGACCGCTTTGCTAAAATGCATCGCTGCATCTCATTGTACTCTGCTTCTTAACAAACACATCTCCATCCTCTTATTTTGTCGCTGACCCTTTCCCGCTGCACCCCCCCACCCCCTGTGTGCACCGCCTGCCACCAGCTGACTCCCCCTGCGCGTTACCTGAGACAAGCAATTTACCTTTTTTTTGTTGTTTGCCTGACCCAGAGAAAACAATTTCAGAGGGGTCTTCCTGCACTCTTAACAGCCCTCGGTTTGAACAGGTAAAGGCGACTGGCATGCCACAATGGCTCTTTTTTTCCTCCGCAGAGAAGATGAATTGGTGAGCTGTCAGCCTCAGACAGGCCGAGTAGCAGTGTTTCTGTAATGGGACACTGGAAGTGTCTTTGATTAATGGAAGAGCCACACTGAGCTGTTAGGGAGCCCGCCGTGGCCCAGGGAGAGCGATTGAGCGGCGGATACATGCCGACAGATGTGCGAGGGAGCGTGGTGCTCGATACATGCAGAGGAGGAGGTAAAGGAGGCGTAGAAAGGGACTAGAAACATTCGTATCGGCCGGAAGCCTTTTTCTAACCCTGGGCCTATTTTAACGTGTTCTCTTCACTGATTTAAAAGTGAATCTTGTCAACGGAGCTGCTTAACATCTGGTCTTGGTTTGATGCAGCTCGCCTCCTCTGCCTCTTTGATGCTTCAAAAATAAAGCCAGAATAAAACCTTTCAGGAATCTTTCTGTTTATCACAGGAATCCTGGGGAAAAAATGACTTGTTCTGAAGTGATCCGGGAGAATTTGACATGAGAACAGTTCAAACTTATTCAGCCTTTGCTTTCAAAGCTTTAAATGTGCCTGGCTTTGATGGCATGTACAGCTTCAGCGCTATAACAAGGAGACACCAGACATCCTCCAAGTTTTGGAGAAACCCTTAAAGCCAAACTCAAAAACAAAGGATTTCACAGCAGCAGCAGCAGCAGCAGCAGCAGCAGCAATACTCCGGATCACATCCCATCCATTCAGGGATCCTCAGTCCATTATAATGGGACAAATTACAGCCAAGAGCGACAGGTCTCCTTTTATTCTCATAACACATTTTGCTCCGTTTCACATTTCTCTTTGTTCATGTTTAAAATTTATCTAACAGAAAAAGGACTCGTTTTCTGTTCCACACAATGAGAGATTATTTTACCGTTTATTATTAACCCAAAAGTTAGGCAGTAAAAAAGGAAAGCAGGAACACAATAGAGAGGAAATGTAACGTAAAGACGGCAAAACACAGCCAGTAAATCAGCTGATCTGACTAAATAATTTCCAAGCAGCAGTTTCCATGTTTCTGCTGATTTTATGATGATTTAACTGTGGTGATGTGGTCCAAACCCTTCAGGATAGAAGGCCTCCTTTTCATCACCCTAATCTTTGTAAATCAATTCCATAATCATTATTTTTAAACACATATATGCCAGGCGTACAAATTATTTTGACCTCAATTGCAAACAAGCAATAGTTATGTTTCCATCCTAAAGACCATGTGAATTTTGAGTGAACCTTTAAAATGTTGAATTAAAAAAAAAAAAGAAAAAGCAAATTAAGTGTGTTTTTATCTACTTGCTTGGAGCGAATCGAGCAGACTATGCAAAGTTTCATCAGATGTTGACGCTGCACCTGGATGGAATAAACACGATGCACAGGTTGAAAACTATCACGGAGCAGACATCCCAGGAACATGGAGCGAGGCCTCCATTTCATGCTAGACGTTTTGGACTTAAAGTGAGTTTTGTGCCTCTGGTCAGGAACAAACCCACCAGTAGACGGAATGTTTGTTATATTGAAACTTAACTGGAAAACATGTTTCTATCTCCCCTTTAACACATTCACTCTTTTTCAGAAAAGCCAAAAACTACCTCAAGCGAGCATAAGCACTTTTTTAGGAAATATGAGGATGTAATTTTGAAATGTTCTCATTTCCATCTAAATTTTCTATTGCAATGCTTCAAAATGTACATAAAGAAGGTTGATGGAGACACAGTTAATGTCCCAAGACAAGGAGGACGAAAGATTATAAAAACCAATGCATCACATCCCAGACTGAAAACATTTCAAGAAAATACAAGAAGCAAAGTTGCATGTGTCCAATACTCCCAAAAGACCCAGGTCTAAGGCTTTTGGACTCCAGAGAACCACGGCCAGAACCCATTATCCATAAATGGAGAAAACGGGAAGCAGTGGAGAACATTCCCAGGAGCGGCTGACCTTTGAAAATTACTCCAAGAGAAGACTAGTAACTCATCCAGGAGGTCGACCAGAACAACACCTACACCAAGGTCAGGGTTCATGACTCTGACATTCAGACAAGTGGTGGCAGCATTATGCTCTGTGGCTGCTTTGCTGATGGTGACTTGCAGTAAATGAAGGAAGCGTGAATTCCTGTGACCTCAAGCTACAAACTGTGGGATTAATCAGCAGAACAATGATTGAAAGCAAACCATCAAACCCATCTCTGAACGCATCCAAAAAGTAGTAACGTTTCAGAGTGACCGAGTTCAAGTTCAGACTTTAGTCTTAATGAAATCCTGAACAGGCTTGAAAACCTTCCAATGTGGCTGAATTAAAACAATTCTGTTAAGACGAGTTTGCCAAAATTTCTCCTCAGTGATGGAAAAGACACATCGTCAGTTATTTGATTGTTGTCATAAAGGGAGCCATCAGCAGTGATAAGCTTTAGGGTGTATTTACTTTTTCCCCAAAAGGCAAGGTTAATTTAGTAATGGTTTTCGTATTAATAAAATCATCTTCTGCATGTTGTATTTGCTCAGGTTGTCTTTGTCTGGTAATGACATTTGTTTGACAATCTGAACAGAAACAGAACTGGAGGGAAAATTATTTTTTACAGCCCATCATGTCCAATTGTTTCCTCTTGAAACAGGTGGAAAATTGTAATGAACTATTTTGAATACTTACCAGTAACAATGGAACCGAATCATCCCTCCATGACAGCAGCTGTTTGTGTTTGTAAGACGGCTGAAATGGAGGCTCCAGATCGGGCTCTCGTGCTTTTTGTTTGGACTAATGCCGGTTTATTGGAGCTGTGGCATTTTGCTGTACTTTAAGTGGAAGGAACCACATTTTATTGGTAATTAGTCGGGCGGTGATCCCACACTCACCGTCTCTCTGGCATTCACACACATTTTGCTCAGTATGTTGCATCCGAACACCATTAAGTGACAAACCCTTTCTGACACCCGCAATTCTGCTCGAAAAGTGTCATTTGTAAACCTGTGGGAAAGATGGAAGCTTTTCCAGCTGAAGATTACAACTGCTACCAACAGTTGGAGGTGTGATGTCACATTTCTATAGGTTTTCAATAAGCCCTCATCCTGCTGCAACCTCATTATGAGCTCTGACAGGGATCGGAGGGGTTGTAGGTGAGGGCCACAGTGGGGGTTGGGCATGGGTGTTTATGTTGGCCCTTGTTTCCAGGGTCGGGAACTGTCCCGAGGGAGTGCATTCCTCACCCAAAGCACAACTAAAGGTATGTGAACCATCTGGACAAAGACATTGGTTACAATGGCCCTACACAGTCCCATGTATTTAGTCCGCCAGCAAACTCATACTGAGGAATATTTCCATTCTACTGGTGCCGTAGGAATAAAGACAGATATCCATCGACTCCATTATGAGGGAACCGTTATATTAACACTGTTTGCATATTTGCTGCTTGATTTGGTCCTTTTCGCTCAGCCGAGGTGCACAGGGTCATCTATGATGCCTGCATAACTGCGTGGAGGTAGAGAATGCTGCTAAGGTCAACGTATCACCAGTCAAGAGGTCAATGAGATGATTGTTTCCTCGTTTGCTCATTTTATCACCATTTCAAATCATCATATGACTCCCGCTAGCGCATACCAGCGATGAATGCACAACAGACAAATGAAATGCTTGCTCACCATGTCTGTGCAGGACAAAAAGTTGATTTAAACAAGTTTCAGTCCGCAACAGGAATATGCCGGTCTAATGCAAATATGTAGAACTTTTACAAATAAAAGCTTTGTGAGTAAAATAAGTAATCAATACCACTCCTACAAAATGTCGGTTTCTTTTCAAACCGACAAAGCCAAATAACCAGAGGCTTATGAGTGCACATGATCCATACAGCTGAATTACGCCAGCATGAACTTTTAACCTCTACGCAGTATGATACTTCAAATACACAACAGTCGCTACTCAGACCAAGAATGTACTTTTGCACACCAGCAGGGGACTCATGATCATCGGTTGTGTCTGACAGTTTGTTCACAGAGGACTGCTTCAGCCGGGTGGATGAGTGCGACTCTGGAGCCGAGTGACCGGCCTCAGACGGAGAGCATCGCGGCACCAGCACTGCAGCTGCATCTAATAAAGAAACTGAATTTGATAATCGGCTGAGACAGTCAATTTGCTAATAAGGGATTCTAATTAATTAATCAATGTGAATTTGGTGGGAGCAGGCGCTATTGTCAAGAGCGGTCAAGTGTAGTTTGCTTCGCCTCACCCCGTTTCTCCCCCGCCCTGCTCTGAGCTTTACACTTAACTTGATTTCTATTTCATCTGGCACTCAGCAAATTTTCTCACAGCAAAAGGAGAGGTGGGGGAGTCGAGGATGGGGGGCTTAGACAATTAGGTCTGAGAGCGCACAGACAAGAGCGGGTGTGTGCATGGGAGTATGCAGACGCCGATCTCCATTCAGAGTAAGGGATTCTGAGAATATGATAACCTCGAGCAGAAATATGTCTGACATTATTATGACGTTAAAAGAGTCAACAATAACTTAAACTCGTAAAACAATACAAATATTTCCATATTTTACGTTTGATACAGATTCAGTTCAGTTTATTCATACATAGAAGTAAAATGTCATCTGAAGTCAGACCAATCCAGTTTAACTAGAGATAATTGGATCATTCCAATCATTTAGACAGATTAGAATTCAATTACCTATGATCTGATATGATCCTAGTTTCAATAGAGGACAGTTAGGTTTAGTTTAAAATACCAATTAAGGAACAGAGAAATACAGAACAGATGAGGGTGTCAACAATCCCCTAGTTTATGTCTCAGGCAAGTACTTCATGTGATCTCAATACTACAAGACATCTACAAATGCTTCAGAAAAGCAAAAGAGAATTTATCATATAAAAATATCAAGGATACATTTTGCCAGTAATTGTGAATTTTTTTTTGCTGACATTCATTTTTAATATTGAAATGTACACAGCAGTTTAAGTCAGAAGCAAAATATAATACCAGCTAGATGTACTACTTATTACTTACAAAAAATGTGCCTTTTGCCTGGAAATTGATATTCGCTAGCTTATTAGCAGAGATAGCAGTCTGCTAGCTAGCATGCGGTAGACTGTCAAAAAGTCAAAATAAATGCTGCTGAAATTTTTTTCTACCAGATAAATTTTTAAATTATGAAATTTGTCTTAAAACGGAAACTGGAGGGAAACTATCTAAATCAAAGTCAAGTTGATTTAGTCCTTTGACTTTGAATTTCTGAAGTTGGCACAAAATGTTGCTAACCTGCACTCTTTCTTGTAACCAGGCACCAGCCTGTAAACTTAGTGGAACATTTAGTATAGAAAATTCTTTATGGATGCAAAGAAAATTTACTCTGCTATGATAATGTTTCTCTTAAAAAATTATTCCCAACCACCAATTTGGAGGTATTTAGTTTTCTTCAGATAAGTCCTTACAATTTAAGGTTGTTCACATATTTGTTGAATTTTGACAAAATTAACCAAGTTTCACCCGCATGGACATTGATTATATTTAAAGACAACAGATCATTTACAGGGATTTATTTTTTATTCATAAATAGGCATAAACTAAATATAACTAAATATAGTAGTAAAAAAGTTATGCTAATCTGAAAAGAATAATGGATTTTCTTATTAATAGTGTTTGTAAGGTAACTACCCATCAGCTAGCCATATTGAGGCAGTTTATTTTACCAATAGACACAATAAAAATAATACAAAAATAAAAATAACCATTAGCTTCATGCTAATATATAAATATAAAGATACATTTTTAAAACAACTGAGTTTGTCTTAGTAATTAATATTTTATATTTATAGAAATTCTCAGCTTCAGCCCCGATGTGCAGATGTCTAAAAACTAAGTTACTCAAGACAATTAAACAAAACTATGAACAGTATCTGGCAATGAATTAGCACAGAAAAACCATGAAACATATTTCAAAACTAAAACAGATACTATGCCCATTCTTTAAAAAGCAGCCTAAGAAAAGTTTTTCCTAATGTTAAAATATGCTAAAAGAAAAATCTGAATCTTTTCTTGCCCATATATCTGTAAAGTGACTTGCAACCGCATTTGACAAGTTTAACTCACAAGGACTGAAGCAATATAAATTAAACAGATCGCATGCATTTACTGTGAAGACTCTGGGCCAAACACTGCTCCATCATTTTAACTTGAGCGTTTAAACAATCAAAGACGTGATATAAATTATCTTAGCTTGAGGTTTTACAGAGCCCAGCTTTCCAGGCCATCTTGAAGCAATAATTGACAACACACTTACCACCTCCAGCCATCACTAAAGCATGTGTTTGAAGCAGCAAATGAGCCAGAGTTACATTTAAATACATTTAAACGTGGGAATCGCTGTACTTTTTACAACACTACATAAACCTGGCATCTATTGTAAAAACTCCCATGTTTTTACAGACAAATTAAGTTGTAAAACATGTTGTCCTTTTAAAACATGACACATTATAAAACACGATGTAAGCTTAAGGTTGTTTTTTTTTTCTTTTGACATTTTCTAAGTTGTGACAATACCGGATTTTGACCATTTCTGTCCCGCAGAGTTACATTTGTGTATTTAAGTTTGAACTGCAGTAGAAGTTCAGTATGTTGATTGCAGTAGAGCCCACTAGATGGAAACCAAAACCTCCCCCATGTTTTACGTAGTGAGCAAAAGGTTTCAATGCGGTCAGTAGGAGACGGACAGAACGGACGTATAAATAAATATGCTCTCTTGGTTGTTTTTTTAGTTCAGACCGTGACCTTAAAAGCGCCCGAGTCCTTCAGCTCAATCTCAGACACTAAGAGAGGGAAAGAATTTACGCGACAAGTGGTTGACTGACACCACCTACTTAAACAAGGTGTGTTTGAGAAACTAGACCCAAAGAAACACGATGAAGAAAGATTGCTCTCTCTCGCTCTCTTTTTTTTTAAAAGAATAAAACAAAGACATCTGAACGACCTGCAGGATACGCTGGCATTTCTGAGACATGGAGTCAAGTCAGGATGTTTCAAAAACCTCGTTTGGACAAACACCAGACAGACAACAAAATGCTGCAGAGCTGGAAGTGGAAGGAATTTATAGAGGGGTGGGGGTTGCCATGCTGGTCATACTGGTGTTGGTGGGAGGGAAGGAGCCTAGCGGTGCTGGAGGTCAGGGGTCAGCTTCTTGCACTCAACAGCTGTCCTAAAAGCAGCAGAGATAAGGACTGAAAGCATCCTGTGTGTGTGGCTGTGTTGTGTGCGTAGGTCTATAAGTGCAAGTATATATGTGGTGTGTGACTAATGCCCGCCACTGGGCAAATAAGATACAGTAAAGCCTGACCGACTGGAATCTAACGACTCCAACATCTATTGCTCAAACTTTGACTCAAGTGTTGAGAAAATGAGTAGATTGCCCAACTGGGCCAATGAAAGAGGAGGGAGGTCAAGGCTTGACCGGTAGGCCGGGTCATTCATCAACCACTAATGGCCCGAGCTTTATGCTGTCATGATGAATGACCTTTGTGCAAGAGGGAAACGACACAAAGCTTAACTGCAAGACAATGGCATCAGCAGAGGCATCCATTCTGCACTTGTCAATCGAAGTCTGAAGGAAGCTGGAGATGGTGTGTGTTTGTGTGTGTTGGTCTGATGAGAGGTGTTGTACAAAGTTTGTGTGTCTGTGCAGGGCGATGGCTTATTTCCAGCTTTGAAATGACATGCAGAGACAAAAGCAGCATTACAGGTGGCGACATCTTGTTTAGGCCTGCATGGGCTGGGCAGGTTTTAGTCTAAAATTGGTCAAACAAACAACTAAATTCTGATGCAAAAAGATAATCCAAACACATTCCTCATAGCTTTATCATTATCTGCAATACTGACACAGCTCATATACAATATTTGACTTAATGACAATTTGGCAGGTTAGATGGTGTTATGAATATAAAGTGACATGTAACTACCCAGATCCTAACGATCACAGCGTAGTAGAGATATCATGTTAAGAAAAATGTGGGACAACTACAGCTACATTTTTCCTACATTTTAACATATACTAAATGCAATATGCTGTTGAATTGGTTTTAGATAGAAACTTAGAAACTTTTTAAAATATTTTGAATAATTACCTGAGCTTACTGCACTGCCAGGATCAATTGGAATGCATGCATGATTAAATTGAAGTGATTTTTATTTTTTGTAAAGTGCTTGGAGTTTACATATATTGTGAACTGGTGCTATATAAATAATAAATAATAATGAATTGAACATAATATGCACTTCCTAATTTGAGAATCCAGATTGAAGCTTGAATGTGAAATCTAACATCTCTTTTGCAGATCTGAAGGAAATTACACTGTCAAAAATCCAGCAGCTTTGAGGTGCAGGTAAACATAACTTTAAGGCATTTCAATAATTCATATGAATGCAAAACTCCACTCTTCAGCCAGAGAGCTATTGGTCCCTGAAAGGTGTTCAAAACCAAAATCCACACTTTATCTCCAAACAAGTCAGGATCTTTGTCACATTATCAGTTTCCTCTGCACCTTCACTGTCACCATCAACCATGAATACCAGCTACTTCAGAGCACCACAGACTTTACATGTATACAGTATATTTATATGCATTCATGGGGACATCTGCTCTTTCCAAAAATTGATTCTGCTGCGTATGACGACCCCCGAGTGCACAGCCGGGGTCATGAAGTGCTATCTTCAGCTACAAGAAGGATAAGAAGTCCTGCAACAGATGGTCTGGCCCCCACAGAGACTGCTGGGTCACTCCGGGTGTATACCAAAAAAAGACAGCGTATGGAAGACCAAAACTGTAATGAAAGCTGCATCAATTATAAAATGGGCCTGTGTTTATTTTAAATACTTAACTGAACAAAATAAACTAAAGTCACAAAGATGAAAGATTTTTATGATTTACTACAGGATGAAAAGTTACAAATACCAAAATACTGTTTGATTTTACCACACAGGGAATTCATAGTTTAACTAAATATTAATATTTCATTGGTAAATTGTGTAATTACATACTTAAAACTACAACACGATAGAAAAATAGATATATTATGAGTATTTTTGCTCGGGGAAGTTGCTACGTTAAGGTTGTTAGTTTCATTCCAACTTCCTCTTGTTCCCGCCTGTGCCACTGGGCAAGGCACTTAATCACATATTAATCACATCTGCATATCAGTGCACGAATGTGTTTAATTGGGTGAATTTAACTTCCAACATGACTAGATTAGTCCTATATAAATTCAGTCCATTAACCATATTTAACAATTATGTTTTTGGATTTATGTCACTTTCGGCTTTCCGTAAGAGAAAGGCAGCAACATGCTTAAAAATAACTTTTTTTTAATCAGAAAAAGTGCGTAAAAAAATGTCATGGAACAGAAACCTGTGACATTAAAACTGCCTTTTTATTATCCACATTTGACATTCTGCATGTTTACATCCTTTACCGATGTTTGTAATTACATCAGTATTGACATTTGTGAGACAGCAAGAAATTCTTGAATCGATTACTAAGGTCAAGCCGGCTGACCGCACTTAGTAAAGTATTTATTTAAATGCTTTTCACAAACAAAACTACAGAAAAATTTTGAGATGAATAATTAAAGTAAGTGCTGATAAAAAGATAAAACAACACGACGAAAACATGATGCAACTAGAAGTCCGTTGAAAGTTGTTCCTCTGCAACTCTTGGTTGCATCAGCATTTAGCAGTTCTGTTCCGATCGCCCCAACTGATTGATAAGATAGCAACTATTTATCAGTATTGTGAGAAAACCAACACTTGGCTAACCATTAGCCACTAATTACACCCAAGCTTTCATCTGTATCTGGGCTTCCTGTCGGCGCTGAGCTAATGGGCCATTTCTTATTTTAATGAGTCCGAGTCACATTTGATTCAAATAGTTTAAATTTGAAAAAAAGCGATCAGCTGGCATCAGTAAATATTGAGTTTAAGGGCCATACTCATAAAACATGAAGTTATAAGAATAAAGTCATAGTATTATGAAAATAAAGTCATATGAAAATAAATTAATATCAGAATAAATGAGAATAAAGTTGAAATAAAAGAATAAGGGTGTAATAATATAAGTTTTCTGGTTGCATTTGAGCTTCGAGGAATTTAAGTTTATGATTTTAAGCCAAAGTTTGACTCCGATGATTCTCAAACCACGATGAATACAGCCATGAACGAAACTGAATAATGACTGATCGTTTGTCTGCATATTCACCAGAATCCACACTTTATTTCAGAAAATGTGGAAAAGCTGCTCACTGTTTGTGGTTTGCAAAACAGGCATCCTTCACTCTCTACCCGACATCTCTGATTCTGACCGATGAACGACTTTCTTTTTTATTTTTCTTCCCTCGTCCCCGGTGTTAACTGGAATGGTGGTGCTGGTATAGGCTGTGCTGCAGGTGCAAAGCATGGTGGGGCTAACCGATCCGGCTCAGGTCTATGTGTCTGGTGATCATTATCCGAGTAACGCGTGATGAAGCAGTTCTGCAGGAAACATTGTTGGGATGTCATCTTAATGGAATGCACCAACAAAACCACATGGTTTTCAGCACAACTTGGTTTCAAATAATCACTGGAGATGCTTGGTAATAAAATCTGCCCGTTCTCCTCACAAACCGCTTTCATGTGTTTTCCTTCCCAGATTTGACTAAAATCCATGAAGTGTTCTCGAAAGTAGTTTAAACACCTTTTAGGAGCAAATCTTGGTTGATTGGATGCATTCAAAAGAAATCTGATTAGATGCCTTATTTGATGTCATCAGATCCATGTGTGCATAGAGGCTAATAATAATTATTGTTGCCTCATACCCGACTTTACTGGGTACCAAGTGGTGAGATCACCGTCACACCTGACAGAGGTGGTCTGGTGCCCGTTCTGACAGCCACTGAAGTCATTTTCTTAGAAAAAAGCTCAGTTTACTGCAAAGAAATCTTAGTGTTAGTCCAATAGATAATATTTAGAGTTGCTCCGCTTTGATCAGAGGTTACAGTTATATTCTGTCATACTTCTGAGTTCAAACGGGGATCAGAAAATAGAGGTTAATGCAAAGTTCTCAGATAGAAAATGGTAAAATAAATAGAAAAAAATAACCATGAAAGGCTTTTCTATAGTTGACAAATTGTACCTAAAGCATGTTTGATTTCACATAAAAGTCTGGTTTTAATTTACAATAACTTTACAATAGCTTTGTTTTTCCATTAGAGTCTGTTTAAAAGCTTCTCGGTGTACCCTAGTAAACTCGATGATGCACGAAAAAGGCTGCACTAAGAATAACAGCGGGCTCATGTGAGTGATCCCAAACAGCCTATCAAGCAGAGCTGGAGGGAACTCCTCTTCCTTCATGCCACTATCACTTCCTCATTTTGAGGTCTGGATTTATTTTTCCAGATGCTGAATAAGTGTCGAAAACCACAAGGCTGTGATATTATTAAAGAAAGCAGCTGCTGACACACAAATCCGTGCACACGTGCAAACCCCAACGTTCTCTCTCTCTCTTTTTTTGTTTCTTTGTGGTCAAATGTTTCTTCTGTGGCATTTTCCGTCCAGTTTGCTGAAGTATTGAAAGCAGCACTTAAATAAAATTGACAGCAGAAGCAGAGCGACTCTGAGCACGCCACGTTGAATCAGCCACCTTATCTTTTTAATAAAATTATGCTGCATGCATTCCTCTCCTTCTCTGATCACAGAACGGGTGTTGCACTTGGCTGAGTCAGGCGGCCTTTTGGCGGGAAGTCCACCTCTCTGATGTGTTTTATTAAACGCAGCCATGATTATTCCTTGGCGTTATTTTAAAGTATTGAAACTGAGCCTTCCTTTTCAATAGTCTCCACTGGAGCCATTCCTGTTGGCAACATCCTAGTCCTCCAAACAAAGTCTGCCCTGTGACTGGCACTGGGCACCTTAAACACACAGCGTTTTTAATTAGCTCGGATACAAATTAGAAGAACAGAACACACCTGACTGCCGTAATTGGCCGAAGCATGATGCATTGATGGTGATGGCTGAAGGCTCTGGCTCACGGAGGCATTTTCTCATGCGTGTTTCTCAGACAACGCAGACCTCACAATTATTGATCAGACGCAACTGGAACCTTCACACCGCCAGAAATACCACATTTCATATCAAAAATACAAACTGCAGGATCAAATTTCACGAGTTCTGCTGTCAGTTTCCACATTTTTGGATAAATCCAAAGTTTCAGACTGAATTTATGGACAAACAGACGGACAGAGGAGCGGATGATGAAGATGGATGAATGCAGCAGAAAATGATGTAGGGAAAAAAGTTCAAAACTCCAAATATTTATCTTTGCTTATTAATTTTTTTTGCAGTATTCCAGATCTAGAAAATACTTGAATTCCATATATTTCCAAACTTTTCCTGACTCAGTAGGAACCCCGATTCCTCCAATGTTTCAGGATCTGCAGCGGCTAAAATAAAACAAGTGTTGAATAAACCCAGACTATCTGTGTGCTGCTGCTCTCGCCTGAAGCCACACAGCGGTATCACTTGTAGGCGGCAGAGGAATCTGTTCAGACGCTCCTGAGATGAATATCAAGACAGGTGCTGGTGACTGCACTGTATATTCCCCCTCTCTCGCTAACGCTCTCCACCCTCGCTCATCATTCCTCTGTCACCTCGCTGAAAGGTTGGTGTCTTTCTCTCTCACAGGGTGTTTGTTCAGATGTGGGCAGCCAGGACCGTGTGCACTGCCTGGGGCTTAACAATGAGATTAGACGGTGACAGTGACACGGTGGCATGGCCAAATGATCTCCAAAACCAAAGGCGGGGGCTGAAAAATACAGGATGTTCTCAGCTTCAGACATCAGTCTGAGACTCTGTATGCTCTCCTGAGCTGCTCTTCTATCATATTTAGGTTTGGTTAGATTTTTATTGCAGCCAGAAGGACACAAAGTTGCAGCCTGAGCTACAAATCTTCGATTAAAGCTGTTAAAGTGGAGCTGGATGTCTGGATTTGCTTTACACTTACCGAAAAGGTTTCCGTGCAATGTTGTTCTGAATATTAAAAAAAAGAGAAGTGTTTAATAAGTCAGAGGGCGACGCATCTTTCATATTGCACATGGAAATAATGTTATGAGAGGAGGCGTAAGCAGCTATTCTGGATGGGTTATTCACTCCATGCTCCTTCAAGGATCTCTTCATAAGGCAACAAGCTTCTCTTTTTCTAATGCAAAATACCTCCGTCAACAAACTAGTTCAATAACTAGTCGATATTCAAGACGAGACAAAATGAAAGTATGTTAGACGTGTTCTGATCTAGCAACCAGAACAAAGCTACTCGCCTAAACTTCATCTATCGTCAAGGGCAATAATTAAAAAGCTTAAAACAGCTGGAGCTGGGTGGTGGCAGCATAAACCCAGGCTCTAGTCCATCTTGGTTTGTCACAATATGGGGAGGATAACAATGGAGGAAAATCAAAGCTGTAAAACTCACTGTTCCAGAACAAGCAAAAAAAGGCGGCCTCTTGAAGTCACCAAGTTTCCATTACAGCCATGAGGCTATCTGAAGGCCGACTGTGAGCATGTATGGGCCCACCATCGCCAAAGTAAGCATCTCGACTTTACTTCAGCGTTTTTATAATTTGTAATTTTTTGTGGTAAACTGAGGTTTTGTGTGAATGGATATTCATTTTCATAGATATCTTAAATCGATCTGTTAAAAAGCAAGTCGTCTTCTCTGTCCAGTTTTCCTCCAAAGACTCCTTCAGACCTTTTGTTCTCTCTTTCTGTCAATTTCCTGTCTGATTGTTGTCCATAAGAGCCACTAGTGCCACAAAAAGCTCTGAATACCAAGTCCCTTTAAATGAAAAATCTATGGCCGCTGCTAGAAAACTGAAAAACACAGCCAAACCAGCAGAAGTGTTTCACCACACAAAACAACAAATCTTCTGCCATGGGCATCTTCAGACCCAAAGTCTATAGAAATCCTCTAAGAAAATAGAGGACCCAGGACTGAGGATGGATGACCTAGAGAATGGTCAAATAATCTGCTCTCTGACACTGAAAAGTGGAAGGAGATTATTTACTGTCCTGTAGGTTTAAGGAGGGGCCAATAAGACTGGCACCAATAATTCAGCTAAAATCAAATGTTTTCCTTATTAAATAAACTGAATCCATTCATTTTCAGTGAGATTGTGCTGCTGTTATTAAAAATATATTCAGTCTTAGGTCTCTTTACCAGGCGTGCCAGTAAGAAGGAAGAGTGCTGCCTTTCACTCTTTCGCCGGTGAGTTAAAGGGGATATAATACTGAAGAAATCTCTGAAATTGTGTTGTTGCACAAACTCTTTATTAGTGAAGCCCTGGAGGCCACTTTTTACTGGTGCTAAGAAAGGTCTGTTAAAGGAGTTTATGTAGTTATGAAAAGCTGTTTGAAGTAAAACAAGTGAGACACTTTCAATGTTAAACACTTAAGATTTCATCACCCTTAGAGTGGTTGTGCCCCCCGCCCCCCTCCCAACCTCCAACCCACGCTTCTGCAAGAAACTCCTTAGTACAAGGTTATTCGCTTGTCTTACAAAGAACTCTCATTCAAAAGATTTCAAACACTTTCTGACATGCTACGGAAACAAGGTTGTTTTTGTTTTTTTCTATGTTCAAACCTAAAGATTTGGTTATTGCTCTCCAACACCTCTTCTTAATTTGACTCTAAAAATATTTTTAAACATTCAGGTAAGTAGGTTACTTCCTCACTCTGGAAGAAGTTAAAAGTTCAGACTTTACTTTTACATTCAGACAGAAACAAAACTCCAAGTGGCAGCATCATCACTGACAAACACGTGTTGAGACATGCAAACATAAATGTCCAAATCTTAACCTCTGTATTCTTTTGTCCTTTTATTAAAATTATACTGAGGTTCTAACCTTACTAGACCACACCTGAGGTCTAATTACACCTGGATCCTGCTGCCAAATATTCATCACTGTATATTAAGGGTGTGACACTCGTGACTTTAAATGATATTCTGATTCAGTGAAATTGAACTATGACAAATTTGAACTGAGCAAAGTAGAAAGTTGTTCTAACTGTAACATTACTGGATTCGCTGCATATTTGATGACTAAAACACGCTGCAGCTTTATTTTCAAGTCTACCAGGGCAAACAAACATGCTCTTTCGCAACCTGCTCCATTTCTGGCTTCAAAAAAGCGAGTTCTGCTGGACAAAGGTCCAAACTGCCACCTATCATCAAAGCATTGACGGCAGGACCAGACGTGCCATGTGGCAGATTTTACATCCAGACCCAAACAGAATCTACTGTAGTGGCAGAAATGTGCGTTTCAAAAGTAGGATTAGAGCTGCTGCATGAAGTCCGGGACAGTATGAAGTAATAACAGTACAGACCGTCTTAACTGTTGCGACGATAGAGTCCGTTGCACCTTATCAAAGCTGTAATTCTTGACAGCCACGCACACATCTGTCAGTGACTACATTTCCTCTGAGGATTATAAGACTGGTGGACAAGCATGCTGCCGCTGCTGCTTTAGCTGAGCTCCTTCAAGGAGGAAGATTTGTTGTGTGATGGATTATTATAACCCCACCGCAAACATTTCACAAAGATACACAGAGCTGGTAAAACAAGAATTATAATATATTTATTTTTCTTCTGTTGTTTTTGTCACTTCACATTTTCAAACCAGTAAACGGATAACTACATCACATAAAAGCAAGTTGAGATCTAATTTTTTTTAAAAGGGAATAAAGCTGTTCCAACCAACCTCCATGTGAAAACTGAATCATTATGTCTTGTGAAATAATGAATAATGCAGATCCACCGATATAAAAGTTTGGGCCAATCTATCGGCATTTGAGAGTAATATTGCTGCTACGCCAGATAGCCTATATTTACAGATATTATTTCTGCACATATTCATTAAGAAATCCCCTAAAAAATTGTTTTTTAATCTCAATGGGTTCAAATTAGGAATGCACAATGAATCGGCATTTCTAATTCGGCGGTTTCAGATGATATTTGACATTTTACATAAAGTAAATGAAACAGGGCCAATATTAACAGATATTTATTTCCATATTCTTACCGCAGACACTAACGTGTCCAGGACCTTCACCAATAGGTCCTACTGGAAGCATCTCCAGCCTGTCCAGCCCAGAGTCAAACTCTAGCGATCGGTCTATTGTGCATCTTTCTTCCAACATGGTGGGTTGCAGACATCATATGAAACCACACTCTGAAAGCCAGCTGAACACAACATGTCTGCATTTCATGTTTCAGCGAAAGAAAAGAAAAAGAACTAACTCAGTTGAGTGACGAGACTTTGAAGCTTTGGATGGTTTCCCTTTGCTCCTGATGGTTTTTGTGACCGAGTCTGGACACTGTTTGGAGTTTCCCTCAAAGATGCCTTTGATCCACACAAGCTGAGGAAATACTATGCCCCATACAAGAGCAGCAAATTGCATTGACATTGAAGGTGATAAATACAGAGGCAATGGCTTCAGATTATTGCAATGCAAACTCAAAAAAAAGTTTCTACTTCAGAGGCCCAACAACAGAATAGGTGTGATACATCAAGTCGTGCTGTTAATAAAACTTTACACAGCAGCTTCAAAAAATGTTCACATTTCAGAAGCAGTTCTTTAGATGTGAGTCAGTCAGTAACTGTTTCTGCGTAATAAAATGACATACTGGAGATTTTCAAAAATGCATTTTTGTGTTTAAACTACTACTAATAAAGAGTAGTACATTTTAATCCAGATGCTGGATATTTATGTATTTTCTGAAGATGGAGAGCGTCAGTCGAGACAGATTAGGTTACTAACGAGTTAACTGTACCTAACCTCACATTTCATCTTCAACCTCCACAACTGAGTTTTCTTGGTCAAAATTTGCTTGCTGGAATTCAAAGACTACATGAGAAACTGCAATAAAAACCCACCGTACAAGACAAAAGTCCAATTATATAAAATCCAATTCAATTCAAATGAATCCAATTCATTCCAATACACTCCTCGGTCCGTTCAAAGTCTGGGTGAAACATTTAAAGAGGCACTTTGCGTATAAAACCGTCTGCTTCGATAAAACACAGCAAACCATTTCCGAAGAGCTTTATACGAAGGCCATGCTAGCAAAAGTGAAGCTCTGCTTTGGTTTGTTTCCTTAAGAATAGATTAGATCAGAACAATTCATTAAATAGTGGCATGAAGTGAATGATACAACTTCAACTAGTTTAACACTGAGATTACAAACAGGACCGTCTCCCTGAGAACTGCCAGGACTTTCAATCAGAATCTAAAGACTTCAAATTAAGCTACAAATGATTCACTTGGGCAGCATATTGTCAATACACACTTTACAGTCATATAACGTGCCTCGATTTATCCAATAAAAGTGATCATTTTCCTGAAAAAGTTAACATGGAGAACTAATGGCTAAGTGCAGGAAACTATTCATTCCTGTGACAAAGTGGTTCAGTTTGTGTTCACCACTTGTCCCTTATTCTTATTTCTGATACATTTACTTTCTGTAGGTGGTCATAAGGCTTAAATTGAAACATTAGTTTGCAACTTTGCTTCACTTACTATCCCGGGTTTGTTTGTGTTAGCATTATGTTGCAGTTTCCATCTATTTATATGTTTAGTTTAAAGCAACAACTTCTGGACTATTGGTTGAACTTGTTTATTTTGTTTCAGAGTATATTCATGGTATTTGTGTTTCTTTTTACTTACCATTGTTTGTCCTTTGTAGATCTGCAGCAGGGCAGGAGTATGGGACGGGACGGCCCAGTATTTCCTGCTTAAATGGCTGGATGATGTCACTGATTGCCTTGCTGGCTTCTACCAATTAGACGTTTTTTTTTTAATATTGATGTTTTTTTTTTTTTAAAGTAACTTTTTGAGTTATCTTACAGGGTTTATTTTGCAGACTATTTCATTATGTAGATGAGTTTGTAAATTAGATTAATAATTGTATTTTTGTTTCTGTTTAGACTTTGTTTTTTTTTTGTTGTTTTTTTTTACCTGTTTAATTGTGGATCGGTCCACTCATGTGCAGGTGTGTTGCCAATTGGCTATAAAAACAGAGTTTTTGGGAAGCTCAAAAAAAAGGTGGTTGTCAAAGTGTTAAGAAGCAAATAAAACTCTGGAAACTGGTGGCTGGTGCTGTTTGTTTTTGTTCACCTTGTGGCTCCTTGACGACACTGTCTTACAATTCAATTTAAACTATTTCCCATTGAGTCATATTACAACCTTAGACTTCTGTGCATTTTATTGAAATTTGACATAAGAAAGTCTGTGATCATGTCTTGTCACCAATTGTCACTGGATTTAGGTCTAGACTTTGACTAGTGTATTAGTATTTATTACTACTAATAAATTAATATTCATTTTCTTTCACTAATGACTATTCTTAACAGAGGCCTTAACAGAGCAATTGTACTTATGTTGAGATCAAATTGCATACAGGTAGACTATTTAGTACTTAGACTAACTTCAAGGCAATCAGTTGAACTGGATTTAATTTAGGGGTATTTAAGTAAAAAGGGGCTAAAGCTCAACTATAATTGTACATGACACCATTCAGGTCTCTGTTTGAAATAAAACTATGAAAACCATGCATCATCTTGCTTCAACATGACAGTAAAGCGTCACTTTATGTCGGTCTGTCGGACAAAACATCAATTAAACATATTCAGGTTTGAGGTTGTAGTCTGTAAAGATGAGAGAAAAGAACTCATGACACATTTCTGAGGAGATAATCGGGATCTGAATGCTGCGCAGAAATATTCAGAAGACATCCATCCAGGCAGCGAGCCGACCGCTGCACTCTGTGGTGACATTACGAGACATTAGTGCAGACAACACCTTCCCTGCAACGCTTCCTTTGGACCAATAAAATCATAAAACGCCTCTCAGGCTGCTTCCCTCTCTTTCAGCGTCTCTTTGAACTCGGGTGACGCTCACTGCAGCACAGCAGAGACGGCAGACATGACAGTGTGAACAGCAACAGTCTGGTGCTAGACACCACTTTACACCACGGCTGCAGTTCTGAGTTCAAAGCGTGCAGCTGGGAAAAAAAAAAAGAAGATTTTTCCGAATCATAGGAAGGGTAACCGATACGCCGGCCAAGTACAAAAGGGTTTATTTTGGCGGCTTTTTTTGTGTGCCTGACGGGTTTGGCGACAAAATGGCGGCGGATGGGATGTGTGGGAAGGTCTTCGCCAACGAGTGAGCTACATAGTGAGTACGTGTCACCATTCCGGCAGAAATAAAAGTGAAACCGAGACAAAAATCGAGGGCGCGGCAAAAGAAAGAAGGAGCGATGTTTTGAAAACAAGCTTGAATAGACGAAGGTATACAGTAACACAAAGACGATAGCGAAGCCCTTTGAAACCAGGAGCGATTTAGCCCAGCACCAGGCATGGAAAACAGCAATTTTACAATTCTCCTTTTGAGGGGTTTCTTCTGTTTGGGTGGCGTGTTGAGGGGGTTAGTGGCGCGCTGGCAGCAGAGGCAATCTGGGTCTCAAGCACATCTAAGGTTGGGCAATTAGTTCCAGTGCCACTATTAATGTGGTGAAGGGGCGCGCTCTGCGGGGGGCTGAGGGCCCGGCTCAAAGGGCTGCGGTCCTCGCTGGGAAGATGGGGGAGAATATGACCAACAAAGGTGGGGGTCAGGACCTCGGGGCCATGTGAAAGCTGCACCGTGTCCACTGACCTCTGAGTGCTGGTCCAGGCCCGGCCGCCATATTGCACACCATCACAATGAGCCAGTCAACCGTTACACTTATTTTTGTCTGTTGCGATAAGGACAATGTCCGTCCTAATATCTGGAAAGAAAAGCCGGGCTGAATCTGGTTCCCGAAAGAGACCGGGGCCAGATTTTTATCTGCTGAGGTATTTAACAAAGCTCAGCACTGGACCAATTACTGAAGAACGCCTTGAATAAACTTCAGACCTTCAATTTACATCTTATTGCACTCGGCTTCATAAAAACCAATGCATCCATCACAACCTAATGAGAAAGATTAAAGTGTTTTAAAATGACTCAGAGGCCTCCAGTAACCAGAGTAGGCATTGCTATATAGTAGTTGCTATATAACTGACTTTGCTTTATAATGATCAATGCCCCATCCTTATATTTATGGATTGTTGTCAGAAATTCAAACACTTTTTATGCGGCGGTGCTTCAACATTTCCCACTGTGGACAAAGAAGTTCTACCAGTAAAAATGCTAAATAATGTAAAAAGTGAATTATTTGCTTTAAATTAAGCAAAGCAGAGAAAAACGTTTTGAAAAAGGGTCTCAAATGTTTCCTTTCAAAGAAAGTTGTCCAGTTTTCAGTCGTTGGCTTCAATACTTTTTGTTCCGTTGGTCTCAAACATGTTTTAGTCTCTTCCCTGCAACAAAATGAGAATTTTCTTTTTTTTAAATAAATAAATAAACTTCTAATAGGTAGATGAGTCCAATTCTTTGAGCAGAAAGTAAAAAAAATATATATATATATATATAAATGAAAAGAACTTTGTATTGATGTGATATTATCAGTTAAAATCTCAAAAAATTAATAAAGAATTTTACTAATAAAAATTAGTACAATTCTTGGGCTGCAGCTGAGGGCCACACTAAATTATTCTAAAGGGTGCAAATGGCCCCTGAACCACACTTAGTCAAAATGAAGCACTTGTGTCCCAAGAAAATGCAAAAATAAAATAAAATAAATAAATAAATGATATAATCCACATTATGTAATTATTCTAAACATGTCTTTTGCTTATTAGAAGGTTCAAAATGAAAATATCTCACCTCAACTGAAACAAACAACAATGAAGAAAATGCAGGTCAGAAACAGAGATGGGTTATTCTTTTCGCCGGGTTACGCTCTTGCCTATATTGTACTTTAACATCCACGCCCAAACCCACATCCCTCTCTGCTTTTCATCACCTCCACTACATGTCAAGGGCATTTAGAGGACAGAAAGTAAGACGGAGACGAAGTGAGACCGGGTGTATTATTTCTGTTACTTTCTGCATGTTATGCCTCTGGATTTGAAAAATGTCGTCTTGCTCCGGCGTCTTTTTAATGCAAGTCGCCGGCGTAGTTTCAGGATGGATGGATGACGGCAGGAGATGCTGACTTATAGCTCAGCTGCTGCAAAGCTGTGGATTAAAATGTGGCTCCTGGTGGCCATTCAGAATATTAACCACCAAGCTTTTGTCATGGATGAGTAAAAATCACTTTAATTCCTCAACAACTACTCTAGAAGACCAAATTACATATATTATCATTAGTAATTATTATTATTATTATTATTAGCAGCATTTTTTTTTACTTTAACATTGTTTTAGTCAAAAATACCTTCTAAATATTTGTATTTTAGTTATTTATTTTTAAAAATAAAATATTTCCATTTCGGTTTATTTTTGCATTTTGATAATCTTTTGGATTTTATTAATATAATCTAATGAATATATGCTCTTAATATTACTGGCTGGCATTTGCAAAGCAGCAAATTCAGGAGTGCTTTAATTTTTCTTGTCACTGATTGGCTGTAACCTCCATGAGTGCGGATAAAGAAAACTGTAGACATTAGCTTCTGCGGTGGTGCACTGTGCATGTTAAGATATATTTGGTAAGATATATTTGATATATTTGGTGTTTGAAATATTAAAATAGGCAGTTGCAAACGTATCTCAAGTATTTGTGGATTTCAGCTACCAAGACCCCACTGAAGTAGAAGTATTTAATTACTACTATTATTATTATTTCTCCACTTAAAGCTTATTTTTGTAAAAGAAAATGTGATGGTTATGTAGTATATATATATATATATATATATATATATATATATACGTTTTATTCCTAGCTTTTTTTTTTTAATGAAAAAATAGATCCCAACCTGAAGGCACCATTTCAGACACATATATCATCTGTCTGTGTTCTGGTTCATTTCAGTTATTATTTTTTGCTTTGGCTTCGCATTGCATGTTGTAAATTGGTCAAATAAATAAGTGTCGATTGACTGATTGATCTCAGCCAATCAAATGAATCAAACTCCTGATGCTTTAACATGCTGTAGCTTGAAGCAGTTTATGTGCATTTTCTTAAATGTTTAAATAATGCATCAAAGCATCACTTTAATCAAGCTTCAAAATAATCCATAATTTTCATAAACTACTCAAAAAATGAGCAAGAATCATAGAGCTGTACTAAGATGAGTTTCTTGAAAGTATTTTTTGGGAAGATGAACGACCGCCTTCGTCTCCTGATTGGTCGGCGTCGGTGACTCCAGTCAGATTCAAATCTTTGGCTGCGGTTTGCTGACCACTACAGTTTGACAGAGTCCTTTGTGTTCCCTCAGGACAAAGGAGGTGAAAGGTGGTGGTGGTGGTGCTGTGGGGAATAGAAGAAGCTCACACCCCCCACCCACCAACGTACCCCACCTCATCTGTAAAGTTCTCTCTGGCTGACCTTTGACCCCTTCTGCCTTTGTCCAAGTAAAAATAACTAAATCTGTTCTGGCAAATGAATGCCTTTGAGACCGCCGCCGTTGTTGTACATCTCTGCGTGGCTTTTTCCCCTCCGTCCGTGCCTGATAATATGGAAGGTTGACTTAAAGATTACGCTCAGATTAAGTTGGAGTCTTCTGGCAGATGGTGGCGCTTCTCTTTCTCGCTCGCCGCTGGCCGCGGGGTAACTTCTTGTTTCTTAATGAAAGACGGCAAACAGAAAATTGTCTTGTAATGAACCTGTGAGATTAAGGTTAATAAATGTACTTGGCAGCCACCGCGTTAGTTAAGAGTCCGCTCGATTGGACCGTTTGGGTTTTAGGATTTGTCACAAAACGGGGGATGATTGCAGAGATGCGAACCCAGCTGGAGCATCAGGTTAAAATAAGTTTGTTTTGTTTTTTTAGATCGTGTTTGTTGAGCTTCCACAGTGGGTCAGATTTTGTGCTGGGATTAAATAGGTCAGTGAGTAAAGGCAGGATAATTAAATATGTGGGCAGTCATGCGCACTCTTTCAAAAATGAAGCCTTTGCAGAGTAACCGAAAACAAACTACGGAGTCGTCATGAAGCCAATTTTCATCGAGCTGATAGGTTGCTTATTCAGAATTAGAAACCAACAAAATCAACAGCTTCATGCAATCAGCTGAGTTTCCTTACATAATATTTTGCTAACTGGCATTAAAATGAGGGAATACATTTTCCTGGATTGTTTTTAATCTGGATTAAAGTGAACTGTTCATTAGGGATCCAAACATGGATCCGTTCATGGACAACATGGACGGATTGTATAGGAATGAATTGGACTAATTTGAATTTCAGATTCCATAACACTGGAAAAAGTGTGAGTTACTGGTATAAATAAAGTAAAAAGATTTATCTACACCATTAAAAAATAAAAATAGCCAATCAGAAAATGATTTTTTTTTCCTATTTTGAAAGTAAACATGACTATTCTATTGACAAAAAAAAGTAAAATAAAATAAATAATTAGAATACAAAGTTCAGAATAAATTTTAAAAGTAGTAATGGCAGCTATTTTCAAAACTGGCTGGTGTTTAAAAGTGATGAAACTCAACAAAAAAGGAAAAAAAATCCCGTTTTCTTTCTGTCTCTTAAATGTATCGGCTAAATTATGTCCTTTGATGGAGCTTGTTTTGAAGTTTATGAAATAAAAACATTGTCCGTTAAATATATATTTTATTTGTTCAAGAACTTGCATTGAAACATTATTATTAACATTAATGTAATTCTACCCAACAGTTTCCCAAAGCTGGTCTCCATTGTTTGTTTCCCCAAAAGAAACAAAGTTTAAACAAATGAGTTTATATTTGATAATCTGCGGAAAGAAAATCGGGATCTGCAGGTCGGACATCAGAGGAATCTGGGAAACTTTTCCACTAGTTTTAGGTCTGATTGCTGCAGGATGGAGTTTAGTGAAATTAGCCCAAAAAAAAGGGCTTAAAATTTGTGGCTCTTTGAGCTAAACTAAAATTACTGTTGCCAAAAAGAAAAAAAGACAAAACAAAACTAAACTAAATTTACTTCTGCAGGATAAAATTATTTTTACTAAAACTTCTGGAAAACATAGGTTAATGTGTCAAAATTATTTATTAAAATGTATGAAGAATCAACAACATTGCAAATATTTAAAATATAAAATTTACATTAGAAAGTGACTCTGTTTTGTCACTGAAAGGACTTTAAGCTGTACAAGAACTCTGATGTTGTATAATCTCGACATTTCCTTCTTCAGTACTCCACTAACCAGATGCAACACCAGAAAACACACATTTATATCAAAATGTTTAGTTTTCATCCCGTACCATCCTGTTCTGTATGGAAGTTATTATAGTCGGCTGTTCCCTCCAACCTTTCTTCTCCTGCACCAACTCCCCCAACGTACAGACAAAAGTCAGGTCTGTAACCCCTCCGGTCCCACCCCCGTGCTCTTTGACCTGTAGTGGAGGCCTGGCTGAGCACAAACAGTGGTCGTCCCCGAAGCCCCGCCACCACCACCTCCGCCGAGGGAGCGGGGTGGCGGGGCTCCCGTTTCACTCGGCCAATGAAAGAGCCTACTGTAAATAACGGGGACCTGCCTCGCCCCGGTTTATCTGCGCCGAGACCCCAGCATCCATCCTACTGTAACAGAGCCTGCCGCTCACAATAGACTCTCTCATGGGTGTTAAGACTGCGGGTCTCTCTCTCCTTCTGTGCCCACTCAGAATAGGGATTAAGGGGGGAAAAAAGGCTCCTGTCAGGTCCTTGAAGGGGGTCAACCACCCCCCCCACAACCCACCACACCACACCACTACAACCCCATCCAACAGACACTTTAGCCTTTGTCCCGCTGTGAGACTTGGGAGCAGGAAAGGATGGAGGGAATGTGGAGGTGGGGCGAAAGGCTGAGACCAATCACTCTGACAAAATGCTGGATCAAACTCTTGGGTACAAAAAAGCATCAAAGCTCACCCAGCGCTGAAGCCACTAATGCATTTCCACTGAAAATCCATTGTTTTCTGCGACAAGAGAAGCAGGTTGGAGGGTGGCACTTTGTTTCTTTTAGTTCTGAAAATCTATTCTAAGCTGATAAATGTATGATTTATTGGAAAACTAAAATAAAAGAATGTCTGTTAAACTACTCATATGGCCATTTTTTTAATGATTCCCTAAATCTTTGATGCTTTCCGAGTCTAAAGGAGTTACAATTTGCCCCGTCTTCCTGACTTTGTGCAACATAGAGATAAAGATAAGAACAATAAGACGCGAGTTAAAGATGATGAAACGCCACATCCTGTCAAACAGCAAGCCACTTCTTCGGTGCGTGAGCTTGTGAGCTGGCACGAGGAGGGAAGGAGGCCGAAAGAGATAGAGAGGAAGGTTTCGGGTCAGAGGCTAAGTGAAATATATCCCCACTCTGAGGCATGCAACAGAGAGGATGCAGGAAGCTGAGGGCCAGAGATAAGGGCACAGACGTCCGTGATAAGCACCCAAACACCTGTTAGGGAAGCTTCAGCTCCTCGCCTCGGACCAACACTTACAGGAGGCAATAAAAACACAGCCAGGCCAGGAAGAGGGGGGAAAATCGCCGCAGTAATCCGCTTCTCTTTTTCCGAAAGGTGAGCAAAGAGACCGAGAGTGTCTGGGCGCTTGGTGAGCGTTCGAGGCGCGGGATAAAGCTCCCGTCCTGCTTGGCGCGGCATGCTTAATGGCATATGGCAGGAGCCTACAGCATCATTTGTAAGGTCAGCGGCGAGACAGCGGTGGCAGAAATGATGCCGTTTGAGTCATGACATGTCAGAGCCGCCCGCCTCGGCGATCAGTCCAGGAAATGGAATGGGTGCCCCCTCCCCAGCTGTTTTTTTTTTTAAACAATCCTACTTTCCTTTGAAAGCTGAGAGAAAAACAGACAAACACAAAACAATCTAGGAGCCGTCAGGAAAGACCTTGGAGACGACTGACAGTGAGCGCTGAACAGAGGATTGATGGTGCATCAGGACTCAAAGCTGAATACAGCCTGATCCTCTGCTTAATATATGGGTCAAATATGACTGTGATAAGCAATGTCTAATTATTCGACAAAAAGAATCTTGTATACTAATAAATACTGATGTATTTTTAACCATTTAAACTCAAAACTTAATAATGGGAAAATAACCAAGACCATTTAATACACCAGAATAGGGGTGAGCATTTGTCATATCATGATAAATTTCTTTTGGTTCACTGTTGTCACGATAAATTCAAATTAATGACATTTAAAAAGCTAAGTTTTACCAAGTTCTCCAGTGTTCGTTGATTTAAAGTGTCAGTAAATATGAATAAATCTGAAAATATGGCTAAATCCAGTTACAATGTGCACTTTAGTGTTACAAATGGGAATGTTTTATTTAAAAGCAGTATTTGTGAGGCTATGATTGCTCTGACTTCATGACAGTTGCTTAATAAAGAAGTAATTAGTTGCTTTATCGTTACTCTTATCGTTATCACAATAGTACCACAAAATGTGATAAAACCTGAAGTCCATATGACTCACCCCTAATTACAGGACATAAAACTTGCAGGTAAGAGTAATGAAGTATATTTATTAACAAGTCAACAATAACTAAAGACAGCTAAAAACAGCCACACAAAGCTTTTTGACCTCAATTATTCTTCCCCCACCCCCAAAAAAGGCAGAAAGACAGTTTAAGTGCCGCGCTGCTACTAATGAAGCATCCCTTTATTTTTCAGACGTCGGTCTAACTGAATTCATCCCCAACTCCGTAAGCAGCCAGCCAGCCTTACTGCCTGCCTGCTTGCCTTACCGCCTGCCTTGCCCCGGCGAGCGAGCGGGGCGGGGGTGTATCGGCCACATCCATCATCAGCTCTCTCCCTCTGGTAATCTCTCTAGGCGTCTTCGGTCAGCAAATACATAAATCAATTATGGTTTTAAGCTTTATGCCATGATTTACCCAACTGATCCCTCCTGGATTACAGCGGAGCTTAAAACGTGTCGGCCAGCGGTAAAGCCGCGACTCGCCTTGACATTCATTGTGCTGCTGCCACGGCGCTCGCCCAGCGGCATGGCAGCTGCCACGTCAGGTCTGAGGGATTTTTTTTTTTCCTTTTTAATAGAGATAAGGCAATCATCTCCATCATTAGTAATTTCTTAAAAGATAAGGGACTAACTCATCTTTTAAGAGAGCAACATTTTAAGAGAGTATTTTACTAAAGAAGAATTTTGTACAATACATCACAAAAAATATTTTTAAACATAAATGATTTTGATGCTTGGACATGTCAAAGACCCAAAATAGAGACCTGGCATGCAGTTCTGAGCTTCTAATCACTTTAACACAACATAGCACTACCATTTTCAATTCTAGCTGCCCATTAGATATTGTAAGATAATTTAAATATAAAAAGGCATCCAATTAAAGGGCTCCTTTGCGAAAGGAAATATTCATGTTGCTCATCTATTTAATGTCACATTGATGGCTTTAATGCAGTTAAATCTAAAAGGCAGCGGAGAAAGTTTTCACATTTTTTAATTACATGAAAGTAGCTTCAGTATTTCTTAAAGTGCTATGGTATGGTTATATCACTCGTTTAATTTTGCATCCAAATTGCCTGGTTCTAATCTATTGCATTATGAAATCATGGGTTAAAAAAAAAAGAAGAAAACTACACCTTCGAAACGACTGAAATTTCACGTACTATCTGTACACTTTGAAATCTTCAGATAAAATTTCTGGTGCTGTTGTAATTTTTAGGGAATTGAAAACTATATTTGGGAAAACTCCCACAAGCAGGGGGGCAGTGACACTGATGCAGCACACAGGATTGTGCTGCGTGGTCGATTTTACATATGTGCATATAACTTTGGTGTCCATTGGTTTGCAGCATTGGCCCAAAAAGCTAACTGCTGCTTCCAGGTGCCTCCTAGAAAAGGCACTAGAAAAACAGTAACTAGATTACATCAGCTTTTCAACTCCCTGAATTAAAACCAGTCAAAGTGCAGAAAATATAAATAAAATATAGAAATATAATTTTAACCTTTATGTTTAAAAAATCTACAACTAATTTAAAATCAATGTGTTGAATAAATAAAATACCAGATGCTGGAAAATGACTAAAACTCCTTTATGTGTCCTTTAACTTTCCATAAATGCTTCCATGTATCAGAATCAAAATAATTATAAATATTAGAAAAGAATTCTGTTAACACAAATGAACCCATGTTACTCTGTGTTAGCATGGTCTCATTACCAACACCAGTTTCTAGACATTAAATGGGCCGTTGTGTGGTGTAGTGGTAGAGCAGGAGCCCCATATACAGGAAGGTCCTGAGTTCGATTCCCGATCTCGAGACACATGTCTTTCACCATTCTCTCGCTGTCTGATGACCATCAGTACAGTTAAATAAGTGTTTTTTTTATTTTTTAAAGAGAGATTTGCCTTCCCCAGAGCTAAAATCGTATTATTGTCCAATGTTTAACAATAAAGACCTTGTTTTCTGTGCCAAAGTCTTGACATGTAAAGTTGCTGGTTACTACAACATGTCACAAAATGTGTTTTATGACACGTACAATCAACCTGAGTGTCATAAATCCAGATCTAATAAGGAAAGAACTGTAAGAACTGCATAAAAGCTGAATAGTTTGACAACACTTGGACTTGTTTTGACTCGATGAATAAGAGGGAGACCACTTCATCGGTGAGGTAATACGTGTTGAATCCTAAATTCACCTGTTGAGGCAACATGCCGCCCCCGGCCCTGAAGAGCTGGATAAAAAACCTACATGGTGTTGCCATGTCCTCATTTTCCTACCTGAGGGCTCCTTTGTGACAGGTGACGTCGAGGAGAATAGGGGCTAATTTTTTACGACCAGCTTCCTAGCGTGCTGATATCACTCCATTGGGGCCCCTTGCCAATCTCTGGCGAACCATTCAAGTGGCAACAAAGAGGCTAATTAGAAGCTCTCTCCCTTTAAGCCACGAAGGGTTCAGTTTTTGATACTTCCCAGGGAGGCTAAGGGGCCTCTGAGGTAGCAATGGTAGCTTTTCACACACACACACACACACACACCCACAGGCCCGCCCACGCACGCACGCACACACTCGGTTTGGCCCCTTGGCTGGAGCACATTTTCTCTTTGTGGCGGCCCTGCTCACAGTCTGCCAGACTGATAGAATCAGAGAGAAGGAACCGACACATCTTCTTTCATGTGGCGGGGACCCAGAGAGGGGATGCTAATGGGATATCGATGGGATTAGAACCCAGAGCGTTCAGGTCCAGGAGAACAGAGGACAGACGGGGGGGCGCTATGAACCTGAACTAAAATTTATTGACTTTGTTGCTTTCCATTGGAAAGTTGACAATGATGCACAAACGGGACTACAGTAGGAAAGTTTTCACAGGGATGAACTTCTGCTGAATATTCTCTAAACCTTCACTTTCCTCATAGTTGCTCAATGTGCGTTTGTAGATAAACTACAGCACGACTAACAGCCTCTGGGACCCCAGATACCCATCAGGAAGTGAAGACTGATAACACATCTGCATCTCACCTGATAAGCAGTTGAATTAGGACAGCAGCCCCACACCTCAACAGCCACAACGCATGTACAGAAACATATGAAATACTCCAAACATTTTTAGTAATTTTGCCTCTTTGGTGAATTTTATTTTTTTTTACACAAACAACCATTTAAGGCCATGTTAGAGCATCTCAATTGGATTTAGGTCCAGGCTTTGATTAGGCCACTCCAAAAGCAGATTCTTGGGTGTCTGTGTTGGACAACCCAAGTGCACCTGAGCTTATTGTTAGGGATAGGGTTATTTATTTAACGATTACTCAGAACGATCTCTGCTTCAACCTGTAGGTGTGCAAATGACCTTTGAGGGCAGAATGACAAATGGAGACATTCAAATTTATTTTACATTTACTAAGCTTTAAAGTTCCATTTCTGGAAAAACTTTGCAACCCATAATAATCTGTAACCACAGGGGGCGATAGCGTGCATTTCTCTGCATGTACATCTTGAAGTCCAGTGAGGAGGAGAGTATTCTCACCAAACTACATAATCACCGATACATCTCAGGATGTAAACTGTACAGCTTTTCTATTACCAATGCATTGATAGAGAACATATAATGTATATATGAAATGTATTTGACGCTGAACACTGTATGACGTATTCATGTTACCTGAGGTTTCAAAAAGAAGACCCAACATTTCTGTCCGAGAGCAATTATGCATAAAACATGTTAAACTTTAGTGTCACAGTGCATGCGCGGAAATGTCAGGAAAAAATGGAGGCCGAAAGACTGATTCTCTTTTAGGAGTTTCTGCAAGGAACAGAATTTATGGTCCCATCATGAAGCATCCATGGACCATAAGGATAGACGTAAGGAGATGTGTGTGCCTTTCAAAATCTTTTACAGAATATTTTTCTTAAACTTTTGGGGTTCATCAAGATGTTTTCTGAAGGTAAATGCAAGACCAGTCTTTGTGTTCTTTAGGGTCTCTGAACTCTTTCATGGAGGCCATTTTTTCCTTCTTGAATAATAAACTCTGACCTCAACTGAAGCAGTGAGAGCTTTAGATGGTGTTCTGGGCTTGATTTTGGACTTAAAAATGACTTTGTAACCTTTTCCAGACGGATGGATGTCAGTGAATTCTCACATTTAAATAAATGTATCGTTTATTATTAAATTTGGTTAGTCAGAGCTAAAACATTCTTTGAAATTAACATTTGAACACAATCTGCACTGATGCCCGCACACACACTCTGTCAACTCCTACAGCAGCATATGAACCTCAAACCTTCTACCTGACCAGAGGGGCCCCAGGGGAGGAAAAAGATGGGGCCCTGATGTCATTCTGTGTCTGACCACATCTCCTGAGCAACATTGAGGCACCTAGTCACACCAAGTAAAGCCGCTAACTTTTATCGCGCGTGTGCATCCCTTACCTCTTATCTCGGCAACGAAGCCGTTTTAATCACCCTGCTGATTAGATCACTTTCCCCTACTGCCATTAGAACTACCCCCACCTCCGTTTGGAGACGCCTTACACTTCAATATTTCCAAAGTAAAATGAAGACAATCCATTTTACCTGAAGCTATCGACAGCCTGAATAAGAATCCAGAGCTTGACGTGTCTTAAGGTGTGTGTTTGTAGTTTGTGCAGCCGATTCCACATGATGGATCCCCTCCCTGTGTTAAATCTTTAATCGATACATCTCCCTATCCTGACAGTGAGGACAGAGCCCAGATCTGAGATCAGAGCGATGGCGGTGTAAATCTTTACGGTTCAACCAGAGCCTTTTAAAGCCTGTCTATAATTGGGCCTCAGCCAGCAGCTGCCGTCACCGAGGGCCCGGTCAAATCGGGAGCTCCTCGGGGGCATAAACAAACACCTCGCTGCCCAGAAGGGCAAAGGAAGCACCTGTGTGCAAAGATAAAAAGGAAGACGACGTCAAACTGCCCTCTGCCGCTGTCTCTGGCTCAGGTTTCTGGAGAGGCGTTTTTTGTACTCCGATTATACTGTGAGCATGAGCCGGGAAGACTTGGCTAACAGAGTGATTTCAAATAGGGGGTAATCCACTGTCATGTAATGGATGCTTTGTTGTCAGGAAAAATGCTTACAGCCTCACAGGTTGGGGCCGCGAGCCCCTTACTCCTGTGGGGCTCCTGTTTCAGAAAGTTTGGCCCATACCTCCATCACTTCATCCTCACCGTACAGACTGAGGCTCGATTTGCGTCGTGACGTAAAACAAAGGAAAACAGAGGAGCTATAATGGCGCTGTCGGCGCTGACGGGGGCTGGGTTAGGGTTCAGCACCACAGCTCTAGGTGTCTGTCATTTTTACACGACACCCGTCATTAGGAGTTTTCTGCAGCCGCGCATCATAAACTGATACTCCTGCTGCCATTCAAGTAAACAGAACTCAGTGAAGCATGTCGTTAAAGAAAAAAATAAATAAAAAGAGCAAATTTACCCCAAAGACGCTTCTTCTGTTACCAAGGCTTACTCAGCTGCTAATTGGACGATGATACATTTGACATTTACTGTGGCTTATTTCTATATTTAATCAGCATCGCCTTCACATGCTCCGGGTTACCAAGAGTCGTGCAGTTGGCATTTCTGCAATTTGATGATAATAATACAGCGAACCGCTAGATAGTTCAGTTTAAATGATACTAGATATGAACCAATGAGAATGTTCTTTGGTAATACTAAGGCTGCGCGCAATTAGGAAATTATGTTTGTTTTTTTGTTTGGTTTGGGGGTGGGGGTGGGGGGGGGGGGGTTAGAATTTCTCATGAAACTGTAATAAATTCCAACTGCAAGAAAAACAAACAAACAAAAAAAAACAGAATGATGGAATTTGGCAACAAAGCTAGCTTCAATTAGCCACAGACAACTTACACGGCATTACACAACATCTGTGAAAACATGCTCATTATTAAAACTTGTACAATACAATCTGTATGACACTAACAGTAAAACCTGGAAGTCACAATTGCATTAAAGCTAGCATCACTTTTTACACTGGCGGCAAAGCTAGCTATGATTACAAATTGCTAGCAGACCATTACTTCACATTTGCACCATGCTGCAGTTCTACTGTTTAATGTTTTAGTTACAGCATCTGGGCTGTGAAGGTCTCAGTAGTTTGTTAGAGAGCATTAGAGAACAACCAGCATCATAAAGAAGAAGGTGCTTTGGTCCAATAAGACTAAAGCTGAACTTGTTGGCCTATGTTTATAACTCAGAGTGTGGTAGATTAATCTTTTCAGCCCAACTCTGAACACATTTTTCTCAAACAACATACTGTGGGAACAGCGAAATATCCTTTTTTTGTCCCACACTTGGGAAATTCAGGAATGCTTTTCTTCACCATGAATAGAGAAGAAGACAACAGGAAGTCCAGGAAACACAGGAAGAACCAGCAGAAGACTTGAAACTATGAAAATCTCCATCGGATCTGATTCAGCCTGAGAGGACAAACTGAATACAAATGTATACATATTACACTGAGGTTTATGCTTCTAAGATGACAAAATATAGATAAAAATAAGAGATGTTTAATTGTTTGCCAGGCTCAGTATGTATAAGTCTATATTTGGGTCAAATACGCATCGCATGCACAGGGAGAATTCACTGTACCTTAAATTGAACAGCCAAATATTAAATCTCAGCAGTTGTTTATTGCACACATTAATGTTGTGTTGACTGTTTCTATTAAATATATTACTCAGCTCTAGCCAGCCTGAACACATTTCTGGTTTTCTTCAGCTTCTCCTGGTTTGGGCCAATTGCACAGTTTCTTTCATTTCATGTTCCTCCTAAACTTTAGCAGATTTTTCCTCAACTCTAAAAAGTATCGCATTAGTAAATATTGAACACAAACTGCTGTTGTGTTCAATGACTACTAAAAGTGGGAGTTTTTGGTTTTGATGCATTAAATGGAAAAACAAATGGGATTTTTCAGTGTTTTGCCAGTCAATCAAACGAAAAGAAAAATACTTGAGGAGACAAATATATGTTACAATTTAATATGCTGCAGAAGCTCAATTTGTTATTGTAGAACAAAGTAAAATTAGCTGAAAATATCACAAACAATGAAATCAGATCAAACAAAAGCTTTCTCAAGCAAATTCGCCAACTTCTATTCTTTGAATTCTTGCAGGTTATTGCTATCAGCAGGCCGATAGAACCCAACAATCTACTGCGACTACTATAAAAACAGGCAGTTAATGGTTGACGGTGGCCAAAGAAGCCACTCAAGAGTCGGTGTGTGTTTGGAAACGATCTCTATACCTTCCCTTGACCTCTCTTCAGAGTCCAGCCTATATGTACACCTGTGTGTGCATACTTCCTTATCACCTGCAACAAACGCATTGGAAGTGCTATCGGGCCTCAATCTGCTCTTGGTTTACTAAGAAAGATTGCCAAGGGTTATCTGTCTCACTCTGATATGCAGAGATAAGGGCTTGGGGCTGGCTGTATAAACACCTGGGGCCCCGGGTATTAGAGCGCCCTCCGTCCCCCTGGTTTTGCCACAAAAGGGAAGAGGAGATGGAAGAGCGAGCGCTGGCTGCTGCGACTGAAGGGGAAATTTGTGTGAAAAGTAATGAACACGAGAGCGTGCGCGTGCGGAGGTTAATGCGGGGGTGATTATTTCCCACCACTCCCACCCGCCGCACGCCTGATGACAATAAAACACAAAGCCGAGCAAAGGCAGAGCATATTTTCTTCAATTTTATCAACAAAACTGGATAAAATACGAGCACAGACAGATCTGCAATTGATCTTTTTGTTTCGTTTAAAGCTTCTATAGTGGAAAATCTCTTTCTTCACATATGGGACGTACCTTACAGCAAGGGTCAGTCATTTGCATGAGAATGTACGATTAAGTGAAAGAGATAGAGTCAAGGCTGTGTTCAGAATACAAAAACAAGGAGGCTTTCCTCCTCTATTACCCTCCCCACTCCAGTCCCTCGAGTGTTGATTACTTTCTCAGAGCAAGGGTTACTAAAATATTGCAGTAATCTTGTCGGCATGAAGCCCTGACAACGCTCGGTCCATTCGCCTTCGAGAAATAAATCCATGACCCGTCAGCGTGGAGCTGATGATGATGTGCCTGTCAGAGTGTGGTGGAGGCGGGGCACAGGGGGTTGGGGCGAGGAAGGAAAAGTCGCGGTCAGACGGGGGATTGCTGATGTTTAGAAAACTTAACCTCAGGCTCTTATAAAGTGTGGCCCCTACATTTAGTTTTAGGCTCTTCCTTCAAATGTAATAAACGTCAAACAGGACTGGAAATGAAGTGCAGAAACCTGGAAACAAATTATAGTCAGAAAAACTGCAGAATGCCAAATTTAGAGATTTTCTCCTGAAGGTCGAGCAGAAGATGCCGGAACAACTCAAATTATTTATTTATTTGGAACAATAAATGGCAACAAAGTGACACACAAGACATGAAGACAAGAACCACAATTTGCTCAGATACAGACAGTGGCAGAAAGTATCACTATAACAACTGATGGTTGTCAACGTGTCTAGCGCTACGTTGAAGCACAGTCTAAAGAGAAGGAAAAAAATCAGAAAAGTTTGGTGAGTTTGTGGTGAAATCTATAAATAAAAATGCAGAAAAAAAGCAAATTATTTTTGCAGTATAAATGTAGATATTTCCAGTTTTCTTGAAAGTATTTCTAACTAAATACCGTCTTGTCTCGTCTTGTGAGTTTTAAATATCATTACACTGTTTGATGTTAAAGTGGTCTATTTAATAAATGTTGAATCCAGGCTGTATCTAGTGAATAATCATTCATTTCTCTTTATCAAAATATCCATCCACTTATGAAGCTAGATGAGATACTCCTTCACTCGGGTCAGCACCCCCTCCCGACCGGACGGGTCACTCAACCCTCTTTTGACTCCAGAACAGGGTCTCAAATTTTGAGTTACTGCCTCCACTTCCTGGATGTGCCAATGTTCTCTGGTCTTTTCTCATTTTGAAAATGCATGAGAGAAGCAACTCTTCATTTTATAAGGAAGTTACATTAATTTGTAGTTATTAGAGCTTGAGATTTTGCTGAAGTAATTTATGTCTGAACACAGCGTTTGAAAGATATCCAAATAGAGGCAGGATTTTTCTACAATCTCTGTGTCAGACTTTGCTCCTGAAATAAAAAAGGCATATATTTTAAGACTTTTTACACATCTTCACCCGGGGCAACAATAACCGTGGAGGACACTGCCCTTATCTCTCGGCTCCTCTCCGTTTTTCTCCATTCCAGCCTGATTTGCAGTAAATAACACGTTTCCAGGTCTGTGTCTGAAGCGGCCTCAGTGTATCTGTGCCGTTCTTTGCGATATAATCCAGGGCACAGAGGAATGGAAGGGGGCAAAGGGCAGATTTATTCAGGAAGTGGGTACTTTCTGGTGCATTCACTGCAACACCGAAGCACACACGCAGACACCTCACAGCAGTGACCCGTGCCACATCTGGAAACAATTACACCCATGTTTTGACTTGACCCGCGTGCACCCAGGTTAAACTTTTTTCATGCGCTTGTTCCTAGGGAGGGGGGAGGCAGAGGTGACCCTGACACGGTGGCTGTGGGGAAATGATGTGTAATTAGTCCAACGAAACAGAACCCAGCCCGTCTGAAATAAAACACGAAGAATGCCCAGCAGTTCGTACGAGAGTAGACGAAGGAGAGGGAGTTGATGCGCCGCTCGACGACCCACAGAGGAATCTGTGAGGACACGAAGAGCATCTGAATTATCAGGCATCTCGCCGCGGCGCCGCGGCGCTTTCATGTGCGGACGGCTGCGGATGATGCAATGTTTGATTTCCACACTTCAGGAGGCTGTCAGGACAGCGCATGCAATATTAAACAGTGTCGTGTCGGTGTATCAACCAGACTAAATTAACCCATTAGTATGCTACGGTGCAAAGCGAGAAGATCAATGCATGAAACGGTTTGGAAATCTCCTTTGATACAAGATTTCCCAGCTTGAGCGAATTGATGAAATTCCTCTTGAAACACAGGCAACCATTTCACACACGAAACCCCCACCCACCCCACCAGAAGACAGAGACTGATGGAGCTTGTCCATTAACAAAGTGAGTTGCTGCCTCTTACATAAAGGCTTGAGGAGAATTGATCATAAGCAGCCAGAAATCTACCTGAATGTTCACCTTCTCCCCATGAAACAACAGTCAGTCCGCACTCAAATTCCTCCTTTATATCATAAATAATGGGCACTTTTCATGAAGGCCAAGCAAATAGAAACGCTTTCAGTCGTAATTGCCAGCACCAGAGAAGTAACAGACTTCATTGCTGTTATTAAATGGTGGAGAAACATTAGTGAGAGGCTCTGAACAAGGACACTGCTCTCATGAGTAAAAGCCGTTCTGTCATTTCCACTATTCCTCCCAAAAACAACCGGGAGACACATTTAGTTAGGAGCTGCGACTGAACCGGCTTAAGGGGTTAAAGATTGAACTTTAACCGCTGCGTTTCTTATTGATCTGAGCAAACATTGCAGGGTGAGAAGGTGGCCTTGAATGCAGCAGAATGTCTCCAGTTAAGGGGAAAAGTCGGACTGTTAAAATCCCAGGAATACAAGGTTAGCGAGGCCGACTGACTCAACAGGCTGAGAAAGCTGCAGGGCTGATATCTCGTCTGCTGCCACTCCCCTCTCCCAGAACTACCTTGTTGTCTCAGGGCCCGGCTTCAGCACTCATTTCCTGAGCTCACCGTCTACTCCAATTATCAAGCCAATAAAGGACCCCCTTGTGCAGTTATGGGAAAGGGGAAGGGAGTCAGGTCCAGGACAAGGGGGTCCCACAGCGGTAAGTGTCTTCGATGGCTGCTGCCCACATATTGGAAGGTGTGACTAATGGTCTTGGACAATGTTGAGACAGCAGTGCTTCGGCAGTCACCTGGGCAGGCCTGGCAGTTACTGGAGGAGTGAATCTCCTGGCCGGAGCTGTCAGCTGCACAGAACTGCAGTTTGACGTTTAAAGGATCTGAATTCTTCAAATGTAGCATAGCAGAGGAACATTTTTTGTTGGCTGTAAAACAAAACAAAACAAACAAAACAATCTACAAACTTCTTCTCCTTCCTGCACATCGCCCAGAAGTGGATAGGCGACATTCACACAGTAGGTAAAGGCAATGTTTTTGCCACAGTCTTAATAGCCCAATTTCAATCTTTTCACCCCAGAAAATACAATCTGTGCCACTCCCATATGTGGTACTAATCCGGATATGCATCTAATGCTGTCTGAACGGTCATGCCGCATTTAATATGACGTTTATGTCATTAATGTGAGACGTGTCAGAATTCTGCACCAGAAAAAGGAAGAAGCAGTAAATCTGGACATATACAACGGCTGAAAATGATAAACGTCTGAGAGAAGTCTATGTCAGTGACGCACATCGCACCACAATCCCACCACTCCTGGTCCAACTACGCATCCAAACAGAGTTCTATACAGAAATTGCAGTCAATGCTTCACAAAAGGCCATTACTATTAATTGTGCTTTATGTAGTTTGCTTCCTTTGTGTTACGATGGTGACAGTGGAAGGAGTTTGCACCGCAATCGGTGGGTTGCTGGTTTGAACACCACTCCACCCTCCTCTGTTGTTGTGTCCTTGGGTAAGACACCCACCTCGCCTGCCGGTGGTGATCAGCGGGCAGTAGTTTGCCACCATCAGCGTGTGTGCGTGTGAATGGGTGAATGTGAAGTGCTTCAGGGTCCTCTGGACTTGATAAGTTGCTATGCATGTACACTACCATTTACCATGATCTTGCGGCAATACGGTCAGCTAACGCTGCCTCATAAACTTTTAAATCATTATTAATTCCGTAAACAGAGCACTGCTGTGTGACATCTACATTCTTCTGTGCATGCATGGGCTCGTAAACTCTTCACAGAAGTCTCATTGCACTCAGGGGTAGTTCATTATATGAACGCCCAACCAACAGCAAAAAAAAAAAAAAAGCATTTTCAGCAAAAAAATAATAATTTAATTGACTTGTGTGAATATAGACTTAGATTCAGTTTCTATTTATCTTCTGTAATAAACAAATACATAAATATCACTTTGTCTGGTAGACATTATATTTCTACATGTCAAAAAAATGATAGTGTATGTAGTAGAATAATAGAGAAGCCAGATTCAACACTCATGATATCCATCCTGCCAATTAGGTATAATGGAAACACTAATTAAACAGTATTCAAAATCAAACCTGTGAGAATGTTGATCAGTGAAGACATTCATTCTGTCAAACAGGTGGCCGCTATTTAAAGACATCATTCTGGATTGTAGTGCAACCTGAGTATTACAGATCATTCCAGGCATTGTTCAGGAGAAGAACTGAAATTATCAAAACTGGAAAATGTAGACAGAAAAGCATGGAAAAACACAGAAAACTGAGATTTTAATGAATGGAAGAACGATTCAAATGGAAAATCTGAGCAGCCAACGGCCAGCAGACGACAAGAGAAGGTTTAAGCTCCACATAGCAACTGTCTTGAGATAATTTGACTGTGAAAAATGCCCTGTTGACTTACAGTATATACCAGCACTTCAGAGGCTGCAATTCTTACTTTAAACAGTAGATGAAGCTACAGATAAATTTGCCTGTATTAAACCACTAGAAGCAAAAAATAAAGTAAAAAGTACTCCACAGAAGAAGTCAAATCCCAGCATAAGTCTTAACTACAAAGTTTGACTGCAAAAGTCAAACTTTTTTGCTGTGTTTACAAGTCTATCGAACATTTAGTGATGCGCTACCTGCTTGTATGCTTTTGTCACGAGTATAAGCTAGTCACAAAAGGTATCTGTGTGTATTTCAACAATTTGAATGAGGGGTGCACCAATTCAAGTTTTCTTGCCAATCATCTTTAAAAAGCCTGGCCAGCCAATTCCGATTTTGTTCCATGTTGATTTTTTTTTGTCAGAAAAGTCACTACATAAAGCAACAAAGCCTCTAAGCTGGTAACAGTAGAGTAACTACTGTTAACTGCACACATCCAGACATGAATAAAATACACAGTGGCAGATTTTCAGACCTTTCCACACAGCATAAGATTAGTCTCTCTTGTCAGTCAAAGTTAAAACAATCTGGGCCAATTTATAGGTCAGGAAATTTATTTGTCCACCCCTAATTAGAACACACCTATGTGAAGGCAAGCACTATGCTGTCGAGACATTTTCAGTCATCCCATTATTGTCCCATTATTTCAGTCGTTATCATTGAAAAAAACAACATGAGTTGAAGAGATGACAGTTTGGCAATAAAACACACCAACAAACCTAAAGAGGAACTGAGGAACAATTTATAGACTGATAAAAGCTAAATTCTACTCTTTGGGTTTCAGATGACGACAAACACTGAACTTAAACCATAAAACACTGTTTACAGTGTCAAACATGCTGATTCTGAAGCCACAACAATCAATGTAAATAAACTGCAGAAGGTAATTCCTGTCATGCCGGGCTGGAATGCCTGTTGAAAGGTGCCAGAACTTGTGTGACTCCATGTAACAGATACGTAAAGCAGTTCTCAGGATGAGTGGTAGTAAAGGTAAGTAACCATTTAGTGATTCACAGGAAAGAGAAGAAAAGTTGTCTGGTGGTCCTGCTAATGGTAGTTCACCCATTTTCACTTGATTTTTCACATTTAAATATCAACAAACAGATACTGCAGTCAGGTGTCTTTGACCACCGTTGAGTTGTGATTCATTTTCATATTGACTGGAGATCCACTGGGTGGATAGGAAATCTGTGACTGCATCAGTACACAGGTGGGTTTATCAAACTTTGATGATTTTTCTGGGCTTTAAGTTTAAATTTAAGATTGTAACCTCGTATCACAGTGACTCACATAGCAATGTCTAAACGAAAATGACAGAGTCTGTAAACCAAGTTCTTACTTTAGAGAGTTTTTCCCTCAATCTTTAAAATTTTTCTCGGGCTCATCTATCTGGAGGTGACTCACCTGTGCTGCTCCACAGTTTCGTTATCCGGAAGCTCTGCGCCGCAAACGTTGCATCGTTCGTGCTGGTTCCTGCCGTCCGGTTTCATGCCCACTGCCAGCTCCCCGAGCTTGCTGAAGAACTCTCTCTGGATGAAGCTTTGCGGCAGGAGGCCCCCGTAGGTGCTGAAGTCCATAGACATAGCCAGGGCCGGAGACATGGGGAGAGCGGAGGCCATGGACACTGGCATGGATATCATGGCGTCTGTTTTGTGGTTAACGGGTAAGGAGTACAGTGAGGCCAGGTGTTTCTCCGTCATCCCCGCCATCGCCTCCAGCCCCATCTGACTGACTTCGGCCTGGTGGTCGCCCATGCTGTCGTCGCGGACGTAGTGCAGTTCTCGGGCGCTGGTGATCACGCTGCTCCTAGTCGGGGTTCCGGGTCCGTCTCGGTTCCTGTCTTCGCCGCTTCGCTCGCCGTTGCTGGAGGTGCTGGACTCCATGTTCTGAGGGCTCTCATGGCCATTTCCACCCATGTCCACCTGCATGTTTTCGGTCTTGATCTCAGACATCAGGTGGTGGGAGTTAGCGTGGATGAGCTGCTCCCCGGTGAAGCCCTGCTGCAGCAGAGACTGGCCGATGCTCATCAGGCTGTCGACAGCGGCTTTGGTGGGACTCAGGTTGGAGACGTTGAAGGAAGTGGAGACGGAGGGACTCTGGTCGACTACGCCAGACATGTTGAGAGCCTGTTGGGTACCTGACAGGTAGGAGCTCTCCATGGAATGTTTTTTGGAGATTTTGGCTCCGTTCTGGCCTTTGCGCTCCTCGTCCTCCTCTGTGCTGCCATCATTAGCGCTGACCTCCACGTCGTTCTCGTCCGAGGACTGGATGGTTTCCAGAATCTTTAGGCATTGTTCTTCTAAATACTCGATCTCCAGGATCTCAGCTGCATACAGAAGATCATCCAAGTCCTCCACCTTGGCCTGGAGAGTGGCAGTGTAAGCATACTCCAAAATCTGCTGAAAAGTCTTTGGTGAAAGAAAGTCCAGGGTGTAATGCTGGCTGCTGCGGTGGAAGAGGATTTCAAACATTTTGCTGGTGCAGGCTAGCACAGTCCGGTGAGCATGAAACTCTTGGCTGTCCACCATGATGATCACATCACAAAGAGTCCCGGCCAGGCGCATCTGGTTGGCCTTCTGCAGCAGGGCGGTGGGATGGTTGGGGTTCTGGAGCTGAATCACACCCATTTTACTTAAATCCATTTTGTCGATGCAATACTCGAGGCCGACTCATGAGGCTCGCCTTCCCCCGTTCAGGAGAGCTTTTGACTGTCTTTGTAAACAAGTTAAAACCTGCACAGAAAACAAACAAAATAAAAAAAAAATCATAGAATCAATATATAGGTGTGAAAAAGAACTTACACATTTTAGCTTTTGCTCGTTTGACATGCATTTCAGAATAAAGATACCTTGGAAAAAAATATTAAAAGCCATTTTAAAATGATGAGCCCATTTTTTAAGTTAAAAAAACAACAAAAAAAAACACAAATAGATTAAAGTAAACACACGTTTGGAAAGTTGAAGGTATCTGGAAAGCCAAACCAGGCCTGATTACTTCCAGGCCTATATAGAGTCAAACAATTAAATAAAAGTTGTCCAAACAAAAGAATTAAGGCATCACAACCCAAACTACAAACATTCAAGGACAGATGAAAAATAAAATCATGGCTTTAACCAGTTCTACCCCAGTCACCCCCACACAGATTCGTCTTCATTTGCAGATCCTGCGTGGTTCCTCCCAGTTTTTCTGGAAACACCTCAGGACTAGCGTAAGCCGGGCCAAGCTATATATTGGAAGCGATTTGATTAGCAGCAGATTGCATTTGTTGATTGGCCCGTGGATTTACGTCACTGGATGAGCGAAGGTGGTACTTGCGCAAGGCCACATGCAACATCAACTGGATGGGGGCAAGCCACAATGAACCAATATACCGGCTGCCCAACGGTACACATGCAAGCTGACATCAACAACCACGGCTCCTGTGCACTCATGCTCCCGCATTCCTGCCTATATTCACGCCCACATAGAGAGGAACTATGTTGGGTGTGTCTTCCAATGAAGACACACCCAACTTGCCTAGAACTGAACCAGACATTAACTAGTCAGAGTGAGACTTGACAATGGAGAAGGAGCTGAAGACATTTTGAAGAGAATCTCAGTGAAAACTATTACCCACAAATGGAGAACGCATGGAAGACCAGAGAACCATCTCGAGAGAGTCTGGACTAACACAATTATCCCAACAAAATTATTAGGTTTTTTTTTGTGACTCATACAGAGGAGGTCACAAAAAAATCATAAAAACATTTAAAGCACTTCAGGTCTCACTCCCTCAGTTAAGGTCAGAGATCATACTTCAACAATAGGAAGAGAGAGAGAGAGAGAGAGGGCCTCCATTGAAGAGCTGCAAAGCCAGAACCACAGTTGGCCCAAAAGAACACAAAGGCTTGTCTCACATTTACCAACAAATATCTTGAACTCCAAGATTTTTTGGAGCAAATATTCTGTGTAGACTGTCAAACACAGCAGCGGTGGTGTGTTGGTCTGAGCCCTCTTTGCTGCTTCAGCCTCAGAACAACTTGCTGTACTTGATGAAACATGAATTCTGTTCTAGAGCAAAAGATCCTGAAGGAGACTATCTGGCCATCAGCTAAAGCCTAAAGCTCCAGCTCTCTAGTGTTATGCAGCAAGACAATGATCTGAAAAGAGTCACTTTCACTGTAGGATGACACAACCAGTTACTATGTTTAGGGTGCGAATGCTTTTTCGGTTTGTTCTGGGTTAGTTTGGATGGTTTTATTTTCCATCAGAAACAGAAGAAATCTATGAGAGGGAAAACTGCTTCAAATTCAACAAGTGGAAGGCTCTCTACCATATTAGGAAGGTTATGTCAAACATTTAATGTGACAGTGTATGTATTCACAACACACCTCAATTTATTATGCAAATGGAAAAGTGTGAGGCCACTGGAGTCTCAGATTGCAAATATCCTGCAGGGACGGTAAACAATCTGTGCAGCGGCATTGTTCTGAGAATGTGCACAGGGTATTGACAGTATTTTCTAAAAGGAGACAATTTGCTGGCTGTCCAACAGGCTCCCCCTGCATACCAATCAGTCCGACATATGTTATGCTAAAAAGATGTCTTCATTTGCTTATCTGATGGGGATGTACACCAGTTAAACAAGAGTGAATTGTGGGGCTTTCACTCCGCCGCTTGGCTCGCAGCGACAGTCGACAGCCTTTCTGAAATTAAATAGCATCTTACTCAGTATTCTCATCACAGACGGGAGCAGAGAGCAGCGGCCAGGAATGGGTGGAAAAAGAAAGCAGGATGAGGCGAAGGCACACAACGCTGCTGCACTTAACGCCCCTCTCCTCTCCTCTTCTCTCGTCTCCGCTCCGCTCTCAGGCGCTTAAAATCTCAAATGAATGAACATGTCTGTTGACTGTCGGTAATTTCATTATCCAAGTTAACAGGGCAACATGTTGCTCCACCTTATTTCTAAAGCATGTTTGACCCACGCTAAATAACGAGGACAGGTCCAGATTCAATTAGCAGCCCTGAGGCAACATTGCACTTTAAAAATTGGACATTTCTGCATTCAGATTCGCCCGACATGAAGTTACAGCAACGCCGCTCCTCGGGTCCAATTAAATAAACACTGTTGCAACAACAGATGATGCATGAATGAAAGAAAAGGAGGAGAAGCTACCAGCTACCACTTCCACTGACCTAGTTTCTGGCTGAGTTCATAGAAGGCGAGTCTTATGAGAAAGGACAGCTCTGACTGAAAAATAAAAGACTTAAACGCAATCAATCGGCCGAATATCGGACCCGTGGTCTGAGGGTCAGTTACTGAAAAAGTCAGATTGTTTTCCTTATTCATTAAATGCAACAAAACTAAGAAATCCCACAATTTAAATCCATCAAAAAACCGATCTGATTTTTCTCTGCCCGACAGAGGTTTACAAAATTTTCTTCAAGATCCAGCCCACCAGATTTGACTGATTATGATGTTAAAACATAAAGCAAAATATATGCTGCATGATGTTTGAATTAAAAGATTTTTTTCCAGGAGTCAAGCCTTCCTCTGATTATTGCCAAGCTCAAAAACATATATCCAGGTGGAAACTGTTTTTCTGATACATTACCACACTAACATTTTGGGAAATTCTTTGTTTTACTGGCATTTAATCCAGAAAAGGTCCAATTTTTCAATATCAAAGAAACTGATTTTGGTTTCTGAACAGGCAGAATGTTGTCCATTGCGAACTTTGATGCACTTTTTAAAGTGTATATTTTTCAGATCACATTTAGTCATGCTTTGATGAATTAAAAAAAAAAAATTGGATTCTAAACTACTACCTGTATTAATGAAACTGGAGTTCATTTAATGTGTTCTTTTTTTAAGAGAGGAAAACAGTCATGGCCAGGACCAGATCAGACCAGTAAGACTTTTTTTTTTTTAAAAATTGATCATTCTCCTCAGTCAGAAATCAGTAAAGAAGAGAAAAAGTCTGATCAGTGCATCTCGCCTTTTAAAAACTTCCTCATTTCAAAATCTTCCATTCAGCTTGTTGAAACATTTTATAAAAATAGCTAGAGAACGTAAAAGTTAGACTTTCCTCAAGCCGTAACTAGTGTTTCACAGGAATTTAAAAAAAAAAAAAAAAGTCTGATGGTGCACCTCTCTTTTTAAAACTTTACCTCATTTGAATTTGTTTTTTGCAGCAGTCAATATAAGGCCTACAAAGAGAAAAGTCACATTTGTCACCTGAAAACTCCATATATTAACGTCCTATTTTTATTCTTGAAAACAAAACTGTTCAGCTACTCCTATAAACCCAAAGTGGAGCAGGCTGCGGTGATGTTAAATGATGCTGGCACCTATTGTTTGCGCCCTGAATCACAGAAAATGATCCCACCACTGCGTGGACGGGTTGTCTTTTTTGGGGGGGGGGTTGGAGGGGGAAATTAACCCAAATCGATTAGGAGTGGGGGTAATGATGAAACCACAGGTATTCCTCTAGCTGGGAGCCCTCCCGTCTCTCTCTGTAAACAGAGATTATGCTTCAAACCGAACATTATCTTTATAACATGTTTGCCAATAGCAGCGATTTATGGCCCCCGTAAATGGTCGATGCTTGTTGCGCTCTGCGCTGGGATGTAAAGTTCCCGTTTCTGTTCTCGGGGACTTTGTCTGGTCTCTATTAATAAAGAAGAAGGCAGCGGAGCGTCTAGACGGCGTTAATGTTGAGCCGGCCGTAGCAGACAAATTATACACAAGGTTATGCATTATGCAAAGGAGCGGGGACTACATTAAATACATTAAAGCAGTGGAGATTGTCTCCCCAGAGGACAGTATAGATCGCTGACAATGACCATATTAGGCAGGCATCACAGGGGAGAGAGAGAAAAAAAAAGCAGCAGAATCGATCAGATCACGGGTTGTCTGCCATTGCGCGCCTTGACGAGGCAGCCACAACAAGGATAAACAGAGCTCAATATTCCACTCTGACACACAACAAGCGCAGAGAAAAATAAATAAACGGTCCAATCTCAGAGACTGGCCGTGGCGTGTTTATTGTTATTATTATTTATTTATTTTATTGCCTCAAGAAGTCCACCTGAGACCCGGAGAGCAAGCCGGATCAACGCGCAGGTGGCGGAATGAAAGAGGGGGGCAGGTACGGTCTCTGCCGCTGCGTGGAGATAAAGAGGGAAGGAGTGAAAAGGGGAAGAGAACGATCAGACACATTCGATAACAAATCAACTTGCCATCGCTTCTGTTACCAGTCCAACCCCCCTCCACCCACCTCACAGCGATTATTGATAACCAATCAAACATCCAGTTGGCTGCCAATCAATTAACAGCCTGACAGAGCAGGAGCTGCGTGGGGGGTTTTGGGTTTGTTTTGTGAATAGAGACCGGTGTCTCCAGTCCTCACCGTGATGTCACCTCAGCTAAATGAGCCAGGCTGGTGCGCCTGGAGACGCGGGGACTGGGAAAAGAGCGCGTCTGTCTGGAAATTGCGTAATTTTGACTCAAATTAAAACGAGCGGAGCGAGATATTTTGGCCCCCTCTCCCTAGCAAAGTGACGCGCCGCGCGGCGTCATGTGCTGTCTGGCTCCCGGTGAAGCAGCCAGACCTCACGTCCTCTGACTGCGATCTCCAGAATACTAACCAGACAACACAGAGAGAGGCAGAGGGGCTGGGGGAAGGTGGGTGGAGGGCATGGGGTGCGGGGGCGCACGTCAACCTTAACATCTCCACAACAGGCTTCATGCAAACTTCCACACCTTGCAGCGCGACCAGGTACACACTTGTTCCCAGCCAGAACTCTCCAACTTGGCTGAGCCCAAGTGGCGTCCGCTGGCAACTTCAGCGGCAAGGTTGAGCGAGGACAGGCGCAGCGGAGAGCGGCGCTGCAAGCAAAAAAAAAAAAAAAAACACGCATGAAAACATCCCATATGGTGAATGAAAGTACGCGGAACACACAGAGGGACGCGCATGCAGAGAAGCGGGTCTGGCACTTGTCGCAGCTGCGTTTAGCCCGGGTCGGTACTCACCTAAGTTGCACGTTTTGACTCCGTGAAGTGCACGGGGGTTGGGGCTACAGCATAGTAAGGCAGTTCGCAGTACCCGCTCTCTCAACACGCACTAACTCCTTTCTTCTCTCGCCTCAGCAAATCAACACGGTGCTGACGTCAACGCAGCCAGTCAGCCAGACGAGCAGCAGCAGCAGCAGCAGCAGGCAGGCAGGCGGGCAGCCGGGGCCGGGCGCTGCATGCGCTGCGCTCCGTCCAAACGCTGAGAAAGTGAGACACCTAGGGGGCTGTCTCATGTCGAGCTGCTGCTGCCTTACAGTGTTGGGAACGAAAGGTGACCGACACTGCCCTCTCTCCAGCTGTTTGAACACAAATACAGTAGCCCACAGCTGTACTGTCTGCAGCCAGGGGCGCAGCCAGGGCGACTGCGGCCCTGTGGGGAGGGGGGAAACCTGAAAATGGGGGGCGTGAAAGAAACGTAGCTATGGTAATAAGTATTTGTAATACAGTAAGTATTTGAAGAAAAAGATTGATGAAGAGTTCTCTTTTGAAATAACGCATGAAGACACCAAACTGATCAATCGAAAGCACTCACTCAAAGTTCGTGATCAATAAACATACATAACAGTGATGGCAAGTAAAGTTTCAAAATTTAAAAAAATAAATGCAATAAAATTAATAATAATAAACAATGAAAATGAAAAGAAAGGCAACTAAGACCTTTCTCAAAAGGCTTTGGGAAACAATAGAAGTGTTGTCCAGTTGTTGATAATTATGAAAAAAGGACATAGAAAATATATTGGTAGTTCTGTGCTTCAGTGGTTTATAGTTCCTCTCTTTCCCAATGGCTAAACAATATATCCATCCATCCATCCATCCATCCATCCATCCATCCATCCGGTGTGCCAGGTAAATGTACTTTTCCTCACCTGCTTCCTGAAAGAAGCAGAATCCCTCCCTATTGTTTCCTCTCTGCAAACCAACTGTCAAAGTGTGCGCAGTAACTTATTCCCTCTGTTCATATACGCGAACAGAAGAAAAGGACTGACCGACGAGGGTTACAATCAAAAAACTGAATGGATGTGGCAGTTGTTTTTATTTTAATAGTACCACATATGTGCTCAAGTTAAACCCAAGTGGACATTTATTTGGCGTTAGTGTTATTTTGTATATTCTAGGACTGGGATCTTTGGCTCTTCAGTCTCTTTCTGTGGTTCTTTATGACTCCTCCTGGACCAGCAACATGGATAATTGCTCGCAGGCCCTGGCAGCAAACTTTTTGCACTGTAATCCAGGATCAGCTACTTCAAAGAAGTCAGGGACCATAAGTTTTCTATATTAAATTTTGCGATTAAAAAAAACAACAACAAAAAAACACAAAATATTTTATTCTGAATTATTTTCTATGAACCTGTTCGGCAGCAAATCAAAGATGCAATATCTGTAAAAACAATGTGGAAAATAACAAATTGCTGTATGTCCAGAAAAAGTTCTCAGTATTTCCCCTAATAAAAGAAAAGTATCAACTTTTCTGTCTTTATGGTTTGAATATTTTGTTGGTCTAGAAAATATGTCTAGTCTGCTCTTAGCGACAAAAACGAGAAGTTTGCATGCAGTGACAGTGGAAAGGAAAACTCCCCCTTAAGGAGAAGACCCTTCCAGCAGAACCAGAACCCGGACATCTGTCACGACCAACTGGGTTTGAGAATAGAAAACATGCACCGATCCAGGAGGACTTGAGTTAGAAAGTGTAAGAAATCAAATCAAGTCAAACAATGTTACCTATAGTAGTTTTTCATGGCTTATTCATGGACCAGACTATGTTGGTCCAACCTATAGTCAGTAGGTTCAGCCTATATTTGATTTCTGGCTCTAGAATTGAACCTTTTCTTCCAGTTTGTTGTCCACTACTATCTGCTTAGTGGTCAACAGTTTCAGCGTCTCAGCAGCGTCTGCCAGCTTTATAGGAGAAATTCTTGTTTTAACAAATTAATCAGCTTCCCCTCCCATGCCCCCCCCGTTTTATATAAATACAGCCAAAAGGATAATTGGGTTGTTTTTGTATGGATCATTTTTGCAGTGCATTACTTGCCCCGAGTGCTTTAACTCCACTTTTGTCTTTCTACTGTAGACAAATGAGCAGTGATGCAATGGATGGTACACCTCATTATTGTTTGGTCCGATAAAACTCGTAAGAGTTTTTTTTTGTTTTATTTACTAAGAGCACATGTTGGAGCTGTTCTGGATATAAACTTGATGAATGTCTCTGCCTTAATGCTGAGTCGAGGAAACCTTTTAGCTATGGTTTTATTTGCCTCTCTTTTAATTCTTTTGTTATGCTCCCTTTAAAGGCTCCCTCTGAGCTCTTCTTCTCCCAAAATTCGCAAAGTGTCCGGCATTCAGTCAAAAGAGGAAGTTCTGGCTATAATTTGTGAGTAATTTAGTTTTCTGCGAAGATCTCTGTGTTCCCAAAATCCTATTAGATAAAGTAGTCCCCTGGGTTTTTAATCAAACGCTCCAACCACTGTACTAAATCTATTGATCCTTTCTCCACACGTTTTTGGTGAGATTCAACGCCTAGAATTATAAAGCCATCTGAGCAGAACACTTTAGCAGAGACACACCACATACAAGACGTCTGGTTGAGGTTTTGTCGAGGCAACATCACCAGTTTGATGGGTTCGGTTCCCCCTCGCGCCTCAGACTCACATCAACACTCTGCTGACTGGAGCTGATCAAATGAAAGCAGTACAACAAGCTAGAGTCTGGGTGGATTTTGTAAAGGAAGGCCGGAGTCACGCAGCGTCTGCAACGGATCACTCAGTATGTCTGATCACTCATCGGCTGGCAGAGCGTTTGGACGGCTTGGCAACAAAGGAACCTTTGCAGCAAACTGATATCAACAGGAACCCCAGCAAAGATTCAAAGGGCGATTATTATTTTTGCAGGCTTCTGCTGGAGATTAGACATTTGACTGAAATAAATAAACGAATAAATGATTTTAGTATTTACGGCAGGCTCTCTTCGCGGTTCAGAATTTTGTGGATTCACAAAGCCGTGTAGTTTTCTGTGGAATGCAACTCCAAATTGTTTGTGGAAAATGAGCCTATTTGTAGATTTTTTTCTTTTTTTTAGTAGAGCATATCTGAAGTATTCAAAAGAAAATGCAGCTTGGAACCAATCCAGGAACTCCATTCATAGTTCTTGGTGCTGATTGACTGAACAGCACCATAGAGAGCAGAGAGCAGAGAGAGCAGAGAGATTAGATAGTAATAGTAGTACTAAGACAATTTCCTCTGTGCATAGTACTACTTATTAAGCTTTATTTGGTGTTTAACCATTAAAACAGTCAGATAGACGCCGTTTTAGAGTTCTCGGGTCAATTTTTATTTCTTGGCTTCATTCATGTTCATTCATTTACAGTAAAAACCTGTGAATATTATCTGAAATAAAATAGTCAAAGATGACAAGCTGGATTGTGAAAATCAAAATGTAAAGGAACTAAGGAACTCTTTTTATTATTATTTACACCTTTAGGAAGGATTAATGGGATATCAACAATTTTGGTGTCAGTTTAAGAGCTCATCTCCATCTGGCAGCAACATTTTAACTTGTGTAAAGGTTGAATCTCCTTGCGTCTTGTTAAAGAAACTGATCCGAGAGTTTTCCCTTCTCAACACCTTTTAAACGAGACGCAACCAGTCGAACGTTTGAAACAGAGAACTCAGGTCTGAAGGCGCCTTTCAAGGAAAATCTCATTTCCTTTAAAATACAGCTGTGCTCTGGGAATTTTTAGATTCATCCAGGCATGGATCACAGAGAGCTTCATTACCTCGGATCTGCATGCTGTGCAGGCTTACCCGGGGATAAAGAAAAAGGCACTCCCTTAATCTGGCAATAATCCGCCGTTTTACTGAGGGAGAGGAGGATGAGGGCAAAATTATAAAAACCAGATCACCGCTGCACTTTAAAATAATACCACGAGCCAGACAAAGATGGGCTCCCTGCGTGGAGTTCTGGGTTAGAAACGGGGCAATTAAGTGTGGGAGGCTGGTTATCTGCAGCGGGACACACATGTGTTTCTGTTCAGATCTCAGAGCTTTGTTTGGGATTTATTTATGCAGGCAGATGAGGATCTGATGTACACATTAATTCCTTATCTTATGGGATTCCACTGAAACCAAATTAGCCAAATAACTGGTACACGAATGAGTATCAGTGCCCTTTTCTCCAACAGTGCATTAAGTAATGTAAAGGGATCAAGTCAACCGGTCTGCTCACAGAAAGAGCAACAAGCAAAGTGTCATGATAAACAATGAATTACACTGGAAGAGTGAGACGTCACTGCAGCGGCCCAACAGGGCAGAACTTTATAAAACTGCATTTTCTTATCAAGCAAATTATGAGAAGGCTGTTAACTATATGAGCCAATGGGACAATCAGACAGTCAGTCATGGGAACACTGACGACTGAAACAATATTTATATTAGGAATCAAATAAATGAATAAATTGCTTAAATATTAACAGAAAAAGATGTAAACGTACAGAAAGTATCAAAAGTGCAAATAAACAGATAATTCCTGCAACTTTTATTGCATTTAAACATGTGGCAGCCATGTTGAATTTAAACTAGTGACATCTTGGCAACTTCTGTCCAATTCTTCTGACTTGAAACTTGGAAAAATGCAACTTATGAGTAAAAGAGCACATATTTTAGAGATGGAAAGCATATCAGATGGAAACATTTATGTTGAATGGAATTCAAGCAACGTCAGTCTGAATTTTTAGGTTTTGTTTTACTGTTTTTTCCTTCCTTTATTATGATGGAGTACTAGAGTCATACCAAGAAGAAAAATAAATAAAAAAAATTGTTACAAGAAGTCATAAAATTATATAAATAAACTCTTAATAATAAAAAAATAAACTTATATCAGAATAAAGTCAAAATAACGGGAGAATAAAGTCCTGATATTTTGAGAACAAAGTTAGAATGCTACAATAACGTTCATTCTCACATTATTTCAACTTTGTTCTCGTACAAATTTATTCTTGTAACATATGTTATTTATTCTGTTTTGTCATTTCTTTATGTAATTATTTTTTAGAGTGACCCTTATTTAAAAAAGATAAGAAATGGGTGAATAATTTTTTTCTGAAATAACTTTTAGTCACACAATTATTTGAACCACCAAAAGCACAGTTCTCACAGTGGGCAAATACACCACTGAAAAGATGAGTTTGTGTAGAAATCATCCATGTACACAAAGACCTAAATGATGAATATATTTCAAATTATGTTTGAAGTGATCGATTAGATTTATGTCGATGACAACAGACAAGGCAGATTGTTTGAAATGTAAAAAAGTTTTACAAACTGTTTATTTAGTCTTCAAAAATAAACTGTACTGTAAAAACATATGTTCTAGTTATTGTTCTCAACTCATTTAATAAATGTTATATGTTTATATATTCATCTACTCAGTCTTCAAATGCAGAGGAAGTTTTTAAATTGGGTTGAATTTAAAAGCGCCATAATGTGTGGCCCTTTGCATTCAATGTATACAATTATTTATGAGATTGAGAAGCCTCCCATTCTTTTTTCATTCATATGCATTAAATATTATCCATATCCTGAAATATTAAAAAGGCACTTGAGAGCAACACCACTGCAGTGTGTTACATGTGCTACATTTAGGCTCCATGCACCAAACAATTCCAAGTTATTCAAACAAACCGTCTCCTGCTGTGAATCTAAATCTGTGCCGCTTGATGATTTAAAAAATATTTCTAATATCTGCAGCATTTACAGAATCGAGAGATAAAATAACGAGCCCAGCTTTCTTATCGAGCTCTAATTAAAGGCATCTGTGTGACCCATATTTTTGGGATGAATGAGGTTTGGGACTAAGTGCCACACAGAGATGCTAGAAGTCAGAACTCTTACAGATTTAGCATTTTAAAAACCAACAATTTGACTGTAAAGACGCATATATAATAAAATGGGTTATACATTGAGTTTATATAGATTAGAAGTTACTATTGGTTCCAGTAAACTCATCGTCTATCGTTAATTAAAGTAACTGAAAACATTTCAGGGACATTTTAGCTGCTCATCAGTTGGTCCTGGACAGTCAGGAGTTTCTGAAACACTTCAACTGAAATATGACTGGAGTATGTTGAATATGTCATTAAATATCTGATGCTGGTTTTTCGGTTTTAGGTCATATTTACACCTAAATATAATTACATAAATATAATATTTTACAGAAACTTTTAAGACCTTTGAAAATTTATTGACAGGAAACTGAGAATCGCATTGGAACAGATCCCAGTTCTGGTTCTGACCACAGGTTTCAATGTCTAGTCATAGCTTGACCAAAATGGATTGAAGTTAACATTTTTTCAATTAGTTTTATTAGATTCAATCTTACATTGTAGAAGGTAGAATGGATTGTAAATTTAGCTGACTGACATATAAAGAGCAATCTGTTCTTCAAGCCCCTGGAGTCGCAAAATATGACTTTATCAGATGTTCCTTTTTCCAATTTTAACAACCTGAAATCTGTTTGTTTCTCTATAAAATGCATGTAATTTTAAATCCAAATTAAAAACTGTAAAAGCAATAACTATGGCAAAAAACCCCAGAAACGTTAGCTTTACATTTATATTTTCAAAAACTAAAATGATCACCAAAATAAATGTATTAACAATATATATACAAATTTTCTCTTCTGTTGAATCAATCCAAAAACATTTGATCTCTGTGGTTGTTTCCAAACTGTTCCTCTACTAATATCAGGTTTGATTGGATTTAGTTTGATCCAACATCTTTTTCCTCATTTTTTCCCCCCTCTTTGCTTTGGCCCCAGGTTTCCAGGGGTGACGTTTTTAGTTTTCATCTGGCTGTTACTAGTAAAAAAAACAAAAAAAACAAACAAACACATTTACTGAGGATGATGGCAATATTTTTGACAAAATGTGTTATAAAATAACATTAGTATTTCTGCAGGCGGTGGGCAAACCTGAGGAATATTTCTATAAATGGCTTCAGGTTAAGATGTACGTGGCTCTGCTGACACACACACCAAAACCACCCCCATTGTCTGTATCCTGTGTAGACATGGTGCTTGGAAAGGTTGTGTGTGTGTGTGTGTGTGTGTGTGTTGGGGGGTGCAGGCCCCACACAGAGGACCTTTGTGAAACTCTGCCCATGAAGCCCGACTGAATGGACTCTTTTTACACTTGTGTAAACCCGGGGGCGTCTCTGGCACAGAGGCCACGCCTCACTGACCTCTGACCTCCACCTCTGACCTCCACTGGATTTGGTCAGGAGGTGCCTTTCGGTCACCACGTGCTCATGTGCAAAGCCGAAAGCAGCTCAATCTTTGCCTCACCCTAGTTCTCAGACTCGTAATATAGTTTCAGTGAAGCACAACCAGCAGGCACCAGAAGTTTAATGAGCTTTTTATGCCCAAATTGTTGACTGAAATTTCTGCACAAACCAAAAGTGGTGAACAAGTTGAAATAGAAGTTGATAAATATTTCCCCCAAAAAATAGAATGAAATCTTCTCTTCAGAGGGAAACCGTGTCGGTTTAAACCTTCCTTGACACCTGATTCACCTCTTTGTGTTTACCAAAGTTACAGGTTTGCTCACTTCCACACGCAGACAGAAAAGCCCAAACCTGTTTCAGGTTAATGGGTGAAATGGCTCTGTTGACCTAGGTGTTTTATTTATCAAGTGCCTCTTTACTTCTCCATTCCAAGCCTTCAGCTGCTCCCCCAGAGGACAAACCAGAGCGCTTAAGAGAATCCTGTGGATCAATAAATCTGTTGTCTTGAATAGCAAAGGAAGGGCAAACCCCACGAATTCAAACCGTTTGGTCAGTTTCAGATGGAGAGTACACCTGATCCAAGACACAGCAGCCAATCTTTTAATGAACTGAAAGTGGTTGTTAATGAGACGGGAATTATAACAGTAAGACGTTTCAACTGACAATGAATCATTAAAAGGACACTTTTTACTGACTATAAACAATAAAAACATAACTATTCAAACATTTCCCTCCACTTATGGACAGTAAAAGCACCCCCATAATTGTAAAGCCCTGCAAAAAAATATATTCACAGCCCTTAATGCTTTCATTTTAATAAATTAAATTCAGAAGTCAACTAATCCAGGGATTCTACTGTCGACTGGTGAGAACAAAAAAAAAACATATTTTGGTCAGCATGTATGATGCTGTGCATAGCAAAAAGCTAACAACACTTCACACTGCACACACTGGGTCCAAAGTGATACATGGTGGTGGCAACATCATGCTCTGGGGCGGGGCAGCTCAGCAGATGGATGGAGCTGAAGAAAACCTTTCAGAGGCTACAATACGCATGAGGTTGAGAAGGACAGCAACCATAAACATACAGCCAGAGAAACAAACACATGCTTCTTCTTAAAGCATATTAATGTGCTAGAATGGCCTAGTCAATGTCAAGAGCAGTCTCCATGTGATCTGACTGAGAGGTTTTGGAACCAGGAAAACAATTCAGTCTCTAAAAAGGTCCGACGCTAATAGAATCATGACCCAAATGACCTGCAGCTGGTTCCGTCCCGACACAGACGAAGCTCATATCCAGAACGAAACACTTCCACTGCTTCCATTCTGCACCACGTCGTGTTGGTCTGTCACATGAAATCCAATTCAAATATACTGGAGTTTGTGGACGGATGTTAAACATTTTTAAAACATGAGAATCTAGACAAACCAAAAACAACAAGCTGAGAAATGTGACTACAGCCCAGTGATCAATGCGACTCTGATAAACAAGTGATTTTATCCAACAGTTTCATGCAATCTAAGGTGTGTGTGCGTGTTGACTGTTAGGAATTTGGTGACGGTCGTGTGTGTGTTTCCTGACTGTCCTCACGGAGATGCTGCAGCATCGTCTCAGGCTTACAGCTCTGTACAACAGGACAATGTTGACATGAACACATATTGCTCTGCCTGAGCTTTTTATATAGCTCATAATATGTCAAAACCACATCTGAGTTATCCTAAATGTAGGTAATATTTAGGTAGAAAACTATTTCTGCACATCCTTGGTATGTTTTATCTAATGATAAAAGTTCAGTCTTTTGGCAGGAAAAAAAACAGATTTTTGTTTGAAATATTCTGGTATTTCAAAGATGACAGACTCACCACATCACAGATCTTCCAACGTAATTAACAGTGAGCTTTAATTAAATGTTCATAACTTCTTCCAGACCAGACTCACCTGGACTGTTGAAGAACTTTGACTTTATCTCATCTGAACAGAGCAGACACTTCCATGCCTGCGTTTCCCATTTTGAAGAAAAGCTTAACGCCACACGGGGCCTCTGCATCCCGTCACATCTATGGCAAAAGGAAACACTATTGTCAATTTGATTTGATTTCTTCATGAGAAATGCTCTTGTTGCTAAATGAAAACCTTTAACTAGTGAACTTGTTTGAGTTTCCAGAATATATATATATACATTTATTTTGCTTTCAAAGGCTGTCAGGTTTATGCAGATGTTTAGAATAAAGACAAGTTTATTCTTTTAAAAAAAAACCAACTTTCGTTTAGCTGAGGAAAGTTTGATGGAAGGAAAATCTCAGGTCACCCCGATAAATGTGTGTATTCTTATTTTCGCAGGTTGGAGAATCAAAGGCTTCAAAGTGTCCTTTGTGAAGACCCCAAAGGAAGAGGACACTTTTATCCGTCTCATTGAAAGTCACTTAATTATCCTTAATATCCGATAAACTGTTCATTTCTGCCTACATCCTTCCAAACTGTCTGACCTGAATCTGTTCTGCTTTGGGAGGTCACAGGGAAAAGTGTTTTGACCATAAAGCTGCTGAGACAAACACTAAACCCCACACGGACCACGGTGGGGTAATTTTCTCATTAATAATTAACATATTTGAACCCATTTACACTCACTCACTGTCAGCTGATCTTCTGCTCTGGAAAAAAGCAGAAACGGCAGCAGAGAAGCAGCTGGGATGATGGGGGAGCGAGTCGCTCCGTCTTTATGAGCTGCAGACTGACGGTGTGAATCAGAGGGATTTCACTTCTTCCCACCACAGACCTTTACAGATTTAGCATCTTTCAAGGGGTCAAGATTAAAAACCAATATTGTAATTATTTTATAGTATTAAAATGTTTCCTTTTAGATTCATTTGTAGAGAAGGAATATTTAACTTAAACTACCAACTGACTTTGTCACTATAATCTCTTTAAATCATAAATAAACATCTGTTTATTTATGATTTAAGACTGTTCTGTTGTTTACTCCCGTGTTGTCCTTTATCCTATATCTAACAACACTGAGGAGTTTTAGTCGTTCCAAATAAAACCTGTACATATTTGCATTATTTGCCCAGCATCTAATCAGCTTCTACTGTGAGCTAAACAGCTAACAGCTAACAGCGACGCCCCTACAATCTGGCAGAAAGCATATTCTTGGAATATCACAAAATTATCACCAAAAAAAAAAGCACATTTTTCTAAATTGCCCCTTTGAATCAGAGTATGCTAGTTTTGATAACTGTACAGTTTTTTAAATAGTACATTTGCCCTTACTGTACATTTTCTTATTCTCATTTGTTGTTCTATTAAAAATATATTTCTATCCGACCTAAAACATTAAACATTTATTCTTTTTTTAAAGTCAGCTTTAAAATCATCTTTATTAAACAATTTGAAATGAAAATAACTATTTCAAGAAAGAAACAAATAATGCTATATTTTGTTGGGATTAAAGCTTAAAAAAACCCAAAAATAAATCTGCTGTCCTTCAACACTAAGATTAACTTTCTTCTCTGTTAAATGGGACTTCTGTGTGTAATGTTTCACAGTCTTTACTGGCGGCCATATTTTCTGGTTGTCTTGTCTCTCAGCAGCAGAATGAGCAGAAATCTTGTTAGAACGCTGAGGTCTGTGGTTAGCCTTCTGACTGGGCTCCATATCAACCATATGTCGGAACACAGACAACATTTTTGTCTGTGTATTAAAAACAGAAACGGCATTTTCCTTCTTTCAACATGCACAAATATTTACAATAAATCCGATTTAAGACGTCGAACAAACACTCCTCCCCACTCTCCAGTTTACACCAGCAGTGTGAATTTGTTGTTTTTTTTTCTGCCTGCTTTCAGCAGCTCTCAGTCTGACTCCTTTCCTGAAGAGCTGCTTAATAGCCTCTTTCCTCTCACAGGAGATTGCACAGACGTCTTTGCTGGGCCAAAACGCCCAGAGAAAAGCTAACTTAGTGCTAAACACTCAGACTCAGATTCATCTCACGTCACTGCAATGAATAAAAGAACCGGTCGTGAAATGGAGAATGAAGTCTGCAAAGAAAGACAGTGAGATTTTCTTTAAAAAAGGAAAATATATATATAAAATACAGACGTATTGTGCTAGAAAACGGTTGCCGCTTTAAAACTAGTGTTTATTTATTTTGATAAATAATTGTCTGCAGGTTTTTCAAATTAGACAAGACCTGGAGAAACAAATAATTGATTAAGCAAATGAACCAATAAATGACTTAAGGAGTGAGAAATGTCCTGAAAATCAAATGTCTCTTGATTTTATGTAGAGTCATACTCTGTCATTGAGAATATAAGTTCCAATCAGGCTCCCTTGTTAGTTTAAAAGTAACTTTCAAAAATAACCTCTAACCAAACTTTTCACTCAGCTCACATTTCCGTCTTTAAAATATTTTTATGGTCTGAGGTAATATTCTAATGTTAACTGTTGTGTTTTCATTTGCTGGAAGCAGAAAATCATAATTTCCAGCAATAAAGACCTGAAAACATGAGTCTGTGTGGAATTAATCACATTAATATCTTTCACTTTGTGGACTGAGCTACTAAACTTCAGTATTACTCAAACATATACAACATAAACGTGACATCTGTGTTGCTTTAAATTTAATTTCTCTAGTCAAAAGTTCCAAAAACAGAATGAAACTTCAGTGAAAATGATTAAAAGTAATGAACCTACAGGAGAAACCCAGGACTTGGATCCAAGCAGCGAACAGAGCAGGAGCTGAGATCCAAAGGAAGGTGACTGCTGACAGGAGGCAGGCGGTTGATTACTGACGAGGTGCAGCAGGGAGAGAAGAGAACGTACTGAGAGAAACTGAAAAATGAACAACAGGAGCCGAACAGAGATAACAGAGAAACTATAAATCATAACAACACTGAACAAAATCTAATTGCATGAACAGAACACACACACACACAAAAACTGAGAAACTCCACAAACTAAAACAAAAACAAAATTTGTATGGCAAGACCTTTTGAGAATTAATAAATGCAGGGGACCTGAACAGAGGATGACAAGACCTACATGGATCTAATTAAACTCAGTTCTTACTGTAAAACACATTATTTCAGAGGGTCATGGTGTTTATATGAAAAGAATGCATTGATCTGATTGCTTTTTTGTAAATCAGAAAATAAAAATAATTAGTACTGCTACTACTGCAATATAGTTTATGTTAATGTTTGCCATAGAATTTGTGTATTATTGCAAATTAGACACATAAAGGCAAAAATGTCAAATAAAAAATGCTTAATTTAGTCAAAACTTGCACAGAGTCTCATGCGTGTTGGTTGTTGAGCTTTAACATATATCGTGTGAATCATTCGTCAGCCATCTTGTGAGAGGCATTCTATCAGAGCCACCCTCCAAAGTCTGAACAAGGTATGCTCTGCTCCATACGGTTTAACTCAGTCTATACAAAAAAACCCCCTTTCTGTTGCACTTTAGAAATAAAATGAATAAATTCCAAACAATGAAAAGACAAAATAACCAAAACTAAAGAAGATGTCTTTCTTAGGAGATTCCTTTCATCTAAAGCAGAAAGTGTTATTATCCAGCTAACAATAAACATTTTCTCTTTCATTGAATTAATAAAATAATTTGATTTGTTGTTATTATTACTAGTATTTAATAACGTCATGCTTAAATTGTTTTTTTCTTTCTTTCTTTCTTTCTTTCTTTCTTTTCTTTTTTTTTTCGGTCTGTCCAGCATCGTTGGTTGTTTCAGGTGAACCATGTGTTTGTACGGGAGTCGAACCAGATGCGTAGTTGTTATTACTCTGTGACGAAATGTTGTGCTCCACACTTTCTTCGCTCGTTTCCGTTAACAGAGATGACTGAGAACGTTTCGCTGCTTTACCGACCGCTTCTGTTTTGTAGCCCCAGTTTCCACCACAGGCAGCCATGAACTGTAGGGAAGGCGCCGCTGCAAAGGAAGCCCAAACCCAAACTTCTTTATCATTTTCTCTCCTTCCCCCCGTTCTGCTGGGAAACAAAAGGTATGTAAAAACTTTCATTCCTATTGTACAGAGAAGGGCCAGCCAAGCTTGTGTGTCCATAGTGTTTAACCAGTGGACCGATGGCAAACGACAGAGTAATCACCTTACAGTGCTGGTAAAACCAGAAGGCCCGGTCACTGCAGGGAAGCCCCTCACAGCTAATCCTTCATCACTTCAGTCTTCGGTTTCCAGTGTCTGTGAGGGAATCATGCAGGATGACACAAATGCACATTTCATTTTAAACAGTATTGTGACTTTAATCAAGACCATGGGATGTGGTTAGAACTGCTGAATGACAGATAACAAAACTCTTACATCTCACTGGCATGACTCAAACAGAAGACTTGAAAATGTCTCAGCCACGTGTTATTATTGTCAGCTCCTAAATGTTTCCGACGTGAGACCCGTATCCTGGACAATTCAGATGAAAAAGGTAAACAATTAAATATATATATATATATATTGTAATCACCTAGTAAAATAAAACTTTGTTTTATTTAAAAATTATTTTAATTTTAACACTCAAGAAAAAAAAACAAACAACAACTAACAAATAGAAAAAAGCAACACTGTTCTCCACCGAAAGAATAGAATGTCCTCAGAAAAACATGGTGGTGGCAGCATCATGCTATGGGGTTAACACCAATGCGCTCAAAATAACATTATGCCTTTAGTAAAACAGGGTGGCAGCATCAACATGTTTCTTTTTTTTTTTGTGGTGGATGAATTATCAATATTATCGGTTTTAACCCTGAACCTTCAAATGTCTGCTGTGGAGAAAACGTCCTCATCAGCTCATAGATTTCATTTATTTTTACTGATTAAGTGATCAAATATTACACAGTCATAGAAGCTGAAAGGTTTTAGGTTTGTGTAGCATACATATCATATTTAGCTTTATTTTACCGTGGGGTGTCCATAGGAGTCATTATGCTTTTGATGTGATTCATTTCCAACCAGAAAAGATGAACTTTAATCTGTTATGGAAAGGATTATAATGACTTTAATAAGAGCCATTTTTATCCCTCTGATCTTGATTTCTAACTCGCTTTACTTGGTTGCATGGTTTAAAGGTTTAACAGAGCAATAAAAACGAGTTAGGTTGTTAATTAACTGCCAGGTTAGCCGTACTCTTATAAAAACTTCCACTGAGAACGAAAAAAACCAAAAACACTTCCCACTCACTTCTCTGGCCTTCCAGCCAGGATTCAACATCTTCTCAGGCAACAGAGCAACAATGCAGATGTGGCTTCATTTGAACTAACGTCATGCTAAGCAATAACGGGACTCAAAGATGTCAAAATCAGAAAAGAACTTAATGAGAGATTTAAATCTCATGTTTCATTCTGCATTCACGCGTCCCAGAAGTTGCCTGGCAACATCACAGTTTTGGTAGAGCTACAAGGTACTATGAATGACATAATCACCGGCCATGTGGTCAAGTGCAGAGCGAGCTTCAGAATAAGGAAGGAACGGATTTTAGCGATTTCGAGCTTTGCACGGTCGTTGGCGCCAGATTTTCCCACCACAACCGTCTCTGAGGCTTACATAGAATGGTCCGCGTGGACGAAAATGGCATAAAGTCAGAGCGGAGAGGACAGACTGGTTTGAGGTGATAAAAAGGCAACGGTGATCATCATTTATCAGCTCTAAAAGCCTGGAGGCAGATGGACGACGGCTGCAACAGAAAACCACACCAGTTGACAAACAACCATCAAGCTCAGTTCATTATGAAAACTGATTTAAATAGTTTTCTGTTTAAGAAAACCCAGCACTCTGCATCAAGTTATTATCCTAGAAACATGTTTAATATGGGATTTAAAAGACTCTATCTATCTATCTATCTATCTATCTATCTATCTATCTATCTATCTATCTATCTATCTATCTATCTATCTATCTATCTATCTATCTATCTATCTATCTATCTATCCATCCATCCATCCATCCATCCATCCATCCATCCATCCATCCATCCATCCATCCATCCATCCATCCATCCATCCATCCCTAGTAAAGTAATAGCATGTTGTGCTGTTTCCACATTATTTGATGATTTCAAAGTAAAAGACATCAGAAGAAGCGAAATAACAAAAGGACAGATAAATGGACCAGTCAACACCTTCTCCAGTTTGACGGCGGCCGCTGTCAGAGGAATCAGGCCAATAATTGCAGTTGTTTCATGTGTGTACCTGTTGACCCCACCCGCCCCCTGTCCCTCTCATCCCCTCATCCTCTGCATGTCCGCTCCGTGACCAGAGGATGGGAGTGGGCAACAATGCTGCCAGCTGCGGCCTCACGCTGTGAGCAAAAGCCATTCATTTAAAAGGAGTTTTTGTTCAGCTTAAGAAGTGAAGTGGGAAGTTATTTCTTTGAAGAAGAAGAAGCCCTCCCCTCCCCTTCTGGAGATTTCCTGATCAAAAAGCACGAGTTCTGTAATTTGCTGAAAGTCCTGGTGATGTTCTCTGGGAGAACGGGAGCAATGAGAGGATACAGAAACACAGAGGGATCTGGTTGGGGGAGGTGGGGAGATGGGAGGGATCTGAGTGGGAGAACTGGGGTGGGGGGATCTGGGTCACTGGTCATCCTGAAAAAACAGAATGCCAGTTCACTGTAGTGTTTTCCTGCATGGGGGCCATACATTTCCTCCTGCACTCAGCTTATGGCGCTTGCCATGTTTATTGTACAGCACTGTAAAGATGAAGTAAATGTATTTCTCTTTAAGGAAGCATAACCTCACTTAAAAATGTATTTTCCCAAAATCTACAAAAAAAAAAACAACCCAAAAAACATTTACTTTGGGTCCATTCTGAAGAAGTAATTCTTTCTTAAATAAAATCCTAATTTCTCAGAAGCTCAGCTTCTATTGGGGCTCCAAATGGATCATCTTAAAAAACAAAAAACAAAAACTGAATCCACAATTCACAAGCACAAGCTTTCACTCACTCACACATTCATTCACGTCAGCGTCTGACCTCATTAATAATGCCCGTCCACAAATCCCACACGCACTCCAGAACATAGCTGCAAAGGCTGGACCCAACACATTTTAGAACTAATGATCTGTTCAGTCCCATCATTTCATTGTTTTATGAACATATATTTCTGCAGTTAAAGCTGCGAGTCTCTGCCACCTCTACACAAGCTAAGATGGACATTTGAGCCAATTGTTCTTTGCTAAACATTACAAACTCAGTCAGGTTATATGGAGAGGGTGTTGGAATAGCAAGTCTTATCACAGATTCTGTTACATTTAAGCTTAAGCTTTGACTAGGCCACCATGACACATGAATCGGCCAAAGTCAAGTTCATGTAAAACCATCCAGTCTGGTCAGTCATTTTGTAACACTACAGTCAAAAATGAACATTGGCTTGACATAAGAGAAAACAACGTGGGCTCAATTTTTGCCAGGTTACGTATGATATATAAATGTCATAGTTTCAAGATGAAAATGTATTCAGCAAGCTAAATATATCTAGCTCCAAGCTAAATATTTAGACAGCAAGCTAAATATTTAGCCTCAAACTAAATATTTAGCTTATTATTTAGCAAGATACATGTTCAGCTTCAAATGAAAATCTAGCTCCAAACTAAGTATTTAGTTTGCAAACTAAATATTTAGTTAAACAAGAAAATTGAGTTTGCTAACTAAAGTTTTAGTTTGGAGCAAATATTTAGTTTGTAAACTAAACATTTGGCCTGCTACATAAATGTTTATCTCAAAAAATGTGACATTTATAGATGAATGAATAACGTGGTGAAAATGAAGGCTGAATGATCCAAGTTATTGCTGTTCATTTCTGACTGCGTGACTTTATAAAAAAAAAAAGCAGCTCATAATTCCATTTCACCTGTGGTCGTATGTTCAGGGACGGTTTCCTGTTGAAAGGTGAACTTCCACCCCGGTCTCGTTCTGCTGCTGAGGAGAAGCCAGTGTTCCCTGGTGGAACCCTGGTGGAACCCCGGTGGAACCCCGGTGGAACCCTGGTGGAACCCTGGTGAAACCCCGGTGGAACCCCGGTGGAACCCTGGTGGAACCCCGGTGGAACCCCGGTGGAACCCTGGTGTTCAAGGTTAGCTCTCCTGCATGTGTAGCTCATTTCATGAAAAGCAGAAACTTTCATCTTACTCCAGCCTGAGCTGAACATCTCCTTCCGCGTTTTGACTAAATGACTTGTACGCGAACTGCAAACAGGACTTATTTGTTTCTTCCAACACTGTCTTTCTTATTTAGCTCAGCCATAAATCCGACTTGTTGTCTCAGTTTTCTACGTCACATTAAAGGAGGTGAACCTATTGAGATTATTAAGAAGAAAATGTTGCATTGACTATTTTCTTCCTACGCTATTGTTTTCCATTCCATGTAATCCCAATGAGACAAATTTATTTTGCTATTGTGATCAATGATTTTGTGCAGTAAACGCACCGACGTCTCCCAGCGGAGCAGCTTGCCGATAAGCCGGACGCTCTCTCTCTGTGTTTTTTTTGTGGCTACCGCAGAAGGCTGGAGAGAGACAGAAAGTTTTCAGCATGGGAACAAAATAAGTCAGCCTGCTCATCTGCTGTGATGCAACTCGGATGTGATTTAAAGGTTGGGAAACGGAGATGAAGCAGAGTGTTCTGGATCGGTATGCATGCTTGGCGGCCTCTCTGCTGAGGCAAAGTGGGGGTGGAGGAAAAGCCGTGACGGCAGGAGCGGCCTGGAAATGAGGAAAGTGAGACGTGGCTCAGCAGAACCGGGGAGCAAACGTCTCTCAAATGATTGTCCCCCAGAAATCTGGGGAGGAAGGAGGACGAGAAGAGCAGAAGGTGCCGCTGCGCAAACGTCGGCTCAGATTTATTTCAAAAAAGCTCAAGGTTTGCTAAACTCCGAGCTGCTTCCTCATCTTTCCCACAAAGCTTGACTTTGACGGGAAGCACGGCCTCCCGTTTCATCCAATCACTTCGGCTCAAGCGACGGCGGTTCAATGTTTACAGCAAGCGGCGGAAAGGAAACCAGGCCGATACCTAAGAGAAAAGCAAAAGTTTAATCATTTAAACATGTTTACTATAATAAAGCACAGGAAGTCGGATAAGCAGCACTGAGAGATTAACATGAGTATAAAAAGATTTGTCTCCCTGGCGTAGATGTGTTTATTTCAGTCAGAAGAAAGAACTCCCTCTTTTCACTAAAATGACTTGGTACTCCTTCTGCCAAGACGGGAATAAAATCTGAAATAAAATTAGGAACGGTCTGTTTCAGAGAGTTTCTGAAGCTGGCAGGCGTGTTTTCCCATCACATTAAGCCGTGAGGAACATGTCTTTAGAAGCGATCCTTCAGAGACCATATAGCACCCCTTATTGGCACCTCTGATCGAGAGTAAAACACCTTGAAAAACAAAATTCTGCTTTTATTGCAGGAACATAATCTCTCAGGGACACATTTTTGAAAAATCCCAGCTTTAATTGAACTAAACGAAGTCAACAAGCAAACATTTACACATCAATAAATAATTGTTTCGAGGCACAGAAGGAAAACCTCAGATGCCTCCTATTACACAGTAACAGTGAGGGCTATTTAACCATTCCCGTTGCACAATCCGTCCGAGCTGACCACGAAAGAAAGGCACCACCGAAGCTCAAGTTACACCTGAACTGTGACCCCTGACCCCACAGGAGCTGAAAAGGAGCTTTCGTGGATGCAGAGCAGGACCAGTTTGTCAAATGTCGTCTTCAAGGATAACCGTCATCAAATATACATTGAATGTGTAATTTAATGATTCTGTCGTCTGAGCTGCAGGGAGTGAGCGTCAGGCCTTTAGATCTGGGCGATGTGCTCTGTTTTCCTGGTTTTAGTCAGAACACCTGCAGCAGCGTTCTGGATCAGCTGCGGCTGGAGGACTGATTTTTTTTGTGAAAACACTGTTGCAGTCAAACAATGCGACTGACCATAAACATAGATGAGTTTCTTATTTGTTAGTCCTTTAATTCCGGAGATGTTCTTCGGGCGATAGAAGGCCGATTTTGTAGTCGTCTCTATGAGTCTCAGGTCAGAGTTCATCGCTACAGTCTGATCTTAGCCTGATCTCTGGTTTCTAGCTGCAATAAATGAAGCTGCTTTGACTCTAGATCGCTCTGCAGCATCATCATCCACATCGACTCTGAAGAAACTCGGATGATATGAGTTACGACAACATTTAATTTCCCTTTGGGATAAATAAAGTAGCTTTGAATTGAATTGTGCTGCGGGTCTGTGGGAGGTGTGCTGCTGCCTTTTGAAGCTTTCTGCACATCTCTATCAAGCGTGCCTGCAACTACGGAGGGCAGAGTTGGACTTGCAGGTCAGCGTTCTTACAGCATGGGTTGGTAGCTGTTTTCTCTGACAGGGAACTAATGGCTGAAACACGCTGCACATGGAAAGTTTGGCAAAGACAAAAAACTGCCACCAGCATTGGCTAATTAACTCCTTCCACTCCACGGTGAGTAATGCCCTCTTTAAACATGAGACAGTGGCGTGTGTTGAACAGCTTAAACACAGGACTTCACTCTGTGTCTGTGAGATCAGACAGGTAAGAGCCACGAGGCTGAGCTGTGTGTCGGTAGTTATCGGTGTGCAGCATCGGTCCGAGGCCAGAGAGAAGCAAACTGCAGCATTGTTGCCGTCCGGGGAGGAACGGCGCAGCTGAAAGGACCCTAATCTGCTGTGTGCAGATCTGAAGGGGCGGGGGGGCGAAATGATGACGGTCTTCGCCGGAGCTTTGAGCCTGACGGTGGATTGTTTGGTTCTCCTGACCCATATGAAGATCTTATTTAGCTGCTCTTGGGAAGCCGAGCGTTGCTGCACTCGTATGGAAATGTAGTCGATGTTTGTTCAAGTGGTGAAAGAAGATTAAAGGAAATAAAAACTGGGTTTTAGCCCGCAGAAGAAGGGAAAGAACAGAAAAAAAACAACTAATGCACTGCAGCACTAAAATGAGATCCAATGGGATCAATAAAAATCAGGCTTTCCAAAAAGAATTATAGCTAAATATGATTGGATGAATGTGGAAGATGCTGGGTTTAAAATATTTATCAATATGTAAAGCTCATAAAAAGAATTTAACTTCACTGCAAAAAACACAAAATCTCAGAGCAATTTTGTCCGGTTTTAGAGCAAATATCTTGTTACACTTAAGAAAAGATAAAAATAACTTACAAGTAACTGTGTAGCAAGAAATAGGAGCTTTTTTAAGTACATAATTTCTTAATATCAATGAAAAGTAGTTGTTCTGTTAGCAGATAATTTTACCTTTAAGAAAACATTTTTCCTATAATATTAGTGATATAATCTAGTAGCAACTAGTAACTTTCCATCAATATTAAGGAAATATTGTTTTAAAACAAGTTCCCATATGTTGTTGAAAAGTTACTTTATATACCTAATTTACTTTTGGCTTATTTCACTGCAGATTAGACCAAAAAATACTTGGTATGATTTTGTGTTTTTGCCGCGCTGCTTTCCAAATTTAGCTTAATTATATTGTAATCCAAATGGATTTGAATACACATGTCATAATGCAGCGTCTTCCATTCAGTTTTCAGCCTAGGACGTTTTTGAATTTATAAACCAGATATTAACAAGCAAACCTTTATATGTGCATAAACATATCACAATATGGTGAGATCAAAGCCTATTTTACTTAGAACCACTTCAACATAGGAAAGACCAGATAAATAGCTCCTGATGTCAGCCTGTACATCTAAATGGAGATTACTAGTGACCCTAGTTTGTCAAGCAATAACTACGTTAATGACAGGCGCTTCAGTCTAACAAGCAATAACTGTTAATGACTGTTTCAAAAATTCAAATTCAACCAGTGAAAAACTAAAACATTTTAATCTCAACACTTTTGACGGACCCACTGAACCTCAACTACAACGCAACAATTTCAGTCATATTTGCTAAATTAAATATCCTAATATTCATCCCCATGTGTAGAAAAAAGGCCCGAGATCAGTCTTTCCGGGTTAGGCCTATGTTACAACTGGGGCCATGCTGCCCTCTGGTGGTCAATATGTAAAAGTGCATGTTGACCGCCATAAACCCTGTTAAAAGTCAGTCCGTGTAAGTCAGGGGTGTCAAAGTCAAATGGACGGAGGGCCAAATAAAAAATTTAGCTACAAGCCGAGGGCCGGACTGATCGAATGTTCATTGAAATTTTTTTAAATGACGCATATAGTCTAGTGAACCTAATTGAACCTACTGAAAACCTAACAAATATATTCCAATATGATCAGATAAATAAAGCAACATTTTCTTATGGCTCTGTCAGTAATCTTTAATTTTCAACAGACACAACTGAAATATTTTTAAAATATAATTGGATTGAAATACAATAAAATAAAGAGCAAAAATCTATTAATCAAAAACAGCACTTTCATCAAGGAGAAGTAACATGCAGTGAAAACAAATATTAAACTTTAACTTTTAAACTTGAACTGAGTAAAAACTCTAAATATGTGATTGCACAGTAATGTTCACTTGTTTGAGGTTGAGGGTGATACTTGGTGGTGTCCCATCTTTTCCACAAGTTCATCAATGTTCGGGGTAAGGCTCTGAGCTGAGGAAATCCTCAGAATTGAGTGAAGGTGTTCAGCAGTAAGTTGACTTCTGTGTGATGTTTTGTTCAGGTTCATCAAAGAAAACAGTTGTTCACACAGGTATGTGCTGCCAAACATAGACAACGTTTGAGCAGCCTGGATGCGCAGCTACACGTGTCGCCGGCGACACATCTAAATTTGCAGTACCGTAATTCCGCCACACGTAGCGCTAAGTGGAAAAGTTCCAACGGTTTCTGAAAGGGGAGACGTTGCACTTTCCAGCAAGTATCGGGTTAATACTGTAACTTCGCAGCTGCAGCTGCAGAGAGTGTAATTAATCCGGGGGGCACTCCTTTAATAGATGGTATATTTCGGCAATAACTTGGTGGATATTGAAAGTTCCGGTTGTTATGGATACATGGGTAAGTACATCATCTCACAGAACATTTAAAGAACTACTTACAGTTCAAATAAGGAAGGTATTTTTTTTTTCAGACGGGGTGCCGGCTTACTGCGGTCTGCGGGCCGGTTCTAATAATAAATCAAGATCATTCCAGGGGCCGTAAAAAACCTTCTCGCGGGCCGGATGTGGCCCGCGGGCCTTGACTCTGACATATGTGGTGTAAGTTGTTCATGTGTTTGTCAAAGCATGTTTCTCTTATTTAATTTTTTGCTTGTCATTACTTTTACTCCGAAGGAATTTTACCCCAAGTTTGTACATTATGAATATGTTAACAGTTGACAGACTTACAGGAAAACCTTTAAGTGGAACAATCCATGGCTGGATGTCCCAGTTTCATCAAAGCGATAAAATTCAGATTATTCTCCTGTGTAGAAATTCTGATTTTAGTTCCCAAAGAGCCTTTAGTTCCAATTTTTCACACCTTGAAGAAGAGCATTGACAGCTGAGGGTTGTTTCTGCTCATCTGTTTCTGCATTCTCATCTATTATGGGAGTTGAACACGTGCAACATGACTTTTAGTATGTTTATACCAAAAAGCATAAACTGAATGTTAAAATGTGTATTAATGTTTAAATTCAAAAGTCTAATTATGTGAAGGTCAACAGGATTCTGTTTTGATGCTGAGCCTCTCAGGTTTACGTGTTGCGCTGCAGGTCAGCTGCTCTATTTCCCTCTGACTCACAAGAAAGGCAAATTTAGCCGTTTGGAAATATTCCCAGCAGAGAAAGGAGCTTACCGACCCGCTAAAGCTACGCTTGGTAAACTAGACACAGCCTGTCAAGCAGCTGGCTGCAGGTAAGACTGACTAATGAACCTTCTAAAATTAACTTGTTGAATGTCCAGTTTTATTTCATAAAGAGTGGGACGGGAAAATGAACAAACTTGTGTAACAATTAATACAACTCTGTGGAATAAGCAGATTAACTTGAAAAAGGTGAATAAATGTATAAAATTTGTCTAATTTTGAAGTTTTTAGTTTATATATTCATATTCAAAATACACCCCCTCTTTCAGGAGAAACTGATCAAAATCTGTTCATAATCTTCAGTTTGTTTCTTACATTTTCTTTCACACTGAGCTCAACGTTTTTAATAGAACAAAAGTAAATAAATTCTTCACAAAATGTTTTTTTTTCCCCTTTTAATTTTATTGAACACAAACATTTCTGACAGAATGCAAAGTCAAAATGTGCTTTCCTTCATTCCTCAGTTAGTATTCTGTATTTACACCAGGGAATAGTGAGCAGACAGACACTCGGACAGAGGAGAAGCACACAGAGCTGCTTTTTACAGAGAGAAAGATTGGAGGACAGAAAGTTCTGGATCAATGACGGTGACCAGCTGCTGGCAGCATGATGGACGTTACAAATCCCTTTGCTGTAACGTCAGCACAGGACCTTAGAAGGAAGTTTTCATCTTATTTATTCCCTGATCAAAAAAGAAAAAAGAAAAAGAAAAAGAAAAGAAAGGCAAAGCGGGTTTTTACAGAGCAGAACCAAGTCCTTCTGTTTGGTTCTGGCTAATGAAGAATAATAATTTTTTTTAAAAATCACATAAACCAGCAAAACTGGTCCATCCAGATATTTTTAACAACTTTAAGGCAAGAGAAACAAACAAAAAAAGCAAAACAAAACAAGACAAAATGTCATTTTTTCACACATTTCCAGGCAAAAGTAAGTCAGTTAACTTTTTGTTTTGTTTTGTTTTAGCAGAGACCAGAACAAGCTCCACAACATTTGAAAAGCATAAAAACATGAAGAAAACAAATCTTAGAAAAAGGAATTTAAAAAAATTATTCATGCCGTTTCTGACAAATCTGGTCATGTCTGGAAACATAACATGTGTTCTTGGCTTGTCCACACTGTTTTCACGTGACGCTAGATTGGAGCGTTAAAACGTTAAATGTCTCCTTTTGACTCGTTTCGTTGGCTTGTGTCCGTGTAGTTTTGGTCATGGCTGAACTTTCTTAAACGAGACCGCGGCCAAGTTAAAGTTAGGTTCTTAGCAATAATCTGTCCTTTGAAATATTTATTATAAAGGAATGAAAGGATAAAACATCAAAAGGGAACCGGAATAATACAGCCTTGCAGAACATCGGAGAGGGTTTTGAAGAAGCTTCATTTACAGCTGAATGGAGCAGCGAAAGAAAAGAAACTGACAGGAGGACGCAAACGGGAAACTCTGGAATACAGAAACCAAGAGGAAGGGAATGCATGGCGTCGTTTTCCAGTCTAAAGGCACTCGGCCGGACGTCTCTAAGCTGCTGACGGCGCTACCGGCTACATCACAATCCAACTAGACGCTCAACTCTAACACTCAAGGCTCGTGGGTTTGCTGTTCACACTGGACCAGCTCCAAGTCTACGGTGGAAGCAACACTGTACAGAAAAAGACCCGACTTCTGCTCCGCTTCTTAATGTTTCAGATGCACAACTTTAGAAAAGGAGATGTTTTATTATCAAGACACCAAACTTATTTTTATCAAGAGGATTTCCCCACCTTCGGCAGAACCTTCTGTTTTCAATCAGTCTAAGCTAAACCTGAATATCACTCTGCTTGGTGGTTTGCCCTCAGACTCTTTAGGACTTGTGACAGTTTGGACTTTTTGGAAACTGTTTTTAAAGAAGGATTTTTGCCGTGTAAAACATCTGCAATCACGCCTGACTTTGTTCAACAGTTTATCTTTCTTACAACAGAACCTTCACATTTATTGGTCACCTTGGTAACGGCGCAAAAAGCTGTCCATAAAATGTCCTGCAGTAACACGATCTCATCGGAAAACAGTGAAAAGTCCAAACTTTACTTTAGGAGGATTTATTCATTGGGGAACATTTCCATGTTTTTATTTTATTTTATTACTTTTTTAAAAAGTCACAATGGAGCTTTGGAAAAGTTGCACCACCTCTTTAAAAATTCTAAAAACGTCTCTTTAAATATTGAAAAGTTCGGGCTAGCAGCTTTTTTTGTTCTTTTAAATATCATCCATTTCCAGATTTTTGAAAATTCAACATTATATAAATAGCATGTTCTCTTATATTCCTTAGTCTCCATGGAGATGGGCCTCTGTGACTCTTCATATTCAACTCATGCATTATGTTCCTTCACAGTACGATCAGCTTAACAGTGTACAAGGTCAGTAAATAAATTAGGTACAAACTCTTAAGAGTTGCCAACACTTTTGTTAAAAAAAAAAAAATGTTTTTAAGGTGGGATTTTTTTCATCAGTGATAAAATTTCCTGAAATTTCAGGTTGGAAAAATGAATTTTGAGACTTTCTGCCAGGACAGCCAATAAGTTTGGAAGGTGCTGCTGTTAAAATAATTTCAAATAAAAAATATTTAAAATTCCACACATTTCATAAAACTGCTAGTGAAACATCGGAAAGTGAAACAGATTTTTTCTTTTGCAGTTGAACGGGTTGATCTTTAAAACAACTCAACAGAAAGGCCAATAAATGACATAAGATGTTTATGGATTAGAGACTAAAGTAAACTACAGAACATACTTTATTGTACTTTTTTTTTTTTTTACTGCTGCGCAATAATTTACTGCCTAACCAAATTTAGATAAGCCCCTTCAGATTTGATGCCACATAATGAAAAGAGAAGCTGCAAATTTCCAAAGTTCCAGTTCAATTCGGTTACTATCTTAACAATAAATATGATAAAAGAAAAGAAAAAACAAACTCTGGCTATGAAGGAGCCAAATACGCCAAATACAAAGACATAACACACTTGGATCTATATTTCTAAAATGAGTCATGAGAACAACTACATCTCAGTCCAGACTAACTTGATGTTTCTGTAACCTCTTAAGTCACTCCAAAGTCCAAACCTGCTGCCTAACCTACGTGTCCAAATCTCTGTAAGGAAACCTCAGGAAAAGTGTGACACACGTGTGAGAGAGAAGGAAAAAAATGTGAATTTTCAGAACTCAAAACACAAACGTTTCGCAGCACACATAAAGGAATTTACAGAGTCCTGCTACATCAGAACCGGTTATGTTACTGTTTGGTGGCGTTTCACCATCTACTTTCACTGTATTTGAAATTCTTATGAAGAATCAGCCGACCATCTGATGACGAAACCTCAGAACTTCATGAGTGCCCGCAAACAATTTGGCTGGATTAATGAAACGGTGGGCCACGCTGCCGGTTTCACTTTAGATTTTGTGGATATAATGTTCTTTGTGCACCTGCAGAAATATATATTTATATTTGTGAATCGGTTTTGTGCAGATGCTTCACAAATTGTTTCGGAAACACAAAGCAGAAATCTTTGTTACAAATGCAAAGTTCCAAATAAAAAAAAAAAAATCAATCCGAACAATTACTGAGGGTTGATTTTAGAGTTCCCAGTAAATAGGGGCTCAAATACGGGTTTAGCTCCTCTATAAAAAGCAAAATCAGGATTAGACAGGACATTTTTCATTCAAATGTTTCGATGCACGGTGCTGGAATTGTAAAAAATTAGAACCATACATTTCCCCCTACAATTTATTACAGAATATTGCGCTGTAAAAATTGTACAAATGCAAATGTTTTCAATGCATGGGTAATTTCTAATTATGCACAAACCTTAATTTGTCATTTTATTTTAACAGGGTTACAAAGCTTAATTCATGAGTAGAACACATTTTTGACCTAGTTTGTCCGTATACATGGATTTTAAGACAAGATGGAGAACTGCAAACAGTGTAATGAGGTTACAGGTAAATCTACTGACATAAGTAAATAACTTAAATGATAGATTTTAAGTGAGGTTCCCATTATTTACATCCTGCAGGGCAGGTTTTCATTGGTCCAGTTCATTTATATTCATCCAAGGCCCATTATATTTGGCTACACAATATTTAGTCAAGGTTATTGTAGCATGAGGAATTTTAAGGAGGGTTTTTATAGATATTTAAGAGATGAAGACAATTTAAGGCATGAAAATTGGAATTAAACAGGAGCCTACAAAAAAGAACGAAGCTGGGATTTAGCTAATCTAAAAAAAATCTAAGCAAAAACATTAAGGCCCCCTGAAAATTGAGTCCATATACAGGTCAACATGCAAGAGCGGATAACTCAAGGTCTTGGCATGAAAATTTCAGGCATAAGGGGGGAAAAAATGTAAAAAACATTTTATGTTCCAACTGTATGATTTATAAAAAGAATAAAACATGGAATCAGCTTTTGAAGAGCAAATGCAAGACACAAAAACAGCATGGCGACCAAACCCACCATGCTGTTTGTCAGAAGCCAGGAAAGGACAGAAAATGAACCAAAAGAAAAACTTGAGGATTAGAAACTCAGAAATCCGATATTTTTTCAATCAATTACTGTCCCACATTTTGTGCTAACAGCAACACTCTTTAGTGTGGAAGTTGAAACTGAGTGATGTATGCTAAAGTCTATTGAGTAGTCCTTTGAAAATTAGTAAAGTGTTTAAAAATGACATTGAGGTGTAAGAAACTAATTTCTACAGATATTTTGGCTGCTACTTTTAAAGAGAGGGATTGCAATTTCTTCTGCAAAACGGAAAGCTAAAGGTTTTACAGCAAAGTTACTTTGTCTTATCCTTCCAAGCATTCAATCTCCGCCACAAAGCACAATGAATTCAGGAATGTAAACTGTTTGGGCTCAAATCGAAGGTAAGTGTCTCTAGAGAATAGGAATCTTTATACTGTGGTATAAAGCTATTAATGCTAACAGCGCTAATTGCTAATATAAGAAGCTAAATTGGATAATATTTGTTTGTGAAGCCCTGTTTCACCACGTGGTGAGATGTTGCCTTTGCTCCAAATATAATTGATTAATGATGTCTTAAAAAGCTAAAAAAAAAAAAAAAAACAAACAAAAAAAGAAACATTTTGAATGCATTTATCTATAGTTACTGAAGAGAAATCAGAATTGGCTTACTAAAATTACTATTCACAAAACTCTGATGCAATAGACTTTTAAGGAGGAAAAAGAAAACAAGACATCAACTTTTACGTCAATATTTCTCTCAATCATTCTTCCATTGTTCGGGAGAGTGAAGATGAAATGAAGGAAAACGCAGGACCAAGGAGCGGAAAAGAACAAAACCCGATCAAATACGAGTTTACAGAAATACAGCAACTTCGCAACAAACCCACATGCTTTAATAAGACATTAAGGAACAGCTACATAGGCAGTGAGAGCAGTATTTAAACAACAACAAAAATAAAACAGACAAAAGAAAAAGAAGACCCATAATCCATTATCACAATAATGAGCATAAAGAGTAGTAGAGTCGGTCTTACATTTGTGTGCATCTTAAAAGGCAGTAAATCTGTGAAGTAAAGCTACAGTTCATCCAAGTTTATCTAGAGAAAATATTACAGATGCTGATCTGCTTATTACGTACAAAAACGGGTGACATGACGCCTGAATATCTATGGTTTTACAGTGACTGATTTAGGTGGATGTATTGGGAACTAAGGCGTTGCATGAGGTTTATCACTCCTGCTCATATTCCGCAGAAACACAAATTTTCTTTGTAGTTTATCTTCTGAGTTGCTGCTTTTTTTTTTTTGTCTAATGCAGTGGGGTGGTGTGTGTGAAATTGTTTCGAAGTTTCAGTGACTGTGACCACCCCCGCTTTTAACTTGTAAAGCCCACACCCCAAACTCTCCCCACCCAACCTGCACCCCTCCCTCCCTCCTCCTCCTCGCCGCTCCCGGCTGGAGGACATTACGCTTTACTTTCGCTGCCGTTCGCCTGAGGCGCCTCGTTGGGGACCGTCTTCACCTCGGCCGTGGCGTCCTTCACCTCCGGCTCGGTTTTGGCGTGGTCGCTCTTCACAGCCTTCCCGCTACGGGGGCGAAAGCAAAAGGGGTGAAAGAGGAGAAAGGAGATTCGGTTAGAATGGACGAGGCTCTCTTCTCACAGCTGAACTGTCTGCCTTTTGTCTGGTTCCTCAAATGGAGGAAAAGAGGTGGAAACATGCAGGATGCTTTGAGGGAATCTGTTGTTCTCGCTCCTGGAACTGAATGCATTTCACACTTAATGGGATTGAGCTCGCTATCCTAGCCAGGCATCAGACAGGAGCACATGGATGTCACAGTTACTTCCCAGGAACAATGAATGCTGATGTGGAATGACACAGGGCCGGTACAGTAGACACAGCGCTAGAGGGCGGGGGGGGAGGAACCGAGGCACGGCCTACAACAGCGACTACAATACGCCAGAGGATTACATGCCATCTGGACTCAGCTGAGCTCAGACACAATGGGAGCAGACTTTGAAGCCACACATTACATTTATTTTTTTTTTTCCAGTCTAAAAATATTTCTTCCTCTGCTGTCCGGCCTGTCGCCTCTCAAACAACTGCTCCGATCCTCACGTCCACCGACTAAAAAAAAAAGCCCTCATAAAATTCCTGCTCGGTTTCGTTCTGCCCTGCAGAAATACCAAACACACATTTTGTCAAACTTTAGTGCACGCTGCTGGGATTTTAAGTGAGTGAAAGAAAAAGGACTTATGGTTTTCTCACTTCTTTTTTTTTTTTAACAAATAAAAATATGACACGCATGATGTGAATGTGCAAACAGGACCTTTAGTCAGTACTTTGCAGAACTGGAACCGGGTTTGACTGCGGTTGCAGCTGCAGGATGTTTCTACCAGCTCTCCACGTCTGGAAATCAAAGCTTGAAATGTTCTTTGTGACACAGCTCAGGCTCAGTCAGGCTGGATGGAGAGTTTCCATTGTCAAACATTTCCCGTTGGATTTAAGTCTGGACTTTGACTGGGCCATTCTAGCCTGTAACAAAGCGACACATTTCAGCAGAACCGTGGATGATTTCACGCGGTATTTAAACACATTTCAACATCATTTTTAAAGAACTGAAACAGTATGTATAAAACAAAGCATCACTAATTAACACTTAAAAGAAAATCGGTTTTAAAAATGCTTCAGAGTTGAACGCAACACCAAACTATGTCTGAAATAGAAACCAGCAAACAATAAATCCATGTGCACACTTCCATAATGACCATGACTTTTGTTCACTTTTAATTATGACGTCTGTCACGGAAAGTTTCTTTAAACTACCTGCCTGCCGCTCTATTTGACCCTGTTCTCTGAGTCTCCGTCTTCTGAAGAAACATTTCTTCGCCCAGCATCTTACTCGAGGATATCAAAGGTAAATGTGATGAATAAAAATACAGATCACACTTTCCAGGTTTGCATTTGCAAAACAATTAACAACTCTGTTCCCGTCACTTTTAGCAAAGCTGCAGCATTTGCTACGGCTGGACTGTGAAGTTCCCATGTAATAAACAGGATATTTATAGAAGAGTCTGATAAAAAACATTTAAGACAAATGTTCAGCATCAGAATTGCTTAAAAGACAAAACAAGGCTTTTATTTTGATAAGAGAGCTTTTATTTTCCATTTAAACTGGAATCTTGGTTCAGCCCTTTATTGGACGCTGATGTGCCGAAAACCTTTGCGTTCCCCTGTAACTTTACTTAAAAAAGGGACAATGTACAATTTAAATTGACATGTCATCATTTCAGATTCTAGCTTTTAGCATTTGTACGGTCCGCAGATTTTTACCATCTGCAAACAAGAGAGGTTGGAGCTGACGGAGTCTACGGCAGCGAAAACGGCGGCTCTGATGGAGGACGGCACAGCGGGAGCGCTCTGCTTCAGGCCCGTCTGAGCTGTGAAGGAGAATCCCTCCAATGACAAGCGGGCTTTCATCACACTGATTTGGCGCCGACAAGCTCCCTGCATCCAAGTAGCTCTAAACGCTTTCGCTCTTCATCACTGACATCCTCCCCTGAGCAGCCGAGTGAGCAAATTAAGAGCTGGAGGAAGAGGAGAAGGACGAGTGTCTCTCAGGAATTCATCTCCTGCTACAGTCTTCTCCTCGACTTCACAGGCTGTCAGGAATCGGCAGCGTCTGCAAACTGCGGCGCGGCGTTCAGAAAAATCATCTCCCACATCCCAGCTGCCATTTAGAGAGCTGCTGTATCAGGGAGGAGTGTGTGGGGCCCGGCCACAAGGAGACGGGGGCCAAAAACATCTGCTGCGAGATCACATTTGATCAAACCGTGATCACTGTTTTCTGTAAGGCAATGAAATGATCTTGATTTATTGCCAGAAAAAAGATTTTGCTGCCTACTTTTGACAACAAATATTATCAAACAGAATCCACATACAGCTTTGTTCATAAATGTAATCAAAGGTTTCATTTTATTTTATTGTTATTGGTTTGATTTTATCTTACAATTAAATATACATTTTAAAAATTCTTTCGCTTTTTAAATTTATAATTTGCTTACATTTTATTTAAATTTTTGGTTTAACTTTATGTATTTATTTCCATATTGTTGATTTAACTTATGTCTTCATCACTTAAAAATGACTATTTTATTTTCATTTATTGCCTTTCACTATGTTTCTTATGAAAGCATAGTGGGGAAGGTTTGAGCCAACAATATAAAAATATTTTATTATTTAACATTATTTGACTTAATGTGTTTCACTCCATTTTTTATTTCTTCTATTTTATTTTAGATTGCTATATTTTACACTTCGCTGCCGTTTCACTTCACTCTTTGATTGTATTTCAACATAATTTTGTGTTTTCAATTCATTGTAATTCTATTAACTTTAATATTTCAATTTCATTTGATCATGTTTTATGTTGCTCTATTTCACATCATATGTGTCACGAGGCTATGAATCTTACACTGTTTTCTCTTCTTTTTCTCTTTCATTTTATTTTAATTTTTTTAATGAAAAGCATGAAAAAATTAAACTGGGATTTAATTTAAAATTTTTTTTTTGAAAACTGTCAAATGTGGAGATTTGTTTTAGTCATTTATTTTCATCTTTTAATGAAATTTTTTTTGTTAATCTCTTCATCTTTAATGTTTTTTATCACACCTATTAAATCTCGTCCCACATTGAACTACATGTTAGCCATAACGTGGAGGCCTGCGGCGCTGAGCGCTAACGAGCTGAACGGTGGGAAGATGCTCGCTTCTGTGAGGTTAGTAAGCAAACAGGTGGAGGTGGAGGCAGTGGGTGGAGGGTGGAGGCATGCAGTGACTGATGGTGAACATCTGGCAATGTTAAAGGAACTTCCACCCTTAAGCGGTCCAAAAACTGACCTGACATCAACAAGTGCTGATGTCCAGACTTAATGTTTTTAGATTTCCCACAATGCATTGTTTTCCCACACAGATACAGACGTCAGTCTTCAAAAAAAAAAAAAAAAAAAAATCCACAATGAATGCTATAAAATTGATAAATATTTACTGTGTAACAAATTCCTCCTAGCTTTTAAAATGTGGGACGTGTCTGCAGTCGCAGCTGTGCTCCTTCTTCCACATGATTAATTCAGGTGAAGCAGCTCCTGCTGCCTCTGGATCTCTGCCCACAGCTGATGCTTATTGGATCCTGGTGCCGAGCCAAACGGCCGAACATATTTCAGGGTGAGATGGAGGCAATCAATATCTTCCACAGGTCAGCAGTTTTAACAGGGACTGATGAAATGTGATCTTCATTTCAAACTTTCTTCACACTTGGCCTCAAACTTGGCTGCATGGGGCCTTTAAGAGCAAGTTTGTTTTTTTTAGTAAGATAATTGATTGGTTATATTTGGCTCCAGATTTTAGCCTCTTAAAATCAAATCTCTGCCAATGAAAAACTGTTAAAGCATACATTAAAGCACAGCTCAGCAACGTACAGAAGCTTACTGAATTAAATGTCAGTGAGTTTCAGGGACATGACAGCACAAAGGTGAATCTCTACAAGGTTTCATGAACATTCATGGAGTTTTCTGTAGAAATGTGAACGTTGGATGCTGACATTACTGTAAGGGATGTCTGTGCTGCTGCTACATGCTTGCAGATGCTAAAGATGGGGACATGGACATTCTCTCGCAATAATGTACTGATCAGTTCATGTGGCATAACTGAGTCCTGTAAGCCTTTCTTACGGTGGCCATTGTGCTTTCTGCTATTATATAAGGCTGTCATAAGGTTTTTCCATCTATGTTAGTATCTTGTGTTTTATATATTTTTCTCTAGGTAGAAAAGTGCCACAAACCTATGATATAAAAGGAAACTTTCTGTAACAATGAAAGAAAGAAAAAATACATCCAAACTATTTGGACTGTTTCTGAGTTATTATCACGAGGTAATAAATCATCTGACAGTTTTGATTGTGTCTCTTTTGTGTTGAAAGTCTGAATGGTTTAAAGGGATGTTTTCATGTGAAGTCCCATCTCAACCTTACACAAACAGATATGCAGTGAATAAATCGATTTTCAATCAGTTTTTAGTACCAAAGAGTTAAGAATAAACACTGAGGCTCTTTAAATGTGTAAACATTTGAAATTTTAAACTGACATTTGTCACTGCACACAAAATAGATCAGCAAATATTGCAGTAAGCATATAGTGAGGGAAAGCAAAATATTTTCTTTTTCCAATTTAAGGAATTAAAATCTGTGTAATTAATTATTTGAAATGAACCTTTACAGGAGGCAATATAAGCCATAAGAATTAATAGCAAAATCCACACTATATGTTCAATTAATCAGTTTCACTTTTTGAATGAATGAAATAAAAAAAGTTTTTGGATGTTGTTGTAATGGACGGAGATGCAGCAGTGCCTCTGTTCTGAGCAGAACCATGCATGTGGGAAGAACCGTTTAAGGGTGAAGTTCTCCTAAAACATGACAGCCCTCATGAAATGACCAGAACAAAAGGGAGCAATAAAGGAAACGGAGATGTTCATACTCATTTTGGGTTGATGTGGTGGAGTCTGAGCATGGGGCACAGCGGGCATCGTTGCTCTGGCCGTCTACTTGTAAGTCCTTACTCTGGGTGCTGCTGGGGGCTTTCACTGACTCACACGGGTTCTGAGGGCTGTCGCCATTAGCGGACGGTGGGCTAACTGGCTCTAATACAGGAGGGCTGGAGGCAGGGGCAACTTTTGGAGCGTCGCTGAGGTCAACCAGGGGCCCGACGCTGCATTCGGAGTCTGCTTTAGGTGAATTGGAAAGGGCTGCAGCGGTGTTTTTAGGAGAGGAGTTAGTCTGTGGCGTGCTAAAGCTCTCTGTAACCGAGTTAGCAGCAGCCGGGGGGAGTCGGTTTACCGCCGTGTTCGGGGAGTCGGCAGCGGCAGGTCTGTTTGGCAGGAAGTAGCAGGGAGGGGGAGTGGGGGAGAGAGAGGTAGGAGAGGAGGGTAGACACAGGAGAGGAAGCATAGAGCCAAAAAAATATGAAACAAAAAAGGGTAGAGTGAGAGTGCAAGTCAGGGCAACAACAAGGCTTTAAGTGCTTCTGTGCTTCAGTGGAAAAAGTAAAAATCTATACACTCAAAATGTTAGCGACAAAATATTGGAGGGTAAAACACAAAATAATCAAAGGAATGGACAAGCAGTTTTCCCAGGATGAAGGAGTTGGTCTACAGCTGCTGCTCTGAGCTTTTACAGAAACTCGAGGGATTCTGTTTGGTACAGAAACAAGATAAAGCCACATAACGTCAGCTGGACCTGAAACCTGAAGAGCTGAAAGGATTCAAGTCGCCAATCATTTTCTCCACTCTGTTTGTTAAAACTCCACACCAACATGTTTCTGAAATATTCGGCAGCAATGAATGTTATGTTGTGAATGTTCCTTCAAACAGCTTCCTAATCTATACTACACAACGAGCATGAAAACAGCTAAAAGAAATGGAGCTTCTCAGCCTCAAAGCTGTATATCAACTGAAGTATTAATACCCATTAAACGTTTACGCAACTTTTAATATTTTTCTTAATATTAAAACCTCAAATTTAAATGAATTTCATTAGGATTTAATGTGACAGAGCAACACAAACTGCAACACGATTGTGAAATGGAAAGAAAAAGGATGACTGCTAATCATTATCCGTGTGTGTAATCTAACCTCAGTACAGACAGTGGTTGTAATGTGACAAAATATGGAAACGTTCAAGGGGTATGGATACTTTTGCAAGCCACTGTGTATTCATGAGCTAGAATGGCCTAGTCAAAGCACAGACTTTAATCCAATTAAACATTTGTTGTAGACGTGTTGCTCTCCGTTCAGTCTGAATGACGTCGAGCAATTTTGCACAGAATCCGGAGTTTCAGTGTGTAGATGAGCGAAGCTGGAAGAAATGTCAACAAAGCTGCTGTTATTAAACGTCGACACAAACAAAACTGTGAATTATTTCTCTTCAACTTCACAGCTACTAAATGTTGGTTTATCACATCAATTCTGATATCGTACACTAAAACTTGAGGATAAATTGTGACAAAACGTGAAAAGGTTCAATGGGTATGAATACTTCCATACAGCACTGTTTTTATATTTGTCTTATTTTATCTGAAAATCCTACATATTTAAGCCATCAATCCACCAATTAAGTGTGCAGACTCGGTTTTGGACCGTCTCTCAGAGAGCCAATTAAAGCGCTCGGTTCTCACTCTGGTTCTGTCAGCGGGGTGGTCTCATTGGGCTCAGTGGGACCCCCTCCTTCTTGGTTCGGGGCGTTTTCTTCCTCTGTTCTCACTTCCACAATCGGCTCCTTAGACTCGTCCTTCCTGTCGCCAGAAAGAAAGGACAGAGCAGACGGGGCGCATAAATTCAGGCGTGCGTTTGTGAGACGTGAGGAGGCCTCAGTCAGGCAGCGCTTCATGGCGGCCCGGGAACACACGGTCACCTCACGCAAACGATCGGCAGCAGCGTGAAACAAACAAGCTCAAAGATTCAGACACACACAGACGGCCTGTTCGGCTGTCAGCCACGCTGTCTCGTTCACTCAAGCCAATATTTGATCATCCTCCGCCTCCATCAACCTGCGTGCTCTGATTGCAGGTTTCTTTTTCTTTTTCGTTTTTTTCCCCCCCCCTGAGGGCTTCGCCACTCTCTGATTGTGCTCGGCTTTAAAAGCGTTTGCTGGCAGGGAACGACGTGTCTGAGATCTGAAGGTGCAAAACATCTCTGCAGATCTCGCCGCCGCGACTCGGTTCGCAGCGTGGCACGGACTCTGAAGAAGTGTTTTGTGAAGGCTTTGGTTGAAATATTTATTTGTTGTGTTCACTGCCTCCATGAGGAGATGCTGCCGAACATATTGAGGTGAATTCTTGATCAAAGAACAGCGCTCTTTTCAGGAAGGTTGCATTAATAATTACGTTGCTCCAAACATTCTAGCATTGTCAGTAATTCCTAATCATTGAACATAATTGCATTTTGCATTCATTGTTCGAGAAACAGCGTCCTCCACTATTACTGGTGAAATGATTAGGCTGTGTGAAAAGCCTTAAAGTAAATGTGTCTTTTAGTTTAGCAGAGTAATCTCACTCTGCAAATTTTAAAAAATGTATCCTTTTCTTTCTTTCTTTTTTACAATAAAAGGTATTTTTAATAAATTACTGCCACAATAATTTTTTTTTACCACCAACACTTCTTATTTTTACTCTAAAACCGTAACTATTTTTTTTTTTGTTGCCATTTTTACTTTCGTCAAATTTGCTGAGCTAGTGATTGCACTCGTGTTAAGCAGAGTGGAGGATCTGTGATGCTGTGGGCCTGTTACAGTGCTCTGCATTGTGAACATTACAAGTTTTTAAGAAAAGTCTGATGTCTTCTACATCAGAAAACTGAGAGTCTGCTGTGATTGGGTTTTTCAGTGGTTTTTCAGCGAGAACATGGTCATCTGGCAAAATCAACTCCACCTTCCTCCAAGGCCCAGGGAGGAGGAGCCTAACCACCATTAAACAGCTGCATCTTCACCAAGTCACCAAGACATTTGGTGGATCTTTACCAGAATTTACAGAGCATGTCAGATTATATTCTTTGTTAAATAAATCCAGAAGCAGTCAGTGAATCACAATGCGTGCGCTTACGAGAACGCCGCCTTTCCCTCCTCGATGTCCTTGCTCTTGGCGCCGGGGCCGGCTTTCCCGCAAACGTTGACGGCGATGCACATGAGGAGGCCGCACTGGTTCAGGAAAAAGCAGGTGACGTCCACGGCAACCAGCAGCAGCAAGAAGACAACGATGAGGATGCCCACGATGGCGCCGGTGCCGAGTCCCGAGCCGCCGTCTGCGGTGTCTGAAGAGGAAGAGAGAGGCAAAGGGGGGGATATGCAAACCACACAAGGCAGAAGAGAAAGAGGGGTTTCAACATGGAGGAGAGGAGAGGGGGGCAGCCAGGAAATTAGACAGAGGACAGACATGATGAGAGGCGGTGAGGGATACGGTGAGTCTCAATGAAGATGTGAAGCAATTAGTTGGAGGAATCACCAAGTACATTTTCCAAAAAAAAAAAAAAAAACAATCTTCCACTCCGTCTTTAAGAGGGAAATGTTGTACTTTCTACTCTATCAAATTCATTTTCAAGCTTTTAAAACATGGAACTGTGAAAGGTGAATCCACGAATAACTTTTGGTTGTTCTGCAACAGTTTTCTTGCTCTTTGCTCCGGGAGTCTGAACAATATTTGGGAGAAGAAACCGAAGGATTTTGGAAAAAGAATCTGTGGGAGAACATGATGTTGCTGACACTTTTCAATCAATGTCAAGTGTTCACTCGATGCCAAAAGCCTTACTGGCTTTAGTTTCCAGCTCTTTTCGGAGGAAGTCCTGCATGGTTCCCAGACAATGTTAAGAACAGAGTCTGGACTGAATCCAGCATCGTTCTTCTCTCCCACGTGTCCGAAGCAACCTAAACCACAGCGGACTGTTCAAGGTGCTGACGCGTTGTGCAAAAAATTATTCATCGTCCCCTGGGATTTTTGTGATGCTCCACTTATTTTTGAATGGCACGGGATAACACTGGAGGAGAAACATAGCAGTATTAGTAAAACACTCCAAGATTGATTTTAGTTTTCGGTCCAGAGTTTCATCTGCAGTGCCTTACTTTAGCTTTGTAGTTTCCATACTATATCTAGTGGTCAGTATTAGAAAAGACGCTTCAGTATTTGGAATCTAAGCTAATTTGCAAACCCTGTCTTCAGATGGACTTTGAGTGACAAAAGGATCTTATTCAAGGTTTAAACTGAAGAAATAAAACTGAGATTAGCATCCAACATTACAAATAACTGATAAAAGACCAGTCTCTTAAGAAAAGACAAATGAACAGTTTTTTTGAATACTCTGTGCTAAAAATGACTTTTCTAATTATATTGAATGAACTCCAAATCTTCAGTTCATCGTGTTGACACAGATGTAATCCGCTTATAAGTGACACAGGAGCTTTAATATTATTGTAAATCTGGAAATCTACACCAGAACACTTAAGGCAAACTATGTATACTAACTATGTAAACTATATTCAAACTAAAAAAAAAAGTGGGCTAAGAACAGGACCTTGCGGCACTAAAACAGTTTATTTTATTTTAATGTAGTACCATATTGGGACTTGATATCTACAGATCTATCAGAGACTTTGTTCCTGACCAGGTTCAGAGAGTCAGAGTGGACCCCACCTCTGGCGCTCCACTGGGTTGTGTATTTAGCCCCCTACTGTCCACTCTGTACACTTGTGCCTGTGTCAGCAAACCCACAACAATGACGTTTAATTAGAGACCACTGTGGCTGAGCTCATCTTTGGTGGGGATGAAATGCAGGGAGGAGGCGACCAGGCTGGCGGCTTGTTGTGCTGACAAAGAGGCGATCCCCGACTTCTGTTAAGAGTTGCTGTCCTCGGTTCGCAGACACACTGTGAGACCGAGAGACAGTTTCTACAGCAGTCCGACAACTCCTCCATTGGAAGGTTTATCTCATCTTCACTAAACTTTAACTGTTTTCTTTCAAACAATATTACACAAGCAACACTGTTACATAAGTAAATATTCCACAGTGTATTCCCCACAGGTAATGCACTGTAAAAAAAACAACAACACAGGGATAAATTCAGAGGCAGAGTGAGGCTCAGATGCAGTAAAGGCTATGTCCTCGAAGCACTGTGGTCTGCTCAGGATGAAAAGCTCATCAAACTGTCTTGAGAGAAGGGGAGCTCCATTCTGCTTACTAAATCACCTTTAAGTTCATATAAGACATTTGTACTGTTATACTCAGTGGTCCAAAACGGCAGTGCTGAGCTGCAGTATAAATCTTTGTATCATCAAAAGGCTAAAACCTGCATCAAATATTTGTTTAAAATAACCTTGCTTGCAGTTTTCTGTCCTCACAAACAAATGTTCTGCAAGGTGGCATATGGTAAATGTACTGTTTGCATTCATTTTAATGCAGCAATAAACAGCTTGATAAACACTAATATATAACACCGAAAGCAATACTTCTGCTTTCATTGGTTAATTACTTCAGTAAATGTGCTGAAGTCAGCATATGGCAGGACCTCTGTCAGTGTTTTTGCAGCAGTTGTTGCACATTTGAAGTCACAGTCAGACGCATGTATCCACAGATGACGCTAAAGGCTTTGGAGCTTTTCTGGGAGCTTCCTTGTGGACATGTACCCTGGTTCTCCAGCAATTTCCAGAACACGGCCACCTTAAACACGGAAGTTTCAAGATGTACCATCATTCTAACCTAGAGAAAGGTTTAGGTTTATTCAACACATTCAAGTATTCACATTCTGAGTATTTTTAAACTCCTAACTGAAAGTGGAACAGTGCAGAAATCCTGGCTGAAGAGCTTTTGGAACAATAAAAGAAAAACAAAAGACATTTTCCAAATAAAGATCCTGTGCTCATGTGAAAGCAGCCTCTTTTTATTTGCTAGCTAGGCGGAAAGAAATCCCATCATTTGTTAACCAAATTTAATTTGTGGAAAACAACTGTTGAACACTCAAAATCACACCAAGATTTCAATTTAGCATAATTTCTCTCAAGGTATTTCCTATTGATTTAAATTTCCTCTAAAGTAGCAAGAATGTCCAAGGACTCGTGTTGAAATCAGCATTTATGCACGGCTAATGTCTTTTCATTGCTCAAGCTTGTAATGTTTCCAAAATGAGATCATAATCACTACACGGAGTATTAGATATGTAAATCTTTCAGCATTGCTGTAATAGCAAAGCTAAACATGACTTTCATCCTGCAGTGCAGAATGATATTGTTTCTAGGTGGACTGCGTGACGCATGGGTCCTCATGCCATGGTCCTTGGTTCAATTCCTGACCTTGAGATCTTTGCTGCACATCCGCCGCCCTTTCCTCTCTCCCTCTGTTGGAAGTTAGTAACGGCCAGTAGTGCAAGAAAAGTCTAGCATCCCAAGGCTAACTCTAATTTAAATTCTCTAACTGTGACTTTCCCCTCCTGACTGACTGGAACATCATAAGCGTGTCTCTGCTGCGTGTTCTTACACGTGCCAAACACGCCATTACAGACAACCTGTGTTTCTCCTCTGCTCATTGGTTCATTTGCATTTTAACAGGAGCAATAAATCATGCCGCACGGTTTAGGGTTGGGGGTTTAAATGCTCACATCTGCGTGTCGGGAGAAACGCTTCTTGTTTGCAGGTGCCGGACGGAGCCGGAAACTGTTGGTGACATGCTGAATGTGATAAATCTCAGTTCTAAAACTGAGAATCCCACACATGTCTGAGAGATCAATAAGGCCTGTCCAGCACTAATGATCACGCTTATTAACACAACTTACACCGGTGATTCATTAACATCGTATAGTCCCGTGAATTATACCGCCTGATGCACACGGTGGTTATCTGTGTTTGTGTGAAACAGTGCGGTGTGAGGTGAAATATGAGGGGCCGTTTAGGACAAAAATTACGTTTTGTCTCTCACACACTACCAAAAAGTCTCGCATACTCCAAAAAAATAGCCACGCACACTCCAAAAAATTACGTTTTGTCTCTCACACACTACCAAAAACTCTCGCATACTCCAAAAAAGTAGCCACGCACACTCCAAAAAATGAGACCTTTTGGTAGTGTGTGAGAGACAAAACGTAAATTTTGTCCTAAACGGCCCCTCATAGTGAAATGTGGCCATGCATCTCACAACTCACTGCTCAGAGTGGTTTCTGCAAAAGGCATTTCATGATAAATAAAAGCATGTCTCTGATATTTAAAAAAAACAAAACAAAAACAAACAAACAAACAAAAAACAGATGCATTGATGGAAATCTAAAAGGCATGTTGTTGGAAATTTCATTAAAAAAACTATTTTTGTTTGCAGATTTCCTGTGTTTCCTTTTGTCCATCATAACCAGAATGTCTCCAAGAAAGACGAGGATTACAACCACTCCGTTACACTACAGGTACAGCTTGGTCAATTAGAAGGTCATTAGAAAAGTTATTCTTGAAAATCTATTTCAGTAGATTCTGTATATTTTTAAAATATATTTGTTCAGTTTTAACAAAAATCCAAAATTCAGTTCCTAAAAGGTTTTAGAATAAGACATAAGGCTAAATTAAAAATGAATTTTCATTACAGAAATGTTAATTTACCAACACAGCAGAGGAAAAGACTGCTGACCGTTCACAGCATGCCGTGTATAATAAACATGTTAATGGAAAGTTTCATGCAACAACTGCTGCACTTCTTGTCTTCAATCAGTGACCCATAAAAATCTTTTTGCTCCAAACCTAAGGAGAAAAAAAGAACTGAAAGGTCCAAAGTCATCGTCCAGAGGAGAGCTTTCCCTTTAGGGAGATGATTTTATCTTCCAGGAGAACATTGTACTGGGCCACACTGCCAAAAGTGCCAACACCGGTGTTAGTCACCATGGAAACACCAGCCAACTGGCCTGACCAGAACCCCAGAGAGCCTCCATGGAGCACGGTCCAGAGGAAGAGGAGAGAAATCAGAATCAGCAATGCAGACGAGACGAAGGCCACGATCAACCTGGACTTTCTGAATATCTCAGCAGAACCAGAGCTGAACTCCTCCATGCCACGGCGCATCGATGAAGTAATTCATGCAAAAGGAGCCTAGACCAGGAACTGACTGGAGGAACAGTACAGTACAGAGCTCTGCTGTTATTAAAGCCACATTTCTGCATTAGAATTGATTTTTATTGCTTTGATTTATATTTTTAATATTACAGAAACATGGACTCTTATTTTTATATCTGTGTCTCTTCTCTGTTTCTCCCTGTGAAGCTCTGGCTTATTTTTATTTATATAAAAAAAGTTCTACATCACAGTATGACCACTGTAGGGCGCTGCACCGCCATTAAAACGCCATCAGCTCTGGCCTGCGTTCACAGCAAATGCTTACAACTGGCTTGGTCGTCTGACTGATGAACATATCTAGAAACTCCTCATGGATCTGCAGCCTGAGTGGCTTTAAGCGTTTAACAAATGGACGCTGAAACAAGAGGTGTGGCTTGATGTCAGAATCCCATTTCTCTCTTTATTCTTTTAGAGTTAGCAAGCAGAAGGAATTTAAGGATATCGATTAAAACAAAGTTCCAACCAAAACAGACATTGGGATAGTTTTAGAATTCAGAGTAACTCCAACTTATTGTACATTCACGTGTACACCTACCGCTTAATAATCCTGAGCCTTAATCAATAGTGACATCTAATTAATCACATCCAGCAAACGTGACCTGGGGAATCATGTCAGGCTGCACAGAGTTGATCTCAAATCTCTCAGCAGCGGCAGCTTTCCCCGCAGACTGCATGCACACGGCGACTGCGTGCCGTTTGTTTTAGGTAACAGAAATATTGCAGAAGTTTGTGAGATGAAGAGCCTGATTAAATTTGCTCCGAGCTGATCAGCGCTGCCGTTACTCAGCAGACTGATGATCAACAGGAGGAAGAGGAGAGGAACTCTGGGGGGTCCTAACGTCTCATTTTCCTGCCGACACGATTTAGTTGAGATTAAACGGAAGCGCAGTCGTCCCAGGCGTGTCTCATTATGGCCGATGGAAACACAAGATCTGATGTGCAGTGAGGTCCATAATTATTCATCATCCCCCCCTTCCAGATTGGGTTTTGAAGGAATACCAATTGTGAGTAAGAATTGATTTGAATTGGATGGGGAATCTGTGATGGTGGGTAAAGATTAGGGTGATGGCACTGAGGCCTTCCAACTTGAAACAGCTAAAGCGGATCATCGAAGAGAAATCGGCCAAATTTCAGTTGAAAAACGAAACTGTTTTCCCCCATATCAATAGCTGAATAATGTACATCTGGATTGGGAGGCGGGTGAATGATTCAAGCTGACAGTTATTGTAATGACATCCTCAGGGATCTAGTAAAGCATTTAAACTCTATGATTTAGAGATTCGAGATTTATTAAATATTTCCTCCAAATGTTGGAATTCATTGATATTCGAAGTTTTTCTTCTTAAAATAACCCTTAAGGAATTCTTAAGCCCTATTTATGCCTCAGCGTTTTTAACTGCTGCCAGTTTAATGCTCAAAAGCAGCTTTTATTTTGACATCTTCCATGTTTTTATAGTGGATTTTATTGCATTTTGGTGCATTAACCATAAATCTCAGCAGTTCAAAAGCCTTTCATCCTTTTAACAGAATGATCTGATGCTGGCGGTTTTTGTATGAATCAATTTGAGCTGCAGCTGAATGCATGAGGCGTTTTACATAAATAACACTCTGATAAAAATCCTCACACTTATTTCAGAGTTGGTTGAGCTGTGGCACCAAGACACTGAATCTGATGGTTGAGCTGATGGCTTTACCTGCTCAGTGACATTAAATATTCCATAAAAGCTAACGAGTGAACCTCTGAAATTTGCCTATTTTGAACAAATCGAGAACCACTGACAGAACCTGCTGCTTCTTCAAGCAGAACTGTAGATTTTGTTGAATTATTTCAGCTCCAGACTGAAGCAGGACGACACCCACAGAAAGCCTCTAGAACGGATTCATTCTGCTCATGCACCGTATTATTACCAGAACATTTTAGCTCACCTGGAAGCATCATAAATGAAACAGGAGCAGCTTTAAAAAAAAAATCATAATGATTGACCTTTAAAGAAAACTCAGAAAATGATTCATTATCAACCATAATGCAGCCTGTACAATATACTTGAGACAGACAAAAATATTCATGTCTGTGGGATTGCTAAAGGCAAATCAATGCAAAATGTTAAGCACAACTTCATGGGATTCTAGTATTTATACATCTGATGTATTATGATTCTGCTGCTCTTTAGTAGCTGCTGGAGCTGCGTATAAAACAGATCTATACTGTGTGGAGAGCGTTGAGTAACCTTGGACCTGAGAGCTTTTATAAACTCAGAGTCTGGTTAGAACCATTAAAGAAGAGCTTTTAACGCGTCCTTCACTTACTTCCATGAAACATTACATTCGAACAGGTACCTGAAAAGTGATGACTTTTATGTTTAACAGACTCCAGAGGTCAAGAGGGACGCATCACATCGAACCTGCTGGCTTTCACCTTTTTCTCATCAACAAATGTCTTTAGATCTAATTAGATCTAAAGATCTAATTATTGTGATGGACCAACGCAGTGAAGTGAAGACTGGGTGTGAAGTGGAAGGAAAGGGAAACATGGCTCAGCTGCAGTGTTCGATACCAGTCATGTGGGCAGATGCCCAGGGCGACATTAGTATGGGGTTAATCAATATAAACTTAGTCGTGTTCTGAATATGTTTTCTATTGCTTTCACGCATGTGCAGCCAGTGCTGCATGCTGATGAGTGTAATGATGGGTCACATGTTCATAAGGAAATATTAGAGCAACTGGAGATCAAATAAATTCAGAGTTTTTGGAAGATGAATGCACCTTTCCACAAGTTATGCTTAAGTCACAGCAACCATGTTGAAGAAGGTGATCTGGACAGATTAGATCATTTATATCATTAAATATAATACGGGGGGAAAAAAGGTAACATTAAGAAAAAGAAACAGACTTCTTTAAAGTACTGAAAGCCATGTGTTGCCTGTCTGTAAATAAATTAATCTGCTTGTGTCAAATTGTTTAGACAAAGACACTGTGTTCATTCAAACTGAAACAACTTTACTGTATGACACCATACAATCCTACTTCTTAAAAATCCATATTTAAACAGTGTTATGTTATGACTGCACCATAAAAAAGCTCATGTAGTTAAAACCTTAATCACATATATGTAGATGCATCTCAGTAAATTAGCTTAGCATTAAAAATGGAATTACCGTAATTCCATTTTAAATTAAATGCAATTTAATTACATACGCTTAGATTATAACACACTGAGGGATATTTCTATTTTTGTACACACTGATGATTGATGAAAACCCAAAACTCAAGTTTATCAGGAAATGTAAAATTAAAATCAACTGAAATGTGCATGAATTACTGCGTCAGCGCAGCGTGGCACGGAGGAGAACAGGTTGCTTCAATCGCAGCCGTCAGCTCATCCGCATTGCTGGTTCTGGTGTCTCTTGTCTTCCCCGCGATAATACTTGTTCGTCACAGGGTTTAAGTCAGACCAGTTCTCTGGTCAGTGAGATCCTGGACATTAAAGCAGTTATTGGTACTCATGGCAGCGTGGTCACATGAAAAAAAGCAGCATCTCCAAAAAGCCTGTCGTGGTGTAAAAAATGTAAAGTGTTCATTGCGGTTCACGTCCTGGTTATGTGAAGTGGCTGCAGTTAGCTTTCTTCCTTCCACTTAACTTTCTAATAAAATGCTTAGATTAAACTCTTCTTTAGCAATGACCTTCTGTCTGAGGTCTTCTCCATAATTGTGTAAGCCAACATCTTTTAGGAGTTCATAATACAAGCGAAAAATATGGGGTTTTATGAGCCATAATCATCAAAAATACCAGAGGTAAAATTTAGAAATAAATCAGTGAATCTATGTAACTTAGTTTCACTTTCTTTAGTTTAATTAGTACAGTAAATAAACTTTTTATTGATATTCTAGTTTATTTAATGCAGATTTTAAACAGCAACGTTAAAGCTTCGACTACAAGGAGCCGCTCTGAACCGCATTCAGGTCCCTCAGGGGGTTTAGTCACTAAAGCCTCAGGAAGCCATGGCTGTCTTCAAACAAAAAGAAAGAATTTATTTCAACCCTACAATGGTTACATGGAAATACACTGATATACATTTACAAAAATGTCTCAAACAATAAAATAATTTCACATTCTTGAAATCATTTTTGCGGCATTAAACAGTTGCTGCGTTTATGTTTCCAGACAGTTTCTGTGTTTTAGGTAAAAAGAGAGCATGGACTGTCAAAATAACAGCAGATGTGTTGTATTTCTTGAATATTCGTTTGAAAAGAGTTATGTATACTTTGTCACAAAACATGATTATCTTTTTTTTCCCCCCCCTCATAACCCGCCATCCTCTCCTTACAAGTTGGTTTACATAAGTACATTTCTGTAAATGAGCATAATATGTGGAAAAATAAACTGCTGTCAGACACCAGTTACTCGACTGGAACCAATATTAAAAATCTCAGTTTATCTTTCTCCTCGTTCAACAGCAGGACAGTTGGAGCTCGACAGGACTCAGGCACAGGATTTGCACTCGTCTCCTGTTTAACACATTCATAATGCTCGACTGGAGGGTGGGTGGGCTGGAGAGAGGGGATTTGAAGCAGCTGCGTTGCATATTGTGGAGTACTGGATCATGCCTCGTGTCAGCTTGCATGCTGTGTTCATGCCTTTATGTCATTGTGGCATTTCTGTGGAGTGAGGTCTCTGTTCAGCAGAAACCAAGTCCTGCAGGAAAAACGTCTGCTACAACGGCCATGTTGGCCATGTTATTTAGCAGTAGAAGGTAGTTTCTGGGTTTAACCACCCCTGTTAAAATCACATTAAGGCATTATGAATGTGTTAGTGTTCAAATATGTAAAACAAAGCAACAATACTGCATTGAATCAACACACCTGCAACTGGTAACACTGACAAGCATTAAAAAAAAAATCCCTTTCCCTAAATATACTCATATACAGTGCTGTGAAAAAAGCCCGTCCTTAGACTTCCTTTGTTTATTTGTCATAGTTAAATGGTTCAGCTCAGGGAGTAAAAGTTAGATGTGCAAATATGTATGACGAGGGACATAGCTGGATGGGACGGATGGGGGTAGGATTTATTAAACTTTGTCTTCTTCCACTCCTTTTCAAACGGCATTAGAAAGTTTGGTATTTTTACATTATGATTAAAATTGATATATATATTTTTTATTTTATTATTTGACATTTTACCTGTTTGAACTAAATAAAGACATAATTTCATTTCAAGTCTAAATGTTAAGCAATGATTTCATTTGTAAACCAACCTGGTCGTGGTTCTAAAACTGCTTTCTCCACTGGAGGGTTTCCAGCGAGGAGCAGTCTGCCATGCCGTTGAATCTCACTCATATTTACCTCAGGAATTTGAAAAGGCCACTGTAAAAGTGTTTTTATCTATTTTTTTTTTTTAGCAATTCAGAGGTGTACTTTGGACCATTTGAGGTCACACACACCAGACACACTCATACCTAAGGACCATTTAGAGACCCTGTGAGAGGATGCTGGAGTACCTGGAGAGAGCGCAAGCATGCACAGGGAGAACATGGAGATTCCATTAGGAATGAACCCAGGCTGGGATTCAAACTCAGGATCTTTTAGCTGCAAGGCAGCCGTGCTACCAACTGTACCTCCGTCTGTAATCAGGTCTGGGTGTGACCAGCTTTCCAAATAGGCCACGCAGTCAGTTCATAATTTAACACTGAAAGCGATTACTGTTTAGTCAAAGATGTGTTTGATGATCTGAAACATTAAAGTGTGACAAAAACAACAAAACAGGAGAAGTCTGTAAGGGGCAGATAGTTTTTCACAGCGCTGCTCAACATGAAAACAGATGAAAAAGTGAACTGAACCATAAATTTCCCCCAAATCTGAAAATGATGCAAGTACTGAGCACCCTGTAATAACATGAAACCAACGGTCTTGACTCGTCATCTTTTTGTTTCCAAACTTGTGTGTGGCTGCACAAAGGTCAGAAGGCATAGAAAGCAAAGGAGCCTGAACCCAAAGATTTGAAAAGGTCCAGATTCTCCTCTTTCTCCTTGAACAAAATCAGTTTATGAGAGCCAGAGCAAAGTCAGCGCTGACAGCAGGAGAGTCGCCAGACTGCAAGACACGCACTGGCAGCCCAGGGTAGCTGGAAATTTGCCATCAGTACACACACAGGCAATATTTACAAGTTGTTGTTTTTTTTTTTAAGTGATAGTCATCAAGTGGAATTAAAAAAACAAACAAACATAAAAGTACAAACAAAGAAAGAAATTTGTGTTCATGGCAATGTCATGGTCCATAGGTGCCCAGAAGATCACACATGGAGACAGGGAGAGGACACGGAGAAAAGGGAAGCAGGAGATAAAGAGGGAAAACAGGGAGAGAGAGATTGAAAAATAGGTCAGAAATTCGGAAATCCAAGTCGAAAAGGCGATTTTTTAAAACTGAGCAGAGGAATACAAAGAAGGGAACTGTAAGGCAGAGGAATAAATAAAAAAAAGAGAAAAGTCTTAGTATGTTAGTAGCACACCCAATGAGTGATGTGTTATGGCAGGAATGGATGGAAGGTGATGGGATGACGACAACAAGGAAGGAATTCCAGGCAACAATCTTTATCTACGTTAGCATGTTTCCGCCTTTGGGGTTACGGCCAATCAGCGGCAAGAAAAATTAAGGCTGTTCCTGAACTGGTTGTCCTGCAAATACTGGTAGTAGTGTTGCTAGGTATTTTAGCTTCCCAAGTTGCATTTTTAAAATTATTTTAGACATGCTCTATGAAAATAGGTGGATATTTTGCAAATAATTTGGAGTTAAGTTCCTGAGAACTTAACTCTGGGGTTCTGCTGCAGAATGGTGTGAAGTTAAATGAAAACCTGAATGTAGAAAACTAACCTACTAAACTAATGTGAGTTTAGACATTACCTCCTCATTAGTAACGACTAGTGGTGTAATGCACAACGGATGTAGGTGAATGGTTACATCCTACAGACACAATAACACCAAGCAATCAAAAGAAAATCATGGCTAATGGAGAGCTTCTAATTCATTTTCAATAAAGACATTTTTTAGCTGTCATTCAGATAAAGTATCCAACCGAAAAGAGACGTTTTGTCATGATCTCAAGATAAAAGTGTGGAAAAACTTGGGCAAGTTCCTGAGATAAGTTTCTGTTTCAAGTATCCTGATTTTATAAGTTTCTTTAACTTGCAACAACACAAAATTAAACGCTTCGGGCAGACGCATATCTGTTATGTCTGTTTTATTTCACAATATATTCAATGCACACTTGAAAACTGCATAATTTAGCAGGAGTTGGTGTAGGTGTTGATTATGTCTATGGATTAAACTAACAATTAAACTAACAAATGGTACAACACCAAACATTCACATCAGATTGATGTTGCCTCCGGAAGCAGGAGGAATCATTTTAGATGTTCAGTTTTGACTATAGAAATTGATGTTAAAATGTGTTAATTGTTTTTGCTTGAATACTAAGAAAATTATTGTTTTACTCAGAGTATCATATCAAAACAGTCCTCGCCTTGTACTGTCCACAGTAACTGTAATAACCATTGCTTATGACCAGCAAGCAACTTACAGAATTTCAAGTCAAAAGTGACTTTTTAAAGTTGAAACAATAAAAAAAAAAAAATAATTAACTCGTTACCTTGAAAAGGAAGCTTTGTTTGTTTATTGAGATAGTATTAACGTTTTTATTTAAACAACTTTCTCTTTGGGCTTCCATGAGTTTGAGTCCAAATCTGACAAACTTTCTAAAAGCCACTAAAAAGTTTGAATGAACCTAAATGATTTGATGTTCAGGATTCCCATTTCTTAACATTCCAGAAATACAGACTGGCGAGAAACATCTTAGCATAAACTGGATTCTGATTCTGTCGTGTCTCCTTTAATTACAGCAGAAATAGAAATCTATTGAATGAGAAAACAACGTAACCCTGACAACAGAGTTTATTATGAATAACTAAACAAGCAGGGAGAAGTACAAAGAAATCTTGTTTGCACACTTCTCAAAAATGTCATGTACATCAGGCTTGTCATCAAGAAGCATTCTGGGTAGAAGCATGCACAAAGAAAAGATAAAAGTAGGGAGCTAACCGCAGCGAAACCATTTCTTCTGCCACCATCACAAAAAACGGAGAGGACATGCAAAAACAACGCATCCAGTACAGAAGCTTGGTATGAGGTTTGAGTCATGGATGGATGGGTGACTGACTGCATGGTTCAGATCCTCAGCAGCAGTTTTACTTTAGCTTTAACATTAGCTGGGGAGATTTGGATGTTTGTCAGTACTTGCTACAGTTATCTGCAAGTAAGTGAGAAGCATGTCATGGGCATCTTAATAAAGCAGAATATATTTTAAAAATAAGCTTGTTTCAGTAATTCGGTTCAAAATAATCAAAAATAATCAAAACTATTTTCACATGGTTCTGTTCTGCATTTTAATGGAAAGTTGAGTGAAAGGAAAAAATGTGGGGAGGCACCATAACTCAAATACTGGATTCTACCAAGTCCCACGTCAGCACAGCCATTTACCAGGAAATTTCAGAGCTTCGAATCCTAATTTTATTACCACGGTGTCAAATAAACAATGAGAGAAAGCAGAGTCAATGTTACAGATAAGCGGAAGGGCACAATCAAAACAAATGCACAACCACAGTTCTCCTCCGTACCATGCTGCATTGATGCAGTAATTCATGCAAAAGGATCCCCGACCAAGTGCTTTGTGCAGAGCACTTGGTCAGACATACGGACATGCTTTGCAGTAAGGCTATGGTTATCTTTTGTGGTTACTTGTGGATCTTTTTTATTAACCACAAGTTTTTCCTTCCGCTTAACTTTCTATTGCTATTGCATGAATACAGCAATCTCTGTAGAGCCAGTCTCATTAGCCAGTCTGTAGAGCAAGCCACATGCTCTCCTTCCGTAGGGCGTCAGCAACAGTCTGCTGGTAAACTGTCACGATTACATAGGCCATAAGAAAATATTTGTGTATTAAAATATATTTTTTAAATATGTTGCACAAAATTCAAAATTTCTACAAAACTAAATTCTGTAAGTCAGCTCTGCAGTGAAATGCTGATTTATCAATTTGCATTTAACTTAATATTTAATCTCTCTACAGAGGAGAGAGGCACTACAACGTAACGCTAAGATGCTAAAAGTTGCTGCAGGTTCAGAATTGCTTCAAATGAATGCAATATTTATATTTTTTGAGTTCCCACACTAGGAGCTCACGTTTAAAACAGAAAAAAACCAAAACAAAACAGTCAACAAATTATGTCTCCACTGCACATCAACACTGCATTCGGATTGGAAGGTGAAATTGATTGTTTGTTTAGGGAGCAGCAGCTGTTTTGAGTGAGTATAACCAGGAGCAGCTGCAGGGACACGCTCAATGAAATGCAGATGCTGCATCTAAAAATAAACCTTTAGTTTTCTTCAGCTAAAACTGGTTCAGAGCAGCTTGTAGTGAAAAAAAAAAAAAGGTTGGGGTAAAAAAAACAAAAAAAAAAACCACTTCAAAAGAACAAGAATAAACTGAAACAAAACAAAAGTTAAATGGAAGTAATTAGAGGAATCAAAGAGGGAGCGACTTGGATGAAACCCAGGCTAACTTCTGCTACGGTAGAACTAGAAGAGATCCAAACCTCCCACTGCTACATGGCAGATAATAAAACAAGGAAAATAACGTGTTTCTTCATGTGCCATGCACAGCCAGAAAATTGCCTTTTGGGTATTTTAGTTATAAATGGCAAACGTTAATTTAAACTGGAGGAGGCACCATGCAAAAAAAAAAAAAAAAAAAGGCTGTAAGGGCTGGATCCCCACCTAACTAGGCCACACAGCATGCATTCAGGTCAGCAACACATCCTGAAAGCTGCGGGAGGCGCTAAACCAAGCAGCGAAAGCAAAGACAGAGGCAGCATGAGAGGACGTGAGACAGAGAGGATGCCTTTACACATGGAGAGTAATGAGGCCAAGTCAGGGAGGTCATCAGTGAAACAGGACATCTGCTGTGTTTTTCTTGCTCTCTATGAAACGTCACGTAGATGTTTAGCACAGTTTATCCCGTGAGTCTGCTCACTCTTCTGATTGGCTGTTGGACGCTACAGGAATTGCCTGAACCCGTATATAGCGCGACAGCCTTGCAAAAGTATTAACACCCCATCCAAACCACAACTTAATATTTGGTGTGATAAGTATCGCGTTATGCGACAAAAAAAACGAAGAAGGGAGACATGGAAACATAGAGGATGAAAATAGAGAGAATAGAGAAGTAGAAGATGACAGACAGTGATTAATCTGTTCCGCTGCTCAGGTTTAGCGCGACGGGGAGGCAGCCCGAGGTCACGAGGTTCCATTTAGACACAACGGAGCAGAGGCTTGACCGTGACCAGGTCCCCCATGTAAAACACACTGCAGTTTTAAAACATCTGATTCATTTTTATCTACAATAAAAATGTAGATAAAAATGTACATTTTTATGCAGAAATGTTCAGCCTCTTTCAAATTATTCAAGCCTTTACAGTACAACCGCAGACTGCGAGGCAGTTGAATGGGATTTTTTGTGGAAGCCTAGCATACAGTAGTCCATAAATATGAAGTGCAGTAAATTGATATTCCTGAGTCTGTACTTTGTAGAAGCGCTTCAGCCTGGTCTCCAACAGCATTCCACATGTAGGAATAAATGTTTTTGTCTATTCTTCTGTGCAAAATGGTTTCAGTTCAATCAGGTTTGACGGAGCTTGTCTTGGTCATTTTAAATCCCGATTATGCTTTAATCTCCACAACTCCGTTGCAGCTCTCATTGTATGTTTATTTCAATTCAAAAGTACTTTATGAATCAAAAAGGTGTTGTAATTTAAACTATCCAAGTTTCTTTAAGGAGTCATTGCAGATGCTAACAGCTGTGTGGCAGAGGTCTGTGTTACAGCAGATCTGAAGAAACCTCTGACTGACTCCATGAAGACTATTATGATTGTTCATTATGTTATTGTTACTAAGCATCCTTTATTTAGAACAACTATGGACAGAAGATCCAAAACAGCATCTTCTCACCACTCTTGCATAAAGGCCATGAAGGGAGGACTAACAGCTGGTATCAAAGTAAAAGGGGCTGAACACCAACGCATGCCAAAATCTTCGATTTTTACCTCATTCTTCTTAAACGTCACATTTATGAACTACTTCATTTTGGTCTACCAAATAAAATCCCAATAAACTGCGTTGACGATCCTAGATTATTCATGTCAGATCATGAGTGCAAGTCGGAGACTTTAAATCCAGAGGCCCTCTGGTCACGGTGGGAGCCTGAGATGGTGTTGTGTGTGGATGTCTGAGGCGGAATGATGGAAGTGGTACCTGGGACGGTGGTGGGCTCGGAAGCTGTTCTGAAGGAAGTGATGGACGGCTCGGATCGGCCCCGCTGATTCTCTGCCACCACGAGGATCTCGTAATCCGTGTTCCAGTCCAGGCCATTCAGCATTACGTAATCGCTGGCAGAGGGGAGGCGCATTTCCGGTTTCCAGTCAGACATATGCTTCTGGTGAGGGGCGGGGCGGCAGACAGGACAGGCGTCAGCACAGTGTAGCACAGGGAGGCGGTTATTTCAAAATGAATGCCTGCCTGCCACCAGTCCAAATAAAATAAAACATGTTGAAACCAGATTTATGCATACACTACACTGAAATTAAGTAACCACACTTTTTTGGATTTAGGTCTGTTTGGATTAACATGCATGAAGATTCCTACGCCTGTAAACTGTCTGGTAAAAGTTCAGATGATATACCAGCTTATTAAGTTTCTGATAGGTTAATTCACAACTTATTGATGTATTTCTAATCACATGTCAAACACATCGTGGAAAATCTAAAGAAATGAGTCGAGATATCAAGAAGAGAAATGCGGACATTGACGCATGTGGATCATCCCAGGGTAGAAGAACATCATGTTACGTTCGTCTGTCAAATACAGGGGAATTTTACAGTTTTTAGGGAGTTTTTCTGGTGTACTTCACAAAAACCTCAACCAGAAAGTTCAATCGACAACGAACCCAATCTGGGTCTTGTTGCCAGATGTCTTGTTGCTCGTATGATTGCAGACCAAACTTTGTTGTCAGACTTTAGAAGGTCAAGAGAACTGGGCCAAAATAGTGAGAAAATGTGTACATTTCTGAATTTGAAGAAAATATATTCTAAAATATTAATCATTTTTATTATTCTGGCATTTAACAAATATAAATCAGCTTGATTTCCTCAAGTGACCTAAAACATTAAATGTTTCGTCTGATTGGATCTGGTTTAGAGTTATAGAATACAGTTTTTGTTCATGTCTTGCGTCATTTGGATTCATAATTTGACCAGGACTGTCTGGAATAAGAGATCTGCATCGACTCACTTGGGGCTTCCAGGTTAAATAAAGTCTAAAATGTATTTTAGTTTTACAAACTCTGAATCGCAACCAGCAGCTAACATCCGCTGAGGTGGCCCAAACGTTAGCTAAGCTCCTCTCAAAGAAAGATCCTCTCAGAAGCCAAATCTAGTGTTTCTGTATGAAAATGATTTTTTTTTTTTTTAAATTACCATTTAACAGAACTCAGTTGTAAACAACCACTGGTTGGAAGCCAACTGGGGATTTAGTGTTACTGGTAATTTTCCTTTCTCCCCAGTGAAAAATGCTCATTTAAAATTGGCAGGACCCAGTCTGGGAGCGTGTGTTTGTTTCGAGACGATACAAATTGTTGCCTTAAAACAATAGCTTGGATTAAAGTGAGGCTAAATGTGTTTTGTGTTGCTATTGGCGCTTCTCCTCCTGATAGAACCCAGCTGGTATCTCCTGCTGCCATTTGCCAGCAGGGTGTCTCCAGGACTTTGTTTTTTTTCCTCATGCTAATTGGTGAAGAAATGGAGAAAGTGGCAAAGTGGCACCCTGTTACCTCCTTGCCCGGTGTACTCACAGCCTTGTATCTGATCAGGTAGTGCTTAATGGGTGAGCCTCCGTCATCCTGCTTGGTCCACTTGACTTTAGCAGAATTACTGCTCTTTACAGGTGTGACTTCTAGTATGGGAGAAGTTGGTTCCCCTGCACAAGATCGGAACATTATTATTAGTTACATCAATATGTTTAGCCCAGTCTGTGTTCTAGATGCTACGCATTTTAAGTTTACTCGCACAAACTAAGGAAAATATCTGGGTTTCATTTCAAAGGGGTTTTGTGAAGGAGTTCAGAGTAGCCAGGGATTTCCTTGCATGGCAAGTTGAATTTGAATTTGCAGCATCATGTCACACTGTAAAATTCAGAGAAATAAAACCACAATTTTGAGTACATTAATTCACTGAGGGAAAAAAAAAAAGTCCACATTTAGAAATAAATAAATATTTCCTGTTAGGAAATCGCTGGGACTACACCTTCTGGTACTCTTAAAGTCTGGTAAAAATGTAGATGAAGTAGATTTTTCAAAATGCATACTTTACTCTTCACAAGTTGCTCAGGGCTTTTGTGTAAGTTTGTTGCGATAGACAACTCTTTGATGTCGGAAATACAATAAAACATGGCATTCCATTTCTAAGCTCCCCATCTTAAAATGGGTAAAATAAAATAGCTACTAGCTTAAGTTTAACCATGTCTACAGTCAGAGCAATTCTCTAAAAGTTTACCACCTTAAGGCGCGAGGTACCTCCATTACAGCCATCCTATTCAGGTGTGTTGGATGCATCAGGTGTTTCACTTACTACTAATCACTACTTCACAGAACCCAACCGAAAATAATCCAAAGTTTTCTTCTAGGGTAAATGCTGAACAAGATTTTGGAACTGACTTCATTTTAAATGGAACCGTTTCTTCAAATACAAGCTGTTGGATTCAGATGACTGTAAAATGTATATGCAATGTTAATTATATTGTCATACAAGCTGTCCCTTGTTTATCCTGTATAATACTGTAACACTGTTGACACTAAAGGACCAAACTCAAAAAAAGCCTTTTGGGGATATTTTTATGCCCTAACAGTTATTGGTACCTTTGCAATGGCCTATAAACAGCCTACAAAATAAGCATACATTTCACAGCATTTGTTGTATCTAACATTTAATGTTTATTTCTTTAAGATAAATTCAACATTTAGTATGACTGTAGGTATTCATAGCTGAATATTAATCCCAAGTTAGGAAACCATAGATATTTTAAGCTAAATCTGTAACAGTTCCCATGAAATAAATGTAACTGGATGCATTTTTAATTTATGATTTTAGGTAAATCAGAATGTCAGGAAATGGATTAGTAATCCAGGACTTTTGATGCTTTGATGAGAGAAAAATGATGGAAATGAGAAGCTAATTTAGCCACTCTTCCAAATTGGAAGTGCTAAAGAACATGAATTTCAAATAAAGATGTGTTTTTCTCTTCATAATTCAGGAAAACGGCTACAAGAAAACCAACTATGTTGTAGACGACTGGCTTATAGCGTCATCCAGTTTAAAAGCAGCCAAGTTGCCAGACATTCCACACATACCAAGGATCATATTGGAAGCACTTTGCTGCTATTTAGAGATTGAAGTGTGAATTAGGAGCATTCATTTCAATTTAAAAGCCCTGGTTCAGGAATAGTGGCTCAATAAGATAATCCACATTCTTCAGACTTGTTTAGTTACAACTGAGGTGATTTAAATTCTGTATTTTAAATAAATTCAGTCTAAGGGAATGGATGGGTAAGATAAATATTCAGTCATTTTAACAGTTTCTGATTTTGTGATTTTTTTGCAATCAAAATCATAGATTTTGTGGTGCTACTCTAGACATATTTGCAATTACTTTTGCATTATTTTTTACTCAGTAAGCCTTTTCCAGAATCTACATATAGAAGAAAAAAAAATGGGAAGAAAGCACAAGTATTTTTTATTCTTTAAAGAACTTAAATAGCTGTACATCAAGTAAGGCTGAGGCACAGAAGTGTAGTAGAAGTAAGAAATGCTGCCACCTGCAGGTGGGAGTTAGCAGTCATTTGTATTTTTGACCATCTTTGCTGAATATTTGCAATAAACTCAAAATGGCGCATTAGGGGAAAAAAAAAAAACGCAAGGGCTTGTTGATTTTGAATAATTTTCTATGATAGTACAATTGCAAAAAAAAAAAAAAAACATTGGAGGGACTGAATATTTAGATTTACACATCACAAACATTTTTACCTGGGGTGTCAATAATTGCTCAGGGTACTTAGATAGTATTTAGTAAAAAAAGAATTTTAAAATCTAAATCTCAGCTAAGCTGGTTTGTTTCTTGTCATAAGATGGTCGATTCGAATCTGTTTTTGATCATAGCAAAGTGACATTTAAAGAAGTCACAAAAAAACATGTTTTAAAAAAAAAAATCAGTGTATCCTAGTAACCCAGTTGGAGTGGCTTCATTCCCAAAACCTGAACCACTCGTACCGCTGCACTTGTACATGAAGAGATATCATTTCTGTTCAACAAATGAGCTTGCTTTTTCCATGTGACATTTGGAAAAAAAAAAAAAAAGAAATAAAAAATAAAGTAAATAAATAAATAAATAAACCATAGCAGCTAATTTGAAGCACTTGTTGAGTCAGAAATAAACCAACATTTTAAGGCCAGGGTGAGGAATGATATAAGCGTTAGAATTGACTGAGTGTGGATTATCAGCTGAAGGACAGCATGAGGGTTTTAGGCAGGCTGCTCTCTGACGGAGGTGCTGCTCTCCTCCAGGCTCCTCATTATCAGCTCCGTCCTCCTGGGTAATTTCTGCTCGGTCGCAGGATAATGAGCCTGTAGGCCTTGATTGGACATGTTATCCTATTACTTTTAATAACATTTACATAGGCTTATGGGAGAGAAGGTCAGCGCGGTTCTTGGTGCGTTTTGTCTCGAATGTTTGCTCCTTCTCATGCGCTTTTGTGATGGTTGTGGAGATTGCGACTAAAAAAAAAACAAAAACTCATTAGCTGTAAGCTGATTGGTTATGTAAATTTTGAAAACAGATCGCACACGGCTCGAGCTTTAATTTTCCGGAAAGCGGAGGAGAGGAGAAAATAGAATTCATGCATTTATTTTAAATTGCCCTAAAAAAGTTTCTCTTGCACAGATTTTTAATATTCTACAGATCAGCGCTAGTAGTTGAAGTTAATGAGATGAATGTGCATGACGACATTTTATTCTGTAGGGTTAGAGTGCTGCAGACTACAATCCAGCAGGCTGGGGTGAGCATAACTGAGGCTGGAAATAAATTAGAAAGTGTTAGTAAAAGCAGCAGCAGGAGCAGTGGAGCATTCAGAGCGGTAATCCACAAGCATCAGTCTGGATTAGGAACAAACTTTCTGAAGCTATAACACTCAGAGAGAGAAAGTGAAGCGGTTAGGATGAGAGACTCAGACTGTGGGCTGGAAAATGTACAGTAGGTGCCACACAAAGAGGGTGGAGCATGTGGAGCGCCCACCACCCATCACTTCTAAATAAGTCATGCCTGTAGGTGGTGGGAGTCCACATGCAGACGGTGGCACCTTTTCCTCACATCCCAGCAAACAACCAGAGACAACAGAAGTTAGAAACATACAGAAGCAGTTCTAGGTTTTGTGTTCACACCTCTGTCTGCTGCTGAACGTAACCGAGCAAAAAGCAAAAAGAAGTTAAATTTGTGCCCTCACCAAGAAGAAAATGACACTAAGGACGCAGACACGTGCAAACAGGAAGGAGATGAGGGGAGGAGGAAAGAGAAGACATTTAATTTGCAAGGCACGCTGCGGAGACGCACACGTGTCGCAGTGCGTCCAGTCAGTGGAGCGTGAGAGTTTAAGCTCGTTTAAAATGAAAAGCATGAAAAATGATCCTGTGGAGGATCGTGTTGAGCGGTCAGAATGCTGCAGATGGCTACAGGTGGCACCTTGTGAGGATGCATAAGATAAATACAAATATGAGAAAAATATTACTCATTACGGCATTTTTTGCACCCAGGAATATGAACATATAGAAAAACTAAACGGAAGACAAAGATTAGGGAGGAGTCTGTTTCTGGTATTGGGTTTTGAAAATGTACGGTTTTAAAAACTGCAGAGAGTTTTTGTGGTCTAAAGGGATTCTGTGAGAAAGTGTCAAGATAACCAGAGCTTCATCTGGCTGATAGAAAGTAATATAGCACTGCCCCTCCTCCACCTGTTGCTGCACACTGTTGGACAGCTGGCTAAAACAGGTCTAGTGCTCCATTCATTTATTATTATTATTATTATTTTCCAGATACTGTAACCAGTTTCCACTTTATTCTGAACGTGGTGTAAGTCCCACATTTAAATCCTGATTTAAATTTATTACAGATAAAATAAAATAATTCAGACATTTATTTCTGTTAATTTGTTTTAAAATGGCTCCCAGCTAAGGCAGTCTCCTAAATTCAGTTTCACTAAAAATTCAAATATAACATGAAACTTTTTTTTTTTTTTAAACCTGAAACCTGGGCCTATTATAGGTTAAATCCAATTAGTTGGGGCTCATTTTACAACCATGATGATGAATGATATGAAATATCTGTGGTGTGATGATTTCATGCTTAGTACTTCTCTGCTAAAGTTGAATGAAAAATGACAGAATGATCTAAAGTGTTTCAATCTAATTCGAAAGAAAAATTACCTTCTGTTGATCACCGAAGACCACATCGTCAGCACCATGCAAGAGCCGCATGGCGCAGTCACATGATGCGCACGGACATGATTGGTCAAAGAAAATACGGGAGGGCCAGAGCGGGGAGAGGGGCGGGGCGGGGAGCCACATGGAAAACATACAAAACATTTTTGAAATGATGAAAACGTGTCAACAAAACAACAACAACAAAAAAAAACACAAGTGAAAATGTTAGAGACAAAATAGCAAAACAAAACAAGAGGAGCAGATTAATCCCTCAACTGAATCTTTTTAAAAAGGTTACTGGAGATAAGAGGCACAAGGCAGCTAAAAAAAACCTATCAAATGAATTTAAAAAGAAAGCAAAGCAATTACGCAGCAGCTGGGTTTGGAGCGGATGTGGGCATGAATGAAAGAGGAACGTCTGCAGTTTTCCATGTACCAATCATGAGAACCAAGTGTGAAACAACACATTAAGTATGAACACATGAAAACCTGACACACCGTCAGACCTCAGGAGCCAGAGTCCTGCAGGTCTTAGACGGTTCACTGCGTCAGCTCACCTGGTTCTGCAGGGCCCACATCCATTACCGGGCCTCTGCAGAACCGGATGGCGTTCTGAGGGTCTGCAGCCGGCTGACACATCTAAGACCTGACAGACACCAGACCTGAGGATTTGTTACCTTTGTCACAGTGACGCAGGAGCAACTGAATGATGATGCACGAGCTGTGAACACGAGCAGCCAACTGCGTCTCAACCTGCGTCTGAGACATGACCAGTGTGGTCGAACTACAGAGAGCGCACGGTTCATTTAGAGGATTCCTGGAGGTTATTGCATAGACAAAGGCAATGCACATGGAAACGTTAGTCAGTTAAAAGTGAACTTTAAAAAAAAAAAAAGAAATTAAAAAGCGTGGTGTCAGTGATTCCTGTGCAACCTCTTGTTCAGAGCAGCAGGTAAAAGTCCCCTCCCACCCGGTTCTGCATAAGATCCAAATTAGTCCATTCATGCCACACAGGAATAAATCAACAGCGTCTGACACCAACACAGTCCGGTGTCAGACTAACTATCTTATATTTGAGCAAAAATACACATTCACAATATTATAGTATTCAAATATTAAATAAATCATTCATATCATTAACTGTTTTTTATCCCCCCCAAAATAAGCAACTTTTAAAATACCAGAGCTCAGCTGCTCGCATTCAGACATCGACTTAGCAGCAGTTTGGAGCAAGCATGTGGCACCAGTGGGCAGAAATATCTCCTTTTTAACAAAGGTGAGCATCCAACAAAACCAGGCTCAGTATGAACCATAAATGAAAAATAAACACAGAACCACTGTGCCTGTTGTTCCTTCTCTGGGAACACATGAAACATGAAACAAACACAGGATCACGGAAGCAGTAACTATTAATAACTTTGTCAATGAAAGAGACCAGAGACAGGAGAACTTTCTATGACTAAAAACCCCAGGAGAAAATGCAAAACGTTGATGGCAGCAAAACTATCACTGTCTTTGTCCAGGAAGTTTTACAACTGGACCAAATACTGTAGTGAGTCAGGGGAACTCTTCTAAAACGAAAGACAGAACACCACGTTAAGGGCCACAACAGCTTAGGCAGTGTTTTTAGAGCTAATCAGAAAAGAGCTGGGCCATCAGTGCAGTCTGTAGAAAAGAAAAAAACAAGTTTGTTAAGGAAGCAGAACACAGAAGAACTGGACCAGTAGTACTTTCTATTGGGAAAAAAAGAAGAGAGGTTAAAATAAAGTTAATGGCAGCATCAGCTCCATCAATACCAGGACAGAAACCGCTGAACACCGACCCGCTGAGCCAGGAATACTTTCTATGAGAAAGAAAAGGAAAGAAAAGCAACAACAATTCCCTTTTTCTGACATATAACCTGCTGTTTGCTACATAATGTGAGATAAAGAGTTTCTATAAAGGAATGTAAGTGATCGAACTACAGAAGCTCATTTATATTGATGGTTAACATTTGTATGTCTCATAATAAATTCTCCATAATGATCACAGACACTCCCTAGCCTTCTTCTAGCTGTCCTTTTTTAAGATCTACTCATCAAGAAACTTGAGTCAGAAATCGGTTTGTGTGCAGAGAGAAGGTAGAAAAATAAATCAACAGAAAAGAAAAGGCACCTTTCAGTAAAACCTTTCTTCTGTGGCCTGACTTACCCCGACATGCCACACACTCCAGATACCCGCTAGTAGGAACTGAAAGTACAAATCCCACCTGCACCCAAAAGCAATGAAGAGTAAAACACAAACTCAATGTTATAAACCTGCAATGAATTTAGACTGAAACCAGAAAACCTGATGGATTTCTCAACAGTTTTATGAGCTGGTGGGTTAGAAGGAATTTGTGATAGACATGACTGGATTACGAATAGATGCTAATTAGTACCAGGGTGAAAAGTAGCTGAGTCCCTTTATGAAGAGAAAGAACCCATCTCCACAGGGGAAAGTCAAAGTCCTGCACAACGTCAGCAGAACAAACCTCAGTTTCTTCTTGGTCTGATTTCCTACGTAATAAGGACTTGATCTGGAACGTGGTGACTACAGGAAGTCATGACAAGACAGCTTTTTGAAAGACATTTGGAAGTTGAACTGATATGATGATAATAAAGATGTTTATGTATGTTCAGGGTTTGGAGGATTAGATGAAGACTACATGCTGAGAGGAATCCTAACTCGTGATAAAGGATGGAGTTAGTGTAATGATGGGATTAGATTGTTCTTTTGAAGAAATATCACTTCTTTCATCCTAAACATTAAAATTGGAGTTAAAATGATACTTTAGTTTGGTCAACAGAACAATCTTACACTAAGACACCAACGTTGGTTTTGGTCAACATCAATAAGATTTATCCTGTTGAGCTACAGTCTTAAGACAGAAGGTTTGACTAGCTGTAAGTATGACTCACTATTTATGCTAACACAAAAGCATAAACATGCTGTTTGACAAAGGTTAGGATTTAAACCCACAACCTTTACAGCAACATGCTAGTATTTTATCACTACCTCTACTAAAAGCACGTTAGTTCTGAAATCACTGATTCACTCAGTAAGAGCAACGCCACAGGAAACGCAAACGTCCTCTGTCATAATGAAACAGATTCACAGTTTTAACCTATGGGGAACCTAAAGACATAAACATATACAACCACAAACAGGGTTCCTATGCAGTCTGGAAAGGAATTTAAAAATATACAAAAATTGGGATTAGTTTGAAAAAATTAGTAAGCAAAAAATATTTGTTTTCTCAAAGTTTTTTTGAATTCCAATTATTTAAAAGTTGTGTCCAGTTGATCCATCTTTTCATCTGTCCATTCACCCTTCCATCTGTTGGTCCATCGACCCCACCGCTTGAACCTCTGTTCTTTCATCCTTACGTCCGTCCATCTTTTCAACTGTCTCTCCATCCATCATCTCACCAGCTGCTCCAGCTTTCCATCTGTCGCTCCATATTTTTATCCATCCATCCATCTAGAAAATTTGGTCATATATTCAAGATGAACTTTAGAGTTTAAAAATCGGTTGAAAAGTTCTGAGATCTTTTGAGAAAAGTGTGCAACTTCGAATGTGTAGGAACCCTGCAGAACCAGTCAGTTTGTCCCTTTTAAACTGGTAAGTGTTAGTGGGATTAAGGATGAATCAACAGAGTTAGGAAAGCAGTTAAGCTGCCAATATAAGCTGGTTCTGTGTTGGGCTGGTTATGCTCATCACATGGAACACGATCCCTCCTGTGAGCCACACCAGATATTAATGAACATCTATGCTAAGTGTGAAGCCAGGCAGGCGGGAGAGAGAGATGTGACAGACACACTGCTGGACTCGCATATACTCACTAATGGCCATAGTGGTGGCAGCGATAGCAGGTGGGATCGATGATGCAACTGAAAAATGGTGAAAACAGCGTGAGAGAAGCAGGAGTCCTCAGTGCTTAGTGATGATCACAAACGGCAGGAATGCTCCCATGCAGCTGCTGCTGTTAACGTGACCCAGCATCTGATTGGACAACAGCTGAGCACCAACAATGTGCTCAAGTCCTGTTCATTGTGTTAAACCTTCAGGTGTGGAGATTTATTACACCTGCTGTAATGGCTGCATTTCAAATATATTTGAAAACTTAAGGTTTTTCAGTAACAAAGCAAATGAGAGCTAACTATAAAGTATGGCCTATGATGATGCAATTGGCATTAATGACAATAAATAACCTGCCAGAGCTGATGAGTTCTACAGGGAAATAAATCTGCACCCAGTTTTATTATTCATGGTTCAAATCATGTCAAAATAAAAAAGGCAAAATTTTGGTAAGCTCAGTTGAGGTGAGGAAGGATAATTAGTGAAAAAAAAAATAGCAGCTTAGCATATTTTAATTCAGTTTTGACTCTTGGATCAAAATTACTTTTCCATTAAAATCTGATTAAGTTTTTTTTTTTTTAGGGAGCAAAACAGAAAAACAAACAATGGTTTTGTTGATGAAAATGTCAGAGCGCATATTTTAGTCATTACTTTTTTAGTCATTATTTTAGTCATTGAAAACAAGAACAAAGTTGGATGAATATTTGTTTTCCCAAAATTGAGTCCAACATTTTATGGTCCTGTGGGATTCTGGGTTCCTCACAGTGTAGGAATAAGAGCATTTTTGAAGTAAACACCATCTCCATCATACCTGGAGTTTATTCCCTGGACGCTGCCTCCATCCTGTCTGACTAATTAAGGTGCAAATTAAGTCAGGCTTTTAGAATAAGCGCAGCTGCTTTACCTGCCTTCTGACCGTATTCATACCCTTTGAACCTTTTTACATTTTATCACATCAAGACCTGAAATTTCAAAGTAATTTATTTGGACTTTATGTGATAGATTAGCACACAGTGCTGAATAATTCTGATATATAAGACAAACAGCACATGATTTCAAATGATTTTATAGAGAAGTCTGAAGACTCTGGCTTCACTTTGTATTCAGCACCCCTGAGTTGGTACTTTGCAGAACCAAAGGTTCCTCCTGTCTCCATGTTCGGATGACACATTGAACAGAGCTTTACGAGATGTTCAAAAACTCAGAAGTTATTGTAAAACCCAACTCTGTTTTAAATTTAAAATCCAACTCTTGCTTTAAATTTTTTAAACAGCCCGTCTGCTGGATTCCTTGGTCCTCGTGATCCTGTTTGCTCTCTAATGTTTTCATCGAACCTCGTAGTTGTGACAAACGTGACAAAATGTGGAGAAATTCAAGGTGTATGAATACTTCTTTTACAGACTAAGTTACAAACTTTCTGGTTACAAACTTTCTGGAATATTTTGACGGTTTCAGTCTGAATGATTTATTTCAGAGACCGAAAGTTTTTGCGCTATTGCAAAAAATGATCTGGGTGGACATTGATTACTGCGTGACTCAGGCCTCCTCTAGGGTTCATGTCTTTTCTCCATGTCTGAAAGTGATTTGAGCCACTGCTGCATTTCACACAAAAGGCGAAACAGGAAAACTCACTACTGTCATCGCACCTATGTGAAAACATCTTCAATAGACTTTACATTAAGGAAATGGACATGTGAAGAATGATTGGGAATCGGTAAAGACGTCATTTCGTCGTTAACATTGTTAACAATGAAGAATGTTCAATGGAAATGATGCAAACTGCAGATAATAAGCAGATAAGAAAGGGAGAAGAAGAACTTACTTGTGAGAGAATATTCTGAGAAGTCCAGTGGAATACAGAATAGATGGAGGGGAAAAACATGAGAAAACAATAACACAAAGAGAACAGAAACAATAAAATGAGAAATATGATCAATGAAAAAGGGCAGCTGTGTCCTGCTGCATCATTAACCCTGTGCCGTTCTCCTACACCGCCTCCCTGAGCATTATGCATTTGCTTTCTCTTCTTTTTCACTCTTTTAAAAGATGCTGTCATAACACACAACTAGAAAGTGAAATGTAATGACTTCCAGCCCTCCGTCTACTAATATTTTAATTCAAGAGTAACTTAAAAATCTCTTCTAAGATTTTAATACCAGAAATTACAATATAGGATAATCTCTAAGCATTGAGACCCTTAGAGATTTCTCACAGATTTGAGCTGTTTTGTCTCTATTCCATGTTTTAGATCATCAGTATCAATATTAAAGGTAATCTAACTATAGTGAACCCCCAGCTGTTTGTGGTTCAGCATGAGCAAATTTTTCTGTTGAATATAAACACAGATTATTGGAAAATTTGCCTATTCCCAGATTTCTTTGTGGAACATATTGGAATTGGCCTTGAAATTCTCCCGTATTTGTGCGGTCGTATCGTTGAATCGTGACCTTTGACCTTCACTGAGGCCGTGAGACCTGCAGAGCTTTAGATGTGGTTCTGGGTTATTGTGACTTCCTGGTTGGTCGGAGAAGGTCTTTCTCTCCAATTGTGGAAGGTTTTAGAAACAGGTTTGCGACGTTTTTCCAGGCTCAATCTGTTCTTCGCTTCGATCAGAACATGAACTGTTGCATATTGAGATCTTTTAGACTATTTCATGTTGTCAGACGGGATCTATTGAAGTCATTTCCTGATTCTTCAGGTCAAACAGTAATCAGGCTTGGACGATGCCAGTAGAAGTGTGCCAAAAAAAAAAAAAATTGTATTTAAAAAGTCTGATGATGTTAATGTGGCAAAACAGCAACATTTGTAGAAATCTGCAAGGGACAAACACTTTTTCACAGCTCTGCAAATGCAATTTAAAGTCTCTATGAACTCGATTTTATGTCTACAGACTAGTGGAAAATTAGAAGAGTGAATTTGTTGCTCGAACAGCAGATTAAACATCTTCATAACAATGCTGAATCAGGCACAATAAGGAAAATGCTGAAGGGGACTTCTCTACAGGAGCAGCGAGGTGATGAGGTGCAGATGGAAGCAGGAGACAAAGGATGTCAAACAGGAAAACAAACATCCATTCATGAAACCTGATGTGAAGATCTGAATGAGAAGAAGGTTAAAGATCCTCAGAATGGATAACATGATGGAGCTTTGTTGATCTTCTTAGAAATTAATGCTTAATTTCTAAGAAATTTTTCTGAGCTAGAGAACCATCACCTAGTTCTTTCACTCAGAAGGCTTTGGATCAGTTATAAATCGATGATTCAGTTCAATAAGAAAATAATGCATACCTAAATACTTCAGACAAATAAAGAATACTTGGAAAATATCACCTCCAGCTCTGAGAGAAAATAAAGGCTTCGCCTGAATGTGAACTAACAAACAGCTGACTCCATTCACAGGTAAATAATGAGCCTAACACCTTTTTATCACTTTAGAAAAACTAAATCCTTCTGCAACTCCTCTGCTATGTATGTGATTTATTCATCTGTTCACCAAAAAACACTGCTGTTGTTTAGGGCACACACCGATCTGGCTGCCATGGATCAGATGGTCACAAACACTAGAATGAATCTCATAATTTGCTCCACTTTCTGAGTTCTGTGGGGCTTTGATATTGTTCGCTTGACGCTCTACTGGCTGATAGTTGCAGGGTGTGGTGGCGTGCTTCCAATGATTTCAGCTTATTCTAACATAACCTTCATATGGTACGAGTCTTGTCCCAGTCATTTTCACTTTTAGTGCAATTCCAATGTGTCCCTCAAATTTAGGTTACTAATTACCATCAACTTCTTCTTTTAACAGAATAAGAACTATTGTGTCCCCATCTCAACGTGTCAAAAAAAAAGAGATTTGTTTCCACCACCGCTATCTCGCTCCTACACGTCCTCAACTTGTGTCACCTAGATAAAGCTACAATATGATAACATAATATTTTGAAAATGACTAAAAAATAATTATATCCTAAATTTACACACAGTCATCTGATCTCCAGTAAATTGTGTCACCAAAACCTACAAACATGCACATTTTTGTAGGCTCAGTTCTGCTGGTGTGCATTCGGCACGCTCTGCAAATCAAAAATCCAAACAATAAAAGCCTGTTTGATGCATGACATGCGCATTGCAACATGGTGCGCGAAGTTTCCTTCCTAAGTCCTCCAGTATCAACTTTAATGCAGCGAATGAAGTAAAAATATATGGAGATAAAAATTTTAAAAACCCATAACATAATCTCAACACTCTTCATGTGCTAAAGGCAGCTTTTTGGTGTTACCATGACAACATCTCCGTCAGTTTCATCTCTCTCCCTCCTGCCTCACTTTCTTTGCTGCTTTTATCAGATCTACAGGGACTCAAAAACAAGCCACTGGGCTCTAAGAAACAAGAGCCAGAGCAACGTGACCCTACCAACCACTGTTTGAGTGAGCAGCAATGAGCAGCGGCTCTTGGATCGAACAGAAATTTACCTCCTCGCTTCTTTGCGCACGGATGGGGCATTTGGTGGCGAGAGAAACATTTAGATCAATAAAAGTCTCCTTACTTACTGGTGCCAAGTGTAAAGTTGAAGCAGGCCTGCATTAAACTAAAAGTGATGAAGCAGAAGAGCACATTTTAAACTGAAACACTGTACATTTTGTTGACTTAAGTTTTTTTTTTTTTTTTTACGTTGTTCATGCTAAATATTGAAATGCCTGTAGAAAATAGAATAAATTACTCCTGTTCAGAATCCAATAGAATATACATCTGTTATTCACAAAAGGTTTTGAAAAAGGTACATGTTTACAATTTTTCAAAACTCTGCAAGATGTTGTACAATCTGCCCTAATCTATTCAATTTTCTCAGTCCATATTCTTTAAGTTAAACTTTCACATATGCTTTCTATTAGACATTGCTGTCATAAAGCAGCCAATTAGAACTATCTATTGTGGTCACTTTAAAAAAAAACAGCAACAATGTTCTACTTTAATAAAATCACCAGTTTATACAAGCAAACATGTTAGCTGAGGAAACCTGAACTCAAATAATTAAAAAAAAACCACATCTATGCTGTTTTTTAGTCAGTATTGATCTCAACCTTTTGCCTGCTGTAACTTGGCAACCTCTGGTAAAAACGTGTAAAATACACTTTCAAAAGAAACTTAAGAAAAATCTTAAATTGAGTTTAAGTCCATTCCTTCACCATAGAAAATAGATCCTGCATTATTAATCTTTTTTTATTTTTGCAAAATCTGCAGTATTACAACCAATGGCACCCCAACAACCTCTATGAATTAAATGTAACACATGTATTTTCTTTTTTAATTCATCACTTCCTGTTTTCATAGCAAATACATATGGAGAGACACATGGGGCCCACTTTTCATAGCTATTCTTCAAAATGGGGAAAGACCTAAACCTTCCCTCATTCACAATCAGAGCAATAACTAACACATTAAAAGACAACTGAAACTGACTGCTACGTTAAAAAACTTCCTCTTGTGACAATGCACTGAATGGGAGGATGCTGTTTTATTTAAAGGGTTTTACACATCTTTACCAGTGGTGGCAGTATATGTGAAAGATGCTGTACATGTATGATCTGAAAGAAAAAATGGGAATGGCAAAATCAAATTTTTAAAAACTTTGTATGTTGAAAACACCGCAGACGACCAGATTCTGCGCTGCTGGACTTTTGTCAGCACTAAGTTTCATTAAGTGGATCATTTGATGAATGCATTTACATATTTAAATAAGCTAGTTTAGGTTATTAGGACACCTCAGGACTAATGGTCTAAAATGTTATCCTCCTTATCGCCTCTATTGTATTGTCCATAATTTTCAATATGTCGATCATGTTACATTCAGCTCTTAAAATGTGTTGGCTCACTGTGAAATGAAGTCTGTCGGCTCACTCAATCCCGGGTTTCTCCCACTAAACCCTCAGGAATGAGAAAACATCGCCAGAAACCCATCAAGATGGATTATTTCTGAATCGTTTTATCTCGGCCGCTGTCAGATTTGTGCAGATGTGGAGTGCAGGAGGCGCTGGGCTTGTGATACATCCTGCTTCCAGAGAACCAACTGGATGCCCCTTCAGAAAAAAGTCTGGAGCTCACTGTGTGCTTAATAATCTTCCTTCCTCTCAAATGACTTTGCTCCTTTTCATAAAAAAAAAAAAACGACAAAAAAAACAGTTCAAAGCCTCCTGAAATACCTCTGCTCTTCATCATGCACTGCCATCACCACCACCACATCTAAACTCTCCTCAGGAGGACTTGACCTGTGGCTGCGATATTAAAAATTCATGCTGCCGGTGATCTATAAATACGGAGCTGCGTCTCCCTGCAGTGAAGTGTAAATCAGATTTATAAATACGTATGAAGTGTCTAGAAAGAAAAATCTAAATCACCTCAGCTGTGGGCAAAGATGCAAAGGCATCTCGCACGGCACAAACATTCATGAGGACAGAAACACACACGTTATGCATCCTGCAGAGGTAACTCTATGAGGCAGCTGAGTTAGGAAGCGGCCGGTGGCTTCGTGCTCCCATCTGATGGGAGGAGGACTACGGCGGGGCTTGGCGTGAGAAAAGAGGACTGAAGCATCTGGGCTCTGCTGGACGCGGTGGGGTGAGCTGCATTAGGTTCAAAGCTGCAGGGTCAGGGCTTGTTTGGAGCAGGGAGGAGAGGCAGGCACTTACGGACTGGCTCCGTCTTGAAAGTGCTGGAACGGCTGCTCTCGCCTTCGCCTTTGCCGTTGATGGCGGACATCTTGACCTCGTAGGTCGTCTCCGGTTTCAGTCCGACGATGGTTATCCTGGTCATGTCTGTTGAAAAGATGCCAAAGTCATTACACCAGATGATACGTCTAAGGAGAAAAAGCTGATTGCTGTTTAGATGCTAATTGGATCAAAACACCGCAGTAGGAACAGAAGTCCGTCATATTTTTCTCTTTTATTCTTTATAAATAGCCAAAGCCACTCTTCACCATTTAAATCATGCTACTTTATCTTGTTTGTGTCGACCTGAGATATAAAGTTGTTGCTTATCTTCCGCCTGGTTATAGAGTCTACGGGAAGATAATAGGTGTACAAATGTTTCCTTAGAAACCTTCATTTCCTGCAACAAAGCCAAAAGATGACTCATTGTTTCGTTTTCTGCTTAGCCTTTTCATCAAACTTCCTCCAGGACTGACTGGCTTTCTCCTCCGTGGTCTGCACTGACTCTCTTCAGAGTGCATCAGTGGATTTGCATTATCGGATCCCAAAACAGAAATGCAACGATGATGAAGTTATTTAGACATTTTCATCACTCAGAGTGGCTTGGAAATTCAAGTCTTTAGTGAAGGCAAAGTAATGGATAAACAGCCGCTCTGCATCCAACACAAAATAGCAAAAAATATAATTCTGAAACATGGGAAATGGATGTGTGTTTCTCACATCATTATTATTTTTAGAAAATACATCAAATAAAATGCGGAGTTTATTTCAGACCATCATCTTTTGCTGGTTAAAACCACCAGGTGTCTGCTAGCTTAAACACTTTCGTACATTGATATTTGCAAAATCACTTGAACTCAGTCAGATGGTAGCAAAACATCTGGACAACAACAGCTGTCATAACAAACCACAGAATTTAGATCTGAACTTTAACTAGGCCATTCCGACACACGATTGTGCTTTGGTCTAAGCTATCCTATAATATCTCTGACTGCATGATTTCATGCTGGAAGCTGACCCTTGACCTTAGTCTCACCTCTTTTTAGCCTCTAACATGTTTTCTTCCAAGATCCTCCTGGATTTAGCTCCATCAGTCTTCACATCAACTCTGTGTAGCCCCTCCCCCCCTGCCACCCAGCATGATAATGCCACTACCATGTATCAACCCAACGATGTTGCGTCCCAACTTTACATATCACTTACGTACCTGATGTGTCAAGGTTTATGTTCGTAAGATTACCAAAAGTGTAAACGTTAAACAGGAACGAATCACTTTTGCAACGTATGTTACTAATGGAACATTCCCCAACATTTAACTCAGAGAAAAGCTGCACAAAATTAACAACTTTTTCCCCAGGAGAGGAGTTCTCACTGCAGTGAAAGGGTAAAAAGTGAGAGCAGGAAGAAAGCAGGCCAAAAGGCTGAAAAAATAATTACTGGGGGAGCATTGTGGGCTCCCAATACAGATTTAATTGCAGGGAAATGAATTAAATTAAGGATCTATTAAAACCCAAGAGCCATCAGGTGTAGAACAAAGGGAAAGCAATCAATATCAGTTTCCTGAATCAGGTGAATTTATCTGATAACGTAAGGATTCTACACACCCAACATGCATGCGCTTCCTCTCGTGTCATAAAGAGCTACTTGGCTGATGCCCCACTGAGCGACACAAAGCAGAGTGATTTCAGAGCCGAGAGCTAATTTCAGTTGTGCAAAAAGAAGAAGAAAAAAAAAAAACACCTGTGCAACATGTCTCCATTACTGCAACAGCATGTATGAGATTAACATCTCAATCAGAGGGAGTTTCAGAGAGAACTATTTACATACAACTAGAAAGCGTTCCGCCAGATGGATTCAGAGCTTTTAGCGTTGGAATATAATTGATGTCAGCGTAGAAGCAGTTCGTGTTTTGATGAAATTTCTCGGCCGCCTGCAGTAATTTGGTTCCTGCTGCTTCTGGAAAAGGTTATCTCCACAGAACCTCACAGTTGCTACAAACTCAGCCCTCCTCAGCCCCTGCTGCCCTCTGTGCTGCGACAAAGAATCCTTATGCTGTGGGACGAAGACGCCTGTACATGTTACTGTTAATTAATCAGTCTAATTCTGAGGATATGAGAGAAGCACAATTTAAAATGAAAGATTCTGCTCTGGTGCCTGAAGAAACACAGCGATCCCTGGGATATAGTAGATTAAATTAATTTGAAAATATGTTATTTATCAAAAAGTGAAATAAAACATTAGCATAACTCATAACGTCCAAGTATCGTCAAACAATTGTTGCTATTGGAAGGATCTCCAGTAGCTGTCAGTCTCGCACAAACGTAAGGAAGCCTCTGACTGAAGACTGTTGCGGTATGACGGTCAAGACTATCATGACATTCCAACTGGTCAATATGTGGCAGAGACTATATTCTTACAGTAACATGTTCTGGATGACATCATCAGTTGTTGGCTAGCACTGCTAATCCACCTCATTTGCTTTTGATGTTTCCTCTTTAGATCTCTGTCTGATGACAGTTTGAACTTCCTCCTTGTCTCTGCTCTGCACCCATGAAGCCTTCTTTCCAACTCCTCTGGGATTTGGGGTCAAAGTTGAGGTGCTATTTAAACTTGTAGAGATGCTAATTGCCAGCTTCTGGTTGCAAAAAAAACCCCAACAAAAACAAAACGCCAGCATCTCATCTGAAGGTAAAAAAGTAAGAGCAAACATCTTTACAGCTGGGAGGATGTTGCACATCCTAAATGTGCAACACCTCAACCAAAGGAAATGACAAACAAAAGTGTAGAAAAAGACGAACAGAATGGCTGCTGCCATGACTGGTGCAATTCTAGCTTCTGTCATCACACTACAGACTTTAGACAAACATTAAAGCGGAAGAGCAAAATGTAGTTTGTTCAAATCCCAGCTTTAAAGTTCAGCTACAAAGACAAATAGTTTCTCCAACATAGATAATCCAGCTGTACTGTAATGTGAAGGCAGCTCTGTGTAAAGGCTGTCTGTTCATTTAGAGCTTTCTTTAATTAGTATATGCTAACATGGTGGCTCTGTATGATTATACTGTGGTGGGCGAGCCAGTTACTTCTGACAGCTCTGACTTCAAACACGTGACGTCGGCTCCGGTTCACACACAAAAGCCTTTCTATTAAGACACTTCGCCACTTGATAATTCTTTATCAGCCACACTTTGCTTCTTTTCTTCCCTGGCATTTTGCTGCTCCAGCAGCTCCAAGTTTGCTCTGTCTGATTTCGGAACGCTAACAAGGCTCGGGAAAAATGCCTTCTCCGCTTTGAAAGCGCTCCAATTTCTCGGAGGTGGAGAAGCCGCTGTAGCAAAGGCTGAGATATTTTGGTGGCATTTACTGTTCAGCCGTGTGTTGGGCTTCGCGAACATGTTTGCATGACGGGCGGCTCTCGGGCCCGGCGCTGACAGCTGAGCCTGTCAGCCGCTGACTGATACGTCCCATGTGGCAGGCGAGACGAAAAGCATCCAGATTTGTGTGCGCTGCAAGCCGTCATTGGGACAGGGATATTATCTGGGGCCTGTCAGCATCTGAACCCGCTGTCATTTACACTGCACTGTGCTCTACCTCTTGTCCTGACGTCAGCCACTGTCATGTCTGGATTACCTGCTGTTACCAGTCGGCCGCACGGAAACACTTCAACACTTAGAAAACTGAGACGCTTTTCCACTTGAAGCTAAAGTAATAATGATGTAATCGTGATGGAGAAACAAAATAATAATTGGGTAATTTCATGTAAATGCCAGCTGGCAAAAAGATTTTAAGGGTTAAGTTGTCCATTAGTAAATATGGAAACAGCAACTGTTTTATTACATGGACAGATGTTTGTTTCAGGGACTACAGTCAAATTGCAGATCTTGATGCGTAATGTCGGCATTTCACTGAATTGCAATTTTTTGTGTGGTTGTTCATGCTACTTATTATGCAAAAGAAGTAATCAAATGTCTGTGTGAGCGGTTTATGAAACCAAAAGCAACCTGCAGAAAGAGAACATAGACACCCACGAGTAAATATGTAAACAGAAAATGTCTACATATTTACTACTGTTTGTTTGCTGACAATATCATCACAAGATCATAACAATTCAAATTCAATTCAAGATTCTTTATTGATCCCAAGGGCTAATTAAAAGTTAAATGTAGCTGATTTAATGAAAAGGTTATCGTAGATGGAGGAAGCTGTAGAAAAAGAAAGCACAACTAACTGGTCTTTTGGTGAAAGATTTACTGAAACTAAGCAACAATTTTTGGGTGGTCTGATGAAACCAACGGGAGATTTATCTGAGATCTTAATTACAAGGTTCTGATGTCAGTTCCAACGTGTGATGAATCATAAAACAGGGTTGAACGTGAGTTAATTGATCACCAGGGGCATCTTGTAATAGCCGCTGCGCTTTGTTAGAATGCATTTTTTAAGCAACTTTCGGGGAGAAATGTAGGGAAGGCTGGACTCTCTGTTTACCTCAACACTGAATCTCATGGAGCAGAACTGTGTGTCTGCAGCAGTCTGCATGCTGCTCCCAATTTATCAAGCACAGCGAGGAATCCAGAATGAATCCTCCTGTCTCTCTCTATTTCATTTCCAGTTGGAGATGCATTCCGGGGAAAAAAAAGAAAAAAAAACTCACCGTCTTTAGCTTTGTACTCCTCACTTTTCCACTCCTTCCCAGGCAAACGCCATTCCACTCTGTACTTTAATATCGGCACTCCACCCAAGGAGAAGGGTTCCTCAAACTCCACCACCGCCGTGCTGGAGAACGGCTGCACTTCTTCAATTTTAGGCGACGACGGCACCTCTGTGGCAACAACAAAACAAAGAGAGATAACCCTCTGATCCAAAAAGTTCATTATTGGATAAAAATCATTTTTGCCATTTTTGGGAGTTAAGTTTTAGGAAAGTGTAAATTAAATGTCAGTAATTGACTGTGTATAGGAGAGGGAATCAGTTTTTACACTTTAATTCAGAAAGATTTCCTAACATTTGAACCCTGAGGTTAGCAGCAGTCTGCAGAAATGATTCCTCTGTTTGGGTAAACATCAGAAATGAGGTCCTCCTTTAATAACAAGGCTGCATGTTTGTCTCATTAAACCTTCCCTGTGCTTGTTGCTGCAGCTGAACTGCATTTAATGCCACCAAGGAGCCACAAACACGGCGGCCACCAAATGACAGAGGGGCCGTTAGACATGACATTAACGAGTTTCCAGCAACAGTTTAGATCCCGCCTGTGATGCACTTTGAGCCATGATTAAAGGACTCGGTGATTTGGTCTCATAAGCAGCGCTCTGCAGAGACTAACCTGCCTTGTGACGGAGCTAACTTTGTTTTTATTCTCTCCAGGGAAGATGCTCAGGTGGATGTTGACTTCATTTAATAACCTTTGTTTAATCTTATCTTAATGTTATCATTATATAACCTAAAATGCTGTTTCAAAACTTTTAATTAGTAAACCATGACTACTTCTTTGCCTGGCGCACCGCTAAGTGGTTACACAGTTGGGAAAGATAAGAGAACATGCTTATCCAGATAAGACGGATGTGTGTTGAAGCTAATAAAACAAGCCTGAATGATCTTTCCACCACACACAGGGAGCAGGATGAAAACATCTTCACGCCTCACAGTTTGAGGACTGCAGAGGACTACAACCGATACATCTGATCTAAACGTCAAGCTGTTATCTCAGAGTTTTTCTGTCCTACCATGACAAACGTAAACAGATGGAGTTTGCTAGATGCTATTAGGACTTTAACTGGAATTGGAAGACTGACATTTTTCTGAAAACCAATGACTAATGTGTGGAAAAGCATGATGGAGGAGTTGGTACGCTGTGGGCCAATTTCCTGCCAACGACCCTGGAAAGCTTGTTTACAGTTACTGGGACCATGAAGTAATTTTACACAAAAATCTGATGGCCTCTGCCAGAAAAACGGTATTTGGATCATCACTGGATGCTTCAGCAGATAAACAGAAAATAGAAGAGAAAAGTTATTAAATTAGAACAACCTTCTTCCATGGAAATCTCAGTTCACAGAAATAAATTATTTAGAAAATCTGAGGAAAAGAAATCAGAGTGGATGCAGGATGATGGAAGAGGAATGAACAAAGATCCTTAGCTGGAGGTTTCCCCCTGTTCGCATGCTTGATGCGAGGGATTGCTGTAAAGTCAATGACAAAACACAAGTGATTGTCTACATCCAAGAGGACTCGGTACAGGCTTTTTAAACAAATTTGAGTAATAAACTTAACTTAATCAACTAATTGGACTTAAATTTCTATTTCTTTTTTTTTTGTTGTTACAAAGTGCCTTGAGATAACACGTGTTGTGAATTGGTGTTATACAAATAAGCTGAACTGAGTTTAGCTGTATGCTCCAACCTTGTGAAATGTCGGAGGAGAGAACTACCTGCTCAAATTGCAACCAGCCGGGGCACCAAAAATTGTGGGACTTGTCATTTTGAAAGTTTTCTGCACAGCATTAAGCTGCTCCAAAAAGATAAATAAATAAAAAGCAGAAGGCACTGTCTGTTTCCTAATGTAGTACAGGTCTCTTCTACAGCAGAACATGCATTTGTTTGTATCTGTTTAATAATATATTTTTTAAAAAGTCTACTAACTGATGAACACAGTTTAATGTGAAACACTCTGTACCTACTGATGCTTTTTCTTTATAGCTTAATATTCATACAGCTGCTACAATATGTTCCCTTTGAATAATTGTCATATTCAATGCGAAAATTGCTGTAATCTCTAGGGGGCACTAGAGAGGCTTTAGGGTTTAAATCTTGTTTGAACACAGTCTACATTAGCCTCTTTAGCAGCTATAAATGGTGCAGAGAAAGAATTTTAAATGAATTATGTAAACAGTCTAGAGCTGCTGCTGATGTTTGCATTCTGAGGGGTTCCAACGTGTAACCTCGAGCACATTAAATGTTTTAATTATCCAACACTTTTTTCTTTTTTTTTTCAGTGTGCATGTTCTTGAGACATACAGAAAGCAGGGAGGGCCAGCCACTGGAGGAAGCCACTTCAGTCATACTGATGAAGTTTTACAGCGAAGCAAGGAAATTACCTCAAAGAGCCCACAGGATATTACACAATGGCACCGAGGGTGTCACCGCAATTAATTCGGCCACACACCATTTAGAGATCCTGAGCGACCTATCGTTTGCAAGGGCTCCAAAGCAATTTGCATGCAGAATGAAGCTAGGACTGACCAAATTCACAGCAGAGGAGAAGAAAAGACTTTAGAGGGAGAGTCTGCTGTGATTTCAGTGTTTTCTCAGACGGAGCTGCAGAGCATCTAAAGAGCATCGCAAATTTACTTTCTGTTCACACCTTTCTTAAACAAACATAATGTATCCTTTTAGTTATAAGGAGACAAAGTAGATTTTTTTTTTCTACAGCCGTCCTCTCGATCGTGAAAATGGATGATAAATGTAACTCATTCTTTATTATTATTCTGTGCATTCACTGGCTGATGCCTAACTTGTCGGGCTTGTTGAGGATGCTCCTTGTAGCAGATTCTGACATTCTTCCTTGCTGAATGCTGCAGTGTTTGCTTTTATTGCACTGATTCATTGTTCATACAAATTAACATATTAAGAAGCCCTATTTGTGTTTTCAGTGAACCAACCTGCTTGGATTAGAAGGAACTCCTTGGATTCAGAGCCTATCACATTTGTAGCTGTGCAGTTGTAGCTCCCAAAGTCATTTTGGGACTCAGGTGTGATCTAAGAGACAGAAAAATAAAAAGCTGAAAACTTTTTTATCATTTTTTTTCCCCCATTACTTCATGCTTATGTACATCGGGAAAGCCAAGAAACACAAAGATGTTTGGTGCATCACCTCCAGAAGGCTGATGGTCGGAGTATTGAAGATCTTTATGTTGGTTGAGTTAGCACTCGGCAGCTCGATGCCGTCTCTGAACCAAACCACCGAGGCTCTGGGATTGGCTGCCACCTCACAAGAAATATTGGCTGGGTTTCCTTCCCATGTGTATGCTGCCACCAAGCCCATGATCTTTGGAGAATCTAAAGGAATAGAAAGAAAAGACAGAGCACATGAGACATCTGAAAAAAAAAAAAAAAATTCCAAACAGATTCATTCCTAAACGATTCATTCCTAAACAGGAGATGATCGACTTGTATGCACCATCATTTGGGTTGTTATTGATTTACAAATTTGTAAAATCTCTAACTGTTTAACCCAAGGAGCTTCTGTTATGTTGCTTATTAATTTCCATTATTAAAGCAATACCCAGACAGCAGTTGCCAATTGAAAACCAATGACCACTCTTGGCACTTATTATGTTAAAAGAAGTCTGCCACAGGTTAAGAATCAATACTGTGCACAATCCCAGGGATTTTCAAGCAATTACTCAATGTGATTTAACGTTTAAGTCCCAATTCTTCAAACCAACAAACCGGATGCTTGACATTGGCGTTCCAACATGTAAAGTCAGACGTCCTTGAGTAACCCTGAGTACAAAACCCAAACAAGGCTCCAGTGAGCATATTACATACACAATGGATTAAAGGTAAAGTCAATGCAGGGTCAATGTTTGAGCATTTCAAGTCTCTGTGGTGTTTTTATTTCTAAAAACTCCACTGAGTACTATGGATTTTTGTGAGTCATAGTTAGCTGGGTTCAAAGTGGCCTCATAAAGCATAGAGGAGAAATGGAAATATCTTCAGTTTCACAATCCCAGAAGTTCCTTCATCATTCAGCATCGTATTTATTACATTTCAGTAATTTTGCTGCATCCCTTGTAATGCTTGATCTAAAAAAATGGAAATTTGGCAAAGAGTAGTTTGTAAAAATTAAAATTGGTACCACAAAACCAATTTGGAAGACAGTAATGCTAAACAAACCTGAGAAAATGAGGCTTGGAGAGAAACATTTTTACTAGGTTGCTACTGTATCAGTCTCTCAGCAGCATACCTCGATAAACCCAGCCCAGTAAAATGGATCGTGCTGTGTGGCAGATAGATGGCCCAGCACTTGAATTGCATCTTCATTGTGCGGAGTGGAGACAGAGGACACGGAGTGAGAGCTGTACTCAAAACAAAGCACCTTTCTTATCGATAATTGCCTGGCAACACTGATTCAGCTGCCTGATTGTTTTGGTGATTACACTGGCTAACTGCAAGTCCTCACACAGCTCCATCAATGGTGCATTGTGATCGCATCTCTGGACTTTAAAGCACAATAGGCTCAGGGATTATTAGTCCAATTAGACAGTGATTGTGTTTTTCACTCCTTTTAGGAATAGATTTCAATATCAGATTAAACTTTCTTGGCCAATCATATTAAGCCAGCAGGATTTTTAACAATCCAGCACATCCTGGTAATTGATTCATTATCTTCCAGTTGTTTGAGGTCTAGTTACATGAGTAACAGGCAGTCTAGGATGGAAGCTAAGATACCTCTTTCCCATCTTCACTTTCCAGCTCATTCCAAAGGGCTCCTAAACCACAAGGGACATAGAGTCTTTCCAGGACACAGAGTCCTTCTGAGTCCGCCCTGGGGTCTCCTTCCAGCACTACGTGCTCACAAAATGTCCAGGAGGCATTCTTATGAGACTACCTAGACTACCTCAGTGACTCGACTCTAAGCTCCTCACCCTTAAAGACCGTTGAGATCCCACCTTTATCACAAAGGAGAGAAAGTTCATTTCAGCTTCTTGTATCCTGGATCTTTTCCATCCAACCATGCACGTAGGTGAGCGTCCGAGCGTAAACAGTCAAAGGGCTTTGCTTCTTTCTTCACCATGACAGCTTGGCACAATGGTCTCTTTACTGCTGATATGGCCTCAGTCAGTTTACCCGTCTCCCTCTCCATCTTTCTATCAACTCTGAACAAGACACCCAAATACTTGAAGTCTTCTGGTGAAGGCAGGAGGAGGTGACTCTCATACTGCCCTTTTGCACTTGTGAAGTAGATGTGAACAGCTCTGGGGCATGCTGAGAGTCAGGGGTTGAAGATGCCAACTGTACCACACAAAGCAAAGATGTGACCCAGAAGTTCCCAAACCAGACCCTTCTTATCCTTATCCATAGCCTTAGCCTATCACATTTGTAGGCTATGTATCACATTTGAACTTGTTTCCTGTGCTAGAAACTTAGTTCGACTAAGTGCCAAAGAGAGGGACACACCCAAAAAGTTTTTTAAAGCATCCCTGCAGCCAAATGCTCTACAAGATTCTCCAGAAAATTCCTCATAGAACAGGATCCTAATCCTTTCTCTGATCCACAAAACACCTGTGAACATGAGAACCAAACCACCATGACCCCTTCAGTAGGTTCACCCCGGTAAAGATTTGGTTCATTGTTGTTCTTCTTACAGGATGAAAGCTACTGTACCCTGGCGTCTCTGAATTTAAAGTTTGATGGTCAAACCCCCCACAGTATCTCTGGAGGTCTGAGAAGAGATCCCTCCGTAGCTGGATAACTGTCAGTCTTCATCATCTCTGGATGAATCTTCTGGCAATCCTGCCCTGTAAAATCATTCCTGACCAAAATTCTCTCTGTTTAGTGCTCAATCCAAGTCATCCACAACTCTCACAGTGACATTTTACATGCATCAAAAGAAAAAGGACTCGTTCTAAAAAAAACAGCGGTTAAATCCTAAAAACGGCACCGGATCCCTAAAGAGAGGTTGGAAAGTGGGTCTTTGTTTCTATTGGTAACAAATCACAGTGGTACCACTGACCCAGCCCGCTGCTGAACCATTTATCTTGATGAAATGAGGTGAGCAGAAACTGGAATGTTCCCATTTCATTTGTTTGGTCTGGGAAAGAATTTTATTCCCTGTTTACGTCCTTATTTGCATCTAAAGTTGTGATTTTATTTCAGGTCTACAAAATAAACTAACACTTAAAGGTGTTAAGATACCAAATGCAAAGATTTTTATTTCCAGGTACGTTTCGTTTATGTTGACTTGATTTAAAAAAAAAAAAAAAAGAAGCTCCCTGGACCATCACATGACACGATTCAATAAATGAATTATTTGTATTTATAAATGACTCAGGTGTTTCTTTATGAACTGGAGTGAAGAGTGAGAAAAAGATGCATGGCTCACAGCGCACTTCCAGGAACAGTTGCTGGTTGTCTTCGCCGATGGAGTTGCTGGCAGTGCAGAGGTAACGGCCAGCATCGGTGAACTGGACGTTCTTCAGGGTGAGGGAGGACACCCGCGCATGGCTTCGTACTACAACGTTCCTGTCAAGGCTCTATAGAAAAACACATAGGGAATTATACACACATAAAAACAGGTGACTTCAATAGAAACCAGCTACAATCGAGAGATGAGGGCAACAAGTAAGGTGATGCTTTGGTTGACTGGTTGACAAACAAAGGTTGTGCAAACACATCATGACCTGTTGAGTTAATGTCGACTGACCTGATGGTGGATTGAAGTTACTGATGTTAGATGCATTAATTACAACACCACCACAATCATAAATATTATGTTTTCCTCTTCACTTTAACTTTTAGCACATTATTGACCCGGCCTTTACCAAGCTTTAGATATGGGTGTGCAAAAGCTCACACCACAGCTTCCACCATGGCAGACGCTGAACAACGGGCAAATGGAAGTTGAAACGTCTGTGAATAACTAAGCACAGTGGATCCCCGCCTATTCGTAGTTAAGTATTCAGAGATTTTTCTGTGCAAAGTGGCCAATCCAGGAGTGTCATTCATTTTCCTTGGTGCTGATTGGTTGTACCCCACAAGACGGGAAATAGAGTGAAACAATGGACGCTACTGTCGCTTCTGCAGTATTACAAAGACGGTTTCCACTGTGTATATCAATGCATGTTAAGGTACATTTGTTGTTTGAACCATTGAAATAGGCAGTTGTAAACATTTTTAGAGAGAAGTCAGAAGTATATGAGGATTTCAGCCATTCATGCTGCTTGAGGTCCCTAAACCCCACCAATACGAGGAGTACACTAAAGACCCTAAATATACACCTGCACAAAATGTACAAAAATCTGGAGTTTTTACTAGGTTGTCTTTTTACCAAAAATTTACATTTTAGACCGAAATGGATTTAAAAATTGCTGTTAAGTGGGTTCAAATCCTCACAATAGAACTTAAGTGTACAAAATAATAGTACATTTAATATTCATATTCTTCCAAACCAGAAAAGGAATTAGACCAGAGATGCTTACTTACTTCTACTTATCTACCAACCCAGAACAGAGATTAGAACAAACTTAGAATCCAGAAAAAACGTTTGGACACAACTGTGTGTCCAAACTTTTGGTCTGTACTATACCTTAATCTACATTATTAGATTATTTTTCTTCTTTTGCTCTTTCCTTTGGTTTGTTAATTTTGTTTGTATTTCCTTTTAATTCCTGTAAAGCACTTTGTATTGCCTTGTTGCTGAAAATGTGCTATATAAATAAAATAACCTTGACCTTTAAATAAAGAAGCACTGAGTAGCCATTCTTTGGTCAAATCCCTTACAGTATGGATCTATCTGTGCTCATAAGGAGCTCTAAGTAAATTACGCCTCAGTTAAACTGGAAGTCAGTAAGTTTTAAAAAGCCCCAAGCAGTAAACTCTTGAAGTTGATTAGCGTCCCTACTTATTTAGAGGCCTTTCTGCAGGTTTACAAGCTGCATACTTACAGCCGGAGCAGCATAAGCAGTGAGGAAAATTAGCTTGTTAAATCCCACTTTCATTTTCATTAGAGGATCCTGTTTATTGCCCTGGCTGCTATTCCGCGTTGCTGAGGACTCAGAGCTCCTGCACAGGTGTGCATCTGACAACCGAGTTTACTCAAAGTACTCCACTCGCTTTTATAATAGAGCAATGCACCTGGCCTGATCCTTGATCTTTGCTGTACATCACGGTGCTTAGTGATGCAGCCTGTTTTCCCTCTCTCTCCATCCCATCTGCAGTCTATATAAACACTGAGAGGTTCATTGTTATAGACGTTCTGTAAGCCGCGAAATTCCGCAGCAAAACTTACAGCAGTCAGTAGCAATGAAACATACAACAGAACAATATAAATTGAATAATAATGGTACGGCTGCACAAAAACTCCAGCAGTTATAAATACAGTAACAACTTTTCTTCCCACACATCAGCAGGAGACATACATCTTCCTTCCAGCTTCCACAATGTTCCATTAATAATTTAAGCACACTCTGAGCTTTATTCGTTACTGTTTATATTTATTTATCCATATTTTTCAGTATTGGAATTATAGCATGACTGGGGTTTTTTTTTTGCAGGAAAATGTGATGCACATGTGGCATAAATATTTTCTTGTTTAATAAAAGATCTAAAGGAGTGTCCTGAAACATTTTAAAAAGGGCAGCATTAATCTTGTCTCCCCGGCACTAGGCGGGCTGTTTAAATGCAAACACAGAAAGGTTAATGGAGAATAATACTTTAATGAGACTGCAGAAACAGAAGTGAATGGGCAGACCTTTTAAAAATAACTAATTTATCGGCTCCAACAAAAAAGAGATGTAAATCTATCAGCTTTGATTCCACATTAAACTGATTTCAGTAACGGTACGGACTGCCATGTTTTTTCATGGGATTTTGTTTCAGAGGTGACCAGTATATTATTTCAAATGGCACTGAAGAAAAAAAACAAACTATTGTGCTCGCAAAACACCTGCAGAAATAAATTTCAGCAATTCCTTTCAGCAAAATAGAACAGAAAATACAGAGTTTGTTGCTAAAATGAATCTATTGCTGCATTAAATCATGTTTGTGGTTTTATGGTGTCAGTGACACTTTTAAAGCCATAACATCATCATGCAGGCTTTACCAAACTTAGGATTATTGTTTTTTTGGTCATTTTTGAGGTTAACAAACTTGTAAGCACTTTTAAATATTATTTACTCAAAAAAAAAAAAATCTTCTCACTTTATTCTATAAAACATATCACAAAAAAAACTCAAAACGTAAATGAAACTGCTCTGCTGAAAATGTAACTTGTTGAATAGCAGAGTTAAAAACATTGAAAACACATTTCATCCCGGCTTACAGTCCGAGCTTTGGGTCAAATGAGCTGGAGATGTATGCGTTCATTTAACTCAGCTGTTGGGGTCATGGATGTTTGGATGTAATTTATGAACAATAAATGAAACAAACTTTTTTTTTTCAAAAACAGCAAGAACCTCGCTAATGGGATTTTTTTATTTATTCAAATGTTTTCCTCTGAGAGAAATTAGCATTTTAAAGGCTTAGGTTGGCAAACTAAACTAAAATATCCTAGAAACAGGCTTCTGATTCTTCATGTCTGAGGAGTACCGTTAGAACCATCTGCCATATGAAGAAATCATTTCTTCCAGAACTTTACCAGATTCTGAAAAACACCCATCTTGGCACTAAACAAGTGCTTCTCTGTTCTATATGCTGATTTCTGGACCCTAGAGATCCACAGGATTCAAAGGCAAATATTAAGAATTCAGTAACCAACTATCAAGTTATAGCGAGGCTTTACATCTGCCAAACTACATAAACATATTAAAATTATCCTTTCAAAACCATGAATATCTCTATAGTTTTGAGATTTTTTCAAGTTAATTTGTGGATATATGGTGTTCCTACAATTCATATAAGGTTTGCCCATGTTTATATTTGGGGGGAATTCAAAGTGGCTTTTAGTTTTGTTGTGTTCCACTAAATGAAGTCATCTGATGTAGACTGAAGCTAAATCTATGCTCAATCTACTGTATCTATGCTTAATTTATGCTAATACTTCCTTGTCAATCTTTAAAGGATAATTTTTTTATCCAGTAGATGTAGATGGAGAACAAAAGGCTCTTTCTCGTGAGAAAGAGCTGAAGTCTTTCTGACGAAATACAACAGGAAATGTTGTCTATCTTGACTTGTTGCTGTGCACTTCTGGTCAGCTGCCTAAAAGAGTAGTCCAACACTCAGCAACATCACTGTCCACAATGACTCTTTAAAGACATGATGATGTCATAATTGGGATATTAGAGTACTTTTTAATCTAATTAAATCTCTAAATCCTTCAGTTTTGATGAAGGATACCCATGGGTTTTGTGCTATCTTTTCATGAAGTTCATATTACAGCCGTGTTTGGTCCATCCAAATCCATGTTGAATACATTTCATGGTTGTTTGACCTTTTTGTCATGATCTGTGTTTTTCTGTGTTTATTTAGAGTTTTCTGTGTCCTTAAGTCTCTTCTTTGTCCTGTCTTCCCCTTGATTGTTCCCAGGTGTGTCTCGTTTCTATGATTACCCTCCCATATATTTAACTCCACCTGTGTTCTTTGTTCGTCGTCGGGTCCTCGTCAATGTCTAGTCTAGCTGTCGTCAGTGTTTCCGTGTGCCTGCTGTTCGTTGTTTTCATCATTAAATCATCATATTCATCATTCCTGGGTCCGCTGCGTCTGCCTCACCACCTCCTCCACCCACACTTGACAGAAGGACCCGACCAGACCGAAATGGTGAGACAGCAGCTCATGGCCCAGCACGACCCGGAGGTATGGTTCCAGCAGCAGTTGGAGTTGGCTCAGCGGGATCTCTACAGGGACGTAGAGATCCTGCCCTCTCCGCTGCTGCTGGAAGAGATGGGACTGGAGTCGGACTACACCCTGGCGATCAGCCAACGTCTGATCCGACCAGTCACCAGCCCGGAACCCCCTGGATTCGGCCCCCGCCGTTACTCACGCCGGGGGAGACAGCGACGTGAGCCGCCGGTGAACCCGGCCCCTCGTCGCCTTCCGGATCCGTCACCTCCGCTGTCTGCCCGGAGACAGCGACGTGAGCCGCCGGTGAACCCGGCCCCTCGTCGCCTTCCGGATCCGTCACCTCCGCTGTCAGCCCAGAGACAGCGACGTGAGCCGCCGGCAGACCCGGCCCCTCGTCGCTTTCCGGACCCGCCACCTCCGCTGCCCGCTCGGAGACAGCGACGTGAGCCGCCGGTGCACCCGGTCCCTCGTCGCTTTCCGGAGCCGCAGCCGGTTCCCAGGCTTCGCTCTGGCCCGCCGCCGCAGCCGGTTCCCAGGCTTCGCTCCGGCCCGCCGCCGCAGCCGGTTCCCAGGCTTCGCTCCGGCCCGCCGCCGCAGCCGGTTCCCAGGCTTCGTCCCGGCTCGCCCCCGCAGCCGGTTCCCAGGCTCCGCTCTGGCTCACCCCCGCAGCCGGTTCCCAGGCTCCGCTCTGGCTCGCCTCCGCAGCCGGTTCCCAGGCTCCGCTCCGGCTCACCTCCAGCCGTCGCACCCGAGGCCGAATCAGCCGGCGTTCCACCGGCGCACCGGAGGCCGAATCAGCCGGCGTTCCAGCCGGCGTTCCTTCCGAGACTCCCAGTGTTCCTTCCGAGACCCCCGGCGTTCCGACTCAGACTCCCTGTGTTCCTCCAGAGACCCAGACCCCCTGCGTTCCCTCCGAGACCCAGACACTCTGCGTTCCCTCCGAGACCCAGACCCTCTGCGTTCCTCCTGAGACCCTGACCCCCTGCGTTCCTCCTGAGACCCTGACCTTCTGCGTTCCTCCAGAGACCCTGACCTCCTGCGTTCCTACCCTGGCCCTCTGCGTCCCACCCGAGACCCTGACCCTCTGCGTTCCACCCGAGACCCTGACCCTCTGCGTTCCACCCGAGACCGAGACCCCTTGTGCTCCGACCGAGACCCCCTGTGCTCTGACCGAGACCCCCTGTGCTCCGACCGAGACCCCCTGTGCTCCGACCAAGACCCCATGTTCTCCACCAGAGACCCTGCCTCGGGGGGCTCGTCGTCGCCGTCTGTGGGCGGCCCCCGGGGCTCATCATCGCCACCTCCAGGGCCGCGGACGGCCGCTGGACAGCCTCCTGGGGTCCCACCTCCGGGGTTCCCGCCTCCAGGGTTCCCGCCTCCAGCGCCGCGGACGGCCACCGGACTGCCTCCGTGGTTCCCGCCTCCGGGGTTCCCGCCTCCGGGGTTCCCGCCTCCAGCGCCGCGGACGGCCGCCGGACCGCCTCTGTGGGTCCCGCCTCCAGCGCTGCGGACGACCGCCGGACCACCTCCGTGGTTCCCGCCACCGCGGACGACCGCCAGACCACCTCCGTGGTTCCCGCCTCCTTTGCCTCCGCCCACCCTGTGGGTTGTTTTTTGTTGTTTATGGACTCTTGGCCCTTGTTTTTCCGCCCACGATGGTGGGTTGTTTTTTGTTAGTTTGGACTCTGGCCCGCCGTCCAGCACCCCTCCACCCACCCTTGTTGGGTTTTTTTTTGTTTTTTTTTCTTGGGCGTCTGGTAGCCGCCCTTGAGGGGGGGGTACTGTCATGATCTGTGTTTTTCTGTGTTTATTTAGAGTTTTCTGTGTCCTTAAGTCTCTTCGTTGTCCTGTCTTCCCCTTGATTGTTCCCAGGTGTGTCTCGTTTCTATGATTACCCTCCCATGTATTTAACTCCACCTGTGTTCTTTGTTCGTCGTCGGGTCCTCGTCAATGTCTAGTCTAGCTGTCGTCAGTGTTTCCGTGTGCCTGCTGTTCGTTGTTTTGACTGGTTTTCATCATTAAATCATCATATTCATCATTCCTGGGTCCGCTGCGTCTGCCTCACCACCTTCACCACACCGCTTCATGACACTTTTCTAATGTTGATGAACATTCCATTCAGCACCTTCAAGCCAGTGTCTTCTAACAAGCAGATTATTATTGATCAAACCAAGCTCCTGTTAAAAGGTCAAGTTTTTTTGCTTCTTAAAGTGAACTTAGAAATACAATGAAAACAGAGAGGGATAGCACATCAGTCATAATCATACTTTAACCCAGTCATTTGCCATTCTCTCAGCCAGAGAAAAAAGTTCTACCAATCAGCTGTAGACATTCTTGCATAACATTTTTTCTCTATTTTACTTTTAGATCCTTTAAAACAATTTAAAGGATTAATATGATTTAACCAAACTGCGTAATTAGGATCTAATATGACTGTACAGGGAACCTGCAGATCTTTTTATACCCATTCAATAATAGTTTCTCAAGCAGTGTATTTCATTGGGATTTTAAAAAGCAGTGGAGAATTGTTAAGTAAAATAAACTTGTTGCATCGTTTCTATTTTTTTTCAAACTTTATGACTGGACTGTATTGGTCAGAGCTGACCTGAATTTGGTTGGCACATTTGACACAAGTTGTTGCAATGCGAGTAGAGAGAGAGTGTTACAGGCAGATGGTGAAGTCAGCCATATTGGTGAGGGTCACTGGACACAGAGGACGGCCCATATACTCATATGACAACATTACCAGAAATTAAGGGTCCAGCTGATCGTACAATGCAACCACCTGGGTTCATGCAACCGCAAAAAGTGAAGTCATTAATCTCCATTAAGGGCTGTAAATACCATTCATTGCCTGTTTAGACTCTTTTACTCTAAACATGCGTGTTTCTTATTTGTTACTTTTCAAACACATTGTTTTCTACATGTAAGTACAAAAATATCTGATTGTACTGTAACAATCTAGTTGCAAAAACACAGAATTCTGATGTACTACCATGCCAACCTTTAAAATGGCTGCCGTGACTGACTGTCGGATGCTCCAGAAACTGCCTGTAACACTATCTGCACTCAGCGTGCCACCAATTGAATCTACTGAGACCGGCTCAGCTCCTGGGAAACCAATTCTTCAATACACTCATCACTGGCCTCAGGTGTTCACCAAATTCATTCAGATTCTTACCAAATAGTATGATTGTCTCTGGGTGTTTAACGGTTTATCTCAGAGAATTTATACAAAATACTTCACCCATCTGATGGAGAGATCGCTTACCTTATTTATAGAAATACAGAACATGTTGCATTATTATCTGATCATTAAGATGCTTTGTGCTTCCAAAGATGTTAGCGATATAATAAATACACAAAACTAGATGGGAAGAAAATGACATGTAGACCAGAGAGTACCAAACTATCTAGAAAATAAAAGTTATAAAGAAAATAAAAGTCATGGAAAACACTTTTACAAGAAAAAAATACTGTTAGCTGGGGGGAAAAAAAACATATTTCTGCATAAACTCCATATGCTGCTCATGTTCCAGAGTGACCACAGGGTTGTGGCTTAGAGGGGGAAAAAAAACGCCGCTAAAAATTAAATCACACTGCATGTAATGCACATTTGGCCCACAGATCCATAAATCTGCTCCGGTGAAATAATCACCATGGTGACTCGGTCATGGTCAGACTCTGGGATTCCTTCGTGTCAAACAGAAACATAATTGTCTATCATTTAAGCATCCTGGTGGTTATCTACAGCCCTGCGGGATCATAAATGAATTAAAACAGGTCAGAAGCTAATTGTATGTTTTTCTATAAAGAGATGTTAGGATTCTGCATGAGGTGACAGTACAGGAAGAGTTATGTCTTAGTAACACAGATGCACCTACCAGGCGGTAAATATAATTAGAAAACCGTTTTGTTTTTTTACAGTAATTCAGTTTAACAAACTGGAATTTATTCAACATAGATTCATTCTACACAAAGCAGTATAATTAATCACTATATTGCTGGTAACACCAGCAAACTGGTCTGACTTTAAAATCTATGCAGTATTGTCCAAATACTGTCCAAACATGAGACATGAGAATCAACCATGCAGACGACCGGAAGGTCCAGTGAGGCTTCCTGAACGCCTCAGCAGAACCACAGGCTGAAACTCCTCCAGGCCACGCCGCACTGATGCATTCATTGATGAGGAAGGAGCCCAAACCGAACACTGAGTTAGCTTTTTTTTTTTTTTTTAATTGGGCTGATGTAATACTGTAACTTTGTGAGAAAGTTGATATTGGGTTTTCATTTGCTGGATGTCAGAATCATCAGAATTAAGAGTAGTAAAGTACGGTAGTATCTCACTTTTCAGATAAACACAAGTTCCACTTCTTGAACTGAATTACTGAGATAAATTCACTATTCAATGATATGCTAGTTGAACTGAGGTACACATGTATTTTTAGTCGGATGAGTGAGGTTGTTAGTGTCTGTCTCTTATTTAGAACTTTTCCTTTGGTTTGTGGAGAGGATGCACGTCTTTCTACCAAAGCCTCAGAGTTTTTCACTGTCTGTCCAAATGATCCTTACTATCCAGCTTCAATCTTTATTTAATCCACTTTTAATGCTTTCAGTCAGAAAAAAACAAGCACAAATTTTGTTACTACCAAAATTCAACTAATTATTCTAACATATGCGTCTGAAAAACAGGAGAAGGAAGAACTAAAAATACATAAACACCTCTCGGGAAAGGTGAGGCATTTTTGTCATCTGGACAAACTGTCTCACAGTCAGGCTCCAAATGACTGAAAGAGTCACCCAAGTGTGTAGTTAAAGCCAAACATGCCGGGCCCTGGCCCCTAACAGGAGGCGCAGCGTTTTCTACCACTGTGTTAGGATTTATGTGTGTTCAACTCACGGCTTGCTCACAGCAGAGCAGACCGCAGTTTATTCAGCAGCATGCCACCGGCTCCCTAGTCTGTCTACAACAAAAAGCAGGAGTCTTTATTTTCATTTCCCAAAAATGATTTTAAAGGCCGAGAACTGAGCAGACCCTGAAGCAGGAAATAACGGCGCGGCCAGGAGAAAATAGCTCAGATTGCTTTCAGATCGCGCCTCCATCGCGAGATCAAATCTGCCGACAACAACAACAAGCGGCGACAACTAAATAGGGTAAGTCTAAATGTGTACTGGAACTAATTGGATTAAATGAACTGCACTACGTGCCTAATGACCTACACATTAAGTGTACAGCTAAAATCTAAAGCATATTAAACGCAGGCTAAATTACAACATCTCTGCTCTGCAATGGAAATGGTAACAAGGGGGTGGGGGGGCCTAAGGTGTAAGTTCAGGGTATTATTAGTTGACTTTGGGCTATGACGTTTTTGGCAATACCTCATATTTGTCTGGTCGTGTCCAAGATGCCTGGGAAGAACAAAGACAGAGGAAGCAAAGGCAGAAACAGTGGAGTGAATGAGCTTCCAGACAGGATCCACACAGACGGCAGGATGGATTTCACTCATTCTGAATATTTCAGAACGAAATATTCTGAAATATTCCGCACCAAAATGCGCGTCTCATGTGCAGGACGCTGAAATTCCATGAAAATTGCATAAAAAAAAAACATCAAAAACATCAAAGTACACAAGTCATCTCATAGGCTATTGGAATATATTAAAAATAGTATTAAAAATCTGCTGAGTGGCTTTATGAGTTAGAAAATTGTGCAACAGGTCTTGACTGTAAGGCAGAATTAATTAAGCTAAACTCAACAGACGATTTTCAATTGAAATCGTCTTATTTTCATTCCTGTACATAAAACTGATCATTCACAGAGAAACAGAGCAACCAAAGTACACAAAAGCCTTCAGATATTTGGTTGTCAAGCAGACTTGGTGATTCTTTGCTGTCGTTCTACTACAGTGAACCTCAGAGATGCTAATTTACCTTCCTCACCAGGTTCCCCACTCTGTGGGGTGCAGAGAGAAGCTCTAGGTCTCCTCCAGCTTTTTGCTTTGTGACTACGTCAATGAGAGACGATTTCCACACTTCAGATGAAGTATGAAGAACTGTGCTTGTACACAAAAGCCTTTGTACACAAGGCCTTTGAGCAATGAGAACTGTCCCTTTAAAGCAGTTTTCATTGCTCTAAAGGTGTACTTAATTTTCTAAAAACTAGCATCTATACCTGAAAGCAAATAAAGCAGTAAGAGAAAAAAATGAACTTTATAATTTTTTTCAATGTCAAACGACACAAAACTGTTATAAAGTCACAATTTTTTGCTGAGGATTGTGGTTCAAACACAGGCAGAAATCGTCCTAACTGTTAGCACAAACAAAGAGTCTCTATGGAAACAGGTAAGACCTTCATTGTAGATAAAAGTTTAACCAAGCTTAAGAAACGACTGTTTACACAAAATCCAGAATGTTCTGAAGAAAAACACTGAATAAACACCTAAAACAAGATGAAACAGCTTGCCTTAGTTAGGCTAATTTTATTGAAGATTAATCAGAGGTTAAGATTTATTTTCCATCTGGATGGATGTTCAGGACGAATCAGGGAATGAGAGCAGGAAACGGAGACCAAACAGCTCCAGTTAGAACGCCAGAGTGGAGCTCAGTTCTGTTATGCTGAATGGGACCTTCTTAGCTGCTTATTAATTAATGTACCATAAAAAGGAATTGGCTACACTGTGGAAAAAAGGCAATGAAACTAATTACAGGTGAGCCGCTGCAGGCACCTAGACGTGTTTTCTTCCTAATCAGCGTTTCCTTTAATAGCAGCGCTCTCTGCTTCCAAGGTGGGCCAGGAAATATAACCTGACGATGGAAATACTAAATTTGAAGTCACACAGTGATGTCAGGGTGTGCTTTTCTTAAAAAAATAAAATAAAATAAATGACTGATTAAAAAAAACAAAAAACAAGTAGAAGCTGTTATGTTAAATTACTGTACTTCTGTTGGGCGTCATTATGAATGAAACGGTCCACTTCAAGTCTGATGGATGTGAAAACAGACGACAGAGTGTCACAAACAGAAGCCTAATAATGAATCACAATCCAGTTGAAATTACAGAACCGTCACCAAATGATTAGAGGAAATTTCAGAGTGCGCCAACATAAAATCGAAACATTTGTGACAGTGATAAATAGGAATAAAGGGGGGTTGTGACAGGCTGTGAATGGGGGACATTTGTTGACAACTGTGAGCAGCGATGGGCAAGGCGAGGACTGTCGTGCAGGTGGAAGATAAGATTCAGAAACTTGCAATGCAGCCGTGACTGCTTCCACTTTCTGGCAGTGATAAATTGCACGGTTAATAAGAGAAAACTGGGGATGTGCAAGCTGTGTCAAAGACACTAAAAGTCTGGAATATTCTATACCAATAATGGCGGCTAGAGATTCGTATCTGGAGAAAAGTTTCTGATCAACGTTTATGCCTACTAAAACTTTCATAAAAATTGTACGATATATCAATACCAGCAGGTTGTACTTCTTTTCACATGTGATCTATAGCGGATTAAGCCACAGTTGTAAAGGATTACAGACACGTATGTAACCATGAATTTTCCGCAGGACCTTTAGAAAAGGCAGATTTTTAAACAAATGTGCACATTTTATACAGAAAATTATCTCTTTGGTGCTTTCTAATCAGGTTTCTGACCCGAGACTGCCTTGGTCAAGAAGCAGGTTGTCTGGTATTGTGCTAACCTGGTTCCAATCCTTCTTGGTCAAGTGGAGCTGCTTTAGACATTTAGTAGTTAGAAATCCGAGTGAACACAGATTACATGAGGAGTTCCTCAAGGTTTTGTTCTCTGACCACTTTTATTCAACTTCCATGTCCTACTCTTGGTAGTAGGACATACTCCATACTCTTTCACACTATGGAGTACAACGTCTCTGAGAATACTTGTGCTGATGACACTCAACTACAGGTTTTGAGCCCTTATGTGGCCACAGTCACTGGGTGAGTGTGTCAAAAACATTCATGATCGCATTGGTCAGATCATAGCCTTAACCAGACTCAATGAGGCTAAAAAACAGCGTATACAAGAAGCCAGATGTCTACAGCCTGAGTTCTAGTTCATCTAGCTGTGTAGACATCTTTGTAGAGTTAAGATTTTATTTTTAATAATTTGCTTTTATCATGTCAGTTTTTTTTTTATTTGCCTTACATTATTTGCATACGATGACTACATTTTATGATTCTGTCCTTACTTAATATTCTAACACCTTCTTTCGGCAGTAAAGCACGTTGTCTTAACCAAGACCAATGATCGTTTGGCTAATTTCTCAGATCTGAATTCGATATTAAAATTTGATTCATGCTGCAGCTTTAGCCCATCATCCATCACAGGAGACCAGAGGACAAAGCATGAAAAGCAAAGTGGGCCACTGTGGCCTAAATATCTGCACATCCTCTGGGACGCCACAGGACAGGTGTTCAGTGCACTGACTGTGCGCTGCTCCAAGAATAACACAGCTGCCGTTTCATGCCTCCGTCATGTGGAACACCATTTACATAATAATCACGTCTCATGATGCAGGATAATCACGCTTCAACGGAATGGCCTCGAAGACGAAGAGTTTCAAGGTTATTTTGTGCCAAATTGTGTTTTCGTTTTGTTTCGTGGCCAACTACCAGCAGTCAAGCTGGTCAGTCCGAACTGTTGATGCAAGAGAAACTGAAGGCACTTCGTGTTTATTGCTTGTACAATTTTATATCAGCCATTTTGTTTTACATAAACTGGAACACAAACCGATGTTTGTTTTTAAGTCTGCAGCAGGGTGATTATATTTCTTACTGTTTACCGCTGCACATGCTGTCAGGACAGATTGTTGTGACGGATATTTTTTAACACTATCAAACTTTAATAAGGAACAACACTTGGATGAGACTCTGATGCCAGAGCGCAGTGATCAGTGTACCGAACAAAATGCAGAGCAATAATACCCACAGTTCTCACCTGTTAAAGGGACAGTTTCAATTCTCTGGAGAGAAAGTTTTTGATAAAGAGGTTATGAATCTCACCATCCTCTGGCTGACTTCAGTTTGGAGAAACAGAAATTCGTTTTACCAGCAGAGCCTCCAAAAAAGCATCCTTTTTTTTATTAGAACACTTCCTGAACTGTAACAGTGCACCAATACACAAAACTGAATCTGTTCATTTAAGCACATTTACAACTGAAACAACTGCTGGGAAGAAGCCTTTGCTGAAATACTTTGTTTTTCTTTAACATAGAAAACATCCCAGGGTCACTTCTTTTTCTGGAACAGAGCCAGTAACTGTGATATTGTTGTAATCTTTGTGTACTTTCTTTTTCTTCTTTGTAGAAAGCTCTCTTAGTTAAGTCCTTCTTTGTATTGTGTTTGTCTTGTAGCTCATTCCTGTCCTCTGAACCCAAAGGCTAATCATATTGAACCCGGTTCTGCTGGATGTTTCTCCCCACTGAAGGGGAGATTTTTCTCCACTGTCACCACACGCATGGTCAGCATGCAAACTACATAGTCAGCAACATTGATGAAATCAGCTGGGATTTCCAAGGCAGATAAGTATTTGTCAACTGGCATTTTGCGGCATTGTTTTGTCAATTGGTTTGAATTGTTTTTTTTTTTCTATTTTAATTGGATTTGAAAAGCCTTTGATTCTTTCTAATTTGATACAAAGTAGTCTTGTTATGTGAGTTTGAGTACTTCCCTGAAAATGTTTATTTGAATTGCATTTTGAAATTAAGTGCACCGTGTCATATTTGAACTGCAGCTGTTTTTAGATGGTTCATTATGGCCTTTGTTAGACTTGAAACCAGGCCGAGGGGCTAATCTAATCATTTGGTCCGGCTGTTTTGGAGCAGAGACGCACCTAAAAGTTGCAGGACTGTTGCTCTTAAGCAAATGCACGATTAAAAATATGAATAAATCAAAACCACAACCATAATCTAGTTTCCCTGATGATGATCATCTCCAAAAAATGAGCCCACTTATTTCTAAAGTGGGTCATTACAGCACTTGGCAGATGAGCACAGGCAGGCAAAAATAACCTGAATAAAAGCAATAATTAGGAGTAACGTCAACAAAATTAATTTTCACCTTTTTAGCGTATTCACACATAATTTTCTTGTAGGGTCTTCTCAAAGCACTTCCACAAAAACACCCTCTGTAGGAGCTAATAACCTCTATAGAACAGGGATAGATGGAGTGCTAACACTGGGAAGTCTCACAGCACAGAACTGCCTGGAAATTGGTTTTATAGCAAACTGCACACTCGCCTCTGGCATTCGCTATGAAATCTATTAAAAATTAAAACCATTCCGGAGAAGACCGTGACGAGTTTAGAGAGCTGTTAGACTCCGGAGTTTAATTCAGCTGATGAAATGATTGCAGGTTGGTGTACGAAATGAAGCGAGACAATTTGAGATGATTGTCCTGCTGGATGGGAAACGGTGGAGATATAGTTTACTGAAGTCATTTTCAAGACAGAAGAATAAAGACTGAAAGGAGAGTGGTGACTAAATGATTGTGATGTCTCTGCTGAAACCGAGCCGTGTCTTGATTTCACCAGGCATTCAAAGTGACTATGCCCAAGAACAGCAGAATAGCATAATTGTAATGGATTCACACTGTGATGAATGACATATTTCTCTCTGTCAGTTTATTTAGTGTATCTTTAAAGTTGCTAAACACTGGCATTAAAGACATCCCTGTTGCCATGCGTTTGTGACGCACTTCAGTTAGCGCATGAGATAAACCATTTTAGAAATCCTTCACCTGTGTGAAGTGACATATTTTATATCCTGAACATTTCAAACGGAATCAAAACAGTTTGAGACAAAAAAAGAAAAAAAATAGCATTAATGATCAAATGAACATCCTGGTTGCACACATCCACTAAGAATTTTTTTAAAAAGTTGTAGTAGATAATTTTTATAAAATGCATGTCTTTTTTTGTTTGTTTGTTTTTCTTTTTTACATATTTGTAGACTAATAAATAGAAAACAAACATGTGCTAGCATGGTATGAGACAATCTGTAAATGTATTGGAAATCAAGCTCTTTTACTAACAACCTATCAGAGCAGGAAGGAGGGTCTTAGCGCTGTCAATCACTCTCATGTATGCGCTCTCAGACCCTTCCCCACAGCAGAGCCTGCAGTGAATGCTAAGGCTAGTTAGCATGACCATGGATGACGACAGATAAATGGGTTTTCCTTGAATGATGAGTTGTGAGCATCGTGTGTCCGTCTCATTTTATCACGTCACGACATCATATCAGTTTCAGCAAATATGCATAAAATGTACTTTTATAAAAGTTACATTTACATGGTATGCAATTCAAGCATTCGTTTGTCTTTGGCTTATCAGTTGCTTCTCTAGTTTATTCATGTCATTTATTGATTTAAATAGCTTTCTATATAACAGTCAGCCACACAGTCAGTGCTTTCCAAAGATCATTCAGGAGAATAAATAAAAGTTATAAATCTGGGTCCTCTCTGCAAACTGTGGATTAAGCTCAACTTTAATTGGATTCTGAAACTCAATTGCCAGTTTAAGGCTTTGCATATTGATGCAAACAGGTTGTTGCAGCATTTCTATTTTTAGCATTTTCCCTGAAACGTATTGGTTTTTCAGGTAAATGGTACATAAAAATGGTAAGACAAAATGTCTGAATCATTCATAATCGTTTGCTATTTCAACAAAGGCGTGGAAACATTTTATATCCTCTGCAATAGGGTCAAATAAAGGAGTATTCCTAAGGAAATTCCAACACGATGCTCTGATCTCTGTGCATAATGAGAAACATATACAGAATTGCTAGTGGCAGGACTGTTTCCCCTTACCAAGAGAAAAGTGAAAGATAACAAGCTGTACCTGCTCTCCTTCAGTGAAAACTCTGTTTCCAAATCTCCAGGAGATGGTGGGTGTGGGGTCACCCGAGGCCTCGCAGGTCAGGGTGACCTCCTCATCAAACTCTGAGGCAGTCTCGTTGTTGAAGTAGGTAATGTTCGGCAGCACTGGAAACAGAACAGAACGTATTAATGCTTTTCCGCTCAGGAGGGGGTTGGGGGATAGTTTGTTGCAGCCTACTCTTCAGATTTCACACTGTGGAAACACTCTCCCTTGACAGAGTTTTAACTAAATTTGCCCATTCTTTGGGGGGGCAGGGAGGGGGGGGGGGGAGGGGGTACTTGAGGCAGGAAAACAAGTCTAGAAGTAATTTAGTTTTGAAGCTACAGGTCCGATGATTCGACATTAGAGGAAAGTCAGAGGTGGTGAAACAAATGTTTGAACACTGAAGAGATTTCTACTGCTTGTTTCCACTTTATCGTTTATGAAATTCAAGTTACTTAAAATGCTAAAATAAAGACAAACAAACCAAGTATAAACCAATGTATTGTCTTTATTCACTTATTTATTTAAGAGCTTTTCCATCCTCCTCAAAACTGAATTTCTCTAATAACTACAAATGATTGATTTTAAGCAACAAGCCGGGTTTAAGCTAATTAGGTTGAAGTTTATAAACGTTTGGGAAGAAAAGTTTTTATGTTAAATAAAACATAAAAAAAATACAAAGAATTTGCTTTACAAAAAATAAAAAACTAATAAGTAATTTGTTAAATTAGCAAAACACGATTCAAAATTGTTAGATTAATATGAGAAAGCCATAGAAATAAACAAATAGAAATTATGAGTAACTAAATTACAGATTTAATCATAGCAGAGCTTACAGAATTATGATGAATACAAATCTGATAAATGATCCAAATAAACCTTATTAGTTTTTGAAAATGTTATGTTTACACGTAACATTTTTTTATTTGGCAATACAATTGTTTATAACACATTTGTTAAAAGTGACAAAAATTAGTTGTAAGAGAAAATGAGTTTTGAATCAGTAGAATATTTTGTTTTGCTGATATTCTGCCTCAGCTTCCTCCTCCATCTCACCCAACTGCTGCATGTTACGCTGCTCTGCTCTGTCATACATGTATAATATATGTCAAATAAAGTAAAATTGCCCTTATTTCACAAATCAAAGTCGAAAGATTTCTTGAGAATATTTCAGTCCAAGTATAACCCTCTATCAGTGCCATCAATACTTGCCTTCAAAATATGTTTCAACAATTTATATTTACTGTACAAATAACCCAGTTTGGTTTTTACAGATCAAATTCCTTCAGATTTGAAACTACATGCGATTAGGTGACACCCAAATGTCTCATAAACAGAGAAATAGCTTTTTAATCTATGTAGTACATTGGTGTATTTAAAAATTCAATTCATATTTGATTATCCTATTTAAAACAAATATCTATTTGGTAGCTTAGTTTAGCATTAGGGGGCCTAAAGCTTTCAGAGAGATTTTTTTAACCAGTGTTAGTTACCTTGTAGGGTAAAAGTCTACACTGATACATGTTTAGAATGACCTGAAGGGAGTTTTAATCACTTTTCAACAGGGCATGCTGAGCGCTTCATGTTGTGTACGGCTACATCCAGCTAATGGAAAAGCTGTGAAAGGAGTGTGCAGTAAATGTCAATGAGTGCGACAGGGAAGGCCAGAATGACAGATAGAGAGAGAGAGAAAAAAAAACACGCAAGGGAATGGAGATATTCTCTTACCGAACACGTTCAGGCTGACTTCCTCGGTTTTCTCTCCTGCCTTGTTCTTGGCGATGCAAGTGTAATCTCCTTCATCCACCTTTTTGACTTCCTTTATTACCAATTCAGAACCATCCTCGTTCAAGCTGTATTTGTCGCCCGTTTCAAGGACGATGTTGTTACTGTAGAGGTGGGAAAAGAAAGAAAAAGGCAGAAGGTTCACTTCGCAGGACTTTTGCTCAAACACCTTTGGCAGCCCAAAGAAAACAGCTCTTACTGAGACACAGAAAACTGGACCGCAGTGGTTTGGATTAAGCTTTACTTCTAATATCTATTTTTCCAAAAGCCTTGAAACTAAACTATCTCTGTTCATCTGTTTTAGAACATTTAGTAGGGATTACGACCATGTTATTACAGAATGTGTGGATTAAGTTGCGTTATTCCTTTCACTTATCTCACAAAAATCAAATGATAATAGTAGCGAGTTAAATTATTTTCTTTAAAACTATTTACTGCAAAAATGAAAACACACACAAGTTTGTGAAAGTAATTTGAGATGCAATATGTAAAGAGCACACAGCAAATGACTGAAAAAGAACCTTAATGGTACCTTCTTGTTGGTTTTTGATAATCACATAATCACAGTTCAGTGAAATAAATAAATAAATAAAACAAAGAAAAGCTAATTTACTTAAACTACTTCAATTAAAAATGTGAAACCCAATTTCTTTGATAGAGCCATTTTATGTAGAGATCTGTGTTTTTAAATATTCTTTTTCCTTCCACTAAACTTCTGATTAAGAAGATCGGAAACATCAAATCATCTTCAGTGACGGCCTTTTGTTTGTCTCTTCCAAAATAATCTACAACTGTCTTAAGCTGCTTTATTAAAGCATTGAAGCTAAGAAGTGTGACTTTAAAAACACTACACCTAGTCATTTTTCCCCCCAACGTGAACCTTGAAAAGCTGGTTTCCCCACAGTATATTTATGTAGTCTGATGTGACCTAAAGCCAATGCTTATTGACAGTGATGTCATTCATAGGAAAGGGAAAATGGCATACTGCGTCCAGGTAACGGTGGGCTCAGGGAAGCCGTCTGCGTCACAGGCCAACAGGGCAGATTCACCAACATCTGCTGTGGCGTTGACTTCAGACTTCCTGGCACGGATTGTGGGAAGAACTGAAACGGAAAGAAGACACAAAGTTAGAGGAAAGCAAGTTACAGGTCAGCTTGCAGGGTAATGTTAATAATCACTCCTAAGGTTTTGATTAATATTTGTGATAAAAATCCTTCGGCGTTCTGTGAACCTCTGCCTGGGGTGATTTGGACTAAAAGCTGACGCGGAGCCACCATCTAATTATCAAAAGCCACAGAGCGAGGAAAATAAAAAATCAAGAGCAGCGTTCCCACAGGCTCAGGGTGAGGCTGAACACATCCGTGTGCTTTTCTCAAACCGTAAGCAGACCGAGTGCCAGAGCAGGACAGGTGGACAGATGCAGAATATTACGAGCCACATCTTAAGCTGTAAAAAGAGCAAATTTCCTCTGACGGACAGTCTTCCTAATCACATCCCTCCATTATGAGCAAACTAGCGACGTGTTGGGAAAGCGCTCATGCTGAGCGCTAAAGTAGACGCAGATGAAGTGCTTACCATTAACGATGACCTTTATCGTCCGGAAGTCTATTTCTCCCCTGGCCATAACACGAGCCTCACAATTATACATTCCTTCATCGACCTTCTTGATGCCACGTATCAGCAGGTGGCCATTATCCATGATCTTGTAGCGCACTAAAAGGAAAGAAAAGACAAACGCAGAATCAAGCATTAACATCTCAGAAATACTCAACTCCACTCAGGCCTGACAGAAACAGAAAAAGGGTCACATTATATTTTTTCTTCATGTGTATGCGTATGAAATAAATATTATTTATAAGAAAAAAAAACATTCGATGCTTCTCTTTGGCTAGTTCACTTTTGGATACTCAAACCTTAATGCCAGGTGTTATTCTAATGAGTAAGTTTGTCACAAAAGGCCAAAAAACAGTATAAAACATAAATCAAAGTAGTTTATTAAACTAAATGTTTTGATAAAGATGGCCTCTAACTTGACTAATGTTTTGGCTAAGAGCTGCAGAGATTGATGGACGAATTACACATACACATATAAGTATGTAGGGGGTGTACATATAAGTATGTAGGGGGTGTACATACTTATATGGCATTTTCTTTACTGCAGCTTTACAGTCCAGTCTGTTGAGCTTGGTCCTTCAGACTGGACTCTAAATATGCAGGAAAAGAATCATTACCTTAAATAGCAAACACTTGATAGAAGGTATTAGCTATTGGCAACAATTACTTTTTCACATAGGGTGAGCTCCATTTACATTGTTTTTTACCTGACTAAGTGAAATAATCATTTGTTAATTGTATCCACAGGAATACATAACTGTATTTTGTTTTACTGCAGTGTAAAGTCTATACAGTAAACCCGAAGAGTCCACGGGGGTTACTGACCACCGCCGCCCTCGAATAGCTGAAATCCACAAATACTTGAGACATCCTCTAAAAACACTTACCACTGCATGTTCAAACATCAAATATTCCTTAACGTGCATTGATCCACACAGTGGAAATTATCTTAGTACTTGAAGCTCATGGCCACGGTCTTCCTGACCTCAGCTCGAGGCTACAGCCAATCAGCAACAAAAATAAAAAGGGATCGTGGATTGGCTGCACTAATATGAATTTCATGATCAGTGGCCCTAAACTAGAAGATCTAGAAGAATTGTTATGTTTCATTCACAATGAGAACATTTTCAATCAGATGTGCATTTATTGTTTGTGTTACTTATTTTTTCAGAGGTTGGACATCCTGGAGCATAATTATGCTACATGCAGGAAAGCCATCAGCTAAATGTTTTTCTTGGGACAATAAAGCAACTATTTCTATTCCTGAGGTGTCCGTCACTTCAGATTCAGATGCATTTCTGTATGCAGTACTTTACTGTTAATATTCTGAAAATAACTATATTATACTATCTATATAATACAACAAATTAGTGACTGCGCTACAGGACATTTTAAATAAAGCTCATATCCGAAAATCCAGTATTTAGGCGATATCAATTGGAGCTGGCAGACAGGAAGTGAATCAATTTGCTTTTCCAAATCTTTTTCTGCCACCATGAACTTCAACATGCTGCTCTCTCCTCCAGAGGAACTTTCTAAGCATTTCTATCCCTCCGGATTCCCGCTGGCCTTACAGAGCTGGTTTTAGGATTCCTTCACTGCTACCTGGGATTCATTGTGTTTTTTTAATTGGCTGCACCTGTGGCGAGCTGAATATAATGCAGGCCTCGACTGCTGAGGCTCGTGGGGGGGCTGGAAACGTCTCCGTGCTGGAACTCGCCTCGCTCAGTTGTTGCAGGTTGGTCAGCTGCACATTCAGGATGAGGGTCTCCGGTTCCAACATCCCAAACATGCTCTGTCGGATGGAGATCTGGTGACAGTGGAAGCCACCCAAGTACACTGAGCTTATTTTCTGAGATTGAGTTGATTTGAGCTTGGTGCCACAGTGAGTGTTCTTGGTAGAACATGTGGTCATACAGGAACGAAACATGGCCCCCTGCAGCTTATTAATACAAGCTGCGGTGGATTCATGTTTTCTTGTTGCTAATCACAAATTCTGATTCTACATTCTCAAGGTTGTAACTGAAGTTGAGATCCATCGAATGAGACTGAATTTCTGCTTGGTTATTTCATTTATTTTGCTTTTAGAGATGGACTTCCACATTCTTCTGTTGACGTCTGACTGCTAATTCTTCACTGACCTCAAAAATCATTTTAGTCCAAAGTACTGGCTGCGTTTTTTTCCATTGAAGTTATTTTTCCTAAGCCTGACAGACGGCCGTGCATTAACATCTCAGTAGATCAGCGGTTTACAAAATACTCCGACTAGCTGCTCTTGCACAAAACCACCAGGCAACATAGATCAGTTCTTACCACGCTCATAATTCCACTTCCTGACTCGCCACCAGGGGGCGTGTGTCTGAGTGACATGATTTTATGCCAGAACGTGGGGCTGTGTGACGTAGACATCGACCAATAGAAAAATATGACTGCAGTAACCACTGTTCAACCCAAAGAGGGCAGCACGGAGGCAGCTTTAGGCTGAATGTGGCAAACAAATTCATACAAAAATGTTACAATCTCTACAGAAACAAAGATGGCACCCTTAAGGAACAATCCAGACAGTTCCCTAAATAGTTGACTTGGGGTTTAGTTACTCTTTACGTCCTTTTTCTTTCTTTTCTGATGTCCTATTTAAGCTACCATCTAGATGCCTTTATGCATGGAGTTGTTGCCATAGGCTTGACAAAATTTAATTCTAAGAAATGTATGTCCATCAATCCAATCATAGTCTACACCAGCTCGTACTTGCAGGGTCACAGGGAAACTGGTGCGTATTTCCGGGGTTCATTGGGTGAGAGACGAGGCACACTCTGTACACGTCACCACTCATGGTAGCACTGCTACCAACGTCACCACGTTCCTAAGAAATTCACGAAAACTTCTGAATCTGAAGGGACCTAAAAATAAAAACTAATCTGGAATTGGAAGCTCCTTTCCAAAAGTTTCTTTTGGCAGGTTTCAGTTCTGGAAAGTTAAAATGAGATTTCAGTGTCTACTTGTCTTAAAAGGTAACCTGCTGTCTAAACTCGAGGAACGTGTGATAATGTGATTAATGTGATTATGTGCTGAAGGGCTGCTGGAATGGAATACTAAACGTTTCCTCTCACTATATTTTCTGTGTTTGCATAATGCAGGAGACTGACAAGTTCTCCTCATGTCCTATTACTGCAACTTTTGCGGAGAAATAAAGTATTTCTCTGATCGTGAGGGAATTTTTGAACCTCTTAAATGAGGCATTGAATTTTCACATTCTAAATATGTAATATGTTTAACTGCAGGTTTTGGGGGTGGGAGGGGGATCACTGCAATTTTTTGTTTCTCACAAGTTTAGAGATGTGGGTCTTAATTTATGTCTCAGCGACACTTTAGTATAAGCAGCTCTTTGTGGACATTTAAACATATGGTTAGGTCGACTGCTGCACTGAAGAAAATTACATGAGCACTTCTCAGTGCTGGTCACAATTGGAGGGTTTTTTTTTCCTTCAGTGGAAAACACATTCCTTGATAAGAGGCCAAGAATAAAGGCAGGCTAAGCGCTGCTTTGTGGTAAGTTGAGGCTTTCCAGCGGTCACCAGAGGAGGGGTAACGTTAAGGTTAAATCAGACCCAGTTTAAGTGCAAAACAAAGCCCGTTTTCTTTCTCGGTGCACACAACGCTGACATTATTCACCAAGGCAGAGTTGGACAAAGGTTTGTAAAGCCAAAATAAACTCATGTTTGGCTGCAGGAAGTTGCCACAATAACAGAAACTCGGCCAAAGTTTACATATAGACCCCACATGTGATAGAAATTGGCTCAAAATGCCTCCATATTGAACACAAATACATGTTACATAATGGCCACATGTTAACTGCCTTTATAGGTGTGATTGAGGACAACTGCAAATTTGTGAATGAAGAAATATCCTCAAAATGAGCGTTACAGCAAGACTACAACCCTAAAAACACCAGCAGGATTCACCAATTCAGAAACATGGACTATATCACTAATATTAACTCAGATGCAGGCGGTGGGAGACAGAAGAACTCAGTATAAAGTAACATGACTGTTGGACAATGTCTCCCACACCGTGCATGAAGCTGTTGCTGAACTGAAGAGTGACAAACTGCTGCATCCTCGATGCACTGAGGCGCGTTATGGTAGATCCTTCCTCCCAGCGGCTCTCAGACTCTGAAGTCACCACTGCTCCCAACAGACTCAATAAGTGTTGACATACATTAGCATTTTTATTTGCACAGTTTTACGCATAATAAGTAATATTTCTGCTGGTATTGCCACATTTCTGCTGTTGCATAGTTCTTATTGTTACTTATTGTAAATGGTCTGACTCTCTTGATGTAAAAATACACAATACCTTTAATAGCTAACTACTACTTATGTTGAAATTTTGCCTTTACTATGCAGTATGTTTTTTTTAAATTGTTTTTTTATAGACTTTATATTCATATCATGCTTTGATGGCCTGTCACTTTGCTGCTGAACGGTATTTCTATTCTATTCACGGGAAAGCAACATTTTTTTTTAGCCTTTTTCAGTTTATGCTGTAAATGTTTGGGTTTGCACAGAAAACCCCTGACACTGGAGTTTATTTCAACAGCATACAATTCATTTTTCCTTATTTTCTGTGGAGTGATTTGATAAAACACATTCTTCATGTTTTGATTTGGAATAAAATGCGGACTATTCCCAATGCACTTTCCTGTATGGAAATAAAATGGAAATGGGATGTGTGCTGCTGTGAGGAGAGTTTGGGATTTTATTTTATTTTTTTAAAACGAACTGCGTTTATTTTTAACACAACTGCATACAAAAAAACAAAGTTTATCCTCTACTCGTCTTATTCTTACAAAACTAAATGTTAAAACAATGTATCATTTTATATTTATTTGAAATGCTCTGCTGCCGAGCTTTGTTCTTTGGTTTGTTTAATTTGTTCAGCCATTTCCGTGGAGCTATTTTAAAGCCCGAGATTGTTTCATGCTTCACAGCTTCTAAGTTTCAAACACAGGGATCAACGGTGAAGAAAAAAAGGTGATTATTACAGAATCATTTCTAAAGTTTCCATGGATTGCTTCTTATGTTTTTCTTTTGTCAGGTTTTCTCTGCTTATTTTTTTTTTCTTGCTGAATACCAAAATCAATGGTAACTGCCGCAAATCAAAGCTAATTATGGCTTCCTTTCACAGTAAAAGAACAGGTGACAAACTTTCCAGAACCCCCTATCAAGCCTAAAGGCGGGGAGCGCTTGATATGCTAACGAGAAAGATTTTTCAATTGAGTGAACTATTGAAAACACAGACATCAGGCAACAAACCCAGCAATCCTGCTGCGAGGGAAGAGCTTCACCCAATTATTAACTCTCAAACATATGGGCGCTGCTCTCCTAGAAAAATACAAAAAACCTTTTGGTAAGCCAGCTATTAGCTAACCTGAAAAACGTCACCGGGCAGTATCTTTTGTTGGAAGTGGTTCAAATGAAATTACAGCCTTTGCATTTTATCTTTCCACTTTCTTTACTTTTGTTGAGTTCACCTGTTTGGGTGAATTAAACGTCTCTTGCTTCAGCTGACAATAACTTCCTCCTGCTAGGCTAAAAAAAAAACTATTTCCACGTGTCTTCTAAGAGGTATAAAATCACCTCCTGCAGAAAATTCTTTACTTTTTTCATAGATAACAGGCGAGGGGAGAGGGAGACTCAGCAGAGAGTGGAAAATTGATTGGAAAGCATGAACTGGCAGGCAGTGATGGCATGAAGGCGAGGTGACTGCTCAGGGAGTCAAGAGGATTGGGCAGAACGGCGTGCTAGAGGTGAGAAAGAGGCTCTAGTGCTGAAGCAGTTCTGTTCGAAGAGACTCACCATCTTTGGCCGATTGGAGTTTGGAGCCCTTGTGCTTCCAAATGATGGTGGGCGGCGGCGAGCTGACCACGTCGCAGACGATGTCGGCGTTGTCGCCCTCGTTGAACTCTTGTGGACTCGGCGCGCTCTGGAAGGTGATCTTTTCTGTTGAGAAGTATTAGGAGTCCATTTAGTTTGTTGCTTTTTTACTTGAAACAACCAAAATCAGTTAAATTAAAAAGACTGTAATTAAACTTAAACTTACAAGTTCAAACATAAGGAGGTGTGTGTGTTTAAAAAGAGAAGTGTGAATAAAATCGTTGCTCTGCAACCATCACTAAGTATTGTGTGCGAGGCAGACATGCAGTCTTTGCTTTTGCACACAATGTTGGTTAAAAAATAACCAACAACTTCAACCTATTGGTGTTATAAATTGAAGATCAACACAAACTGGTGCAGAACACGGAAAAGCTCTGGTCAAGACATGCTTTGTTTATGAAGAAATATCTGGAAAGTGTGGCATGCATTTATTTTCAGGCTGCCCCTTTTGCCTTGATTCCCTGATATGAAATTCCTTGCAACCAATCATGGTAACTCTGGAGGAGCTGCAGAGATCCACAAATCAGGTGGGGAAAAACTGCCGTACAAATGCATGTCACATGTTGCAGATTTTCATGCATTCTTCCTTCCACTTCAGAGTTATTTTTGTTTTGGGCTATTACATAACATTTAAAAAAAAATAAAATAAAATTACTGACGTTTGTGGCTGTATTGTGAAAAAATGTGAGAGCAGGAAAGATACTGACTGCTCTTTTTAAGCTACCTTTGCTAGCTGTCTGAAGCTGGATAGAGGTTATTTAAGTTGGGTGAAGGTCAAACTAAAACACTGTGCCTAGAGACCAACACACAGAGGGATGAGTCATTTGTAGCAATCAGGAACATTTGTCTCCCCCTGTAAGGATGCCAGTCTGTTCGGTTCAAACCTCTCTGAGCTCCGTTTGATGAAAATCACCTGTTACAATAAATATTATACTACTTATTTCCCACATGCCTGCCAGAGAGCTCTAACAGCTCATTAAGTGTTCATTTACCTTGAAACTTGATATGATTTGTGCATTTATATATGCCTTTCTTACTGCAAATTGAATTGAATTGCAAAGAAATGCTAAAGCATGGCTTGGATAACCTCTTGTGCCGTCTGTCTGTTCTTTGAAGAGCTCTTGTGGCTCACAGTTCAGGATGTGACGTTGATTGGAAATTTGAAAAAAAAAAAAAAATACAATACTTTGAAGGTTGGAAAAACGGGTTAAAAATCTGACGGGACTCACGGAAGATCTTCACTTGAACTGTGGCTTGGGCCTCCTTGTCCGCGTTTTTGGCCAGACATTTGTAGATGCCGGCGTTGTCCACGTTGGCGTGGTAGATGGTGAGGATGGACGTGGACTCGTCGCTGCGGCTCACAGAGATGTTCGGCCGAGACAGGAGGATCTTCTCGCCGCTGGGGGAGAACCAGTCGATGTCTTTAGCGTCCCCAACCACTGCGAAACAGAGAGGGTCACAACACAGGGTCATAAGGAAATGATGGAAAGTATTCATGGCAGATCATTAAAGTTTTATTCTGATGGAAATCACCAAAGGTGGGATAAGATGGGATTTTGTTGATGCTGCCAGAGTGCCACGTGAGACAGCGATCAATAAAAACCACATGACAAAAAATGATGCACAATTGAAAATGGGAAATAAAATAAACCTAATTTATTTCTCTACATACATCTTTTAAAAAAAAAAAAAATAGAAAAACGTTTCTTTTTAAAATCTGAAAAATATGGATAGTATAATTAAAAAGGAGTGGTATAAATAATTTGTATCTATTGACTATAAGGCAACATTTACTGAGGGGGGAAAAAATATCTAACAAGTTTTCTTCTCTATTCATTTTTCATGAAGCAGAACACAAACACAAACTGGTAATGTTGTCTTCTCTCATAAAAAACACAGAGCTCCAAGGAGCGCTTATTGTTTAACACGGAACAATTCAAAGTCAAACTAAAGCCATTTATCTTCACAGAGCAGAAAAAACCTTTTAGTTTAAAGCATCCACAAAAACTTTGCTTCTATCACTTAATTTGTTACAGAAAATGTTGTCATGTAGCAGGTCAATAGTAGCGTTTCCTATGAAGCTGCTTTTTTAAATGTATTTACTTTTACCATCCAACTGTAAATGATATTTTCTTACTTCAGTATTAAATCCAGCTGCTTGTTTGAGACCTTGATGATCTATAGTAGCTTAAAGTTATGATGTCTGGTTAAAATAATATTTATTTTCTAGAGCTGATGTGATCATATCTTAGTCAAGACAGCTGGATCTTGAATGCATCTTTTTAATGTCTACAACGGATGATACCATGCGCGTACACACTCACTCCCAAGGGTAAACTAGAGTCAGATTAACCAAACAGCCTAGTTTTTAGCAGAGTACCCAGAGAGATCCCCGCTCGCTTGGGGAGAATATGCAGAAAATAACACACATCTTGTTGCTGCAGGCTAACAACTGTGCGGCTGTTGCTTTTCGAGTCAGGGGATCATTTACTGGACAACAGTTGTCCTGTATTATTAGGTGTTGGTCATCTGATTATTAGTGGCTGTGGTAACAATAATAATAATTTAAAAAACTAGTCAATGATTAACAAGTGTTCATGGGCAAATTTGAACAGAAAAGAAATGTCAACCTGCTATTTATCAATTTGTAGAATATCTGCATTTGAACAGAGCTCCAAATGCAGACACAGTCCTCCTGCATGCAGCAGACCAACGCTGTTGGTGGGTTTGTGAATAGATGAAATGCTCGAATTCTTGAGATGCCCTCAAAAACCACTTACAAATGCCTATTGTAATCATTCAAACACCAAAAATACCTTAAAATGCGTTAATAAAGAAAGCGGAAACCATGGTAGCACCAAAGCAGAAGCTACAGGCGTCTCCTGGGGGCACAGCCAATCAGAGCCAAGGAAAATGAATGCTGATCCTGGACTGGCCAGCCAGCAGCATATCAAGTAGCGCCGAGACACTTCAGCTTCCCAAGCTGCATTTTTCTTCAGGTATTTACCATATGCTCTGCTTTAATAAGCTTTTTGCACAAACACAAAAACAGTTGACATATTAATGTGATTTGGCATATTAATGCACACATAATATGACAACATGGGATAAGATGCAGCTCTAGGGCTGAAAGTGGAACACGTTCTGAATAACTCGGCATCGTTTCAACTGTGGATGTTAAAAACCATTTGAAATCCATCCCAACGTGACTTGAGACATCTAAAGAGGTCAAGGAACGATGTGGACCGGCTCAAGCTGGCTGACCCACAGGATGAGGTCCTGCCTGGGACACTGCAGAAAGAAAGTGCAGCTCCAGCTTTAAAAAACTGTACTATTGATTATAAGTAACTGAATCAAGTTAATGTAGTACATTAACTTGGATAAACTTAATTTGATTACTTGTGACTAATTAGCAAACCGTGTTTAAGTTGGAGTTGCATTCTCTTTTTTCAGTGTATAAAGATTTGTTTTGTATGATTTAGCAAATCGTGTCAATCTGTGATCTCTGATTTGATCCCTTTTTGCCATTTCATTTCTGAGCTTTGTTGGGTGTGTTGTAGAGATGAAACCAACTACATTGACACTTCCTGTCAATTCTTGGCCTGATTATGGTTTACACTGTTCCCTACTCTTTACCTGACTCTACTCTGTCCCTCTTTTTTTTTTTTCAAAATGTTCTACTTTTATTAAATGACCTCAGATGCTACTCGCAGTATTTTATGGATGAGTTGAAATTTGCATCAAGCTGAGCTAAATGAGGCGTGTTCCCTTACCTTCGCAGAGGAAAAATTTGGACTCTCCGACGCTGATTTCCCCTTGTGCCGGAGTGATTTGCACCTGAATAGCAGCTGAGTGGAAAAAAGAAGACACAGGAAAATATACATTAGTTTTTTTTCTGTTTGTTTTATTTATTTTTTTGCTTTCATCTGGGGGAGTGGTGGCACAGGGCCACAGCACAATAAGGCAACGCTCAGAGTTCTGTGGGCTCACAGAGCCCACAATGTTCAGCCCAAACCCCATCTGGTGAATGAAACTCTGGGATGAAATTTCTATGCTCACTGGAGTGCAACTTCACAGCATGAACAATGTTTCTGATTCTGACTCAAAGCTGAGACACTTATTACGAGGGTGTATTGCTTTTATTTAACATTTGCTGTAGGTCTTTGCTGTTTACTCTCGCCCTGGGCTGAAGACTTTTTTCCTGCTCAAGGTCCTGCTGAAGGTCTAACACACATCCTCAGAGCTTTAGATTTCTATCTGTTTGTTGGAGTCCTTGCGATTGTCTCGCCAGAGCTTTTCTCTTTTCTTGTGAAATCATTCAATATGCGCCTTTGACCAGTATCAACAACATATCTGACAATGTAGACAAATAAACTTCAACGAGCTCTGCATCAGGAAAACAGGAATCCATTACAGGTGATACAAATAAATATGGAACAGGTGCAGCTCAATAAGTTAATATCAAGAGGTTAATGTCTTTCAATAAAGCAAATAGGTGAAACTCGTGAGTTTCATAAATTAATTACACACAGTGATATAATTCAAACATCTATTTATTCTAAAGAGAGTTATGACCAGCCATAGCAATGGAAAGTTGAGTGGAAGAAGAAAATGTTTCACATTTCTTCTGTTGAAGTACTTCTGGACCTGAAACAGAATTGTTTCACCTGAGTTAAGGAGAAAAGGGACAGCACTGTTTACTGCAAAGTCCACTTGTCAGATGGAAATAAAATTTGCTTTTTATATGGAAATTAAGATCAGAGACTGGAGGAAGAACAGAGGGACACAGAACCCGCTTTGTTTGAGGTCCAGTGTGACGTTTCTGGGGTCACATCTTCTGCCTGGAGCCAGCTAGCAGGAGGTTTCAGAGCACTTCAAGGAGATGCTGATGTCATCTTCCACAAGGACTTGGCACCATCCTACACTGCCAAAAGTACCAGTCCAGTCACCATGGTAACACCAGTAAACTAGCCTGACCTGAACCCTACAGAAAATCGATTGATTATTGTGAAGAGGAAGATGAGCGGCACCAGAACCAACCATGCAGATGACCCAAAGTAAGCTGGACGTCCTGAACAGCTCATCAGAAACGCAGGGTGTTTCCATGCCATGCCGCATTGATGCAATAACTCATCCAAAAATCTGTTGGTTTTTTTGTCTGCTGTAATATTCTATATGTGAGAAGCGGAACTTTTGGTTTTCATTCAACGAGAATAATAAAAATTTACCAAAGTAAGCACCTGAAATTAAACACTTTGTGTGGAATAAAGCTTATAATCTCCGAGTTTTACTTCCTGAATTTAATTAAAAGAAATTATATTTTATAATTGAGATGCACCTGTTGGTTTGAGGCATGGTTTAATCTCCGGGACTCAGAAAGCAGCCGTAAACACATTCAGCTATACAAAATAAAGGTTCATTTATTCGCTTAATCTTTAAAACGAAGTTGTTGTTTTTTCCCCCCAAAACTCTACTTGTTTTCCTCATCCTGCTTCTCCTGCCAGGTGAGGGGAAAGGCATAATCTCTTTAATCCAGGAATATCCTTTTTCCCTGAGACGCATGTGCTCTTCAGTGCTAACCGAGCGGTGACACTGGAAAGCAGCACCTGCTGTTTGTTCCTGCCTGCGTTCCACCAAATCAGAAGCAAAAAAAATTAAGCAAACCGTATAAAAAATTTTTTTTAAATGTTGAAAAGGCAAATCACTTCCGCTTGTTCCTCAGCGTTTGTGCAAATTTAATCACTTTTGACTGCAACACGGTTTACTGTAAGACTTTTATCCTCCGCGCTATTAGCATAGCAGCAAAAGTGCGGGCTGCAGAATGCCAGCGAATCGTGATCCAGCGCTGACAGAGAGATCCTGCTGAGCCTCCAGCACGTCGGCGCTTCACACAAATGAGTAACGTCAGCTGCAGCTTGATCCTCGCCAGGAGCTGCTTCACGGGAACGGCTGGCGGGGCCTCGCCACTCAAACACAGGTAGCCAGCTCTCATCCCGGCACAGGACGCCATTGATGTTTCCAAGAAGCGACAGCTTTTTAGATAAAAAAACCTCATCTGAGACGGAGAGGAGGAGGCCGCAGCGGTGGCCCTTTGTTGCTCTTCTTCTCCTCCTAATGCCTGATTTGAAGATCGTAGTGGGAAGTCTAGTTTAAGCCAAAATGCCTGAATGAGAAGCTGTGTGTAGGATTTAGCATTTGATGTCTTCATGCGTTATATTAGAGCTTTGCCATTCTTTATGGTAAGATGTCTCACACATCTTAAATGCTGCTAATTGAGGAAGTCAATACAGTTTATTTAGTCGCTGAAGATGTTCACATGAAAAGGCAAACATTGCTTTTCTTCCTTTTTGACAGGCTCCTTGAAAAAAATGTTACGTAAGCACAAACAAATCCAGTATTTTCCACATTTCTAGAACTTCTTCATGGGAACTGGAACTTTAAAACTACTGTATTTCAATAACAAGTACCTTCTTCTTTTGGAACTATTTTGTAGATTGTGGTGTAGTTGGGCAGCAAGGTTTTGTCCTTGACAGCAAGAAATTTCTGTTTCTAACCACTTGTGGAAAATTCTCCTTAAGTGTCAACCTTACAAGTCGACTTTATGTGCAAATGAACAAAAAACGGCTACAAATTCAAATAGTTCAAATTAAATTTGAACAAGAACTGTTGTTTTAAACACAGTCTGTTTTTTTTAGTTGCCACTTGGTTTTGACAAATAAACAAATAGGTAGGAGTTTCCTTTTGTATAATTAATGCAGGGTTCTTCTGTTTCAGCTGGCAACAAGTTATTTCACCTCAGTTGCTCAACTGATGCGTTGAACAGCTTCTAATGTCTTAAATGAGCATGTTGAAAGACGCATCCTGCAGTAATGGAAGAGATGCTGGTCTGTTTAATAATGGTTTAATCACTGGAAAACCTCTAAGGAGAAGTGACTAAAGTTGGGACTGTCCAACGCATAATATAAAAACTGGGAGGAAAGAGTTGATCCAGCGTCTTTGCAGAGGAAATGTGGTCGGAAAACATCTTGAATGTTCGTGATTGACGATCACTGAAACATTTGGTGGAATAAAACTGAAGAAAAACAACAGTAGAACTCAGAGCTACTGTATGTTTAATAGTGAAAGTAAGGGTATTTTGCACATTATGTCAAAGGGAAGTCGAGGGATTGGGATTGAACAGTTGTGTAGCCATAAGAAAATCCTTAATAAACATCGGACGGTGGAGCGATGGAAGCTCAGATTGTTCCAAGTAGGTCTGTCTGCAGAATAAGGAAGTGTTTCCAAAAGAAGAAGTTTCTCCAGAACCACACCTGATTGGATGAACAAAATCTAACGCAACACAATTGGACGAGCGTGTCATCATGGTTCTCAATAACTGAACCTGATTGGACGAAATTAACGTCCTTCACTTCACTAATTTTTTAAATAACAGATAATGATATTAGCTTACTTATCATTTATTTTGTTTCACAAGCTTGTTGAAACTGAGGAATTTAGAATATTTATTAAGCACTTAGACATAAAGACGGCAGGCAGATTGTGTTAGCCAGTCTGACATTAGCCGAGTCTTTGCAACTTCTCCGTCTTAACAGAAGAATGTCTGGTTGCATTTCAAAATAAGATCATTGACATAGATCACATTGTTTTAATCGCTAGTGGATGGGATTTTTCAGAGATGGCTAAATGTTGATACATTGGCATTACATTAAAAAAACAAAATCTGTTTATGTTATTGAAATGTGAACCTCACATAAGAAGCTAAAAGCAAATAAAGAAAAAAAGTTTCATTATCGTTCAAAAAATGATGTTTCTTAACTGACCTTAATACAAAAGTTTTACCCTTAACACCTTATTATTTTGTTGAACTTTTTAAACACAGACTCTGGGTCTGCAGGAAACCCCCTCTTGATTGTTCAGGACACTCATGGATCGACCACCAAGTCCGGACCCCAACGCCACTACGAAGTTTTGGAAACTGGTCAGACTCTCCCATCATCAATGAAAGGTCTTTTCTTGGTGAAAAATGAATGCCACACTGGATGGAAATAAATCTGGTGACGTTACAGAAGCTTACTGAAACAAAGGCACAGTGAATGCCGGCTGTGATCAAAGCGGTCCAATGAAACAGTGTGTGTGACTGTTTTATGGCCATGCAGAGTATTTCTGGGGGCGTCAGGAAAATTCTGGTCTGGTTCCTAATTGCGTAGACAAACACAAAGCACGCAGGAATGTGTAGCATACAAACCTTAAACGCAATTCAACGGGTAATTTAAGAGGCTGTTAGAATGAGAAGAAATCCCTTAATAATGCTGCATTAAGGATTTTCCAAAAAAAAAGGAAAAATTGTGATTTTGTGACTCAAGTACAAATAATATTCTTATTTTGGCTTTCTCAAGAAGTCATGTAAATGTCCCTTTCGTATTTCCTTCAATGTTAACAACACCAGCCTTTGTTCGAAGTCAGCACGAATGCTTCAGAGCCATGGAAAACCACTGGCCTCCGAATGTTTGCTTACACAGGCTGGAGGTCGATACAAAGACAACAGCGTCTCTATTTCCTTCCTTCGGAGAGTGAGATCGCAGATATGCCACGCTGTAAACTCTTAACAATGCCTCCTAAGACTGAGATGCCTGGCCCAAAAATCACATGATGATATCTGCAACAGTAAAGACAACAGAAATGAGCTCAGGTGGTGTGGGAAAGAGAGCCGTTCTCAGAGCCGTTTTCTCCAGGTTGTTCTGCACTCTCTCCAAGATGGAGTGGTGTTGCAGCCTAATGGCTCCAACAAAACACACACTTACACTCTCTGCTGAGACAGTACCGTTACATGTGGCTTCAAACTTTGAATAGTTTTTTTTTTTCTTTAATTGTCTGATAAAGCAAACAAAAGAAAAGCAGGAATCATATTGCACTAACACATTTTATGCTTATTTACACGCAAATAGCAAAAAATAGCATAAAAGCTTTTTGGATAATTTATTTACTTGTAGGAAGAAAAAAAACTCCCTTGTGTATATTGCTTCTTTTGTTTTGACACAGTGATGAGTTTCATTAATATTAAAATAACTTGAGTAAATTCAAAGTACAAGTTTCAAACAATGATGGCATTTATGAGGGAAAGGAAAGCTGTCCAAACCAACCTGAATCGGTGTGAAAATGAAATTGAACACCTTCAGTAAATAATGAACCAAATATGCATGTCATATTTAAAAAAAAAAAAAAGTGGAATCCAGTTTCACTAACTATGCCCAGGCCTGATTTTCTTCCATATATAGAATCAATAAATCACTTAAACACGACTGACAATATGAAGTCGACTAACAGATCTCAAAAGGCAACATGTCATATTTTAAGGCTTTAGGAGTAAAGAGAACCACAGTGAGATACATTATCCACTGATGCAGAAAACATGGAACAATGGAGAACCTTTCCAGAGTTTTCAACGATAAGACCTCGATGGGAGAAACAGACAGAAAGACCAAAAAACCTTCCTGTTGATCCCCAACAATTTAAAAAAAAAAATTTAATTGAGATTAGATTAACATCTTTGCTTTAGCCTTTGAAAAAGATGAAGTTATCTTTGGCTCAACAGTGACCAAAGTGACACTGCTAATATGTATGTATCGTGTTCAACTGCCTCTTGATTCCAGTCATCTATAAAGAAAACCCTCCGTCTGCATTCAAGGGTCCTTTCACTCACACTTCAGCTTGGTTTGACTCCCACAGCTACAAACAGCAACGCTCGTTCACAAGCAGCACTTCACCATCATTCAGATCAGCATACTTCCACAGAAAAACGCAGGGAATCTCAGTTAATCTAGACTTGGAAGAAACTCTGCTTCGATTAAAAAAAAACAACTAAAACAACAGAGAGCTTCTGTACATATTTCAGAGCTCCAGTCTTTGTTATCAGATGCGCGGCTGTGTGGTTATCTGGCCCAACATAGCTTGATCCTCCATAAATATTTGTATCTGCATCCAAACTAAGTCCCGCACTCAGCTAAGGAATATTAGACACGGTTCAAGTCAGTGGCGAGAAAATACCCTGGAGCCGGGCCCTGAAGTTAATGGAAGCTTAATTATTTGACACAGTTAAATCAAACATATTTCCTTGCAAAGCTATCGGTATATTTTGAGACTGTCAGAAAAAAATAAGGTTTCTGGCCTCCCAAGGCATCATTTTCATGTGAACTCAGAGTCAAAGTGATAAAAATGAAACCTTGCGGCCATTACTCAAGAAGCTAAAAAAAAAAGAGAGAGAGAGAGAGAAATTGGCATAAAAGGCACACAAGTTAAATTAGAAATGTCTTCCTATATATCTGACCTTTTATGTGCAAAAGACAATATGCAAATTTTCCAAAGTCCATGCATAATGAACAGCCATTCCAGTGTTTACCAAGGAGTAATGAATAGATTCCCGACACGTGAAGCTACCATGTTATTTTGCTTGTTGAATGATGCCAATTTAACCACATACAGTTGAAATAAGACAACCTTTTATTTCCTGGCCAAAGTTAAGTCAGAATGAATCTTTCTGTTTCAGCTCAGTCAGGATTATCCAAATTATACTTCTCCTGTCTACAGCAGTTATTGGGGCACAAACTGGGCAGGTCGCCAATCTATCGCAGAGCAACACAGACACACAGGACAGCAATTTACAGAGATCAGTTAACCCAACAGTTCTGATTCTGGACTGAGGGAAGACCTGGAGTACCCTGAGAGGACTCATGCAAGGACAACATCCAGACTGGTATTTTCTATCAGGGTAATTCTGAACATATTAGTTAATTAAAGGATGTGTTCTGTGTCCCAGAAATGGAACTGGGTAAGAAATGTGTGCGTCAACATTTGAAATCATAAAAACCTTGTGAAGATGCTCGCCTGAGGTCGTTCGACAATAAATCGACATGGTAGCAGCGGTCATCACAAAGCCCTGTTTTCAGCAACCTAACTCTGCTGAATTTGTCGGGTGTGTGTGTGATCAAGCCAGCCAAGGCGCAGATTGTTACCTGCTCTGACTGGAAAATAAAAATAATCACCCCCCCACACACACATACCCCCACCATGAAGGTGTTCACCGAGCTCATCAAAGGAGCAAGTGGACTGCTTTGGGTCACTCCAGATGCAAAACATCTATGTGAGTAGGAGACATTAGATGCCATTTGCTCTCTGCATGAAAAGTTGAAGCAAGTAAATTATGCCACAGAGATCAAAGGAACCCCGTACACTGTGGAGACGCTCCCGGCTTCAGCAGGATTGCCGTATTTGGTGCTCCGGTAATGGGAGTTGATGTGTTATTTACAATCAAGCAAACCTCCTGAACCGCAGAAGATCTGGATAACAAACAACTCTGAACACAGAAGCTCAAAATGCCAGAGCGTATTGACTCGCGTACGACACAGAGTTTGTGGAGATAAAACTCCAGGCTGCTTGCCGCTCTGTGTCGACTCTGAGTTCTGTGCATCGTTTCGATTTTTCAGGGTGGCACAACAGTGCAGGTAGATACGGAGGATTGTAGGATCAAAATGAAGCACCAATTTTTAAAAAAAATAAAAAATTTAACAGATGTGCTGTTCGCTGACACACAGTGGTGATGTTGCATTCAGAGTAAATGCAAGCAGAAGCCCTCATGTACATCATCTAAATATGATTTACAGCATTCATAATGTCTTCATACACAAGAAAGGCAAAACTGAACTCTTCAACTTTGAAGAGCAAATATGAACAATGGGCTTCTGTGTCACATCTTTCCACACCAGGGAAACAGGAAGTCACGATTTATTAATTCAAAGTTCAAAAGTGAACCTTTTAATCGAAGAACTAAAGAAATTATTCAGATGCATTTACGTTATAAACGTAATTAGCAAGGCTACTAATTAAAACGTGCTAAATGTGTATTTTATTGGATTTAAATGAGGCAGATCAATATAAAGTATCCCCTAACTATGCAGGGAATGTAAAAGACACATGATTTTACAGCTATATTTTTACAAATAATAATCTAAACAGCATGTTGTGCATTTCTACTCATCATACATATACTGTACTCCCGACTAAAATCCCAGGTAGCCAATCAATAAACAAACGCTACCCGTCATCCTGGATGCGTGATCCCCCACACGTCATGCTGACGGGATCTGGTTGCTCATCAATGATGGGGGATCTGGTCACAGCTGATGGGAAGTTTAGCTTCCTATCGGGTTAAGAAGGACTGTGACATTAAACATGCATGTTCACCTTCCAGGGTTGCAATGGAATGGTTTAGGTCAAAGAATATACAAGTGTTCGAATGACCTTGTCAAAATTCAGATCTCAACCCAGCACTGTTATGTTCACAGATGCTCTCCATCCTGTCTGGCTCAACTTAGAGCTGTTCTTCAAAGGAAATGGAGAAAAACTACTCATTTAATCAGTTGTTACCAATTAACAAGCAGTAATTATCCCTTTGGAGGATTTGTGCTATTTGCTAAGTTGAATCCAGGTGACAAACCTTTTTGTTTTTCCTTAGCAGAGGTGTATATGCACATTTTTCACACAACTTATTATATACACTAACTAGATTTATTCATTTAATGTAAATTTAGGGTTAAAAAAAAAAGAAAAGAAATGCCAGAGCACAGTTAAAGCCACTTATGATTCGCTCAGAAGGGATTTCAGAAATGGTGTGCGCTGCTAATACGCTGCTAATCCTCCCCCAGTACTTTGAGGCAAATATGCCTGTGAGGTTTTTGTAACAATGACCTGAAACCACTGTGAGGAGATGTGAGTGGTGGCCATTCTCTTGTGAGAGGATTATGGACTTTATGGGCTGTTGCTGTAAACAGGCATTTAGCAGCTGAACCGCAGAAATCTTTATCAGCAAATTATGCAACAGTAACAATATTTACACAGCCATCTGCTTGCTATGTTTTACAGTGAGGGAGTTTGAAGCAAAGAGAAATACGAAGCGGGTGGGGGGTGGGGGGCGGGACTTCATCTCAGAAAACTTGAAGTTTGAGACAGTCTGTTAAAAACAGAAGGCTAATTGGAGCTGGGCCGGCGCCGGTGGCTGGCTCCATTACAGGGGAGGCTACAAGAGTCAGTTGTAGGTGCTTAACATGCAAGTCATGTCAGAGCAAGCACACACCACGCAAGGGCAGACAGACAGCACTCTGCGGCTTTACAAGGATGCACACATCCACGGCACACACACTTGAGAGGCAGCTGTGTGTGAATTTACGGCGCCAATAAACAGATATGTGCCTTATTTGATTCCGAGCGTTATTTGTCTCTGAAAAGGTCGGAGTGTTGGGACCGACGACTTGAGAAAGGATCCAAGAGCACACCAGCGACACAACGTCACTGTCTCAAAGCAATTCACACAGAAACACATTTCAAGAGAAAGCTCCCACTGTTTCATCTCTTACTAAATTAGAGTCACAGATTTATGCATAATTACGTTCAGACGGAAGCAGCAGCTGTTGGTGGAATTTCTAGTAAATGCATAAGAGATATTTTAGATGCAAAACCAACTGGATGCAGCTTCAGGCAACCTCTGAAAAACGTATGTAGAATACATACACGTTGCCCAGTTTGTTTCTTAGGTTGACATTGCTAGTATTGGGTTGCTTGCCTTCAGAACTGGACAATCCTTGTGATATAGATTCAACAAGGTGTAAGAAACTAAGATTTTGGACCATATTGACATGATAGCATGGCATGGTCGCTCCACCTGCACCTTCATGATGGGAATTTAACGATCCATCACATCCAAAATGTGTGTGAATTCTCAAATCACGCTCCAGAAACATTTATAACTGCCTATTTTAATAGCTCAAACACAAAATGTACTTTAATATGCACAAATACATACAGTGGAAGCTGTCTTAGCACTGCAGCAGAAGCTTTGACCATAGAACTGTAAATAAATATGACGCCTCTGACCTCAAGGACTTGATGCGACTGGAGAAACTCAACACCAGTTTAAGTTTAAATATTCTGAAAAAGAAGGGAAGCCAGTGCAGTGAAAATAAAACCACTGTACCGTTTTCCTGTCTGGAAGTGTGAGGTTAAAGGTGAGGTGTTACGTTATGTAATATTTGGAGTCGACTCGAGGATAATTGGGGACACAAACATCCCATGACATGAACACCTAGAAGAAGTTAAAGAAAATGTCATCTCCATACAATTCTTTGAAATATATAAAAAGAATATATTCCTAAAACATTTCTGCCGCAGCTGTTAAGGCGCTGTGGTTGTTTCAGGTTATTGTCTCGGTGCCTTTGTGAACTTGTTGACAACGTGATGAATCGTTTCTCATCTGATCAGAGCCAGTTTTCATTCCCTGCAATTTTTCTGTCATTTTGACTCTTTTTTTTTTTTCATTTCCTCTCTTTTCTGTTATAAAAGTGAGTCTCAGCAGCTAATTTAAACGTGTACACCCTGACCAATTTATTTTCATTATAATGTGTCTCATTTGTTGTTGATCTGTAGGATTACAGCGACTAGTGATATTGATGTTAACAAATGGTAAGATAAGTAAATAGAAGATCTGCACAAGAAATTGCATGACAGATATGACAGATGGTATTTCATTTATCTAAGAGAAGTATTTCTTGAACGTTATGTTTCCAATATTTTTCCGAGACAAATAAACTAACTGGCTGAAAGCTCCTTCCAAGCTGGCACTGCCACTTATCATTAACCCGCTGTGCTTTAAGGCACTGCTCCAAACATTAAGCGGCTGTTTCTATGAGCTCCTTGTTGATCTCTTGCAGAAAAGAAAAAAAAAAATCCTGAGATTTCTTTTCTTCATATTCTCAGTTATTCATCATCACAGGTTTGTATGGATCAAAGCTTCTGTCAATGCCCAGCGGTGTCCAACAAACTGGCCAAAAACAAAGAATTTGTTTACAGAATAAAAGCACAAGAAAATGTTGAACCCTTTTTTAACCTGCTATTTTGCTACTGTGAACAAAAAAAAAAAATCGATTTTCAGCTACAAGAACAGGATTTACAGCAGTTTAGAAACGTAGCTGTTCAGAACTCTTGCTTCACCTACAGTTTTTTCTTTTGCATGTGCAGTAAAAGCTTTTAATTGTCATTTTAAATATGCAGACAAAAAACAAATAGCAATTGCAATTACACTAAATTTCAACCTCTAAGTACAAGCTAGCAATAGCATTACATCTCAGCAAGAGGTTAGCTCAAACTTTCCATCTTGTTATAACAAAAAATTATTTACGTCTTGTTACTTATAATTTAAGTAACATATATATATATAAAATTATTTTTTTTATTTAAATAAAGTAAAGTATCTCGTCCCTTAGCACAGTTTTTTGCAAACCGTGACTCCTCAGAAAGTGACACTGAGCAACCACGCTGTGGTTCACTGTGAGACCAGACGAAGGTAAAGCTTTCATCCAGAGTTTGAGGCAGGTTCATGAAGAACAAAATGTCGCGAGCACCAAGTTTAAAACACTCGATGTTTATTACGTCCTTGATCGTTCAAGTTCAAAACACAAAAACCTCAGTAAAGACATCGAGCTTCAGTAATGTTAAATTGCCAGATTTGCATCAGAACAACACAAAGTTTAAATTTGAAATCGACACTTGACCTGTTAATGGACCCAGTCAGAAGTGGTGAACAGTGTCAACCTTTTCAGCTGCTGTTAACAAAACTTGCTCTACAAATTGTTTTTAAAGCTGTTTTTCCAGTACAGCGGAGGGCACATCGGAGATTGGTTGATTGATTATGAAGTGATGACGATTATTACTTTTTGGTTTAAACCTTGATAGTAAATGAAGATGGTGACTTTGGGACATCTGTGATGGGACATCTGTTGTAGAGAGCTTCATTGTTGCCTTTCCAGTTAAATAAAGTATCGGAACGCCATTAGTGGGAGAAAAAAAAAGCCGACTGTGTACACATAAGCTATTAGTCCTGCAGCAGCATTAGTGGCTACAGCAAAAGGTTTTTGTTTGTGCCCTGTAGCAGTCTTTAGGCACATACAGAAGGTGTTGTAGACAAAGTACTCTCTGGTTTTGCTGAGGATGTTACTCCAGTATTGGCCAATTATAGCCAGCAAGATTAAAGTTCATACAACAATCGGTTGAATGATGCCAAACTTTGCGTAATGAGCAAATCTGCCACACGTTTACATTCATAACTAATGGCTGAGCATGCACGTATGTGCATGTGGTGTGGGACAGATAATGCCTTGGTGTAATTGGATGCAATTTTTTTATTGGCTTAGATCTACTGCAAGAGTTTATCTGCAGCCGTCCTGGAAAAATTGTGTTCACACTCGCCTGCATTTTCAGTAAATTATCCCTCTTTAATATGATATTTTTAGCCATCTTATTATAACAGCACATAATTACAAAGCCGGGACTGAATGCAGCATAAAAAGGCTGAAAGGTTGAAAGAACATCATAATGCTCTGGAGCTACCAGATAAAATTGTGCCATTAAAAGGAAACACGTAGAGCCAGTCAGACTAAAGGACAAAATTGTTAAATGTTATAAAACACAAGGCAAAGGTCTACAGTTCTCTTTCAGCTATGGAAGCTGCAGCACTCGTACCACTCTGCACCACATCGCCAGGCTTGTGTTGAAAATATAAAAGGTCGTTCCAAAGGCTGAATCTGATGAAGAGATGGAGTCGTTTAAACTATCCGTTTCATTTGCTGAGGTGTGGGATTGTGGTTCTCGGGGTCTCCATCTGAATCCAGTGAAAACAGAATATTTAGTTTCCCTCCTTCACTTAATACCCTTCATCTTTCCTGTAAGTCCACTTCATCTGGACGTTTGTGCTAAATAACCAAAATGTCTTTTGTAAAAATACAACGGTAAAACTTGTGGCGCATTTCCTCAATAGCTTTCATATTCTTAGCATTTGAATGAAGCATGTTAAGTGGATTATTCTTTTTTAACTCATGTTGTTGGAGAAGAATCAGAATTCGCAGAATAATAAAACTGATTCTTGCCTGAAGTTTGGATAAGACTGTGTGTTTATTTGGAAAGTTTCACAGAGTAACCCTTCACCTGCTACCTCATGTGGCTCAGTTCTCTCTGCAGCAGAGGCTGTTTGCTACACAAAGGTTGGTAACAACAGCAAAGGTGGAAATGGCACTTAGATCCCTTCTGACTGTTTAGTCCTGGGTTTTGAGGATTTATCAAATCACATTTTTGCAGAAGAGATGCAATTACTTTAGGAACTGCCACTACAATGGTGTCTATAGAAAGTTGCTTTTCAGTTTGATTTTTCCTCTTCTCTTTTGCCATTGTCTCTAGGAAATTTTGTGGCAGATCATAAACGTGTCATTATGAAGCCTCTCCAGGAGATTCAGAGGTGGAGCCTAAACTGCTTCATGTTGGTGTTAGTCTAGGTACAGCATCGATATTGAACGTATCCTACGGAACATCTGAATGTGAATGGTTCCTTCTTACTGAATAACTCATCTAAATGAGTAGGATAGAAATAAATAGAAATAACCTTATTGTCCCACTGGAGGGAAATCAAAGTGAGATGCAGGTTGAAGCATCCAGGTTCACACAAAGGTAAAAATATAAAAACAGAAAATGAAAATCAGAGGCTGTATAATAAAGGAAAACTTACACAATTAGAAAGACATACTGTGCAGTTATGAAAAACAGCATAACTACTCCGATTCAAAGAAATATGTAAATGAGTAGGCTCATTTGTGCGCAAACAGCAACAGACTATTTACAAGAAATGAAAAACTACAAATACTCTCTTGATGAGAGTTTTAAACTCTCATCAAGTTTGTTTGGGAGCGGTGATGATTATAAAGTCGTGTAGCTGCTAGAAGGAAGGACCTTTGAAAACTCTCCTTAGTGCACCTGGAATGCAGAAGTACAGAGTTAATCATTTTAACCACAAACCTGATTTCATTTCTTTAGTCACTTCTTGCTCTCTACAGAAACATTCACCACAAAGTTATTAGATTATGCCTACCAGAAGATTGCATGATTATTACTGACTCCCATGTTGCCGTCTCCCCTATTGGGCAGTAAGTAAATAATTTTTCCTCAAAATTGATGTCTCAGAAACAAGAAACATGGAAAGTGTAAAGATTTAAGAAGGACCAAAAACTGTGGAGTCAGAAACAGAGTGAAGGCCAAGGCTCACTGAACAGGGTCTGACCCATGTCATCCAATTCAAAACAACTGCAGCTCTGGCCGCTCAACATGTTAACATCAGACAAAAAAGGTATCACCATATAGACGAGTCAGGAAGCCAAAGCTGACCCTCTCATTGCTCCACTGGCCAGAACTAGACTATGAAGCAATTGAATAAGGTGACCTGGTTCACTGAATAAAGTCTCCTTTCACATCTCATGTGCATCTCTCCCCTGATAAACAGGATGCATTATGGGACGGCTTAGGCAATGCTCTGCTGGGAAACCACTGACCCCACCATCCATGTGGATGCTAGCTTTGCATTCACCAATAATTTACCACAGTCTACATTCACCCTCTGCCTGACGGCTGTGGCCTCTTTCAGCACGATAGACAAACCACAAAACAGAAGTATTCCACGAAGGGTTCGCGAAGCACAACAAGCACTTTGAGGTGGTGACTTGGCTTCCAAATGTCGAGATCGCTCTCCAAATTGAACATCAGTGGAATGTGGTGGAGAAACTACTCTGATCCATGACGGCTCCAGCTTGCACGTTACTGGACTCAAAGGCTCTGCTGCTAAATATGTTGGTGCCAGATACCGCAGCACACCTTCAGGGCTGTAGTGGAGTCTGTGGCTTTGATGGGTCAGGACTGCTTTGACCCATTCAGCTCGACATCATAATATTATGCCAGACCAGCGGCATTAACAATACAGTGTTCAGTCATAAATGGTAGAGAGATATTTCCAAGTGGACGTTGTATAATAAACTAAAATGAGTTACTTTACTGAGACGATGCTGTCAAATTTAGCTAATTAAGGCTAATTAAGTCCCAAATGCTCGTGTTTGTTGTTCCAGAAGTCGCACACACACAAATCCACATCTTCATGGGAGCAGATCATGAAATGCATTTCAAAGGAATTTGAACCAGGTCTGACCTGAAAATGCTTCAGCTCCAACCAATTAACTTTTTAAGGGGTCTTTCTGTCAGGAGGTCAAATCCCTTGGTACATTGTAATTAAGAGTAGTACAACTGAGGCCAGGCAATAAGTCAGAAAATAGGAAATGTGATCCGCTTTAAGAGGTGGAGGAGAGGTGGGGATGGGACTTAAATCACAGCAGAGACAATGATCAGAGCATCACCACAAAGACTGCAACGTTCTTAGAATAAAATAATAATTAATGAGGGATAAAGTACACTGTATACACATGGAAACAACTTCCATCCTCTGACTTCTATTTTTAGTAAATGAAAGTTTGTTTTCTCTGTTCAACTTTCAAACTACATGTTTATTTGACTGGGCACTTTGTAAGTGTTGTTGAATGCTAAGAAGCCAGTTAGACGGGAATTATCACTCTGTGCTCTAATTAACTAATGAGGCCAGAAGGTCTGAACCACTGTCCCCCCCCAGGCCTCTTTCGTTGTTTGACCCCAGGCTGGCCTTGCATCGCATCGAGCTGATAATCACTGCAGAGCTCCAGGACGCTCTCCAGCATGCTAATGCCAAAGAAACCAATATCGCACCTACTGCACAGGTCCACTTACAGCATCTCAATCACCAGACGCTTCACAGCAGAACCACCGTCCGGACGAAACAGAAGCAGGAGAATCAAATTTCATCCTTTCTTAGCTGATGTTTCCTGTATTTTATTGATTTGTGGTTTTGTTTACAGGATTTTTGAAGTTTCAGATTGGAAAGTACGACTCAGGATAATCCCCAAATCAAAGCAGCAGAGAACAGTTTGTGCAGACTTACTGTGGAGTCGTGGTGCTGCTCGTTCCTCCAGGGTCCTGCTGCTTACACTATGTTTTGCAGACAGACTAAAAACAAAAGGGCTTGTTAACCAAAACCTCACACCTTTTAACTTCCTCTGCTGCTCAGCTCAGGTGGGAACTCAAGTTTACAACTTACAGACTTTAGACTTTGTCACTAAACAGTGACATGTAAATGTTTCAATATGTTAAACTGTGCAGTTTTGAAATAAGGCAGCCATGGTGAGTGGCTAACACAGAGAGACTGCTGATGCGGCATTCGGCTCGCGTCCAAGCTAAAGCCACTTCAGCTTTTATAATCCCCTGCATCAAACGAAGCCCTTTGTGGAGACTCGGTTCAGCAGGATCCACACACACTGACGGACAGCACTCTCAACTCCAACTGGATCTGCAGCAATTGCTTCCCAGCCTCAGGCCAGCTCCGTCTCCACTCCTCACACCGTCCCTAAAAAGAAGAGGAGACACTTCCTCCTGCTGATGAGCACTCCCAGCACCATCCACACAGACGGACATCGATGCTCACTCAAAGTCGTTTACATGCTTGGCTATAATGAAATGAGTCAGAACAGATATTAAGAAACAGAAGCACAACCCGTGGGATGCGGTTCTGGATCCATAATTGATGAGGATTCCTCACTAGCTGCTTCAGACTGGATAAGACTCCACTATATAATTGAGAGTGTCCTGTTAATTAAATCCTCTTGAGCCAGGCCATTTGTGGACTTGCACTGTTTCAGCTAACAGCTTCTCTGCAAACAAAAGAACTTTCGCTTGTAAGGATTTAAACTCGTCACCGGGCAAGAGCGCATCGTGCAGCTGGCTCCAGAACGTCCCTGCAGCCTCCGCTGGACCCGACAGGGGGATGATTCCCCTGAAAACAAGCCATCCTCACCGCTGAGACCCCCGTCTATCACTCGTGCACAGCTGTAACTTGGCTATCCTTCAGCTGTGATACAGATACTTTAATCCAGCTCTCAACATGGGCACAGCTCCCCCGGCGAATTTGTAATCTGAGTGAAAGACGAGAGCAAACATCAAACAGACCACAGTGTGAGACAACACACACCCTAGCACGCACACCCAGGCGAAAGCTAGAAATTATACACAGTAATGAAATAGTATTTTTCCCCTTTACTACACTTCTGCTCTTTTTATTTGTATCTTTTAGTTTAGACATATTTTAATTAGTGGTGGGACTCGATGAAAAAGTTTGCAATCCGGTTAATCGCAGGTTGTGTCATTTATTAATCGCAATTAATTTCATTTTAATCAAACTATAGACAAAAGAAGCAACATTTTCAATTCAAAGCCTTTTTTTGCTGCTAAATTGTTGATCAAATAAACATTATTCTATCCATCCAGCTTTCCAGCCTTTCAGAAACTCCTGATCATTCATGCAACTTCTTTAGAAATGTGCATGCTGACATTAGCATTAGCGTCTGTGCTGCTGCTGCTACATGTTTAGCATTGAGATGCTATTAGGCCTGAATAGCTTCGCTGATAGGCTAACTTTAACACAACTTTTCCAGCGGCCAATCAGATCGTTTTTGAAGCAAATACTAACCCCAGTGGGCAAAAAGAAGCGACATTGTCACGCATTGTTGTTTTTGCTTGTTCATTAAATTTATGGGCGTACCAGAAACACAATCAAGGTTCCGGCTTGAGACTTTTTGTATATAAAAAAGAGAAGAAAAATCAATAGGCAATTAATTGAGTTAACATTTCTAATTAATCATTAAAATCTATGTAATTAATTATTGTGAATGCATTAAAAATCTCAGCTCCAATTTTAATATCAGAAAAAGATAATCCAAGTAAAAACAATACACAGTTTTCGAAAGAGGATTTATTTTACTATTCAACAAAACAGGGCCTATTAGCTATGTCACCCTTGTCCAGGGTTACATCACAGCATCTCAATTGGATTCAAGTCCGGACTTTAACTAGGACACTAGAAAGTCTTAATTTTGATCCATTTAGCCAATCAGAGGTGGACTAGCTGGTGAGCTTTGGATCATTGTTCCGCAGGACAACCCAAATGATCTTAAAACCAATCCAAGATCTCTTGCTGGAAATCAAAATTGATGCTTTTATTAATTACATGAAGTCATCCAGTTCCTGAAGCAGCAAGCAGCCACAGACACCACACTGCCATCCCCGTGTTTTAACATCAATATGAAATATTAGTGTTATCCCAGAAGTAGTGGGACACTTTTTCCAATAAGTTCCTCATTTTATAATAATTTATTTGAAAGCTGCTTCTTGAATTTTATAAGTCCATCTTTCTTGGAATTCGTCCGATTTTAAACTTTCCACTGTGACACAGAAGCAACATTATGAGTCAGTTCCTAACAGAATAATTGGCTGATAGCGATAGCCACCGTATCTGCTATCCTGCTACTTTGTGAATTTCACGAGTATTTTTAAGAATTTGTGGCTTCATGCCACCGAATGCAGGCCTTTCCCCCCCCAGAGCTTCTTGTTTTTGCTTTGTGAAGTCTCTGCCAGAGTCGTGCTGGGGAATCAGCCAGGCTGCTGATAATAAGCACTCTTTTCTGTGACACTGATCTGCAGGAGAAGTTCTTCTGTTCAGTCACTCATCTCTACTGGAAGGTCAAAGCATTGTCTGCCTCACAGCAGCGATCATAGACCCAGCGGCGCTCAGGCAGGCTTTTAAGATGAGGGGAGGTCTCTCTAATCACCGTGCCACCCTGACACCCACATGAACCTCCAAACTCTATTGTAAGAAACACCTTACCGCACTTCTCTCAAAGTCTGCATCCTGCTAACCTTTCTGAAAGATCACACAGAAAATAGAAATCACGTTAAGGGATTTTATATGATTGAAAATCTTCCAAAGAGCTGAAAAGAAAACTGCTCTAAATGTATTTTTGTTTTAAAGAGCAAAAACAATTATGTAATCCTTTTTCACAGTGTGCAGTTATTATCTATCCTTTGAAATGTCACCTAAAAGATGCAACACCCTCCAGCCTCTACTTTGTACTGAATGAAAAATCAGGAACTGGTATCTCAGGTAAAGATTTTCTGTTTGAGGTAATATAATCATGAACCAACGCATTGAAATGGGTTCCAATGGATTTAACCGAGGTCATTCTGAGTAAAGTTGATTTGATCAGAGGTCATGATTTTTCATATTTTATAAAAATCGACTGACCCAAAACAGGCTTCCTTTTCTTTTTGTTGCTCATCCTTCCAATCATATAATCGCCAAGCAGAGTTTTTAATTCATGGCGCCTGTGAAATGATAGCGAACACCCTACAGCCTCAGGGTGTTTCTCTCTACACCTGAAGCAGAACTGGACCCGGCAACGTGACAATGAGCCAAATGCAGGTGTGAATCCATCAGGGACTGACTGAGAATTAAAAAAAATTTTTTTTTACCAGACCAAGGTTTTGATTCTTACTGAAATGATGTTGTGTGATGTGAAATACGCTGAGCAGGAAGATTTTCTTATATGATTTTAAAAAGAAATTGTTTGTTTTCCACATAATGAGACTTTTGACCAAAAATGAAAGTGAAACATGTTTTAAATAACCTGCAAAATCATTCAATGTTCTGTTGAACTTTACCGCTAAGCTACAGTTGTGAAACTTGAACAGTAAATCTGGACCTCTTTAGCTTGTGATTTCTTTATTTACTCCATATTTGTACACACACTTTTGGGTTTGTAAATATGGTTAGAATGTAAAAAGCAGAATTAAGGAAAAGGAAAATGGCAAAAGTGGAATTTGGGGAAATAAAAAAAAAAACAGAGTTTAAGAGATAATAAAACAGATTTCATATCTGCTGCTTTTTGTTTGCAAAGGTTCCCAGATTAGTCCTTGAATTCTCGTACGGTTATCTTCTGGTATTTCATCGCTCACAAATATCAACTGTAAGATAAAACTGTACCTGAACACAAGATGAATGCTTAGCTGCTGCGATCAGGATATCTGTTTAAGTCGCCTTTTGCCATTTGGTATTTAACCAAAACGTTGCATTTTGCTACTAAACTACCAATTTTAATATTAGCATGTTTTAGAGTTTGTTTTCCATTGTGACAGAAACTTTCCTATATTCAGTTTTCTTTAGATGCTCAGTTATTCTTTGTCTCACCATGATTTGCAGCAACAGGCATGCTGAATGATAAACACAATTAGAGTTTTATGAGCAGCACCATGTGACAGATGTTTACAGCGGCATCGAAGAACTGTCAGTCTTGTGAAATCTTTTTTTATTTTTCTGTAATTTGAGGATTGATTTGCAGCAACAAAGCAATTCTGCAATCAGTAAAAGCAATCATTTTTTAAATAACTACAAAGAAACCCAACCCCTTCCCCCCCGTCGTTTTCAGCTCGTAGCTACAATAAACACTGGTTTCAACTATACATAGAGTTAAGCTCTAAATTATTCAGAGCTCTTGGTAGATTTAAAATTAGACTCGACTGACGGACGTTTTTTTCTGAATGGAAATTCAGTTTTCTAACAAAAAATCTGAATTAAAAAAAAAAATCAAACAGTCCTAATAATCACTGGTTATTATTGATATTACAGCAACACTCCAGGTTTGTGTTTAAGAGAATAACATTGTGACATGATATAAAGTTTAATAAAGTTGCATAATACAACCACTTTAACAAACGGGATCACTAGCTGTTTTGCATAAAAACTTTTTTTTTTTGTCAAATGTTAAAACTTGTTTGATGAACTGAGACATTTAGGTGAACAGATTGTTGCCAAACAGCAACAATCTGTCAGCATAAACATTAACCAGCGACAACAACAACAAAAAAAACATGTCTGCTTCAGAGCTTCCTCTCTGCATCAGCTCACATTTTCTGAACCAGGCTGATAAATAAAATCACTTGATTAAGCATAGCATGATTAAACTTGTTACAGTGCTGACAACTAAAATAAATGGAACTTCCTCGTGTGCATTAGCGCCATGTCAACTTCATTAGGCACGCAGCTGTACTTAGCTTTAGCTTAATCAGCGTGGCCAACAGCACTTTATTCTAATTATTATTATTTACAGAGATTCTCCTTGAAAGCCTTCGAGTTGAAAACATACGCTGCTGATTGTGTGCCGGCTACGAAATACATACCAACTCATTTATGGCTGTGCTCAAAAGTGCATCAGGCACATTTTTCTCTCTATTCCAGCCTCCCTATAAACTTGTCTGCTTTAAACATGATTATGAACACTGGCTATGCAGAAGCCCTCCATTTGGCAGGAGGGCTCGGTGTTTGATCTACAAGGCCAGGCATTAAGCCCTGCATAAACAGAATAGAAGGGAGGACTGACAGAAGTAATGGTTTGTCTGGGTTTCCAGTGAAAAAAGAAAGTGCTATCTGTAAGTTATCTGGCAGCTGTAAGAAATGGAGGGAGAGGCTGGAAGTCTGAGCATTCATATTAAGTCTAGTCAGATTTTGCTCCTGTCAGATTCCATTTTAATTGGATTTTTCTGTCCCATTCTTTCTGGGATAAATCTTCCTCAAAAGGGACGTCTGAACTGACACTAAAAATCAACAAAAGCCAGAGAACCACTGATTAAATATTTGCAAGCTCTTGCTGCTGCAGAGCAGCTTGGCTCAGGTTTGGCTGAATTATCTTACAAAACAGAAATCTGGACGTGGGACTTCACTTCCCAACATCATCTTTCTGGCGGTTGTGGGCTTTTTAAAATCTAACGTCAAAGCTAATTAATGAGGGCATCCAGTCTACAGATATACGTATGATGAATATCTGGACTGTTATTTACATTTTTCTCATCAGTGCAGATCACACACAGGCCTTTAGCAACACAAAATGGTCAAAGACACTGATATATGGCACTGTTTGAATCAACCCAAACTTCTCTTCTCTTTAGATTTGCTAAGGGCCAAAAATAATGAGAGTGAACACTGTTCAAGAGAAATTAAACCAAAAATACATGAAGTTTACATCCATCTCTTTAATACCTAATAGAATTGTTTTTTCATCTTTATCTCAATGGTTTGCTGGAGTGGTGGTCCATTCCTCCTGGCAGAATTGGTAGAACCGACTCAGGTTTCCACACACTTGTCTTTTCAGATCTAAATTCTCCAAACAATTGAAGCAGTGATTTTGTGACGGCCACGCCAATTCACTGACTTTGAAGCCGGTTTTTAGCCATTTTCTCTAGATTCTGACAGCCACTGTTCGTCTAGAAGACCCAGAAACTTCAACTTCCTGCCTGATGTCTTTATCTGTAGCTTCAACATTTCCATATAATGTTCCTTCCACATGAAGCCATCTATTTTATGAAGCGCACCGGTTTGAACAGATGAATGTGTCACCTTTAAGCATCTGGAACCAGGCTGCAGCAACTCCACAAATCTCTTCCTGGTATCTTGGCTGATTTCTGTCGACTTTCCCAGGTGAGATTTTAAAATACATCCACACATAACTCAAAAGTGCCAGTTAACCTATCAAAAGTCGCCAAAACCATGACATCATCATCTGGTCTCTCCCTCATTATGTAGAGAGACCTTAATCATTCTATATGCAAATTTCTGATTCTGACGACATTAACAAATACATTTCTGAAATATTAGTTTTCTCATTACTGTGGCTTTTATCATATAGAAATAATCTTGGTTATTCTAACTCACCTAAAACCAGAGAAAATGGGTCTGCATGTAAACTGCTGGCATCAATTGTCTTCTATGAATTGTCAAATCAGTCAGTTTCAAGTAACTTCAGACAAAACGTCAGTTTCCTCTACCAGAGTTGTACCATCAGTGCTGGTGATGGACTCTTAACAACTAAACTTCTCCACCTCCGTTTGTGAAAATAAAAGCGTTCGATGGAACAAAGATGCTTCCGATCATTAAAATGAATGATGTGAAGCTTTTATTTAACGCTCCGCTGGGTTAATTACAGTGTTTACTATTAATGGCTTCATTCCACACTAAAAAGCCACAACACTGGCGATGAACGCCTCCCACCTGCTGCAGCAAGTAACAATTGAAAAAAAAAAAAAAAAAGGAGGAAATGATCATAATCAACAAAATGCAAACCTGTACAACAACACACACACACACGAGGAAGCGTGGAGCTGGGAACATGCATCGAATGTTGCAGCAAACTTTCTAATGGCGTCTCTGGAACGAAACCCAACATTGGGTCTCAAACGGGGGAGCAACAAAAAACAACAACCATGCTGCTGTCTCCTAATCACATACACGTTTGAGGAGCTGCACCACCATGCCTCATGAGGTCAGACGCTTCACTCCAATAATCAGCTACACAACCTTTCAAGTTAAACAACTTGAAACTGGCCACTTTATTAGGTATGTCTTTTTAATTACTGGTCCACAGAAACAGCAATCAAGCCAGCCAAACAGCAGCAATTCAAAGCATTTAGGCATCTAGATGTAGCTGGGATCAAATTGACTTTTAGTGACATGGTTGCTGGTTGGAGTATTTCAGACTCTCTAGATCTACTGGGATTGTTTTTTCCACAACACTCTCTCGGGTTTACAGGGAAACGCTCTGAAAAAGCAGCAGGTGTGAGAATGAAAACACCTTGCTGATGTCAGAGGCCAGAGAAGACAGGGCAGACTGCTTTGACATGATGATGAAAAGGCGAATGAAGCCCAAATATCTACCAAACCATGTGGAACACGATCTCCGACTGTACAACAGTTGGATGAAACGCCTTCCTTCAGCATTAAAACACACACCTGGAGTGTGTGTTGTTTCCTCCCAACAACAAAAAACAAAGATGATGTGCATAAAATGTTCAGTGAATTTGATTCATTTGCTTTGATGTGGAAAAATTACAATAAGGTCACACCTGATTATTATAAGTTCTGAAAAGCAATGCCTTGACATCTGTGGGGTTTTTTATCGTGCAGTTTACTGCACTGCAGCTCTCCCTAATTCACTTGTTTTATCAGCGTTCTTAACCTGATCATCCCATCTGTGACTGTTGTCAGGAGCCTTTGTAACAGTAACCTGAATAACCTTTATTCATTCAAGTCCATAGATGTTAAGTCCAGTTGATGTATTTTTTTCTTCACTCTTCTGCAGACTGAATTAAATCCAGTGTGGTTAGCTTAGCCAGCTAATGCTGCGCCCTAGCAACAGGAGGGACGGCTGTTGCCTCAGCGTATTCTCGTGTACTTGTTATCTGGCCCACAAACAGCCTGTGTCACTGTCACACTTTGTTATCATTTAGACTCATTAGGAAGCCAGAGCTCTGCGTGCAGGTGAGTAGTTAACTGATTAGTTAATGAGGCATGGACATCCATTGCTGTTACGGTTACAGTCAGCTTCTTTTTTTATTGGAAAACTGCACCTACATGTCTGCGGTGAACAAACCACTTCATCTCCCCAGAGACATTTCGTTGCTGATACTTCCGGGCTATGTCAACATAAGGATTTCTTGACTAAACATTGTAGATATTTGGTGTTTGATGTCTTTATCAATTCACTGACTTTGAAGCCGGTTTTTAGCCATTTTCTCTAGATTCTGACAGCCACTGTTCGTCTAGAAGACCCAGAAACTTCAACTTCCTGCCTGATGTCTTTATCTGTAGCTTCAACATTTCCATATAATGTTCCTTCCACATGAAGCCATCTATTTTATGAAGCGCACCGGTTTGAACAGATGAATGTGTCACCTTTAAGCATCTGGAACCAGGCTGCAGCAACTCCACAAATCTCTTCCTGGTATCTTGGCTGATTTCTGGCCACTCAGGTGAGATCTTAAAATACATCCACATATAACTCAAAAGTGCCAGTTAACCTATCAAAAGTCGCCAAAACCATGACATCATCATCTGGTCTCTCCCTCATTATGTAGAGAGACCTTAATCATTCTATATGCAAATTTCTGATTCTGACGACATTAACAAATACATTTCTGAAATATTAGTTTTCTCATCACTGTGGCTTTTATCATATAGAAATAATCTTGGTTATTCTAACTCACCTAAAACCAGAGAAAATGGGTCTGCATGTAAACTGCTGACATCAATTGTCTTCTATGAATCGTCAAATCTATCTATCTGTCTGTCTGTCTGTCTGTCTGTCTGTCTGTCTGTCTGTCTATCTATCTATCTATCGGTAGATTTGTTTTAGCTCAGACGGACAGCACAGAAAAGACGGGTAAAAGCAGAAAGTTTTGAACTCGCATCCTTTTGACTGGACGTCCTGCACTCTTCCAACTGAACTATATATCAAGTGAATTGATCTTAAGTATGTGATATATACTGTAAATGCAGAACACTTGACCATACTGTGTTTAGTTATTGTGGTGACTTTTGGTTTTCCTCTGCATTACACCATTCATCATCTGCCTCAGGGACGTTCTGTCAGTGCCGCAATCTTTCAGTGAGTTCTGCTTGGAAATCACAATTCTTGCTGCATCTAATACTTTCCCACGACAACAAACTCCAAAATGGTCCCTGATACGAAGGAAGCTTCTCGATGTTAGGTCTCAAATGTTTAATTAACATCACCAGAAGAGAGCGTTTCTTTCCATTCATAAAGGTCTCTTCATATTCACAATTTCCTTTGTATTATTTGCCCACGCAAGGAAAAAAAAAAAAAACACAACTTTTTTTCCCCACACAGTAGCTTCTCTTTCATTGACCATAAAATTGCACAAATTGGAATTACAAAACAAAATCTGTTTAAAGGAAACACAACAGTTTTGAAAAGACGTTTTTTTGACAAACCGGTTGCATAAGTATGACAGTTTTTCAAAATTATTTAGCAAATCTGCTATGGAAACACTTTTTGCTTATGACATGAGTCAACGCCAGTTTGTTTACAGCAACGCACTCATTTGTAGAGATTAGTCTTCCTGGATGAAGGTCTCATAGCCTCACACAGTTCATTAAAATCTGAGTTTGTCATCTTGAAGTGTTGAATGCTATGCTTTTGTGAAATCGCCAACTACAATTTTCCAAAATACATCACATAGCAGAAGCACCCAGTTGTGAAAATCAAAACAGTTTTTGTGCACGTTTGTAATAAAAAGTAAAAAAAGTATTATATTTAACTGAATAAAGTTATTTAAGTTTTGGTCTTTGCTTTCAGACATTTTGCATTGTTTACAGACTTTCTTGCCAACTTCAGCAGCTTTTGTAAGCTCAGGCCTCTTTCACACAAGATTGTTCTGCTCAATCTAGATCTAGACTAAATAGTTATGTTGAAATCGTGGCTATGAGAGACGTGCTACTGGCTGTCAAAATGAGGTCTGCGACTAGTTTGACGTTGAAATCATGTCTACAGTTCACCTCTGGCTATTCACGGTTCAGTTTTCGCAGATTTCTCTGTGGAACGTAGCTTCAAATTATTTGTGCACAATAGAATTATTTGCAGATTTTTATATCTAGAATATTCCCAAGAAAATGCAGCTTGGGAATCTGAAATGACTTTACATGCTATTGGCTGGTGTTCGCAAAGTAAGCAATTCAGAAGCAGCATTCACTTTCTTTGGCACTGATTGGCTGATTCCCCAAGAGCGGAGATAAGGAAGACTGAGAACAGTTAGCTTCTGCGGTAGTACTAAGACCACTATGTGTGTACATGCATAATCAGGTATATTCTGTATCAAAATATATTTTTAAAATAGACAACTAGTATTTGTGGATTTCAGCCACTCGATGGTGGTTGTGCTCCCTAACATCTCCGCCGTCCACTGTACAATCAGTGGAACAAACTAAAAACCTGAGATATGGCTCCTTTATTAACCTAAAATAAATGCTTAAAGAAAAGATGTGTTAATATTTAACAGTCTTGATTGTTTTTTGGTTGCTTTTAACTATTATTGGTTCATTTTATGTACCAATAGTTGCCTTTATTCAGTAGTAGCTGAACAAGAAGAAGGGGAAGACAAGTTGCAAATGACCAATGGCCGCGAACTGAACCAGGGACAACAGCGTTGAGGACTGTAGCCTCTGCATACGGTGCGCCTGGTCTACCACTGAGCCTTGTGGTGCCAACTGGTTCAACATTGTAATGAACAGAATTTCCATTTCCCTATAAAGTGCTTTATATTACATTATGCATGAGAAATTGTATAAAAAGAAAGTCCCTTGACTTGCTGCAACAAAGGCAAGTACCAACCCCATGCAACCCCATTCTGTGCTGTCAGGGACTGTTGCTGTTTACTATACTAAACATCAGTCCTATCAAAAAGCATCACAGAAATTTTGTGGCAAAATAAACACCTGAAGTTACTTTCTCAAGGTTTCAGCCACAATCATACAGGATGAAGAGATGAAATTAATAGGCTGGGGTTGGTGAATTTGAGACAGGGTGTGAAATCAGATTCTCGCACCACGTCTCCATTCCACTCCAACTCATTTTCACAGCAAGCGCTCCACAGTGAAACTCGTCCGAAAGCCAGAATCTGTCAGAGGATGGTGTCATCCTAATGACACTCTCAGCATACTGATGACTCCCATCTGCATCCAGTAGAGTGTGTGCACTGCTAGCACATATATTATTTAGCCATATGAATGGGGTGAATGAGATTGGTAAAAATAACATGTCTCTGTGGTCCAGCTGAATGCTGAGATGCTCTATTATAGCATTTTCACTCCTCCGATTGTTAAATAATGTATGTAGCTAAGAAAGCAGCGATACGATACAGGCAGCGTGAGGAAAGGAAGACAGGGGGGAGTAAGACAAGAACAGCCAGAGACCTGGAAGGAAAGGAACTGGTTCAGCCCAGTCCTGATGGGTTGGAAAAAGTCTTTACCCTTGAAAAACGAGGAGAACCATCTGAACTGACTGAAGTTCCCACAAGAAATAAAGATCATGGTTTAGGTGTAGTCAGAGTTTTAAGTATAGGCTAAAGCATGGGGTAATGTCTCCTTTATAAGGAAAGGATTTGGGGGTTCTGGTCATTTTGGCATTGAAAATGGTACAAAAAGAAAGAAAAGACAAGCAAGCAATGACTGAATTTGCTCAAAAACAGGTCCAATTATAGGACAGCATTAACATAAAAGCACACAATCACTTTCTATGAATCAATCAACATTGTTGGAAGATAGTCATAAGCAGTCCTGTTTGCAGTTTGTCACAAGCCATTAAGGAGAGACATCAGACATGTAGAAGACAGTGCTCTATGAAGTGAGAATAAAACTCAGATTTTTGTTCTGTTTGGTGGAACTCCACAGGGTTCCACATCCCGCTCCATGAACATGACCCTCACAGAAAGGCAGGCTCCCCATTCAGACTATTTTTTACCTTAGGAGGAAAAACACTTTCCACAGAGGGCTATGCACATTTTACAGCAGTCTCCTAAGATAATACACCGTCTACTCAGAGGAGAAGAAAAGAGCTGGAATAACTGCATAAACCGATTCCTCACCAGCATATCAAGGCAGTTTTAGTAACCTTGTTGTCCCTGAGAGACAAATTATCTCCGATGGTCAAAAAGCAGCTCATATTTCTGTTCACTTTTTCTGCTCATGATTTGATGGTCATTCTCATCATTTTTTAAATCTGCAGTGTGCTTGGCGGACTCAACAGAAGCACACACTGAGCCATTAATGCAGAAAACATGCCAGTAGTTAACCTTCCGGGGAGTGGCCGGAAAACCAAAATATCTCCAAGAGCACTTCAGTGATTCATACAGAAGGTCTTAGAAGAACCCAGAACAACCTTTGTCTAAATTGAGACATCAGGGCTGCAGTGGCATCATGTTCCGAACAATGGAACTGGCCAACCACCACATTAAATTACTTCATTTACTGATTTATCTCATTAAAAAGAAATATTTATTGACATAAATTAACAATTTAATGAGAAAAATTTAAATATCACATTAAATTGTACAATTTAACACTAGAACTACCAAAGATTCCCAAAATGGGAATCTTCCGCTAGGTACCAGAGAGGGGCCAGTTTGGCCCTCCAAGAGAGGGTGTGAAGAGGCGCCTTTGTTATGTAAATAAGGCCATTACTATCCTGTTCCAAGGACAATCAGCGTGAAAGTTGATGTAGTGAGTTTGGCTCTCCTCACCCCTGCTGGTCCCTCAGGCTATGGTCACATCTACAGGGATGCTAATTAGACCATTCAGAGTCGTCAGTTTGGCCACATTTGGATGCTAATAACCCAGTTTGGCCCTCTCTCGGTAGTTCTAGGAAGATACCCAATTTGGCCCCTCTTGGTAGAGATAGGAATTTCTCAAAATCCCGGTAGTCCAATTACCATCTTGGCACTACCGCCGAAGGTAAGATCTACAGTCTTCCTTGAGTCAGCTCTAGGGCTGTTCAGCAAATCTGCACAAAGGAATATAAATAGTGCTCTTAGATTGGATATTATTATCAGAAGTTCTTCTTGAGGGGACACACTTAAATACTCATCCAACCTTGCTTCTTGATTTCATTACTTTATTTCATCTTTGCTTTGACTGAAAATATGGACAACTTTCGCTAGCTAATTGAACTCTCTTGTCTTTCAGATTTTGAAGTCTGGCTAATAACACCCAACACTTCTGACAAACCCCTGGACTTACTGATTGAAAAAAAGTTTGAATTTATGCATTGTTTCCACTGCTGAATGAATCAACTTGTACATTTTAGCGTGACCTTACGCTGCTGAAGTACTTCATTTTTTGGGGCTGTTTACACACCTTTAGTAAAGGTGCCAACTGCTGTAAAGTGTGCTGTAAATTGAATGAGTTTTATCCGTAATCTGACCAAAACCTGTCAGAAGTAAGCATCCTAACATAAAAAAGTGACCTCTCCATCCAAATTTTACAATATTCTTTTCATGCAGTTTAAAAAGTACAGTATGTGACCAAGTCCGGAGCCAAAAGCAACCGATCTCTGGAGGCAGTGAGTGAGTCCCTGAGGCAACAATTTAACTAGTAGTGCCCTTCTTTGCCCCAGAAAACAATTGTCCTGCTGGCTGCCTCATCTCCTCAATCTGCTGTTAACTGCACAGAGTGACAGTCCCAGCTGTCTCTGCTGACCACTGCTATCAACAAAGCAGCAAGAGACACACTATCTGCCTGCTTATCCTCTTGGGAAGGTTGAAGTCAGTACAACAGTCAGAACTCGGCTTACTTTCAGAGAACGGCCAAACTTTCCTAAACAAAGTTCCTGATATTCCGAAGGATTTCCAACAAAAACCCAAACAGAAATGCTTACAATAACAACTTCAGGCATCTCTATACAGAATTAATTAGCATGCCACAGAGCTTCCATGGTAACCGTTCGTTAACATTTTTCAGCTGGGCTCGTTTCTAAAGGGGCAAGCGGTTCTCATTTCCTTTCAGAAGGGATAAAAATGATCAGTAAGCACCTAAAAGCCTCTAGTTTATTTTCAAATTAGTTTAAATAAATAAATGAATTCTTTGACTCTTAATTCACCAACGGTTATAATAGGGCTAGGGCTGTATTTGCTATTAAGTGCTACTCCAATTTCATAACGAGATCCTGCTGAGTCGAGATACATGGACAAGCTTGCAAAGAGAAACATTCTCTGTAAAATAATGAAATTCTGTTGAGCATGAATAGTTTTCCACAGCCAAGAAAATGAAGGCAAACCCGATGACCTTCAGAATCAGATTTATTTGAGGAAATGAAAAGCTCCACACCAACTGATAATCACAGAAATCACAGGCTGCTTTAAAGAGCCGATTTGGACTTCAGGGATTAGAGGAAAAAACAAGAGGAAGCAGGAAAGAAAGAAAAAAAAAAGACTCCTGATTAAAGTTTATTGGCTTGACCAGGGGTAACGGACAAAATAGGATATCGATTTCATTGTGAAAAAGTCTCCTAAAGTGTGTTAGAGACAGAAAATCACAAAGAGAAGAAATGTGCCAGTGACGGTATCATTAGCCCCCCATCTGAAGTGCCACTAGAACTGGCAAAGGTCTGCAGTTGCAGCAGACAAATGAAGATGATTAGTTTTAATACTGAACTGCGTGAGAAACTTTCTGTGAAAATGTGTGGCGGAACAAGAAAAACAACCAAACAGCAGAGAGAGGGAAAAAAAAAAGAAACAGTATAAAACTCCCTGAATACTCGTCTGCATATCTGTGGTCGAATGTGGGTGTTGTGTTGAAAGTTGTGTGCTTTCGTGTTTTTCTGGGGGTTTGTGTTTGTGTGTGTGTGCTGTTTGGGATTTCAAACAGAACACTATTCATGCAGAAGATTTATATGATGCCGTGCAGCGTGGATTGTGGCAACGCTGACCGCTGTTTGGCCGTTAGCTTTGTCATGGTAGGAGAGAGACCTTTGCTAGTCTGCTTCACCCAGAGCCTCTATTGTCTTCTGGTGGCCACAGGAACAAAGGGAGGCCCCCAGGGGCCCAGATAAGCACGATGAACACAGCCCAGTCTTCACGGGGGGCGGAGGGGTGAAACAGCAGAGAGGGCCACGATGTTCGTTGTCTTTTAAACACTCAGCTTTACTGGAGGTCGTGAATGAAAGCATATATTCAAGAACCTTCCTCTATGTGTTTAACAACAGAACTACAACATTTCACAGCCGAAGTTCTGTTCAGTTCTATGTTTGGAGTTAGCAACTACAACACCTGGTTTAAAAAAATGACAGGAAAACGGTGCCAATAAGAGATCCAGCAGAGCAAGACCAGAGCAACTGGTACGAATCTCGAGTCATGTCAGCACAAATGTTTCTATTTGAACCTCCCATCTAGACGTAGAAATGCTTTTTGGTGAGAAAAATAGTATTTTAAAACTTTTCCATCTGTGGGACAAACAAAGAGCTCAGTAAGAACCCAAGATGTTTCTTGGGACACATGACACAACAGTATTTCTGGACAAAAACAGAGAGAAGATCCTTCACACCATGCATGAAGTTGCTGCAGAACTTCATGGATGAAGTTTCCATTAACCATAAAACTGCCCAAATTGAAACTGCGATAATAAATTAGCTTAATTCGAAAGCAGCCCATTTTAAAATAACATGTCTTTAGATAAAAAGGTTTTGCACTAGGAGGAGGTGTGGTTTTTTGGCTGTATTTTGAAAAACTGCAAGGGAAACACTTTGTCGCATCACACAAGTCGGATGTTATTAGACAACAGGAAGTAGTAGGAGGATGCTGGTTTGTTTTTGTCTGACAATGTGCAGCTGGCTCCACTAGAGCTCTCACAACATCCAACAGTTCATAAAAAGTTATGTCATTCCAATGTGTTGAATCCAAAACTCTTCTGTAAAATCACTGACTACAATTTTCCCAAAATGTGTAGCCATTCCCCAGTGTTGCTGGTAGACGATGAGTGCCAGCGCTATGGCTGAATTATAGATTTCATGCAACTGTTTACGTCCATGGCTGACATGATTTTTAACAACATACTGCATGAACAAGCTTATTCGCCTGTGATTTTAATTTCATTTCTTATTTAAAGAAAATGCTGAAAATGCAAAATTGTGTTTTTTTTCGACAGCTTACTCATATATTTTTTTGTTTTTTGTATTTTTATTGTTGAGTGAATCTGCAGCTTCCATTTGTATTTCAATTTGCCTCTGGTTTCTAATGGGTTTGCTGACTGAGGGACAGTACAGGATATTTCTCTGAGAAGTTGAAAAGCAGGTTTCATTGATACAGAGCAAGATCCAAGAGCAGAGAGAAGTTCACACCATGTCCTCCACTGATCACGATGGGCAATGATTACATCCCCCACAGCAGCGCCTCGCTGCCCAGCTTTCAGGCCAAGTAAAACTCAAATTACTTCCTCGTCTTCTTCCGCTGACGTCCACAATAATAACATAATTGCCCACATAAGGGTATTGTTGTCTAGAGTTTTTACACAGAAGGGACAATATTGTTTTAAAATAATATATCCACATTTATAACTAATGATGCATGAATTCAAAGCAGTTACCATGGTTACATCATATGTTCTACCACCACCAAGTCAAGCTGCTATGCTGAATACAATTCCTAGGTTTATTTATATAATGTTTCTGCTGCATGGATCTAAGGTCAGCTTCATAGCAAACAACTGAAACAAAATTGAAATGAAATGAGACAGATTCCCCATAAAATACCTTATGGCTAACAACAACTCCTCCGGGTTGGATAGGCTTGGACAGTAGTTGAGCTGCTTGAAATTTTCTTGTGGTTTTTTTAAAAGATTTTTTTGGGAATAGTGGCCTTTACTTAATAGTGACAGGTCTGAGAAAAGCGAGGAAGGCACGCAGCAGATGGGCCGACAGCGGGAACTGAACCCGGGACAACCGTGTCCAGGACTACAGCCTCTGCATCAGAACCACCTAGCGCCCCCTGTGTCGCATCTTTATTTCTGTAACTGCAGCTCAATGTGTGAATCTGTTTTACAGTGTGGAATGATAAAAAAAAAATTGCCCAAGCATCTTTGTGTATTTCTCAGGGTTTTTTTCAGAGTGGTGGGATAAGTGAGAAACACAGAGAGGAACCCACAGCGCCCGCTGCGTCCTCAGCGTGAGCTTCAGATTCCCACAGCGCTCCCTGTTCTGAGGGCAGCTAAATTTACCCCAGTTTTATGCTTATGTGGAACGCGCCCCAATTCCCAAAGTCATTTATTTTGACTGTGACCGCTGTCAGGGTTTAATCTCACTTATGGCGGTATCTATGGCAACCCCTTCGACCAATTATGCATGTATGCAAATAAAACAAACAAGAGGCAAATCTGTGTGCTCTTAAAATGGCTTCTCCCTCTGGATATATAAACATGGCGTGCCACATGCACCCACTTTTCACAGACACGGGATGAGATGAAATCGCACTCTGATAGATTGAAGCACTTTTATTGTGATTTAGGGGGCTGGCTTCCTTTCTGCTTGGTCTTATTCGGACTCGTCCCCAGGAAACCCAGCTGCCTGGGCCAAAGTTTCCTCTTTCATCTACATAAAGAAAGGGCAAAACACCCTCTGCTGCTGTTCATTTGCTCTCAGCAAATCTGGCATTCCATAGCCGGAGGAAAACATCGCGGACAAGAAGAACACATAAACCATGGCCAAGACTTGTAGCTCTTACATTATTGAAGTTAATCCTTTTAAGGAGTCATAAATTACTATAAGCTCAAAATGACCTTTTGAGCTTTTTCGTGATTCTTACTAAGCAACCATAATTTATTGCATGCTTATACAGTATAATTTAAAAGAAAATGTGTTGAGAAATACAAATACAGTAGAGCAAAACTAGACCATATGCAGTTAAAGATTGCTTCTGTTTCTGCTTTTTGTCCGACTGAAAAGGTTTCAGACCTTCAATCAAACAAGCACGAATAACCTGAGTAAACAAAAAACAGAACTCTGAGATTTGGTAACTTATTGTTACATAAACACCTTCTTTTAAACAGTTTTTTTTTTTTTTTGTTGCTTTAAAGCATTTTCTTGTCACATTTATGGAATGTTACTGTCAAATTCACCGACTTTGCTTTACAGTGTGGTAACGGTCGCTCAAACTGAAAATCAGCCAATCCAGTCTCCAGACAGTTTCTCAGCGCATCTTTTTATTTCTTTTCTTTTTTTTAAATAAAAGAGTACAAAAGTGCCCGAGCAAGATAAAGTTTAATCATTTGTTTGTGCACAATGATTGCAGCAGCCAGTTTATTTCTAAGAAGTCAGGGACTAAATAAAAAGAATGGACAGAGAAAGTGTAATCAGATGCTAATTTTCCATGTAGTTTACAGAACCGAAACGAGGTGAACATCTCCAAAGCTCTGAAATGAAAAATAAAGCTGTTGACGAAGGCTATGAATAAATAACTCTCAACTGAGCTCATGCGAATTATTTAGCAGTCAGGAGTTAAAATTAAAAAGTTAATGCTACAAACTCAATGTTATATTTTCTGAAGTATCATCCGTGGCTCCTTGATGAAGCCAAGCTGAGAGTTTCTTTTAGTTTGCTTGTAGAGAATCTTATTCCATCAAGACCTGAACGCACAACAACATGAAGAGGAGAGTTTTATTCCCCATTCCTCGCAAATTGAAGCTGGTGTCATCTTCAAAAGAGCTCTGGGTTTCCTGGTGGAAGCCGCTCAGCAGAACTCTGCAGGGGTTTTCTCCAGGCAACGTGAAAACACTAAATGAAACGTTATGCAAACCCAATGCTAAGCAGGCGTCCGGAAACATGATCTACTATTAAAAGCATTATTAAGAAACAGCTTCAATAAGAGCTGGTGGAAAGTCTTTGTAGAATGAAGGAGCTACCAGATCAAACTTGAGCAATATTCCAAAATTCAATGCAGAGAGATAAACGCATCTCATTTAGAAACTTACAGCAGACATCAGAGTTTTAAAATGAGCCTCATCCCAAAACACTGGAACACAATGCAATATTCTAAACTATCTGACTGCTTTACCTTTTACATACCATAGCAATCCAACCACACAACTCAATTAGGAAGTCCCTGATGACTCATGTTAAGTCATCTGGTTACGCTTCATTTCATAAATGTGTTCATACTGGCACAAAACAGCATGCATCTACACCGAAATGCACTTAGTGTAAGTCAGAAAGCAGCACCCGACTGTGAAGGCGGGAAGCCTGAACTTACAGTGAGCAGGCATGTTTTATAATTAAAGGGTTCCTTTGGACAATATGGCTGAAGTGTCTGCTGCGTTCAAATGAACACGTCCAACATATGGGACAAAGCAGAGAGTCTCTGAATGGATGGAATACAGAGTCATTCTCTTATGTTTGAGTGCATTAAACCTCTAAAATGCATCATTACCCAAGTAACAAACTGATCAGCAACAAGGCAGTGGCATTTTCACAAAGGCGACTTCTTAATTGAAAACTGTCTGCCTTGGTTTGTTTAATAGATCTTATATTATCTTTTAGAAAGGCAGAGGAAAGGCCCGGTGCTGATCTTCAGAGAATGGCTTCAATAACTTGAGCCATAAGAAGCACAACTAAATTAAAACTGTGTCAGAGGTCAAAGGCACCACTCACAATCTGTCCATTTATTGTGTTAACTTTAAAAAAATATTGTATGTTTGTCAAAACCTTAAAGTTGACGGGCATGAAGCCCAAAACAGGACCGATCTTTAAACTGACAAGAAAACATTTAGAAAAGCAACATAACGTCAGAATATTCTCCACTGTGGCTGATGGTGGGTGCAATTTTCATTTTGGGTTATTTTACACCCACTCAGATATCTAAAGAGCTGCTCAGTGGATATCTGATGAATAGATGCCAAATGGGCCTCTCGCTACGAGGCTCTTGCTTTCTGACTTTGCCTTCTCAGCAGCGAGCCGGGCAGTTAACCCTCGGCTTTAATACACTGGCCTCCTCCCTTTGATTTATGGCTCTGATCTGTGCAGGATGGATGTAAAAAACCATGTTCCATAAAACAAGCCCTTCATTTAATTCAAGTTGACCAAACATAAATGCAGCTTTATGGTATAGCACTGTATAATTATCAAAGGAACATCGATCTCCTGTTGTCGGATTAAATCTCTTCATATATCATCCATTCCCCTTTTTTTTCCCCCTTTCTCATTATTTCTTTTATAGGACGGCTCCAGCATTTCAATTAAATATTTCTTCTTCCGTTGAATTTGGAGTGCGAGCCGAAAAAGCCATTAAAAGCAAAGTGATTTTCATATTTTTTGTCATTCATGCTGAGGTAATTTAAAGTAGACCTCAGGGTAGGCAAATGAAAATATAATAATATAGCTATTGTACAAAAAAACCCAAGCTTTTAGATTTCCTCAAGCTGTTTTATTGCTTCTGGTATTGGGGAAAATAGAAAACAGAAAATGACTATGTTTTATTTTTGTTTGTTTCACTATGTGCGAAACAAACAACATCTAAAATGAAAACCTTGGAGGATTTCTATTCTCTTCTATTAAACAGCTTTTTAAAAATCAGATTTTTAAAATGTTTTTTTTACTCTCTTGTGGCACCATGTTAAACACTTTTCATTAAGTCTGAAATTTATTTTCAGTGTTAATTCTTTACTGATGTTGGAGCGGTTTGTTCATCAATGCTCAGAAATTGATAAGCAGTATTTTGTAACAGCTAACCTGTAGACACAAGGTTGTTGATAGAAGAACCGAGTGAATGGTTATACCTTTATATATTTCAAGGCAGTCACCTTAATTACATTTTGAATATCATTTGTTTACTTGAGGATTTCAGCCTCCACATATTAAGACGTCAGAAAAGCAACTGTAAACAAACCTGCCTTGCAGCAAGTTGGTTCTGGGTTTGAATCCCAGCTTGAAACCTTTCTGCATAGAGTTTGCATGACCTTCTCATGAATTCGGGGTTCATCTCTGGGTACTCTGCCCCCCTCCGACGGTCCAAAAGCAGGATTGTTGTTGTACTGAAGCATGAACCTCCTCACACCGATACGCTCCAACTGCATCGCCACTTTCTCTTTTTCTACATAGCAGCTGCCCTTGCTTTAACAATTCCAAAAGGGTTGCAACTACACCACGCATACCTTTTCAGCACACTTGAACACTTTCCTCTATTGGCATCGGCCGAGTAGCGTGGACACCGCAGCGCATGCACAGCGTGATAAATGTAGCCGTTTTAGAGGAAGATGGGTTGTTTTTTTGGGGTTTTTTTCTGTCTGTATGCTCCCAGGGTTCAGTGGGAGCATTTTGATGTAAATGTAGTTCCTCCTGGTGCAGCTGTTGCAATCAGACTGCATATATGCGACAAGATGTAACCTCTTCCTCCACTCGCAGTGCAGAATTCATGTTTACAGGAATGCCCACTTCCACCGAGGACGTTTTACCTAAACGGTGAAATCTTTAACAACTGGAATACAGAACGAGGACAGCCAATTGAGGCAGCAAGAAAGTCAGTATAAAAAGTTAAGAAATCAAACACAACTGATGGCAGAAAAAGAAAGAAAGTAGTAACTAACTCAGTCTACAGGATGAAATGATACTGTGTGAACAGTTACACACAAAAATATTTTTTAAATGTGTTTCACAATGACTTATTTGTGATTGCTCTCCTTCCCCTTCCTCACTTCACTTGAAAACTAGAGTCTTATTTTACTTATCGCTTCTTATCTGCCGGTGGTGGGCCATCTAATCTCTCTGGCTAATTGAGAGCACCCCGGCTGTTAATCCACTGTTGGGGAGCAGATATGATCTCATGTCGAGAAGAATTCACCTCATTCATCTCACTTGGGGAAAGGCCAAATACTTCACTCCCATATCTGCTTCCAAGTATACTCCCATGCAGTGGGATGTGGGGGTTTTGTTTTGTTTTTTGCTTGTTTTTAGATAAAGCAGCCAGAGGACCAGAAAAACAACAGATAAGACATTATCTGTTGGAATGCAAAATTATGGCTCAAAACGCTCAATGATAAGTCTAGATTTGGATTCTTTGCATCTAGTTTTAAACAAATGCGATGCTCTTGAATGCTATAATACGTAAAGCCATTAAGTAAAGAGTGAAGAAGACACAAGTAGCCTGGCAAAATATGGAAAAAACAAAAAAACGGAGTCTTTGTTTTATCCTCTCATCCATTTCTCAACCCACTAATACTCTGTAAGACTCCAAATGCCTGGATGCATCGTCTGGTGCATTTACAGTCCTCATACTTAAAGGTCATTCAAGAAAAAAAAAACTATCATAAATTACTTACACTCCTGCTGGCTGACCTAGAACGCACACATTAGTTGGTTATGTCTGAGTGCTCAAGGGAACTTTAAGTTGTTTGAAGTAGACAGGGTTAAAGTTAGGGGCAGAACAGAGGGGGGCGCTGCTGATGAGTCGCTGTTGGCGTCAGACTTCCTCCATCTGCGGTCAACACTAAAAATAACCCAGACCAGTTGCCATTTCTCTTTGTCTGCATGTTTCATGGCTGCACAGACGGATGGCAAATAAAAGGAGCAACAACCAAAGTGAGCTGCTGCTCTAAGACGAGCCTCAGAAGAGGTGTGCTACTTGACACTGCTGTTGAAAATGGAGGAGATGGAAAATGCAATGTGCAGAAAAGAGAAAGTGCTTTTCATGTGTTCCACCAGTTCAAGAGCTACTGACTGCTCAGGCTATAACATGCAGTCATGGGGAACAGAAAGGCTGCTGCGATGACAGTACAGCCATGAGGGAAACTAGCAGCCAGGTGCTGCTAATCAAATATACCTGAAGAATAATCACCTCTTTAAAAGTAGGACTTTTGGAAGTTTGACACTTAGGAGCATGGAGGTGTGTGTAGACACCATGGCAACATAGACAGAGCTCAGCAATGAGCGCAGAGAAGCAGTTTCTGGTGCCCATTGATCTGTTAAGGTCATTTTAGCATGCTTGGTTAGCATGCTCCGTGTCAACATGGGGTTGGAGAATCTTGGACTCAATTGGGCGTCATTTTGGAACACGACCATCGAGCCAGTTGCTTTGTAAAACAGGTGGAGATAAACCAGTATAAAACATCCCACCCAAAATGCACGGCGGTGACGTGCAGCCACCGAGTCAAATATGAAGTCATCTTTATGCTAAAAAAATATATATACCTGTTTGGAGTTGCTTTTGAATAATAATAAATGGAACATTGACCAACATATTTGATGATTTTGATGATGGCACTCACTTATTGATCTTTATGCTACAGTGGTGGTGTCCAAACATTCTGACAATTGGGGCAAGACTGTCAAGCCAAAGTGACATGGTATCCACAAAAATATGGCTTCTTTTCTTTCTCAAATTAAAAATGAAATAAATTTGATTTTCTTTTTTTTTTCGGCAATAAAGTAAACATGCAATATAATAATGGAGCAAAGTGCAGTGGACTCCAACCTGTTCATGGTTCAGAACTCACGATTCTTTTCCTGTGCAGCCCAACTACAATGAAACGGGCCAAACAAAAACTCAGGGTTTTGTAATGGCCCAGTCAAAGCCCACACCTCAATCTGATTGAAATGGTGGGACCTTGTGAACTGTACTCAATGAAATGTCAGAAATAGCTGGGACATGCTCTTGGAAAGAAGAGTGGGAAGGGCGAGGATATTAGAACCAAAATGATTGGGTAGATTGAGAAAATCTTTGCTACTAAGGGTGGTTTTGCAGAGTATTTAATCAGTGGGTGTGCTTAGTTTTCCCCTTGACTGTGTGATTCAAAGCATGTCATAACTGTCATCACAAATGATGGAAGGGTCCCGAGAGGGAAGGTGTAATCTAGATTTATTACACTTTCCAAGCATTGTCCCCCGTCTGTCCAGGCTCTTCCTTGAAGGAATGAAGAAAATGATCAAAACAGACATAAATCTGAAGACGGAGAAAAGAGCCATCAGCTCAATTAGGAGCAGTGTGGTATTCGCCAGCTGCCGAACAACCGTTACATTATAAAGCTGCTTTTCATAATGATGATGTCACCCACTGCTAATGCCCGTTATGCTTCAACAGCATTTTCTGGAGGGATTGTCTCGGCGAGGACGTCTCTTTCCAAACACGCTGCCTGTTTGCCAAGGTGATTAACGCCACCAACACTGGGATTATCCTGGCAAGTTTGGGTGTCGATGCACCGGCAGAGAGCAGCAGATTCTTCACGTGCAAAATTAACACCTGATTTAGCCAAACTTTCCACCAACGTCCCGTGTGGTGGTGTCCAGTTTGTGATAACGAGCAGGACAAAGGCAAACAAAAACTCTTGAGTACTTATTGTGTTTCCTCTTCCTGTGTAGCTCACACTCCACGCCTGCACGCAAACACACACCCCAGCCACCGGGGCCCACTGTGGCACATTTGCTGCCTTCCCTGCAGTTGCTATGGAAACACCTGCATCTCTGGTAATCCTATGAATAGGACGCAATGAGCAGTGCTTCAGGGGCAAGAGGAGCCTAACAGGGTGGCAGGTGGAGACAGGAAACCGAAGCGTGCCGCTCAAAACAACATTTACCTCAAATCTTCTGACATTTTTCTGAACACCAGCTTGTAAAGTGGCAGCGTGGAAAAAACGCGTCTTTTTTTTCTGCAATTTTCCACTGCTTGTGCTCTTGCATGGACGCACATTGGCGCCATTATGATGCAGATGGCATCGTTTTTCTCTAAAGAAGCAAACTTTGATTTTCATTTTCTCTTTAGTTGCTTAGATGTCAAATAGCTGCTGTAATGTCACCCCTCAACAATCCAACCAACCAATCAGCCTCAACCAATCAGCACTTTAAGTCAGCAGCTGTATTCAGATTTTTGTCACAGCGCATGAAGCAACATATTCAGTTACCAAGAGTCTCTTGGCTGCTTCTCTGATTAATGCTCTCCTTGCCAGGCTTGTTGGTTTAGGTGGACGTCTGAGTCTTGGTGGGTTCCCAGACATGCTCTTTCTATTTTTAGATAGAGCTTCGGGCACCTAATCAAGACTTTTATCTTCATTAGGGGCTTTATTTAAAGGTTTTCTGGGCAGATCCCTGTGAGGAGACACCAGAAGGAGACATGGTTCTTTAAATCATCACCGACTGTGGAAACTTTAAAAGGGATCTCAAGCAACTTGTGTTCCTTTCCCACTTGACTCGGCTCAGCTCTACTCCACACAGCTCGGGTGGATTATCATTACAATTGAGCAACAGCAACATAATGTCATCTGTACTCAACACAAACAATGGTGAACATGTTAGCTGCAGTACGTTAGACCTATTGTCATTAAGAGCTTTGCAGTCAAGTGGCCTCACCCTCTACCCAATCAGTGATCATCAGATTTCTGATGTTGTGTTTTCACCCTGAATTGGCACATTTGGAGCCACAGTGAAGTAGGTTCTGCAAAAGGGGCTGGTGCCAAATAACAGCTACTGGTGGAAAACCCTTATGGTCTAGTAGAGCTGAGTGGAGTGGCTGGCAGTGGAAAAGTGCCACTGGATTGTGTTCCACTCAATTCTTTCCCCAGACTGTGGAACTTTTAATTTTAGATTAAATGCAAAATTGTACTTTCACATGAAAAGACTTATTGGAGCACTGAACAACAGTACACACATTTTTTTCCAACTAAAATGCTACAGACATCTGAGGTTAAGAGTGGTTCAACACAAAGAAGGTGCTAGCTCTAGTACATGTCCTATAACAATCCTCTACGGCTTGCAGTTATCCATGTTGCTTGTGCATCTTTTCCTACCACACAACTCAACTTTCTTCAGTGAAGGAAGTCACAGATTCCTGGCCTGACAACTGTCCAGTCAGCCGTTTTCCCTTTAGCATAAGAAACATTTCTGTTTTAAAAAAAAAAAGCTTTCCAAAGCGGTCCTGTAGAACATAACCATTTTCTGATAAACTGAAACCAACACTTGGAATGTTTCACTCTGTTCGTAACTGAGATGACATAAATTAAATGTGCGACGACACCTAATCTGAATAGACGAGGGAGTTTGAAAAAGGACCAAAAAACTCTGCTTTGTGTTTCTCATTTAATAGTTTGACTAATTATAATTATTAATGACAGTTAAAAAGTAGTTCTGGTGTGATGAGAGTCACATAGAGCCGTTATAACTGAGAAACCCCAACCTCAGTTTTTATTCCACAGTGAAGAGTCTCACTGATAAAAATGCTTATCTAAAATTTTTGTGTCAGATTGCATAAACAGCGTGACATTTACAAAGATAAATCGTTCAAGTGTTCTTAAACTGATAAAGCATCCTTTTAATATATCAGGCAGAATGCAACCAGATGTTGCCTGCAGGTGAGCAACCAAGGCATCTGTCTTCCTGAGTGAAGGAGGAAACATCAATCTGAACCAAACGGATTCAGTCCTTGATCAGGAGGAGGATGCCAGATTGTCATTACATCCAAACATCGATCTGTGGGTGTCAATACACAGCCCTGATTGGTCCAAAGTTGTCAAACTTTTTGTGATTTAAAGGCAACAACAGATAGCTTGTGGGCGGCAATGTGGATTTTCTTTTAACTCTTAAATCTTATAAAAATCTAGCCACTTTTTGGGAAACTGGCGCACACAAAGACATCCCACGCAAGTTCAGGGAAGAGATGCTAACTCTTCACAACGAGGCTTTAACACATCTTGACTTGAGATGAAAGTCCTAATCACTGCACCACCATTCAGATATAACGGATTCTTATATCTCCGTTTATGTGCTGAAGAATGCTTTGAGATAGAAAACTGACACTGCAACCAGAAATGAGTCTGTTATGGATTGAAAATGTGAACGAGGCGGAAACATAAGATACCCATAAATGACTCATATCATTATGCAGCCAATCAATTAGGAATGCTTTGCATAATTTCTGCTTTGGACTTTGTGCTCCAAAACTAACGTTTCCCATCACTCACTGATTAACCCTTCATTCAACACTACAGACTGCCATATATAAATGAAGTATGAAGATTTAATGGAGCACAAACAAATAATAATCTCTGTTTACTCAAAACATTATAATACTTATCAATTTGTAAGTGTCTGTATAGACTAGTGCTTGAGCAGCAGTGTCTCATGTTGCTCTTCGGCGTCACAAAATGTCCTTCAGCAGCTAAATCTAGTAAAATTGTGATTAGGAGGTGTAACAAAGTGAGATAATTTCTATTTGCTGCTTCAACATGAGCCCTCATCAGATAAGAGGTACATTAAAGTTAATGGGTTCATGCATTCTTTACAGCGATGTCTTTCAGCCCTTCTGATTAAAGCCATTGTGTGAATCCTGTGCATGCTGCCATTCACACGTGCATTGAAATTAATAGAGACAGCAAAAGAGCATTTATTGGCACCTGTGGTAAAGATATTTAAAAAATAATGCTAAATAGGAAATATTTCTAAAAATACAACTTTTAAATTGAGCACATTTATTCTTATTTTTAGGAGATATTAGGAGATATTTTGTCTAAATGATCATTTCTACAAATTTGATTGTGTGAAACCTTTAGGGAGGAGTCCTCCTGTTTCTGTGGGAATATGTCATTATCAATATGATGCGACATAGCACACCCATTTCTCTTAGAAAGTGCCAAAGACTAGAAAATATGGATGGATGATATGGATTTAAAATTGCATCATGATATTCTGTCGTACTACTGCGATAACAATAAAATGAAAAAAAAAAATCATGAATATTGATGAATGTTTTTTTTAATAAAGTAAAAAAACATTAATTACTTCTTTTTTAGGTAACTGTACACCCTGCTCTTTCTCATTAGGGGAAAACAACAAATGAATGAACTGAACTTCTACAGTCAGAACAGAAGTTAATATGTTTAAAATACCTGGAACTGTGACAAAAAAGGTCAAAGAGGAACTAAATTCATCTTGCCGCCATGAACAGAGAGCAGGAAGGTAAAACAAAAAAAGAAAAAAACCTGCAGATCACAGCTGGAAACCTGCCATGTAAATAGATTCATTAAGATGTGTTACACCTTCAGCAGGTGGGGGGAGCGCTGCATGTATGTAGCCAGTTTTCACCTTTTGTCAATTTCAATACAAAATAGATAACGGTGCTATAGCTCATGGCTGTGTTAAGTATTTGATACACAGCTGAGGTAAGTAAATACATCTCCTATTTACAGGCTATTCCTATTAACTTTTCAGCGTCACTTTAGGCTTTAATAGAATACATATCATTAGCTTGAGGAAAACAGCTGAATTTTGTTGCAAAGTCTTTTATAATTGAAACTGAAAATAATTCTAGCCAAAAAGTATAGACTTTAAAACTTTTTTGTTCATCAGCTTTAGCGCTGTAGAGAAGACGACTTGCTGCTACTTAGAATATATACTGTATGTAGTTATTTTGGAGAATTTTGATGATGTCTAACCTCACCTACCTCAACATGACAGCTAGTTAATTTCTCTGAACAGCTAAGTCAACATAACTCAAGGCTATTGCTAACATGCCAGAAGCAGTTTCGTTTTGAATCTTGCTGAAAGGCTTAACTGACAATCTGGCTTTAAAAACCACAAACCTTCAGGAGACATCGCAACAGAAACACATGCAGAAAACAAAACAAGTTTCTCCGATAAAAATGAGATGTTTTGAAAAGTTACGCTCTTTAATTTTGTCTTATTCAAAAATGCTACAACAAATAATGTCCGCCATTAGCAGCCAAACACATCCAACTCCACCAACAGTTTTAGCTACACTTTAAAATGAAAACGTCCTCCACTATAATTTAGCAGATTCTTTTCCTACCTTTCCTTCAGGCCTTTTGTCAGTGAAATAAAAAGTGGTTGCAGTTAATGCATGTTCAACAAGGCTCTGACGTCGAACTAGAACAGCCTGTCTAGATGGAGTGCGCATTGCCCCACTATGTTTGTTTTATAAATCGGTGTGAACATGAAATCTGAAGTTACATGTAGTACAAATGATAATAAAGGGGCCTTCTTTGACCAGCTCTGTGAATACAAAACATGGATGTAGTATGTAGTAATGGCCATTGGAATCAGTGTAGATATAACTGACACTAGATGTTTTTGGATCAAAGGTGCCACACCAAAATCTTACCAAGTATTTTTGGTCTAATTTCTAGACCAAATACCACAGTTCTCTTGAAATAAGACAAAACTAACTTATGAATAACTTTTCAGCACAATGTAGGAGCATGGTTAAGTCAATAATCCATTGATATGGATAAAAAAAGTACTTGTTTCATTGGCAAATTATTTCACTTATAGAAAAATGTCAGTGAAATAATCTTCCAATGGAACTTGTACTTTTTCAAATCAATGTTAAGGAATTATTGACTTAAGCCAAGCTCTCATATCTTCCTGAAAAGTTACTTTTGCCTTATTTCAAGTACACTAAGATATTTGCACTAGAAATGTACTTAGTAAGATTTTGTGTTTGTTCAGTGTCTGATTTGCAGTTTAGCTATAAACGCTGTTATCCCTGTATGTATGGGTTCTGTTGTGCTCACTGATAATCAGTCTCTCTAAAACTGCCCTCAGGTATGAGTGTGTGTTCATGGCTGTCTGTCTGTAGTGTCTCTGTGTTTCCCTGTGATGAACTGGAGACCTGTCCAGTATGTACCGCCCCTCCTGCCCAATGACGACTGGAAAACCTGCAGGGATAAACTGGTTATTTTACTTTAAATTTAAAGTAAATACTGTATTACTTTAAGGCCATGGTAGTAAAAGGTCATTTTGTGGGGGTTTGTTGGTCTATTGTGGTTTTAACTACAATGTGGTTTCAACCTGGGTTGCATTTGTAAATCGGCCCAGATTTCTTTAGTTTTTTGGAAGATTGGCGATCGGCCGATCCGTGAGAAACAGATTTTATCCGCCGTTCTTATCTGCCTATGAAAATCAGCCACAGTCGAGCTCAACAGGGTCTTCTTTCCTCGCTGATTCTGCCAAGCCCGTTCCCTTGGCTGTGGTTTCGCCTTGAGAGGACTGACCGACAAACTGGCCCACCAGGCCAAGTCTGCATGTACGCAGCTAACAATAGTCACCCCACTGTTGCCAGCTTAGCAAGTTTGTTGCTACATTTAGCGACTTTTCAGACCAAAAACAAAACCAAAGAAAAGACGGTGTTGTTCAAAATCAGAACCGGAAGGTCAGATTTTATAAATATATACGCTCAACCAGAAAACTGCAATCAATGCATCCCCAGTTTCAACAGACAAATATCAGATACCAGCTAGTAGGTATCATCAGGAGAATGACAGACGACAGCTAAAAGCATATTGTGTATCTTTGGTTATTCTAATGTACTGAAATATAAAAACCTTTCTATTGCTAAGGTTGACTTTTTTCCTCAACAAGCAGCGCAGCTTTAAATTCCTCTGACTCTGACCTTGGTGAGGTTCGGCTCTCACAGATGTAAGGAACGACTGCAGGCAGCTGCATTTACTGATATCATAAGCTAAAAGCTGACACCAGTGGCATTTTTATTATTGCTGAAAGGACCAATGCAGTGGCCGGTGCCAGCATTGTAACAGCTATCACAACATCCAGCACCTAAAAATCAATACAAAGCTGAGTCAAGAAAGGTTCTGATATTTATTGTTGGGCCAAGGGTTTTTATCCCCATTACCAGTGCCCTCCTTTGCTCCTCTTTAAAGAGCCTGCAGTGTTTTATGTACATTTTCCTGAATTTGAGATAAACGGCTAGAGCACAAAAAGAGAGACGGACACGAGGGAAAACGTTGCCAGCTGAAACAAAGAGGAGATTAGACCCAGGGCTGCAATGCCAGGCCCCTGGGAGATAAAGCAAAGAGAAAAGCCGTATTCTCTTCCTCCTGTTTGTGTTTCTACTCTTTTCTTTTTCTTTTTTTTTCTTCTTGCAACTGTCTAATTGAATTTCCTTTGTTTAATAATAGTGTCTGATCCAGCGGAGGCGGAAAGACATTTTAAACGGGAATAAACAACGGCCATGAATTCTGTGTGGTTACGGCATGTTGTTTGCTTGGAGTCGGGAGGAGGCTGCTGAACTTGGCCGGGGCGAGTCAAGTGTTTCACTTATTTTGTTTATGACTTCCTGTCGCCCCGGCACCGCAAATTATACAGCCATGTTGGAGACGTGCTTGGTCAGCGTGAAGGATGCAAACAGCCTCTTCTCGTGACAGAGCATCGGCCGGACGTGTTTAAGCATTTCAGTTTGATCCCTTATTTCTAAAGAACGTCTTCGTTTAATATTCGGTTCCATTCAAAGACTGAAACAACATGAGAAGGGATGTTTGTGTTTTTTTTGTTTTTTTTTATCCGGCTCTGTGATCCGTGACAGATGTGGAGCTCTGTGCCAGGCTGAACCCTGAACGCTTTCCTGGGGGGATTCAGACTTTTATGGTTTAGAGGTTGAGCACGTTCTCGGGATCTGATGTGGCTCATCGTATAACGTGTTCTGTGATTTCGTTTAATTGGACGGCGCCCTCATTAAGAAAGCTGTGATGTTCAAAACACGCAGCTAAATTCAAAAGGCTCACGCATGCTTTAATTTCCCTGCTAAGAGGGCCGTCGGGGTAATCGGTTCTGACAAAAAAATCTTTGTGGTTTTGGAGTTTAAAAACACCCAAACGCAACAGGAACACAAGTGGATGAGCAACTTTGATGGCTTTCAAAGGCGGCCATACGTCTGGCCTCATTCAAACTCGTTTGCAGATACATATCGATCCTTCATCCTTGTTTTTGTCCTTTCAAGTTGATATTTTTTCGCTTGTATCTGTACGCTGTGAGCGCTTGAAAACCAAAGTCAAATTCCTCATTTGTGAACACAATCTGGGATAATATGACTGAATCGGAGCATCTCTATGAAATAACCCAATCTGTTGTTCAGCTCTTTACAGTGTAACCTAAGTCATAACGGTGGCATTTAAAACAAAATAATAATAATTTTATCAATAATTCATTTGTACATATTTAACTCCCTTACTGCTCGGTAATATGAGGTGGAGAACAGCCACAAGGGGAGGGTACAGGACAGTTTGTGTGATTCTTCTTTGATAGACAAATATTACACATGATATAAGAGTGATATAACATGTGAATATGACAGGCTGGCCTCTTGAAAATAAATAAATATTAAAAAGAGTCTTTTGAAAGTTTGTGTCGAAGGAACAGTCTGATAACATCCAGCTCTCTTCAATAAGACATAATCCCGTCTCTAATTACACAAAATGAATGTGGACTGCTATCTTTGAATGCAGAATACAGAAAAACCTTGAAGAAGGTTTTTATGCTTCAAGGTTTGAAAACCAGTTAAGACTGGTGTGGTCTTAGCTGCCAGTGAAGACAAAAACACTAAGGGTAAAATTCACACAGCCAGACCAACATGGCACAATACCAGATTGTTAAGCTGTCGCCTTGTCCGATGAGTCTCAATTTCTGTTGCAACAATCAGAATTTGGTACGGTCAGAATTTGGAGTATGCAACCTAAAAGCAATGGATCCAGTTGAACATCACCGATCATGTCCGTCCCCTTTATGACTGCTGTATCCATCTTCTGATGCCTACTTCCAGGAGCACTGTTAGATCAGCTCAAGTCCTCACAAACTGGTTCCTTGAATAAGTTTTCTGTACTTTGATAAAATCCAAAAACACCAGAATCTAGCCCTGGAGTTGGCTCTCATCACAAATGTGCAACCGACAAAAACCTCATCAACTGTGTTATCCTTGCTTTAGTAAGGATTAAAATATCAGAAGATTGTTTCCAAAAAGAAAATTATAAATCTATGCTACAAAGCATTAATGTGGTTCTGAAGGCAAGATAAAGGGAAAGTATAACTAATGAAGAGACTAGTAAACGTCTATGTAGTAATTTCTACTCTTACGTCAAAAACAAAATGGTTGGAATTATGGAGGATAAACAAATTCACAATCTATAAAGGCACTTTAATCATTTAAAATGATCCCCTTATAAGCCTTACAGACATCCTGTGGAACAGAACAGAACCAAACACTGGAGGACGATTCTTACCTTTAGGTGAAATTGAGAAAGGATCCAATGTAAAGATGGTTTTGAAGAACAGCAGCAGACATGGGAAAGAGAGAGAGGAGAAAGAAATGGGAACTGTCAGTTTATTTTAAGATTATTCTGTTTCAGGCAAACTTGTGTCAGCAGTATTGTTTCAAATTAAGATGAAGGTCTGTGTGAGAGCAGCAGAACCCATGGGAGTCATTGGCTGTAACAGAATATGTAGGGATACGTAGGGGTGGGTTTGTGTTCTGGTATCTGGCAACTGAGAGTTTGAAACGGATTTGATTTAAGAACCACGACGTTTCTCGTTCTGAATGTCTTACAAGACCAGGGTGTCCAAGGTTTGCTCTGGCTATATAAAGCACTGCCAGTCTATCCCCTCTCCCACCTGTTGCTAGAAACTGTCAACATTTCTCCTGTCAGTTCTTCCTCAGAGTACCATTTATTGTAAAAGGGTAAAATGCCACTTGATCTTGTGCAGTATGTGCTGATCTTAACTGATGGATCCAACATTAGTTTGGTAAAATCTGTCAATATTGCCACTCTTATTCTGTGCAATACACTTAAAAACTGAAAGCGTGGTCCCTAAGCCCTGCTGCAGTGCAAAGCTGGTCAAGAATCACCTATAGAGAGTCTGGATCAAATACTAACGTTCTAGTTTATATAAAATACTTATTTTCTCCACCGTATACTGTACGTATATTCAAAATGAGGAAAATAGTCTTCTAGAAAAAATTATTAGAACAGAATTCTAATAGTCAATAAGTTGCATTATTTTACATAAAATAGGATAAACTACATATTAAATAAATAAAAGACATGCAGACATTTTTGTGCAACATGTCTATGTAAGTATTGTTATTTGAATAATTTTTTGTTTTTTCACTCAGGGTTATTACAGTGAGATAACTTTCAATCAATCAATCAATCAAATTTTATTTGTATAGCACATTTCAGCAGCAAGACATTTCAAAGTGCTTTACATCATTACAAACACAGAATCACAATGCAATATAGAATCAATCATTAAGTCAAGTTACATCAATAAATTTGTAATTGATTACATTTCAAATACAATCCTAAACAGGTGGGTTTTTAATTGAGATTTAAAAGTGTTTCAGCTGTTTTACAGTTTTCTGGAAGTTTGTTCCAAATTTGTGGTGCATAGATGCTGAAAGCTGCTTCTCCTCGTTTGGTTCTGGTTCTGGGGATGCAGAGCAGAACCAGAACCAGAAGACCTGAGAGGTCTGGAAGGTTGATACAACAACAGCAGATCAACAACAGTATTTTAAAGTCTATTCTTTGAGCTACAGGGAGCCAGTGGAGGGACTTTAAAACTGGTGTTATGTGCTCTATCTTCCTGGTTTTAGTGACAACGCGAGCAGCAGCATTCTGGATCAGCTGCAGCTGTTTGATTGATTTGTTGGACAGACCTGTGAAGACGCTGTTGCAATAATCAATACGACTGAAGATGAACTAATGGATGAGTTTCTCTAGATCTGGCTGAGACATTAGTCCTTTAATCCTGGAAATGTTCTTCAGTTGATAGAAGGCCGACTTTGTAACTGTCTTTATGTGGCTCTGGAGGTTCAGGTCAGAGTCCATCACTACTCCCAGGTTTCGGGCCTGATCGCTGGTTTTCAGTTGTAATAACTGAAGCTGTGCATTGACTCTAGATCGTTCCTCTTTAGGTCCAAAAATAATAACTTCAGTTTTGTTTCTGTTCAGCTGGAGAAAGTTTTGGCACATCCACACATTTATCTGTTCTAAGCATCTGTTCAGTGATTGGATGGGCTCTGAGTCACCTGGTGACATCGTAATGTAGAGCTGTGTGTCATCTGCATAGTTATGGTAGCTAATATTATTTCCTGTTATAACCTGAGCTGAGTTCAAAAATGTTTTTGACATTTTATTTGACTTAAGGTTTACTAAAACTAATAAATACTTATGAGCTTAGAGAAATCAATATTGGCATACAAGTTATTGCCAATCATTTTCAAAAGTGTTTCCATGCTCACACATGGTAAGAAAATCAACACACTGCAGCAACATAAAATTGGTTTTGAAACTCAATAAAAAGTCTACCAGCTTTGAAAGACTGTGGGTGGAGTTTGGCCTTCACCTCTCCTCCCAACTGGCTGGGTTACATTTTTAGACAAACAAAAGAAATAATACTTTGTTCTAAGTACATTTCACAATTGGAAGTAAGGAAGGTAATTTAAGACAAAGACATAATAATGTGATGTAAAATTCTAAAACACTTCCCAAACATTTATCTCCCCCACAGAGCAAAAAACGGTTTTTGTGCATGAGGATGCACAACGAATCCTGCTGCGACACCGGTTCTTTCCTCATGTGCAGATTTTTTTATTTTTTATTTTTCTCAGCTTCCTGTTCTGAAACAATCGGGAGTCACGCCTACTGCTGCAAATGTGGGAACCTAAGATACAGGTCGAACCGTCGCCTCTCATTCCAGATGAGCAGCGCATATTTACGGTGAGCTGTGGTGTGGGCAGAAATGACTTGGTGAGTTTTAAGCAGTGGGAGAAAACACCGTCAGCAGGGCCAGAGAGATGGTAAAGGTAAAAAAAAAATCCAAAAAACAAACGCGTTCTTCAAAAAAAAAAAAAGAAAAAAGAAACAAGACATGAAGAATGACTTAAGGTCAGCCAGAAATGCAGTAGATTTGAATCCCTTAATGCCCTGGAACACTGACTGTAACAGCACTTTTTTTTTTTGTAAATAGACATGATGTTCTCATAAAGAAGCTGACCTCTAGTGGACGCCTCATATTCACGGGGGGTCAGAGACGACAAACACCTGTGAAAACCTGAAATGAGCAAACACTGAGAACCCTTCCAAAAAGAACCAACTGCCTGTTTTCCCTTCAGATATTTTGACACCTTCACACAAATCTTTCATTTCATCAGTATATTTCAATTCAATTCAAATTCAAAAATACTTTATTGATCCCAACGGGAAACTAAATAACTTCACTGATCATATGGCACACCTTTGAAGATGATCTATTTCGTGTTTTTATATGCATAGATCATGTGGGTTCTTGGTATTTGTCATAGATTTTGCAACAGCAGTCTCATGAAAAATAGATTTATTGAGGAAAACAATGTGCTCGGTACTTACTTTCCCCACAATGTACAGTATGTAATCCACTCTGGTCGTATAGACATATCAATGCATAACTGATGAAATATTTGAAAGAGAAAAGAGAAAGCAGGAAAGAAAGAGGGAAAAGGAAAAAGCAGAAACCACGACCACATGAAGCAAATTAACCCTGATGAATTAGCCATTGTCAATGGCTGTTTTGAGTCCTCAGGGGCCGATTTGTTACGAATAAAGAAAATGTAATAGCAGTTGAGCTCGCCTGAAAAGATTGCATTCAGCTTTCAGGTTTTAATGCTTGAAGGATGTGGTCTGCAAACTGAATTTTAATTCTTAATGTCACCTTCACAGAGGGCATGAATGGAGGACGCAGACTGAGCTCACTTTCATGACAACATGCGTCATGTATGAAATGTCACGATCCCTTTCTATGTCCAGACAGTTCCCATTCAACAGATTTAATACTCTTTAATACAGCCCCAGGTAAACAGTGCAAATGTCTTGGGGATGAAAAATCTGTTGGTTCCCTTCCAGATTACGACTGGTTCTGATTTTCCACTTTCAAATGTTTCAAATCCATTTTAAAAACAAAAAGCAACCTGAATAAATACAAAAACCTGTTTTCAGATAATAATTTCATTCTGTCTAAACCAGCCAGGGTCCATTTGAATATGCTGCTAAACCCATTTACTTCATCAGGTTTGGGTTTAACTGATTATGCTGCAGCATCATGGTGGGATTTAAGTCCAGACATTGACTAGGCCACTATTCCAGGCGTGCTTGGGATTATTGTCTTCATGCATGACCTGAGCGTGCTAAAAATCTAGAACTGATGGCCAATTTCTGGATCAGAACAGAATATATGGTTCTATTACTTGTTTGTCCAGGACCTGACAAAGTAGCCCCCCCCGCCCCCCCTCATTAATCTAACACCACTATGTTTGACTATCAGGCTAATATTCAGTTCTTAAATGCTGTGCTAGTTTTATGTCAGATGAAACACAAATCTGCCAAAAAACATCCACATCATCTTATTTTTTCCCAAATGCCTTGGGGATTTATTCATTTATTTTTTTAATCTTTTATTTTTGTGTGAAACGGGCCTTTGTGTTGTTTCAGGACAGTGGTGTTGTTTTTCTTCTTGATATGTTATTGATATCATTTTTGCTCAGTCTTTTTCTGATTATTGACTCAAGAATTCATACCTGAAGTAAGGAAAATAAGAGTGTCTTTGCCTACTTCATGTTCCAGTTCAGTGATTTCCCATTTCTATAGATCTGGCAGTGATTATACCTCGGTGTGGTTAATGAAATTGAACTCTGCTTGCTAAAATAAAGGGTCAGTCATGTTAAAACAAATCATGATTTTAAAGGAGCAGTGACAACATTTTCCACATACACTGTTATCCTTTGCTGTATTTTCTACAGTTAAATACCACAAAATGCCCAGTAAAACTACCATAAGACATCTTTACAAGTAGTTACTGTAATTTGCATTGCATTATGGGTATAGTACATAGTATTACAGTAACTTACTGTATGTTTTGAATTTGCAGTAATTTACTGTTTACACATTACAGTAGTGGTTCTGTACTTATAATATACAGTAAGAATTATATTTGATTTCCAACCTGCTTCATCGTGGTTCCCTGTTTCTGTATTTTTACTCCTTTAGTGGTTAACATATTTTTAAGGCAGAAAGAGAGCATGTACTTTTGTTTTTTTCACATCCTAGCTAACATTAACATGCAGTTTATCTAGCTACGTCATCAAGCGTGGCTTCACTTCCAACTGTTTTCTGATGACGTTTGTTTTAAACTCCGAAGCTTTTTCCCTCCAAGTGCAGCTCTGTCTCCGTGCTGTGGGCTCACACTGCTTCAGCTCTTCAAGACAGGTAAAAAAACACTTCTTAGAAAACTGTTTGAAGCCAAAACCTAGTCTGGAAATGTACATTTTAGATGGAGTTAACGTAGCTTATAGCATCATGCTATAATGCTATAACTTAGCATTATAGCATGAGCTGGTTTGTGCTGGTTAACCTGGTAACATAACGTTACCTTTACGTTACTAACTCTGGTGTTTTATATAACTGGCATATTGCAACGTTATAAGTTACGTGTCTGTAAATGAGGTGAAAGAAAGGAAAATATGATGTTGTTATTTTTTGAGCTGGTTCGGAATTAACGTTAGCTAAGGTGCTAATTTTACCGTTGAAGGTTTTAGCTTGACTTTTGCCGCTTAATCTTCCTCGGGCGGCTTTGGGTTGAGATGAGCTCAGTGCTGAGTGTCTGTTAGCATTGTTGCTACATCCTTTGTCGAACAATATAACCTTAACTGATAATTGATCCCCCCGCCCCCCCCTTTTTTTTTTTTTTTTTTTACATCTAATGACTGTTCATTTGTTTAAACCATGATCTTGCAAATGTTAAAAGTGCAGATTAGCTACGTAGGTCAGCAAGGATGAATTTCTAACTTTGTTCTTTTTTTTCTTTTCTTCAGATGACCTTTTTTTTTAACTCCCAAGCTTTTTCCCTCCAAGTGGCTCTGCAGTTCTGTCCTGCTGACTGCTAACATAGCTTCATCTCTTCAAAAGACAAGACAACAGGTAAAAAGACAGCTCTTCAAACATATTTGAAGCCACAAAATAGTCTGGAAATGTAGAGGAGCAGCTAACCTAATCTATAACTTTGAGCTTGCTACAGCTGGTTAGCCTGCTAAAGTACCATTACATCTCCAACATAGTGTATAAGAGTCTGTAAATGAGGACAAAGGTGAAAAACATTAAAGTAGTTTCTGTTATTTTTTGAGTTGGTTCAGCCACAGTGGCAGGTGGACAAAAAAGTTAATTTCCAACCCTGGTTACACATAAGGACTGTTCACAGGTTTAAACCATGATCCTGCAAATTTAAAGTTAAGTCAGTACTAACAGGTGCAACTATGCACAGGTGTAAATTCTGCAGCATTTGTACTTCAGAATTTACAGAATTTTGTAGTCATGTGAAGAAACATCAACACAGAGCTAATTATCGGTTTGCATGTGGAATAGAGCAATGTCCTGCTTCCTTCAGAACATTTTCTGCATTCAGGTCCCACATGCACAGGAGTCACCGCCATTGCAGAAGTCAGACTGAACACTTGTGGAATGTAATGCTTTAAAAAATGCATTTAGCCCCACAAACTGTCATTCACATCCGCTGTTTCAGAGTGGTAGCAGGATGTAGGGGTAAAGTCTAGTCTAATCTCCGGGATGAGGTTCTCAAAAACCTGTTGTAATCTGGGTGAACTGGCCCTTTAAATATAAATTACTACCAGTAATTCATATTTAAGAGAGTATTCCTTTTATGTTTTAAAGGTATCTTCCACCAAGATGTCTGTTGAAATGGAAATGACCTTACCCACTACACCAAGGGTAATCATGCTTGGTAAGAGGAATATTTTCTATCACTATAATTTTTTCATAGCAATGTATGTAATTGTTATGGTAGTCTGTACTTTTACTCACTAGCGTTAGCCTGACAAGGGTTTGTCTATTTTAGGAAATAGCTTGATGTCTGCAACCCGGTGGATGGTCAGTATGGAGGAGAAGGTATTTTTCGAGCCTGAGCAACTACATGACTTTGCCAGCGTCCTTGCTGTCTTTTTTGGGTCATATTATGTCTTCAATCTGGAGTATCAGGAGTCAGCATCCACCACGCTGGAGATGATACAATGGCAAGTACTCTACACCAAGCCATTTATGAATTAAATTTAATGACAGTTTGACTGATGATGAAGAACCATAGCTGATTGCTGTATTGTACGTCTTCATTAAAAAATACAATTAATATATTTTATTTCTGTTAAAAGATTCTTTGTGAGGATCAATCCAGATGTTGGTACCAAATGCACAGCCAAAGTCGGTACAAGCCGCAAGACGGGAAGTCTTGTCAAGAGGAAAGTAGTCAGTGTCAACTCCCGGATCACCACCTTCTTCCAACAACTTGCTGAATTTGAATGGAGGACTTCCAACTAGGTAAGTATTTTACCAAATGTAAATGTTTATTATTTTGTTGTCTTTTCCTCCTATCTTGCATGCTCTGACTTTACTTTAGCCTTTTTAATCTGATTTTAATGATTATTTATAAATGCCATGTGATTCCTACACAATAGCCCTTTAGAGTAGCCTGCATCTTTTCTGTGTCCGTGGTAAAAAGTGGATGTCGCTGCATCTCTTAATAAATCACAGAAATGTATAAGTGTGTGGTCGTTTAAGTGTGGTGTATTTTTATACTATGCAGTTTTCAGTTTATTAGGCACACCTTTGCAGTAATCCGTCAGCACCAACAAAATGACTAAAAAGATTGTTGTACTTCATCGTCCCCTTGGGGACATTTGTAGTACACAATCTTTTGAATTACTGAAGACTGACTGACTGCTTTTTCCATAAACAATCCAAAAACCTGAAGTGAAGCCAGTCCTGCTCATTCTTTATGCAGCTTCTATTATCACTTCAGTCCAATTGATTTTTTTTTTAAAACAAATTATCAACTTAATGCTGCTTTATGACAAAGATTTTGTGCATGTGAACATTGTCACTTCAGCTTAATTTGTCAACTTACTGTCGATTTGAAAATGTAGATAACTTCCTGACCATCTCATGACCTCCCACATTGTCTGTCTTATTCTTTACAGTTCAGCTTCCACAAGATGGATCCCACTGCTTTTGTTTGACGAATGGAATAAAAGATCTTCTGATGTAGGAAATGTGTTCTATGGTTTTGTTGTTTTACAGCACATTATATTGTATTGTGACATTGTTTTTTATGACATTGCGAATATGTAAATGGATTTTATTTCTACAAATCTGCTGAAAATAAATACCTGTTATACTTGGACTAAAATTTCTTTTATGAAATTTTTCGGTTTATGGTAAAATATTCTTATCTTAAAGAAATGTAAACTTTAATTTACAGTAAAACTCTGACATTATGTTGTGAAACACGTTTACAGTAGACCAGCTTTACTATAAAATACAATTACTGTATTATACTAGAAACTACATTTACAGTAATGCAGTTATAACTGTAAAGCACACTCACAGTAAAAATTAACTGTGAAATATCATAACAGTAAAGGTACTGTAGAATGGTAATTACAGTAACTTACTGGCAACAGTGTTGCCAGTAAGTTACTGTAAAATTACAATAAAAGGTCTAACAGTGTAGGGCCAGGTTGCTTAGGATGGTTTAATAAATTCAATCATCATTTACAGACTGCATTTTGTGTCTATTCGGGGTCTCTCTCTCTCTGACATCACCATCAGTATGTGAAACTGAAAAATTTAAATATGACAGAAAAGCAAAAAGACAAGACGTTTGTAATGGGGCAAATGCTTTTTCACTGAAGGTTTCATAAGCTGGATCAAGCTGGAGTGCATGTAATTGAATCTGAATATGTTTTTTTGACTAAATATATGAATGAACGCAAACTGGATCCATTTGTCTTGAATACATCCTTCAATTGTATTCAAAAACACTTTGTGTATCAAAAGAGAAAAACGAATTATTGTCATAGCTCGAACCATACAGCACTCCTTTTAAACTCCTCTGGGATTCAGAGTCATGGTGCAGGTATCACCTCAGATTTTAGATGCTATTAGCTGTTCCCAGCTGTACAAACATGAAAAAGATAGTGAATGAAACACGAGAGGCGCAATTCTAGAAATAAATAAACTAAATCCGGTATGATTATTGTCCTGTTCTCATCCAACAGCGTTTCGGAGTCATCAGACTCATACCAATAAAACAAACACTCTTCTGTAGGACGAGTCTGAAAACACGGTCCTTACGAAGCTGCTCATCCCACTGTAAAGCTCCGGTACGATCTGCGACCGAGTTCATGTCCTGGTGTCACTTTGCCGCTGCATATTTAGTGGAAGACATCCAGATAAACTGGAGCAGAGTCCTGGCCTCTGGGAAGCCGTTTCAAAACCACCGTGTCACACTAAATCAGTCAAATCCCAACCGCACGGCGCGAAAATGGGACAAGAGGAGTCAGATGGAGCTCAGTGGTCACTTAGCGGAAACTGACCTAAATGTGAATGAACGGGGAGGAGGCCTCATTATGGAAGCCCATGAGTGTCATGAAGCACGGGTTTCTGAAAACGGCAAACACTGTGGGAAAACAAAGTAAAATGTCTAAGATTACAACTGCATTCCAAACTCTCACCGGCAAAATCCGTCCCTGTGTCAGCACACACACCCCACACACACACTGCGATTTCAATGATTTATAAACTCATTCTGCGCAAGCATCAGCTCCATGTTTGACGAACATCCACAGCAGCACATTTATTTGCAATCAAAGCCGAGCCCTCCCGCCTCCCCCCTCCGTCCCCGCCGCCTTTGGCATTCACACAAACATATACGCTCAGTCACAGATGGCAGCCGCAGTGACCTTGGAAGCAAGCAGGCGATCCATTTGGAAAAGTGGGAAAGTGCTTTATCACTGGTTGAGCTCTGGACGTGACAAACCCGCCGTCTGCCAGCAGGAGGGCGATTGATTTTTCAAGAGGGTAAACAAAATCTCGCTCAGAGTTTTTTTTCTCCCTTTTCTCCCGTTCCTGTTCAAGCCCCAAAATATCAACAAATGGAAGAAAGTCAAACTGTGCTGCATATTTTAAACAAACCAGAGGAACAGACACAAAGAAATATTTCTTGCTACTTTACAAGTAACATTTTTAACACTGTAAAATAAATCCAACGAAGTTGGGGATTTTCCACACTCTTGGTGAAATGTTTTAACTTTGCCTTTCACAGTCTGATTCTGTTTCATGAGTCTGAAGCCAATAACCGCGTCCCACCACCTTACATTATCACAGTGAGCTGACAGCAGCACATTGTCATAACGTTGTAATATAGTTATTACACTTGCTAAGCATAAACAGCTGCAAAATGTCATTATTTACAGGCTCCCTGCACATTTTATATTTAGGATCTCCAGATTTTTCCAAACGTCTCATTTTTTAAAATTTTATTTTATAATCCAACTATGAAATGTGGTTTGTTGATATTTTCACATGGTTTGTGGTTTTTTGTCAGCATGCTCCAAGCAATAAAAGCTCGTGAATTGTGTAGTTCATCGTCAGAGCCACACACTCGAATTGGGGGACATTAAGCTGCATCACAGGAAGAATTTTGTTTTTCACATTAATGTGAGGTAAGAAGAAACTCCACTCGGATTTCTTATATTTTCCTCGTCTCGCCTTCTCTTGTTCAGGTGACAGTGCGATCTCATTTTCTTGAAGTACATCTCGTTCTTGTTTTGTCACGATGTCATGTCTCATTCTATTCTATCAATCCTATTACCCGATGCTAGGAGGTCAACTGTTTATTTCTTTTTTGTTGTTGTTTTTTCACATCTTGAGATAAAATCTAAATATCTGCTTACTGTGATGACAAATTCAAACAGTCTTGAGATTACAAATTCTCTTGTTGTTGGAGCGGAAGATCCCAAATCTGATCTGCTGGGGAAACTTTCAGAATCTCATTATTTTATGATGACATCATTTTTTTATTCAGAATTTTAACTTGAGGTTTTCAAAAGTGCACATCTAAAACAAAAACATAAATTCCAAGCTGCTGAGTCCAGACTATGCAGAGTCCTCTCTCAATTTGCATTTTTTAAAAATAAAAAACAGAACCAGTTTGGTGCCAGTTTCCATATTAACTTGGTCAGGGAATCAGTTTCATTCTTTCCTGCTAAACCTGCAGAGCTTTGGGCCTGATCTCCAGTCAGCCTGTCAACAGTGAGTTCTTCCCTTTAGATATTTTGACACCTTCATGCAAACTTTCCAAAACTTCCCATTCCTGCACACTGTAGCCACAGGGCATTACCCATAGTTCACAGCGTCGTGACGTGAAACACGGAGCAAACAGGTGGAGCCTGAAGGTGGCAAAAAAAAGAAATAAGATTACAAGCGAGTCTGAAACACAGCTGCCTGCTTATATATTTAGCATGAACTCTGTCTCAGAGAAGGATTGCATCAGTTTCAAGAACGTTCTGATCAGATCTGATTCAACTTCAGGATGCAACCAGTGACATCCAAGCTAACGTCTAGATGGCAAACAGCAGGGAGTTTCCAGGTTACAGCAATCTGAACTCCTTCTGTCTTTACTGCTCATCATTTAACAAAGAAATATAAAAAGATATGCTTTTATTATCCTGAACTTTCAGTTCTTCTTTGCTACACTGGATGTTTTACAGTGTTTCAATAAAACTAAACACATGTAGACAAAAAAATAGATCTAATCTTAGTACATTTGGATTACTTAGCTGGACATATTGTAGTTCTGGCTTGGTAATTGCAGATTTGTTCCAGCATTTATGCTTTGTGCTTGATCCATTTATTATATGCATTTGTCATAGTAAACAAATATACGCATTCATTTTGTGAGTGTTTATGCATACATTTTGCATTATTAACACTGAATATGACACATCGTTAGAGACGTTAAAGAGCCAATACGGTGGTCCTACCAGTCTGCATCGATGCAGATGGCATTGGACGCTTTGACTAGGACAGTCTCAGAACTATTGTGAGCACGGAAGCAAGACTGAAAGACCTCGGACGAGTGGCTGCTTAAATGATGAAGCGGCTTTTTCAGAAACCTTGCTGATGAATGGAAGGTCGGAAATGAGTCTGTAAACATACAACGGCAAAACAAAAGTTTCATAACCTCCTGGACTCTCAGTTTCCATTTCATCTTGTCGTCGTCTCGGCATTTCCTGACTGTGTCAGTGAGGAAAGTTTGCCTTCACGGTTTCCAACCTGCATGCAGCAGCTGATCACTGCTGCTGGTGGGGACAACTGCCTGCCTTTCCAAGTGATTATGTCAGATGAATGAATGTGTCGTCTTCCATCATCTCAGTTGGTTAACGGAGGAGCGCCGCTGCACCTAGCCTCCTCAAAGGTCCATCTCCTGGACTGAGGAGCCGGCAGATTGTTTTATTCATCAGTCACCACCAGGCAGGTGGACCAGCACTGAGCCGACAGCTGAAGTTTCTTCTCTCCATTCTTTAAGTCGCTAAATTCATCAGTGGACGGCCAGACGTGCTGATACGAGATGACACGTCGACTAAAACACTATTAATCCAGACGTGGAATTAATCATAATTCCCCTCGCCATTCTGAATGCAGCTGATAGTTCATTTAAGTCATAATACCCTGAATTATTCATATTTCCTTTCATAGGAGTAATTTCTCTCTGAATTATTGAATTTCACAATTCTTCCACGCTCTGCCAGATTGGCTTCGTAATGCAGAAAGTGTGCCTTAAGCAATTCATGTGTCATTTCCCCCCCCCCCTTTTCAAACGAGCCAGTCGTACAAGATTCATCTCCGTTTGAATTTCTGTTGCCACTCTGAATAATGCGATGAGTCATCGTTCACAGGATTAGGGAAATATTTCACTTTGGCTTTTGTCTCGCCGCTTCGCCGCATGCTCACACACGGTCGACTGCTGCCGAGGCGCTCACCTGCGCCGCCTTCTCAAATGCAATTCTCTTTTCTTTTCTTTTTTTCACAGCTAAATCAAACTATATTAAAACTTTTGAATTTTTTTTCTTCACAATATGTGTACACCACTAAAAGAATGGAAAATGATCAAACAGAGATCAAACTGTAGCTGTAGAGCCTCATTGCATGTTGTGGTTGTGCAAACTAACTGATGCTTGACAAAATTCAGTTTTCAGGACTCAAAGACATTTGCCATTAACTTTCAGTGACTCTGGTAAACTTGAAGTTCAGGGTCCAGATGTCTTCATAGAGTTTCCATGACATCTGTTCATTCACACCCTTCACATGAAGCAGCGGATTTCAGAAAGATGTGAGAAAAAATTTAAGATGTAAGTTAGGAGAAGAGGACAGAAAAATTCCCCACAACATTTATGCCAATGAAATCCTTTGACACGGCGAAGACAGCGATTAGTAACTGGAGGCAACAGTAGCTTCACAAAACTGGATGTTTGTCTAGAATTTATGGCAAACACAAAACAAAAGCCTGAAGAGTACAAAGGGGCACACACTGATTAAACCTCTGCATGTGACAATCCCTCTAATTGTTTAAGTTTCTGGAACGGACAGTAGATTTTCATGGCAGAAGTATTTTCTTCCAAAGGAAAAAAAAAAAAATCACAAAATCCTGGGTAAGAATCTGTTATTGTCTGGAAAACAAAGTATGAATACCCACAATGAAACATGGTGGTGGCAGCATCATGAACTGGGATGGAAATTAGGTTTTGTTCTCGTCAAGGTGAATGAAATTGAACAGGTACAGAAACAATTGGTACTCTGCTAAAAAAAAAAAAAGAGAACATAACAAGGGATTTCATTTGCATCCAAATGCACAAAAAAATAATTTCATCAGAAAATTAAAATGATAGGACAAAGAGTGCCGATACTAAACAAAATAAGGGCATTAGAGAAAAGGATAAAGTGCCATTTCATTTCGAAATGACTGTTGGCATCAAATCTGTGTTAAAATCTGCAATCAGTAATTGCTGCTCACATAACAGAGGCGTGATAACAACCACAGATTCAGATTTTTGTTGCCCTTTAGTTCAGATACGGGACGGCCTTTATCTCCTGCTGGCTTTATCTCGGCCCCAACAGCAAGTTGTGGTTGGAGTTCAGACCTGGACGGTGATGCAATAGATCTGGTCAGGCTGCAGCCAGCAGGTTATAAATCAAACCTGCAGCGGAGAGCCGCACCTCTCCTCATTCCTTACCAGAAGACCTTGGAGCCGACATCAGTTTATTCTTTACTTTGTGGAGACAAACTTGACTGACTAACATGATGACGGACGTTCTTTGGTTTAATTACTCAAAAAGCAGCGGTAGCCCCCACAGATTTAGTGCATTAAGAACATTCCAGCTCAGAGGGCCCATTGTAGCATCAGGTACTCCAAGCCTCCATGGACACAAGCAGGAGGCCATCACCCAGAGCTTCGCCAAAGCTAAGTAAACCTAAGTAAATTACAGTCATTGGACTCAGAGCCAAAATCTAATTCTCTTTCTGGCATCTTTGTGCCAAATGACCGTAATTAGCATACACGTAATTTGTTTACAGATCTCCAGTCCTGATGCCTGACTATGCCTGTATTTTCAAGCACCATACACCCCACAGAGGCCTGGATGGTATTCTGGTGCATCTGCTCCTCTGCTTTTCACCATCCTTCTGTTTCGACATCTTTGCTGGGATTGTATGAGTCTGAGTGAAAGAAAAAAACAAACAAAACAAAAAAAACCCACACATTTAAATTTTCTCATGTTCAACTAGCAGCAGATTGATCTCAAATCCTAAGAAAACGTCACATTTAAACCGAGCAAAGGCTTAAGGTTTCATTAAACATCCAGAGTTGCATGTTTCTGATGAAACTAAGATTGAAAAGTTTGGCCTTAGTGGGTCAACATTAAATAAAATCAGCTTTTTTGAGTTTTATATCTTGTTTTAATGTTATTTCCCCCAAAACACACCTGGAGTGTTGCCCTGACTGTTTCATGCCTGTTTGAGAAATCCTTTAAAAACTGCGGCTCCTCGGCTTCCAAGCTTCTGCCTCACAGAGCAGCCCTGCCCCACAGCTCCCTCACTCAGCTCCTTCAGACTAGCCAGCAGCAATTAGCAAATGCCTGGTGGAACTGCGTATCTGCTGAGCTCATTATAGGAGCTACTTCTCAGTGCACAACGCTGGTATAAACGTTGTTAAACTGTTAATAGAGGAGCTATGTTGTGATGACTTCCTGAAGGCGGCGATTCAGAAAGAGCAGGAGCTTCTTAAAGAGACAGAGACCCAATTTCAAGGCGTTAAACGAGGAAGTGAAATTACTTTTAAGTCATATTTGCTATAAATGGCATCTTTATAACAACTGATGTTAGCAGTTGCTTGGTTATGCTATAAAATGGTGGAATAGATAGATGGACTTTCTAATTTAAATAAAGTTTTTAAAAAAAAAAACTTTAAATAAAAGAGAGAAAACATTTCTATTGTTTATGTGAAAATGAAGTTCAAAAACATGCTAGTCTCTTTCTAGCTAGCATGTAGCTCCTTAGATGCTAAACCACAGGGAGTGAACATTTTGAGCCTATCTTTGGTGAAAAACAAAACACAAGGCAAATCTGAATAAATGAAAGCTGAGTGAACCTAATTAAAGCAAGAGTGTAAAAACCAAACAAAGAAGCAGTGAGAAAAAAAACACAAAACCCAAAAGCAGATTGCAGTGACTGCAGACCGCAGACTCTGACGAGATGAGCAGAAACAATGAGAAGCCCTTCTGCTCCAACAACACATACAACCTGCTCCTTTAGCAAATCTGACAGTATTGTTCAGCTCTCAGAGAATCTCTTAGGAATGTTTAATACAAAGACAGCAAGAATAAACTGGTAAACACAGAAGAAAGAAAGATGATAGTCCTCCTACACAAAGCGTCGCACGAATTCAAGAAACATAAGCACCAGAAAAAGTCATCTGCCCTGAGCCGCTTATTTGGCCTTTCTAGCTCCAGTTATTGGAGCTATTTTTATTAAAAAATAATAATAATTAACATGAGCTGAACAAAAAGAAACTGTTTGAATGAGAGGAAGCGTGGATGAAAAGGCAAGACAGTTGTTTCTCAGAATGCCTGGCTGTGAGAAGCTGCACTCAGTATGAATGTGAATGATGCTTAACCCCTGGGAGCGAGCCGTCATGTCAGACACAACCAGCGCGTTGGCAAAACCTCCAGACAGATCCCCGAGCTGGCAGCGAACACGAGGCAGCCAGCACAGGTGATCCTGGCTGCCTCCTATTCTAATAATGTATTCCTCATCATAGAGAATTACACGCTCGTTCTCATCATTATTCAGTGGACCTTTTGTGCACCAACCTGTTTGTGAATATTTCGTGGAACATCACTAATTTATTTGCAGAAAAGTTGCCTGTTCCTGGATTTTCTGATATTTGAAGTTACATTTAGGCGCAAAGCTACTTGACATGCTAATGGTTAGCGACTGGCTGTACCCCAAGACCAGAGACAAGACTTGAAATGTTAACTTCTGTTAACGTGCCAAGACGATTTCCACTGGGCGTATTGATGCATATTAAAGTGTTTTTAAAATCCGTCTGAAAACTTGTATTTTCCTCATTGTCCTTCGACGCAACCGAGGCGTGATTTTACTCAATCTGTTTTATTGCCATTGATCTCATCTGTCTAACTACGTTTGTTTTTTATGCTTTCTTTATCTTATTTATCTATTACTGATATTCAGCACTTTGTTTCAGTTGCGGGTTGTGATAAAGCGCTTTATAAATGAAGTTGTTGATGATGATTGTATATGAAATACTAAAATAAAGGAGTTATAGGCATTTTAAGAAAGGGTCTCAAATATTCATGGATTTTAGACATTCACAGGCAGTTGTGGTCCCTGACGCCCTGCAAATACCAGAAGCCCATTCTTCTCAAACTGCTACGAAATGTTTAAATAATGTACATTAAAACCCCTGGCTGCACGGTGGTGTAATTGGCAGAAGGTCCTGGGTTCAAATCCCAGCCTGGGGTCTTTCTGCATGGAGTTTGCATGTTGTCCTCATCCTGACACTCCAGTTTCATCCCACAGTCCAAAAACGAGACTGCAGGTTAACTGTCCTCTCTAAAATGCCCTTAGGTATGAGTGCAAGTATTGCTGGACGTTCGTGTGACAGACCAACACAAAGTGGGACGTCATAGTGAAGCTCAGTGTGCATTTACATTCAGTCTAATGTCAAGATACCACTGGGTGTAATATTTACAAAAAAACAACAGAAAACTGGCCAGCTGCTCATAAAGTATATAAAGCAAAGTATTAAAAAGGTTTAATAAAGCAGTTTGATAAAAACCTGTAAGACAATTCTTTTACATTAATTCACTGTTCAGTATGAATATTCCCATTTCTACCCAAGGCTTGGTTGTCTTATTAATATTAGCCTTAAAGGAACAATATAACACAGACAATATTCCTGGTTTTACCTTCAGGGGATTCCAGCAGACATCAACATATTGAAAAGTGTTATTAGATTCGCAAAAAAATATTTTCCCCCTAACTTAAGAGGGATTCATGGGGAGTCAGTTCAAGTGAAAGTCATGTTATCTTAAATGACCAGAACTCCGTGGTCTGCAGCAACCGTAACCTGATCTGCTGGCCGGTAAGTTGAATTGTGGGTAATGTTGATGTCGTGCTTTAATAAGGAAGAATGACAATCAAACAAAAGGGCCTTTTGTGTATTTATAAAAGTGACTGTTGTATACTTATAAAAACTTTCTGTGGTTAGGACTGTTTGAGGTGGGTTTTAGTCAAATAGAGTGAAAGAACACTAAATTTTGTAGTTTTTGTTTTCAAGAAAACATTCTAAATAAGCAAAATATTACACTTTTTGACAATATGGATATATGTAGCAAGCTGTCTAGTTAGTCTTATCTGAAAGGTTTGAAGAATACTTGAAAACTCGCAGCACATAAAACATTCCCATCTTTTTGTGTTTAAGTGTTAATATATAGTCATTTGAATATATTTCTTATTTTGTTCAAAAGGAGCCTAACTCATCGACAGTTGAATGAATTCATGCAGTCATCTTAGAAATATGAAGCAAGAATTAAGGCAAACTATATAAAGTGCTTTTAAAAAAATCCTTACATTTTGTAAGTTTTTCAAACAGTCTGGAAAAACCATTCAGGTTATCAAACCTGAAGAACCCTAAAGAGAAGAATTTACTTCAACATACACAAAGTTCTGCTGGCCCATTCCTTCATTTGTTCTATATAAAGTGAAAAGCAGAACTTGAGTAACACACTCCAAAGGGAACTCCTCCCTGATTCTCTAAGCAGGAATTGTTCACCCAGTTGTGCGGATCTCACAACGTTAAAGGTTAAGAAATATAACCTCCTTGAAGCTGAGCATCACTGTGGTTAGCTAGCTCTGTTTTAATGTCTGAAATCTGATTGGTGGTCACTCGACATCTGAAGGTCTGCTGCAGTGTCTGGCACCAAGACATAAGCAGCAGATTCTGGAGGTCCATCTTGTCTGTCCAGAATATTCGCTCTGCTGCCCCAGTTACAACAAACTCTGATTTACAATGCATCTTGAAACCTTTCCGTCAGAACAAACATCAACTTCTGTAGCAATCGGAGTAAGCTTTGTCTATTGACCACACAAACCACCCTTCACTCCCCATCTGCATCAAAGAGCCTTTACAGCACATGACCCTGCTGCAAGTTCACCACTGTTTCTTCCTTGGAAAATCCACAGTAGTTATTGAAGCCATCATCATGAAGCCATCACAGTTCGACCCTCGTTAAACTCTCCAATCCTGCCACCTGCACACTTCTACTGCTTGTAATGTGTCAACTTTGGGGACAATATGCATTTACTGCCTGTATCCTACCTGATAAAAATTGCCATGATGTAAATAATGTCAGAGTTAAGAACTGCACTAATCAAAGGTCATTATATTATGCAAAAATCATGCATGAGGTACATCACTCTGGACCGTCCATGATGGCAGCATGTTGGATCAGCTCTGTTTTTTCCTGCTCTGATTTGTTCTGTCTGTAGACAATTACTCCTTCTGGTTTTGGATGCTGTACAGCTGGAAGGATTTTTGCTCTTACTAATTACTGTCAGATAGTTGCTATGATGTGCAACCGTGGCAACGATGTGTTTCTTTTAGACAACCAAGAGCAGCTGATTAGCATCTCAAAAGCTCAAATATCAGCCGGCTGGGGAAACAGATAACTCAATGGTAGAGCAGGTGCACCACTTATAGAGGCTTCAGTCCACAATGCTGCTGGTCCAGGTTCGATTCCTGGCGCTAGACCGTCAACTGATGGACAAGGTCCTGTGAAATATCATCTCTGCTGCCTGGATATTAAGCTGTTAGCATGTCAGCACAGTTATCTATGACAGTCATGAAACTGCCATACAGCAACAGTGTCTTCAGGCAGAGGCTTCTTTACAACCGTTGCAAGACTGACTGGTACAGGAGATGCTTCCTATCCAAAGCTTCACCATCCACGACTCCTTGTCATGAGTTATGGCATTTCATTTCCTTTGGGATAAATGAAGTTTTTCTTGTAACTGAATTGAAATGTCATAAAAATCAAACAAGCTTGGAAAGACAAACAGGAGAAGAAGAAGAGCTTATAATTTCAACAACTTTTGAGTGTGGTATCTTTGCCGTCGTTCTTTCAAGCAGGATTTGAATTTGCGGAGCCAGATTAGAGACCAGATAATATGCACAAGCACATACCTGTCCTATGCTTGACATTCTTCAAACTGATTGAGACTTTCACCTTTTCCAGCATGATCAAGGACCACACCAGTGGCTTGGCCATTGAATATCAAACATCTAATAATGCCTTAACAGCTGGTGAATAACAATCATTCGTAATACAGGAACATTTATTCTATTAGTTAAGTTTTCTTCACATAAGTATTCTTCTCTAAAAAGATTACAACACAAACTCTTAACTTTTGTTTAGTGGTGTAGCCAAGGACAAGTTACCCATCTTGACTAAGCAACAAGACATAAAATATATTTTTAAAAGTTGACTGCACAAGACAAAATTAAGGAAAAATACATCATGTAGAACGAGTTCCAATGCAGTGCTAGATTGAATGATGCATGTAGGGTGCATCTGCCATCCCAGAAATCAATTCCTCTTATGAGGCTAGTTTAAACATTTTGCATTAGAGCTGAATAAATAGGAGGAGATTAGCATACTTTGGGTTGCAGTGGACGCTCAGTGAGTTAATGAATTCACACAAAGCAGATGAACTATGGCAGATCCATATACTAATGACAGGTTTGTTGTTTTGTTTCATGTTTTGCAGATTGGTAATGCTCCAACAGGCAGCTGGGCTTCACTTTACGCCTTTCTCTCTGACAGAAATAGCTTTAGATAATGTTTCTCTCAATAGGTCGTTGTAAGGTAGAATTTGCCGGTGGTGCGGAGGGAAGGACGGACGGATATGGAGCGGAGGGGTGTTTGTGTGAGCGAGGGATAAGCAGGGTTGGAGACGTGACAAGAAAAGGGATCAATCAGAGGAACGAAGGCGATAGGAAGGAAGAAAATCCCAACCCTAGAAGAGACGGTTGCTTCACAGCCAGTCATTCTCCAACTCCAACATAAATGTGGATGATGGATGGTGGCGAGACGGGAGCTGGTGAAGAATCAGACCTCAGAGTGTGTGTGCTGACTGGGCTGTCGTCTTATCAATAAAGCTCAAACTCTCCTTTTCCTTCAATGTTTTCGCACTGGCAGAGAATTTATTTTGCAAAACAAAAAGGACATTTTTATCCTCAAAGGAAACAGTTTTTGGTATCTATAAAGGGTTCAATGCATTGGTAAAAAATGTATATCATATACGTGGTAGTGTATAGGGAATACGTTTTGATTCGGTTTTATTATCTCTGGTGTTCCTTTTTGCAGAAACAAACTAATACAATAGAGAATAATCACAGATTTAATGGCAACCTAGATTATTTTTTTAAATTTATTTTCTCATAGAACATACCACTGGCTCAGAGGTTTTCATTTTTGCTCTGCTATTTGTTCGCAGATTTCAACAGGAAGTTTGGTCCCTAAATGCCACAAATACTGGGGTCCACTGCAGTCTAAATTATTCTTCTCCATGGAAAGACATCCTGACCCAATAAATAAAAATAAACTGAATATAGTCTGAATTCTATATTACTTTTTGTTGTCTCGCCTCATACAGTGCACCAGTTTCTGAAATTAAACCTGGTGAGCTAGATTTTAAAACGTTTGACTTTATTTAACATAGAGCTTTGTACAACAGATCTATTTCCACTACGCTGTGCAACGCGAACACAATGTGGTCTCATTTTATCAAACACAAATGCTGCTTGAAATGCTCACAAATACCAGCTGAGTTCATATCAGTGAGTTCTCTACAAACGACCAACTTTCAGGTTGTGGCAACGCATTTTTCCAAAACAGAAATTAGTCAAGGTTATTTCATGATTTAACAATGGGGGAAGTAGTTATTTAGCCAGGGTGCATTTAGGAAATTCTTGCTTAATAAATGAAATCAGTTGAAAACATTTTCAGTTCTGCATTCACTGTGAGGGGCCACACGGGATATAATTTCCTTTCACTTTGAGAAGTCTTGAGGTTTTTTTTTTTTACTTTTTGCGACTGCAGTTGCTTCAGCCTAAAATAAGATTTGCAAGAATGACAGATCAACAGACTGAAATAGACGAAGAGTCGTTACACACATGTACAATGACAAATAAAGAAGAGCCTGGCTCCAGGACGGCGTGCAGCAGACGGTGTGACTGCTGCAGGTAGTCTGTGAGCTGCTGTTGCATTATCAGCACGCTGCGTTTCTTTTATCTGCTGAAATCTCATCACACAGAAGAAGCTGCAGTCATCACCTTCTGTTTCTGCTGCATGACCACTTCCTTTGCAATTTAACAGATAGCTCTGTCTGAGGGAAAAGCCAGAGAGTGCAAATAAGAGGATGACAAATGGCTTCAGGCTCCATGATCGCATCTCTTCGATTGAAAAACTCATTTGTATGACAATGAGGACGTCCTGCTGGAGTATTCCTCTGACTACGTTCCGTGCAGCAAACAAGCACTTTCTCCACCAGTGAACTGTCGTTGCAATTAGATTCCCATCTAATGCGGCTGCTCCCGTCAGGAAATGTGCAGAAATGACAAGATTCCTTTTTTTCAAAACGCCGATTCTGTCGGCAGACATTAGCCTCCGTGGGTGACGTGTGCTTCGGTTTGAAGAGCTGCCCCCGATCGGCTGATAAAGGTCACGTTTTTGACAAGCTGTAATAAAAAGATTCCTGTTGCTGAGAACGAAGCAAACAGTGATTTTGATGTACCCGTCTCAGATGATTAGTTATTGATAAAGTCATTATGTTCTCTTGCATCAGTCATGCTGCGTATGCTTATGATAAATGACATGATGTCAAACAGGAGGAGTCTGTTTTTAGCCGAGTGATGAATGGCAGGAGCCATTTCCTGTACACCGTGTCTGATTATCCTCTGAATCGATTCACTCATGCTGTCAGGTGGCTCCACTGCGCTTTGAGCTCATAATTTATAAAAACAACATCAACATCACTGTCAGTTACTCTTGTGATTTTACAACCCAGATCTGTTCACTCTTTGAAGATTTGAAGTAGCTAACTAACATTTTCTTCATCTGATCATCAACAATAACAAATAATTCCTCCTATCCACCTTATGATACAATCAAAACAATTTATTTAGATAAACTTTTTTTTTTTTCTCACTGTGTAAACTTATTCAGTCCCAATATGGACTGGAAGGCCACTCGGCAAGGGAGAGACCATGATACTCAGACTGCATGAAAGCTGATTTAGAAGTGCACACGGGGACAGACTGATTTCTGGAGACGTGTCTTGTGGTTTGATCGAACTGAAGAGGAACTGTTTGACCATTAACGACCAATTGTTACGTTTTGAGGAAAAGTGGGGACGCTCGCCAGCCTGGGAACACCATCCCAATTCTGAAGTACAGAGGAGGCGGTGTTATGTTACGGTACACAGAACAGAGGCCATAAGGAAAGAAAACTTTTGGAAATATTAAAAGAGGCGTCTAAAAACACCAGGCAAACAGTTAAAGCTCTATAGTCTTCTTTATAGATGATGACTCTAAGCATGCAGCCATCCATCCGTTTTAATCTCAGCCCAGTAGAAACTTTTGCAGAGCTGAAAAGTTGTGTATGAGTTCCACTTGTTCCTTTACGAGGAGTGAAAACTATAGTGAGAACATGTGAAAGAAAACTACCGGTAAGTAAAAAGTAAGTTTGATCCAAGTCAAACAAGAAAATATATGTAAACTTCTGACTTTGAAATAAAAAAAATAAAATAAAAAAAAATCTGTGCAGCAAACAGATCTAATTGTTGCAATCCTTACTGAACTAAAACTATTTAGCTGGTCTAAATTAGAATAATGAAGGCAAAAAGGGTGCTTTTATAATACTGATAAATATCTTGTTTTACCTTTCTATGTATTTAATGAGCCACGTAAGATTAAAAGGTGCAATGAAATAAATTTGTATTAGATCAAAAAACCTGCCGTTTGTCCTGTTTGCTTGATGCTTTATATTAACACACTGTAACTAAACGCCAAAGTTTAATGTTGTGTTGATTATTTCAAATTTTCAGCTTTGACCTAAAACGTGAACCTAGTCTCACTTCCACAGCATGATCTGCTACGAGCTGCTTTCTGCATCACAACAGCAGCGAGTCATTGAACCGACGCTGGTGTTTCCGGTGTGTTTGGTGAACTCGGTCAGTGAGGTGAGAATAAAGTCAAAGCACCGAGAGATACGATTCTGAACAGGCCTAAAGAGTAGAAACAAAGAAACAGGGCGAGTGCAAAGCCTGGACTTCTCCTAATTCTCGGTATTCGTGGATCTTTAAGGCGACAAAGAGCAAAGAGGCCACAACTTATCAATTAGAGGTTCACTAAATGCCAACATTTACGCCCAGGAAGAAACAAATGCAGCATTGCTGGGCTCGATTTCCACCATTACAGATCCACTGGGTGATTCCCACAGAAAAGATTCCAAACAGGTTCATTGATTGCTCTTTTTAGTGATTGAAATGTGAAAAGATTAAATCCTTAAATGAATATTTAATTATTCTTTTTAATAACGCAAAGATAGAAACAAATAGTCAATTCTTCATTTTAACCTTTAAAAAAGCAAGACAATGTAATTAGATGATGAGCACATGTGTTCCAGAAATATGCTCCATATCGTGGTGTCTAACTAAGAATGGGCCGACTGAGGCTGATTAGAGGGATATCAGGGCCTCGCAGCAGGGTAAGCACATTTTTACACTAGAACTACAAAACAATCAATAGAAAATATTTAAATTCATTCTACAGTAACCAAATAGACCATTAGTTGTGACATGTAGATGTATTTAGCCCCTTTATTCTGATACTCCTAAATATAATCCAGTGCAACCAAATGTCTTCAGAAGTCACCCAATCAGGGAGCAGATTAGAGGTTAAATCAAGCTGAGGGTGATTTCATCTCAGTTTGCGGTCTCAAGGGTTTGTTAGAGAACATCAGAGAACAGTATGATGGAAACCAATGAACATACCAGAACATATATTGACTACTGTTGAGCAGTGCATGTTTGTCTATGAATTGTTCAAGTCTCTTATTAAAAAGTTTTTCTAGAGTTTTAGAGAAGTGAGGGAGGAGAGAGTCAGGCCTGTAATTTGTGAAGAGGCGATTATTGCCAGTTTTGTACATTGTTACGATCTTTGCTATTTTCATTGTGTTTGGAAGGATAAACTACAAATGTAAGTTGATGGTTCAGCGAAACGCTCAATCGCCCATTTTAACACCAAATCTGATCCAGGTTGGGTGTCTCTGAACACAAAATCTGGCTCCAGTGGGCCACCGTACAATACCGGGTTCTTCAGCGCGAACCATGACGTCAGCTGTGGCGTCGGCCCATGGGCTCGTCATGCTGCAGACAAACAAACAAGCCGCAGAGGTCAGGGCATCTGCCATCCTGCTACTACGCTCTTTTCCAGTGTTGTTGTTGTTGCATACTAACTTCCCAAAACGGATGGTAGCGGGTGTCAGGCTCTCATCTCTGATCCTGTTCTAGAATGAGAGTTGGTTCTGTGGTAACACTAACAGAGGCTCTCCATCCGGTCTAAGAACAAACAAAAATTAGTTTCTAGATGTGCAAAAAGCAACTCAAAACACAGAAAATCCATTCTACCAATTATTGACTCAGTGGGTTGAACATAAATGCAGGCCACATTTTTCAGATTCTTTTATTTGCAAAACATTTTATTGCAATAGGAGTGACAGATGACGCTCCTTCACTTTTTACAGCATGACTGGATGTTTTTGGCGACCAAAACTGTTTCAAACTGCAACATTTTTGTCCTAATTGTAAGCAAGTGGAGACGTCCAGCAGCTTTCATTTAGCTAGACCACCGGCACTCTGCAGAAACAGGTGGAGGAGGGGTTAGCATTGAACAACGCTGGCCGGGTTTGATTCACACAACCGGAGAAAACTCCAGTCCTTTAAGCAGCTTCTCTGGCGAATCATTACAATCACTTTCTGCCGCAGAAAGAGAAGATTTCCGTAACATGTCGACACCATGAACTTACAACGTCTACCTGCAAAGCGAATTAAACACAAAGCATGTGACCTACATGTTCTAAAACCGATAATTAGTGTCTGATTGGTGCGGTGTGCTGTGGAGTCACAGAGCAGGCTTTTATTGCGCTGCATGGATTTATGAAGGCTGACAGAAGCAGTAAACAGCTGCACTGCAGCAGGGTGCCACATCCGCTCCGACCCTGTTACATATTTCAGAAGGAGAAGCTTTATGCCACCGGAGCGGACGGCTTGTTTTGACACGTAGCTCATACGACCATGGATAGTCACAGGCGGCTTCCTGACGAAGGCTGCAGCCTGCCGGAGGAAACACTGGATGCTTGGGAAACGGCTCCCGGTTCAAGCTGCAGTGACGGCGGCACAGCCAGCCGAGCTCTCTCCACATACCACTTATGAATCCACTAACAAGGCTTTCCTTTTTTTTTTCTGCTCAGGCCTGTTCCGTCTTCATTTTCTCTCTTTCAGGGGGATTTCAGGGTTTGGTGTAATGGGTCACCAAACCACCCAGGGAGATCCTCCTGCTTGTTAGAAGAGGAATTTTTCTTGGAGCAAAAAAAGCACAGGAATGTTTCGAAAACTTTGTCAGCCACGAAAAGCAAAAACTTCACAGTGTAAACTGGCTGCTTATCATGTTTTATTTAAAGCATAAATACATCACAGCATTTCTGCGAGGGTTCACTGAGGAGATGAAGCTTTATCAGGGATGTTGTGCAGAAGTTTCATGAAGATAAAATAGACCATTTCAGAGCAGAGAACCAAAGTAAGCAGATAAAATAACCCAGGCTCAATTTAACGCAGAGAGTCAGCAATGGATCACAACTACAAAATCCTAATATATACTGATTTGTGATACAGATGCGTGGGACCTCAACGCAAAAATGTGGTTGTTGTTTTTTCAGATGCTATCCAGAGATTGTTTCAGCTTTCTCTTTTGCTTCCCCCGAACAACCAGAACAAATCAAAATCCTCTCAGACACCATTAGAGCTTTCTGAAGCAGCAATTCCCCGTGATGTGATTCACATGCAAATTATGGATGATCTAACTAATTTTAATGCTTTTCTTATGATTCACATCCAACGGGAATTTGCTTGAGACAAGGGTTGTCGGAGAAATGATGTCCTTGTCAAAACAGAATGACTGGAATACTAAAGCTCCCACAGCATATCTTATCTTATTTTAGAGCCACAAAACAGAAAAGAAATACATTTTACCGTGGTTTTTTTTTTCCAATAGAAAACAATATCTGATATCCGTTGATCACTTTATTGAACCAAAGCCATTGAAGCTGCATATCTACATTTCTTGTCTGAGCCAAATAAACATATGACTGTGTTTCAGTATTTCAACTTCCCTTCCAGCCACCAGCTGCACACTATATTAGCGTCTACAGAATAATATTACAACTACTACATTACTGTTATTCAGTTACTGCCTCTTAAATAAACCATGGACTTGTGTGTTAAAGTAACTGAGACTTTCAGCTGTTTCCATTCACTTTTACTATGTTTTACACAACCACTACATGAAATACTGATAAAAAGTATCGTCTTGACGGTTTCTAGGTGAAATAAGAGTGATATTATGCACTAAAGTAACAAATGTTGGTCAGAACTGGAGCAGAAACTACATCTGTCTGAATAAAACCGAAATGTTTGTTTTCTTCTTATTTTATTTTTTTTTCATAAATGTGTCTTTACCATTCTAAAGACTTAAAAGTGTTGGTTAAGATGCTGGTTTGTTCCGTCTCTAAGCTACCGATCTCAAACATTTCCCTCATTTCCTGCTAATTATCAAATAAAATGATATTAAAAAAATCACCCTTTTCTGCTCTCAGTCTGGAGCTGCAGATTTTAGCATCATTTTTTCTTCACATCATGCATCAGAGTTTGGATGAATGTTTACGGAAAACATTCATCCATAATGTTTTCACTTTGCTGCATTCTCAGCTGAAAGCCCAAGCACAAATAAAAAGAATGATGCCGCCAATGATTTGTGCTGATTTTAACATTGTGTAATCACTCTTATGCTAACACTTCACCTAACCCCCAGAACTACACATGATTAAGAAATAACATTTTCCAGCCCAGTCTTTTACCCCGTGCAGTCTGCCTCTACTCTTTCTGACCTCCTTAATTACAGAAATCCATCTGACTTCTCACAGGTAATGTAAAAGTCAAAACACTCATTATATATTTATAACCAGGAGCCAAAAGGGGAAAAAAAACAGCCTCACTTAAACCTTAAAGTGGAATATAGGAGCTGAAGTTGTAAAAAGTGTTCATCTTATTATTGTGCCTTCTCAGGGAGTCTGCCTGGGTTTGGAGGGTGGGTGTGACATGGATGACAACTCTACATTCCCTATGCTAACACAAGCATCACCAGGGTGAATTTACAGTCCATCTCTGCTGTTCGCTCTCTGCAGGGGCTCCCCTCCATAAAAATTTAACTGAGAAAGAAAAAAAAAAAAAAAAAGGGAGCAGCTTCCTGTCGTGCAGAGGGCACGTTATTCACCCTTGGATTCTGTCAAAGCACAAGCCAAGTTTATCACTTCCTCCCAGGCTCTTCCCAGGCCATCTCACTCGGTTACAGTGATGAATGGATATGCCAGTTAAATGTTACAGCAAAATACTTCATGTATCAGAATGAGATGAGGTTCAAGTGTAAGCCAGAGACCCAAGGGCAGGGAGAAGGATGAACACTTTGTGAAAATAAACTCATTATCAAACAGAATAATAATCTGTGATCACTGTGCTCCTGGTTTGGCCTAAGGCATGCATACTAATTGATGATCGCAGCCCAGAGACCCAAACCCAGGGGAACACTTTTAATATATGTTGTGTTGAATTGCTCCATTCATTAAAATTCCTCACTCAGAGGAAGGAGCGTTTTGTTTCCAGTTTAATAGATGTTGTGTAATAACGAGAAATCAGCAATTCCTAAATGTCGTGTTGTGGTGAGACTTAAATGTTAACTAATCAATTCCTCTGTGTGGTGTTACGCAACAGAGGCAGGAAACCACTGCTGGCTACAGATGGCTCTTTCAGTCCTCAGCTCTCTGTTTTCAGAACCAAACGCTTGTTTTTGGTCTTAATTGCTTTAAGAGTCGGTCCATCATCCTCTGAAATGATCTTTCTAAAAACCTTCTGTGATGCCCAGGTTATGATGAAACCCAAAGTACACATCAAAAAGCAAGACTTTCTTTCTGACTAATATCAGATATAATTCAATAAGCTGGTCCCACAATCAGCCTTCAGTCTATTTTTTCCATCCATCCAACTTATTGGACTCTGTCTGCATGGAGCTTACATCCTCTCCCATGTTCATATGTGGGTTCTTTCCAGGTACTCCAACTTCCTGTGATGGAACAAAAATTATGACCTGTCCTGTGTGTCTGTGTTACCCTGAGGACTATGACCTTTCGAAGGTACACTCCAGAAAGGTCACTAGTAGGCCCAAAGACAACTGGAGACAGGTATCCTCATCCTGCAAGGGTTAGCACGAAGAAACAGGAGATGAGGGATCAGAAAAACTCCACAACAAAAAATAAAATCCCCCACAAAAATATTCTGATATGTCATTCAGTTGTTACTTTGTGAACAAATAGAGGCAGCGCTTCCTTTCATAAGTGTGTTGTATTTTGAACGAGGGATCAGAATAGGACAGAAAATGAAAAGCGAACAAACACAGCAAACGATTTTGAGAAAAAGAAACTTCAAAACTACTCCACATTGGGAGTAAAAATGTGTTAGCTTACAACAAAAGCATTCACCAAAAAAGCACTATAAGTAACTCTGCCCCCCCCCACAGAAATGCTTGTAGGGAGAAAAGAACTAGGTCTGTTCATGCAAGCATTTATTTTGTGTTTGTCCCCAGACGGACAGATGTGTGTCCGCTCGGCTCTCACAGCCTTTCCCGTCCAAAGCAAGAAGAATCGAAACAAGTTCTTTAGCTGCACAACCACTAAACTACAGATCCTATTGATCTATTGATGGAAACATGAATTAAAAAACAGAACATTTTGTGCAAAATGTTGGATTTTTCTGTGCAGTACTCTATCAGCCCACTTCCAAAATCCTAAAACTGACTTCTTTTTTTTTTTTCTTGGCTTTTCAACCACAGCAAAACTTGAAATTGTGCTCTAAGGAGTTCTTCTGGGGAAGCCTAGCAACCTATTCTATCTCCATGCACTTGAGTATTAATTTGAGGCATCTTAATGCTACCAATGTCCCTCTGTTTCAAATACTGTTTTATTCTGACTTGAATAACTTTTTACTTATACTTGAGTAAAAATATCTTGAAGTACTGCTGCTCTTTCTTGAGGACAATTTCTCTACTCACCTCTGTTCATATATTGAAGGAAAAAAGAAAAAAAAAGTTTTTCAACCCCAGCTGACCTGCTGAAAATTAGCAAACCTAACCACTGGTTGCACCACAGGTTGCAGCAACAACTATGATCACGAATTTGCATCGGATGGTAATCAGTATTTTCTATTATCGTACAGCAGTTTTGGCCAGGTGACACCCTGGAGGTTCACTCCAGTTAAAAGGATGTGGTTCCTCTTTATTGCTGCCAAATGCTTGGTCAGAGGAATGGATTGCTGCGAAAGAAACAACTTCCTGTAATCTGATGGGATTTTACCAACGGATATAATTTGAATTTAATTTGAAAGCATTCAGAAAATATGAATCGCTCATAGTAAAGGTTGACATTCTGATTTGGTGAAACATAAATAAACTACACTATTTTATTTTAAGAACATTTTTTATGCCTAGACAGGGATGTTCATGTACAACGGAATCCGGTATTTGTGGAGATTTGGACCCACAGCCACCAAAAAATAAATAAATCTGCAAAAACATCACATCCCTTCTAAAGACGCTTAGAATTGACTACTGACTATTTAAATAGTTCAAACAACAAATACACCTCAACATGCATGAATATGTACAGTGGAAACTGCATTGGCTCTAAGGTAATATGTATAGACGAAGGGGCTCAGCCAATCAGCAGTAAGGAAAATTGTTGGGTCACCCAGATTGGCCAATCAGTAAAGTCTGTTAGGAATACAGACAACCTCTTCAGTCTTTCTATTGGTGTATGGTTGTGACCATGCCTCCATCTTCACTCCTCTCTTACACCAGTTCCCTTCTTTCCCCTTAGTTAGCAACAACATTTCATCCTGCGCCAGGGGTATTACTCTGCCAAGCTAACATCTTTCTTATTTAGGTAATGCTAAACGGGTCAGCTATTGCTATGGGAGAAATGCATGTCTGATCATAAACAAAAGTGACAAGCTAACAGCAAATAAATTACAGCTTAGGGAAGAATGCTGCCATCAAGGACAAAGTAAAGCTGGGGGTAACACACTCCATCAGTGACGGCGTAATATATTACTGGCATGATGTTGTCAAGGTGATACGTTGGAATGTAAACGCAGCAGTATTAGTCATCGACACAAGATAAATTATGTTCCGCAGGTGGATGTAGAAATATGAGTTTTTATAACAAAACACATGAAACAGCTGTTCTTTGAACGGGTTCTGTGAGTTAGGGTTATTATATTTCCAAAGGTCGGACAGTGTACACATCCCTGGCCGATTTTGATTTATAATGATTCCCGCTAGATAGCAACCCTAAAAATGCACCCATAGATACAACTTATTTACCATTTATAGCAAAGCATATTCACATGTTAATCCAGACCTAAATCCAATAGGTAATCTGCAACAGGTGTCTTCAAAATGTATGTCACCAAACATTATCCACCCAACCTGACAGAGGCTTGAGTTGTTTTGCAAAGTACTGTCAAAACTTCAAGTCCCTGGATGTGTGAGGCTGATGGCGACATGAGCCTAAAGACCTGAAGGTGTTGTTACACAATAGAGCAGTTCTGGCAAAGTGGAGCTTACATCAGAGAAGCTGAATAAAAATGTCCAACCCTCCTTTTCAGAATTTTATTTGTAAAAACCTTTGAAATTTCCCTTCACTTCACAATAATCTACAACTTCCTCTTGGTCTATCCGCTATAATTTCAGTTACATCTATATGGATTTTCTTTTTTTTTTTTTTTTACAAACTATGATAGAGTAGCTCTTTGTACAGTTTTTTAAAAAAAGGTGCAGTTTGAAACATTTTAGTCTTGGAAAAGTTCCCTTCTGATCAGCAGATTGCATGTATAGATGACTGACTGTGTTCTGGCCACATTCCCTCCATAACCTTCATAGCTTTGCTTTGTTGGTTTGAGTAAATGTAGCCTAATGAGAAAGCGTGTTACATGAGTGGTGTCAGCCTGGTAAGTTTTTTTCTGAGGGTGAAATAAATATGCTCTAAATAGGAAGTTGATAGGGAGCCTGCATAATGAACGCGGGGAACCGGGGAAAAAGTTTTGTAACGATTTCGGCGATGGCAACAGCTTTCCAGACCGTGGCCTTATTTGCGCCCAATTAGGTCCTCGCATATTTATTATAAAAGACGAAAGGCCCGTAATTGAGTTTCAGATGGGCTAATGGGAAATGTGCTCTGAACAGAGTGTGCTGCACTTATTAGATTGACAGACAATTTTGCACAAAAGTGGTGACCAAGCCCCACTGTGGCTGGGTGAGATAATAAAGCAAAACATGTTTAATCCCAGGCAGCTGAAAACAGCAGCACTGCAGTGAGAACAGAAGAGAGAAACACAGAAAGCATCTAAAGATCTCTCTCTCTCTCTCTCTCTCTCTCTCTCCCTGTATATACACAGAGTAGCGAAAAAAACCCCAATAAACTAATGTTGTTGGCCCGCCTTTAGTTGTTGCTACAGAACTCATTCACTATGGTATTGTTCTGATAAGCTACTGGTACTTAAACTCCCGCTCTCATTCTGACACTTGGTTTAAACTCGGCAGTTCGTCCTGATGCTGCAGCGCAGATTCACAATTTATGTCGTCTGTGAATTAAACATGTGCACAGAGTAAGTAACCTCTTACTCTAAATAGAGTAAGACTAAATACCATCTTACTTACTTTTATCTAATGTGAAATATAAAATCTTTGTGTAATGTAAATTCTAGAGTTAAATAACCAAATTGTCGTCAGTCGTGCACCACTGTATGACTAATGCAGGATTCAATGATGCAAGAGCACATGCTAGAATGATGAGAGCACTGCCGTTAGCTGAAAGGTTCAACCACAGGTCCTTCCTCATATTTCCTCTACGACTTGTCGACGGGAGTCAAAGGGAAATTTTAAGTGAGAGTGAGGTATTCCACTAGAAAATTCTTCTCTGAGTGATCTGTTGCGGGAAAGTTTATTGGTTTCCGGAAGCTTCAAATGGCCAAAGCCGTTCTCTCTGGCTCTAAGTGCTCATTGTCAGCAAAGTTTAATATTTGTGTGTCAAGGCAAGTCTAAAAGGCTGGAATAAATCACATTACTATCCTGGCTTTGGAGGCATGGAGATCTTGAAAGCTTCCTTATGCCTGTTCTCAGAAACCCTTGGGTAACAGAACCGCAGAAAAGAAAAATACGCCAGCCTTTCCTTGACTCTTCTTCTAATTTCCTGACGACTCGAGCTAAACTCAGTGCAGCAATGTTATGACTGGAACCCTGAGCTGTTCTGAGGGTCTAAAGGTTTATTTGTCTTTAGGAGGGAAGGGGAAAACAGGAAGCGGTCTCCGAGATAAAGTAAAGATGTATTAATAACGCTGAGGATTTGTTGAGACAGTTTAGCCAACAAACGTTAGCTCAAATGTCCCAACTTAATACTTCAGATTCAAAGTGATGAAGTGGACTTTAATTGTATTAATGTAGCAGAAGTGCGTAACAGACAGAAGCTGTGAGCGGGGGCTTTGTGTTTGACTGTAAGACAGACAGACTGACAACACGCTGGCTTTTCATTCACAGCTTTAGAATAAACGTAAGCTTGGTTTATATCTTTGACAAGAGCTCTCCGGTGGCTGGTCTCCTCAGGGCCTCGTCAGGCTTTCTTTAAACAATTTCATAAACTTGACTGAAATGTTTTAGTTGTCAAGGCCGGGTTGAATCAATAGAAGCACATTAAAAACAAAGACAGACGAGGAATGGAAGGAAGGAACGGTTTCTTCAACATATTTTAGACTAAAGCTTCATATCACATAGCTGGTTTTCCTAATCATCTGTAATGAACTAAAGACGAATCCTTTCCCTCTTTTTTTAACTTTTTGGGGATTCTTCTACACTTATGTCCACCTCTGGTTAAGACATGTGAAAAGCCTTGAATCAATTTGCCTAATCACAGCAATATAATCCCACATTAAAAACAACAAGAAAAAACCTTTAATTTGAGCACATTGATTCAGTACCAAGCGAAGCAGTTTTACAAAACCACCACTGCTACAATTATTGGCACTCTTAGAAATTCCTATCAAATATTGAATTTGTATTTAGTACAGGTTGATCAGACCTTTGCTTCCCTATAGGATGTAGACATGAGCTGACTTTCATAAATACAATTTCTGATTAAGCATACCTATTTTAATTGATATCACTTTTTTAAAACATACTTCAACACAGCACTGTTACGAACTCTGGGCTTTTGATCAAATCCATGAAGTGCAGGCCTCTGAGACGCGGCGCAGCAGATGCAGGCAGAAGGCGGCAAAAGGAAAGCTGCATTTAAGAGCAGGTCTTAAATACAGCTGCGTGTTGGAAGCTACAACATGTTTAAAGCCAGAGACACTTTGTGTAAGAAAGCCACCCTGGGTGAAACTTCCCCAAAAAAGTAATTGTAAATCCCAGTTTCAAAACATCAAACATTTTTTTTTTTTTCGAACATGATAGTAGCATCAAATCATGCAGAGGAACAAGGAATGCCAAAGACACATTATTTTGTACCACAGTAAACTTAGCAGGCTTGAAAAGGATTAGGAAGAAGTAAGAAACTCATGAACTCCTGCCCCACAAACTCCACCCTCATTAATGAATCAAATCAAAAATAAAAATAAAGAGGTTAATTCATTTTCCATTTTATCTGGGTTTACATATACACCCATACCCACACACTCTTATGCGCTGGCCTCAATTTACATTTACACATTAGCTCTATCTCCCACCCATATTTCTCTCTCTTGTGAAAACATTTCCTCTGATATAAAACAGATTTTTTTTTCCTTCATTTTTCAGTACTCTCAGATTTATTTATTTATTTATTTGCATAAAATCTGTCTATTCATGGATTTTTTTGTTTTGTTTTTGTCCTTAACTAAAATATTTAAAAGAGAATGCTGCTTGGGAAGCTGAGACAGCACCGACTTTCTTTGCCACCGATTGGTTGAACCTCCAAGAGGGGAAGCAAGGCAGAGCGCTTCTGAGGTGGTACTAAGATGGCGTGTGTCCACTGTGTATACTAATGCATATTAAGGTACATTTACTGTTTGAACTAATACAACAGGAAGTTATAAACATTTTCTCAGTCTCGGTCTCAAGTATTTGCCAATCTCAGCTATTCCTGGGTAGCTGTGGCCAAACCTCCACTGTCCTTACCAAAACCTATTACCTACAGTCAGACCAAATAATAAGATCAATATTTGGGACACTCATGTCTCAATGAGATTTAGCAGAACAACAGTAACAGTAAAAATCAAAACAAACGATAATTAAGGCTGGACGAGGATCCATGTTTATCTTGTCGTCAGAAACAATAAGGATTATGGTGAAAAATAAACTGGTAGAGTGACATGATGCTGCCCAGTACCAGGTGAGTTCATCTAATGGTGGATGTGCCAGTCAATGCGAAGGACTCCGTCACACCACTACCTTTGAGGCGGTGCGAATTTGGGGGTTTCAGCTCTTCTCTCCACACGCGAGATGGAAAAGCTGCCCAATGCAGCTGCTGGGTTCCACTGGAAAACATTCACAGAGCAATAATGGAAGGACAATCTGTAAGCTGAGACTTACTAATGTCATATCCTTTCATCCTAAAACTACCTTCATTCACTTCTGCAGATGTTCCTGCTGAACATCAGTTCCCCCTTTACACAAGCAACTGGTAGCGTAATCATTTTACTAATTTCTACAGTTTCCGTTCACTTCCAGGAAGAGGACTTCCAGGAGTTTTAACAGGGTGAGCTGAGATTAGTGGAAAATTCAAGAGCACATTGACAGCTTCACCCCACAGTAGTTATTAGAACCATGAATGAAGCTTGAGTCTCAAATAAGTGACTGTAACTGGTGGATTCAGGGAGCATCTGAGCTAAAAGGCCGTATTTTCCAGAGTTACATCACCATATCCCGTAGGACGTTTAAACAAAATGTCTTGGATTAAATTTCAGGATGTACCCTACATATTTTCAGAGGAATGAAAAACAAACGGTGCAACCTAAACTCCCGACAGATCTAACCCACATCTCACCTGCAAGTCGCCACTCTGACACTTACAGGCAGATGGTTTCTGTTCTCGAGCGAAACGCTGCGACAGACGCTCTCCAGAGTGAAACAGACCAGCGAGTGAACCAAGACAAACACGAAGAACCGCAGTGGAACCTCAAGGGGTACGACGACGGCAAACAAACAGACCTCACATGGAATACATGTGTTCCTAACAGCAGGAAATAAAGATGAACCAACCCACTTTTAAAATAAATTGAGCCAGAAAGTGCACATAAACACAACCCACGCATGCACAGCTACCTCAGGGCGGGTCCTGGTTCACTACCCAGACTTTATAATTCATTTCAAGCTGAAAAGGACAGAATAGTTTTCCACTTTGTTGTAAAAACTTGCTTTGTGCGCAACATTTTTGTCCAACTCAATGTTTTCATTGAATATTTGGGGGGAATTATCGCCTTTGATTCCCACGGAGAGTTTATTTTTGTTCCAAAAAGAAGCTGAGTCCTGCGGAAAATTAACTGCAGTTGGACGCATTTAGTTTTCCAGTGAGAATATAGATAGTTTTGAGGTATCTTGTGTGCTCAAAACTTACATCCAGACATAACTGAACAGTTTTTAGTAACTACAAAAGGAAAAGTTTAGGCTTAGACAAAAGTCAGTACGCTCTACTTCATTTTGCACAGCAGCTTGTTGTGAAGGTTCTGCGTTCCAGAGAACTCTGGATCTATGGAAGATCTGGATGAGACAGAGCCCCACTAGGCAGAACATGCCTTGATTCCTCGCCATATTCTTAAAGCCGAAGCTCGGTGGAGCTGGTGGGTGCAGGCTGTGCTCGTTTCACTAACAAACTTTAATTAGGACCTGCGGGTGGAGGGCACGTTGTTGGGGGATCATCCTCCTTTCCTTTCCTGCGGTGATCAACAGAGACTGTTCTCAGTCAAAGCTTGTAGCCTGTGACTTCATCCCTCTCCTCCCTCGGTGGCTCATCAAACCAACATTAGAGGAAGATTTTTCTCCATTGTCGCCAATGTCAGCATGGATTTACATCTCAAAAGACACTTGGACTTGTTGCACAACACCTTGCAATTTAAATTAATTGCGATCTAAAATTGTCTTGCACATAGCACCGCATTTTAACTCAAATGTAACTAACTACCGTTGTGCACGTGAAAGCCGGAGCGTCTGTAGAATCAGTGAGAATGTGGAAGGTTGCAGATGGAAGAGCCTCCTTTTAAAAACAAAGCTTCGCTGTTCACTGAAGTTCACAGGCGACAAGTTTCTGCCTCGGTTATTTTATGTAAAAAGTGATGTTGAAACCAAAATCTTACTCATTAATTTAACATTGACTCTTAGTGCTCCCTTTTGAAGATATACATGATCCTCTGTCTGTGATGTGCTTTGGTCTGTCAGAGGAGAGATCAGTGAGGAAGTGTTACCATTGATGTACAATGCAAACTAATAATATGAGGAAAAACAGCCAGGAGAGACGGTGCTCCTGTTTGCTCACACGATGTAGATGGCAGATATTTTTCATCGCTGTGTTTCAGGGATTACAGCATAACTCAAAGGAAAGCAACGTCTGAAGGCAGATATTGTATCGAGTCCCAGATGCAAATCTAAATTACTTTTGGCTGCTACTTATGTGAGCGAATAAATGAAGCAGAGAAGATTTTGTTTAGGTAAAGGAGGAGCCAGACTGGGTAAGTACAGACACTGGGAGTCGAGTCAGACTGGAACCCAAAACCTTAAACAGAACTTCGATTTGCACTCTGATAACTCAAGACCTGACCTGGACTTTTCTTTAGGGATTTTAATCTAAGGAACACTCTTATTTCCGTGTGGTTAACCCAGCATTACTAAGAAGATACCTTTGGGGACTTCAAAATAAGAGCGCATCCTTTCTCACTTTGGTCCCGTTTCTAATATTTTGTCATACCTCAGAACTTTTTACTGCCCGGACTCGACAGTAAGGGTATCAAATGTGAGTTTAGTAAATTGTTTTCTAGATACTGATAACTCTACAACACTGGAGAAATGAAATTATTTCGAGAATCTTTTGTACTAACTACAGTCATTATTGATTCATATCTATTTTGGTCATTTCACCAAATGACCAAAATAGATCATTTTGGACCAAAATAGATCATTTTCTATGCAGTTCCTCGCATAGATACAGAGGAACTGTCTAATCCCTGACAGAGGAATTGACTTGGATAGGGATTATTGACTGAATGACTCTTTGTAGACATATATACATTTTAAAAAGACAACAACACAGAAACATAAATATCCTCTTTACAAAAACATATCTCAAAAATATTAAGGAATACTACAGTCAACATCAATTCTGCATATTTCTTTTGTTAACTAATTCGTACAGCTGTCAATATTTAAAAAGTTGAGTGCTGTTGCATGGCAGGTCATTTGTCATTCATTTGAGTCTCACCGATTTAAAACTATTCCATTAAATAAGCTGTCAAGAATAAATTCACCAACTTTGAAGTTCATAGTGAATTACTGAAATAACCTTTAAAAGCAGAAAGGTTTTGAATGTCCTGACATTGACAAGCTAAGAGTTACTTTGTGCAACCAAAAAAAAAAAAAAAAAAAGTTTTTAAACATATTCTAAAAATGCAGCTATTTTTTCTTAAATAAAACAACTGTCTTATACTTTCTCCACTCTTGCCTTGTGGCTACCGCCTCCAGTCCTTTCTTGTAAATGCTTAAAGGTTTCATAAATATAAAGACTCATGTTTTCATATGCAGACTGACTTTAAAACGGTTTTCCTTGCAAAACCAACCCAGGAATAAAAAGCACGCTCAAACTGAGCTATGGAGTTTTTACAGATTTAAAGGCTTGCGAGCCAAATATTAACAATAAGCGTTTAAGCTGTGAGATCTTCAACTTTAAAGCTGACCACCTGGGAAAGCAGAGCTCCCAGAAAGCCTTTCACACAGCAGGCTCCACCAACATGCAGGTCCCTCTTTGTTTGGAGGCACAGCTACAGCCACAGGGTGATCACTGATTACACACAAATCCTGCAATTATGCACAGCACTCCAGACCTTTATTGCTGGGATTAAGGATTCTGCAAAGGTTCACTTGCCGTAAGAGAGAAAATGACGTTAATTGTTTTTTCCCCTAACATGTTCAATAAAGATCTCAGCAATATGTGCATTGTTGCTTCCAGTTCCCTCCCAAAATTGAGACAATTTTCTGCATTTTTATCTTGTTTTCAAAAGCCAGAACTAAGAATCCGACGTCTGTTGAAGTTCAGCCAACAGCCGATGATTGAAAATAGCTTGGTGAGCTCTCGCATTAGCTCTGGTGACTGCATCTATGTAGAGCAGACAAGACAACATGTCACCAACTACACTGTCTCTACCTCCACCAACCACAAAAAAAAAACAACGATAACTGGAAAACACAACATGCAACAGCCTGGTAGCCCACTGCCCACTAATGCTACTAAGTATCTAGAAGCTCATGCTAAGTATAGTATAGAATAGAATAGAAGTACTTTATTCATCCCAGCAGGGAAATTACTTCGCAGTTACAGCATAGAGACAAGACACAATAACAACTACCACTGAGTAGTAGTTGTAGATAAAATAAAAAATAAAAATAAAATATAAAATGCTGTTAATATAAAAAGCAACTTAAGAGCAGTCCTTGCAAAGATTCAAAAAATGCAGATATGTATATATAAATATATGTACAGCAAGTGTGCCACAGTGCAGTTGTGCAAAATTGGACTGATTAGTGCAGAACAATGATTTAGCTTTTATTGTACAGTGAGATGGCATGTGGCAGGAAGGATTTCCTGTATCTGTCCCTACGACAGCGGAGCTGGAGCAGCCTATGTGAGAAGGTGCTCCGCTGTCTGTCCACTATGTGGTGGAGAGGGTGCTGTTTATTGTCCATAATAGACAGAACCTTCTTCAGTGTCCTCCTCTCCACCACAGTTTCCAGGGACTCCAGCCTTAGTCCCAGTACAGAGCCAGCTTTCCTGATGATTTTGTCCGGTCTATTAGAGTCGCTGGCTGTGAGGCTGCTTCCCCAACACACAGCAGCAAAGAAGATGGCACCGGCAACAACACTGTGATAAAAGGTCTCCAACATCTTGCTGCACACATTGAAGGATCTCAGCTTCCTTAAAAAATAGAGTCTGCTCATCCCCTTCTTGCACACAGCGTCAGTGTTAGATGCCCAGTCCAGTCTGTTGCCGATTACAACTCCCAGGTATTTGTAATCCTCCACCTCCTCCACCACTTCCCCTTTGATCTTCAAGTAAGTAGCTAATGCTATGTATCTACTAATGCTTTTGTAAGGCACAATTCAGTTCACTGTGACTTGTTTTCACAGAGTATCAAATGCTGGATTTGAGTCAGAAAGTTGAATCAGAGCAAACAGTAAATGCTGCTCTGGTTTAGGTTCTGTGAGAAACATTTTAAAGAGAAGCTGTGATGTCCCCCTCCACTTAACGTGGAGGGATCCGTCAGTTATTGTGTTTTGTCCTGAGGCGGAGCAGAGTGGGCGGGACCAGGATTCGCCAGGACCAGCGCGTCATCGCTATAAAAGGGAGTCTGCTTCTCTACCCAAGAGAGGCTCTACAGAGGTGGCCCTTCCTTTACCTGTCTGGCCACCCTGTTCTGGTTATGTTTCGTTTGTTTGACCTTTCTTTTCTGTTGCAGAACTTCTTCGGTTAGCATTGGATTCAGAGATGCCATCGACCACAGAGGGGGATACCCGCTTGTCGCTGTTTGGCTCTGTTCATTTGTTTGGGTTGTTCAATAAAGAACATATTCTTTATTTGATGGCCGTGTTTCTCTGGCTTTTGTTACGGCTCACGAGTCAGGTCGTAACAGAAGCTATTAAAGAGTATTTACCATAACAATGGGGATTCTGATGAATGACCAGATAACCAAAATGTTATATATTTTCATTCATATTCGTAACTACATGGCTCCTGTGAAATATGAATCAAACACTTCCAATGCATTATTTGTTTGAAAAATGTGAATGACCTAAATACATATGTAAATAATATGAACGGAATAACTCAGATACTTACTGTTTGATTTGGGAAACAAGACCTATATTAATGATTATTACTCAGGGGTGTAGAGCAGATACATTCTAATATTTAGAAAATTAAAAGCTGAGTTTAACATGCATTTCAGTGTGCTAGATATCAAAATATTTTAAAGTGTCCCAGACAAACTAGTCTGTGTCCCACATTTTGTTGGTCACCCTAGTTTTGATGCATTTTATGCACAGTAGAAAATGTGATACTTTAGTTTTTGATCTGCAGGTCAATTATCAGAGCTGATTAAGAGAAAATCTCTCCCCAGATCTCTAATTGATTTCTGCAGAAAATAAATAAAACAGTTCCTGAAGCACATCTTATTGCTTCATGAGGAATGGTGATGCAATCCAAATTAAATTAAAAACTACTTATTCTAATGGGAAATTAAATATTGAATAAAACACTTTTTAAAATTTTTTTTGGACAGCTGAGTTCAGTTTCACTTTGGACACTCAGGCATGAAAATGTCTTCGTGAGTTTACTCAGCTTACCTTTTAAAATGACTTTGATGATCTGGAGCAAAACGGAGTGTGATTACAAACAAACTAAAACCAGCTGAGGAAGAAATCTGACTGAAACATGCGACAAAAGCTAACAACAGAGAAGTGGAATGAAGATCCGTTTCTTTTCAGGCCAGATTATTGTCCTGCTAAGATTTTTATGAATGGCCCGAGAGCCATTGATAAAGCCCCTGCTGAAGTTTAACTCTGCAAATAATACCGCAGATCAGAGCAGCAGCACTCTGACGCCACCATGATGTGGTACCAGTGCCTGTCCCAGTTTGATATCTGGGACACCATCACTGAATCATCTCCACAGATAAGCCACAGCAGAACTAACCAGACAGAGGTTCGGCGAGAGCTGATAACATCCAGAACAAAGGCGCTCTGCATGCAGAAGGCCTGAGCTGCAACTTGTTCATCCCCGTTGGGTCTGATTAAAGCAGCGTTTTTCCTGCCAGCTGTTGCTCACTGAACAAAAGCTGATAGAATAAAGAAAAGCAAACGAGTGTGGCTTTTTTATGAATGCCTACAAGTTCCCTCTAGATACAGACGTCCAAGGCTCCGACGTATCCAAATCAAATCAAATGTCATCTCAGAAAGACAACTTCTCGCTCTGTTGGGCCTGGAAACGTGCGGCTCGTTGATGGTTATCACGTCGACTTCGTGTCAAAAAACAACGCAGAAATACTTTTTTTTTTGCGCCGTCTAAGGTGCCAATGTGATTTAGCAGACCGGTAATGACTGATGTGCACCTCATCAATATTCATCTACAGACGGGGAAGCAGCTGAAGTGCCTACCCACCCAGTTATCCCAGGAATAGAAATGACATACGCACTTCAGAACAAAAATAGCAGCATCCATTGTCATTATCATTCCCACAATGCTGGCATTCACTGCCTAAATGACATGCCCTGCTTCTCCCAGAGACGTGGAGAGAGATGTGCACCAGTTTCCTCTCTTCTCCCCCCTGCAGTGAATCGCATCACTAATCAGATTATCCTCACTCTCCAAGAGTCTCCTTCAATAAAGACTTCCTCTAAAGACACAGAGTTGGCTTTTTTGCTTTTTATCGATTTGTCGATGGTTCTGAGCAAAATAAAATCCTCTTGAATCCTGTTTTTTTTATCATTGATGCGCTTGTTTTAAATTTCTATCTATTGTGTTTGTTAAGCACTTCATCCCTTTAGTCAAGGTTCTTGAGCTGAATTACATTGAGGAGACAGAAAGCTATGTGTAAGGACAAACAGAGTAATGAATTTAAAAAAGCTAAATCCAACTTTAAATACTTAGAGGAACTTTTTTAATCTGAAATATTAGAGCTTTGAGATGTTTTGGAAAAAAAATAGCTTTGCACAACATATTAAATATGGGATTTTTTTGTATTATTTTACTTCCAGAGGTCTATTCAGATGCAGGAAAAATGCAGTGAATGCAACACAATGTAAAGACGTTGTGTTGGGCAATAAATGTGTAAATCCGACTAAATGAGGAGTCATTTGTGCGGCTGATAAAGCTCTGGTTATCAACACGGCAACAGAGGGAGAATTAAAACGAGCCCTGGATCCCAAATCCATGCCTTTCAGTTGGGTTTTGACTGCATTAACTAAAGTTTGTGCACGGAAAGTTACCCTGTTTCAAAACTTTTCTAATTTAGGCTCACAGAAACAATATGAGTCGGAGGATAATGCCGAGGTGAAGCTCAGCGATTATAATTTGGCACAAATTTAGCTGGAAATGTTGTTTTTTATCCCTGTGGTACAAAACGAGACAGGTGTTAAAAGCCCAGTCAGGCCAATAAGAGTTCCTTTCTTGTCATGTAGGGATCATAACATAGAAACTGCTCACTACTTCTACTTGGTAAAACATTGAAAGCCTGCCCACAGAGCCGGTATAGGCGAACTGCATCGCCCAGTCTTATCATTTTTCTGGTCCTCAGGGGAGAATTAAACCAGATATCTTGTAATTAACTAAGTGGCCGCTGCCACTGCCCACTGTTTTACAGCCTGCCCATCTGTGACGATGCAGCCATCCAATCTCCGAGCTGTAGCTAATGGAAAAATATTGATCCTGGCTGTTCCATATTCAGAGAAGTCGGGGGCAGGAGGGAGGCATGAAAGCATGAGAGGTAGCTCTAAGTCAATACTGCCATGCATTTACAGCCCAGCCGTTGTTTGCTTTGACAGATGGCGGTATCGATGTGATGTGCAGCATCAACCTACATGAAGCAGAGGGAGGTAAAATATTAAGCCGAGGGTATACTGAGGGAAACCACAATGCCAGGGATGGACACAGAGATGTTCCGTGATGGAAAGACGGTCAACTCCACAAAAATTCAATCTGCTGATGAAAACTGGAACTCAGAATGAAAAGGCAGGGAGTAGAAATGATTTTAGTAGAGATCCTGACCAACTGTATGCAAAAAAAAAAAAAAAAAAAGCATTTAAAAGTGTTGCCTCAAGCAAAAGCATGTGTAACAACATGAGATTACTTTAGTTTTATTGGAAACTAACACATAACTTCCTATATCACTGAAAGTGTTTCCAGTAGCTACTCTGGTTTCCATGCCGTGACGACTTCTTAGGTGAAATATGCTTTACCAGCTGAAACAGTATTTTCTGTAAGTACAGGAAATTCATAGCAGCTACCTTTCAGCCAGCTGACTAGCAATGTGCAGAAACTAGTATGGGCATAAGGTAAGGTGGTGAATAAAAAAAACTCTTAACTTTAAACCAATAGGACTATACAATGAAAACTTTGATGAGGAGGTTGGGAAGTCAACTTAAATTATCACACCAGTAAGTTAGCCGTTCATCACTGGACTGAATGTTGCAGCAGGATCTGAATTTTCTAGCTTGTAAAACAAATCAAAGTCAAATTCTCAAACTTTTGTAAAAAATTAGTAACTGGATCCACAAAGAAACCAAGAGCTGACTGGTCAACGAGTCATATCCAAATAAAGAGGAAGCACGCTAACATTAGCCTAGCCTCACAGTTAGCATTTTCCAATACAAATATTAAAAGGGAGATGTACATTTAAGAAATACTTTTTGCAGCTGTATGTGATGAATCAGGTTGAGCTGTAGGAGTCGAAGATAAAGAAACTACAGCTATGAAGACTTTCAGAGCTGAGAAAGAGGATCTGTGTTATAAATTAATTTAAACTTGCAAACAATACATTTAAAATACGTGTTTAAAGACAAAATAATTGGGGAAAAAGCTGATTTCAGTTTTTGATTGCTTGATCACAAAGTCGAGCTTGGATTCAGTTTGGAGGCAAATAAAGCTACAATCAGTCCTAAAGAGTCTAAGACGTAAACATCAAACACCATCTTGATTACATTAGCTGTTCATTTCCAGAATAAAACTATGAAGAAAAACTGCACGGCCATAAAAATGCCTGCTGTGCTGCAATATTTCACAGTTCAGTTATGAAACAACTTGTCCAATTTCAGCCAGATATTGCGTTGCATTTCATAAGCAATTATCCAAAAAACTGCTTTGCAAATTCTGAGGGTTCCTCACTGACTAGTTGCTGTTTACCCAGCTTAATCCAATTTAACAGTCACAGTTAACTATATGTTGTTAAAATGCAATGGCAGACCATGAAAACTACGTTTGGATCCTTAATACTTTCATTCATATAGCTAATTGAAGCTTACTGGAGCAGACGAGAACATTTGGGCAGACACACTCAAATGCAAGGATGTCACAACCAAAAGAATGAGTAATGATCCCCTTGCTTTGTTTTGGTGTGGCCCCCCATAATGTTGCTCAACTCAGCACCGTTTCTGCTGCCAAACGCTGCTCAGCTGAAGCTTTTGTCTGGAAAATGTGGGTCACTGTGATCCAGATTCTGTTCTCCTCCAGCAGAAAACCCCTCCACACAGATAAAACTGTAAGAACTACTAATCAATAGTGGTTATTTTAGGCATGCATGTTACAAGAACACACGTTTACCTTTTCCAATTTTAAGGTGTACTGAAACATTTTATATCATTTTATTCCTGAGATACAGCATATGTGTTTTCGTGAAAAATTTGAGACAGTGGAAGTTTTATTTGTTGGTTTTTTTTGGTCACATGAGGCATGAAGTAATGCAAAGTAATAAGGAGAACATTTCTCAGCAATTAATAAGTCAAAAGAAAGGATGTATTAATAAATAAGTCATCCTACTACTACTACTAATAATAATAATAAACAACTGTGGTAGCTAAGTCTGCTTTTTCTGAGCCAAAACAAAACTAATTACAACAGTAAATCTGGGAAATATGCAAGACTTTACTTCTACATTTTATAGTCTTAAATAAATCAGGTCACTTCAATCACCAATCGAAGTAAAAGATCTAATAAATCAGGCTTTATAAAGCTGATTTTGTTTTTGGTTTTTTTTTTAAGACAAGTTGGTAATTTATTGTGGAAATAGGATTATCGCTTCTTTATAGAAAATTGGAAGAATGCCATCAGTATGGTGTGAGCGTCAGTGTATCAAACATCTGTGATGGGGAAGGTTAGCAGAGGTTAGCCAGGTTCAGGCTTTCTAATGAAATTCTGTCACAATGTGTCGTCAAACACAAAAGCTCTTCCTGTAACACCCTTTTGAATTTCACTGTCTGTTCTGCTGCCACTGCTCTGCGTACTGCAGGGGAGGACTTATTAGCTTTTGTAAGAGGTGGTAAAATTTGAATATATGAAGGTATCTGTTCAAGCTGTGATCAGACAGGGAGGTGGGGGGGGGGGGGGTGAGGTTTGAAGAAGCTGCAGAAAATCCCCACAGATTTCAGCACCACTGCTCTTTTGAATTGTCTGTAATGTGCTGTTCTTCTTCTGCCGCCTGGAAATTGAACGGGTAGATTGGATGCGAGCGCCTGTCTGGAGGAGAGCGCTGGCCAGATGATTATCAGCGCAGTTTTGCTATCAAATCAGCAGCTATTGATTCATGTGACGGTGAAGATAAATAAAGCTGGACAGTTTTGAGGGGTGTGTGAGCGTGTGTTGGCGTGTGGGCGTGTGTGAGGGAGCTTAGAAAGTGTTTCACAGTTGCTTGAAAGTGCAATGATTCACTAATGGGCTTGTACTGCTTTGTCCCTCATTGATCCAGGCATCGGAAAGCTTGCCTATGGCTTATGAGCTGCATCGAGCAGCCCACGCTTAGATTTGCTACAACATTAAACCGCGTAACACCCTAAGCTGACCCCTAAAGGTTCTGGTTCTGCTTTTATGCTGTTTCCTTTTTAACTTCCTGTTCCATCACAAAGCTCTTGATGTCTCTCATTTCCCGGGTAATTAATGAGACGACTAAATTAATTCCGACCACAGCGGACGTCCTCCCGCTCCGGAGAGCGACTCTTTTTATTAAGTTTGTGTTGCACGTCGGTGGCAAATCAGCGGGCGACGCGTCGCTGCGAGTACATCAACAGGTGGACTGAAACTGCAATACATTTGTGTTTACAGGTCAAAGACGCGCGCTGCGATTTCACCTCTAGAAATGTCACCGCCTGGAAATTTTCATCCTGACAGAGAGCAAAATAAATCAAACTCGCTTTTCTGAGTCCTGGAGAAAAGGTTAGAAACTGGCTTCACATCAAAGAGAGCAGAACCAACCTGTTTGTAGGTTTACCTGGTTGTGAATTATTGCAGTTGCTGATTCAAAGGCAGCTCCATTGTGTCAAAGGTCCAGCAGCGTCTTGGTTAGCAGTTGAGCAACTGCTAACCAGCTGACCGTTAAACTTCAGACCACAGAGCCAATATATTTCCTACATGATCTTCCTACAACTAATTACAGTGAAAGGTCGGAGGAAGCTCGTAGCTGTCCTTCACACCAGACTCACTGCTACTTTGAAAGCAACCAGAAGATGAGTGCCGGGTCTTGTTGGGGTCTCCTGGGTCAAGAAGGATTGATCAGGATTAACTGTTATTGTGCCGACAGAAAGTCAGAGAAAATGGATACATCTCAGGGCAGCTACATGACTGGATGGGTGGCAACTTACCACTGACTGAAGATGAAAAAAATAAAGCTGTCTCGAAGAAGTAGGGAGAGAGCAGACTGGACTTCTTACGGAAGCTTCTGTCCTTCGGAGTTTGCAGCAAAATGCTGCATGTCAGCCATAAATCTGCTGCTTGGAGTGTCATCTCTTCTGCCGACGTCTGTTGGGCCAGCAGCAGACGATGCTGCTGAAAAAGGCTCAGCTGGTTCTGATCTGGTTCTGTTCTGGTTCTGATCTGGGGACGACTGTGGAACCACTGGAGGTGATGATGCAAATAAGGATTCTTTGTAAAAGGAGCATCACAGACAACGCTGAGCATCCTCTTAATGAAACTGTTACACAACAGTGTCTTCAGTCAGAGGCTTCCTCAGAACCGCTGTGATACAGACCACTACAGGAGCTCCTTCCTTCCCTCAGCCATCAGCATATACAACAACTCTAAAGAAATGTGGATAATATAATATAAAAACATTTAGTTTCCTTTTGGGAATAATGAGATAGCTTTGAATTGAACAATAACTTATGTGAAAATGGCAGCTTAAAATGAAGCTGCCATTGAAATGAAGCTGCCATGAAGCTTCAAGGAAGTTCTGTTTACTGGAAATGAAGAGCAGGATTCCCAACGACTACATGTTAATGGTATCAAAACATAAAAGTTTGCATATTAGAATGATTCTGTAGAATGGGATAATTATCCACAACATAAGAGTGAGCCTGAAGCTGATGGCAGAGGCGCAGAAACCTCTCAACTTATTGTGAAATGAAAGTTATTTCAAAAGAAATACCTTGGGCAGAAACAATGCATATCCTTCCTACAGAATGTTAAAGCCACTGAAGTTCTACATGTGCAAAAAATAAAAGTGTTAATTCCTTAGTGAGATTATTAAATCAGAATCAGATTAAACTGTGTGGACCAATTAAAAAAAAAAAAAAAACTCCATTTAGGGAACAGAGATAATTCTAGAAGTTCAGTCAGATTAGATTATTGGAAATCCGCAAAACAAACCTTATATGCATAAAATAAATCCAAGAATTGCTATGTGCGTGCAAAGAGTAAAAAATAAATTTGTTCATTTTCAATCCTGTCAGTTATTCTGAAGCCCTGGGAAAATGCCGACTAAAAGGGCTTTATGCTTTCTGAAGCTGATGTTGAACAGCAGTGTTTACACACCGAGGCATGGGGCCCGGGTGCATAAACAAGGGCAAGCTCTGCTTCCTCAGCAGGATTACAAAATACAAATATTAGTCTTACATCAAACAGGGAAACTGAACTCAATCATATGTGATTCATTATTTTCCTGGCTCAACTCACACCTGTTTGCCCATTTCTTTTTATTCGGTCTCCAACAGGCAGAAACGTCCATATTTAGAATCAGACCTTTTAGAGCCAGAGATGTTTAGTCTGTGTGTGAGGCCACAGACGAGCGCAGGACTCATGCACCACCATGTTGTAGCAGTTTCTTTCTACAGGAGCCTGCTGCTGCACTTTGATCTGCTCCATGTTCTGGAAGCTAACACACAGCGTGGACATCGTAGAGGTCTAGTGATCAGAATATAAAGAACAAAAGGTCCACAGTCATAAAATGCGCTCTGTACCACAATACAGATGGGAAAAATTAGCTATAATGTGTTCCTGCCTCAGACACACCTCTCATCAGCTTGTAGCTGGTTCAGCCACGCTGCCCGCTTTGTTTCGTCTCGCCTTCCCTCTCATCCTGCCATACTGACTTCATTACAAGTCATCATCTCTCCCCATTCGTCCCTGATTCCCAACGATTCTTATCCTTTCCCTATTTGTCCCTCTCTTGCCGCCTTACTTTGATTCCTCCACAGACACCTACCGGCAGTTTACACTGAAGTGAGACCTCTTGTTTCTACACCAGCTTTGTTGTTCTGAAGCTGTTTTCTGTCTGCCGAGCCTGTTGTCGTATTTGAACATCAAGAAGATAAGGTAAGCAGCATAGAGTCACAGGAAGAGTCACTGTTCATTCCTGGCCTGCTGGAAGGAATCGTTTAAGAAGTTTTCATATTCCAAAAATCAGGTTATGCAATCCTAGTTCCTTTTGATAATAAATAATAACCTTCAAGGAGATATTGAACAGACTTTTCATTAAGCCCACATTTCTGTATCAAATGTTTTTGCAACGGTCTAATGTAATCTAATTCAACTGTTATGTTCCTGTTAACTAAATGGAAAATCATAAATAACACCCATCTGTGTGTATTTTAAGCTATAATATGCCTCACTTTTCAGTAACATTTTCAGGAAAAACTCGATTTGGAAAAGCAGGTCTTCTGCCTACATTTATTATGCTGTAGCTTTTCTATTTTTTTAGTCTTTAAATTGCCAGAATTTGCGAGGTCAATATTTTTTCTATCTGAGTGCATGAATTTTTCATCATAAATCAGATGTTGTTCAGTACCAAAGTAAGTGTTTTCCAGTGTGGAAATGTGGAAGTAGTGATACTCTGGAGTAAAGCTGTTTTTTACCCACCTGTCCTACTTATCGCTAAACTCTCATTATGACCCTTTTTGTCTTATTCTTTGTATTTGTTATTGTTCTTAAAAGCTCTTCTTTGTAATCGTTTATTTTTGTGCTATGGAAGTGCTCTGGAGTGCAACATAAAAAATGAAAAAAAGATCAATACTTTCAAAAATCAAGTCAATTCAGTTCATGCTCCTCCCTCATTTTTACCACTATCCATGTGACATTCACAGTTTGTGTTTCAACTTTCAAGGTAAACATGATGGATCCTGCATACTCCGGATTGTTGAAAGACTATTTTACATGACAACAGATCCCAATCCAATTCTATTCTCTTAAAAGCCTCATGTGGAGGAGAGGACTTCGGAACGCCACGCCCTAAATGCTATTCTGTCAAACCGCGGCATTTCAAGGCTGGAGATGCAGCAAGTGTAAACCGCTGCTTCTGTTAACAGCTTCAAAAAAAACCCAACAACAACAACAACAAAAAAACAATCTGAGACAAGTGGGCCGAATCCCAGAGCCATCACTCTGAAAACCCACAACGTGTCACGAGGGAAGCCAGGTGAAGAATCGCAGCTGAAGTGCAGTAGAATGTTTCCCCTCTCAAGGGAGGAAGGCATCAACTCATGTCCTCAAGTGCTGCTGATATTTCCATAATCCCCAACCTGAACACGCTTGTTCTTTTGATGTAAACTTTATTTTCCTCTCAGCACCACGTTGTGGCCAGGGGCCTCATTTAGAAAATGGGTTTCCAACTTTGATCTTAAGCATAACTCCAGCTGAAAACCATGTCTACTAATTATTTATAAAAGCTGCCTTTGATATGATAATGATCTCACCTCCGAGTGCAGTCTAGACCAGACGTGAGGCCCGAGAGAGGGATTATCAATGGAAGGCGAAAGGAACCGATTGGACCAGCAAAACCTGCAGCTTTTTTTAAACCACCAGGAGTCCTTCACAATTAAATGGTGTGCTTGGCCTCGTTTGTCATTAAATAAACAGATTTCAATCTCTTCATTTTATCTCCCCCCCAAAAAACTAATTTTCTCAATTAGACCTGGATGGCTCACATCTCAGATAAAAAAGAAAGCTAATATTAATATGAAATATATATGTGACATATGATCATTTGAATAAAGCGCAAATTGGATTCCTCTGACCTGTAATAGCAACTTTGTATTATTGACAGCTGAGATTAAATTCAGGTTATCCAACAAGCTACTCAGGATTATCAACCCAGCTAAACCTTAATCAGTTAGAATATCAACAAAAACTTCATTTGCTTCAGAAATTTAAATCAAAAAGGTAAAATTGGTTTGTTAAACAGACTCATATACTTCTGTTTATTTCTGTTCATTCAAATTTATGTCAGTCGCAGCTAATAATCAATAGCACAATAAAATCTTCACACCTCATAAGACATCATGTGGACTCTGCTGGAGGCCAACGTTTCAAATCCTTTTGTTCGCTGAGAAACTGGATTTGGCGTTTTCATTAACTGTAAGGACTAAGCGACTCATTCATAAAATATTTGACCTAAAAACATTTTGTCTAAAATAGCTGGTGACAGATCAGAGGGGGCGGGGGGAACTCTACAGTATTAAGACATTAAGCAAATGTATAAAAACTACATATCTGTTGCAGAGGCAGAGTTAAAGCGTTGGTTCTGCTAATGCTGAAAGTAAATATAAATGGTTTAAAAAGGAATAGTTATACAACTCATAAATATGACATGAGCAGTGCTGCATAATAATAAAGTCACATTAAAAATGCCTTGCTGTGTCTACAGCAACAATTCAAAACCTATATAAAGCAGATCGGTCTGGCGTGGCTTCCTGAATTAGTGACACGCTTAAAGACTATGAAGAAACCAACAATTTAAAATGCTAATTTATGCCAGACAACTAATTCTGCCTTGGAAATGTTTTAGGAATCCACTTAGTTCAGCACAAAGATTTATACCTGCTGAAGAAGGCTAAGATGTCTGATTTCAGATTTATTTATTTATCGTTTTTAATAAAAAAAAAAAAATAATATTCACAATTGAACAATAGGACTTAAATATTACAGAAAGCCAAAACACAAAGTGGACGTTGGGCTTTGCCTGCAGTTTAAGATCCTGAAGTCAGCCACTTCAAAAATTCAACATAAAAACCCACCTTACACACACACACCCCCACGCCTGCACACACAGAGGATTAAATAAACATCAGCAACAACAGATCCGCTGGTTGCCATGACAATGTCTTCAGCAGCTTAACACACTATGTGAATAACAATATGGCTGGATGCTGCTGCTGACTTCAGGGAATGACTGAGAGGCAGGCTTTTCCACACGGGCTCAGATTCACACGGGGGTTCTCTCAGTTTGTAGTCGGAGACGGAGAAAACGTTTGGAAGTGAAGGCCGACATGCACCGCCTCAGAGGGGCATGGAACAACACAGCAAAACTGTGAAACATAATTGAATTTCTCTTGTCCGGAAGATATCGATGAAGTTCTGCCTTCAGATGTAGAAGATCAAACAGCGGTTGTGAAGGGAGCAGCAGCCATCACATCTCAGCATCCAGCACAGCAGATATCTAAGGCAGTGTTTTCAAAGTGGGGGACACAGCCCCTGGTGGGACCACCAGAGGGCATTAGGGGGGGACTTAGAAAGTTGGAGGAAAATAAAAACAAAAAAAAACAAAAACACAAAACAAAACAAAAAAATGTATCTAATAAATGTTTTAATCAAAGATATTTTATTATTTCTGTATGTGAAATCGATCTGTTTTTCAATTCATACAGTATTATAAAATATATGGTGATCACGGCATGGAAAAGTTTGGAAATCCGTGATCTATGAATCTGGGTTGAATGTCTGGTCAGCAAACCTCATTAATTTCCAAACATGAATGTATTCTGCCACTATCTGTAATGTAAAAAAAAAAAAAAAAACTAGGAAAAAGGAAATTTCACAGCATTTACTTCAGATGAGCTTCAGGCGTCAGAGGATGAAGAGAAGACTGACCTATAATATAAAAGCTGGAAGGACAAGGTGGAGAGTCACATGACAAAAACATTGCAAAAGCAGAGCTGACTGCTTGTCGCGCACCGTTTGATCCACGGATACGACAAAACTGCAACAATACCAACTTTCCAGTAATGCTCATTCAAATACACAGTGGAATTTAAGTCTTCATTTGCATAGTTTGCAACCTGGCACATTTCTCTGCTCACAACAAATAAAAGATTCTTATGCCGATTCATCACAAAAATATGTTACAGGTAAATGGTCTGTATCTGGAGGTCTGTCCTTCACCCATTCATATATGACATTACCAGGCCCTCCGACCAGCTGCATGGAGGGTGAAGAGTCTTGACCCCAAGGAAAATCGACAGAGAAAATTAGGTTTTCAACTGGCAACTCACTGGTTACCTATTACTCATAAGTTATTAAAATGCTCTAAATCATAAGCAGCATGTCATAGAATATCCCAGTGTTTTTAGCATATACTGGGAAAAATTGATGGCATCAATACTGTCCAATCGTTCTCCCTCACAACTCTACAATTTGATGACACGCTTATGCTTTATAAAATCTTTGCATTTTGGCAACTTGTGTTTTCTGTTGCCCCTCAATCAGAACAATATCAATATAAACAAACATGCGAGCATTTCTGCACCCTGTTTTTACAAAGAAACTGTTTGTACCCTTCAATCACCTCTAGAGCTCCGTCATAAAATAATCATTGGGTCAAAGCGTATCAGCTGAGTTAAAGGTCTTAGACTAAAGGTCACGATGAACTCACTGCTTAGATCAATACACCATCTGCTCCACAGCCATGCATGCTGCATCCACACACACTCGTGTGCTCACGTTGCTGCACCTCTGTGAGTACCAGGCTGCAGAATAAGCAACAGCAAATCCTTAGAAATGCACTGAAAACCAGGAAGAATCGTTCATCACATTGGCTCTCTTTAAGATTCCAGTGTGAAACACCCCGGCTCATCTATCGACAAAACGGCAATAAAATATTCAGAACTTGTCGTGTTTTTGTACCCTTAGAACAACCAATCCATACGAGTACAGGTCCTCTCCCACTTAGTTCATCCTGTCACAGCGCCATGCGTCTGCAGTAGCCAAGAAAAGATGAAAAAAAAGAAGAAAAAATTGGCTTCACAAGAGGCCATTTGCATTTCTCACATTTTTACTATACTTTCTACTAAATGATTAAAAACGAAGGCAAGAGATCTGTGGTCTACCACTAGATGTAACAAAAAATGTACAGGCTGGGTTTATTAAATATTTAACTACAACTTGTGACATTTATTGGTGATAAGGTTTTGGACAATCTATGACTCAGTTTTTGCACTGCAAAGTACATGTAACAGTCCTAGATTTGATCCAGTGGTTCCACTGGATCAACATACAATATACAATAGACGTAACAAAACACAGCTGAAGTCTCAGACTGGAATTCCTGGTTACTAAGACAAATATTTTGAAGAGATTTGCTTCTGATTAGAAATAAACAAAACACATTAAATAAAAAACATGGATTCCATAAGCTTGGTGCTAAAGGAAAGTAAATCGCATACATATACAATAGACTCTCACCTATTCGTAGCTCAATATTTGTGGATTCGCCTATTAAAGATGTTTCTGTGGAACACAACTCCAAAATATTCTCTGAAAAGTCTTCCATTCGCAGATTTTTCTTTAGAGCATATTCAAAATATGCAAAAGAAAATGTAGCTTGGGAAGCTAAAATTGATGCTGCCTAGCTGTTAGCAAAGCAGCCAATGAAATCCCTTCAGCTTCCTTGGTTCTGATTGGCTGAACCCCCAAGATCAGAGATGAGGAAGACTCATCAGGATAGCATCTGTGGTAATGCAAAGACAGTTTCTTCTGTGCAAATTAAGGCACGTTGATGTATATTTTGTGTTTGAACTGTTGAAATAAAGTATTAGCAGATTGTAGCTGTTTGCAGGCAGCTGTGGCCCCTGACCCCGGTCAATACCAGGGTTCACTGTAATCCAGTAGCTCATAATTCCCCTTCTATCAGCCTTAACTGGAAGAAGGCCGTCTGATTTGACCAGTTTCTCAGATTGCTGTAGAAGAATTTTGAGTGTATTGCAGCTTGTGAACACTGATGGTGTTACTTACACCAAAACATGTCTACAAAGTTAAGGTCTGGATTTTTACTGGGTCATTGCAACATCTTGATGCTATTCTTTTTCAGCCATTTTTGTTTTTAATCACAGTCATTGATGACCCAAACATGAACTCCTCTATACCTTGGGCATTCCTCCAGAAGTCTCAATGTAAAGGAAGTGCTTCTGTAAAGGAAATGGCTCTTTTCTTGCAACTTTTCCCAGCAGGCCATAGTTGTTCAGCCAGGCTGACTGTGCTGCGCTTTAACATTTAACATGCTAATTGATATCTGAACAACCTGAGGTGCAGCTCTAGGGATATGCCAAGAGTCAACCCCTGGAAAGGCTGCCTCTCTGATTAGATATGAGCACAGCCAAGGGGTCAGGAACTCCGGCTCTCGAGTGCCTGATTACAAAACCTTTAAACACAGTTTGCAATCCAGGACTTGGTCTTTAAACCCTCCCTGGATGGATGAGCAGCAACAGCAGATTCTCTACTGTGATTGCTGACGTATTTCCACTTTGACGAACACACACCCATATAATAAAACTCCTTAGATGTCACACTTGCTACTGACCAATTACTGATCAATCAATGCATTTTATCAGGAACCCCTGGCTGATGGCAGAGGCAGAACCAGACATTTTCTCTTGACCTACTTATTTTTTGTCCTAAAGCTGCATAAACAGTGATGGGAGCTTTTCTTTTATAGGAGATGAAACATTTGCTGTGTAAAATCGGGGTACTGCTTGAGAAAACACCGTCGTTCACAATCACAACAGGAAGTTATGTATCAAAGTTCGGTCCCGTTTGAAATCTACTGTCAACTTTAAGTTAAGTCGAACAGTAAACATGCAATATGAAACACTGTATATGTTGCTGACTGGATGATGGAGAGAAAAAAGAATCGAAACCGGCTTAACAAACATTCACTTTCTAGGACTGTTGACTAATGACCTGGTTCATTCAATAGAAAGTCGCCTATGCAAAGGAAATCCCTCAGCCTGCTCCACCGCGCTGCATTTCAACACCACCAGTGTTGTGAGCAGACTGCAATTACTTCACAAAAAAACGCTGCTGAAGGACAAAGGGAATAAAATAAAAGTCTTTCGCTACTTCTAATTCCAAATCTACCCATTTTCCATTATGTACCAACTTGTGGCCAAAAAGGTCAGTTTGAAGTTCACCATTGACTCTGCAGCAGCTCAAATAGAAGTGCGACAAGAAAGTGTTGCCTCTGATGGTGATGGAGCTGTGCTGTAACAGATATGGACTATTTCCCACCGCAAGAAAACAAGGCATGGCAAACTGGCTGGGAAAAAAAATGTTCTGTGCTTCTCCCAACGGTGCCTCCAACTATCCTGTTTTATTAACATGAAGTATTGTTGCAGCCTGGCACAAAAACGCCTCTCTGATCCAGAAACTCCCCTAGAGAGAGGAAATGAGGGACATGGAGACAAAGTGGGAGAGAGGCAACAAAACAGCACGATGACAGAACAAAGTCAGAGTACAGAGGACGAAGGTAGGATGAAAAACAGAAAGAAAATCAAGCAATATACGAAAAGGAAATGAATATAAGGGGAGAGGATAAAGTTTTAGGAAGCAGAGTGGGGGAAAAAATGAAGAGTAGGGCTTTCTGATGTAGCTTCCCCAGAAGAATCAGGATTTCAAATTGACATTTTTCTTGTTGTATGCTTGTCATATGCAACAAGGGCATGTCGCCAAAGCTCTGCAACAAGCACAGGGAGAGCATTCAAAATTTACATGTGTGACTCCACAAAGCAAGTCTGTCAAAGTGAAGAGATGAAGATGGCAAATTAGAGCACATCAGACGAAAAGGACAATGCTAGAAGTAACACAGAAAACAGAATGCTTTATATGAGCAAAATCCTCCAGCTGAGTAGGCGACAATCCAGTGAAGCTAAAAGTTTTAAGAAAGTTCTGATAACATCAAGTTATTGTCTAAAAGTTTCTCTCTGCAGAAGACGTATAATTGAGCTGTGGAAAAGTTTGGCACAGTTAGACTACGTTTCCCACTGGAGAGCATTGTGACAGTCTGATCGGTTGGACCATCTCATTTCTTAACCACTGGCTTAAGTCCTTCAAACCAGTGGATGTGAATCTCCATTCTCTTTGTTCTCTGAAGTTGGAGTTAGAGCTCCAGTTAGTAAAAGTCAACAGAAATGACCTCTAAACTGCACAGTTGGAGTTTTCCCAATCAGTCCTGACCTCTGAATCCAACAGGAGAGACTCATCCAAACTCATCCATACCTGGCACCCTACCGTTGGGGTACTTTTCAACTACTTGGGTGACTGCCACCTCCATGACTGAATCACATTTTTCGCACAGTCTTCAGGCCCTGCTTCCTCTGCAGAAGACATGGTGTCCAGATTGAGAGGATCCTCAATCCTTCCATCACCCAAAGATGCCCTCATTGTGGGTTTGCATTTCCTACGAGAAACACAGCTTGTGAGGGTCCAAGGTTCCCCCTTCTGAGTCACCCAATGGTTTTCTAGAACTTTCTTGAGGCCATCTAAAAGCCAGCAGCTTCAGGAGTCCCCCAAGGATGACCAAGCCCTAAAGGCCCTCTCCTTTGTTCATCTATTCTAACCTCCCGTCAAATGATGAAGCTTCTCACCCAAAGCTCTCCAAAGGTGGAGCTAAGAGTTTATTTTGCCTCTCAGCGTCCAGGAATAATCAAAGCTGAATGGTGGGACATAGACCAACTAGAAAATTTGTTGTTTTTACTTTTTGGCTTAGATCCTTCATCGCCTTGATAAACCAAAGCATTGTCTAATTTACTGAAGACAATGTCACGTAAGGTGTTCTACGCCATCCTGCCATCACTTGGGAACAAGTGAACAAGATACTTCTACTATATTGAACCTATAGGGAGCTCTAAACCCTTTTATGGTTGAAAACCATGGCCTCCGGTTTGGAAACGCTTCCAATAAGATAATTGAGGTACTTCAGTGAATCCTAAAAGTCATGGCTTGAGGATGCCAACAAAACTACATCATCCGCATAAAGCAGAAATGAGACCCTGAAGACCGTTCCTCTTCCCTTTCTGTGATTACCTCTTTCAATTCATGAACTCCAGAAGCGGAAAGCAAAGGGCAGCCATGATTGACTCCAACTGGGATTCAACAGACTCAAAGAAATTGTTTCAAGGCCTACAATAAAGTTCTGTAAAAACGCTGTTAATCCTTCTCTCTGCTTTATTGTGTAATGGCAAACAAAGCAATCCCAGATGTAATGAGGCGGATGAAGAAAAGCATGATTTGTCCAACTTAAACTGCAGAAGCCTTTCTCACTCAGCCTTTCCAAAAACAGAAGCAAAAACCTAAACTTCCAGACTATTGTCTTAAAAGCTGTGTTAGATTCACAATTGTTGTTTATATCAACAGAAAAACCACAGTGAGCTGGTAGGATTTCAGATTCAGATGTTTTGAAGCAGCACTTTCTATCCACCATTGTAAAGGTGCAACAACATTCCACCAGAAAGCATTGCTGTGGTTAAGACCATAATCTACAGACAAGTTGATATGCCTCATGCACATTGCTTTTCCACACAATCGCTTGCTGCTGCTTCAGAAAAATGTCGAGCACGCTGACTTTGGTCAGACACTGTAGGGGTTTTCCATGAGGCGCTGCTTTGAACAGCATCAAAAGAATTCTGTGACCTTTGTCGAGCTCAAAAAGAATTTTCAACCACATGCAAAAGTTCAACCTTGAGCCTAAAACTGCTCAGTAAACCATCTGAGTCCATGACAGCAACAGAACTAGCTGTCTAAGTGGAAGATTGGTTCATGAGCAGAAGTAGTAATCAGTTTCTGGTGTTTATGCGTCCCTGTTTACGAAAGGGAAAAGCAGATCCTGTGGGAGCGATTAGCTCCGATGCCTCACAAGGGAAGCAATGATAAACACAATACTGCCTTTCCAGCTACATACTGTAAATCAGACACCACTTTATTCTCCACAGAGCTTAATTTATTCTGGTCCAAACCCAGAGCCCATTTACCACAAATGCAATAAATCCACTCATACGCTGAATAGATTCCACTTACAATACTGTCAACAGTTTTTCAAGGACTCAAACTAGCTTTATCTCTGAAAATCTAATAAAACTCAGCTCAGAAGATGTTTTAACAGAAACATCACTTGAATTTATCTTCACATTGGTATGACCTTCTACCTGTTTTATCAACTCAGAGACATTTCATAATAAAACAAATGTGTTTTTTTTGTTTTTCAAAGTGGATAATCTAAAAACGGTGTCTGATAATCAGCGTGATATGAGAGAAAGCTGTGCGTTGGTTTCTGCTTGTTCCAAATTAAATATTACGGCAATTTGTTCAAAGCCTAAATGAGCTTTCAAAATGAAAATGAAATACATAGGTCTAACAGATCATTTATTCTCTTCACAATACAAATTGCACTAGCCTGACGTCGTGCTGCTTCTTCTTTATTTCCACTCGGCTTGCGTGCAAAATGCATTGTTGCTAGGTCACAGCATTGTCTCAGATCACAAAAGCAGCAAATCTGCCAGAGTTAAGGAGCTGCTGGTCGTTAACCTCGCAGCGGTTTCACAGTACAGACAGGTTTGCAGCGGCCGTCACATCAAACGTCGAGCAGAGAAAAAAAAAAAAAAAGCAGCGTTTCAAAATAAAAAGCAATAACAGGGTGAGGTGGCTACATTTTACGGGCTGCGGTGTCTGGGTGGAGCCGGTCACCTTGAAAAGTGATTGAAAAATTTAAGTATGTATCTTATGATCACACAGAAAAGTTCAGTAGGAAACTGAATTCATAAAAAAATATGGAAATTCTTCCTTCCCAAAGCACAGAAAATGGATAAAGTTGAAAAATTAACTGAATGTGACAGCAGATAATTATAAAAAAAAACACAATGACCTTAAAATAATGACTAAAATTAGGTCTGAATGTAATATCTCAATATTTGGGATATAATTTGATTCAAGATGAACTGCTGCACCAGTAAATTAGAATATCATCAAAATGATCAATGATTTCAATAATTTTAATTAAAGTGAAATTTTGTAGATTCATTAAAGATTAAATCAAATTTTTTTATACATCTAGTTTTATGATACATCTAGTTTTATGATTATAATTTAGCTAATGAAATTCCAACAGTAAGTTTCTCAGAACATTACAATTGAATAAGACCAATAAAATGAAATTAATATAGAAATATAACGGCCTTCTAATCTAGAAAGTGCTGACTTGACAGATGTCCAACAGACAATGACACCGTCCAAACAGACAGCATGCCGTATAAACTCATTGCTACAGGAGCAAAGAGTGCTGCATCTAAGCATATTGCTGGAAAACTTAGTGGAAGAAAAAATTGTTAAGAAAAACGATTGCACAAGCAAAACAGATGACTGCCACCTTGAGCAATATTCTTAGAGACATCCTCTCAATGTATTAGAGAGAAATTATACTCAGAAGAGTGGAAGACAAATTAAGCTTAAAATATTTTTTATTATTTATTTATCTTTTGAGGAATAAAGCACAATTAAATTAGAGAGAAGTTATACCCTCTGAGTATAATTTCTCTCCACTGACTGGAAAAACCTGCAGTCAGACTTGGAGAGAGCAGCCAATGGGATTCCAGTTTCCCAAGAAAGTTATATTCTGAACAGGTCCAGACTTGAACTGAAATGCACACTCCACCACTGACCCAAAAGCACAAGAGGTCACATAAACAAAACAAAGAGGTTCTGGGAGTCTGCTGTGAATCAGAATTGGAGATTTGTAGGTCAACGAATAACCGGAATGTCAGGAGGAAAAATGAAGCAAGCCCTGAAAAGTACACCAGCCCTACAGTGAAGCATGGTGGTTGCTCACATGGTGGTGATGCTGTGGGCCTGCCTCCTCCGGTACACGTGGAGGACAAGACGGATTCAACAGAGTATGATGACACCCTGAGAGAAAACGTCTTGCTGTCTGGGAGGAAGCAGAAGCTTTTGGTGACATTTGACCTTCAAAAAGGACAACAACCCAAAGCATCCCGCAATATCCACCAAGGTTTGGCCGCAGAAACGTCCTGAAGACAGAGAGGCCATCAGTCACTGGACTTGAACGCTTATAGACGTTTCTGTTGGGATTAGAGGGGGGTGGGAAAGTCTGCAGGACAAAAGCTGAAGAATATAAAAGAACTAGATGCCTTTGACCTTGAGGGGTTGGTATGATACTAGTAAAAGGGGAAATTTGAGAGCTAAATAAGTCCATCATTAAGGTGGGGAATCATTTTGAGACTGAAGCAGTCATCTAAAGAGCCATTTTGTGTTAAATTTACAGAAATCACTGCTATTGAGTTGTTACATTTCTTTGATTTGCTTTGTGTCTAAGTCTTAAAGTCCTGCCACTTACACGTTAACCTCTGACCTCTAACAAGTGTTGCACTTTCTGGTGCTATTTAATCAACATGAAGCCTGAATGAGACAGTAACTCAGCCGTGTGAAGCAAACACACACACACACACACACGCACGCACACACACACACACACACACACACACACACACACACACCTTAGTGTGACACAAATTGTTTCACACTGTGGACCAATGAAGCAATTACACATTCTTTAAATGACTGGATTGGGAAAGTCAATTAAGTCTGAAGTAGTTTGAGGCATCAGCTGTCTGACCAGAGTTTTTGGCTTTTAATCCCATCCTTATGTTTGGTGAGGTAGGGTTCCCTCGCTGAGATAGTCACCAGCAGCAATGTGACTGCAGACGAGTGATAATTGGCTGAATGGGCCGAGCCAGAACGCTGAATCCTCGTTAGCTCGGCTGAAAGCGGGAGCAGGAACGTTGGAGGGACACCTCTGAGTTTAGTTTCTCGTTTCAGACAGTGAAGTTAAACTCGGGAAGGATGATTTCAGCAGGAGCAATATTAAAAGTCAACAACAGTTCAGTCAACATGTGAATGGAACATCGTGTTCTCCAAGCAAATTCAAGATTTTAACAAAAAAGTCAAGATCAAAGAAAGTTCACAGTTAATAACTCGGGTTGCGGTGGAGTGTGTATTCAAAAAAAAAAAAACTTCTTTAAAGCAGTTCTGATCAAACGGATCAAAGAGTTCATGTGAAGAAAGAAAATTATTACAAAAAGCAAAGGGGCAAAAAAATTAGCTGTGGCAACATTTAGCCACAGCTAAAAAAAACAACACGCTGTAATTACTGGGTAAGGGGTGAAACTTTCTTACTTCAGCGCTCAGTTTCCATTCAGCCAAATTACAGCCGACGTGTGGAAGTAGCGATACGGAACGTCACAAAAAGAGCGCCCTGAAATCAACGTGCACAGGCATTCGCTTCCGCACGAGGATGATCTGTGACAGAATGATTCATTGAGCTCCCTTTATGGCGGGCAATTGTTGATCTTAATCCAATCCGGTTGAACACAGGCTGTACCCTGCAGCGACGCCGGCCAAATGAAATACTCCGTTCCTCTGTGAGCGTTAAATAGCAGCACAACAAATCCCAACTGCATGTGAGGTGAATGCATAGGTTGTTCCTGAAAGACGGATCCTCTGGGGACGACATGCCAAACAGCACCTGGAAAGGATATCCATCTTTCCTACAGTTTATTTTGTTTCTCATTCAATCATATTATAAGTAGAAAACACCAATGTATTTAACTGCAATTTATGTTGCAGATTAGGACAGGGTGCAGCATTATGAAGTTAAAGACTATGCATATTTTTGCAAATAATAGTCTGAAAAGGTCAGTGTGAACGCCTGAGAACCCTAAAGAAAATGAATGCAAATACCGTTCAAGGGGAATAAACCATGGAAAATTTACAGCAGTTTCAGTGCTTTAGCTTTTTAACCGCAAAACGTAACTCAGTCAATCACACAGAGGCAAAATTACATTCATGCATCTGGAGGTGGAGGGAATGGCTTGCTGAAGTCCAAACCAGGCCTCAGAACGGGTCAGGAAGGGGATTTAAGTGACTTTGATCGTTGAATGGCTGTCGGTGCCAGATGGGCTGATGGGAGGATTTCAGAAATTACTGATTTTGAGGGATTTACACCCATAAACATCTGTCAGGTTTGCAGGGAATCGTCTGAAAACGAGGAAATATCCAGTGGGCAGAATTTGTTTGACCTCTGACAACAGCGAGGCTTTCTCATCCAGAGGAGATTGGGCAGACTGCTTCCAGAAGATAAATACCAATATTTAAAATTCAGGGCAACCAATTGCAGATACTTTAAGCAGACATCTATTTTTTTTTACTTGTATGAGTTCTCGGCTGACTTTACATTATGTAAAGATTCCCCGTCACATTAAAGAAGTTGAGAAGTAATGTGCTTCTCTTTTGATCCATCAAAGTATTTAAATAAGCCATTTTTCTTTCAATTTCAATTTTTCCTGTTTTAGTTTATGTAAAGCACATCCAGAGCATAACTGAGCAAGTGACTGATTAAAACTCAATAATGACTGAAGCTCAGTGCAGAGAAGGCATTGATCACAACAGATCAACAACAGATCAACAACAGATCTTTCAAGTAATACCAAAATTAAAGAGGCAAAAATAAAAGATAAAAAGGAAACGGTAAAAGAGGGAGATGCAGGATTCAGAGAAGGTACATATGGAAGCTTGACCCTTACACGATAAACAATTTCAAAAAGAAAAAAAAAAGAAGTCGTCTTCTTGACAGCTGATTTGATTGTGCTTCGACCCTGCCAACCCAACTTTCCAGTAAACCCAGCTCTGAGGCCCCGCAGCTCTCATTTCCCACTCACAATGATTGAACAATTGGATTGGCGGAGGGAACATCAGAGGAAGGGAGGCCTCCTCATTAAAAAGCCCTTTATTCATTCTTATTGCATTACAGACATCTTTTGTGCTGCTCTCTCTCGCTCTCTCTCTCCATCCTGCCTTCTAATGTGTTCACCTCAGCCCCTCGCTGGTTGGAGGCCCTGCAGACGTCCAGGGAGAGTTGCAGTCATTGGACACACTGCATGTGTCGTCAATGTGCTTCATAATCCAGATACCATGAATCTTCTTATTGCTCAATGCACACGGTGCTGTTAGCAGCGGTGCGTTCCATTTAGTTCTACATTTGCTTGTCTATGTTTGCATGTGGTGAAAATGTTTGCGGTTTGCTGCAGGTCTTTCCAGAGGCAGAACCATAAACCATCCACAGAACTTGGTTTTTGTGAGGAAAGAACACTAAAAAGGCAAAGTCCACCTGCCTAACCTCAAAGCTGTTCTGGTTCTGACATAATTCGGATCTCACTGTGAAAGCCGTGGTCTGCTAAGAGCTTCCGCACCACCAGAGGGAGTCGCTGCCGGTGGGTATCAGTCAGAGGAAGGGAGCAAAAATAAGTTCAACACAGTGCAGACAATCAAGTGGAGAAAATGTGGGCATCACTAAACTAAAATGTTTAATCATAAATATTAGTTCCACTAATATTTGGAACTAATATTAGTTCCAAATTAGTCATGCCAGGATGCCGACCGCCATATTGGAGAGGATGCAAGAACATCTAACAAGTACTTTACTGTGTAGAACCTGCAACATCTGCCTACCAACAAATCTCCAACAGGGTTTCAAGGTTGGCCACCCAGCAAATCAAAATGATGGCGATGGACACTTGTTTATTTATTTTTTCAGACAAATTGTCAATGACATTTATGTCTTCTTAAATTTATTAAACAAATTAAAACAAAATATGATTGAAGGTATTCAACCTGGCAGCTTTTGGATCATGGTGCAAAACGTTTGGACACGTCTGACTCAGAGTTACAGTCGGACTCCGCCGCTGGCCGTGGCGGCCAGTAAAACCACAGGAACTCAAACCAGGTTAAGAAAAATCGAACTGATGGGTAAACATTTCAATTCAGAAATCGGGAGCAAAGCCCAAAAATCATGGACTGCTGCTTCACACTTGGAGTTACTGAGAAAACCGATATCCTTTCTGGAGATTTGACCAAACTCCTGAGCCATCCGCATGTCTCCGAGCACAACCAGAGTAGCTCTTGGGTCAAACCTTTACTTTCTACTGATGCAGTCTGACACGTGCACGGCTCCCCAAAGGTCAAACGCTAAAAGAACCAAAAAAAAAAACATCTGAGGGATATTTCTGAACTCCTTTCTCAACGGAGACGTGCATCTGATATCCCTTCAGCCCTCAAACAGGTCTCAGCCTGGACTGGATTTCTATCTTGTTCTTGGAGCCTCTGTGGCTTTAGAATCGTTTGCCACAAAAGACGAGACAGAAGACTGCTAATATTTAGAGTGAGCTTCCTCCTTTGACGGCCGTGATATATATTCAGTGGAGAGGAAGACAGAGGCAGAGGAAGAAAAAGAGTGTGTTACTCATCCATGTCAAATAGAATCCAAACTATTGTTTCTGCAGCAGAGCGCGGGGGGCGTTGGGAGAGACATTTGCATTAAACGTGTCCTCTAGCCTGTTCACTGTGTCCTTACCGTCTCCCAGAGGTAAAACTACATCCTTGTCACCACCCGGAGCCCTCCTTCAGAAGCTGCGTGCACACATGTTTATGCACGGCAGCATTAAAGTTTTATGGACAGCACAGAAGAGATCTACTCTGCAAAAATAATATAGAAGGTGAAAGAAATGACTTGGTTTTAAAAATTAGGTGAAAACTGAACGGGCAATTTGCTGCTGCAGCAGTGTTCTTCAACCAACAGCATGAAAAACAAGATGTTAAATAGACTAAGAATACTTCGTTGCCTAAAGCCAAAATAAAACCAAACCTGAATGTTAACCGGACCCTCTGAGAAATAAACCAGAAGATAAACAACTGGGCTATGCTGGGTTTTCATTCAAAATTTTCCATGAATTTTAACAATATTTAAAAATGATAATAAAAAAAATAAAAAATAAAAAAAGCAGGACAACGTTGTCCTGTTTGATCTACTTTGGTGACATTTCCTCAGCTTCCTTAAAGGCTTTTAGTGAAAGACTATTTTGAATCAATGAATCCAACACAAACTGGTCACTTTGGGACATATTTGGACAAGCAAAGCCTCTAATATTGCATTTGTTACAGAATATTACCATTTCTGATAGTCTTCTGGGCCAGAGATGCTATTACTGGCTCCCTCACAGGAAACAGCTTGGGCAAAATATTTTATAAGCTCCCTTAAAAACTCCTCCATGTCAAGATGAGGGGATTAAGTTATTTAATTAAAGACTCTTGGTGAGGGAAGTGAAAATCAAGTGTTTGCAGAAAGAAAACCAAAACAGCTGTTAATAGAGACAGAATGCCTATAGCTACTGTAAAATATTGTTCAATTAAACCTTCCATCATTCTCTGACATATTTTCAGAAAATATGAAATTAGCAGAGGCAATTCTGGTTTATAAAAACAGTGGCAAGAATTGTTTCCTTAACTACCAACCTGTGATAGTGAAAGAAAAATAATGCTTTTCCTTAACTGTATCAAAAAAATGATTTTCCTCACAGTTTTATTGCCACCTTAATAACAAACACAAAATTGTTCATTAAAATTTTTTTTAAAAAAAACTTGACAGTTTTCTTGAGAAAACACATTTCTAGCTATTGACGCTACTACTTTAAATAGATAGAATGGATATAGGTTGTGCAGAGAGAATGAGAAATTAACTACTTTTATTAATGTGATGTCTGGAATTTTGCTGCTGAAAAATAAGTTCCAGAGGTCTTCACCATCAATCAAAGACGTTGTCTTGACCTTAAGACGGAAGCCCGGACAAAGAGTGACCCATCTGTGAAACCACTGTACAAACAGGCTTTATATGCAGCTACTTCCTACCAGTCTGGGGAAATGTGGAGCAGTCTAAAGGCAATTCAAATCTGAAGAGGGGGAAAAGCATAAAAGGCCGGCTACGAAAGTGGCATTTCACTCAGGACGAGATATGGAAGCCACGTTTCTTTTCCAAGCTTGAAAAGGAAACGCAGGAGAAGCTAAAACTAGGGCTCCTTTGAACATGAGGAATTCGCTCAGAGCCATCAGGATGAAGACTCTGTGGGTACTGTAAAAAGTAAAGAAAAACAGTAACGCTGACACCGCAGGGAGCTGCTTCTGCATGAAAAAACATTAAGTGACAGAATTAGGATCCAGTGCAGATGCACATTTCCTCATCTGACTGCCTGACGTTCAGAGAACTCACCGCGGTCTCCGTTGTTTGCACAACAAACCTCGCGTGGTTTGAAGGAAATGGGATAACGAGTCCCAGCATTGAGCAAAGTGGGCAGATTAACGCATTAGAGTTTACCAATTTTAGGAAAACTAACTCAGTGGGACAACAAAATGATTCTCTTACCTTGATGCCGTAGATGAAACAAGGCCGGTTGATGTCATTGCATTAAAACAAAAAAAAAGAAAGAGAGAAGTAAAATTAGAATCTTTTTTTTTGTTTTTCTGGGTCCAACTTATGAAACAGACAGCAGTAATAATATGCCAACACAACCACGGCCTTGACTTACTACAGATTCATGCATTTTGCACCAGGTCACTGTTGAACAGCCGACACAAAAGAGTGAAAGTAAAAAATGTCTTACTCTCACTCAGGTTCACATCCAGGGGGATAAAAAAACACTCTGCTTGTGTTGCGATTTGAACATTTTAATGCACAGCTGAATCATTCGTTCCTTTACGTGAACTTACTCAAATAAGAAAGAAATATCTGCGCCACAGATTTACATCAGGAGAATTTAAAAAATATATGCTTTCATGATTTTCCATTGCATTCGTTTCTTTTTTTCACTTCATCCTCATTTTGAATGCAGAAAACGGAAAAACCAGACATTTTCTGGATTACACGGGGCTTTAACTTGCAATATATATATATATATATTTTTTTTTTTTTTACTTATAACATTTTCTATTTCTTTTCAAAAACGCATTTCTTTACCACTCTGTCGACTTTTAATTATTTCTTTTAATTAAAATGGAAAATGTATTTGCACAGTCTTGACACTTCCTGTGGCTGTAAAGTCGGGCTCCACCATGCATGGAGCAGAATACCTGCGATTACGAGTCATTTGAAAAACTCTGCTTAAATTATTCTGGGTTTGATTTTCTAACAAGGCAATTCATTAGAGGTTTTACTTTTCCTGCCACTCTTTGTTCTCGTGTATTTTTTAAAACAGATGGGGTTTTTTTTTCTCCTTTTAAAAAAAAAAATGGATGAAGAAGCCATAAATTGCTTTGTTGCATGTTAGGCTACATTTAAGTAATTGTTCCACTTTTCTGATGAGCTGTTCTGTTTTTTAAGCATTTATAATTTCTTCTTTTTTTCTTTTTTTTGGGGAAAACTAATAGATGCTTCAGTACAAAAATAGTAAATTAGTTCATGGCTGTTTTATTCAAACGGTTCACCTTTTATTTCATTTGAAAGTAGTGCAATTAGCCTGCTTTAATTTGCTGGCAACAAAACATTGTAAAGACGTATCAATAAATCTTCAGACACATTTGCATCCGTCAGTCCTGCTTCTATGCCTGACAATCGGGCTTTTTATAAGGCTTCATAAATCAGAAGCTCCTGTTCTTGGAAAGAGACGTCCGACATAAATCAGCTCTTTAGACCTTCTGTTCTGTTCTGACCTTTTGTAACCCGGTGCATGGGGGGGGGGGGGGGGGGGGGGGGAGGGAATAACTAAATGTGCAGAATGCATGAATCAGCTGAGATATCTTAACAGCAGGCAGCCAAATAATGACCATGATGTTTATTTTCCTCATGTTTGATTTGTCTAAGATAAATAGTGACCTGCTGAATGAAGATTTCTATCACCATTGAAAAATGGGAATGTTTTGCAAGTATTGGATGAGAGTCGAAAAAAATGTACTTCAATTACATTCAAGAGAAAGAAACTTGGGTTTAGACTGTAAATGGAGCGCCGTTAATGAGAAAAATGTCGAAAAAGTATCGTTACATAATACAAGTCTCACACAGACGTCTTGACTCTAAACAAACTCAACAGAATTTAAACTGACAAAAATAAGCACTGAGGTTTTTTGTAAACATATTTCTAATTGGTCTATTGATTAGAGATTTACACAGCTCCATGACGAAGCCTTAAATATGTATGTGTTAAGTATGTGTTATGAATTAAAATGGCAGGAATATTTACTCAACAAAATCAGGAGCAAAAGTAAATAGAGAGCCAGCAAAACTGCTGAAATCTCACAGGATCTAAAACACAATCCTGCTTCCCATTGATGGTGATAATCATCAGCTGATTAAGTGCTTTATTGTCAGGATGCATAAAACCAGCAAGTGGAATCAAAACCTTCCTTATACTTGCAAAGTGACGACGTCATCGTTAAGATATTTCTGAACTTCTAAATGTGAACGAATGGGCCGCTTCGCAAAGGCATGGATTCATTTTTATTATACGCGCGAAAGAACTTCAACTGGATTGGCCTCACCGCGCAAAACTCTGCTGATGAAGGAAAAGCATTTTAAATCTCACTTTAAACTGGTCCAATATAGTTGGGTCAGATGAGACCCAAAATTAGTGCAAGCAGAATTCTGACATTATCAAATCACCCAACAAGTGTCAACTGCGTCTATCAAAGAGTCTCGCCTTGGTTTCTGTCAATCGTTTTAACTCGTGAAACTTAGACAGAAGATACGGAAACTTCATTTGTTTGACTAGACCGATGATGTGAACTGAAGGGAACAGAAATGGTGAAATTCCTCTTATTTTCCAAATTATTCGCAGAAAAACTGTCTGTTCCCAGATGCTTTGCAGCACATATCTAAAATAATAGTAGCAGCCTGTAGAGCTTAGCTTCTTTGAACTGTGCATAATAATACTAAAGTATATTTGATGTTCAAACTTTTAAAGTAGGTTGTTATAAGAGTTTTTTGGAGTGGTTTCAAGTATTTGCTGATTTTAGCGATGCGCGGGCGACTGTGGTCCCCAAACCCAGCAGATACTGGGAATCCACTGTCCTGCACTTTGTGCTGAAAACTTTGTTAAGTATAGAAAATGTGTGTTGTTAGCAACATATGCTGTGAACTGCATGTAAACAGTTTTATCAGAATTAAATACTCACTGAGAAAACTACCTTTACGTGGTTCATATTCATTTTTTCACACTTTCACATTTGCGGTAGCAAGCAGATGTTTTTTCTTCAGAACAAAAAGCCCGGCTCTAAGACGGTGTTTGCAAACATGATATCAGATCCCAACCAGGCTCATCTCCTGTAAAGTAGGCACTGGAACAAAAACAAGCGGAGCAGAGGTCAAGTTCGATGTTCCCCATGGCTCCCATGCTAACCCGGGTTGTCTTTATTCAGCCTGGATAAGAAGTTATCTGCTTCATCTGTTGTTCCTGATCTGAGGAATGCACCACCTCAAACCACTTCATATCCTCTGAATGCGCTGGCCGTTGTGAGCATTATGTAGATGGGCACTTTGAAGTAAGGTATTGATTTTGCTTTTGGCTGAACATCTTCCAGAGAGTATGAGGGAGTTATAGGGGGTTTTGCGGTTTGTATGAAGCCTTCGGTGGCAGCTGGCTCAACAGAGCGAGCCTGTGGCCAGCTCTGCTGCATGACTTTGGTTTGGAAGAGAAACACTCCCCTGCAGATTTTTGGAATTAGATTAGGAATGCAGTCAAAGGGTTCAAAGGTTCAATTGCTACCTTTTAACATCAAAGTTATCCCTGGTGTTCACATTCGAGTCTTTCTATCGGCACATGCTGGCACAGTATGGATCTGATTTGATGGCTGCTTTTGTTTAAGTTGGATGAGGAAAAGGCTCAGGTGAGAGCAGAGAACCAGCACTAAGCTACTAAAGCTTCAGAATAACAAAAAAAAAAGAAAACTGGGACAGGAACTTTGTGTCTGATGTTGACCTGACCAGATAAAGCAAGCTTTATCTCAAACAATTTGCTACCAAGTTAATTCTCTACATAATCAGAGGGATTAGGTTGAAAGAAAGACTTACCATTTTATTCTGGCTCCTGAGCTTTAGTAACTATAACTAAATTCAAATATTATAAAATAAAATGAGCATCTAGTATTCTGTAGATCTTCAAGATTAGCTTTATTCAAACTAGGGTTATATACAAGACAGCTGTAGCAGCCAGTATCTTACACACGCCTCTCAATAAACGATCATTTATTTCAAAACATGCTTTATATAAATAATTCAATTAATAAATATATTAGCATATAAAGATTGATCACATATCAAAAGGTTCAACTTGACAGCTGCTCTTCACCCAAGAGGAGGGAGAGTCGCAAAAGGTCCTGCAGTTCAGAGTGCTTTATCCAAGCATATTGAAAGGAAAGTTTAGTGGAAGGAAAATGTGTGGCCTATAATTGCACAATTATAGGCCACAATTGAGGCAATGTGGATTAAGCCTCAAGCCTGCAAACTTCTTATATTAGCAACATTTCTACCTCTGATTGATCATGGTGATGTTCTGCCTTTGAGTGAAGGTTTGTTCTCTGAGGTTTGTGGCGCACTAATCGTTGTAAACTGTATGCCAAGGTTGAGCTGCTCTCTCTGGGTACGTGAAGGTACACTCATTTGATTTTATTTTATAGATCCTACTTGCTTTGGCCCCATCTTATCTTTGCGTACTTCTTAAAGAAACCTCCAGCCATTACGTTTGGTCCTCTAGTGGTTCTTTCCACCTGCAAGTTCCTCACATTTGGACAGAGTTGCCTTTAGTTACCCTTTCGGCTTGGAATATTCTGCCATTTATCTTTTAACGTTCACAGCCGTAGTACTTTTTCAAAATTTCAAAATTATAGCAAACTCCTCTTTCTGAAGTGTGTGATGCTGACCACTTGGCCAGGTCTCTATTGTAAAAGACACCTAGATCTAAATGGCTTCATTTCCTGGTTAAGTAAAGGTTCACAGAATAAAAAAGAAGGTCATTTGCTCCAATGTTCCACATGTTACGTGCTCAGGGATGGTATTCTGCATCCCTAACCTAGCAACAAGTGAATAGTTGAGCTACGGTTGACAATCTATCATCAGCAGCCAGTCTTCCCCTTCTCCTCTGATGTCTCACATCAACAAAAGGTTCTGGTCAACACAAATGAATATTTTCTCTTTTTCACACAATTCTCTGTAAATCTCAGAGATAGCCATGTGTGTAAATCCCTTCCCTTCCCCTTGCTGAGGCTTGGTTTGAGTTACATCTTGTCCTCACCATATCTACATGCCTCCTGCTCCTACAGATGCACCTAATAAATTGGCCAGTAATTGTATATGACGCAACATCTGGAAAGGTTTTTGTTGTAAGGAACAATCCTATCTGATATAAATCTTAGTGCCTTTTTTCTGGAGGCTTTGTACCCTGACAGCTCTATCTGTGCAACCAGTCCCCACCATCGTTGGAAGTTCAGTCATGCAGCCTCATCAGTCATGTGGTCTCCTCTGCCAACTTAATTACCCATTAACCAGGGAGAAGTGAACTGTGGACGAACAGAATCAATTCCACCGTGTGGACAGTATGAATACCAATCCCCTCCATGACTTATCCATCCAGAAAGACCCCTTCAGCCAAGGCAGAGCCACTGGATCACAATGACTGATCTCTATACCTAGTGCTGAACTGTGCCATTGCTAAGAACATAGACATTATTAGCAGAGTGAAATGTGGGGCCATAATGGCGTGCTCGTAATCTAAGTGCACTCGTGAACCGGCAGCAAAAGCGAGTTAATCCTCAGGCAGATGCTTCTCAGACATGTTAATAGGAGTCATGTGGTTGTCCAGTGATGGGTACAGCGCAGGATTATGGAAGACAGAAAACCAGAAGGTACACTCCACACGGCCACCGGAAAGAAAACGGCAGGCACGTCCTTCATTGAATTTCCATTTACACTCTTGCACAGCATCTGGTGTGGGTATAGAGATGAGTGGTATGAAGACAAAATACCACTCATTTAATCTCATTGAAAAACCAATGAGATTAAATTCAACATTTTTAGTTGTCATATATTGCTCTGAAACCTTTCAACAAAACAAAGTGTTTTCTCCACACTGTGTACAGAGAAGCTTTTGACCACAGTCTGCAGGCTTCCTCTATATGTGCAAGAGGCCAGATTCCATCGAGTTCAGCTCCAGTCATTGGCTGGCTCTGGCCACACTTCTTTTTCAGCTTTCCCCTTCAGAGTTCGCCACACCGAATCATCTGTCTTCATTTAGTCCCAGCCTCTGCATCCTCAACCCTCACACAAACTAACTTCATGTCCTCTTTCACCTCATCCATATTTTTTTTACTTTTGGTCTTCCTCTTGGCCTCCCGCCCTGTGGCTCCAACCTCAGCATCCTTCCTCCATTATAATCATTTTCTCTCCTCTGAACATGTCCAAACCATCTCAGTCTAACCTCTCATCTACCATGACCTCTCCTTCTGATGCCCTTGTTCCTGATCGGTCGTAATCTTTGCCGAAGAGAACCTTAAGATTCTGCAACCTCCAGTTCCGCCTTTTGTCTTTTCCTCATTGGTTCCATCTCTAAACCATAAAGCATCCCTGGTCTCACTACTGTCTTGTAAATTTTTTCTTGCATTCTTGCTGAGATCCTTTTATCATACATCATATCTGACACTTTACTCCACCAATTCCAACCTGCTTCCACATGCTTCTGCCTCTTTCCCAGACTTTCTGCTGCTCGGAACCGTTGACCCCAAGTACTTAAGTCGTTTACCTTCTTCGCTCTTTAACGTCGTGGGGTCCAGTCAAAGTGTACTACCAAAAAATAGTCATCCAGTTTCTAAAGATTAGAGGGGGTTTAAAGTTTGAGTTTGGTGATGACAGACATAGGTTCACTGGTTTAACACAGAAGTGCAGAGCGATGCATTAGCATCAGGTGCTAATGATGAGTTGGCAGGTTTTTTTTAACACTGCTTTATGCTCTGTAAGAAGTGAAACATTGTCTGCAACATTTTATTCTGAATGAAAGAATCCAGGAAATGTTTTGTTATAACATGGTCCACATCTGATTGATTAATGCCAAATAATCTGCAGACTTTATGCAGACCTGCCATAATAATTTAGCTTCTCCCCATTTTAGGGACTCACCCAGTCTCTGGAACATTGATTTCAAAAAATAAAAGAACTTCATAAGGAAAAGTCCCCTCATTTGTTTCCTGTTAGTCCAGTTAAGATGTCTGCCTGACCTGGCCTCTGGTCCAGAAGTGGCTGTCACAGTACTATTCCATATTCTGCACATGTCTGTGTTCTAGCAGAACACTTTAATGAGCTTCTCTTCACAATCTCTGTTGAATGCATACCCCCTTTTCCTTCCACTGAACTTCCCCTTAAAATACTTGGACACAGCACCATGCAGCCAATTCCTGAAGACATGACTTCATCACGCGACATGTAATATCATGTGAAGCACTTTGAACTGCCTTGTTGCTGAAAAGAGCTATATAAATAAACCTGACTTGAATATATGCAATATCAGTTTCACTTTTTGATTCAAATTAGTGGAATAAATTAACATTTGAATGATATTTTCAGTCACTGAGACGTACCTGCACATATGCTAATCTTTCTTTGTGATTCGCAACAATGGCAGAGTCCCGTCCTTTCAACAAACACGCTCGCTCCTTCACTCAAGCTGCGGCAACAAAAGAAAACCGCATGAGCGGCATTTCAGCGTTTAAGCTGTGGGGAAACTTCTTCTGTGTCTTCAGAGGCCGAAAAACACATCCGGACCTACAGTAGTACACCAGGATTATTTGTGATGGCAGACCTTTGCTTCAATGCACGTACTTGATACAAAGGTCAGTGTATGCCCAATTAGAGTTGACATTTCCAATTATGATTGCTGATGGCACATAAGAAGAGCACCATAGGGCAAAGGGAGGACTTAATTCACAGTTTGGCGACAGTAGTGAGAAATAGGTCATCCATCAGGAGAATAAACCCGTCCAGAAGAACGAGGTAACTCGGGAACGGTTAGTCTCTTAATCACGCATGTCCACTGTGGGTGCCCAACAGACTGGATGAATCCAGCAGAAACAGGTCGGAATAATCAGGATTTTTTTTTGTCTTTTACCTAAAAAGAGAATACAAAAGGAGCAACAAAAAACAGCGAGATGTGATTGCCGCTTTAAACATGACTGTGAAAAATTCGGCATAGGCCCTGGCATCCTTGTGTGGATTTCCTCAGCACCTGCTGAAGGAAGATAAATTTCACAACCAATGAGCAGCCACTTAGGTTCACAATGCTATAAAGGATGAAAGCAATGATTTATTTGTACTTAGCTACAGGGACAGAAATTCCCACCATCGGCAAGCACAGTTCACCCCCGAGGAGAGCAATTTGAAAATCATTGATACTAAAAGGCATGTTTTCTATGCAGTAGTAATTTTCTTAAAGTCTCAGATTTAGGAAGTCTGCACACCAACACTTAGTATGAGAAATGTTCAAAGAGTCATTTTCTTCCGCATTTTTGACATGGTTCGTCAGTTTGGGACCACTGCCCAAACAAAAAAACCAAACAAAAAAAAAAAACCTGGTCTTCGTACCAGCTTCAAGGCTTCTCAGCTGGAGCGTATTCACATCCTGGTTGTGTGTGCTGTGCTGTGCTTCACACTCCGAGGCATGAGAAATCACATAAGAGAGCTCATGTTTCGCCTAGGCTTTTTCCTCCTCATACACTACGGATAGCTGATCAGGCACTTGCTCAGACCCCCGCCGAGGGAATTTCTGACCAACACATGTGAACCCTCCGCTGCCTCATGTCAGGAAAAAAGGAGCATTTCCCGACTACCACAACTTTGGCTTTCCTGAACCTAAGATTTCAGAGCTCTATTCCAGGATCCCTACGGCACAGCAGTGGGGGCCCAAAGCGCTTACTTTACTTCTCCAATCTTCCAGGGAAAACAAACAATCTGGACATCCATGGCACCAGCATGTCAAGGTTTTGGTCGAACTGTGCAGAAAAAGGTTGAGCACCATTTTTTCTGGACCGGGCAGAATGTGGTGCAAAGTTGAAGAAATATTTTTTTTATTATCATCATCAGCTCAAATCCAAATTTGCTTTATCTTTTGCCTTTCTGACATCTTTGTACTAGGCATTGTTGGAACCAGAGAAAGTATTTTGCTCTTTTATAAGACTAGTTTTTCATTTAAAGCCAGGCTTTACATGACAGAAAAGAATTGCCCCCCTAAACCTGATAATCGGTAATGGACGGCTTTTCAGCTTTATGTCCTTCTTTAGGGCCATGTCACAGATTTTTTTTTTATCAGCAGATAAGTGGAATTTGACTGAGTTACTCCAAAACTATTCTGTTTTAAGGCTTTAAGAGAGATGTCTCCATCCATTATGGCACGCTTTGTCTTGCCATAATAGATACTCTGCACTGTTTAAATTCTAGAATGTTCTTTTTCTCAGTGGTGCTTGGTTTTTGCAATATTAAAAAGAAAAGATACCCATTACATTCTCAGTTCTTCAGTTTCTTTGGATCTGAACACATGTTGAAAATAAAGGTGTTGCTTTGTGAGGTTGTTTAGCTTCAGTTTAACTTTTACTCTAAACAACTAGAACAAGCCGCGGTCACCCAGCACTTTCTCCGGCACCTCACTGAATCATCTGTATGATGGACCAGTTTCGGTTATGAAACCTCGACTTCTTTACACCTCAGTAGCAGCACTGACGCCTCCTCCCCTCTCTTCCTTTCCCTTTCTTTATATTCTAATTGCCAAACAGGGCCGGTGCGTGGAGACTGAGAACACCAGAAAATCCAAACTGAATTTTACACCCAGTTAAACAGCGGCATGAGTTTGACTCCTGGGTCGACGGCTGAAAGGAAACATTATCATCATGACTAATTTCTGAGTCTCAGTGGACGCTGGTAAATGTACCATACAGTAGGTCAAAGGTGAGATGACAACCGAGGCCATTGTCTTGCATCAGAAATGACCAAGTCTTCCACTGCGCCGCTTTCCCAGAGAATGTTGGCGCCCTTCAGCTCTGCAGGCTTCCACCCTGACCCATCGACGACCCCCTCCTCCGCCTCCAGACTCGCGGGGAGCTTTTACATGCCTGCCACTTAATTCTATGCCAACTAGACAGGAGTGAATGAAAGGAGTTTGGGAGCATGGGAAGCTTGACAATCCTGTGTCAGGAAAATTTGTCAGGACAAAGAGGTTAAGTGTGACAAGTGTTATCAGCCATGGGAATTCTGTGCTTTTCGTCGGTGTCTTGATTTGTTATTGTTTCATAACGCCTTCAGGAGGGGGGAGGGCCTCCGGGAATCTGCGCCAACAGAAGACTCTCCTCTCAGAAGTTGACATCGAGATTACGGTTACATTGCTCCGATTTGGTCTTAAAATCTGTTTCTTTACTAAACACTTTAAGATAACACGGCGTAAAGCACCGGGGGCTTCAACATGAATAATTTAAGAAGTAGGCTGCCCTGTGTGAGGCGGCTAAAAATACCCCAGTTTTCCCATAAGGAGTTCCAGATGAAAACCAAAGATTCCCTTCTGCAGGACTGAGCGTCTGTTAAAGCACTTTGTTCGCCCTTTTTCCTCGTTTGGGCAAATCTTTAAGTATCTCGAGCAATGCAGCGAAACCCCAGTTTGATTATCATATATTTCAATTGACATTCCGAGACCGTTAACTCTGTCTAGACAAGAGACAGGAAGTAACCAGTGAGTTTCCATGTGCTTTGAAAGAAGAAAGCACCGATTCTCTTCTCAAGCTTTTCTCCATCCGTTATTGGTGAGATCACTTTTCCTTCTCCTGTCAAACTCCATAAGGCTCTTACATACATATTAGTTAGTCGTTTTTTTTTTCTGGTTATTCGCCAAATGGAGGAAATGCGACTTTGTAAAGATGACTCAAAGTCATTATTTTCAACATCAGCAGTGTTTAAGTCAAACAAAGCAAAAATGTGAAAGAGCGCTAGGTTTGCACAGAATGACAAAGCTGAAAATATCACAGTGAAGTTTAATCTCTTCAACCTTTTGTTGAACATTTGGAAAGAAATTATGTTGGTCTTATAGAGACCTCCAAGTTAGGAGGCTTGAATTCCACATAGGGATCACACAAAAAGTGATGCTTGCAGCTCCCAGTGCTGAATGCTAACAGCTCAACAAAAACAATTTAACATGTATTTATGTCTTTGTTGTAATATAACAAAGAGCTGTTTCATATGAACCTTTCAGACCACTGAAGTCTTCTGGTTCTGGTCTACTCTGCATCTCCAAAATCAGAACCAAACAGAGAAGCAGCATTCAATTTTCACGCTCCACAAATTTGGACAAACATACAGAAAACTGCAAAACAGCTGAAACACTGAGTTCCTATTAATCCAGGATAGAAACATGCCTTTGATAGAAACACGTCTTTGATTAACAACTGGAACCTCGATCAATATATTAGATGATTATTCCTGATTTTGATGATGCCATTTGACAAACTGCAATGTTTATTTATTGTTTCACAATTGGTTACTGTGTTTTTATGGTGTGATGCACTTTGAACTGCCCTGTTGCTTATATGTGCTATGCAAATAAGTAAATGTTAACAATAGAAAGAAAACCAGAATCTAAAAGCCAGAACTTGGCAAGATTATCTGTGTTAGAACTTTGTAATGGACTGTACAACTGTTCTCTCATGTTACAGTAGTCGTTCAGTATTTGTGGATTTCTCTTTATTCCAAGTTATTTGAGGAATATTCACCGACTCGCTGACTTTTGCCAATATCTAAAATGTGAGCTTGAGAAGGTAAAATACCTGGTTGCAGTGCCACTTGACATGCTATCCGGCTGGTTTTTGCACAGCAGCCAATGCAGAAGCACCATTTATTTTCCTTGGTGCTGATTGGCTGAACCCCTAATAGCAGTTGATTGCAGATATCATCTTCTGTGGCAGTGCTAGCACAGTTTCCACTGTGTGTATCAGTGCATATCTAGAGGAGGTCTAAAAGTTTTAACCCAACCTGTCTGAGTGAAAAAAGATACGACGCCTTTCACAGTGCCGTACAATAGCACTGAAGATGCTAATTGTTGTGTGGTTTTTCAATTGACCTTAGGGTGAAATTCTGGAAAGAAAAAAAAAAAAGACTGTGGAAAGTCATGGAAAAGAAGCATGAATGCCCTGACCTGCATCCCACCCAGGAGTGTAGGTTCAGCTGAGCAGGCATATATCTAATTTCTATCAGGTCATCTGTTAAACTCTTTACACTGAAGTCTCCCAGGCGTTACTTTCCACGCGTCTGTCATGCATAATATAAAAACCACAACTTTTTCCTCCTGCAGGTTGCGGTGTGAAGTTATGGTGGGTTCCCTCCCACCCCCCAAATTCCCTTCAAGTGTACACAGCTGGAGGGATATGAGGAAGGTTGAAGGAATTTCAGATATATTAGCAATGAATGCGTCTTAGGATCTATTTTCATCCTGAGTATAGTAGGAGAATGGAGGGCTCAGAGAGCAGACAGTGACTATAGTGTGGAAGTGCATGCATCAAAGCCAGCGCTCCGTAATCTTTTCATCGAGACGAGTTGGTCACAGCTGGTTTCTATCAGAAAGAGCCGTCAAAGACACAAAACGGGAGCAGTGAGAGTGTAATTTTTATTCAAATGACTTGCACTCCTTGGTGGAATTTGCATTCCAGGTGCTGCTACTCTTTTTATTACAAAGAGCCCGATGCTGCTACTACAGCTAGGAAAGACTGCGCACTGATATGAGTTCATTTGTTCTGCGAAGTTTAGTCAAACAGCATGCTTTAGCTTTATGCACTCACATGAGAGCATTATGTGTCGATGATGCCAGGTCTGATGGCGCACGCTGCAATTTTGCAGTAGTTCAGAGATGCACTTGATACAGATAGTTGGGATCTAATGGGTCTACTTTAAAGCTCGCTCGGTAAAGAGGGAGGGGAAACCTCTTCAAAAATAGTTCAATACTTAACAGATGTTGGTCTGCGGTTTGGTATTTCAGGAGCAACTGATATCCATCTGTGTGCCAACACCATATGCATAGGAGGGGATAAAACCTATACAGATGGCAGGCTGGGATTTTGCTGTTGCCTCTTGGCCAGTTATGCTAAAAACAAAGTGACTCATGCTTGAATTATTTTTTTTATTTTTATTTTTATTTTTTTTTGTATAAATAAGCCCATTTTGGAGGGATTTATTAAAATCTTCACACAGCTACTTACATCTTTTTAAGACATTTACTGAAATAATTTAAAAGAACCACAGTCTCATATATGAAACTCTCTTGTGTGCCCGTTTTGATCAGAGCACCTGATGTTCTAAAAAAATTTCTTTTATTTTGATTCCTTTGATTCTATTTATGAGCCCAAGGACTGAGCTGCCAGAACCTAGAAAGCAATGTGAGTGTGACTTAAACCTTTCCGACACTTAGGAATAAATATTTAATGCATATTTAAAGCATAGAGAAGACTAAACCCTGCATGTTGAAGCATTAGTTTAATCAGTTATGAAGTTAATACTGTGATTTGGAAAGCAGCAGAAATTGTTAAATATTAACAATTCAATCGATTCAAATGTAAGTGGTTGGAAAATTAGATCCTCTTTAAAGTAAGCACCTGAGGCAGGATGTTGTTCATGGAGTCTGCCTGAACTTCCTGCATGGAGGCACATCGAGGTTTTAAATACGTTTCAAAAGAGCTAAAACTCTATCATACCATTCCTATTATTTAAAGAGGAGACATACCAAAAAATTGGCAGTGATCAGATTTATTCGAGTTTCTGCTTTATCAGGCCAAGTGGATTTTATTGTAGGAAAAAGGCTAAATGGCTGCAACTTTATAACTGTTTTTCGATTCATGTTTAGAGATGTTAGCAGTTCATTAAGCAGAATCAGAATCATTTTGTTATTGTACAGAAGCACAACAAAACTTTGTGTCAGTACAGCACATCCAAAGACGACCATAGGCGGACAGCTAAGAGTGAGCGACACTTTCAACAGATAACAGGAAGGCTGAACAGAGTGAAGCGATGCAAGTATGGCAAGTTAAGGCAAACAAAGCCAACTTTTCTACGCTGCTGCAGGACTCTTAAATGAAAAGAATACCATGTTTTGAATGGCACAATGTTTTGCGCAGTCTGTTTTTAACATGAGAAGCTGCTAATCGCTACTTTCAGGCTACAATGTCAAATTCTACCAGCACACCTCCAAGTACATTTGAGGAAAGCATGGAAAGTGTTGAAATGACCAGTTGTGTTCCAGTTGTGTGGAGCTGACAGTGTTGCACTGCTGTCCCTCAAACTACATGCTAATTTCTGCCAAAAATGTTGACATCTCCAAAATGTCCATCTTTTTTCTAGAAAATTTTATAGTTTTTAAAAGTTGAAAATTTACTAGAAAAAAAATGTGTCATTAATCTCAGAAATTTTCTAGAGAAAAACTTGAAACGTTCTGAGTTTCAAAAGTGGAATTATGTGATTTTTGAAACTCAAAATTTTCCAAGTTTCATCCTCATCAGCATCCAGCCACTCAGATCAGCAGAGGCCAGGTATGGAGCCGTTCTGCTCATGCAGGTGTGTTGGAGTGGCTGCAGGATGAACCTGTGCTGAGAGTTCACACTAAAAAATATAAAAAAACAACTGAATGAGAAACTACGGATAACCATGTTTTTGAAACTGACTTCTTTAAGCTAGAAGGAACTGTTCCTGTTTTTTCTGATTGTAAAAAACAACTTCGACATGGGCAGTTTTAAAATGCTAGGAATCTACAGAAGGAAGTTGTACCATGCAGGAATTCAAAGTGCAGCATGTTCAGCATCTAACGCTAAGAATCTTTTCTCCGATCCGAGTCGTCTTTTGATTTAACCCGCCTCAGACCTGTCCTTGACCCGTTTCAAATGAATGTGTGTCTCTTTGCAGCTGTAAGTGAGCAGGGTCCTAAATCTTTTGTTAGGGGGACGAATGCAGACTTGGGGGAGGCGGTAGTTCACACTGTGTCTCTCAGGTTCATATGCTCCTTTAGGGGCCCAAGTGGGATATAAATTAGAAAAATGTCACCCATAAAGCATCCACTTTTAAAGAGCGTGGCTGATGCAGCTGGCCTGTTTTTAAACAGGCTCACACACTCAATAAATGGAGGCTGGTACCGAGGGCGGAACACCAGATAAACAGGGTGCAACTACGCCTCAAGGCTATGCTCCCTTTTTGGTGACAGATAGGAGCAATGTTCTAGACGGAAACTAAATCACAGCAAAGCAAATTTGCACCACGTCTGTTGTTACCGATATCCACGCTTCACTGTCAGTTCCTCCAAATGGCAAGAAGCATTTTGGGAACACCATATAACCTGTAAGGCAATAGCTCAAATGGGCCTCTAATCCACTTATGGCTGCAGCAAAGATGGGTTTTCTTAGCTCTCTGGAGTTTCCAGCAGCAAGAGCAGGTGGTAGCATATGGGGTCTCCTCTTCCAAAGGAATACGAGCACAAAGCAGAGCACAGCTGTCTGGACAAAAGCCACGTACGTCAATGGGGGTCAGCTAGACTCCACGACAGCAGGCTGTATGCAGCCCGCCATTGACGATATGGCGGGCTGCATATATCATTAAAAGCTCCGAGTCGGTCTGACAGACAGAAACGTACAGTGCTGCTGTCCTGAAAGTGACAAAAGGTTTTTTCTTTGGACCTGTGTGAAAGCGTGAGCTCCAAGGATGTGACGTTGCTGCACAATGCAGGTTCCCGGGCTTTTCTTCTGGACAGTGGGGGTTGCAGCTAGCCGTTTATCCCTTGGGGTTCTTATATTTTGTGTTCCACCTTTGTCACTTGGACAGAAAAAAACAAATCTTTGAAAGACTGACAGAATTATTCTGTAACCACATGTTTGTCTTCCTTTCTTCTTGGAGAGCCATTTTAACTTCAGTCCTCACTGTACAATCAATGACGTTTGTCATTTTCTTGTTCTTTTATCAGACAGAAATGTCTATTTCAGCAGCAGATTTGAACATTTTAATATTACTTGTCAACATACTTATTTTTTGAAAATTAATGCTTTATTAGCTTCAGGCTGAAACATAAAATTGATCTCATTTCATCTAAAGTTTTTAATTTATTAAACGTCTTTAGAAAAGAATTGCTTAAAATCTCAACTTGTTTTCCCCATTTCATGAAAACTGGGAGAAAAAATTCATAACTGTGGTCAGTTTCATTTTTGTAGGTACATACTGTATTTTTGTTATTTTTCTTACTAGTCACTTAAATATAATGTCAATATATTGCCATAAACAAATTAGGCACACTCTTACCTTCCCAGATCAACTTCTATTCTCCTTATTGTTGATTTTGTCAAGAGCTTAGAAGTGGAAAAACTTGTCAGTAACACTGATTGTGATCTGCTTTCATTTCTTGTGCAAGACTTTTTTTTTTTCTATAATGTCTCATCCAGAGTTAATCTTCAAACTTCATCCGTTTCTTCTGACCTGGTCGTTATATTTTTTTCTCTTTTTAGCTCCATAAAAACCAGTTATAGGGAAATAATTTCACTCCTGCTTTGTTTGTATTTAAAAAAAAAAAACAGTGCAAAAACTTTTTCTGAACGCCTGTATTTGAAAACATCTTCATCTAGTGCAAGTTAATAAAACAAGAAATTTCCAGGGTGAAAAAATATGTTAATCAAATTACCATAGTGGTTTATTAATCATGCATTTTGAATGGTATTTCATAACACAGAGCACACAGTGCGCTATTTGTTGCCAGAAGGCAAAAAAGAAAATCATGATCAATTTGAATTTACCCTGAAATTCTGAACCTACAAACTTTATCCAAATTGCCTAAACGTAGATGTTCAAATATTGAAGTGATCCAGAAGGTCATAATTAATATTTTTACCAGTCTTTGCACATGCTTCCTGTGAGTTCATAGGGCTTCACTGATGGAACTCAATTGTCCTACATGCTTTTTCACATGTAGCCTGGGCCATTAGCTTGATCCTATTAATTACGAACCGAGTGCTTTTCCTTTGCCTCATCACAATGCAGACGAAAGTAAACAGTCCAGAGTGCATGTAAGACTAATGGCTGCAAAAGACATGCCAAAAAAGTATTTAATTTCACAATAATTTGGTAAATATTTCACAAATGGAGTCTTTTGGCTGGATGATAACATGGATAACATCTGCATAATTTATCTCAGTGCTGAAATAAGAAAAAAAAGAAAAAAGAAAGGCATTCACTTGTATCCAAAGTACTAAAATAATAGCGGGGAAGTTCGTAGCATTCGCTTATTAGGCTTAATTACTTTCCCACAGCTGAGAGAAAATCATTACTGGAATCATAACAATCTAAATTTGGCTCGGCGAAAATGAGTATTGTCAGCTCATTTTGTTTTAGCCGTCCTCTGGGCGCTGGAGTCATTTTCAGGGTTTATCGTGTGCTTGATCAGCCCCCACTCTGCCCCCGAGCCACGGGGAAAAACTGCACACTCAGACAGCTAGGTTTTCCTTAGCTTTGTTCTCTGGGCCAAGCGGGCGAAAAGCCTCGTGTTGGTAGCACACAGGGAGGGGATCCTGCTCCCTGTTAGGTCTGACTGCTAAAACAATGTGGCGGAGAACCACAGAGCAAAAACTACCGAACGTCTACACTGAATGTAAATGTTTGGAGAATGTCTCGGACCTGAGCTACGTAGGAATGATTAAAAATTAAAGATTGGCAGTGGGATGAATGCAGACATTTTTTTTTTTTTTTCTTTGTAATGGCTGATTGATTTCTGTCTGCAACGGTGCAAGTCCGGCTTGTTGATTTATGAAAAACAATTTTTCGTTCTTACTTTCCCTAAATGACTCAGTTAAAAGAACATGAGTGCTTCGAAAAGCTACCAACAGCCTGGCTTCTAGGTGTCAGTGGAGCAAAGTTTGCACGCTAATCAGCTCAGAAAGGTTTTATGTCGGATGTTTTTGCTGTTTGATCAAGCATGTTAATCTTGTTAAGTAGGCATATATTATAAATAAGCAAACAGTGTTGATTTTCTTTGACTTGGGTGTTTTACCACCTGATAGACTGGCAGGCTCGGTTCAGCTGGAGACCAAAAATTGCAACTTTGGCTCGCAGATTTGTTTTTTGGGTGCATTTAGAAAGCCTTGCGTTGCAGTCCACTTCCTGCTTTTAGAGCGCTCTCTGGTCCACTTGGTATTGAACTGCACCAGAGTTCACTTCAACCAAACCAAGCCCTGGCTTGAGGATAACCAGGATTGAGTTGTTTGGTCTGCAGGGTTTGTGCGTTCACACCTCCCCAAACGAACCAAACTTTCAACACAAACTTAACGGGAGCTGGATGAAAGCGCACTGAACAGGGTTAATGTGAATGCAGCTTTAACTACCCCACACAGAGCTGAACAGACACACACCGAGGGGTAGGAATACTTTAACAAGGCACTGTAAGCCTTCATGTATGATTGCATACTCAGAAACACTCAGGAGCTGTTGCTGCATGAATGTACACCGGGTTTGTAAATTATTTATCCGTGAAAGCACATCTTAAATGCAGTTTTTTCTCTGGGACACGTTTTTGTACCCAGAAGCTCCTTTTTTCAAGCCGGAATAACTTTCTTCCAGTTTTCTACACTAACTCCCCCACCGGAGCTCAGGTGTTGTCTGTGTTTGACACAAAGTGCCCAGGGGAAGGAAGTGAACTGTCACGTCTGGCATCCGGCATCTTCTCCTTTAACTGTCAACATCAGTTATTGTGAAGACATCCTAAAAGTAAGGACTCGGGACGTAAACAGAACGCTGCATCTCGCTTGTGTGCGCAGGGATCCAGATTTTGAAAGTGTTCTGCTTTTTGTGACTGAATTTGTGAGTCCTGAGGTTTCCTCCGGAAAGAGATAAACAAAGCCTTGAGAAGCATAATGAATGCAGGCGCCTCCATGAAGGGCGCGGGAGTTCAATGATTTATTTATTTTTTTAAGGAGCAACAAAAGTGAGAAGAATATTCTAGCAGTTTCAGAATCAGCGGGTTTTAATTATAAAATTTAGACGTCGTTTCAGAGAATGTTTTCTACAAAGCAGCCCAGAAGACTTTGACTAAACTCTGATCTAGTGCCTGGAAAACGCACACCACTTAAGATTTAGCCTTGAACCTCAACAGATCAGATCACGTCAGACGGAGTCTCTTTCAGGAATAAAGCCATTGAAGCTTTCAGCGTCTCTGGGAAACAAAGCATCATTCCCCAGTGGGGCAAACATAGTTTTCACCCGAGTCCTAAAGCTGAAATACAGACATCACCTCACACAGCAAATAACTGGCCCCTGTGGAGATTTACTATAGAATAGAAAACCCTGTAAACATCATATTACATTTTAAGAGAAAATAAGAACAGACACGATGTCTTTTGAAGCCGGAAAAAGAAAAAAACTTAAAGCATAAGCTAAATAAACTACAATCAGATTTTCTATTGTTTTCAAAAGCACAGAAGGAATTTTGACATCAGCCTTTTGGAGTCGCGTCTAAAGTTCTGGACTACTAATTGGTGTAAGCACGAAACCGGATGTTTTCATTACACAAAAATATTTACTGTTATAACAATAATTATCACAATATGCTAAACAGATGTGCAACTGGTTCCACAGCACAGAAAAAAATGAAGTGAAGACTCCAAACAACCTCTCTAAGGAAAAAAAGAAGAAGAAAGTATTCAGATTTGTGAAAAAAGTGTGAAAAAGTTGAAATTTCTTATCAAACACATAAAACTGTGTTCACTTCAGTGTTAATCAATTAGGATCTTGGATATAAAGCAAGTAAACACCAAAAACTGAAGGACGGGGATTAAAAACATTCGCTGAACTGTCCAACGACAGCAGGTATAGTTTGTTAGCATAAAGTTTCTCAACTGATAAAATGTCTCTTTTGTTGCATTCAAATATCAAACATTCTCCCTACCACCCCCCTTTAATGACAATTAGCTACAGCAGCTATTCTTTTGTAAAAAAAAAAAAAAAAAAAATCACTATTTCAGATTCTCACATTTGGAAGTTTACTTAAAGTTCCTTGTTTTAGGGCTAAGTAAATTGTTGGGGGAACATATTTGCACACACACTCTTGTAAGTAAAAGATGGAAGCATTTTTCAAAATAAAAAGTGAGACTTTCAGCTGCTTCCCTTCACTGCTACAACATTTTACACAACCTGTGATGGTTTGGTAATATAAAGTGTTCTGGTTACAGATGTAATGAAAGGCCCACTAGAAAGAAGGTAAGTAGATACATCTGTATAAAATATGTCTGTTTTAAAATTCTAGTGTGATAATTAAAAACACTAATTGCAATTACTAGTGTTAGCCAGACTGTTGGTTGAATGGTGACCAGGTTTGGGGTGAACTCTGTCTCTGGTTAATGGCCACTGAAGACAGATATCCTCTGGTCGGATAAGTGGGTTTGGAAAATGGACGGATGAATGAATCATCAGTCAATTATAAGTCGGGAATTTCAGCCTCTCACCACAGACGAACTTAATTTCAGTACGAGAGCAACTGTTTATCACTTCCTTGTTCTGTTTACAACACCGTATGACTGATTGCATGCCATCTGTTGCTGCACCAAGTTGGGCCGAATATTTTTATATTTATAAATAAATTCATTGCATTGTGAGAAGTCTCCCCAGTGGCATTCCGATGACAGCTAATTAATCGGCCTGTATACACTAGAAGAAATGTGTCTCAATCCAAACTGTCCTCTCCAGACTGTTGAATGCTTGAGCTGGAATGCCCAAAGCTAACCGACGGCCAAGCTGTAAGTTGGAAAATAAAGTTCGCTTCACTTAATTATTCAAAAGATCCCAGGCTTTGCTCTGAGACATTTGAAGAATGTCTACCATGCAGTCTTGGTTCACGATCAGTTCAGCAGAGCTGTCCTGTGACAAACTGAGACGTTATTAGAAATGGTGCATCACCAAAGAGCATAAAACGGCTGCACTGATGGGCCCAGCTCTTTAATGTAATTGGCCTAACTGGATGATGTGCAGCTCCGCCCTTTTCCCGGACAGCCGCCTAGTCCCGGCCCTCTCGCGTTTCACAGGTCATGCCCGTTTATGGGCCTGAAACTGTGGGATGGTGTGGAGGTGGAGCAGGAGACAAGACAGTTATATTGCTTCCCTAACAGCCCGGCCAATAAGGACGTGCATAAACAATACAGCAGAGGATAGGTTTACAGGGGCAGGTGGTGAAAGGTTGGTTAAGTGGAACAGAGTGGTAGTAAAACACAAAAAGTCTGGCCTTTAATCAAGTTTTGGTGGAGCTTTCAGCAGTGATCTGATTAGATGCAGAGGTCGGGCTCCCTGTGATGAATGTGGGTGGAACCGAGCAATCAGACTTTCCAGCTCGCACCCCACCCACCGCCTCTCCCACTCCATCACTTTCTGACGAACGAGATAGCAGCCGAGCAGATTCCTGACCACATTGCTTTCCAAGCGTGTTGTCTGGGAGCACCATATGGCGCGGGCTATCAGCGTGGCTCCTTCCAGCCCCGCAGCACACAGTCATGAGTAAACAGAGCAAGAGGATTGGCTCATTGTGCTTCCCACCATCAAGGTGTGTGAGTGTTCATTCCAAGAACGCATGGGAGCAAACAGTCATGAGTTGCTATGATGAGGTTTTTACAATAGGAAATAAAACGTGCACTCAACTGTGAATTCAGACTGATAGCAAGACGATCGCTGCAAGAAAGCTGAATAAGAAACACGGACTTTAGCTTCTGGATGTGGTTTTGTTTAACAAGAGCAAAGGTCGAAGTAGATCAAGGTTGTTGACTCTGCTAAATGCCGGCATCAACCCGTTACTTTAATAGCAAGTGTTATTTCTTACAGATCGTTTGAAGCCTCTCATCCGGAGGTGATGGAAGTCAAACCACCACAAGCCAAGGACAAAATAAAGAGTAACTGTTTGTCAGAGACACAAAATCTACAAATATTGAAAGTACGAAGCGTAACTCAATCATAACCAACCTCTCAATTAAAATTTTTCGAAGCAGATTAGCATTTTTCCACAAAATTAAAGCAGCCATTACAACCACACCTCTCTCAAAAACAGGAAGTCAAAACTGTATATGGAGAAAGGCTCGTCTGGATCTGCAGTGTTCAGTGGAGGTTGTCTGCTTTCCTAAACCAAAACAGAACGCACAGGATTCCAGCGGACATTTGTGGGGTTTTGGACCATAACTACCCACGCATAAGTGAAATCCACACAAAGTTGAGAACCTCTGTAAGAATGCTTATAACTGCCAATTTTAATAATTCAAACTTAAAATGTATCTTAATATGCAAAGGTATGAACAGTGGAAGCCATCTTGGCACCTCTGTACAAGCTAACATCTACAGTCTATTATCTCCACTCTTGGGGCAACAGCCAATCAGTGCCAAGGAAATGAAGTGGCTTTACAAACAGCAGTCAACAGTGTGTTCATTAGAATTGCGCTGGTTTGCTAGGTATCCACGGTACTGCCCTTAGACATTGTTCCAGGCTTCCTCATTGGCTCATTCAAAGATAGTCACTTAATGAACCTAAATTTGAGGCTTTGGCGTGATTTTGATAGACGTTATCTTATCAGAAGTGTCTCGCACTGAAATAAAACTGATGCTGCAGAACCGGTGGGACACACCAGGGACGAACAGAACAAAGCAGAGACATTCTGCTTTCTTTTTTTAAAGAAGCTGATTTGCTAAGATGGCAGCAGTGGAGTGAAGACAGAGCTATAAATCCAGCCTTGTGTATTTAGCTGCACTGTGTCAAGCAAACTGCTGGTCTATTCCTAATAGTGAGTTTCTGTTGCCACCACAGTTCCTTTAAGTCTGGGATTAGCAACTCCCCTGGCAACCCAGAGGCTTTTGATTCCCAGACTCTGCTAGACGATAGGCACCGAGTTGGACAGAAAAGGCATTTTTACCTGCCAGCATGTATGAAATGTACAAATGGCTAAGTTAGTGCATATTTTCAATTTTTATTACCACCAGCATTCACAAAATGTTTTTGTAATATTTTCCTGTTATGTAGTTTTAATCTGTGTACCATAAGGTTTATTTATATTATAGTCCTGTTGTTGTTTTTATTTTATTTTTTTTTTTGAGGGACTGAATTGAAATCAGCTAATTATGGACAATTTAAAGATATTTTAAAATGAAAGCTTTTTTTTTTCTTACCAGTTATGTGAATTAGCAGGTGAAACCATCCAAGAACTTGTACATTTATTTATTAATCTTTTGATACTTTTTTTTAAATATTAATGTAGTTGAATTGATTTCAATGATTTTAGGCATAAGGTTTGACCAAAAAAAAGGATGAAAACAATTTTTTAAATGGTGGAAATAGAGATATTACAAAAACAATTGTGTTTTTCTTTCATTTGGAAGATGAGAGGTAAATACAGAGTCTCCTAAAATGCTCTGATTTACATGATATTACAAGACAACATAAGCTTCTCAGATATGATATGGAATGTCATAATACACATGCAAAGTTAAATCTGTTTGAATCTAAATCTAACATCGATGCAACATATAAATTATTTAACATATTGCTAAACAGAGTTGGGTTTTTTTTTTGTTTTTTTACAAACTGCAACACATGTTAAATAAAATGTTGATTTTTCAACCATTTCATCCCATCGTTTTGTTCCTGTGAGGCAAGAACTAAATCAGAACAACCTAACGCTGCCAGATTTTATTTCTGTGCCGGTGAAAGTTTTAGCCTGATCCAAAATGTCAGTCTGCTTGCTAACAGTCGAAGAGTCTCTGTTTGAGCCGATGTCAAGAACAAGTTTGCTCCCCATCAGGGCCTCTGGCATCTGTTTTTCATTAACTCCATATTAGCTTCTGTGCAATTAGGTCTACACCTACGCTCAGAGGAAGCCGGAGTGATTTGTGCAGAGCTACTGTACCACATGCCGGCAGCCATGTTTCCTTTCCATCGTCTGTTCACTCGAGCAAACATGTCGGACATGTACAGTCCTGATGAAAACACATGTGGCTCAATTTGCTTTAGCCAAGCTTGACCAAGCACTGCTTTTACATTAACTCACCAAATCTAGCCTTTATGAAGGAGAAGCAAGATGAAAGCTATTTTGAAAAGAAAGACCAAAAAGTCTTGTTTAACATTTAAGGGAGACAGAAAACCTTTGAAAAAAGGTGTCTGCCTTATTGACACTTTAGACAAGTTTAACACGGAACTGGATTTGCATTAATCACTTACATATCTATATGCTCCTTCAGTTACACTGCAAAAACAAAATCTTAAAGTCATTTTGGTCTTGTTCCTGGAGCAGTGTAGCACTACAACTCATCTCAGCATTCGCCATACTCATTAATACTAACCCATTGGACATGTCACCTTTATGTGACATCACAAACTAGAGTTCATAGATGTAGATGTTACAGAGATGTAACATCTATGTAACATCTACAGTACATAGATGTTACAGCAAATGACGCTTTAATCTTAATGCTAATATTAAAGGACTTTCACTTTATTGTGTTTCTATTTTATAAATTTGTTTAGAGCCACATCTCTCTATGATTAATTTAATTTTTATTTAGATGCTTATTGCACCACATGACAGGGCAACACAAGTTCAGTCTGTAAAGATGTGTCCTTCTCAAATGACAGATTTTTGACAATAAATTTAACTTTCCGTAAATTATCACTTGTACAAGAAAGTATTCCCAGTGCTTCAATTCTTCCACGTTGTTACATACGTAACCCAGATAGTATTAAATTACAATTTCCTTAGAATTCTACACACAAATACCTCATTATGACAATGTGAAAATATTTTGAGTTTTTTGCAAATTATACCAAAATTAAACTTTTTTAGCTACATACAAAAATGATGTGTGGAGGACAACCAATACCCTTAGAGCATTTTCACGGTTGTGGCAGCATCATGCTGTGGTGATGCTTTGTTTTTTGGAGGGACGTGAAAGATTCTACCGAGAAGACGGATGGAGATAAATCCTGGATAAACCTGTTAGAGGCTGCAGCCGACTTGAGACTAGGGGTCAAGGTTCACCTTCCAGCAGGGCAGCCAGATGCATTATGGGACGGCTTAGGTCAAAGCTAATTCATGTGCTGGAATCCGCCTCCGTCTTGGTCTCATTGGGAATCTATGGGAAGATTTATAAACCTCACATAAGCCACAAACACTTTCAGACAGAGGTGCGGTGAAAGAGATCCACCGGCGGGAGTGAATATAAAAGTATGGCTTAATCATTTTATATATTATAAATGAAGACAGTAGATCGCTTTCCTGATTATTATGAACTACGTTTTGCTGATCACCTTTTCCCCCATTCTGTAAAAAACCTCTGCAGACTGAGCCATCATTTAAAGGGCTGTAACCGGGGTGACGGGCGTGAGTATTAAGGAAATCCATGTACTTTTATAGATAATAAACTTTTATTAATAAACGCTTTACAAATAAATCACAAAGCACTACTGTGCAACTACGAGCTTAATCATGTAAAAATTTCTGGAATTACTGGAACGTCGACAACATTTTTATTCCTTTGACCAACAGCAGTGAACGGGTGTGGAAGATCTGCTGGGAATCCTTGGAAGTGATCCCAATGACTTCTGGGTAGTCGAGTCATTATGGAGGCATGGCTGAAGCGGAGCAGCCCACCTACTTGAAAAAAAACTAAGCAGAGAAGGGTCGCTGGAGCTGACCGGCTTTGCAACCGGCTGAGCACGTGGACAACAGATGGAAGAGAGCGCCATGTGCCACAGCCAGCTGACACCATCCTTCACAGCTGTCCAATGGGCCGAGGGCGTGCGGAAAAGTAGCAGGCGAGGCCCAGAAGAGCTCACAGGTGGTATGTGGATTGAGGAGTAAACATTGTAATTGCTCACTTTCTGGCTGGGCTCTCTCAGCCCTGAGATTAGACAGGCTGATTAGACAGGCCTCTGAACACTTGCACTGAGGTGGGAGGTAGAGCGCCAGACCCCATGCCTGCGCACCTCAGGTTCTCTTCCTTTAAAATCCATAACTTTGATTTTCTGCCCAGCAGCCGAAACCCAACAACCACACCCCTCGTTCCCAGCTGGGAACTATTCACCAATAAGAAACGTAACTTCAGCTCAGCTCACAGAGAAAAGACCTGCAGTGCGCCACTCTGGGAAAGTTCTCCTTACTTTATTTCATTTTCAATGGATGTTTTTGCCTTTACATTGATTATTACAAAAATATTTCATTTGGATTTTAGTTACCTGGTTAACAATTTATCAAACTGAACATTTAAGTTTCTTGATATAACATGAAACTACTGCCAGCCAGAAAACATGTCGTGCTTTAAAGAAGCTGTTAGCTCGCAAAAGATGTTTGTTCGATTTTCTGAAACTAAAGTAACAAAAGCAAAAGTTCAATATCAGACAGATAACCTGAATGAATCCAACATGAAGTATTCAAATGATTTTATTTCTAAAACAAAAAAAATGTAAAGCTTGTTGTGCAACCACTCACAGCAGATGCTGAGTGTTTGCTCTGAAAATAACTTTAAGAGTTGGTTTCCAACAGACTGGCACTACTGTAAATCGACCTCATCCTCGCCGGCCACGTGTGACCAACATCGCCACATCCGGCTCGTCCATCTGCGGGATCGGCTATGACCAGCGACACACACAGCTGATGACACCATCGGTCTGCACATCAGACGCATCACACCTCCGGCTGTCCATAACCGCCTATGAGAAGCCAACTTGGTCAAAATCAAATTCCTCAACCTGACCCTTATCATGTTCAAAGGACTGTCAAACCGCTACAAATGGCCAGGCCACGATGTTATCAATGCCGATATGAAGATCAGTAATTACTGAAAATATATTTTGAGTTTCTCTATCCATTGCGTAACCCAAATGTTCATAAAACTCGTATATTTGACATGGGCCGTTTATATTTTTGTTCAGTGTAGATGGGGGTGAACAGGTGTGTGTGTAACATCCTGACCGTGGCGCCGTAGACAGCCAAATGCTGCCCTTGAGAAATTTTACAAATATTTTCTGGATAAAGATGCTACAGTCTGACTTAATTTATTTATTTTTTTCATTTGTAGCAAAAACTGAATGTCACAATGAGCCACGCTCAGTTTAAAGAAGTAAAACAACCTTCAGCTTTACATGGCTGTTAGTCATACGCAGCATTGCTACCATGTGATTTCTTCCTGCTGCTTGCTTTTTTGGGGGGTTCCAACACATTTTTAGTGCATCAGAAGATACTCCTCACACTTCAAAAGTCTCAGAATTTAAAGAACATGAATGTCAATCTTCTGAAACCGTGAAAGGAAAAGCCTTGGATATTTTGATCAAATTTTTCTGAATCCATTCTTTGACTCTAGTAGTCTCTGCAATCATCCCGCATCACACCCATCCCCAAACTCTCAGATGGATGCTGAAGTGATGAACTGCTGACGCGGTTTGAATAGAGCCGTCAGTCCTGCCCCGAATGACAGCATCGAACAAAGTCAGGGACATGTGATCGGTATTCAATTAGGACTCCATTTGTTAGCTTGTTGGAGCGCATCACTCAGCACCAGGGTCACCGGCCCATGTCAGATAATGATCGCAAAAAGAAAAATGTTTTGCTCTAATTTAATCTATTAGAAACACAATTTGGAGCCGAGGCGATGTCTTTAATAGCCCCAGCCCTAACAAAGAACCGCATTAGATGCGTGATTAAAGGGAAACTGCCTCATCTCTCAAGAGCTCAACGACTACCTCTGCACTCTGGCGCAGATGCAAAATGCTGCTCCTGCCTCCGGTAACGACAGGGGACCCAAAATGAAAACTGTTTACAAACTGTTGCGGAAGCTTCCGCTATTATTTCGACACGTTATGTAAACCAAATAATATTTAATCTTGCGACTCGACCGCTGACGCTGCTTCCATTGCGGTGTGCAAGATAAAACTTTAAAAATTTACCAAAAAAATTTTTTAAATGTAGCTTGGTGTCAAATTCATTTAACATTTTATCGATCCAAACCTTCGAGAGTAAACGAACACTCGCTATGAGGAGGATCAAATCGAAGATCTTTGCTTCAAAGACTTTAATAATCTCAGGACAATTCTTGGCACAGCTCACACACATTTCTCCTACAGTTACACCACTCTACGAGTGAAGTAAAAGTAAAATGATGTTTAATAAAATTGCTGCCACGCACAGTTTTGAATGAGTCTGGATTGTATTTGAATATTTCTTGATAAAAATCTAAAATACTTCCTTGAAGCACGGTTTATGGACCAAGGTCAGGAGAGAATTAAAGCAGGCATGAAGAGTCTCCACTCAGATGGGAGCATAAGATTCAAACCCACCCAAATCCCACAGCAGCTGTTTTGTGTAACTTTAATAAACCAGCCTATTAACATGTACAATGTAAATAAGTCTGTGCAAAACCCAAGCTAAGCCAAGTCCTTTTTCCCCCCCATACCTCTAAGTACTGTGAGGTCTCCTGATGGAAAACTCTGGGTTTTTAGGATGACATGCTAGTGTAGGTCTGAGCAGACCATGATGAATTTCAGCTGAAAGGAAAGCTCCATGACGGATCACGTCACAGAGCAAGGAGGTTGACACAGGATACTCCCCATGGAGAAGACCCGCGGACCCCAGGACAGCGGGGTTTAGCTGGCGGAGCCGGAGCAGGGGGCTTGTCCTTTCAATAAATGCACGGAGGTGGACAGCCAGCGGCAGACAGGAGCGTTTAAGGCGGGACTCGTGCGGCGAGGGCCTTGGACGGCATCCAGGGAGTCTGGCGAAGCGGCTTAATCACAACCAGATTTGGAAATTCAAAATGAAAACCAAACGGGGGGAAGCTTGTAAAATTTATGAGCTCTTTGAAATGCGAGAATGCAACTTTGTAAGGAGTCATGAGGAGGTGTTTGTGTGTGTGCTATACGCAGACTTTATTATGTGAAACAATATCAGAAGAAAATCATTACAGTCATGTCTGATATACTAGACTAGCTGTCATGTTCACAACATCCACGACCATGAAAGAAATGCTGACAGGTTCATTTCAGCTTTATTTACTCCTCTGAGTTATTGTGACTGGCGTTTACTGCCATGTAGTCCAAAACACTGGTTCAAGGAATGAGCTTTAGAAACCACTTGTTAGAGCTGCCAAATACTTTTCTGCAAAAAAAAAAACCTCCATGGTCATATGTCTAACTGCAAAGAGGAAAGTTTATTTACTGTAGACAATTACAGGGAGGTGGTCTGGATGAAATTAAGGCAGGCAGTAACTGAAATACACCATTAGGTCCTCCAGGAGTTGTTCAGCCGACAAAAGCAACTTGGTAATTAGAAAGAAGAGATTCTTACTACAGTAAGTCTCTGCAAAGGTCAGATTGGATCCAAGAGACTGTGACCCAAGAGCAAAATAAAGTTACTCACATTTATGAAAACAACATTCTGTTTGAACCGACAGCATAAGATTCCCATCCGGAAGGCCAAGTGCATAAAATTATCCAACCCAGAAATACCTCAGCTCATTGTTTCTTGACATGCCACTAGCTAGCTTTTACAAAGCAGCCAATCTGGGTGCACCATTCATTTTTATTGCCACTGACTGACTAAACCTCCCAGAGGGAACGTAAGGAAGTCTATGGATGTTAGCCTAGATGTTAGCTTCTGCAGTAGGTAGCTTCTGTTGTAATGCTAATATGGTTTCCACTGTGTATATTAAGGTATATTTGGTGTGTGAACTATTTAAGTAGGCATCAGATGAGAACTCAAGTATTCATGTCTGGTTGTGGTTCATAACCCCCATGAATACAGGATGTCCACTGTACACAAGGTTGAAACTTACACAAGGTTAAATTTATATATAAAAAGTAAAAGGTGCGTTCTCTCCTAGCAATTGTGCCTCGACCGGAGGCTTCTTTAAGCCCTCAACAAGCTCCTGGTAACCTTCCGGGTGAATATTTCACCCAGATTTCACCCAGTGGCAGAACTGGTAGAGCTCAATACAACTGATTGTTTTTCTGGAACAGGCTGATCGTCGCCATGTTGGATTCAATCCTGATCTTGTTGATTTGAGGCAAATGTGAAGGATTTGGAGCTAGTATTCCTACTTCATTACACACTCGCATCATTGACCATGAAACACAGCAGGACTTTGTTTCCACTAAGCTGGACAGTTGGATGATAAGTCTGTAAATCTCATATTGTCCATTTTTAGCAAAGCAGTTTTCGTCTTGGTGATCAGTTCCTCCTCTTCCTCCGTCAGTTCTACAGTAAAGGTCGACGCATGCCTGCGATCACTTTAACCTTTTGGCTAATTCTGACATTCATGATACCTGGTTGTATCCAGGTTTGAACCATCTAGTTGCTGATTGAGGTTCAGTTCGAGAATTTGGAGGTAGTCCTCCCTCTTTCTCCCATTTCACTCTGTGTTATAAATCAATTTAACTGGCAACAAAACAGACTATCAATATGATGCTGCCACCACCATGCTTGACCTTTTCTTGCTCTTAAGTTCAAAAGCCTCACCTTCAATATCAAAAACTGACTCCTTCCTGTAGCCAAATGGCTCAGGATTTATGACTTCTGACCTTTAAAACTTCACTCTAACATATAAATCTCATTTTTCAAATGTGTCTCAGCTGTATGCTTTCTACTCAGACAAAATATGCTTATATGAGGTGATAAATGTAAATTTGACCGAGTTTATCCAAGCAAATTGAAATATAGATGGCCTAAAGACAAACACCAAGTAGAGACCCAGCCTAGCCTTCAGTACCATCTGTTTTAATAAAACGTTCCAATTACTTTCACCTTGTTCCTCTGTGCTTCTTTTATGATGTATAAAGTAAAATTTAACAGCCAACTCACCTATTGATGACAAGATTTGAACAGCGATGCAGAGGAGCAGCGGATGGGGAGAGAGAAAGAGAAAAAGATTAGTAATGAAATGACAACTTCAGAACAGTTCACACAGCAATGAACTTTAATTTACAAAGTAAATTAAACAAAGAGCTTTGAGTCGTGCAGCTACACAAACATGTTGCGACTTCCTATTCAGATTTCTATTTTAAGCTGACCTTTAAATAAAGTCAGCCTGAGGGATCTGTAGCTCATGTCCTTACTCCTCATCACCCTTCACCCTGAGCCAGGCGCACACCATTTACCATCTAAGTGCTAATATTAATGGCTCACCTGCAAGGGAAGTGGATCACATTCATGAAGGTGTACATTTAAGCTCTATTGATTTATTTTCCATCTGTTTAATTACCACCATCTGAAGGAACGACAGACACTGTGACAGTATTTGCCCCTCAGATGTACCTTGATGGCTTTTTTTTACCACTTAAATCTTTTGGATTAAATGAATTTAATCTCAGAGAAAATGCAGTTTTTAAATGATTTAACTTATTTTCCATACATTCACAGTAAAATAAATTGAACTGGACTAGTCGGGGGTTAAATAAAAAAAAAAAAAAAGGCTCATTTGCTGCAGTTCTCTTCCCAAACAGTAGGAGCCACCACTGACAACACCACCACTGCTCTACAACAGAAATAGGAGCAAAGCAAGAATCTCAGGGAGTTCATTTACTAGTTTAATCCAGTTTTAGAAAAGATGGGAATTTACCAAGACCTAGTCACATTAAAATATTAATGTTCATTGATACTGTCTGAATGGTTGATGATTGTTTAAATGACTGTACTTTTGGTATAATTAGGATTTCAACTCAATAGTTGCAAATTGATAGAAAAAAAAATAGAAATGCCCAAAGAAGTTTTATTTCTTCAATATGGCTGCCTGGTGCATAAAATACAGCAATATTGGCAAAACAATTGTCAGTAGACAGTCATTCAGTGGGGCTTGCAGCCACAATCGCCTGTGAGTAGCTAAAATCAGAGAACATTGGAGACTCCCTCTAAAAACCCTTAAAACCTCCTGGTTTATCAACAGGTTTACCTTAACAGGTGCAGTGGAAACCGTCTTATCACCACTACAGAAGCTAACATCTATTGTCTTCCTTATCGCCACTCCTAGGATTTCAGCCAATCAGCTGTAAGAGAAATGTGTGGTGCACGTTGATTGGCTGCTTTGCAAACACCAGCCAATAGTGCGTCACTTAACATTGCATTGAGATATTTCAGCTTCTCAAGCTCCATTTTATTTAGAATATTTTAAATGTCCTCTATGAACAAAATCCACAGATACGTGAATTATCCTAAAAATAACTTGGTAACATTTTATTTGACGGGTTGTGAATAAGACGGTCATGACACCGTCATAAACATGACATAACACCTGTCATGAACAGGTGAGTAAGTCTTCATGATTATTTATGACTGTTGTCATAAAGTGTCATTCGGTAAATCATGACACTTTTAATACAAAGTTGACAATATTCAAAATACTTTTATAACAAATTTATGCCAGATCATGATTTCTTGGTTAATCATGATCCCAAGAAATCATAAGACATTTTGGTATGACAAAATAAAGTGACATTATTCAAAAGACATGTTGAATAATGTCAACTTTGTATTAAGAGCATCATGATTTACCAAATGACACTTTGACAACAGTCATAAATATTCATGAAGACTTGCATGACATTGGTTCTTGTTCCACCTACTGCAGGTTTCTTCCAAAAACAGCATCTATTTCCTGTGAATCAGCCCCACTCTGGTAATCTAGACATTCCTTTAGTGCCCCGTCATTCTTCCACCTAAACTCACCAGAGAGATAAACTGCACTGCCTTTCATGGTCATTCATAACAGAAAATGCTGGTGATTCTGCCGGAATGAAAAGGTTGTAGGAAGTGAACACCGAGGACAGCTAACATTTCCACCCACAGAAATTCCCCGCTGTTTTTATATTAGTGAAATAACCACTATTGCTAACTGTAATGATGTGGAAAGGTGTAACGAGTGTAAGCAAAGGTGACAGCTGTGACTGGATGTCATCAGTCAGTAAAGAGGAAAAAAAAAAAAAACATTCTGTAACAGGAGGAGCGACCCTTACTGTGATTGGTGACATCAATCATCTCAAATTTCCCCAAATGACAAACGCCCTTTCCTCCAATCAACATAATGCAATAATGACACTCAGTAAAATCAACAGCCCACAGAAAAATGCATTATTCAGAGCAACGTGGGTGTCAGTGCGCACAACTTCAAAATGTGTCCGAGGTTATATTTGTTGATAGACAAACGCACCTCTGATAATGATAAAATTGTTGGTAAAAGAAAAAAAAAACTAAGTCTTTTCACATTCCAGTTTTTACAAAAATGACAAAAGGGCCTCTGCCTTAATCTGCTCCTCGTTTCCATGGTGAAGTACAGTGTTGTAGTACTCGAAAACGGTCTTGGTCTCGAGACCGGTCTTAAGACCATTTTTTGATAGTCTCGGTCTTGTCTCGGACTCGACCACATTTGGTCTCGGTCTTGTCTCGGTCTCGGACATTGAGGACTCGGTATTTTATTTCAAGACCGGTCAAGACCACAACTGTGAAAATAACGCTAAATCATCAGTATCAATTTCTTTAAGATCCTTCTTTTTATTGGATGCACTCCTGATTCAAATCCAAGCAATAACCCGTCTCATTGGTAAATGCATGTTGTTGTTTTTTTAACTGCTGTCGCCCCACCCCCTTTCACCTTGAGCGCGGACTGCAGCACTTCGATTGAAAGTTACAAGTGGTTGTCTGAGAAGGGGATAAGATGTCGGCCAAATCATCGGTTATAAAATTTGGCTATTTAAATCACAAACAATACATTTGTAAAGCAACATTGAGAAAAAAGCATACAGCGCAATGTAAGTTCTGCAGTGCTTCACTATCAGAGACGGTGGGGACTACGTCCAACTTTTATCGACGACACCTTGAAAGAAAGCACAAAGAAAGGTAAGCTGTGTGTAAAAGTGATATTAGGAAAGCTAGCAAGTTAACGTAAGCAATTTCCTCGGTATCAAAATTATTCTACCCGGCCATCACACAGTTCTTATTTCAATATTAGCTACACATATTAAGTTAGCTAAAGTTATATATGTGTGCTTTATCTTTTAGGGTGAATGTTCTCCTTTCTTATCCGCTATTTGCCACCTAGCTTGATGCACAAGTTGTCACCTAGTAGTGTTTGTGAAAACATGTCGGACATTACTGATTTAATTTAAAGAAGTGTTGATTCGTGTTGTGCATGGACAACGCTGTTTCAATTACAGCTTTCCTGAACATGTCTCCGTATTTCTGTCGGCTTCATGAGTGGATTGCAGCACATAGGTGGAAGCAGAGCAAAAATAAAAGTCTGAATAGATAATCGTAATATATTTTGGTTCTTGTTCAATACTTCTCATGAAGGAGAAGACTGATGTGGAAGTCTCTACCTATGTTTAATAACCATAATAAGGTGACGTACGTAACCATGACAGAACAATGGTTCGTAATGGTTCTGTCAATAAGTCACCATGACAGAACAATGGTTCGTAATGGTTCTGTCAATAAGTCACCATGACAGAACGTAATGGTTCGTAATGGTTCTGTCAATAAGTAACCATGACAGAACGTAATGGTTCGTAATGGTTACGTTCTGTAACGTAACCATGACAGAACGTAATGGTTCTGTCAATAAGTAACCATGACAGAACCTAATGGTTCGTAATGGTTACGTTCTGTAACGTAACCATGACAGAACGTAATGGTTCTGTCAGCATGTGCTGGCTTGTGCTGGTGGGTAACCCCAATGTCTCCAAAGCCATCATATATAATTTATTAATGTGCCAAACCTGATATGCTTAACCTTAAATAAGTTGTATTTTCTTGCATTGGTCCTACAATTAACATTATTAAGGGAAGTAAGCAAATGCAGTTAACCTTGAGAGACTGAGTCGACTGGACATATAATAACATCCTGTTCCTAAGTTAGATTTTTTCTTTCTCATGAAAAACAATTATGAGACAGTGAATGAATTCATTCACTGTCTCATAATTATGAACTAAGGTCAATGTAAGTTACATTGACCTTAGGAGCTGGATATAGCTCCTGACATTGAAGATAAGACGTGGAGGTGATGCTCTGTTGTTTGGCTGTGGGAACTAGTCTATAGATATAAGCAGAGAGTGAAGAGACTAATATGCCTCACCTTATGAAAAATTAATAAATTAGTTGCTTTGTATGGATATAGGCAAATTACTTTTAGAAACCACATTGTTATGTTGCCATTTACAATTTCAGGTCAATAAGTAACTTTTTACCAGTTCACTCTCTATGGTTCATACCATATCAGTCATTTAACTTACTTGTTTATCCATTTCAAAAATGTGATGGCCAAAATACCATTGATTTGCATTTTGTTTATCTACATGCGTTTCTAGTAACATTACATTACACATATTTGACATGTATTTGTAAAGTTCCTACTTATTTTTAAGGTTGTTTTCTTATGTAATTGATGTTCATATGATCAGATAAACTGATTTCTATGTCCTATTTATTAGGTTCCTGGAATACAAGGCAGGGCAACAGAGTGATGTCACACAGCCAACAATATCGTTATTTACACAGAAAGTGCAGCTCTACAGCCCACAATCACCAAGGCAGCAAGCCATCAGTGAAGCCATTGTTCAAGATTTGATCATTGGATGTTGTCTGCCCCTCTCCCTCGTGGAAAATGGACACTTTAAACACTTTCTTGAAGTCCTGGACAGTAAATACACACCAATCTCTAGAAAAACAGTTTCTGAGAGACGAATTCCAGAATTGGTCAGAAAAGTCAAGGAAACTGTCTTGGAGAAACTGAAGACCCAGTCGTCTGTGTCATTAACAACTGACCTTTGGTCTGATCGCAGGCTACGCTCCTTTCTTGGGGTGACTGCCCATGTGTGCTACAAATCTAAAGATTGCTATGCACTTGAATCCTACCTGCTGGACTGTAGGCGTTTTACAGGGAGGCATACTGGAGAGCACATTGCGTCTGCCTTTGAGGAGATCACTGAGGAATATGGTATTCGTGACAAAATTAGCTATATCATAACAGACAATGCACCCAATATGAAATGTGCTTTCAAAGTACACATGCCCCAGCAGCAATCTGATGACAGTGAGAGTGAAGAGGATAATTTAGATGACGAGCACTTGTGGGAGGACATTAATTCAGAGGAAGACATTGACTTACCATGGTCATCTGGTGAACGTCTTTCCTGCTTTGCACACTCTCTCCAGTTAGTTGTGCATAATGGTATGAAGGAGGTCAAGACCATTTCTCGCACCATAGCAAAAACGTCAAAGTTCGCAACCCTTTTACATAGCAGCTCACAATTTAAAGATAAGTTTGAGGCTGCATTTGGCACCAATAAAAGTGTTCCAGCTGCAAATACAACTCGTTGGAACAGTACATTTAAACAAGTACAGGCCCTTACAACTCTAGAACACAAATCACTCAGTGAAATGTGCAACAAAGACTATGAGGATGTCGTGTTCAGTGCGCGGGAGTGGAACCAGCTAAAGGAGCTATGTATAGTTCTTTCTCCATTTGCTGAAGCAACAGAGCTGACCCAAGGGGAAAGATCAGTGACTATTAGTATGGTGGTTCCAACTGTACTGGACTTGAACACACACCTCCTCAAGATGGAGGAGACCCGAATGCAGTGCCGGCCGTTGGTCAGAGCCCTCCAGCAGTCTCTGGTGAAAAGATTTTCTGGAATCTTTACAAAAACAAACATGGCCAAAGACAGTGGAAGAGAGGAACCTTTTAACCATGATGTGTACTTCTTTGCTGCCATGCTGGATCCACAGTTTGGCTTAAGCTGGGTGGATTTAGATGTTACCAACGGAGGTAATGCAGCATCGGTGAAGAAGTTCAGAGATGAACTTAAGAAGACACTGACAGGTTGGTATGCATTTTTCTTTGCTGAAAAAAAAGTCTTATTTGCAAAATTATAAATCTTAAAATGTCTTAAATTCGTAGCACATAAAGCCTTAAATCATAAAGTGGAATTTATAGTCTTCTTTTCATCAGTTTACTTTTGTCATAAACATTATTTTGTACACTCAAAGTTCTTGAAAACTAACACAGTCATTGTGTTTGTGTTTTTCAGACACATTGATCTTTGGGGTGGAGAACATGGAGAGTACAGATGACAAGTGCTCAGAAGCCATGAATGTGGATCCAACCAGTCATTCGCCACCAGCCAAATGCCCTCGACTTCTGTCACGCTACAAGGCACATAAGAAGCACAGCTCCTCTGTCCAGAATTCAAGTATTGCAACACAATTAAACAGATACTTTAATGATATAAGAGACTGTGACAGTGACAATGCTCTTGCCTTCTGGGGAGAAAACCAGTCCAAATATCCTCAACTGCACAATTTGGCTTTGAAAGTGCTATCCGTCCCTGCCTCCTCTGCACCAGTGGAAAGGGTTTTTAGTCGAGGAGGCATTGTAATGAGACCCCATCGTGCACGTTTAGGTGCAAAAATGCTGCAGTCTCTAATCTTTCTGAAGTGCAATGAAACCTTACTTTAAACTAATTTTATGTATCACCTACTTTATTTCAACCACTGTTCAACTACATGGTTATCCTTGTTCTCGAGTTTTGCCATTGACGTTTTCTAAAGCTTTGGCGTATTATGAAACTGCTTCCAGTTGTATAATTTTATTTTTGAAACGCATGCAGTTGGGCCTCTAAATGTCAGATTTCTTTATTATGTATGTTATGTATAAGTTGCTACATCCATTCAACAGCAGAGTTAAAGATGCAGTATGTAACTTTGTTAAAACAAAAAAATATCTTTGTAAAAGTTATATAGTTTTTTTTTATATATTTATGTCACTATGTTGTGTCAGTATGTTATGAGACCGACAAGCTGTGAAAATATTGAGCTCCTCTGCCTTTTCTCCATGTTCCCAGTGCTAACTGGAGAAATACACTGCTTGGTCAAAAACAAACCATCTGATCCAGCAAAAGGGTCTTAGAACTGATAAAAGTCAGTCATGTTTTTGTGCACGTATTTCAATGGGGTTTGTATTTCTGCAGATGGCAGTAGTCGCTCAGGGAGGAAGTGAAGGAGATCAATCTTTTTTTCAACAAATTATCTGTCTCATAACATATTGTCACAACTTAGTGATAGATATAGATTTATTTAAGAAAAGTTATATAATGTAGCTATAATCTGTATACGAGAGAGAAATGATTGGCATTTTTTCAGTTTTACATATTTGCACATGGTTTTGAAATAGCACATTTAAAAACAACATAAATGTATGTACTGTTCATGAAAGGCAGAGAAAATACTATTTTGATCGACTTTGATTGTTTGAAATTCTGTGATTACAACATAGAAGTACTAAATAAAGATGTTTATGTTTATTCCAGTTCTCTGTGTAAAATATCTAGGTGTTTTTACGTGAATGTGGGTCTTTTAGATCAATTTTAGTGATTTTGATCATGTTTCACATTTTATTGTCACATACTGGCGCTGGTCTTGGTCTTGACTCGGTCTCGACTTCCCTCGGTCTTGGTCTTGACTTGGTATCGGACCCTAAAAGTCTTGGTCTTGTCTCGGTCTCGATACACTCTGGTCTTGGTCTTGTCTTGGTCTCGGGTTAGGTGGTCTTGAACACAACACTGGTGAAGTAGCAAACAGACAATCATCATTAGCTGTTAATTATTCAACCATCTCGACTTAAATGTATATTTTTATTTTATATGCATCTGGTTTTATTTATCAGTTGATCCATCAGTTTATCAATATGTATATAGATCTCTTATTCGTTATGATGGACAGGAAAAACTGGAAACATGCTAATGGAAATGGAGAAAATTCTACCGTAAAAGTGGGACTGTGTTCAACCTTGTGATTTTTGTCATGACAAAATGAATGAACCATGTGACTGTAATACAAGTAGTACATTTAAGTGTGTGTCTCACAGCTACACGCCACGCAGTGCCACACATTCCCAGTGAAAAATTCGCCACTAATTATGGCCCCACTGCAAAGTCTTTCTGGAGCTTTCCTTTCCTCCACTCAGCTGTCGACAGCCCACTCATCCAGCTCGCAGCAGGAGGCTGTCTTCATAATTATATCAGCTGCTGCTTAACTGTACCCAATAGTGACTTTGCACAGAAATAGGCCAGTCACCTTTTTAATAGCACTGTTCAATAGACTCATAGAAACCTCGCCTGAATTGGAACTCATAGGAGAAACACCTCCGATCTCAGCATTCACAGGTGGACGTGTTATTTCTCCAGTCCGGGAAACATTTTAATTTGAGTTCCAGTTTCAGCTGTTTCACTTTAAACTTACTGGGCTTTCTTCAGTGTCCAGAGCAGTCGATGCTAAGACCAATTATGCCTTTTTAAACCCACTGTAATAACTTACATTATAAACACATTCACACTCGGATACTAAAATAATGCTGCTCACGTTTTCACACCAAACACGTTCTGATCACCATCAAGACTAAGTGAGCTGAAAATGATCCAGTTCCATCGCTAACATGGTCCATCTTCAGACACATTTAGTGCACTGGAACCACTTTATAATGCGACTTCTAACTCCCACCTTTAGGTGGCAGTATTTCTTACGCCAACTTACCTCGCCATGAAGAGGAACAAAGTCACATTTACTCTCGTACATAAGCACAATATTGCACAATTCTTTGCAAATACTTCTAAAATCGGTTATAAAAGTCAGTATTTGTGATAAAGCATCACAAACAATCATAAAACCTTGGAGGAACTCAAGAATTTAACATGATTCCATAGTTTCAGATTAAAATTGGATATTTCTGGCTTCTGTGGGGGAAGCTTTGGGGAAATAAAGAATCAAAAAAGCATAAACTGAAGTCCAAAGATAATTCTACATGATCACTTATTTACTATCATGTTGCTAAGCATCAAAACATGACAACATTAGTCTGTAATTAAAAGTTCATAAAAAAAAATAAAAAAAATTTAAAGTCAGCGGCACCACTCACCACATACTGTGACCCACTGAGAGTAAGTCGTGCTTTACAATTTCAAACATGCAGCACATCAGGGGGAAGCGATGCTCAGCATGTGCAAACTAGCAAAGGGTTGGGCTGGGAAAGCCAGGCGTCAACTCTTTCCCTGAACCAAAAAACATTTTCTATCCGGATTAAATGAATCAGCGAATGGTTCTGCAATATGTTCAGCCTCTTCAGAAAATTCATGACTTAAAAAACAAGAGTGTTGTAAATAACTGTGGTTGGCGAGCGGTCCAGAAATTGGTTTTGCTGCCGAAACTGAAATGGTAATGCTGTTGGATGCCACTTAAATGTTTTCCATTATGACTGGGCGAATAAGTAAAGAGCTGTGACAGTTCAAACACCGTCGTCAAATAAATTGTCTTTGCGAGAACACAGACAGGAGGAAAGAACGTCCTTATTGTCAGCTACCACTTAACAGTGAACCGACTACATAGTTTTATTTCAACACTTTTGTATAAACACAAAATATCCAAAATGCTCGTCCACAAGCTCCAGATGAGTGATTGAATTTGGTTAAATTATGTTTATTCCCATGGGAACAAATGGAAACGAAACATCTGAGTAAACTTTAAACGACTCAAATTCATCTCCAGTTATATTAAAACTTATTTGGCCCCAATTCAATTAAAGCATTTCCAATTCATTTTGTACAACCTTGACATAGTTACGCTCAGCTACACACAATCCAGTCTAATAAACCTGTAATGCAGTGGATTCAAACAAGACAAAACCACCGTCCCAGGAGTATTTTCTATGTGAATAAAATACAAGCAGCTAATTCCAACTATTAATCCATGAGTTGCCTTGAACAGGAAAGAGGTCCAGCTAAGCACAGAAATAATTGACTGGGAGTACTTTCTATTTATTAAATTGTTATAATAAAAAAATCTCCATATGAAAAAAGAATCCAGCAAAGAGAAGCACCTGGGGTACTTCCCTACTTCCTATAGTTTATTTTTCACTCACTCACAAACATACGTACGATGTCTTCACAGTTACAAGAAATAAGGCTTGAATTGTTTTTAATTACAAACAACACATTTGAATGCCGACTCAGACATGTTTCATCACGGAAGTCCGTGTTCACAACGGCGGTCGGAAAGAAAGTCTGCCTGTCCGTCCGTCTTGGTCAGAAAGCCCTGTACACAAACCAAATCATGGAGCATGTTCCCTATGTGAAGCGCTGCAGCGTAGACACTTAAAACGGGCATTTGGCTTTTACTCTTGTAATTTAAAAGCAGCCACCACCATGTCTCCGCTGTACAGCTCCAGCTAGCTCTGTGGTGGCGTCCAAGCTGACGGCTGAAAACAAGCACAACGGAGCAGAAAGTGTGCCGGCGGCAGGGCAGGCATGCACAGATAACAGGCTTAAGCAACGCCCGAGACGTCTTTAGACCACAAAGTTGTTGTTTCTTTTTTCTTTTTCCCTTAAACTCACTGGGTTGGGATAAGGACTCTCCAAGTCAAGGTCATAGCACACAGAGGCTACCAGATAACTCAGCTTACACACAGACCAATGCATGGGCTGCACCTCTCTGACTGAGCTTTAGATACATCAAAAATGGCTTTTCAGTCAATCTGAAGTGCTTTGTAGAGAAGGATTAAAGTAACGCAGCAGTGAGCTGATGCGAGTGCAATTTGCCGACATCAGTGACTTAGCTTGATTGGCATTTTGAGATAAAATTTTCACCTGTATTAAACAAGGCAGAATGGTGGTAGCACTGCTGCCTTGCAGCAAAAAAGGTCCTGGGTTCAAATCCCGGCTGGGCGTCTTTCTGCACGAAGTTTGCATGTTTTTCCTGTACAAGCAGAGATTCTTTCCAGGCATCCCAGCTTCCTCCCTAAACCGTGACTGTTGGGTTCATTGGTGTCTCTGTAAGCTGCCTTTAGGTTTGCATGTTTCCATGGTTGCTTGTCCTGTGTCTCTCTACTGTCCTGCGATGGACAGTAGAGGCGACTTGTCCAGGGTGTCCCCCCGCCTCTCACCCAATGACTACGAGACGGAGATCAGACCCTTTTCGACCCTGATGGATAAGCGGTTTTAGAAACTGGAGAGCGTGATGGATAGTAAACATTGTAGAGAAGTCTTAAAGCAAAACAGTTTGTCCGCCTATACCAAAGGTAACGGGTGGAAATTCCCTGCTGTAGCTGTTGTTCCGGTTTAAAAGTTAGATGCAAACAGAAGTCTGTAAGGCCGATATTTGAGAGTGGTCTTTGAATCAAATGTTAAGTGTTGCAAATTATTAAATATTAATGTGTCCCAATGGCAAACTCTCATATCTTTAAGACTCTTCATTAGGTTCGTTTCATTACGGTTTCACAAACCCTCACCGCTGCTTCCTGTTGCACTGCATTTCCACAGCAGTGCCTCTCTTATAATGCATGTGAAATGGCTCGGCTCGGCCTAATTTATAATCCGTGGTGCCGAGGTCCAAGGTTATTGGAAGCTTTTAGTGTCAAGGCAAAGATTTAAAGCTGAACAGGGTAGATATATATACATTTCCAGGTTATGAATATCATGCTGATGCTGCCTGCTCTGCAGTCGGCTCCACTGCCGCGCAGAAATTTAAGGACAAAAGAAACTTTTTTGTCTTGCAGTGTCAGGCTGCAGTTCCAAACTGAAAGAGAATACATTAAGTTAATTTGCACAGCAGCTCTCTTTCATTAATGTTTTACAATCAATCAAATCCAATGATCATTTTCTGCAGAGAAAAAAAAAAAAGGACAATTTTCAAGGCCTAAATTGGAGACGCAATTATCAAAACAGTTGCACACAGAGCTGATCAACTTTCCCACTAATGAGCTTGCAGCTAGAACTCAGGAGGGGACAGTGCGTTCTGTCAAACAAGCACGCTGAGAGATGTTCAAACAACAAACCATGTCTGCTCGTTCTGGGAATTAGTGCCTCTGAATGCTGAAAAGAGAAACTGATAAAAGGCTTTAGTCATTGGTAATTCACGTAGACTTTCAAAGTTTATCTGTTTTTTTTCCTGTATATTAAAGTAACACGCCTGCAGCCCCAGATTTAAACTCGATACCTCATGTTGTTGCGCTAAAACGTTTTAATGCACAGAAAAACAAAGACACTTTCCTTTGTTTACTTTCTTTGAAGCTTTTGAATCTGCGGAGAAACTCCTAAAAGCATTTCATGCACTTTGTGTAGCGAACAATCAGCAGCTCCGCTCTAATTTCAGGGGGCAATTAGAATTTAAACGTCTTGAAATGTTCCAAGTCGTGACATCAACACAACAAATATGATTTTTTATTTTTTTTTCTAAAGCTCTCCACACTGTCTGGAAAACATCAGACACAAAGCAGCTAAGTGGCATTAAGCACCACAGAAAGAATTACAGCACTTTCTTTTTTTTTTGGATCAGATGGTGATTTTCTCTCTTTAAGGCTGCAGACAAAATGTCAACAGAGTTCAAGTCAGAATAATTAATAAGCAGACATATTTAATAAGTGTTGGTTGAGTTAACGACTGCCTCTCTCTCTCTCATGACCTCACGAGCTAAAAGACGAGGCTTAAGCCGGTTCTCTAAAGTGACTTCTAAGTGCAAACACAGTGAATTGGACTGATATCATCTTCTCCCAAACTGTTGACCTTAAGGCCTCTTTGGGGGTTATTGGAAATTTAATATATTTTTTACATTAAATAACGGCCCATAATCAAGTCATACCTACGCAATCTCATTATATCCCAGACTCCCAGATGCCTAATCAGAAGCTCCATTATCTCGACTCCGGTCTTTTGTCCTGTATGGCAGTGAATTCAATTGAAACATCATTAGTGGGCTTTGTAGGGGAAATGACCCTCATGTCTTCCTGTAAATTATCTGATGACAACGTATCTCCTTCATCGGGAAATGCCGGACCAAAAGGTCTAGATATGGACACAGATCTAGACGGATCTGAAAAACAAACTCATTAATCCAGGCCGTTGTTGAACTGGCTGAACTGAACCATCGCTACCTGCCAAGTAAAAGAAAATATGATTCCCCCTAAGAAAAAGACAGTTTGAAGACGAAGGCGTTCTGGCAATAATAACATTTTAAATCACTTTCAAAATGCAATTAAAGAAGAAAAAAAAACCCTGGACATTCAAATTTAACCATGAAGGACAAGCAGTTTTTGCTATTCTCCACTTATTTTTTCATCCTATCATCAGCGCTCAGGTTAGACATAACATGCATGTTGTGCAACTCCAGCAGCCCACCTCTCCCCCCCTCCACTCCCAACCAGTCACTAGGGCTTCTGGCTGAACATTGTTAAGGAAAATGATTCAAAGTTTTAATAAATAATTCTTCCTTAATAACATCACAACAGGATCACCTGTGGTTCTGGAAGCATGCCTGCCTCCAACCACCTGGAATTACAGAGATGCTATGATTCTTGTTATTATTTTTTTTACAGGGTAATGATCCAATCCCAACAAGTGAAGCTTCATATGGATACAAATGCTGAACTTTTGCAAATACATTCTGTCTTGCTTTATTTCCTGGTGCTCCACAGACGAATAGGAATAAATGAAACAGGCACAGAGTCACTCGTCACTTTGCCAGATTGTTGATTATATTATGAGCATAAGAAGGATCCTGTCATACCTATTATATTCACATCAGCAGCAGAGCTAATCTGCGTACAGGCAAACAGTTCATCACTAAAGACACAGATGCATAGAGTGACAGTTAATGGCCGTGAGTTGGGGCTTTTTTTTGTCCAAAAGAAATGCATAACGGTAAACAGCATAGGCTGCAGCTTCATTTACCCGAAGCATCCCATAATTCGTACAGCATCAATGTTTTAAAACTAGTTGAGAAGCTACTATCTGTAGGCCTCCTGCACACTGATATTCAGTTCATTTCACAATGAAATACTTGAGTTACTTTGTGACACCAGCGCAAAATAGGAAAATAATCTGTACATTTGCTGAAATCTACATAGAATCTAAATAATAATTTGCTACAGATAGCAATATAATCAACATTACATGAAACAATCAGTGTGTTTGTTTACTTTAGATGCAGTTTTAGCAGCAGTACCGCTTGTGGGTTTTATCTTTTGAATAAGAGCAGTTTGGCATCATTCGACCATGACAATGTCAGGCTGAGCCTTGCAGATACAATAAAAACAAAGTTTATAGTCCAGTAATATTTGCTATCTTTAATTAAAGGAGTTCAAATTACAACTTTTAATTGTGTCATAAAAAACTATTTTATAGTCGTCTTCTCTCAAAATGAAAACAGGTTGTGTCTTTCAAGTGGTAAAATTCTCATCCTAATTCTGTTCCTCTTCAGTAATATTCACAAAATACCGAAATGCTCGTAGTCTTGTCCGACACCAAAATATAAAAACAAGCTTTTTTTTCTTCAAATTTCTTCACAATGGAAGTTACAAAAAAACAGGAAATTAAGGCCTGGTTTCAAGTTCAGCGGGATTATAAAGGTCGAGAACAGCAGAAAGTTTATCTGGTCTGGCTAATAAAAAAAAAGAAAAAGAAAGAAAATAAACAAAGTGAATGCATTCACTGGAGCGCTGAAAACACCGCCGGGCGAAATAGCAAGGGAGATGTCTTACATGGTGCCTAACTGATGCGTTTCAACAACACAAACAAATGTTCTTTGTCAATGTCACCTCGGCAATCACTTCCAGTTACAACCTCCAGCCCCAAAGCAACACATTCCTCCAGGGAAAGACAGGAAATAGTTGTGATTCTCATCAGTAACCTGTCATGAACCTGTGAGTGATGGCTCCAAAATCCAGATCCAATATTATTTCCAATGCATCCGTCATCTTTACCCGGGTGCGCAGTCTGTGGGCTCTGCTGCAGCTGGCTGCAGAGTGACGGCCGGCTACCGCTGCGGCGCTTCGGATGGAAACGGCCAGCCCAGACGGACTGCTTAAAACGAATCCTAGCGGTAAAACGGAGCGTGGCGCCGTTTCCCTCAAGTATGAATATCATTTCCGTAACATATATATAAAAATAACGCTCATTTCTGACGGGCGAGGGGTTATTTTTCTCTAAGTGCTAAACGGAGTTGCCTCTGAAGCCGGTTACATCCTGAATATTAAATGTGCAAAAATGAGATGAAATAATCATGTTTTGTCTTGGAAAGGTGCTATTGGATTCTGTGTCTTGATTTGGATCTGGTTAAATAAATAACACCATCATATATGTTTGTCAGGTGAAGTTGTAATGTCGAAATAATTTAAAGATTTGATAAGAATAAAAGTCCTGTGATGGACTGGGAGCCTGTCCAAGCTGCACCTGGCTCTTGTCCAATGGCCGCTGGAGATGTGCATCATACTTACATTTCTCCAAGCAAAAAAGTAAACAAAACCCAACTGACAACATGATCTATCACATAGCCAGAACAAACCCAGGAAGCTGTGCTAAGTGACTGGTTTACACTGTCTTTTTTTTCTTTTCTTTTTTTTAATCTAACAGTTCAAATAAATGTGTAAATCTGATGTGTTCACTGAAATGAACTTTAAATTTTAGCACAAAAAGTTTTGATTTTTGTCGTGACCACATGCCAGTTCTGGAAGGATCAGAGCAGCAGAGTTACTCATTGCCATGAGCTGCATCTACAGTAATTAGTGACTGACATTTTTGGATGGCATGTACGGCATTAGCATAAAAACCTGACTTTTTCTACTGTCGGGTCACAGAAAGTGCCTAAAAATACATACAGGCAAACATGAAAGCAACATTCATGAATACTACATTTGGGCAAATATCTATAGAGTTGCTGTGCATGCTGTTGGCAACGCTATTATAGAGTGTTTTCAGCCACTTAGCTAAATTACTGGGTGCTATAACCCCATCATCATTCTGCTTAAACCTCCAGCAGTATCTCCATCCATCTGGCACATAAAGTCTGGGTCTTTGGTTTATCAGGACTAAACTATGTGATGCCTTCTACCTCACATTCAAGCTTAACCACAGCCTTGCTTTTTCCCTCTGAGTTGACCAACAGACCATAAAGCATCAACAACAAATACAACAAATAAACTCCCAGGTCTTTAACATTTTTATTTAGGATTTTTTGTGGGGGGGTTTTTGTGCTAATTAGTTTGGCGCTCTCTTGTTGTGTTGACTTTGAGTTTAGAAATTGTTTGATGTGTCAGGTTTGACAGACAAATCCCCCTGAAAGCACCTATCACTTGTCAGACTCTGTAATTATTCCTTGCTTTCAGCACGTAGCTCGTAACAAAAAGTGCTGTACAGTAGACAGGCTCCAAGCAGCTGCACGGTAATAAAGGTCCTCGGTTTGAGTTTTTTTTTTCCCCCCCCTCACATATGTGCCTCATCTCGGATCTCGAACTCCTGCCACATTGAAAGTGAGCATGCTGGCTGGAAAATGAAGCGGTAAATCTAAAAACATACAGCTGAACCGTCAATAGAGCTCGAAGCCCTGAGGCGGAGGATGCCATTGAATATCTACCATTTCATTTAGCTTTGCCAATGAGCTATCACCACCTAGAGCTGCTAGCATGCGCAGAGCACTGAATGAACTGCAGATGATGGAGCAACTCAAACAGAAATGACTAGATTCTATTGAATCCTGTTTTTAATGCATTAAATCAAAGACTAATGACTGAATTTAACCATGACCTACTGTGACCTCTGTCTGAGGTTGAAACATTTTGCTATGGTGAAGGAACATCTTATTGAACTAAACAGTGGGGTGTTTATATTTTATGATTTTAAAATTCCCAATATGATGGTGACCTTTTAACCCAACTATGAGGCTACAGTCAGATTTCCAGTTATCAGGGATCATCAGTCGACGTCACAGTGCTTCAGCAGTCGCTCTGCTGCGCATGTTGCTTTCAGAAGGCAGAAAAGAATACATTATTCTAACTAAATTTTAAATAAAACAGCTAAAAAGTTCATTTACAACTTGCCGCCCGCACAGATCACCGCTCTTCAACAACTCCTGAAGGCAGCTTTACAGCGTCTGCAGTTGTCAAGAGGTTATATTTTTAGTATTTTTAGCATCTCTGTAGCTCACACTACCTCTGGTTCAAACCTGCTGCACCTTTAGTTCATCACCTGCCTTGATGGATGTAGCTACATCCAAAACAGAAGGAAATTATTGTACCGTATTAGTCCTTTGCACACTAAATATGAATTCTGTCTTGTTTGGGGTTTTTTTTTAAATAAAAACTTACATTTTAGGAGAACCCTGGCTCATCATGGAGATGTTTGTCTTATTTAGAGGGACTGGGCATGTCTCACTGAGAGATGATGGTCTGACCGGGAACAGATAATGTTGCCTTAAATTTTCTTCTCTGACGTTTGGGCCATTTTCTCTCGTCATTTATCCACTCGTAACGCGTACGGGCCACTGAGACGCATCTCCTTCACGAATGTCAATTTGGAGGCATCACTAATTTTATCAAGCCATCATAAACAGCTGTATGCTGACAACATGCTAACTATAGGTAATGTAAAAACTGCGAAATAAACACAGGTTTATGCCTTCAGGTATTATCCCTTAAAATCTTTGATTTGTTTCTTCTACATTTTTCCCACAGAAAAAAACGTCAGATTGTTTAATGTAAGCCCTAAACAATGTAGCATATGACACGCCAATTTATTAGGAACACTGGGCTAACCTTCATACAGTTTAACTCATTTTCATATTCAATAAAAGATCTGAGCTTCTTGAACTCATTATTGGGATGATGATGGTCAGCAGGAATGCTGGGGCAGGTGGTTGAAATGATGCAAAGGGCCAAAATATAACTTTTCTTGCAAAGTTAAATTATTTATGCAAAGAAATTATCTCAATGTTTGAGCAAACCATCTGAATCTCGCAGCTGAAAAAGAGTTTAGTCAGACCAGGCTGAATTTTCCAACCTGTCCATTTTCTGTGAATTTTAGCCTCAGGTTAGCAGCTGACAGGAGCGGCTGCTGGTGTTATCTGCTGCAGCAGCAGCTCATCTGCTTCCAGGTTCAACCCGTTTTATTCGGCACACCTTGGTTATAACGAGATACCGTGGCCTTTTATTTTGAAGCTGTCTGTCCATTCTGCTTAAATCTCCTTTCTTCCCCATCCTAATGCTTGGTTTGACCTTCAGCAAGTCCTTCTCATGCAGTCTGGAAGCCCAGACGCATTGAGTTGCTACCAGGTTGATTTGCTCTCTGCTTTAAGGACACAAAGGAGCAGATGTAGCGTCTAAAGTGATACCACCCTTGAAATACTGCAGGTGTTCCCAGTTCTTCAGTTTATAAAGAAAGTCGCCCCGCGTCCGCTGCGTCCTTTCCCTTTATTTGAGTCCTCTGCGTATTCATCGTGACAATATCCACTACTCAAACTCAAAGTAATTTCCCCACACCACAATAAATAGAAAGATTATGTGAATGATTGTCCTTTAGCCCTTCCCCTTAAACACTACATTTCAGAAAGAAATGCAAGTCAGTGATAAAAGGGCCAATTTTCTAATCATAACACTTCAGTCTGCAGGCTAAAATTGCCATCTTCCATTGCCAACCACAAATCTTTATTGATTGCATTTATGTTGCTCAGCATCTCATCAGCTTGTTGAAGCTTTTCCTATTAAATGCTTGCTATCTATCGCTGATAACTCCCAGGTCCCGCTGAGACGCGTTTAAGCGAGCTGATGGCTGCAAATTGACAAGGGGTCAGCTAAGCCCGGCAGAACAACCCTGCCCTGATTAATTAGAGCCGCGGAAAACAAGAAATATCTGGAGCTTAAGACTCCAGTAATCCTCCTCTCTGGAGCTCCACTGGTCAAAGCTTGACCAAGCAAAAATAAACTAAAGCTGAATTCAGGTTTTCTTAATTGACCTCCGCTCCATTGTTCCCAGCAGACTTCACTACATGCAAGCCGACAGGATTCTCAATGTTACCGCATGCAGAACTGTACAGACAGACATAAGCAGCTGGCAGGAGCTTTTAGATGAAAACTCAGGTACGAGATGAAACGACGCACCAGCGTGTTCTGTTCGGTTAAACCCCGCGGGGAATCTGGATTTGCTTTGCAGTCGCACTTTATCTGCCAAACTGTCTGACTTTAATGAAGCCATTACGCAATGTGTTTTCACCAGCTTATTTGTTTACTCCGTCACTTTGTACGAAGAAACAACATTTAATCAAACCAATAGGCCATAAAACCAACTGACAGGCAAAAAAAACACACACAAACAAAAACAGCAGGCCTGTTTAACAAGCACACCACAATAACACGATTCGTTCTTTACTGAAGCTTTTTTACTATTATTATTTTTATGCTTTTTAATATAAGTTAATTGTCTTTTTTAAATAAATAAAAAATGCTTGAGTTCAGAAGAAGAACAACGGTTTCATAAACAAATAATCCTGCAGAGTTTTATTAGAATAGCAGAAAATGTTTTCTTGTAAAGTTGCAATTTTTATGTCAAGTAGATTAAATAAGGAGGCTTGTTCCGTGTTAAAGGAGATGGTACAAAAATGACTTTCAAGGTTTTATAATCTCAAATTAAAATGTTAAACAGCATTGCATAATCCAGCTACCACCACCACCGTTCCCCCAACGTCTCAGAGGCTGCATTCAGACAGCACGACTTGATGCTCAATCTTTTGCTGAAATCAGATTTTTGTGTGTGTGTGTGTGTGTGTGTGTGTGTTCATACGAGGGAACGATGCGTCAGCAACCTGACTTCTGTGTCAACGGTTTACGACCCTAACGCGACCCGCATGTGCAGAACAACAACATAGCTAAAAAAAGAATGTAAAGAAATAACTAATATCAGTCTTCTTTCATAATTTCATCATTAAAATGGTCAGATATTGTTCATCTCTGGGCCGGCAGATCTGGTTGGCAATTTTACTTTCAACTTCCTGTTAAATATTTTTATAAATAGATTTTTTTCTAAAGTCTTCAAATTAAGTTCTATGTTTTTTTCAGTTTAAAAAAAAAAATTAAGTTATATTTACCTGTTTATGTTCATGGATTTAAATTGCATTTTCTCTTTTCTCTTGACAGTCTTCTTTTGTAACACATTTCCAAGTTTTTTTTAGTAAGTAAAACTTTATGCAATATCTTCCAGGATATAAAATCAGAATGCTTTACAAAAAAACAACAAGCAAAAGGAAAAAAAAAACCAACAGATTTTAAAGACTGTGTTTAATTCCCCTCTAAAATAAACCGGAAGCCGATGCAGCTGCATGAAGATTGGAGTCCCATGTTTTTAACCTTGTTATACAAGTTCATTATTACCACTCATTAGTACCGCCGTAATATTCCACAGTTAAGACTAAACAAACAAAAGAAACCGACATCTGAAAATCTGGTAAACAAAGTTCAGCTTGGCTGATCAGCATTAATCATGAGAAACTGAGATCCAAATGAAACCACCGAGTTCTCCAGCAGCCACCAGCGCAGTGGTTTAGTCCAGCTGTAGGGGGCGTGACTGTTACCGAACCGAATCAGTTCAGCGACTGTTACCGAACCGAATCAGTTCAGCGACTGTTACTGAACCGAATCAGTTCAGCGACTGTTACCGAACCGAATCAGTTCAGCGACTGTTACCGAACCGAATCAGTTCAGCGACTGTTACCGAACCGAATCAGTTCAGCGACTGTTACCGAACCGAATCAGTTCAGCGACTGTTACTGAACCAAATAAGTTCAGCGACTGTTACCAAACCGAATCAGTTCAGCGACTGTTACTGAACCAAATAAGTTCAGCGACTGTTACCGAACCGAATCAGTTCAGCGACTGTTACTGAACCAAATAAGTTCAGCGACTGTTACCAAACCGAATCAGTTCAGCGACTGTTACTGAACCAAATAAGTTCAGCGACTGTTACCAAACCGAATCAGTTCAGCGACTGTTACAGAACCGAATCAGTTCAGCGACTGTTACCGAACCGAATCAGTTCAGCGACTGTTACCGAACCGAATCAGTTCAGCAACTGTTACTGAACCAAATAAGTTCAGCGACTGTTACCGAACTGAATCAGTTCGACTCACCACTAGTCTCTTTTCTCATGTTCTCCACTGATCTCCCGGCTCAGAGACAATAACTCCCTCTAACTTGTGTTTCTGCAGTCTCGGCTGTTCAGCAACTCCTCGGATCCACGCAGAACGTGACCCTGAGAACTGTTTTCAATTATGCTCTGCTGGAGTCAACCTTCTGCACTGAGCTTGAAATTGAACACCGCGAACTTCAATCAGGTTGACAATCTTACATTGTTCTGCTACTATGAAAACTACAATGAGAGAGACATTATCCAAACGCCTCCGTCTGCATTGCATGATATCATTTGAGACCAATTACATTCATATACGTTGGAGGTTGAGCAGCAGCAGTTTGGTTCACTGTGGAGTGAAATATCACAGGAGCTGATGCTCTTTAGCTAAAATGTTTATGTTTGTGTTCAAGTTCACTCATTCGGGGGACATATTGTTCAGGCGCTTCTCCCACACACCATTTAAATGCAGCATTCATCACCAAGGCAACAGTCAAAGTCCATCACTGAGAATAATAACTGTCTGTTACAGGGATTTACTGTAATGGTGATCCAAATAGATAAAAGTTTCAGATGGAATAGATTTCAAACACACTGCTGTTATTATTTTCACCCAAACATCAGATGTTATTTGAGAACTATATCCAAACTTTATGCTTAATCCATGAACCTTACAAGCACACCATAGCTGGAAATTCTCAGTTGAAGATACATTTTAATGATCCACAGCTGGGTGTCATCAATTATAGAGATGCACCAATCAGGATGTTCCTGGCTGATACCAAGCTTTTTATTTCTCACCTCTGATTTGACAGATTCCAGTTGTTTGACATTTTCAATGCATTTTATTTTTTTGTTATGCAGGAGGTGGCATTTTGTCCAAATATTTTATTAATTGCAAATGTTTGATTATGTTTTGAGGAATGGAATACAGGAAGCTTAACGTGGAAACTATCTATTCAAATTTCAATTAGTTGTTCAAGCAGTTATTATTCTTTAGTAATGCTTAGATTCATCTTCTGAAAGTCTGCCGTTAGAGGAGTCTATGCTTCAGTACATGAAAACCCAAACAGCCAAGCTGCTGCGTCAGAAACGGACCCGGCAAGAGAACTAATGGCAGCTGACAACCTGCTGGACAGGAACCACCCACCCAGTGTGGCCACTGAAGTATAAAATTAAAATGCACATGCAGGAGTTTGGAGAAACTCTTTGAGGGCAGCACTTCAGTGAAATCCATTTGGTTAATTTCCAATATTGGATCTGGGCGGTGTCTCGTTTGAACAGCCCTGCGAGTCTCCCGTGTTTTCGCCCTCTTCTCGTGGAACTTTCTAATCCCCACTAATTACAATAAAGATAAAGCAAGAGTTCCTCTGGGAGTCTGTGCACCTCCACGAGGCAGCTGCCACCGCTTTAAATATGAACTCTGGGTGAACCCCCCAGGATTACAACTGTACGTCTATAAACACCTCTGTTTACTTGGCAGAGGTGCACCATGCCTGTCCCAGCGTCCCTGAGCTATTACAGCCTCGGCTGGTGCGGTATCATGTTGTCAGCGCTGACGGCTTTGCTGCCATGTATTGTGTAAAGGTAAAAAGCCTGGCCATGCTGATCTGTGGTGGCATGGATGAAGTTCAAATCCTCCTCCTCCTCTCGCTCTCTGCCTCTCTCTATCTGTCCTTGCCCTTGGCTGTCTGCCATGACACGGTGCTAGGCCAGGCAGGACGTTCCCATCAATCACACTTAAGTAAGGTGTGGATGAAGGCAGTGATGCTGCACTGGTCGTGATAATAGCTGAGAAAAATTGAAGCCCACCCGCCTTCACCACCTCATCGCATCAGAGATTAAGCAAACTGAAAATCTCTGGAGTCAGATTTCCATGGAGACTTCAGTCCCAGCCCAATGCATGCTGGGAAGGTTAGTCATGGAACATTTCAGAGATAAATCCCTCTGTTATTCAAGCTAGCCTTAAGTTACCCCCAGATTTCATCTGATGGCTGACCTACCGCAGATGAAACAAAGCAAAGACTCATTCAAATGTCTGCTCACAGCTTTATACTTCCTAAAACTACAAGCTGCACCTTGCCGTTGAACTGAAACATGCTACAACTGCAGCTTGAAATATTACATTTTTTTCATTTACATGAGACAAGAGTGCATACCAATAGAATCATAGAACTCAAATAAGTCAGAAAACAAAATTTATGAAAGAATTTGCACAAAAAAAAAAAAAAAAATATATATATATATATATATATATATATATATATATATTATATAAAGCTTTTCTGAACAAATACATCTTCAAGTTGCTTTTAAAAAAGACCCAGTTCATTGAAGGCACCAAGATCCAGAATAGACCAGTTCCAGATGTTCACTCCAACTGGCAGCTTAAGAAGGGAGAATAAAAGAGGGCCTACAGTGGAGCCTTGAGGTACCCCACATGAAAGAGTATTACTAGAAGAGAAGTTATTAATCATTTCATCTTTAGGTAGAAGTTGAACTTAACAGATTGGAAAAAAGTTGCCTGGTCCAACTCTCCAGTTTTGAGTCTTTGAATTACAGCTTCAGCTTCCTGTTCTCTCACAGAGGTTGAACTTATTCTGGTCTGCTGCAGGAGCCCATCTGCTTCAATAACCAACCTTTGCTGCACTCAGAAACTGTATCAACAAGTATTTATTTGGGCTACTATTACTTTCCCAGACATTGTCATTCTTTGATTACTAAAGAGATTGGTTTGAGAGAAAACCCTCAGATTAGAAGAAGGTTAGGAAAATCTGAAAACTGAATCTGGTACAAGCCTGTAGCTAACATGACTGTGGACATCTGACCATTCACCATCCAATATAAAACTAACACTACCTTTCTTGGCATTTTGCAGGAACAATAAGCGGATACCCAACACTGTGCTCACCTGAACGGGTTTCAATCATGTTGAAGAAACATTCAACAAACCACAGCCTTGATATGAACACAGTGTCAACCCAAAGAACTTAAGCAGAACCTCAACGGTACCACATCCCCATCCAGCCCAACTGTGCTCATTCAGGTGAGCAAACACAGTAATCAATGCCAATTCCAGGCCTCACCGTGCTGCATTTCTGCACAGCAGTGCAGCAGTAACCCTCTTTTACCTCCCAGAGCCTCTGATAATCTACATGTGAAGGCTGGCATCTGCAATCATGGAAACAGAGAGGGGTGGGACTGGGAAAAGAGGATTCACATTTCTACCTTTTCCACTAATGGGTGCAGAGGGATGATACCAATTCACAAGGGACGTGTACAAGGCTTTTAGGATGGTTACCAGCATTTGCCTGCGATCAAATAAGGTCAAAGGACCTTATTTGAGGAGAGACAGTCTGGTGGTAGAGCTTTGATATAAGAAGTGAGATGAGACTGGATGTAGCACCAACCACTGCATAATGTCTGGTTTGCAAGTTAACTTGCAAATGAATGAAAATTATTTATGCTTCTACTTCAGACCTTATAATCAAACAATAGTTAGATTATAAGTAGATATCATACTGAAGACTTTACATAAAATTCAGTCTATAATCAAGAGCAGAAAAAAAAACAAAGTTTATATTAAGTATCGCGTGTCATACAAGAGAAAGCAAGCCATGATTACATCAAAATTTCCAGACCTTTGTGTGATGTCGAATCAAGCAGTTAGCATGTTTCCTAAAACATGAACACATCCCAGAATAGATGTGTTGATTAGCACAAGTGAAAAACACCTTTTCACAACTGAAGTAGTCTACTGCAGACATCTCCATCTCCCAGGAGCAAGAGTTATTCTTTTGTTTAAAGCAATTTCATCACATCAGCAAAAAAAAAGTAACGCAAATATATCTTCATACTTCTAAAAGTTGATATTTAGCTCTAAAGTACTTCAGAAAGTAGAATATTTTTGATATGTAATCTTAAGATTGTTAAGAATCACAGCAACCTTAAGAGGGCTGTGAAGCGGTGTGAGTCAAGAGTCTCAACATCCAGGATGTGGGCAACATGTGTCACATTTCCTGTGCTAAACCACTCCTGAACCAGAAGCGACTCAAGAAGCGTCTTTACGGCGCTCAGGAGAACGGGACCAGGCCACTGCTCAGTCAAAGTCCATTTTTTCAGACGAAAGTCAATTTTGAATTTCAGCTGGAAATCAAGGTCTCAGAGTGGAGGACTGTGATCTGCAGGTCCACTGAGTTTCATCAAGTCCACAGTCAGAGCGGCAGTCCAACAGGAAATGTTGGTGTACTTCAAGCTTCTCTCTGCTGAGAAGCTGACATGGTACCTTCACCTACAGCCAAAAGTACCAATGCCTCATTTAATCACCATGGCAACATTCTGGACAGCCAGAACAAACAATGGAGGAAAGTTGAAGGTGACCATTAAAGCAACCTGTATAGTGTCAAGACCTCAGCAAGACCACAGGAGACTGAAATAAAGGATTTTATTAATTGTAAGCCAGAATCTCAGAAATTACCATAAATAATCACTTAAAATATCAAAATGTGGTTAAATTGTGCAACCTTCACTTGTATTTCATCGTATTTTAATTCATTTGTTTACATATGTTCTCTCGATTCCAGAAACAAACTTAGATGTATAAAATTGTTCCAAAGTGGAGGGTGATGGAGGGATGAACATGCCATGCTGCATTGATGCAGTAAACCTGGGCAATGTTTACATGAGAAATAATTAGGAAAAGTTATTTTCTTCAAGAAAATTTGAAGAAAGGCTAGAATAAAATCCAACAAATTTAGACCAACTTTAAAAAAACAAACAAAAAAGAAAACAGTAAAGCACAGATCCAAGATTTCAAGAAGGTTCTTGGCAACCGTCTTCGGGCAATGAATTTCTATCAGTCATTGCCGAAAATTAATGCAGAAACTCCAACCATCATCTGTCCAGACAACTAACGGCAGCTGCATCCAGACAAGCTCAATTATCTGGGCTATGAAGAGGCCTCTAAGTGGGGATTGCTTTTTTTCCCACCCCTAAGCAACTTTGGCAGATTCACAGCGCTTCTCAATGCAACAACTGTTCACTTGCAGTCTGACAGAGTTCTCTGCTGAACAAGCGGAGAATAACCAGAGGTAAGAGCTACAATTGACAGAGCAAAATGTGCTGGAGAGGACTTGGGATTCTGTCTCGGAGTTGTATTCCTCGTCTGAACAAGAGGCATCCATTTTCTTTTCTGTCAAGGTATTTAAATAGTTCTAGAAACGGAGCTCCGAAAGAGCTGCTACCTACTGCTGGGCATTTACTTACAAAAAGACAACCCGAACTATCCAAGTACTCTGATCACATAACGCATGGCAACGGCGAGCCGGAGTATTAGGTCTCTGGACACTAATTAGGATGCTGATAACTGAAGATCTCCACAGGCAGTAATTCTCCCAGCAATATTCCTGTTAATACCAGGATGGGTCTGAAGGCATTTATATTGGACCGCACTTTGAACTGCACAGTGATGGACGACTACGTTTGTTCACCTCGCTGACAGCACAAATGCACCAGTCGAGCATTCCAGCGAGCAGCTGAACCCGCGCCGCAACGACCAACATATTCACACGTCTTTCATGTCAACAAGCTAGCTCTTCATTCCCGTATTCACTTGGCAGAGGCCATCAAATGAAAGTCCTCTCCTGTTACAGAGCGGAAGCGGCGCAGGCAAATTTCACCAGGTTATGTTATTCCCCCGCCCCAATATCCTAACTGTGAAAATTCCTACACTGAGATACTTCCATGGCGATGCGCTGACTTGTATCTGAGGTGATTCGGTTTCTTCTTTTAGAAAGAGGCTTTCACGCCTTGGCTCAGGTCCTGCTTGAGTGAGTGAGGGGGAAAAAAAAGAAAGAAGCCAACACAGACAACTTCTCATGATTTTTAATATCTACAGAGATACATTATTCAGCTCAGCCCTGCAGGAAATAAAAGCTCTGTTTGAGTCTGTTGGGAAGAGGTCGCCAGCAAACCCAACACTTTCAATCTGCTCTTTGAAAATGCAGAGCACATCTGCTTTCTTGTGTTTCTTCTTGGGAGACTGGGGGTTTTTCTCTTAGTGAATTTTTGATAAAAACGTCTGTGACTCTCATCCTTTCTGGGTTCACTGGACTGTCAAAAGCACACAGTATATTCCCTTAGTTTGTTTGCGCACCAAAACGAAGAGGACAAGAAGCGATTGGAAGCCACGCTGCGTCGTCGGAATGGTTAACATCACACAGGAAGGAGGAAACGCGACTCAGTCAGTGAATCTGTTCAAACCAGTGGAAACACAAACAACGAGAGGGAGCAGAGAAAGGTTCATTTGTGGCGCCTTCTCAGCTGTGGCGAACTACTGCGAACGTACATCTGCCAAGTGATTCCAGACGCTTAACAACATCATACAACTCAATTCAGACGAACGTAAACACGTAGGAATAGCTTTAAGGAAGGGGAGACAAAGGACGCAGAGCAGTGTGACTCAAGTGTAAGGCTGCAAATTAGCAGCAGGCTCTGCTAAACAAAAAGAAGGAAAAAGAAAAACAATGTTTTAAATCTTCCAACCAATGCAAGGCAAAAATGCCGTATAGCATGTCTCAGCAACATGACAGGTTGAGGCACTTTATATGATGCAAACATGAAAAACATTGCACTGCAGTGGAAAAGTTGGAATTCAGACTAAAATGAATGATGTTCCAGTTGTGACCAAAGGCAGCTCTAAAAAAGTTTAGTTCTGATGTTCGGTTCTGATTCTGGAGATGCATGGCAGACCAGTAGGAAGGTTGATAAGACCACAACAGATCTTTAAGGTGTTTTGGTGCCGAGTCATTCTGGAATAAAAAAACAAAACAAAAAAAGCATTTTAAGCACTACTCTCTGAGCAGCGTTCTGGATCAGCTGCGGCATAGACACTGTTGCAGCGAGACGCATGGATGAGTCCTTTAGTCCTGGAAATGTTCTTCAGGCGATAGAAGGCCGACTTTGCAACTCTGAAGGTTCAGGTCTCTGTCCATCACTACACCCAGACTTCATCCTGATTTCTAGTTTCCAGTTGTAAAACTGAAGCTGTGCGTTGACTCAGATCGCTCCTCTTTAGGCCCAACAGTTTTGTTTCTGTTCTGCTGGAGAAAGTAATGGCACCTACACATATTGATTTGTTCTAAGCATGACCCCACTATGACCCCATCGATGCTAAGTGCATCGATGGGGTCATAATGAGCTGGTAACACAATGTAGAGCTGGGCATCTGCCAAATCACGGTTACTTATCTTGATATGTTCTGACCAAAGGTCCCAGGTTTGAACCTTGGAGAGTTTCAGTTATGCAGATGTGAACTTGTGAATTGTGAAAATATCATCCAATTGCTTTTAATAAAATATATAATTATAAAAACTATCAGTTATTACAAATCATTACATTCTGGATATGCTGGTGAAGAAAAGTGGTTCTGTGGGCGGTACAGAGCTGGAGTCATTGGCTGGTGGAAGAGAAGAGGACCGTTGTCTTTTATAGACCATGACCAACACCAACACCCGCTGCACCACATGTTTACCAAGCAGAGAAGTAGATTCAGGGGCGAACTTTGACATGTCTACAAACAGATCAGGATAATCTTTTGTTCCAGACACTATTCAGCTCTTTGGTTCTACACACAGATGCATGGCCGGGTGGGCTGACGGGTGGGGCGGCTTTGGCTGTGGAAAGGACTGTGGACTTTAGTGCAATTGAAGATCACACACTCCGGTGCATCTCTTTTATTTCCTGTAATTTATACAACTGTGTGTTTTTATCTGTGCCGTTTATTGTGTGTGCGTTTTTCTTTCAGCTGTGCGAGTCTATATACTGCTGGCTTCCTGACTTTCATTCAGAATAGATAAGTGCTATTGTCATAGTTCTTTATCAGAATCATTTAAGATTAGGCATTCTCCAAGTCCCAGTATGCTCCAACATTAAAGATATTAAACTGTGCGTATTTGTTTCTGCAGGTATGTTGCAACTCTTAACTACTGAATTAAGTTACAGTAACGTTTTACAAAACAGCCAAAGATTTTTTTAGTCATCAGTAAACTTGAATCTTGTTCATGTGGTGATTTTTAAAAAAAAATGCAAACTAGTCTGTTGACAAGCCAAGCTAACGTTAGCATCTCTCCTCATTGTGTTAACATGACTTGTTGATAATTTGTCTCATAGCATCTTGCTTCCAATTAGTTAAAGCCAATGTAATCTGGGAATGCTCTTTCTCACATTAGCATCTTTCTGTGGTTATCTCAGTCACCTCCATTTTTTCACAAACACATGGAATTCACACTAAACCAACAGACCCCTGCTTTTATTTTGTGATGATGCATAATTGTTAGTTTATTGAAAATTTTATGCAAATATTGGAGTTATGTGACTGCCAACTCCAACCCACAGGTGGCAGTATTTCTTACTCCTACTACGCTGACGCCACAGCCTTACTTGGTGTCCAGTCATCTGGGATTGATGATGGCCTGTAACAAACACTGAGCTCTTTTAAAAAGAAAAACGTGTGTGTTCAATCTGTCTGTTATTTCTTCACTCATCTTTTTTGATCTACATGTAGATTAAGAAAGGGGCTTAAGACAAAACATATTGCAACATGCCATGCAAATATTGCTAATGTAGAACCAATCAAACCAAAGCAAAATCCTGGAGGGACCAAGATCTTATCACAGACCACAAAGCAAGTCACATGACACAGGCAGGTTTTTCTTCTTGCATCATTGCAGAGGTTGAACATCACTCAGTTGGGGAAACCAAAGATCATTTAAAACCGAGTCGAATAAACATCCTATAATAGAGCATAAAGAGGGATTTTTAAAAATTGACCTTACAAATGTGGTCACATGCTGCTTAAGACTTGAAACATAACATTTCTGTTAATGTCAGCAGCATACCTTCTTTACTCCCAAATGTAAGAGCAAATTATCTTAAGCTTGATTTTAGGGGAAAAAAAGTTCCTAAACATTTGCAAAAGTCAAAAAGCAAATTCGAAAGCCAAATCAGTGAAAAAGCATTTCTATGATGGACCCACAAGACAGGCAAACCAAGCCAGTTTCTCCACAGGAGTTTTCAGTCTAACAGCAAGACGTCTCTGTCCAGAAGTCTGATAAACAACTTTCCATCATATCCTATGACTCCTGTGAAATTAAACTAGTAGTATTTCTGCTTTTGTAAGTAGAGACCTTCACATTTTTGCATAATGGAAGGGTATATTTTTTCATCAGACTGCTACCTCCATTTACCTTCATTTATTTAACAGACAACTTAAGTGTAAGTTAATTGGGAATAGTAAAAAATAAATATATCTGAATTTAACTTCCAAAGACACAAATAACGTCATGGAGTTAAGATTAATGCAACTTCAGAACAAAAATGTAGAAAATTAGGCTTGAATTGAAAATCTTTTTCATTCCTAACTCATTCATCTTATAGTACAGTAGACCCATTCCTCTTCAGAATGCTCAGTTTTTTCAGATTGTTTCATAGAGCAAATTTAAAATATTCAAATAAAAATGCATGACAAGCTACTGGCTGGCATTTAGAAAGCAGCCAATCCAGGAGCACCATTTACTTTCCTTGATGGTGACTGGCTGAATCCCCAAAACAGAAGACAGTAGATGCCAGCTTATACTTGGTGCCAAGACAGTTTTTAACGTTCATATTAATGCAAATAAAGATATATTTTTACAATATTAAGATTCTAGCTGTTCCCAAACGGTTGTGGCCCCCAACTCCTGTGAGTACTGGGACTTCATTTCTACCTAATGAAGCCCAACTGTTCCATTTTGTCCAACTAAAGAATCAAAATACAAAACAAGCAAAACATATTCATAGAATTGCTGAATGTCAGTCTCATGACTCCTCTCTCTCTCTCGCTCATATCCATATCCATATCCATCATATCCATATGTTCAAGGATATGATGAAAAACTTTATTGTTCCATGTACTTCATTCATAGACATACATTAGAAGGAGCAACAATTAGAATGATTATCTACACCAAGCATAACCATCATCATAATTTCCTTTTTTAATACAAGAATATGAGAGGATTAATAATCAAAACTTAATCTTGATGTCATAGCTGTTGCTATATAGAGAGGATTTTCAGAAAAGTACAATGAATGGAAACAGGTTTAGTAGATGTTTATGCCGTTTCTGTCAATCTTTTCTTTGAAGATGTACTTTACTTTGAAGTGAGGTAAAAAAAAAAAATACAAAAATCTCTGGATGTCAGCTTAAACTAGTAGATCAAAAAGATAAAGGCCACATATGTTAAAAATAAATATAAAGTTACCAACAGGTACTCTGCCCCTGATGCAACTTTTTTTTTTCCTTTACCTTGACATCGTGTGAAAGTGAAATGTGACCCCTTTTCCAAACCGTCTAGACCTTTCATCGTTCTGTAAAAAGCAAAGAATCCCCGGGAGTGAAAACCCGTGCTTTGAAAAGCTCAGAACCTCAAATGAATAAATGAAGCATGGCGGAACCGTGACCGACCATCGGCAAAGGGTTTCATACAGAGGGGGGGACACCGCTACCAGACAGTCAGACTAAAGAAAGTTCAGGAAATTGAAGGAAACCAAAGAAAACTGAGACGTGAAGAAGTTAAAAAGGACAGCAGTACGCTTTTGTTATACGTTGAAATAAAGTTTGACTGTAATATTAACCAACTTCAAAATTTTTGTTTTTAAATGTGTGTAATTTTCAAATCAGTTCCTCTTCAGTGGTGTAGGAAACTGAATTTCTTGCGTCTGGCATGTTTGAAAAGTTTAATAGAAAAATATTTGATGCTTGACCGATTCAAGTTTAGTCAAAGGGTTTGAGACGAAGACCTTTCAGATCCTCTGAGGCTCAGAAAAGAAAGGTGGGAGTGCAAGTTTTAAAAGTTAAAAAACAGCTTTCATTCAATATTTTTTGAAAGTCTGCTGATAATGTTGTAAAACTAATTTGGATTTGGATCATTTCTGTATTGACGAGACAAAAAGCTTGAACTCAAAAGGTCCCCTAATCTGAAATAAACTTATAACAAAAAGTCGACAGCATATTAACCGGTCAATTTATCATTTTTTCCATTGAACACAAACTCTGATAATATTTAGAAAATAAGACAAAATGTGCCTGTTGCATGAATGGGTGTGTTCTGCTGTGTTTGCAGTGTATTCAGTCCTCATTGCTCATTATCACCTCCACCCCCTGGCATAAATACGCTAGGCTGAGTCATTGTCTCAGGTGAAGTCAAGCAGAAGACACGGTTGCCCTAGCCGACCCCTTAGAGCCCCATCTTTCCACACACACACACACACGCCCCCTCACCTCATCCCTGCTCTGCTCCAGGGACTCCTGTTATTTTGCTCCGTCTGCTCTGAGGGGCTTCTGGGACCACATTGTGTATCAGTCTGGCGCCTTCCCTCCTGCCACCAGTCGCCATGCTGTGGCGGGGCAGGCAGTGGCAGGTGGGGTGGAGGGGGTCACGCCATCCCTCGGTGTGGCTAAATGGAACCCACACGTTATGTTTATGACAGCTTACTGTAATCACTAATTCATCTGGGCCATGTGAGACCTGGGACTGTGGACGGAGTGAAGACACCGTCACATCTGTGGCGTCTCCAGAGCTCAGCGGGGCCTTGCACCGTCAGCCCCACCCACGGCATCACGCCCCACCTTCAGAACGATTTCATACGGCAGACTGGGTTTCCTTCTGGACTCAGAAGTCCAGATGGATCCTAACAACAGTTGGGATATGATTGAAAAAGACATTTACCTCAGGTGAAAATCACAGAATTTCGCAAAACACATTTCAAGCAGGTTTTCCACACATTTCAGACCAATATGAATGGATTTTTGGTTCAGAAATGTGTTCCTACTGAACTATCAAACTCGTTTTCATTTCAGATCAAGAATGCCCTCAGAGGTCTGGTTGTGGCAGAATGTATTGATAAAGATGTCCATTAACTGGTGGCATTTCTCTGCGTTTGATTCATACTTCTTGAAATGTATCAATTTTAAAAAATGAAAACTGATTTGACTTAAAATATTTAAACACACAGCTCTCATTTTAAAGTTCAATTCATGACACTATAGAGTTTAGAGAGACAAATAGTTATAGCGGCCGGATTTGACTTGACTTAGACACCTATGCTCTTTGGGTCTTGGAGCAGGGGCTGGAACATTTGTGGGTCGGTACCAGGTTCTGCATGTCTGCAGAATGACCCATAAATGCTCTAAAATATTCTGGCAGATTGCTGCTACGACTTTGTACTTGATAAAATCAAGTGGAGCAACACCAGCGGAGACATGGCTCCTAAAGAATCACCGACTGTGGAACTTCTCACTGGACTCCCATCAGCTTGGACTCTGCCTCTTAACTCTTCCTCTCGCCTCAGGGACCTTAAGGGTTCGTTCACATCAGACCTGTTTAGTCGGCTTTCATCAAACTCTAGTTTGTCTGCCCAGAAAGTCCAGTTGCTCCAAGGGTTTGGTTGGTTTGACTGGGTGAAGTGTGAAAGAGAACCGCAGCAGCTGAAAACAAAACAAATGTTTCAATTTTCACCCTCAATCGAATCAACTCTCCCAGACTATTAAGTGTGAAAACATCCTAAATTTCCAAATGAAACTTAAAATTTACTTTCATTTGAAAAAATGTGTGCAACTAGACTAAACCCAGATAGACTATCTATGTTGTCTTTGGCTCAGGAGTCGTAACCTTTCCACCCGTTCTATTGCTGTGCTTGGATACAGCAATCTGAACTGACAGCTTCTTCAGCAACGACCTTCTGTGGCTCAACCTCCCGTCAATGACGGTTTGCAGAAAACAGCCAGGTCATCTGTGTTTCCCATGATCGTATCAGCCAGTTGTTCTCAACCTTCCTCCTCTGGACTCGCTGTCCTGCATGTTTCAGGCAACCCTCTGCTGCCATAAATGAGTGAGTAACAGGCGTCTGCAGGACGCCACGGCATGCTACGGAGTTAGGAGTTTTGGAGCAGAGTCGCATCCGAAACATTTACAATAAAATCCAATTTGTTGTTTTGTGAATTTTATATTTTACTTTTCTAAGAAAATCAGTTTTGGGTTGGTGTTAGCGGGAAGACAAAATCATCAGAAATGCCAAATTATTCATACAAAAAAATGGCTTTTTTTGCTGATTTTTTTCCATCGAGCACATAGCTGAAAACACAACGCTACTTGACATGCTATTGGCTGTTTGCGAAGCAGCCAATCCAGAAGAGCCATTTATTATTATTCCTGCTGATTGGCTGAACCCCCAAGAGTGGAAATAAGGAAGACTGGGTGTTAGCTACTGCTGCAGTGCGAAGATGGTTTCCACTATGCATATTAAAGCATATTTAGGGATACAGAGTGGTTGAACTACTAAAATAGGCAGCTATAGGCTTCTACTGAGAGCCTCCAGTATTTGCCGTTAGCTATTCACAGGCTGCTGTGCTCCTTAATCCGTGTATCAATTTGTGCGCAATAAATCAGTGCAACACAATTTTTCTTTTTGAATTGAATTACTTAAATTAGTCTTAAAATGATTGACCAATAGCTCTAAGATGCCATTTTTTTGTGTCCTGTCAAGTGTAGAAAAGGTACAAATTTAACCTTCAGATTCATTTTATCTTCTGCCTTGTTAGTTAACAGATTCTTGTACAAATGGAGCAAACAAATCCTTCATTGAACATGTCTGTATTCTTTGGGGTCTATTAAGGTTTGGGAAGGTCCACTGATCCCGGATTAGGGTTACAGTTCACTACTGCCATTTTAAAGCTCCACCAATCGATATTTTTAATGGATCGAGTGACTAAAAGGGCTGGCTCGTTGTGCCAAAACCCAGCTCCTCTAGCAAGCCTCTAAACTTATTGACCCATTTTAGACAGGCGTCTCAACAGTAAAACAGATTTTAGCAAGAAACTGAACCCAAAAATATCCAAGCCTATGCAACTTTAGGAAAAAAAAGTTCCTCTTGCCTCACATGCAGCTCAAGTTTTCCACCTCCTTGACATTATTTTCTATGACCGTCTATTAAATCTCAAAACCTAGCAAGCAATCGTGAATAAGAGTCGCTGCAAATTTTAAATGAATGGGAACTGAGGCTTCCAGTGAGTCTGTCATCTCCAGCCGGGTGGGTTGACATGAGTTGGTGTCAGGTCAGTAAGCAGCTTATTGTCAGCCTCTGGGTTTTCTTTTTCCTCCACTTTCTAAAGAAAGTGGGGAAAGTGTTTACTTTTCTAAAGAAATATCAGACATTTCAGTGACAAGACACTCCGGAGTGTCTGATGAGGAAATGGTGCGGCATGGACAGGTTGTCTCTACAAAAGTTTGCAACTTTTCAAACGTGAAACATGAACAGAGCAAGGATGTGGCAGCATTAGTGAAGAGGATTCATGCCTTAGTTTCTGACCGAACCTCAAACTGTTTACATTAAACATTGTTTTTATTAATAACCAGATTCAGATCATAGGACTGTCCAGGTTTCAGTCTGCAGGAACTAACAGCACAACTACTCTTCAGTATTTGTGTTTTGATGTTTTACTTATATTTGACAGCTCTTGCCATGTTCAGTTTTTTTTGCTGTTATTACATAGGTGTTGCCACTTTAATTCATTTGAGTTTAAATAAATAATTTAAGACGGTATTTTGCATTTTCTTTAGTCAATGTTATTCAACGTTAAAACTCGATCTTGATTTTTTATTTATTTATTTATTTTTACAGAACTACAAGTTTCTCAAATTTTTTTAAGCTTTTGACTCTGAATCGGTGATCCACTAATCTCATTCCATGTTTGACATTACAGAAAATATGAACAAAGTGGCTTACTGCTGTTCGTGTTTTGATTTAAAAGACTGTTACATTTATTTTTGCCCTCTAACAGTTTCTTCCAACAGTTTCTTTTTGAGCCAGAAGAGTGTTGGGATTTTTAGGGTTTGTGTTTTTTTTTTTAAGTCCCGCTTCTAATTTGGGCTTCAGTGGTTTCTTCTAAATAGGCTCCAACTATTCCTAGTCTTTAGCTAATAAGAGGAAATAGATTTAGATCCTTAATTTTATTTCCTTTAGAAATTTCAGGGTTGGAGTAAAGAAAAAAATATTATAATAGTATGAAAATCCTGCTAGAATTGGTGATTAGCTTAAATTCAATAGAAACCCACAAGTGCAGTGCAAATTAACAGAGCCATTTTTGTATGGGCTGGATGCCACTTTTACAATCAGTTTGCACAAAGAAAAGAATTTTAATTTATTTTAAGTAGAAATCTTTGTTTCTACCATGCAGCCTTGGCCCCAGTACAGTTTATTAAAAATAAGACAAAACACCTCTAAGGACAAGTCTACAAGATTCAACTCTTTTGCCCACAAAATGAAAACAGGATTCCATCCTCCCATCCATCGCTCTTTCATAACAGAAAAACACCCACTTTGAACAGACTCAACAGCGATGTTGCAGCTGATTCAGGTGAAAATCCTCGCTGCGTATCAGCGATACCCCCAGCTCCCTTCCCAACACGGGCGACATGTTCAGACCTCGTCTCTAAGGCGCAGAGAAGTTGAGGAGAAAGGCCCCGATTCCCTGAGAGCGGGCTGCAAACCAGCTACGGAGGAAGAAGCCCGAGGCCCAGAGTTAATTTGTTCCACTCGGTCAACTGCAGTACTTAAGTTGTCATTGGATTTTTATTTTTACCGGGTTTACAGACGCATGGTGCAAAATCTAACAAAGAAGGAAACTAGACAACTGCAATGGAATCAAAAAAGGAACTCTTATTTTATAACGCTTAACTTTGAAAGTCAAAGTTTGAATGCCTTTAAATCTCAATTTAGTAATTGAAGTTTCAAACTCAACAACAATACCTGTGGGGAGTTTATGTGATTAATGAATATAACTTACTATTTTTCAAAATATATTTAGCCAATTATACAAAAGTGCATGGGGATTTTACAAACACTACAAGAAATAAATACCTGTAATACCCATCGTCTTGGTCAGGCATGAAAATCTGGATCATCTTCAACTAGATTTTCTTGTCTCAGTTACTGAGAATGCAAGATTAGGCTTCTGCCTCTGCAGACTCCCAGTCCAATAATATATTAAAGATAAATTATGTGGCTTTAAATGACCTAATCCATCCTTTTAAGATTTTACATCCAGAAAATCATTGCTGATTGGCAAGGCTATCATTAGCATTAGCATGTTTATTTAGTTTTTATAGTACTTGTTGATAATTCTGCTGTCAAAACGTCTTATGTTGACAAAGCCTAAAGAAAAAAAGTTGTATTGTGTCAAATGTAGTGTTTGGCTTTGATCACCCTGAAATTTAGTGACTTGTGTTTCAGCTACTCCGAGCTGGTCACATGACAGATGAGAAACTGCAGCAGCCAATACAGTCGTCACTGTAAAAGGATGAAAAACACTTGTGTTGTTGGGAAAAACTCAGATTCATTAGCTCAACAAGCTAATGTGTTACAATACAGCTTGGGTGAACAAAATATGGTGAATTTAATCACGGACTCCGATCCTAATCCTTTAAAACTTCCCTGTTTAGGTTCTAGACATCAAGACATTTCTACTTTTCACACATAAATACACAAATATGATGACAGATTTTTACTCCTTGGTCTTTAAACCCAACCAGTCTGACTGGGATTTGCTAAACAAAAAGGCTGCAGCACAACTTCTTCAATGACACAAAGACTGGAATAGAACAGGGAGAAAAAGGAGCTCATGTATGAGCCAACAGGTGACAATGCAGCATTTATCATTTTCATGATAACTGCAAAACATCAGTAAAAAAAGAAAAAACCCTGAAAACTTCAGGTTCTGAATGTAAGCTTCATTATCTGAGTAGCAGCTCTCATTACATCAATCTCTCACAGAAAAGCACTTCTGTCATAGCAAATGATAATGAAACTCGTGTGAATTTGCCTTTTTTTCCCCCTCCACATTCTCATTATGAAACTCTCCGCTTGAGTAATGACTGAACGGAAAACGAGTCAGCGGGCCGCGCTTCCACAAAAGAGCAGAAAAACAAATCTCTCCATCCAGAAATCTAAGCAGCTCTGATCAGACAACAGAAGAGCGCAGAACAGACAGCAGCAGGGAGCGCACTGGGGAAAACTGTATTACCAAACTGATCGCTGATGTGGCATAAATTCCATGTAGGTTAATTAAGTTCTAAATTAGACTGTGATCCGACTTTTCTTTTTTTTTTTTTTACTGCACGCCAACTGGGATTCGGGCTGCAGCATCTGAGCACTGCATCAAATCCAACTGTGCAGCGTTCCAAACATAGACAAAGCAGCCCCTCCACCCACAGCGAGGGAGCGGACAGTGATTAATGAGGCCACACTGGTGGAGAGTGGCTCCGTTATACTCCACCTCCACTCCCGTCTCTGCTTCAGGACTAGGTGTCAACAAGTTACTAATGACTGCCGAGACGTCCTCGGTTATAGATTTCCCTAAAACATCGCACTCCTCAGCACCTTTGATGCGGCGTTCCCGCACGTTTCGAAGAGAACTAGATGGTCATTATCTCCAAAAGCAGCTCAGTTATTCACCTCCTCCATGCTGGCCATCTTATCGAAATTGGCAAAAGAGTCTGGACTTCCACATTTTTGACTTGTGATTACTGGTCCAAGAAGAGCTCCAAAGGGAGCTGAATTAGACAGATTCCAGGTGTAAACCTTTTTCTTTTTAAAATCTTATCAATACCTTAGAAATACCTCAGCTACCGCTGCCTAGTGGGCGTGTGCATATTTTGTATGATGTATCATGAGACATTTCTCATAAGAATATTGATTGTGATAGATTCCAAAGTATGATATTTAAAATCCCCTGAAACCACCCATCTTGTTGGGATCGTTAGTTTGACCATTTTCTCTACTGTTGGTTTAATTAGTAAATACCAATACATTTCTGAAGAAACGCAGTTAATTTGTGCAGTTTAGTGATAAATATTCCTTCGTGTTGTATCACGGAGAAGCACATTACAAATGGACACAGCCATTCAGTTTCCTGAAAAAAAAGTAAATAAATCTTACCAATTAGTTATCACAATAGTGCCACAAAATATTGTGATAAAACCGGTATTATTTTGGATATTCTGGTTTTCAAAGAAACTGAATTTTAGGTTTTTTTATTAGCTAGAAGACAGAATAATTGAAAATAAATACTTCATATTCATCACTGTGATGCTTTTACATATTTTAAAGTTGAATTACTGAACTAATTTAGCTTTTAGATGCTATTCTGATTTAGTGAGACAAACCTGTAGGAAGGTGAGCCTCCAGGCTCGTGTTTCACCAGAGATCAGACTCTCACTGGCCCACGCTGATTTCTTGATTTGGTTTGAAGCAGGACTCCAGATTTCAGTTTTGGTCAGTTCTTCCAAATCGCATCAACGCCTACATCTCATTTGTTTTAACCCAGCAGTTATTTACAACCACAAAAGCGCAAAATAAGAGCCGCAGATTTTTTTTTTTTGACACAGGTTGTAGTTTTGAATCCAGCAGACAATGAAGGGATTACAAGATTATCCCAATTTAAGCATCAAAGCATCTGTCCCTCAGCCTCGCGGTGAAAGCGGATCCTTCCTCTGGTGCCGACGTAGCGTCGGCTTTCAGCGCTACAGCTGGACTTCAGAAATAACAGAACGGCCTGCTTAATCAGGACCAGGACTGCCAAAGGGACGCCCAAAGCATAACTTTATAAAATGTGAAATATTGGCCAATCATTTTCCAAAATGTTTCACCCTAATAAAAAGGTGCAAGCATGCAGGTTTTATTCAGTTCCATTCAAATTCAACTCAGAAAACTTTAACCAGACGCAAATGAAACGTCGCAACAGTTTGATGACCTTCCTGACGGCTCAACGTCCGGCCAGCAGAGACGACATTTCACAGCGACATATCTGGATGACATCAGTTGTTGCTATGCACTGCTAATCCACCTCATTTGCTTTTGCTGCTCCGCCTTAAAACCCTTTCAGGCCGGGGTCAGAGGTCAGGTATCGCTGGAGCTTTTGAAGCTCCAGTTATTTGTATAAAAAAAAAAATACTTGGGAGCAGTAAAAAAAAAAAGTGACAGTAATACTATAAATAGTTTAATGTAAAAAAAAAAAGCAGCACATCATCTGAAATCAGGGGAAATAGCTGTCCAAATATGAAGTGATTCATCTGAAGCTGGTAATAGTTATGACTCTGTAGTGTCTGTTCAGCCTCAGATGGAGTTTTAGCTGGTCCAGGATGAACTCTTTCTTTTCCTCTGACCACATGCTAGCAGGGGAAAGCTCTGACCTCCTCAGAATAAACCAGGCCAAGACAAAAGGCTGGATCAATAATAGCAGATTAAATTGTGTAAAATGGAACCAGAGCTGAAGGTTCCATCGCTGCTTATGACCAAGTCTTTTCATGTTGACAACTGATATTTCAATACTTTTTTTCCTTGTCTCTTAACTGCAACTACTTTTTGAACTTTTCGCAATTTGATAGTTAATCAAACCAGCTATATGTTTGTTCCCTTGTGTCCTCAGGTGAAAACATAAAACTGCCATCAATTCAGGCTGTATTTAAACTGCCTGGTTATATTTTATCCAGCCCTGCTTCTTTAAAACCAAGAAAAAGAGTCTCAGCAGGAGTCTTATCAATTTCCTTCCCTCCACTCCGTTGCTCCCTGATGCCACTGATCGAACTGGAATGTCCCTGTTCAAACACAGCTGCATCAATGGGCTTTTATCACGCTGCAGGCCCCCGCCCCGCTCCTTCCACCCCTACTGGTACAAAGATATGCACAGCTGCTGCCCTGTTGCCCAGAAACTGAATGCAATTTAAGGAATACCCCCACCGATCCCACAAACAAGATAGTGTTACAGGAAGCACTGCTAACAGCCCAAACTTAATTCCCTCTTTCCAGAGCAGGCACTCTATACCTTACCCATATGTCGATTTTATGGGGCCCCGTCTTCATAATGCCAGTTCAAATATCATTGAGATTTTAAGGATGGGACGAAAAGAATTGCATAATTGCGCAATTTCCTACAGGAGCGCCAGCCTGCTATTGAATTTGGGGTATCGGTTTTCCAACGCCGCAGGATGACCTACACCTCTGCTCAGTCGATGCTTACAGAGTTATGAGGTCATTTGGAGAAAACGTGCATTATCAGATGCAGCTAATTTAGTTTGAGTTCCTCACCGAGGAACCGTAAGAGACCTGCCAATCTGGCAGCAGAAATGACCTTCCATTCTCAGTCTGTACAAGTAAAATGATCGACAGTTTTTAAACCTTTAGTAATATTGCAAAATGAACAAGGCATTGAAACCGATTGTTTCAGGACCAAGTCACCACCTAAAAAAAACATTAGCCGGGTGATAAAAGTACACTGACCGGCCAAAATGTTAGGCACACATCGGTTAGCTCGACTTTTATTTACAGAATCAAGAAGAAGAAAAAATAAGAAATACATTCTACTCCGAGAGTCTGGAGCGTTCTAATAAAGCATAAATTGGTGTGAAATAAGACAATACAGACCCATTTAATAAGTCAGAATATCACTGAAATGCCCATTTATTTCAGGAATTTTATCAAAAAGTGAAGCACACAAAATGTTTACAAGCCATTATTTCTACTAATTATGATTATTTTCCACATAACATGACATTTAATATCAGAATATTACATCACACTAATAAAGGATTTAATGCAGAAATGTGAGCTTAATGAAAGGTATGTTTAATACCTCTTAACGATTAATTTCAAAAGGTGCTTCTAGTCTGACAAATAGGATTCATTTGCTTACAGGACATTCTCTGTAAACCTGGGAAACTGGGAGCTATTCTGCCCCCATTTGTGCAAATGTATTATGATATTCAACTGTATTAACATTCTAGAAATGAGATATACCTGATAAGCTTTAAAACTATAACATCAAATCAAAATCAAACTTGATTTCTTGATTAGATTTATATCTTCAGATTTGATGTGGATTTATTGACCCAAGACTAAAGACTAGAGATGCACTGACTTGAAAATCTTGGCTGATATCTGACATTAATGCTGCTGTTTTGGTTAATAACCGATATGACATTTTATATGTTTTACTGCATTTTCGACAGTGTAAACACAAGCACACCAACTGCATCGCTTTTCTGCTTCGGCTAAAAACACCTGCACTTGTTGCCTGAAACAAACGACAACAAGATGGAAATTAATATTGAATGTTGACATCGGCCCAGTTTTACTTATTAAACCGATATAAGTAAAAAATATCGGTTTTGAATGTTGAAAAAAAAAAGAAAAAAAAAAAGAGAAACATGCAATACAGATGTTGACACCGATTTATCTCGTATCCCCAATAAAGGCCTGTACATACTCCACAGGAACACAGACATTTGTCTAAAAGAAGATACAAGAAGTTAGCAACCAGAAGAACAGAATGATCTAGTTCTTGTAGATCTGGGAGAGAAGTTTCTCTGTTTCTGGGAATGCATTTTCTGGGGTGCTTTTCTTAACTTACCTTAAATTAAAATATCTCCAAAGAAGCTGATGTGGCTCAGCAGAGTGCTCACTCAGACAGCAGACGTCTGTGATGAGCTTCGCCCACATGCGTCAGTTTGCAGCAGAAACACCTGACTTTCCTCACTAAGGGCATTAAAAGGATGTTTCTGTTCTAATCTGTTCCTACTTCTGCCAAAAAAAAACAAACTTCTCTAAATATATTTGACACATGGTTTTATACAATTTACAAGACTACTATGTATGTTTTATTTCCTGGCAGCTGAAACAAACAGAGGAAAATTCAGTTCAAATACGACCTCCAGCGACACAAGGCCATGCTGTCTGGGTCGGATCCTCAGCCCGCCCCCCTCGAGTAAGGTACAAAAATTCCTCCTTTAGTGGAATTTATCCTTGTTCCTAACAGCCCTATTTGGGCCTGGATGATTAAAAAATTAAGAGTAAAACACAGTCTCTTGGATTGTTACATTCTTCATTTAATTTCCCTTTTAACAGTGCCGGACCACCACGCTGAAGCCTTGAAAGCACGAGCAAATATAAATGCAGGAGGGTTCCTGGGGTTCTTCCTTATTAACCTGACAGGTATTTTATATTCTGTACAGTTTGAAGCCTTTTCTGCAAGAGGGAGCTGCCATTTAAAGTCCCCCCCTGAGGCGCAGAAGCCAATGGGCTAGTAAGAAGAGCCATATCTCTGAATGGACTAATTAAGCTCCTCAATGTCCTCTGCAAAACTGTGCCCTGAGATTGTTCTATGCAACAGTGGTAATGAGGAAGTGGGGGGGAGGAGGGATTAGTGGTAAAAACATGGAAGGAAAGGAACAGGTGGGGGTGGGGCAGGACTCTTCGGAAGTGCAAGGAGTGTGTGCAGCTCATGAGGAAAAAGAAAAGTGGGATTTCAAGCTGTTCCCGTCCTACTACAGTTTGGAATCCAAAAGGCCACATTTGCTGCTCTTTGTTTCTCCACTGTCGGCTCATTAAAGTCTCCAAAACAATGAGATATGTGCTCTCTAATGAGCAGGCGCTGCTGTAAAGAGGGCTCTGTCCTTGGGAAGCTGGCCATGCCAGCTAACAGTCCGGACGGTCGGATGAGTCTCAGGGCTAACAACCGCCTCGTTTGTCCCCTCCATCTCTTTGTGTCCTCCTCCGTCCACTCTTTTATTTATTTTTTTCCCCAAAACTCAATTTCCCATGAAAATTATCGGCCACTGGAGACGCTTCTGCTAAAATACAGCAAAATCATTCATGGAGGAGTATCTCAGCCTCGTCTGCTCTGCCCCTGCAGGGATCCAGTATTGGAGGAAGAGTCAAAGTCCCCGGAGGTTTCCATGACACACGGTGGTTAACTAAGTGATGTGCTAGGCTAGCTGCAGTATGCGGTGGAGCTGAAAGAGGCGGCAGCCAAAAACAACAATGAGCTTTTAACTGTTTCAACAAGGGGGGAGAGGAGGAGTCGTTTCACAGAAACAAGTGGCTGGAAGACTTGGTGCATGATGTGGCATTTTCAGTTGCTCTTTCCAGCTGACACCAGGTCAGACACTGATAAGTGATCTGCTTATGATTCACTACTCATCCCGATGCAGAACGCTCAGGATCTTTGTGAAATCACCTTTTCCTACTGCCACATTCTCAGAGGGAAAACAAAGAAACTGTGTGTAGAATAGATTTTTTAATATGTATATAATGAATAAGTGAAATGCCTTTTTTTTTTCATTTTAAGCTTGTGGTAATACAAAGTTTGTCGAAAGTAGAAAGAAATGCAAAGGTTACGTAATCACAGGAACTGGTATAGTCTTCCAAATCTTGTTTTAAATTTTAATTTAAAAAGAAAAAAAATACTAAAACGACATGGCAAAACTCTATTTGCCTTTTTGTCATCACAGCTAATCATTTTGTAATCCAACCTATTGTTTTCCGTAAATGCGACTTCAAGATAAAAGACTTTTCATTGGATTCAAGTTGAGTCATTCACCAGTGACGTAGTTGAGAGTTTCCATTTGGTTGCGGTACAAGCAGTGGTCAGATGAGACCAGACCACATTCTCCCTGGATGTTTTTTAAAAGATGTTTTTGACACTGGCAGCTTTTCCTTAACAGTAATTAGACAGGAAAGAGTTTAGAAAAGGGAGAGAAAATTAACCAAGTGGTCTAAAATCGAGTCTCGAACAAAAGGACGACCGCATGGTGTGGCGGCGCCACCAGCTGAGCCGCCCAGCGCCTCAGCATTTCTCTTCAGTAGTGGAGTCTTGAGCAGTAAGTTGGCTGCAACTGCACTTATGTTTTCCATGTATTTTTAAAAACTAAAGATTAATTTGCACCTGAAGCAGCTGGTATTACTTACCAGTGATAGGTTTTAGCTACAACGTCGGCTTCTTGTGCTTTTTGCGTCTCATTTTCTGCCATCCCACTTTATTACACGCAACATATGAATTTTGTTTGTTTCAGTGTTCTCGTATGTGTAGCTTTGCATGGGCTATTACCGGTGTGAGTTTCATGTCAATTCAAAACATTTTCAAACTGTTATTTCCCCCCTCGCTGTATGGGTGGAAATGCCAGCTGAATGTTCAGAGCAGGTTGTTTGAGCTGAGCAGATCCAGAGCAGACATAAGCCCTGTGTGGACGTGCCAAGCACATGACCAGCCTCGGAGCTGCAGCCTTCGGTCAGCGCAGTCTCACAGGCCGCCGTCGGCTCAGATATAAAAAAAATAAAAATAAAAAAAAAAGGCCAAGCCCTTCATCCCTGAATCTTCCGAGTTCTGTCCATCTGATTGCGCAGCACTCCCAAAGAGAATCAGTGACATGGAGCATGACACTCTTCCTTTGTTCTGGACACGTGTTTCCTCCCTCTGCTTGCTCAGCAGGTCTGCGTCTGACATTTACCTCCCAGTCTGTCAGAAGATGACAAGAAACTGAGCAAGACATAAAATAACGAGCAGAAAAGAATCATCTAAATTTAGTCAGTCATAAGCTTTGATCTTCCAGGTCTGACGGAAAGAATGTCATTCTATTTTTAAACATTTCTCCATATTTGGCATCATTTCTTCTTCAGCTTAGGGTGAAAGTAGAGATAGCTGCAGATAAACCATAATCAGAAAGACTTCCCACAGCATAGTTTGGAGTTTATTGACAAAACTTTCTAAAGTGGCACAGTTTGCTAAAAAAAAATACCTTCATGCAACTGAGCAGAAATTACAATACATTCACATGTCTGGGATTTACATTTAAATTTTAGGTATTAGCTATAAAACATTAAAAAACAAACAGAGGAGAAACTGCAACACCAGTGTGCCAAGACACAGCATCGTGTGAAAAGCTTTTCTTTATCACCTGCCAACATTCATGTATCAACAGCAGAGTGAATTCTGCTCTCCGACAAGAGTAAGAGAAAAAGAAAAAAGAGGAAAAAAAGAGTTTTAGTATCAGCTTTCATGTGCGGGCATAATTTCTGAGCTGTCAATAGAGCAGAATAATTACGCAGCTACAGAACTTTGCCGGTTCATTAAAGCAGCAGAGCGGCACATTATGCAAAAGAGCCGTGCAGATAAAAAATGAGACAGCTGTCAGTCAGGAGAGTGGCTATTCACTCTGGAGACATAATCAGGCCAGGACACGCGGCTTTTCTCCTGTTATCCCAGTCGCTTTACAGGAAGGTGCTGCATTCTTGGACGCAACACAACAAAACAACAACGTGATTCTGCGAGGACGTCGTTACTCGAGTCAAAGGGCTTCGCTTCGTTCGTTATAAACTCAGAAAACGGAAACGTTCAGCGATGTGAAGACTGGCCCTGATCTGGAATCTGAACGTGAAAGTCGCTCCTTTTTTATTTAATTTAAAGATTTGAAATCCATGTTGCTCTCAGCGTGCATCATTACGCACACTCGGCTCCAGTGACAGAGGACAACAATGAATCCTGAGGTTTAAGTGCCCTGCCAACCCGGCCGCTCCTCCTTGACAACACTTTGCATTGTTTCCAGAGTCCCTCTCCACAGTGCCGCACCTCTCCTCCTCCTCTTTCTCCTCCTCACTGCCACCCTCCACCTTTGTCTACGACCCAATCTCTCAGAGCCACTCCTCGGGCTTTTTTCTTCAAATACTGTTAGTGTAACGGCATAATAAGTTGCTGACCCGCCTGATCTCGACTGCAGCAGTCTGAGCAGAGCAGCAGGCAGATGGAATACTCTGAAAAGGGTTGTGGTTGGATCAAATTGTGCAATTCTGCTAATCTGTAGATCTGAAAGCAAAGCCTTTGCCTGGAGGTGCGTTAGCCGTGCTTATCCTTCAGACACCAGTTGGTCTCCAATAGCAAGATAACGCAGACCAGCAGAGAGAAGTTGGTGAGAATGAGTCGCATTGTCCACGTTAAAACCTGCCACTGCGGCTGACTCGCTTCTAATCCTCCATTCCAGTCCTGATCGGTCTCATGCGGATGCGGTTTCTGACGACAAGAGTCCCCAGAGTCAAAGATGGGTGAGGTTTTGTGTCCTCAGCTCGACTGCTTCTGTTGTTATGCCAACAGCGGCTTCCTCTCAAAATGATGTTACCTTAAATCCACCTGCTACCCGCCAGTCATAAAACCGTTTATTTCATTAGGTCAGACATCAGCCTTCTCCTGTGGGCAGGGGGAGCACGCATTCAGCTTCATCCACCTTCCATATTAGATTGTGAGTTTTACAGAGTAATTAGATGATCTTTGACACGACTTTGATCAGCGAGCGATTGCTGCGTCTGCTGTCAAATCAACACCTTAATGTGTCCGCTTCATCTCGTTTCAGCATCAAAAGCTCAAAGCACATTTCACCAAAACACACAAAGAGAATGTGCTTTATTTGCATACACACACACACACACACTGTTTCCACAACTGCATTAAATTACCTTAACCATTCCCTCCACGTAAAGTTCAATATTGTCCTGATAACTCATGTTAAAAAAAAAGTTTCCATAAAACAGCAGCAGCTGACCAAAACGAGACTATTTTCATCTTCACCATGTTGACTAGTGAAAAAAACAGTTTATTTTTGCAACAAAGACTCAGTCAGAAAAAGCATGCAAGATCTAAGAGAGAACAAAGACCACTAAATTGCTAAAACGTTGTCTAAACTCGTCACTAGCTACTTGCTCTGATTCAGCTCTTTGTCCCAGTTGGGAAATTTTGGGGAGAAAAAGCTGTCAAGTCATAAATCCTCAAACGTAAACACAATTACCAGACTTAAGGATTGATAACGTGCCAACGTTGATTAGGAGTTCTAATGGGTTTGAGGCAAAAAGAATATTTGTACCGATTGCACTTTATTGTCTGTGACTTGCAACAAACTACATCCTCGGGAAGGGAAGCAGAACAAAGCCCTCCAGGACGCGATGCTCTCTGCTGGTTAGGATGGTTTGAGGTCTCAGAGCAATCAGAGCTCTTTTGACACACTCACTATTAAATGATCCGTTGATTTTATTTTATTGGGATTTAATTCGATTCAAAAATACTTAATTAATCCCAACAGGAAATCAAATATCGTAACTCATTATCAAAGTTTCTTCAGAGTTGTTGTAGATGCTGCTGGCTCCCCTGTAGCAGTCTGCAGTACGGCGCATCCGAAGAAGCCTCCGACTGAAGACACTGCTGTTGAAAAGCAGCATGATGAAGAGGAAGCACAGGGTTGCCTATACCAGGGGTGTCCAAAGTCGGTCCTCAAGGGCCGGCATCCTGCATGTTTTTGTTCTCTCCCTGGTTGTAGTAACAACCTTCTCAGCTTGTCAATGTTCTCCTAAGGCCTTTAATGAGCCATCATTGGATCCAGGTGCGTTAAACCAGGGAGAGAACTAAAACACACAGGATGGCGGCCCTCCAGGACCGACTTTGGACACCCCTGGCCTATACTGTTCCCCATCATCTCCAGTGGTTTCACAATGTTCTCAGTGTAAACAACTAAAATCAGTGTTATTTATGTTAAAGATCTGTTTTCTATGTCAACTAAACTACGTTCTGTCATTCCTTTCCATACTTGCAGGTGATTGTTTTTATGTGAAAACCTTGTATATTCTGTTGAACAGAAACCTTCTAACACTATTTTGCAATTCAAGGCTGAAACTGAACGATATGTAATGCTCTTTAATATTTTTCTTTTGAACTTGTCTTCATCATGGAAACCACAAATTCAGAAATGCAGGAAGCCTGTTAGAAAAATGTGCTATATGTGCTAACCACAGTAATCAACCCTGAAATAAAAAAAATTTTAAAAAAGGGATTAGGACTCCAAATATTAAAACTCTGCACATCTAATTTTCATTTTAGTTTATTTGAGTAAAACAGAAAAATTACATTTTTCTACACAGTGCTCTCTCCCTCACACACACCGTGATGTAACATTGCTTCTACTCAAAATATGAATAATTGATGACCATTTGGAGCAGACTGGCTCCTTGAATCATGCGCTATAGTTACAGTGAAATAAGTAGTTTAACAGTCAAACATAATAATTCGGATTTTTCTAACAGTTATTAGCATTGTCCACAACTGCAGCTCATTGAAAATGGAGGAAAATAAATTGAATTTTCTGTTCACGTTTATGTTCTGCCCTTCAAAGGAGACGGGATGTTCTTTTCAAATGGTTTTATTTGGCTGAAATTTGGATGCTTTTTGATGCTCTAAGGCGTTGTTCAGGATAAATTCAGATCGGCGTGCAACGATACATCCTGAATCTTCAGAAACCCACCAATGTGCTTCTGTCCTGCACAAGTAACCAGCATATGTCCCTGTTTGTGCACACGTGCAATATTGAAGGTGTTTATGTTTGAAAGGCACTTACAAAAAAAAAACTTGGTGCTTTTATAAAACATGCGAGACGTTCCTTGCAAGCTGCCTTACTTAGGACCATAGTGATTTCTGAAAAGTAAAATGCATGGCCCTCGTCTCTGCTGGTGCGTTCTGAAAACAGACGAGCCATGGTGGGCGCCTCGAGAATGCATCCGCCGGCAGTCGTGCCAATTTAGAGAGTAAACAACTCCACAGAAAAACAGCACAAGGTGCACATCTGGTCTCATCGTCTCCTCCCGGAAGAGAAGAGTTTTTGTTTTGTTTCCGTTCTTCACGCCGAGGCTGGGCCGGGATGACACCTGAAGGAGATGGCCAATCACGGAAAGGCTGGGATGAGCTAAGAGCTATTGCTAGGCATTACATCATTACGGTGAGTCACCCCCCTGGGATTAGGAGGCAGCGGAACACAAACCCGCATAAATCCTGACTCAAAATGACAGCTCATCTACAGCAGAGTGAGATGATAACATCTGATAGCAAGCAGGAAAAAAATAAAACTGAAAACTTGGGTTTGTTGCACCTTATGGTGCTCCATAAACACCATTTATCACTGATCCCCAAGCTGGCCTCGGAGCTGAGCTCGGCCAGTTCAGCTAAAATATGTCCATGCCACAACAACCCAGCAACTGGTACTAAAGATGGATGTGTTTTTCCAACAAATTTACTTTTTTTAAATAAAAAAAACATACTCCACTCAGTGCTTTCCAGTGAGAAGCACAACCCTGAAGCTATATTGGTGAATGTTTTAAATGACAAACATCTCAAGAGCAATGAATCTAAAACTTCTGGGATCCCATTACATCACAGCCTATCAGTGGTTAGGACTGCCTGGTACTGTTTCAAACTGGTTCAGATGTTATTCAACAGACCAGGACTACTTTCTGTAATTTGGAAACTATAAATCTTAGCAAAGATCAAATGTGAGGTTTCTTAAGGGAACATTTTCAGGTCAATTTTAATTGACGTCTCTAAGTCAGATCTTTCCAGCAGCCATTGTACAGTGCATACAGCTGTAAACCCAGCTTACCAAACTTCTAACAATGAAGTGGGCAGAGTTCTGCTACGGTTGGTAGGTAATGGAGCAGTACCCACCGGCTGTGATATCATAACTGGGAGGTTATGATATCACTAAGAAACACTTTTACAAATGGCTGGATGGTTATTTTTAGCACTGGGACTGTTTATAGAAGCAACAGAGACCCAAATGGAAGTACAACAACATATACAAAGTGAATTTTGCATAACAGGTCTTCTTTAACACTCCAGTCATAGATCAGTAGTAAGCAGCAAGCACAGGAGAACTTGAGAAAAAGAAAAGGCAGATTGGAGCCTGAAGCCGTTTGGTTACAGCTTCTGAAGGACAGCAATATGTCTGACAATAATAAAGCTAACATGTTTCTTTTGAGTTTTTGTTTCAGGCAATAATACATTGATGTTTGTCGATTAAACATTAATACTATACATCAAATACATTAACCGATTAAAATACACAACTTAGTCCATGTACAGTCTCATTAGAAATGTTCAGTGGGATCCAGAGGTCTAGAAACAATATGTGCATTCGATTAAGGAGTTAGTGCATATCACTGCTACTTTCAATAGGTTAGAATCTTGTAATGGTGTATATATTTTCTGTACAAAGAAAAAGCCATCGGGCAGCTTCAGTACATCCAAAGCGCTGCTGCAGGGTCCTTGCTTTGCTTTACAAGGTGCAGCATCAAAGATACAGTTTGTAAGTGCAAACACAAAGTAAGCCTCAACGCCCATGGCCACCGCCACTATGAGCTTAACAATCAGCAGTGACCAGTTAACACAGCGCACGCCACCCTGAAGCTAAATCATATTCCAAGGATGAATGTTCAACATATCCTAAACTGCGTTACGGATTGGAACACAACCTTGATGGAAGGACATGGAGAGCCTGAGGGACGTCAAGATGAACTATTGACAATCTTAAAGCCAAAATAAATTTGAATAATTATTGTTCTTTCCCTTAACAGACAGTCTTGATTTGGAGGGATTGGTTCAAGTTTTTAAGTGCATGAAGAACAGAAACTGACATTTGTATGCCATAAATTACTGAAAAAAAGAAAACCTAAAATAAAACCTAAGATCAACGTCAAAAAAAAGTATTTTTCAAAACATTTCAGATTTAAGATTATATAGAACTACTGGCATCAGTAAGGTTAAAGTATCCCCAAAGACACCAGACGTGAAGGAAAATTAATCGTTTTATTCAGCTGGTTTAAGAGATAAGATTCATGATACGTTTATTAGACCAGAAGTCGTCCATGGACTGCAAACACAGCCCACGTGATAACAGCGAGAACAGAGGCAACCCAGGCTGAACAACAGCCCTATCACAGGAGGCTGCTTGGATACGATCTCTGATAGGCCGTTCCATTTCAACCGTCATGCATGACCACTCTGCATGCTAATAACACATTCCAGCAACTGGATTGACTTCCACTGCCGCTGATGTTCACACTGGATGCAGGAGATTGTTATGATGATGGAAAATTAAATTGATTTCACAACAAATTTAGTCTCAAAACACCTTAGACAATCAGAAACCTATTCAATCACACAGACCGGTATCTGGTCCAATGCAGATAAAATCAGGTTATAATGCCAGCTGGTAAAAAATTACCCAAAGAAGTAAAGGTGATTTAACAGAGTCGTTCTCTTTGCAGCAATCCTGCATTCAGGGCAAAAAGGTGATGACGGCACCAAAGAAGAGAATCACAGCACGCACAGAAAGGTCATTCAAAAACAAAGAGACACCTTTGAAGACCGCGTGCAGATTTTGTACATGGAAGGCACATAGTTTGAGAGAAGAGTGAAAGAAGTCAATAATGTGAAACATAAAAAGAGCTTTAGATCACTCCAGCAGTTCCTCTGGCATCTCAAACTGCAGGAACGGTCAGATGAACATCTTAAAATCGGGTCGTGCCAAGCCCTCCACCTCCATCTCCACCCAACCATCACTTGTGAATAAGACTCAAGTGGACTCTTCCAGTGACTGACCCCTACCTGAAGGGGGTCAAGCCACCTCTTTTCCAGTTCAGAGCCACACTTTGATTTGTCCAAGAAGTGGAGCATGTCACTGCGCCTGAAGGCTGCCTTGGACACCAAATGCCAACATGTGGTTGTCTTAAGGTCAGATGAATGATTTACACACTCAAGATGTCAGAAATTCTCCAGATAGATTTGGAAAGAGTCATTGCAGTATCTCTGCAAACTTGCTCCCAGAGCAGGGGATGCAGAACAGAACACTCCTGCAGACGACCAAACCCAGAAAACTGAGCGTTTGATGAATTTTATATGCAATGTTTGTGTTTCAAGATTTGCAGTAACCACCACTGTCCCATTATATATGGACTACAAGACTGTTTTCAGATATTTCAAAGGATTTCTTCAACAAAGGAACATCCTATGCTTTTACAACTCATGAAAGAGCAAGCAATCTCAGATGAATTCTTGCTGCAGCTCAGATGATGCATTTTATATCTTGAGATGCTTTTAATGTTGGGCTGAAACAAGTGAACCGTTCACGCAATAATCATTTAAGATTAAAACAAAGGAAAGCGAGACGTGTCTGACTTTCAAAGACACAAAATGCCATCTGCTCAACAATGCCAGCCTGGAGGGGAAGTAGTGTTGCGATAGTGGCAGTCTATAAATAACATCGCGTCTCGTGCTGAGAGGAAAGAAAGCTGGATCATCGATGCAATTTCTATTCCCAATAAAACCTGTTCTTGTAGTTCTGCAGGCAGTTCAAGGGGGGACATGGACATCACACTGGGATTCTGTTACACAGTAATGGAGTCGATCATCACCTTGGGCATCCTCGCCAGACTTGGCAGGCTCACTTAGAGAGCTCAGCAGAAAAGTGAAAAAGAGCTACAATGGGCTGTAAGCTGGAGCAGCAGGTGTCACAATGCTGGAAAATCCGGTGAAGTTGGGCCGGAGGATTTGATCCAGCAAAGTCCCAGCAAGCTTCTAAATCTCAAACATTAGCTGGTGTAACTAACTAAGCAGCACAGAAGCACAAGAGTGTATCGACATTTGCACTGCACTGGAAACAGTAGCAAGATCTCACACTGTGTTTTATTCGTGTAAATTATAATTTGAGCGCATTACTTCAATGGTAATCACTTCAGCTGCAAACCGTCCAAAGAGGTTTGGCATGAAGTAAAGAATTAACAAGTCAAAAGGCATTTCAACATGTTAGAGGATGTGTAATGCTGTGGGCCTGTTCCAGTGGCCATGGGAACCTTGTTAAAAGCTGCATGGCATCATGAAGTCTGATATGCAAATATATTTTACACAACATTCTGGTGATCTGCTAGAAAACTGACAAATGGTCATCATCAGGGGTAAAAGATGTCGGCCGTATGGCCAGAGACTGCCTCTCTCTAGGCTTCAGCCTTTTAAAGTATAGATGATCAAGAGCTGCAGGCCTACTGTCAGCAAAACAGGGCTGAAAATATTCCAAACAGCACTAATTGAGCCACCAGTGAAATTGCAAACAATTTTGTTGTGACTTGATAAATGTTTTCCCATTCATGGTGGGATTTTCACTGATTTGTGTGTGTGGGATTCTGCTGCCGCCATTGTCTCGCTGCTTTGGAACGCCTCATTTTCTGGGTTTTTGGTTCGTACTCCATCTCCCACTGAAATTATATTTAAATGAGAGATGAAAGCTTGACCATTCATTGCATATGTAATGGTCAAGCTTTTTATCAACTAACAAGTCCAGAATAAAACAGTGCTCTTCCAGAACCCATACCAACTTGTTGGTTTAAACTTATTTGCATCACTTATTTTTTTAGCCGTTAAAACCAACAGCACAGCCCTGAAAGGAACAGAAAAGTGCTGCTTGTTCTGTGATGGACATTGTTGTAAAGATTTAAAGAAGAAGAAGAAGAAAAAAGATTACAGGACTATTCTTTTTTTTAATGCGTCAAAGAATCCATTCCAAACCTTTAAACTCAAAACAGACTCAGAAATCTTTTGAAAAATTATTTTTCATTTATTAAACATAAACTGACTAGAACTGAATGAACTTTAGAGAGCAGAAAATGAGTTGTTATAGAGGGCTTTATTAATGTAAATAATCGTTATAAAGCGCATTTTTCACATTTAAAAACATTTTTGGTAGGAGTTTTGGACTTGGCAAACATTCAGTTTAATCCAAGACAATGTGTTCATAGATTTTATTTAAAAGCGTTGTTATTGAAGTGTTTTTTTTCCCATCTTGATCAGATGTGGAGGTGGAGGTGTTGCAAAGTGACATGATGTTCTCACATGCAAACTTGGTGCTACCTGAGTGTTTCCGTCTAACAAGCTCAGCTTCCTCCTGTTTCTTTCCCTCCACACATTCACTTCTCTATAGGACTCCATCAGAGCTCACACAATGAAAAATCACACACGGCCTCTATTCAAGCACTGATTAACATGCAAAGGCAGCTTGTCCTCATCTAACCGTCAGGAGAAATCAAACAGCCAGTCGAGTCATTTTGAAGTTCTGCAGGAACCACCAGAACCTTTAAAACTGTGATACAGCAGAAATTAGTGGATAAAAGGGAAAAGCATTTTTGATTTCATTTCAGATTCTCTTAACGTTTGCGTTATGCTTTCGATGATCCTAGGAAGAGTAGGACAAAAAATATCTGTAGCCTTGTTTCTTTGAGAGTTGTATCCATGTTAAAAGTAAATTCAATGCAATCATCCGTATAGTCCAATTAGTCCTAGTTATTAAATTACTGCAGGAAAGTTCAGTTCATAACTCAAATCAGTTTAAAAAAAGTTTTCTAAGAGAAACCCAGCAGATTGAATCAAGTCATTGACTTGCAGCATTCTCTTCTGGACAAACACAGCGATGGTAGACAATCTTTCACAGTCATTGAATTTGCAGCAACGCCTCGTGCCAAAAATGAACGTAGCGACAGTGGAGAGGAAAAACTCCCCTTTATCCATCCATCAATCAAGCACTGAGTTTGGCCTCTATCCATCCAATATTTATCATTCATCCATCTCTTTGTTTAAAAATGGTTATCCAACCATCTATCAGTACATTCAATCATCTGCTCACCCAACAAACACCATCAACCCACCATTAATCCATCTTCTGTTTGGCCATTGTAAAATATCTGCCAAAATGGACAATGGAGTTTTGTATTCAAATTTGAAAATGAATTCAAAAGGAAATGAAGAACTCTAATTTTGTGTCTAGAATAATGAGACATGTTGTCATTAAAATGTGGATAATCAGTTCCATTACAAGTACTTAGCTTTAATCTGTGTTCTTTAACAAACTGTACGACTCTGACTACAACGCCATTACCATAAACTTGTTTGTGCATGAAAACCCAATCAGCTTTAATGACCACACGGGGAAGCTGGTGCAATTTGGCTCCGGGATACGTTGGAGTCACCCTTTCCCCATCAACCATTTGTTGTGGCTGCAGCAAACGCGGAGAATGCCAATCTCGTAAGCCACCGTTTTGCGCAGATCTCATTCTATTTGTCAGAATAAAGCGAAGCAGAAGGAAGACTCTGGAAATATTAAGAGCTCCCCCTGCAAATATGTGGAACCGCCACAGACTTTGGTACCAAACCTCCCCAGTTAGACTTCTGTCATTTGTTATCTCCAATGCCACTGAAGTAATCCTTCACCAGTAATATGTACATCGATTCTCCACCTGCTACAGTGACCCTCCAGCTGACCTATATGTTCTCCAAACAGCTGATTGGTGTCTGAACTCTGAACCAGCCAAAGAGGTTTTTTTCCTGTGTGGGTGACGTGTTTAACTTTCCAGAACCGCTCCCTCCTGTTCTGAACTTCCCAAGTTTATCCACACAGAACCCAGCTCATTTCTCCTGCAAACTAATCCCTCAGCACCCCCCCGTCTAATTTATAGGAGCTGTTTGCTGATGCTCTAATGCCAGAAAGCATGTCTGAATGCTAACAGACTGTTTAGAAATGACAATTATATACACTGCTTCGAGCAGAATCTACTAACACCAGCTGGGGACAGAAAGACACCAGTCAGTGACTGGAGATGCAAACGCTGTTCATACAAGCCGAAAACAATTAAAACTGCAGTTCGGGCTGTACAGTGGGTACTCTTACCTCCAACCAATGAGAATTTGGCTTGAATTCCTGTTGGGAACCGTAAATGTGCGGCATTCAGGAGTAAAAACAGAGGAAACATCTTCCTCTGCTGCTTTGAATTCACGTTGATAGAGTTCATTACCTGTCATGGACTTTACCATCATCAATACAAGATATAAGTGCATATCTTGTATTGATATACACTTATATCTTGTCAGAATAAAGCGAAGCAGAAGGAAGACTCTGGAAATATTAAGAGCTCCCCCTGCAAATATGTGGAACCGCCACAGACTTGCAATTGCGACATTGCATTGTTGCATGCAATGTCCATGCGACAATGGACATTGCAAAAACTTATTGAAACAATGCCACAACAAATGGGTGTTAGAATCAAAGCGAAAGGTAAGTGACTTTTTTTGGTCAGGCAGGAAAAAAAATAAATAAATCAAGATCATAGATTAGCTTAGCAGCAGTAAAATAACTACAAACAAATCAAATTGTGTCTGGATATATTCATATTTTAACTCAAAGTTAAAAAACAGAAGGAATTTCATGGTTTTTAGGCAACTGTTCCAAAGCAGGCTTTGTTCAGGCCGCTGCCTTGAGGAAGGAGGATTACCATTACCCACTGGGACTATACCTCAGGTTGAGCTTGGGTCCTTTGGACCAGAACCAGCCGGGTGAACCCAGCAGTGATTCTTAGAAAAAACTCTGTCAGATTAGCTGCTTCCAAACAGAAATCAAATGGAAATAACATTCCTTGCTCAAAAACTTCAAAGAATAGCAGCAAATTGGTAAATAAATGCATGAAGAAATCAGCAGTTACACATTGGCATGGTGCCCTGTTCTAATGTGTGGGCAGGGATGGAGCCTCCAACTGTTTTCCCACCATTTACAAATAAACAAATCGTGCATTTCCATTTATTTGAATGCCAAGTGCCGTCTTATTTGAGCCGTGTTCAACCAGGAGATAAACACTCCCTTATTATTTGTTAGCATTGAATTTGCATTATTATGCGTCAGTTAAATATTAATGTTTGTGATGATTCTCCGGCATCTCGTTCTCGAGTTCCTAGTTTAAACACTTTCTGCCGATTTGGTCAGAAATAATGTTCATCTGCTTTAAAAACAAAATAAGAACCGAGGCTTCTGTAAATTCTTACAGTTTTTGATTCATCATCTCATCTTAGAAATATATGATGCAATAAGCAGCAACGTTCTGACGCTTTAAAAATATTTGATTTAATATGTAGCTCATGCGTGTCCTCGTTCCTATGCAGAAATGTCTCGTTTCAGATTGCGTTCGAGCTCCTTTAAATGCAACACGACTTGTGGTGCCACTGCTGACCAACGTTTAGAAGATCCAGGATCCGATTTTATTCTGAGAGCTAACCTAAGAAGCACCTTATAATTTTCCCTTGTTTGGCCACTTTTTCCAGCTCTCCAAGTCTAAAATAGACTGTATTATTTTCACAGCGGCTTTGAACTCACCGCAGCAGTTTAAACGTCCCAGATGTTGGCCATAAAGGAATTGTGCATTTTTCCTCCTCTGAACATGTTGAGTTTTAGCTTCATTCGGTGAAGGTTAGCTCCGCACTCAGAGTAAATACAGTGTTTTAAATCTACAGCAGAGGGTCGTTAAATGAACTCCGGCATCTGCCGTTGCATCGATTAGCTCTTATCTAAGGGATTTAAGGCTGCGCAGGTCGGTTCCACATCAACACAGACGAAATGGCACAAAACACAGACAGACAGACGTGTCGGGTCAGGTGGAGGGATAATTTACACAAGTGAGAAAATCCATTTTGAATGTAATTACTGTCAGAGGCAAAAAAATAATAATAATAATAAATGCTGCGGGTTCCAATAAGGCGAGGAAGAACACAGCTCAGCTGCGCTTTTAGCATGCATCAAAAACAAAAAATAAAAAAATATATATAGTGTTACTTTTACAACATATACCACCCATTTGAAAATATTCCATTAGTCATTGCAGTGGGTTCCTAAATGTTGCTGCGCAGGAAAACGCTGAGTGAGTTTAAGGCTGTCTGTTTTTTTTTTTTTTGTTGTTGTTGTTTTGGCAGACGTGCCTGCATTCATTTTCCAGCAGCTGACAGCTCAAGACCATAAACGGAAAAGAAACGGCAAAACCTCTCGACACTTTCACACACCGCCTCACTCAATAAAGACATCTCACTGCTAATAAAGCGTCAGCAGCAATCCAGCAGCACCTATAGGTTTCATCTTCAAGCAGGAGATTTTTTACGTTTTCCTTTGATTACAGAGGAACACACTTCGGAGTACTTCAGGTCGTCCGCTGATCCACCACGGATATGGTACGACTCCGACAAACACTCAGCTAGAGTCTGAGGCAAGAAGGAGCATTGTCCATGCCCACTTCTAAAATGATCTCTTATTCACTCTGGCAATAATTCAGTTATTTCCTGAGAGGTGCCGTGGCCCTGCATCCTAATATATGTGGCTATAGCCTCAAAATTCAATTATGGCCGAGTTGCATGAGAAACAGGAAATCAATAAATGTAATTAAATCGCTCGGCCCTCAAAAGAGCGCGATGCTGTCATTGCCCCTTCAATACAACCGGCTCCATCAAATCTATCAAATGACGGGATCAATTTATTTGAATTTCTCCCCACTGCCACAGGACACGGCCGAGGCACACATGCCTAATTATCTCCTTGTTGGTTCCTTTTCTCCTTTCCCTAAGGTGGAGCGAATTGCAGGGGAGTCGGAACATCTCGGCAGGATCATGAATCACGTGGAGAAGAAAAAAATAAAAAATGAAGACATCCAGTGTTTTTCTCGTTACCGCAGCACTGTGGCGCAGGGGGGAGACCCGAGATGCCAAGAAAAGCTGCTGATCTGACGATATGCAATACTGATATGGCGTCTTAAGAGGCATTTCTGTTTTTTATTATCGTGTGAAGTTGATGAACTTCAACACGGCAAAAGACCGTTTAGTTCAGTTTCTCATTTGAGTCAACAATCAGGCCCGTTATCACCACCTAAGGCCGCAGAGAAACTGCACGTCCAGAAGCGCAGAGCTGTGGTCCAATTGACCCAAAAGCAGCTCGAAAACATGCTGACAGTAGAACTGTGTCAACACCGGGACTGTGGAGAGTCACGGTTTGTGGAAATCAAATCCTTTCACCGCAAACGCTTCACATTCAGTTACCGAGTTGCCACAAAACCACAAGGTCCAATCTTCTACGCAGGGCAGATTCTCATGAATAGAACCTTTCACACAAGACAGCAAAGGCAAAGAGAGTTGTACTAAAAACTAAAAAACATGCCAGAGTTGTACAAAGATGCAACAAATGGTTAAGACATTGACTGATGACATGATATTTTTTTAAATGAAGGTAAAGCTGCAGGAAACAGAAATGGTTTTCATTCAGCAGCTCCGCCTGACGTGACGTTGTGTTCGGATGTGGGTGGCTGCCTCCATAAACTGACTCAGTGTCGCTGTGGCTAATTAGCAGGGACGCTCAATTTATTTGCAGCAGAATTGATACCGGCTGATGTTAGCTATTTTTTCGGCATATTGGTCCGATGGGTAAAACTGGGCTGCAGTTTATTTTCATCGGGTTTCCATTTGAGTTTCTGGAGGGGGAGTGAGTTGACCATGTAGCTGGTCATGTGACAGTGAGTGGCGGTGACATTGCTTCTCTGCTTCAGGAACAATCACTGTCAGCAGTCAGGGTTATTTTACGGCGTCAAAATGGAAGTACAATCCAACCCTGGTAAATCTCTTAATTGGCCTTAGTGGCAATATCAATATCCTACATTTTTTTATGCAAGTGCTTCCCTATTGATTTTGATTAATGATGAAATGGTTAGCTCAAACCAAACAAGCTTAATATTTAGCTTAATATTTAGTTTGAAGCTAATTATTACTTGGTTTAATATTAAGCTTGATAATATTTAATTTGAAACTAATATTTATAAATGAATGAACATCATGAAAACATGACTGAAAAACGTTTCTCTTTTTTTTCCCTGTTCAGACCGTCTCACTGAAATTATTGCAGTAAGTTCGACTGTGTAGCTTTACGGATGACTCCCCTTAGCATGGCGTCCTACGAAGCTTGTACCAACACCAGCTGGAACACTTTGGACCAGTGAAGAAGACACTCGATCAACAGAGATTAAAATATCATCAGCAGGACATTTATTCAGTTCCTCCATTACTGTTTAAAGCTGAACATATTCTGACTCAATGCCACTAAGAGCGGACTAATGCCACCTAGGAACCGCAGGCAAAACTTTGATTAAATTGATATTTCAGTCATGAAAAATAACTCCGTCACAGCACTCGCATTCGACCTCATCAATTACCAGTAGTCAGATGCCAGATAGGTCCCAATAATCCACTGTTTAGAACGACCAATAGGCCTTTCAAAATGGTTCTGGACTGTACTAGAGTACCCAGAGAGAAGCCATCAACACAGGGGGAGAACACGCCATATTCAAGTAGAAACTGTCTGGGATTCAAACCCAGGACCTTCTCGTTACAGGTTAACATGCTGCAGCTGAAATTCCTATTTAATTATTAGAGCAGTTTCGGTATAAAACTCCTGTGTAGGCTAAAAAATATATAAAAATTGCAAATATTTAACAGAAAAATGAGCAGCGTTGGGGTCAGAATGATCACTGATTTTCTGCAGAGTTGGACCGAAGTACATGGGACAGGAACTGTGACTCTGAAACCTGAGGTCAGAATAAACACCACTGTGCCATTTAACATCCACTAAATTCAACACCATCATCAAACCGCTCTTCCACTCAGCAGTGACTCCTGGGGGTCCCTCAAACTCCACTTGGAACCCTGAGCTGCAGTGAGGGGGGAGTGCCCTGCACTATATAACCATTGGAGCGCTGGGATTGGGTCCTATTGTATACACTGAATGAGCGCCGAGTCACCCTCAATGGATGACGGATTTCTTTCCAACCGCCCAAACTGAAAACTGCAATCAAACCACCCGGGAGCCGCAGAATCTGTGCGCAGTGGAAAAAACGCGCTATCAAGTTCGAAAGCCTAAGTAGGATAACTAGAGGGAGAGGGGTTCGGATGCATAGAGGCGGTAAATTACTGTTAATCTGGACCGCAGGTACATCTAAACAGTAACAGACCCGAACTGGCGCATTAAAAGGAATTTCTTTGTGCATAAAACAAAGAATGGCGCAATATAACCGCGTCTAAACTAGCTGCAAACGAAGGGTCTAAGTGCGGGTTTAGCAAATCTAAAACCGTGATTTTTTTTTTTTTTTTTTTTTTTTTTTGGCTGTTAAACCCGAAACAAAGCATCACAGTAAAAAGAGACCCACTCTCTGACGCGCCACCCGTGGCGCGTCACCGTACCAACAGAGCAGAGGGGGACTTTCTGGATACAAACCAACAAAAACCCAAAAAGGTTGTTGCGCTGATTTCATGTGTGCAGCTGAATGGGCGGATTTTCAGGCTCGGATGGATTCCGTGCTGAAGTCAGATAAATAAAACGCGCTGGTTTGGTTTCAGGAAGCACAGAGACACCACGGTCCCCCTGCAGTCCCTGCCAGCATCCTCTCCCGCAAAACAACTCCGGCTCTCAAACTGCTGCGCACAACGCCAACAGATTCCCTTCACATGGGAGCAGAAAGCACGAACTCAGAAGAAAATGACCCCCCAGATCTGGTCTGCGGCTACTTTTTAGTTTTAAAATATACATATATATATGTCGAAAATATGTCTGATATGAAAGTCTGCAGTCAGTCAGAATGACTGCGTGTTTCTCTTTTCGCGCGTTATACTTGATCTGCGCAGGGACGGCAGACATTTCTCCTGGTAGAGAAACTTTTTTTTCGGATGGTTGTGTTTGTGAAAGGAACGGCAGCCCCAGCAGCAGCAGCAGCAACCGCAGCCTCCTCCTGCTCCCGTCCGGAGCCGGTGCTGTGGAGGCAGCCAGAGGATGCTGCTCTGCCTCCACTCAGCAGCTCTGCTGTGGGAAAGCAGCCTGGACTTAATCCTCCTATTGTTAGGAATAAACAAGGGCTCTCACCTGCACAGCCGGTGAACAGCAGTCCCCAGAGGACGTCCCTTATCTGAATCATTGTAATGTCTCACAGGTATTCTCCTTGAAGATCAAGCGGAGAGCTTCTGGATGAACACAGAGCAGCCTCTGTGTGGCTTTTCTTTTCTTCTTCTTCTTTTTTTTTTCCCAGAGATGTAAAATAGCAGCTGCAACAGGACGGGTTTTTGGTCCTTGTCGCTACCCGTGTTCGCGCCGCGGCACAGTGAGTGACAAGCAGCAGCAGCCGAAGCTCGCACCAACGCGCGCACACACGCACTGAGCGGATACCAGCACGGATCACTCCGCCCGCCAGGATCCAGCCTCCCCCCTCTGCTCGTTCTCTCCCCCCCGCTCTTCACACACACAGAGGGGGCGGGCCGAGCCGAGCCGAGCCGAGCGGCTGCAGCATCCAAACGGGGCGCGCAGCGGCAGCAGATGGTCACAATGATGGCCTCTGTAATTCCGCTTAATACGATTAGGAATGTGCAAAGTTCTGCAAGATATGTGGAGTAATTAAGATTCAGAGCATTAAGGAACAAATGTGGAAAACCGAGTCTTTTTCAGTGTTATGACAAGAACTGGAGAGGAGAATAGTTTACAGGTCAGCATTTCGTGACTACTCCCAGTTCCAGAAAGTCTGGAAAAGTGTCACATTGCTCCCAGTCTGGAGAAGAAAGGATAGAGAAAAGAAAGAAAACCAATTTCCAGGTTGTTTTTTTCCCTGTGTCCCATCTGGCAATCTGGTCACATCAGTTTTTTCACCATCCTTCCAGTTTCCACAATCTATCCGTTCCTGTGCCTTCCAGCTTTACAATAGCTGTCCATCCATTTCTCCATCTATCCGTCCTTCCTACAGCCAAACATCACTTGATTCTATGAGCTACTACAACATTTATTGTGTCTTTTGGATGAAGTATATAACTGAATGGAGAAACTAGGCAAATGACGAGCTGCATTTTAACAGATTTTAAAGTGTTTACAACAATGTCCAACGCATTAAAATATGAAGATACTCTCAGAGAACACATAGCTGAGAAGCTCACTTTAGTGAGAAATTCAGCCTCAAGGTTTCTCCTACTGGATTTTCTTCTGAAAGAACAAATTCGTCCACATTTTAAACAAACCTCCATAAGGTTATGTGGAGCACGAAGTTATTTAAGACTTTAACCGGAATATGAAAATGACATTTCTCAGAAAGAAATATTTCTTACATTTTCTTTTATTACTTGTACCAGTCTGACTTGTTTGTGTGTTTTTTTGTTGTTTTTTTTTTTGTTCCCTGCTCACATATTTATTAGAACGGAGGCCAGTTTTAAAAGTTGTTTTTTATTTCCACCGGTTTTGTTTTAAGATTATAGGTTTCAAGTTTCTCTACTTTGAAAGAGACAGAAACTCCACAGCTCCAGTATTGTTCCTGTTGTTCCAAGATGCCAAAGTTTCATTCTAAGACTCCGGTCGTACTGAGTTGTTATGGTTTTTAGTTTGCCACATTAGGTAATTTTTTTTTTATTAGCTACTTATTAATTACACTTTGTTATTATAAATCCATTTTCACTCGGAGTCTCTTTGCATCAATTGTTTTTAGCCATGAAAAGAAATCTGTCAATCAGTTGCTGGTTCAAGGTAACATTGAACCAGCACGACGTGGGACGTTGTGCTGCACCTTCCTGCAGCACAACATCTGATCTTAGTGATCAAAACCACTCAGAAACATCCTCGACATGCAGTCAGGTTTTTGTTTTTTTTTATTGTTCGGTAATCCTGACATCCTGCATGTAAAACCTCGTCATCCTCATGCACCCCCAGCAGAAATAAGCAGACATCCATCCTCTACTTTAGACTCCAGTCTGGAGCCAAACTGAGCAGTCATCAACAAACCTTTAGATTTTCACCTTTCACATGAAATACTGTTTTCCTGCCTCCTTCAGCTGGTCAGCTGGCTTTTAAGGCTCAACCAAAAGAAATTTACTCAACAGAAAACATGTTGACATTTCAAACTTTACCAATTGTCTCATATAAAAACAACTATTTAGACTAAAGTCAGTATTTTTTTACTCTGTAAAACCTCCATCTATCAGGTGAAATAAGAGAAATATGTTCATTTAAAATCCCCTCCCATTTCCAACTTTTTTTGAACTTTTTGTTTTTTGTTGACCAATTTTCCATGTCGATTCTATCAGTAACAGAATAAACATCTCTGTCTTATATCCAGTTAAGTCAATGGAAGGATAAAACGTCATGAAGTTTCACCTTTGTGAAGAAGGCCAAAGTTTCTTCTAATCTAAGAAACTAGAGTTTTAAAAACTAGTTATGAAAGCCACATATTTTTTAAAAGTAGCTGATATCCACTAAAATTGAAAAAGCCACACAGCAGGAGCCAACTGTGTTTCTAAAGGTTCGGCATAAGATAAGACCCAATGTGGTGTAAAGCATTTACAGCTCCCAAAACCTGGCTGTTAACGGTTCATTTTTTTTAACTGTGCATTTGTCAGTGTCAACATAATGAATGTGGACTGTAAAAAAAAAAATTAAAAAAATTAAACAAATAGTTTTCAGGAAATGGAGCAGGTTGCCTCCTGCTCACACTGCATCCAGGTGTTGCCATCGCCTGCCCTCCTACCTCACACAGAGAACATGTGGCAAAAAGATGTGGAAATCACTGTTCTCTAAAAATCAAGCGTGAGCCTCACCGCATGTGTTGTGGACTGAATCCACATTAATTTCCCGGTTAGCTACAAATCCACAGGGTCACTGGTTTAGATCGCCAGAGCCCAGGATGTGCCTCATTTTGATTTCACTCGACTTCCTCCAGCGAGTGTGAGCAGACAAAAAGACAAACAAACAAAAAACAGATTTTTAAATCACCCTGTTGTTGTTGTTAGATCGTTCATGAGGATCATGAACTGTATGTTTATGTCAGAAGGTTACAGGCTTCCCTTTGATTCCATGTGCTTATCTAGAGGACACCTTCTTTGCACATGTCTGCACAAAAGAAATTCCAGCGCAAGTTATGAATGAACTGTTCAGAGTGACAGCAATATGTCTGCAAACATCCTCTGATGATAAATCAAGGAGATCCTGCAAGAGAAACGGTGAAACACCTGCAGAACACCTGCCTGCCTAACGCTGCCACCCAACTGTCTCCATAGGCTCTACACACACAGTCAGTGTGTGTATGGGGAAAGGCTCACTTTATTTTAGTTCATTAAACCTTCATTTTACCAGAAAGGAGACCGACTAAGAGGAAGATCTCACCGAAAAGGGGTGATCTGGCAAAGAAAGGCAGCAACTCACCTCATGGTGAATGAGACAATAAACGTTACAAATATAATCCAAACAGTATGACAAATAAAACATGGGAGGTATTAATGCGGTCACAAGTCTAGATTTGAAACACTGTTACTGTTTGAAGGATTTCTGTTGGTTTCTTCCAGTGAAACAAGTTGTGAGTTTCACTTCAGACTGGAAGGTGAAAGAACTGAAAGTTTTGGGGGGGGGGGGTTTCACTCGCAGACGAGGGACAGAAAAACAAAATGTCATTTTATTTTAAGGCATAACGTCTGTAGGGTCACCAAAGGAAAAAAAACAAAACACCAATAAAATCATTTTATTGTTTAAAATGGCCACCCGACTTGTTTCTACATTAGCTTCCGAACTCAGAGCTTTAAATGTCCAGCCACGGTTCTCATTTGTCAGGTGAGGAACACCTCATCAAAGTCTCCATGCTGAGATACAAAGTACCATCAGATCAGAGTTTCACTGCTGAACTCTTTTTTTTCTTTTTTTTTTTTCCTCTAGCCGCTCAGAGTCTGACTCCATCACCTGGTGATGCGCTCCCCACGCAGGGAAATCCAGATCAAACCACATCCAATGTGGACTGAGATTCTTCAAGACTCAATAAAACTGTCAGGAATTCACCTGAGTGCAGTTCTTCTGCCCATGTACAGAGCGTGGGTTACTAACCTGCTCCTTGTCTGAAGGCTCTCCTGACAGGTACCGCCTGCTTCTCCTCTGATCGAGTTTTCCAACATGTTTCAGCAGAAAACTACGACAGGAAGTGTTTCCATCTAGAACCTGCTGATGTGGAAGGTTTTCGGAGGCGAGAGAGGCATCCAAATAAACTTTCTATTCACCGCAAATCTGTTCCAGGAAACTGCAAAACCGCTGAACCAGTGAGTTCCTTTAAATCAAGGCTAAAGAACCCACCAGTTGAGTTCCCTGTGATTAGCAGTAACTGAAACATTGATCAACATGTCTGATGTGTATCTGCTTGATGATTTTGATGAAGGCACTTCTGATGCTCATTGCTCATTTCATAAATGACGACAATGTTGTTTTAATGATGGAAAGCACTTTGAACTTGACGTGACCACGTGCACGTGGCGTGTCCCAGTGAATGTTTGTGCTGCAGTTTAACTTTCAGTCAATTAGGGATGTTTTCACTAATCTAGTTTTTAGAAACGTGAACCACAGGTAAATGAAAATGAGGAAAAAATTGTTTTGTAAACAGACCATTACTTTACCGTTTACAGCGTAGCAGAATGCACCTCAACTACACTGGTAGTCTTTTATTTTAAACAGACAATAAAATGGCTGGAGGGACCTAGGATTCCCTCAGGGGGCGCTAGAGAGTTTCCCTGCGGATGATGATGATGATTTCTCTTCTTCACCTTTTTGTTGTCTTGTGTATCGATATATTAATAAAACTGAACCTACAGATAACATTCTCTGATTTGTTATGCATCACTTCGTGAGCTGGGACTTGTCCTGCAAACAAATTGCCCCCATATTTTCAAACGCACACCTTCTCATTTCCAATGTCCTCTGCTCTACACAGTTCCACTTGCGTTGATTTGTTTCAAATCTTTGAGGACTGATATTTGTAGAAGGAAGATAATGAACAACGCAGGTGTCAAGAAGGTTTAGCACCGATTCCATAAATCAAGTGTGTCTTCGTTCATTTACTGGTCCACTTCCATCTTAGTTGGGACTGTGCGGCCAGATTAATAACGGAAAAATGTAGAACAAAATGGAACTGTGCCAGACAACGTGGGACAGGAATCAAGTTTACCTTGGCACCGTGCACAGAGAGGAGGAGGGGTCAGCGAGGTCAACTCTCCAAAGCTCACTGCTGCACCAATTACTGACATCCTTACCTCCCATTTATTTATTTGAAAACCTTTGCACACATCCCTACCAGAGCTGCCAGTAATAACGGACAGCGCTGAAGTGATGCGACTAGAAGGCTTGAAGAACGGCAGGGAAACATTTGGTACAATCATTTAATATATTCCCCTAAGAGCTGAGCATTACAGCACATGTTCCACTGAAGACGTTTCTGTGACCTCGGCAAGCAGCGTTACAGCTAAAGCAGTTTGCTTCCGACCTTCATTTTGCCGTGGAAATATGACGCAAAGCTGCATCATGTAGTCCACGATCAGACATATTTTAAGTCGTTCTTGTGAGGTTCATTTGAAAGCCGGACGTGATCCATTGATCTTAGCTGATTTTAGTGTTGTGGAAAATTAAAACCTCCTTTTGTGATCATTTAGAATCAGTGAAAGCGAAAGTTGAAACAGTTTGATTTGCTCAGTCATTTAGAAATGGCAGTAATTGGTTGCTATGGCAAACCCTGCCTTATGGAGGCAAATAAACTTGTCCAACCTCTCATTGTCATATTTCCAGTTTAATTTGTTTAATTATTGATCCACGTATTTGTCCCCCAGGGAAACAGGAATTATGGATCATGCCAAACAATCTTGTGTGAAATTATGCTACTCCAATATAAGATTATATTACTTCAGGTAATTTTTCAAATATACTTTACACATTTGCTGTGGAGGGCATTTTACAATTGTGAAAATAGAAATTGCTTCCAAAGACATTAAGACGACTACCTTGTTTGGATGTTAGCAAAATAAAATTCCAGGGAAGATGCAGCATCCAGAGATCCAATCTGACAGACATAATTGCTCATTTTTAAAAAGTTTTCAGAATGTACTGTATAATTTTGCCAAATGAGTAAATGCACCCGACTCCCCAGCACTTTGAGATTTTAAAGCATAATTTCTGAACGCAACAATGCTACAGAATCTAAAATACAATCTGTTACATTTTGTTTTTCTCCCCCGTCTGTAATAACACCAACATCTTGCAGGTCAAACTAATTTGAATTATAGAAAAAGACAGCTTGGGTAGACAACAAAAAGCTTTTTCTGTATGACAAAGTAATAATCCACTTGTTTAATTGTGAATTAGATGTGCTAAATCCAGACTTTGGTTAAATTTCCCTCTCAGGCATCCATCCTGCAAAACAAAGAAATGTTTTCAACAGAAGCTGTCAAATAAAAAAAAATAGGCTGAAAGATCTCAAAATGCAACACAATTTGCCTCAATGCAAAGACACTGATGAATAGATGAGAAAGTCATTTACCGTCTAGAAGGGATTATAAAACCATTTCTGGGGCTTTGGGCCTCCGGAGAACCAGCATAGAACCATTATCCTGACATGGTGAAAACACGGAACAGAGGAGAACCTACCCAGCACTGGCTGAACAACCAAAACTACTACAAGAGCTAATCAACAACTCATCCAGAAGGTCCAAAAGAACCAAGAACAACATGTAAAGCTCCACAGACCTCACTGCCTCAGTCAAGGTCAGAGTTCGTGATTCAAGAAGAAGAAGAGAGTGAAATAAATGGCCTCTATGGAAGAGTTCCAAGGCCAGAACCACTGCTGACCCAGAAGAACACACCGACCCATCTCACATTAACCAAAAACTTCATCACAGCAATACAATGTTTATTTTCCTGTAATCGGTGATTGTGATCCCAAGGACTTGCTTATTCTTCAGATTGTGTTGCTGAATCCCAGGTTTTGCTTGGTCAATGATTTATTTTACCATAATTACAACATTCATCTTCCACAGTCATGCAAATTATGACACTGAGATTCATCAACTTCTGTTCTACATTAAGGAGATTAACTGCATACTTTGCTGTTCAAGGAGATGTTGGCACATCCTATGCAACACAAGATGTTCTATTTTCAGAGGATGTGCACTAATTAGGCTGTGAATTGCAGCACTTTTTTCTGCTCTCATGATGTCACTACTTCACTGCAGGCTGGTGCACAGCCTTGCATCTCAGACTTTATGGAACACTTATTGCTTAAAGTAGCATTACAGCCTGCAAAAATACTACATTTTACCAAGTATTTTGGGTCTAGTTTCTAATGCAAATATCTTGGTACTTGGAATAAGAGAGAAACACAAAAGTAACTTTTCAGCAAGATTTAGGAGCTTGTTTTAAGTCAATTTCTTAATGTTGATTAAAATGTTTTAGGTCCACTGACAGATTATTTCATGTCTAGTTATAAGTGAAATCATCCGCCAATGGAGCAACTACTTCTTTCATCAATATTTAGGAATTAGACTTAAAACAAGCTCCTATATCTTGCTGAAAAATTACCTTTCTCAGTTTTGTCTTATTTCAAGTAAACTAAGATACTTGCACTATAAACTGCACCAAAATTACTAGGTAGGATTTTATGTTTTTGCAGTGTATGGTCAGTCCAAGTCTTGTCATCTGCAGAAATACTCAGATGACTCTGCAGTTGTCAGGTAGATCAGAGACTGACATCAGGGATTAATAATGTCATTTTGAATTGAATACAAAAGATAGAGTAAACTATCAAAGACACATCTAACAAGCTATAAGTATAAATAAGATCATTAAAATAACTAAGAACCTTTGGTTCTGGTAGGGACAGTAACAGAAACGTTTTGTTATAGTTTATAACACTGGTGGGCGCCACTCCCTATTGACCGGACATGCAAATAATTAATAATTGAATTATTAATAATAATTTGAATTTGTTGAATTCAAATTACAACTTGTTTTTTTGCTCCTGGTTCCCTCAAAGACATGCTGCCCTGGGTTGAGAGCCATACTGGCCCTATTAAAAATGACCAGAGTGTTGGACTGCTTCAATCTTCCACTGAACTTTAATCTGGTGGGGGGGGTTTCTGCTCCTCATGGTTCCTGTGATCAGATTTAGAAACAGGTGCAGCATTGGCAGAGGATTTGACATGAGCAGATAACTTTGAAATAATTTTAACGTCTCTTCAATTTTGTGAAAATACTTCATCTTTTGCTCCTCTGTCACTTCTCACCAATTATATTTGCTGCGCTGCAAAAGACTGTGAGGGCTGCAAGCCTCCTGTAGTACTAATTCCTCTTTGTGCAAGCCAGTTCTCTTAAGTTAATTACGTTCAAAACATGCCACATCCTCTCAGCATTTCCCACCATTTTAACACCATGATGAAAACCAGGCATTGAAGCCAGGGCTAAATGAGAAAAAAAGATGTTCTGTCGCAGAGTGAGACGAGAGCTGGAAAACTAAAAAAAAAAACTGCAATAAAAACACATTTATTCCAGCATATAAATCTGACAGTATAATAAAAGCACGGCCTCAAACATTTTCCCTGTCTGCAGCAGAATCAGGTCATCTTAAATGATTTATTCTACAGTCTACGGGCATTTAGCGAGACATTTGGTGGCTGTACTTGACTGCAGAGTCAATGGTGCAAAGCTTCCATCTGTACGACTGTGGCCTAACACCATAAACTCATTGCAGTTGCATGTTGTAGCAGTCAGCCACACAAATCTTTGCAGGATTAAAAAAAACAACAAACAGGTTTTCTGTCACAGAAACGTCTTGTCCTCTTTGCTGCCGGAGGTTTGCGGTTGTACACTGGAGGAAACCAGCCGTCCCCTGCCTTCAGTTTAGCCAACATCAGGTCCAGATGGGAAAGAGGAGCATTCCTCTCCCCAGAGACCAATTCAAGGGGATCTCAAAGTGTTCCCTGGCCAGAAGGGAAATACGTTTCTTCTGCCTCTTCTGGGTCTGCCCTAGGCCTCCTCCCAGAGGGACGTGCCCAGAAAACCTCCGGCGGGAGAAACGCAGGAGGCATCTTTTCCTTTCTGCAGCTTAAATCCCCACAATTTACTCACCAAGGATGCGATGAGCCTGGCCACCAAAACAGGGAGGGCTTACTGAAGCCATTCATATCTGGGATCCAGTTCTGATCTACGAGTCATGACAATGGGTGAGATTAGAAAAATACAAATATTTTTAAACTGAGAGGCCCGGTTTTTCCATCCATCTCCTGCTTCATCCCATCATAACAAAAAAAAAAAAAAGAAAACGGAGAAAGTACTCAAACGTCTGCTGTAGATGCAGAGATGGGACCCTGAGTCAGAGGGAGCAATCCAACTTGTTCATGTTGAGAACCCTGACCTCCAGCTTACAGGAGCTTCACTCTTTAGCTGGGAACCGCTCCAGTGCACACTGAAGGTCTGTTTTTAATAATCCACAAAAAGTTAAGATTCTCTTACCACACTCTCCAATTAAAAGTTAGATCTTTATGACACTGTCAAATTACAGAGGTAAGTTTAAGATTTTGTACACATCCTTACTGGGAGTGACAATAACTCAATCTCTACAGACAGCTAGAAATCCATCCCAATGTGCAAACATCAAATACAATTCAATGATTTGTTTAGAAATCATATCGAGATACAGAATGTGCGCACAGAACAACTAAAGATGCCAATAAGCTGTGGGGTAGCAGCTTGTGGGGAAACAAAAAGCTTAACATCGACTTTTAGGATCTATAATAGCAGCTGAAACAATAAATTGGAGGGTTTGGACAACAGAAATCTCCTCAGTGAAGAATAAAAATACACACTTTATGAAAGAGATGGTATTTTATGGACAAGCCAATAAGATACACTGGCTCATCTCTGGTTGGCATGGAAACCAGGCCTCTGTATGATCTAACAATGTACTTCCTATATACACCACTTTGCGAATGCATTCATCAACACCCAACGTCATGTTTTGTCCATTTATAACCACAGCTTCAACATATTCTTTAGATTTCACTTCCAGAATTTTCTACAAAGCTGAAGAATGAGGGGGGCATCTGTAGACGGCCCCCTTTACTCCGATGCCCCAAAAAATGCTCCTGGGCAACCAAAGGCCTACAGAACTACCCGTTTAAACACAATCCACATGAGCAAGATTATATCTCAGTAACAGTTTCTGGCCTAAGAGGTTCCTTAGAGAACAATCAGCATCATGAAGACCCTGGAACCCAGCAGACGGGTCAGGGAGAACGTTCTGGTGGAGTTAAAGCAGTGTTGGACTCTACAACCACATCTCAAACTTTGAACACTCCCCAGAACTCTGATCAATCCATCATCTGAACATTTAGAGAGGATGAACCACCTGTTGACTTACCAAGACATGAACTTCCACCTAAACTGAAAAGTGAGTTTTAATCAGAGAAACACTCAAGAAAGTCAATGGAAGTCATTGTTAAAAGAAAGCTATTAGATGTTTTTGCAAAACAGGAAATAATGTTTAGCATTACATAAAAACCGCTGAGACTGGGGTAGAGGTTCAGCTTCCAGCAGGTCAACCACCCTAAACATACACCCAGAGATACAACAGATAGTTCAGATCAAAGCAAATTTATGTGTTGGAATGAACAAATCAAAGTCAATTATGAATCTGCAGCCAAACTTGATTGTCAATGTTCATAGATTCAAATTAAAAGTTATCCATTTTACAGAGAAAGAATAGGCTACATTTCAAATCTACTGTTTTTTTTCACAAGACGGGCAAAAACAGAATAGACGTAGCACAAAAGACTGGCAGCTCTATCTGCAGGCGAAGACGGTTCAACAAAGTATTAACTCAGAGGACAAGCGTACAAATAAACCATGCACGTCCACACCATTATATAAAAAAACACATTGCGGTTTATACTCATAACACTAAGGTTCAAGGGTGTCCACACATTTATGAGACCATGTCCCCTACAGTTGACCTCTGGAGCAGCAACAGTAAGACATGAGACAGTGTGTCTAGTCAATGAGACTGTTCCTGCATCACTCCACAGGGAGCGGTGGTGTCAAAACATTTCTGGCTCTGACTCCAGCTACTAAAGGTGAAATGGGATCACGGGATCTGGCTGACTGGGGAATTTTCCACCTGCTGCCTATCAGCAATGATTGATGGGTGAGAGGTCAGGTCCATCCGGCACAGATCACAAGATCCCTATAAAGAAAAGACAAACATTCGTTTGTTGTCGTAGTAGAACAATTTAATACTCTAATCTCACCCCGTATGCAAGGTGTGAAACAAAACCAGGGGTGCCTTGCTTTTGTTATTCTAAAGAGAATAGTTGCCTTCCAATATTCCACCTCCTGAATTGAGTTGTGATTCCTCCAGTAATCAAAAATAAAAGTACAGTGGCATTTCACCGACATTCTTTTAAGAAACATATGGTGTGTGGGGGAGGGGTCCGAAAAAGACTACTTGAGCAATTCCAAAACTGTTTGGAGCTCTGAACAAGTTACTAACTTTAGACAATGACTGGACTTTCCCTTTAGTGTTAGCTCACTCTGTAAGAGTTTAATAATAGCATGGCTCCAAAGGGAACTCTATTGTAAGCCTTATATTCTTCAAAAGAAAGAGCAGGTTATTGGTGACTTTAAATCCATAAGGTCATGGTTTAGTGCAGGGGTGGGCAATCCTGGTCCTCGAGGGCCGGTGTCCTGCAAATCTTAGATGTCTCCCTGGTCCAACACACTTGAATCCAATAACTGAATCACCTCCTAAGTGCAGTCAAGTTCTCCAGAGTCCTGCTAATGACCTCATTATTTGACTCAGGTGTGTTGAAGTAGAGATGCATCTAAAAGTTGCAGGAGACCGGCCCTCGAGGCCTGGAGTTGCCCACCCCTGGTTTAGTGCCAGGCAGACTCTCCAATAACAAGCCTGAAAGGCAAACTTAAGGTTTTACACAGTCTTATTCCTTTCAGTCTAAGAAAGACGGAAGCTGCACAGACATTTTACTTTATAGTACTTAACAAAAAGGCAAGCTTACATAACTTACTGTTCTGATTATTAGGTTATGATTCATCATAACGGACTTTAAAAGTACCTCCTGAAGCTCCCCAAACTTTAAAAACAGTTCAAATTATGGCAAAAATGGAGGTAAAGTTTATTTAACACTACAGAGAATATGGCTGAGAATTCAGAGCAAAAACGCAGCTTAGAACTGAACGATTCTAGGACACTGAAGATTCTCACAGACTCTGGAACTATTGGCTGCAGGAAGAAGTTTTTAACCATTAGCCGCTTTGGTTGTGATGGAGGCAAAAAATAATTGCAACTTCCAACAGCCTGCTGGCAGTTTGTCAGACAGCTTTTAAGCATCTCATTTGAGACCTGGGAGTCTGTCTCCTCCTCATCAACATTCAGCTCTTCTGCTTAAACGCTTAAAGGAAAGTACTGCTGCTCTGCGGTGGCAGAACTCCGGCTTTTCTCGCCCTCTGAGGTGTCACGGCTCCATGATGTCTCAGAGTCACAGAGTCACACTCACTAGTGGGTGGGTCTTAGTTCAGTTTAACTGCCTGGTTTTTCTGCTGCAGGCAGATAGAAGAACGTCACACAGTCTTGGATAACCAAGTTCAATGCATTTGACTATGGCTGACTAATGGAGGATGTAGTGTGTGTGTGTGTCACAGGGATGGAGCAACTAATTTAAATGGTTCCACATGAAAAGCTGAACAAGCATCAGCGAATCCAAATGTCTAAACCAGGAGTTGTGGGTGTAACTAATACAAGCTGTTTGTTGGAGCCTGAACCATAACATTTAAGCAGGAACGATGTTTAGATGTGAAGAAGATCCAAATGGTGAAAATAAAAAAAGGGAATGCAATATAGCTGATTGTGCTTGTAAGGTACAATCAATTATTAGGAGTAGAAAGAAACCAAGCGAGCTTTGCACTTGGTTTCGCAAGCGCAAACCAAGCGCTTGGTTTCACTTCTTAAAAACATTTCAGTTTTTAAGAAGTGAAATGAGACGATGTGAGCAGTCAGAATCTTACCTACATAAGATGTTTCTCTGAATGGCGACGAGAAGCTTGAACCAAGCAGCTCATCGACATAAGCGCTGCTAAAGCTAGCTTAGCAGAGTTCCATACTAATATATGGATCTTTATTACTAATATTAGCATAAAAGGTTATAGTTTATGGTGATATAAAGAGGAAAAAAGCAGGTCAGTGGACAGTAACAGCATGAAACGTGTTGCAAAATGCCATGAGATCCAGCAGGAAGGGTGATTGGAAATGAGAGGCAGGTGGAGACGGAGCAACAGGGAACAGGAACAACTGAGGACATCTAGTGGCTGATGCAGCAACAACAACTACATTTAATGTTTCTATTTTCCTCACAATAGCTGCTATCTCATTGTCAATAAACATACTTAAGGACTTAATACAGCATGTACAGTATTGCTCTGAAGCTATACTGCCCTGTGACACATTTTATAGTGACTACTGGCTCCTGGTGATACATTGCTGAAATGCACCGCATGGTTCATCCGATGGAAAATCAACCTTTTTCCATCTCAGCCCCCAGATGTAGAGCACATAGAAAGCCTAACGCAGAGCTGCAGGATATAGAGGGATCTCCGCATGCTTCCAGCCTGGATAAATCTTATTAGAGAAGAAGTGCTCGATTATTTCTTGACGTTTTCCCTCACAAAATAAATGTTCTCAAATTAAAGGTTGGATTTTTTTTTTTTTTTGTAAAGCCAGTATTGGATTTATGCTGCTGTAATAAAAGGTGAATTTATTTGAACGCTTTTCACACGTCTTTTCCGGGGGTGTTGACAAATGTGGCCGGCACCGTGTACGCGCGGACAAGCGTGGATAACTGAAAGGAACCCATTTAACCGCCTGCTGCTATCAAGAAAGCATCCATCAACACATCTCATAATCCAATTAGTTTAATCTGCGCAGGCCTGAATGTGTACAAAGAAGAACACTCTGCAGCTTGCTGCTGGGAAAAAGGAGGAACAAAGAAACGCGGACATAACCAGGCTGACAGGAAAAAAGTTCAGCTCTTTATTTAGCTGAATATAAAGTGAGGTTTCCAGGCAGAAAGTAGGAACAGACTGTTATCAGAGGGCAAGCGTTGGACAACAAATGACACAACAACCTGACAACCAGCGCAAGCAAGGTGCCAGGCATCTGTACTCTGGGGATGATTAGATAATGGGGGAGGGAAAAAGCGATGGAGATGGAGGAGGGGGTGACTGCAATCAGGAGGACAGGCTGAGGACTCCTAGTGGGTGGACAGAGTAGGACAGCAGGGGAAAGATGGAGAGGAACGTACACCAGCAGGCATGTTTAAAATATTTTTCTACTCATCCAAAAAGCAGGATGCACTCCAGAAAACCTGAACAGACCCCCATGTGCATCAGCGTCTACGTCCAGATGTGATTGGCCGAGAGGCGAATTACTTCAAAAATTAATTTCTGAGTTCCTTTAATGGGAATGAGTGACCACAAGGTTTTCCTAAATCTAAGTAATTTCAGCTCATTTCTGTTTCTGAGATGTACTGCTGTGTGTGTCATGTTTTAGGACTACAGGAGGAAGTCAGAGTACCCAGAGAGAACACACGCATGAACAGGGAAACATGTAAAGTCCATGCAGAGAGACCCCAGAGTGGGATTGGAAAACCCCTGAAACATCTTAAGTTCCATGGTTTCGATCCTTTTAGGAGGTTTGTTTATGTTGTTCAAAAAGTGGTTTTGAGTGCACAGACTGTAAACAGGAACATGTTTCTGTTTCATTCTGAATAGTTTGAAATGTATCACTGTGTGGAATTAATCTGGATAAGCTTTGAGTTCGTAAAATAAATCAACTTAAGACAAATCACCAGATTATTCAATGATTAGGACATTTCAAGAAGAAAAAAAAAGTAGCAGTGTTGGATTTGGTATCAGTGATACTGACCTTGTGCTCACTTGCCATCAGATCAATACCAGAATTCCCAATGTCGCGCGCCCTTGTTTTAATGATATTTTAATTTATTCAGATGCACCTGTATTTTGATGATTTAGGGTGAAAAGATCATTTTCAAGATGCTGCACAAAGCACACAAAAAACCCCGTTCTGTGAGCACTTTTAGGATGCAGACAAAATAAAGAAAAAGTGTTGAGGACAGAGTTGGTGATAAATAAAGAAAGGTTTCAGGGTTTTCTCTTTTACATGGAAATGAGTCCTGGCATTTTCAACCTTCAAAACAAATATTCCGTCTCATATGCTCCAAATATGAACAAACCTGAGGTCTAAGCCTGAGCAAAACATGTCATGTTCATTTTAGCCCCCCCAATACTGCAGAGACGCAAGTAATCAAACATCCACTGCTGTCACAAATATAATGCTGACACTAACAGCTCAAACCAAGTCAATCACTGATTAGCACTGAAAAGAGGCTAATCCACAGGAGGTAAAGCAGAGGCTTTTTCCTTTCAAGATGACAGATTCCCTCTGACGTGATTAATACATTCATTTCAAAAATGGATTAAGATAGCTGCCAAGAAAAAAAGAAGTGGTAAGCCGATAGAAGAAGGCGAACAAATCAGAGCTTTAACATGCAGGAATCACTAGATTGCACAGAGGAAGACCAGACAGGATTAGCATGAGTGAACTCTGAGCCACAGGCTGCATCGTTTCACTGAGTGGCCTCCATGTTTGCTCCAACCTGTCCACCTGACATCCGCCCAGCTGCTGCCCATTAGCTCATTAGTGTCGGCGCATGAAGCCTCATTTTCCTGTCGCAGCTGTGGAATATTTCTACCGTGCAAGGATGTTGTTGTTGTTTTTTTTTTCCTCAGCTAAAAATAGTGCAGCAAAAGGCATGAAGGGATGAGGGAATGAATGTGTGAATGAGCTGCTGCCAAACCTTTTTCAAGGACCTCGAGTTGAAAACCGCAGGAGGGTTGTTGCTTTTTCATTTAGTTTAAATTTGAAATCTCTCGGCGAACAAATTAAATGGGCATTTTTGATAGTGTTGTGACTGTTCATGGTTGGATTTCAGCCAGAGAATACCCGCGTTTTTATGATTTGTCATAAAAATGCCCCTTTTAGTGTAGTGTTGGTAAAAAAAAGTACGTCACAGAGAAATGTTTATGTTGTGAAAAGTGAGGAAAAGTGTCCAGTTTTTCCACATTCATACTAGAACATGTCATCTGAAAAATACAGTGAAACACATCCATAATGCCACTCTCTATTAAACATAAATAAATCAATAAATCAATAGATAAAATTCCAAAAGGAGTAAGATATTTTGGAAACAAGTACACTGGATAAAAGCGCAATGAGGCAACCTTAAAATATTTACAACCATTTATAATTTAGATCACAAGTGAACTCTAAAGCCCGTGCATTTATTTTAAACCATTCCCCCATAAGTTTGCCTGCAGTTGGGTTAAAAGTGTTTCTGAGGCCACAGGTTTATGCACTGATGCATCACAGGCATTCAGAGGAAAGTAGGTAAGGTCTGCAGAATGGCTGCAGAGACCACAGCAGGGAGACAGAAATGGAGAGAACCTAAAGTAAGGCACTTACTGTTTACAGCTTTCCTAATGGTCACAAGTTTATATCAACCCACACGCTAAGATGTTACTGTTGTTAATTGGTAAGCAGTATTTTAGTTCTGGAACTTCTTTGGAATTGTGGATTGAGGACATTAGCATTGGGGATGTCTAGCATTGAGATGCTGTTTTAGCTTTGAATAGCTTCACTGATAGGCTAACAACCCTTTAGCACAACAACATTATTTTCCAATCAGATTGTCTTTTGAAGCAGCAATGGCTTTGTTAAATTTACGGGCGGACCAGAAACAGCCCAGGTAGATGGAGACAGAGAGGTAGATAGAGAGAGAAATAGATACCACTGACTCAAAATGTTCTTTTTATACATTTCAGATGCAAAAAGAATTATAAGGATGTCTTTAATGGGATGCACCTGAAAGTTGCATCCCATTAAGCTTAAACAGTGACAACATTCTAAATAATTATCAAATAATTTTTTTTTTAAAAAGAAGCTTTCTGAAGACATACAGAACAAAATAAAAATCAAACCGCTCCTGGATGCAAAGAAGCGTTGATGTATCTTACAGACGTTAAATGGGAAATAATGAAAGTCGAAGCGTTTCTGAACCAACTCCTGTTACCCCTGCAGGTTCTGCAGCTGGAGCAGGAAAGTGTTTCATTCTGCAGCTGCAGGCTGTCAACAAGCTGTTACAGAGGGTGAACGTGAGTCAGAACCCCACTCTGCCCACTCTTCAATGAAATCTCTTTCCTTCACTCCTTCGTTGTAGTTCCACTTCAGCAGACGTCTGGCGGTCCCCCCCCCGTCTGATGTGCCCTCTATTATGTAGGCATCAGGCCAAGATGCAGGCGCCGTCGTGAGACATTCCTCCAGGTGCTGATGGGAGGCGGGCTGACAAGGGCGTCCAGGTCATTTACAAGAAAAGATATTGCTTCTTGGTTTCCTGGTGTCAGCCTCAATGGGACACCGATAGATTTCCCTGGCTGTGTTTGCTTTCTTCTCAGACGCTGATAGCACCATGGGCAGAAGGTTAAGTTACGTTATTGGTTAACTTGTGCAGGAAATGTCACAGTTTACACACACGTTCCTGTTACAAACAAATGTAGCAGAGATATTAAGAAACACTTAATAAAAAGTTTCCGTTTTTAATTGCATGATTATGGCAAACCAGAGGGAAATATTTAAAGCATTTCTCAGGCAAAGCCTCCACCTGTGATGTTTCTACAGTCGCCTGGGGAACAGCGCTGGTCAAAGTCGTCATTAAAAAGCCTTTAATGGCTGTCTCAGGGAGCCATTATCTTTCTGGAACCATATTAATTAAAGCCTAATCTATTCCTCAAACCGCTTATTATCACTATTAAATTTCATTACGACACCGCATTGAACAAAGAACTTACCCAAACATCCGCCCTTACTGGAGGAATAAACAACGCTGAGCGAATATGAAATGAAAGTCAGGAGAGGCGAAGGTCACCTGAAAAATGGCTCCAGAGACCAGAGTGGAACCGCCTTTACATACTTCGCATTTTAATCGAGGGCGGCAAAAATCTGCATTCTTTTTCATACAGGAGTCCCTTTTTTTTCCAGCATGAATCAACAGCAAGCCTCACTCTTGCTGTGCTACAGGAAAGTTTACGCTTTGCTAAAAATATAGCATTTTTACATCTAGAGTTAAGCTTTCATGAGAACATTTGCAGTAGCCAACCTTAGCAGGAAATTAAGTCAAATTCTTTCATCTTTTCCTGCACACAGTAATTCGGACTTTTTAAATGCCAAACACAAATCTCAAACCTCTCTTGTTTTATTAGCTCCAGTCTAGCCAGACGCATGGTTATTATAGGCTTTGATTCTGAAAGAAAATATTCGAGCTATCCACTTTCAGACTATCATCTCCTTGCATTAACCTAATTAGATAACAGCTACATGAGACACAAGCTGATGACTCTCTTTATAATAATTCTCTTTGCCTCCAGACTGTATTACTGATGAAGTGATTGCCCATCAATGCTCTTCCTGGATCTCGGATATGCTGCTGCCAACAAAGCTGTGAAAACTTGAGGTAAAAATATTCATGTTAATCAGACTTATTGTTTATTTGGCCATTATTTGCTAATTTGGGTGAGAAATGAAATATCTGGTTTCAAATGCAGTTGAAACCAGATATTTCAACACATTGTGTAAAAAGATATACATTTCTTCCTCAGTGTCCAAAATTAAATCAGAATAAACTTTTTCTGCTTGAGGTTCGAGCTGATTTGTGAAGATATTGCTGGACATTCTTTAGATTCAGAAGTTTACATACGTTTCTCAGTATTTGGCGCCATTGGCTTTGAATTTTACGACTTGGGTCAGACCTTTTGGGTTTCCTTCTCACCATAGTCAGCTGGAGGTTTGGCTCATTCCTCCTGACAGAACCAGTGTATCTGGGTCAGGTCGCTACACACGTTTTCAGATCTGCCCACAAATTCTCTTTAGGATTTAGATCAGGGCTTTGTGATGAACACAACAAACCTTTGACTATGTAGCTACTTCGACTGGATGCTGATGGTCATTGTCCATCCAGAAGACGCATTTGGCCCCTAAGCTTTAACTTCCTGCCTGATGTTTTAAAGTTCTTTCTTCATCATACGTCATGATGCCATCTACTTTATGAAGTTCCAGTTAAGATCTTTGTCTCTGTGGACATTTCAAGCTGCAATCCAGCTCTTTATGTTTCTTTTGGAGTAAAGGTTTCTTCCTTGCAGAGCTGCCTTCCAGCCCATGTCAGTCTCACTGTGGATAATGACAACGGTGTTACCAACTTCAGCAGCATTGTCACAAGATCTTTGGCTTCTGTTCTGGGGTCAATCTTTCCCCCACTGTTCATGGAGACGATCACAAACCTGCATGTAAACTTCTGAAGCTGAAGGTGTTCGTTAATAAATCTTTGACATACTCTTACTCTCATTGTTATGGCATTTAGCAGATAGAAATAATTGTTGTAATTCTAACTGTCCTAAAACGAGAGAAGCTTGTTTTTCGTTTCAGACAGTGGTGTATGCAAACTTGTGGTTTCAGCTATATGATAGACCAGGCAGGCTGCAGTGGAGAGAGGCCCTTTATGTGTTCAAATGTTATAATTTCACTGTGCAACATTCCCAGTAACACATTGCCCACTCTTGTAGTTGTTAAGGTTTTAGCCTGATCCTTTCCCACAGACTGAAATTTCACACATACTTGCCCACTTTTAGCTGCTGTGTGAAGTTTACTTTTCTCTGAATGAAGACATTTTACAATGTGAGGTGATTTGAACTGTAATCCTCTTCAGTTATTAGAGTAACCACTGGTGCATTTTTGGTTAATACACACTCTTCCTCTCAGACTTTCTGCTCCTCTCTGCTCTTCTTCCAGAGGTCTTCCGCGGACAGACACTAATATGAACCAGTTGTGACGACAATCAATACTTTCTGGAGGAGTTCCAAGACAGCCTCCTGGTTCACATGGAGACGGACACCTTGAGATGCTGCAGGTCAGAGTTTAATCTGATTGAGCGAGGCAAGGAGGGGGGAGATGACGGTGATGAGATCTGACTGCCTCCGCTCCAAGCCTGAAGAAAGAACGGTGCAGATCCACAAGAACGTCAAATCAGCAGGACTACCTCAAACACAGCAAAACAAACATGCACCAACACTGATGTATGTCTCGATCGGTGTCTCTAACAATTCTTATTTTCCCAGTAAACAGTTCATGTTAGTGGAGCGACGTTTGGTGAAAACATTTGGAGGAAAGCAAATCAGCTCTAACTTGTCGGCCTCTCTGCATTCAATACCTCACCTGTGGTCAGTAGATATGGATCACGGCTGACGGGACAATATCCTGGATTCAAATAGTGGAAATCAGTGTCAATGACAGGCTTCAGCCTGAAGGGGACAGGAGGAGCTCTGTCATCAAGGTGGAGCTCAGAGTAGTCACTGCTAGTTTGGTTCAAAAGAACGCTGGCCTTAAATACTTTAGATCCTCTTTGTTCTTTATTTCACTATTCCACTTGCGCTTCTCTCATTGTAATCTGTGCTGAAATTAATTTTCATCCATACCTTCACCTCACTAGGTTTTCCTCACTGCAGACTCCTGTCTAACCTCATCTGTCTGTCTGTCCATCACCAAAACAAACAAGAAGCAGCTTGATGATGATCTTTGATGCAGTCCCACCTCCACCTTTAACTCCTCCGGCATACCTCACTGCTATCTCACGGATGTCCTGCGCCAACATCCATCTCTGCCAATCCAGAAATCCCCTCACAGTACCGCAGCTTGCCTCTAGGCAACCTGTTATCCACTTTATCCAAGTCTACAAATCTCTGTATTTCTCCATCAGCTTCCTCAAAGCAAAAAGAGTTTTCCTGGTTTTCTGTCTGGGCATGAACCTGTCCTGCTGCTCACAAATGCTCACTTCTAGCCTAGCTGTGTTTGATTCACATATTTGATTTGGTTCAGATTTTACATCAGGTTGCTCTTCCTGACACAACCCTCTGCATTTATCCAGTCTTGTGACCTACTGATGCTCCTGTTCATCATCCACAGTTGCACCTCTTCCAGCAGTTTTTCCTGATTTAAATAATTTTATGTCCAATATTAGAGTTCACCACTTCCTCTTTAGCTGTGCGTTGTTTATTCTAACTGACTCCATGTGAGCACTGTCCAGAACATTTTTCTGCCGAAGAACTAGTGATATATGAGGAAGGTTTCACCACTGGAATACAATTTTCAAGGACTTTGTTTGTCTGCACCTTTCAGCCTAAAACCAGACAGCCTCCTTAAGTAAAATGCACTTTATCCCTTAAACTTCTTTCTGTGTTTAACTCAGAATTGTACATTACCCAGGCTGAAAGCTTGTGTGAAACTTGACTGTAAGTGTAAGGCAGCATTTGAACCTAAAAACTATTACAGTCAGGTTTAGTTTGGAGTCTTTGCCGGGAAGATGGACCATCGGGTTCTCTGATGGCTATGATTCCACGGGCTTCTGAAGGGTCTTGATAGCCTTCATCCAAAAGTCATGAATCCTACAACATGCAGAAACAAGCCTTTGGTGTTTGGGGGGCAGATGAGCAATAGCCAGAAAACACCTGAAACAGAAAGCGGCTGTCGGTGTTAAAACGATTGTGGCGATCCTTTTGATGCCCACCATCTTCTCTCTTCACTGTGGGGTTGCAGGTGATCCTGATAAGATGCTCAAACAGCCCGAGGCTCGCCAGGTCAACGCTCCGCAAACATCGGTCCCAAAAGCAATGAATCATAAATGACTTCTTCACTGTTTTTCTTTGATTCTGACATTAACTTTTTCTTGTAATTTATTCGGAACACAGTATGTATTGAGTGTGTCTCCCCCTTTTATCAGTGGAACATTTATATCACGTCTTATGTATAATCATACATCCTAATCAATATCATTGTTTTTGTTTGGATACGTCTTCCAGTTAAGACTTTAGAATTTACTGTATTTTTTTTTTTTTGGACTATAAGCCGATACTTTTTCCCCACACTTTGAACCATGCGGCTTTTCTGCGGATTTTTTTTCAACCGCCAGGGGTCTCTTTAGCAGGAAGTGAATCATTGGAAGTCAAAATTGAAAATCAAAGAAGAAAGCCCAAATTTTTAATTAGAACAAGCACATGCTAGCAGCGGGCATGACAGAGACATTTCTTCCAACTCGTACCCCCTCATCATGGAAACCACACAAAGGAGTTCATATAATGCAGCTTTTAAGTTGAAGGCTATTGATCTGGTGGTACAGGAGGGAAATAGAGCCGCTGCACGTAAACTCGGCGTGAACGAATCCATGGTTCGGCTTTGGAGAAAGCCCTCCGTCTCCAAAGATGGACAGCTTTGGAGACGAAATCCAGCAGATTTCGTCTGCCCCCTGCTACATACTTGTAAAAAACCGATATCGGCAGAGATATCAGAGGCTTAAAGTCCGGTGCGGCTTATTATATGTACATTTCCAGTTGTTTTTTTGTTTGTTTTTTTTTTTACTTTGTAGATGCTGCTTTTATTAAGGTGCGCTCTATAGTCCGGAAAATACGGTATTAGCCTTTATTTTTTTAGATTTATTTATTGTTTCTGTACAGTCAGTTATTCGAACATGGTTGCCATCTTTGGATGTGATTTGCTCAAGACCCAGTAATGTCATCCTTAAGTCAGGTTTTAATAGCTGGAAACTGATTAAACTTTTATCTTCAGAACTTTGCAGAAATAAATCTTTACTAGAAGCTCTGCTCTGCTCCTTTGAAAATGATTTTTTTTCTGAAGAAGTGTGTAAGGACTATGACAGAGAGCGTCACTTTTATCAGGATATGAACGACTTTGAATGACAAAGGTGATCTCTCAGAACAATTGTAGTGATTTCCAGTGACCTCTTTCCGTTGCCTAAATAAAAGAAGAGTAGATTTAGGCAACCTGCACCGTCGGGATGAATATTTCAGCTGTTTCCTCTGATTTATCAGAGAAGGAGAGAAAACAATGCAGTTCTGAGTCAAACTACACTTGGAAAATAAAAGATTAATTTGTAGGTTTTTGCAGAAATCCACTCTTGGCAGCTATGACTGATTTAATGCCTGCATATTATTTGTTTCCACTCTCTTTGCACCACTTTAGAGCCTATAAAATATTGCTGATGTGCAATTTCTTAAACAGTGTCACATTTGCAGACATCCACCAGGTGGTGCTGCAGGTTAAACATTCAGCCATCGTTATGTCTGAAGCAATACTTTGAGTTTGAGCATGAAAAAACCTACTGTAGAAGACATGTTAAAGTTGAATACAAATCCTGCTAAATAACAGGCAGATTTTTACAATTAAAATGTAATTATTCATTTATTCCATGTATTAATGAATAGAAAAGTTATAGAATGAATGCTGTGTTTCTGCTCTCAGAATAATAAGGGTTTAAATTAAATTAAACTGCATCCCAAGTCATCTGAGAAACTGACATGAAGATAGAAAATATTTTCCATCCCTCAGTATTTTTACAATGTGCTTCAGCTTTTCTACATGCTTCCCTCTGCTCTTTATTTGTGGAGTTACATACACTTTAACAAATGATTATGCTTGTTCAAAAATGTGTGACTCGTGCTTGATCTATACACAATCTGTATTTTGGGATAATGTGACATATTAAAGTGTCAGTCATTAAAAAGAAAATGGATTTAATATTTTATATGCATATACCAAAAAATCGTTTAACTTCCTTTAGCTCCAAATGTGACACCACTTCTTGTAGTAACGAAGACTTAACACTAGGTGGAGCTGCAGTATAATGTCTATGATGTGTGGCTGTTGTTGGGGTAGAGCGATCATTCAGTTAGAAGCTGACGGGATGAAAACGTGCAGAGTGGTTCATATTTTTATATTAAAGGTTTTGCTGTTAATGAGCCAGCTGCACTTTCGGATCAGTTTTGCACCATCAGCCTTAAAGTAAAAGGAAACCTGTTTCTGGACCACGCAGAATGTTCAGCTCCATTTGGAGAACAAGTCATAAGAAGCATTTTAAGTTTATTGTATTACCTCTTATATTAATTAAAGCCATGGCCAATTATTTATCTTCCTGTCTGGAGGCAGCTGCACTTTTCAGAGAAGAATTACTAAACTTGGCACCTACAGCCCCAGAGCCCTGACAACGCTCCAACTAACAGATACATCATCTCAGTGGGACATTCAGATGTATGAAGACTTTCTCATCAAGCTCTTCTTGCCTCTGTGGCCACTAACTATACATGACTTCAGCCACAGAAGAGTTGGGATGTGGCTGGCTGTCCCTCGGTGTCCAATCAGCACAGCCCCGTTTGGTCAGGGAGAACTCCAACTGTCCTTTTCCAGCCTCTCAGAGGAGCTCAAATTCACGAAAGAGGGACTTGAAATGATGTTGCCAGAATCAAAGGATATTCTCATCAAAGCTGCTGCAGCTACCCCATCAGCAGGGCAAAAATGGACACCTAGGAACGCTGTCCATCAGGAGAATTCACACTTCCACTAGGGAAGAAGCATGGGGTCTCACCGATTCCAAAAATGACCCTGCTGGAGTAAAGCAACTTCATTAGAACAGAAGAAAATAGTAGCTAGTTAATAGTTCCTAGGTCAAATTGACCCACAAACATTATTGCTGTACCTCACAAACAAACATAACAGGAGGGTTAATCCAGGTTGATCTAGTTTTATGATGCCGAAGTCGGCAAGCATCTTCAGGAGATGATGGCAGTTATGGATGTTGGTCACTGTCACTGAAACCATATTTTGGTGTTTCAGCAGTATTGAAGGTAGACGTGCTCCTGCAGGAACATCGTCTGCTGCTAGACTTTATTCAGCAGAACAAACTTAAAGGTACATCATTTATGAAGTCTGATCGACACCTTTTTTAATCTTCTCTATAAGGTTAAAAAAGACTTATAGGGAAGTCTTTTTTTAACCAAGATAATGCGGCTCATTTCATAAATATGCGCACATTTTTTCGAGATACCTTGATCTGTTCCAGCCTATTTAGGGCATTAGCGTACTCACTGTGAGCCATTTTACCCTGTTTTGAACCGGAGAAATCCACTTCCGGACCTCCATCTGAATTTCGCGCGTCATCCGGGTCACGTCTCTGAAACCCAGCAATACTGGGTCTGAACAGTGTGATCACAGAAACAAACAGGACACCCCAACACTGCGTCAACGCCCCAGGATACATATTGAACAGCACCTGCAGTCCACCCCTATTAAGATCTGGACAAGAAAATGTGACAAAAATATCAAATATAATAACAATCTTAGTAAAAAGATGAAATAACAGTGATGCCTGAATAAGTGAATAAAAATCAAATGTAAGCAAAGCATGCAGGCGATTGAATAGAATAGTGAATGAGTATTTAAATGCGGTTATATGGTTCAGAACAACCTGACGTAAGAGTCTCATTTTTCATAGTCCAGAACTCAGGCGTCAAAGTTACGCAACAGTCAGAGAGGATCCTGGCCAAAACCGGCAGCATCTGTGATTAAATGAGTATATTTGTACGGGTTGATTTGATTTACTAAGTTTATTATTTAGATCATGTAAAGTTGTGAAAAATTTTCCTGTGAATCAGAACAGAAATTCTCACTGCATCCTCTTTAAAAAAAAAAAAATTGGTGCTTAATGGTGTTTTCTCTTCCAACGGTAAAACTGACAGTAAATGTGCAGACACAATATGGTCAATGTGTGAAACTATATACAACACAAAACTTACTTAGAAAACTGATGATGGGATAAAATCAATTAAACAATATGTATTCAGTAAAAAAAATAAAAATTAAAGGGGTATGTCTAATAAAAAGAACATGTATGCACTAAACAAAAAAGTGTAAAACAACTGAAAATACCCCTTATATTCTAGTTTCTTCAAAGTATCAACCTTTTGCTGTGATTGCTGCTTTGCACACACTCTGCATTTTCTTGATGAGCTTCAAGAGGTCGTCACCTGAAATGGTTTTCACTTCATAGGTCAACCTGCCCTGTCAGGTTAATAAGTGGGATTTATTGCCTTATAAATAGTCATGAAAATAAAGAAAACCCATTGAATTAGAAGGTGTGTCCAAACTTTTGGTCTGCACTGTATATGTACAGTACTTACATGTATCCATAACATGACATTATATAATATAACATCATATTTTGGACAACCAAATCCATTTTCTTGGACCAGCCTAGCATCCCTACCTGCTCTCAGAGGCTCTCCAGATGCCTCAGCCTTTTATTCGCGTCTCTTAGATTTAATTCCACGAATTAAATGCAAACAGAAACTCCGACTTTCCTCCTGCCAGGCTGTCTGATCTGAGCTCCTCGCCTCCCGCCCAGCTCCCTTGAGGTTAATTATGCCCACTTTACCAGCTGCGACTGACCTTCCGTGTGTCTGAAAAGCAAAGACAACTACATGATCTGGCAGGGCGGCTGCTATTGCTAACAGCTTTCCCTTCCAAGCACTCGCTGTTGACGAGTGATACACCGCTGCCATGTCAGGAGTTGCTAATTAAAGTGACTGACGGTGCACAACCTTGATGTTCAGCTGGTAATGGACCTTCTTTAGGTGTCCGGTTAGTTTGCCTGAAACTGTCCACTTTCCACCAATTCTTCTTCTTCTTTTCCTTTTTTTATGGCGGTTGGCAAACAACTTTTAGATGTGCATTACCGCCATCTACTGGAATGGAGTGTGGATCGGGACGCTAACTATATACACCCCCCTCAAAACAAAACAAAACAATAAAATAAAAAAATAAAAAATAAAAATAATAATAATAATAAAATAACAACACTTAAATCTTTTCTATCAATTTTGTTTTCTTAAGATAATTAATTAAATAACTTATATCTTTAGAATTAGAAATTTTTCCCAAAATATCTTGTAAATTTAACTGTAATTTATTTTCTTGTAACCGGCTAACTAATTTCCTTCTCTCAACAGAATATTTGGTACAGAACAACAAAACATGTTTTACTGTCTCTTCTTGACCACAAAAATCACAACTTCCAGTTCGATGCTTTCCTATTTTAAATAAATTACTGTTTAACCTTGTATGTCCAAAACGCAACCTAGATATAACTGTTTCCTCTTTTCTATTTTGTCCCGTTCTCCTCATTGCACCAACTTTTCTTTGAATACTGTACATCCATCTACCAGTTCTATCTTCCTCCCACTGTCTCTGCCATCTTTCCTTAACCTTTTGTTTAATAATAGATTTGATTTCTTCTCTACTAAATGGAACTAATATATCAATATCACTATATTTTGAAGCTAGTTTCGCATATTTATCAGCCAACTCATTCCCTCTTATTCCTATATGTGATGGTATCCATGTAAATATAACTAATAACCCCATTGCTTGAATTCTATATGTTATTAACTGAATTTCTAATAAAAGATCCGGTCTACTATTAGCATGATTATTTTTTAATGAATATAATGAAGAACTTGAATCAGAGCATACTATGCTTCTTAATGGACGGACTTCCTCAATCCATGCTAAAGCTAAAATAATTCCCATCATCTCTCCAGTATAAACTGATACTCCATCAGTAATTCTTTTACATTTTTTAACTTTGAATTCTGGAACAATGAAAGATACCCCATTACTGCTATTTGAGTTTTTAGACGCATCTGTAAAAACTTGGACATATCCATAGTACTTACTGTCTAAATATGATTGAACCAAATATGGATCTGAAATGTTTTCTCCTTTCCTTTTCTCCAACAAAGTTAAATCAACAACATTATTATGAAATAGAGACGGATAAACTGGTGAAAGAGGAACTGTTTGACTAATGTTTATATCAGATAAACCAAAATCTTTTATAACATTTTCTATCTCCCATCCAAAAGAATTTAATTTCTTCTTTTCTTTTTCCCAACTAGATTTTAAAATGTCTTGACATGGATGATTTCCATCATGGCCCTTTAAATTACACCAATAATTGGACTTTAACTGTAATCTTCTGAGATTAAGTGGCATCTCTCCCATTTCTATTAGCAAAGCTGACGTTGGAGTTGTTCTAACTGCTCCTGTACATAACCTCAAGGCTTGATACTGAATACTATCTAATTTTTTTAATAGTGTTTCTGATGCTGACCCAAATACAATACTTCCATAATCAAATACAGACCTTATTAACCCAGTATATATTGATTTCAATGCCTTCCTCTCAGCACCCCATTCTCTTCCCACCAAACACCTCATTACATTTAAAACTCTCTTACATTTATTCACTACTTTTTGAATATGATTTTTCCAAGTAAGTTTTTCATCCAACCATAAACCCAAAAACTTAAATTCCCTTACCCTTTCTAATTCATGATTATATAGTTGCAGTTTTAAATTTTCAGATGCTTTCTTCCTTGTAAAAAATAAAGTCTTTGTTTTGTCTATAGAAATTTTAAATCCCCATTTAAATGACCAGTCTTCTATAATACTAATTGCTTCTTGTATCTTTTTAACAATAAACTTTAAATTTTTCTCCCTCTTCCATATTGCTCCATCATCAGCAAATAAAGAACACCCCATTCCACTTTCCAAATTGTCAAACATATCATTAATCATAATAGAAAAAAACAAGGGACTCACTATACTTCCCTGAGGTGTACCATTCTCAACAAAAACCTTTTCTGACAATTGTTGTCCTATTCTTACTTGTATTGATCTATCTTGTAAAAAATCTTTTATCCAATAAAACATTGATCCATTAATTCCCATTTTTTTCAATTTAATTAAAAATCCATCTTTCCACATCATATCATAAGCTTTCTCTATATCAAAGAAAACAGCCACTACACTCTCCTTGTTAACGTGCCCTTTTCTGATTTCATGTTCTAAACATAATAAAGGATCCATAGTGCTTCTCCCTTTTCTAAATCCACTTTGACATTTTGATAAATATCCCCTCTTTTCAACAAAATAGCTCAATCTTTCATTTACCATTCTCTCCATTATTTTACAAATATGAGAAGTTAAAGCAATGGGTCTGTAACTTGCTGGATTTGACTGATCTTTACCTGGTTTTAAGATTGGAACTATGATTGCTTCTTTCCATGCCAGAGGTAAAATACCCACTTCCCATATCTTATTATAGAATTCCAATAAAACCTTCTTAGATGAATTGCTAAGCTTATTAACCATAATATAAGAAATATTATATTTTCCTGGAGATGAATTTTTTGATTTTCCTAAGGCATTGTTTAATTCAAATAAAGAAAAGGGACTATTCAATAAATCATTATTTCTTACATTTTCTTCTAATAAATTTACATTTTCATTAATTGTACAATTTCTTCTGCGGTTTTCTTCTGCGCTTAAATTATTACAACTACGAACTTTAACAAATTTTTTAACTGACATATTTGCTTTCTCCTCCTCAGTCACAGCAATATCATTTCCATCTTTCAGAACTGGATATCCATATTCCCTTCTAATTCCATTCATTCTCTTTATCATTCCCCAGACTTTTGAAATCTTTGTTTCCCTACCTACAGTATCACAAAAATTACTCCAATAAACCTTTTTTGCATTTTTCACCGTTCGTTTAACCAGAGCTTGTGACCTTTTATATTCAATAAAATTCTGAAAATTCTGATTTCTCTTTAACAATCTAAAAGCTTTATTTCGATATTTAATTGCACCATCACATTCCTTCGTCCACCATGGAACAATTTTCTTCTTATATATTCCTTTTTTCCTTTGGATTGTTTCTCGAGCAGCCCCTAAAATGGCCTCACAAATAGAAGAATTTACCATATCAACATCCAAATCTATATTAACTTTTTGCATCTCTTCATCATTTATTATTTTATATTTTTCCCAATCAACATTTCCAAATATCCATCTTTCTAAGTTCTCATTAACAATTTTTCCTATTTCTTTACCAATTTCAATAAGTATAGGGTAGTGATCACTACCTATAGTTGATTCTCTTAATATTTTCCACTTACTAATCCCAGCCAAATTCTTTGAAACTAAAGTTAAATCTAACGCTGATTCTGATCCATTTCTAATATTAATTCTCGTCCCTTCTCCATTATTAAGACAAACCAAATGTTTTCTATCCATTATTTCTTCCACCACTTCTCCATTTGCATCATTCCTATTACCCCACAAAGTACTATAAGCATTGAAATCTCCACAACAAATGAACTTTCTTCCTATATTTTTAAACATTTCCTCCATTTCATCTAAATCCAATTTTTTACACGGATTATAAAAATTTAATATATTAATACTTTCTTTATTAATCCAAATTTCCACAGAAAACCATTCTAGTGAAGCTCCTTTTCCTAAAAATCTATACTGTATTCCTTGTTTTATAAATATTACACATCCTCCTCCACTTTCTTGTTCCCTATCTCTTCTAATACTATTATACCCTCTTATGACAAAATCTAACTCTGGTTTAAGCCATGTTTCTTGAATACAAATAATATCTGGTTTATTTTTCAAATAGTTTAAATATCCTTTAAATTCTTGTCCATTTGCTAACAAACTTCTTGCATTCCATTGTAAAATAAGCATTAAATTCTTCCTCCACCTTGCTTCCCATCTATTTCAAGCCTTTTATTTATCAACTCCCAAGATAAATCCTTCACAGCTAGAAATTTTTCTGCACCTTTCACTATAATCTTGATTTTTTCAGTTTTCTGTTTCACTTGATCAGTACAATTAATAACATAAGCCATGAATAAAATTAATTTATCCATTGTAATTTCCATTCCTGACATTGTTTTTTGACTTGGTCCACGATTTGGACTAGAAGACACTTGCTGATTTTTCTGAACTATTCTTTTTTGTCTTGAACACTTTTTTCTGCCTCTGCATAAGAAATGTTTTTAACTACTTTCAGCTGTTGAATTTCTGCTGCCTTTTTCCTTGCTTCACACCCTCCATATGCTACATTATGCTGACCACCACAGTTACAACATTTCAACTGTACATCTGCTCCACATTCATCATATCGATGATCTTCACCACATTTAGCACATCTTTGCTTCCCTTTACACACTGATGCAATGTGACCATACCTTTGACATTTGTAACAGCGCAAGGGAGGAGGAATATAAGGTCTCACAGGAAAACTCAAGAACCCAATTTTCACTTTATCAGGAAGAACATCACCTTGAAACTCCAGAAGTATTGAAAAACTTTCTATTTTCTCCCCATCCACAGATTTTAACAATCTTTTCAATCTCCGCACTTCACCACCATGTATATTTCTTTTAAGTTTTTCTAAATCTTCCTCAAGCGGAATACCTGTGATTACACCACGTGATACTCTGTTTTCTCCAACAATTTTCTTTTCACTCACAACCTTTTTACAAATGTTATCAATCTGCATGCTTTTATTCTTTTGTTCTTCAGACTTACATTTTATCAACATATTACCATCTCGCAAGATTTTTACAAACTCAACCTCCCCTATTTTCTTTTTTATTTCTCTAGACACTGCTATCGGACTGAGGTTTATGTTCATATCTTCCTTCCTGAATTTAAGTATTACCTTAAACTCCTCATTTACCATTTTCCTCCTAACCACTCTGTTTTCTTCATCTGAACTATATTCCTCTAAACTTCTCTTACTATTTAGGTTACCAATCTCTCTATCACCTTTCGAAACTTTTTCCTTCCCTCTACCCCTTCCTCTACCTACCGTAGTCCATTCGTCAAAATCCATATCATCTTCATCACCACCCCCATCTACCTTTGTGGTCATCCCAATCCAGTCACACTCCAGTTTATGCCAACCGCCAAAATAACAAAACCCTTTGTAAAGTTGTTTCAAAAACTCTCGCTGCTCGAAAACGCCTGCTGCACCCTCGACGCACTCGCCGTCTCCTTTCCACCAATTTCTTGGTCTTGTCTGTTAAGAGTGGAGTAACTAGATTCCCCATATATTCTTTCCTCTTTTTTCCCCCCACTTTCAGGTCAAATTACACTGAACGAATACAACAAGTGAAGCTTAGCCCTAAAGGCAAAAAACTTTAATTCATCCTTTATAAGAAATAAATAGCTTAGCAACATGAATGTCCTTTTAATTTTGGGGTTTTAATAAATTGTTTGAGCGGTACTTCCTACTAATTTTTGAGTAAATATCCCTCAGCAGCATGAAAGACCACCTAACGTTTTTGTATGCCCAAACTAGCTCCTTATATATTATTTGTTGGAAAGAAAATTCATTTAATTGGTAGGTTGGCTCCTCCAGAAGGCCTGAAAAAAAAAAAAACTTCCAAAAATAATAAAAATAAAATAAAATACTGCCTAAAATATCCAGCCAGAATTCTGTCAGAAACCTCATGTGGTCAATATGCAACTTGTTCAGAAACCTTTAAATATTAGTGAGGGTGCATGTATATATTTGAGCCTCAATCTCCAGCTTTAGCTTTGTGTAGATTAGAGAAAATCCAGCGAAGCTTAAAGAGCTCAACTTTTCAGGTTGTTTCCAACTTTTCTCTCCATCAATAAACCTCCCCCCCACCCCCCAAAAAAGAGCATTCTCCTCTTAAGAGGCTGCAACAGCTTCTCACAGCGCTCACTGCATTGAAACATGGCAAGAATGTAAACCATGAGCAGCTTCGCTTGAAGAAAAGCTTTTTGATCAGGCAGACAAAGGCAACATAGTTCAATGTGTGCGCACGCATCTGCTTTTCTTTTCTTTCTTTTTTTTTCAGAGGAAAAAGTAGTTTCGTATGAAAAGGATTAATTGAGAAAAAGAAATCTCCCATTTCCTGCCAGGAAGGGTCTTTATTTTGGAGCAACAGAAGGTCAGGTCATCTAGCGATAAAGAAATCAGAGTGAGAAGAGTGACAGATGAAAACTTGCAGAAGAAAGTGAATTTTCCATAAACAGAATTTTTTCTCTCTCTGTCTCCCTGATGGTTCAGCATGTAGCTGTATAATTTATCACTGAACCCTAATGAAAGATAACCTCAGGAAGCACCAGCAACATTTCTGCACACATTCCTGTTTATTGCAGACCTCGATGTCACCGGGAGTCTTTGAGATGTGCTGCAGGACTCCCATCATCGCCGCAGGATGATGGCTGAAAACATAAATACAACGTTGGAGGAAAAAACTTCAAATCTGGTGCAAAAAAATAAAATAAAATAAAAATAAGCAAATAGAAATGTGAAAGAGTTGCATGGAATGGAAGAGAAAGAGATTCTCTCTATTTAGTGTGCTTGAATGTAATGAGCAGACTTTATTTATATATATATATATATATATATATATATATATATATATATATATATATATATATATATATATATATATATATATATAGTTTAATTTGACCTTTTTTCAGAAACCAGAAACTGTACCTCAATTCTTTGGAGGATAGTATCAGTGGATCTCAGTGGTCAATATGGCCCACATTGGGTCAATAAACCACAGACGTACTTAGAGGAAAAGTCATTTAAGGCATTGAAACTGGACATTAAAGTTAAAAATCAATATGGAATCGAGCAATAGATATTTTAAAGAGGCTAGTCTGGGGTAGCTTGTCACATTTTGTCCCAGTAATGAGTCTGGCTGCTGTGTTTTTATCCAACTAAAACTGGCACTAAAACAGTTCTGACCAATAACTGAATATAATGCATTATGGTAAACCAAAAGAGACCAGACAACAGGCTGGATGTGGATGAGATGAAGGCCAAATATTTCTAAAATTTGGACATGTTATTTGATACGTGGACAGACTAGAATTTGAGTTATCAAAGAAAAGCGGATGTGAACTCATAGGCTCATAGAAACTCACAGGCTGGTGCCTATCTGCAGTGGTTAACGGGCGAGAGGCGGGGTCACCTGGACAGGTCACGTTTTAAAACCTATGGAGTAAATAAATAACAAAGTGTTGTTTTTTTTGTTTGTTGTTGTTTGTCAGTTTTTCTTAAGGTTGTGCAGAGGAAAGTCCAGAAGTCATAAGTACATGGTGAACAACAGAAGGACCAAGGACTGCTCCCTGTGGTGTTTCTTCAAATATTAACGCAAAGTTCTTTCCAAGACCAGCATGAAATGTTATCAGGCTCTGAGCTTTGAAACAAGACTGGAAGCTGTTAAAACTTGACTTTCAACAGAACTGTGGAGCTGATGTCTTCCAGAGCTACATTACTGTTATTTAGCAAGTTACAGGACATACTTTGTGCAGAAGAAATGTTTAAAGTTGTCTGAAGACAACAGAAACCAGGGAATTAGTTAAATTGAAAGTTTTAACACCAAGGTGTTTCAAAACTACTTCTTCAGGTACCTGGTGGGAAGAGTAAGTAGAAAAAAGCAGGTGGTCATTTGGGAACTCTATGTTTTGCCTTTGAAAGAGATTTTTTTTCTGTTTGTTTTTAAATAGGAAAAGGATAAAGATAAGAAAGAGTGTCTGCTTTCTTAAAATTAAGAAAGCAGATTCTGGATTTGAGCGTAATATTTAACTTGCAGTCTTGTAGAGCTGTTTTGTTTAGACATCAGTTGTGAAACGTTGTCTTATCTAAATCTCATTGGCCTGCGTAGTCCAAAAAGATTTAAATAAAATGATTTGGTGGAAAGCGCATGGAATATGATAATCCTGGGCTTTCAGGTGATATTCCCATTATCTAAGGCATTTTTTCAGAAAGAAAGTTTAGTACTTTAAAGGCCTGTGGGTAAATAATTCAACCGTTTCTTTTTTTTAAAGAATAAAGTTTCTCAACATGAAGGCGGAAATTTGAATTTCAGAAACACAATAAATAATAGACGTTTAAAGCCTGGTTCAAAATCTGCTCATGGGAAACAGGCAGGTGAAATAAAACTTGTGAGCTAAAATGAATAAATAGAATAAATAACTGAAGGCAGAAAAAATGTCCGAGAAAAACTAAAATAACCGTCTGTGGAATAAAATCTTTTTAGGGGTGAGAGTTCAGGCAAATGGCAGCGAGGGCAAAAATTGAGTTATTGCATTAAATAAAGTTTGGATATAGAAAAAAAATATTGCAATTAAGATTAAAAAAAGAATGCATAAATGTAGAAACACAAAGAGTTTCACAGGCGAGTTGGTGTTTATGGAGGATCCAAATGCAGAACAAAGAAGTGGAAACATGGCTAAATAAAGATGATTAATAACACAAAAACAAGGTCCAGGATTACAGAAACATGATCTGATGATTATGAAACTGAATAAATCAAGCAACAAGTAGATCAGCAAAGAACAGATGAACCAGTGAAGAACAACGGAAACCAGTGAGCTGAAATAACCAGGCCAAGGGACAGAGAACGACAAACTGGACACCAAGAAACTACAAAACTAAACAGATTTAGAAGTAAATATCAGTTTTTACATATCACAAACGGCAACTTTTCCATTAACAGGGAAACGACAACATATTTAGGCCAACATGCTCAACCAATCTTGAACCTGTTTTCCCCTTTAAGAATACACACAAAACTAATTTTTAATATTCAGATCATAAAAAAAAACAAAAAACAATACAAGCCAATTAAAATTGCAGTTGTTTGAATCTAGACAAGAATAATTTCATACTCACATTGTTTATAAGGAGTGAAATACGTGAAAAGAAGATAAGTTTAGTGGTACATGGAGCATCTTCCTTCACAAAGACAAACTGATCCTAAAACCTAAACTGTGTTTAGAAAACAGCCAATCCCTTGAGACTCATTATAAGTTGAACTGTCTTTGGCTGAAAGTATGTTTAAGTAGTTAGCTTTCAAAGACCACAAAGGTTTTGTGGGAAGCTGAAGATTTTTCATTCATTTAATTTGCTACATAGGGAAACGTAGTATTTATCTTGTCATTATTTCAGAGGTCATTAATTATGTGTAACATGGAAAGGACGCAGGATGTTTGGGATTGGTCAGCTTCTGTTGGAAAGAGCTCGCATTTCAGTATTGATTCATCCGTTTCATGAAGCTCTCTGGGCCATCTGCTTCATGGTATGGCGTCAGGTTTCTGAAAAAAGAAATCCTAGGTTGGTGATTCTGTATTAACTTAACCGAAAACTAATGCCAAAAAGTCCAAACACTTACGGATCAAGACTAAAAGACTGATTGCCATTTATCATACCAGCTTTTCTGGCATAGGCAGCTATTAGTTACATTCTCACATAGAGCCAGGTCTACTTGAATAGATTTCTCTTACTAAATGAAAGTCATCTAAAATCAGATTTTTCCTTTTACTCAGGCAATATTTGTTACTTAAGTGAAATGGGGAAGAAAAACATTAAAGAAGCACAAATCTGTAATGAGGCAGACTGTTTTAGTCAGAGCTTTAATTAGAGTTTGAAAGTGGACATGTGACAAACAAAGCCGGATGAGGACAGAAGTTGAAGGGTGAACAGGATTCAGAGGATGGCGAGGGAGGCAAAACGAATCTGCACGGCTCAAGAGTTAGAAAACTGCAGCTCTCAGAGGAAACTCTGGTTTCCAAGTCTCCATAACAACCATCTAGTTAAAAGTTTAGCTCTCATCTTTACCACGGCTCCTCTAATTGCACAGTGATCTGCATGTGACACGATCTTTGAGATTTCCAGAGGGACTTCTATGAAGATGTGCACTTTTCAAATTACATCCACGAATTCTCCGCCTCACGAAGGGTTAATCCCCCCCCCCAAGTTTCAAACATGAATTATTGCAAGCAGGTTTTTCTTATCTTTTACAGCTTCACCAATTTATTAGTAGCAAGGTTGTAACAAAGTCACATCTCTCTTTCACCAAGTTTTGTCTCAGGAACTCTTTCATTTTACTCTTATTTTTATGTGATTTTGTGCTTTTTGTTGTTTTTTTTCCTCGTCAAAGCCAAAAACCATCACGGTAAACATGCTGCATCCCCGGGTGTCTTGTAAGTACCAGCATTATGACTTGTATTTATTTACTGTAAAAATTCATTAAGCTTTTGATTTTTGCCACACTCTACCGGTTGTCCTTGTGTCTCTGTATGCTAAGGCACAAATCATATCTGATTTATTGCATCAGTGCAGCTCATAACATTCGCCGCGTGTTCCGCCAACAACCACTCATATTTCTCCCTCAGTTCCACTGTGAGCAGGGAGAGATTTTTATTGATCTTCATGCTGAAGTAAAATGAAGAGGAAAGAGAAAACAAATGCGGCGGCTGAAACATGGAAGGAAGAGCCTCGGAGTTTATTCTTCCAACTTCAGGCCTTTTTGTGTATTGTCTACTGATTGAATCCAAGGTCAAATCTGAATAAGGAATATTATTTCAAGTTTGGGAAATCTACTCGTTTCTAATGTGTCTGCAAATGTAATATTTTTTATTTTTGACTAATAAAAACATAGCCTTATATTTTTTAGTATCTTACAGTCTAAGCATCTTACAGTGGACCCCATTCATTGGCACGGAAATATGAGCAATATCTTGTATTAGCGTAAGGATTGCCACATTCTTTGGTACTCTGCTATTAATACTTTCCAAAATCGTTGTATGCCAGTAGGACATCTCTTCATAAAGTCGGACCATTCCTCCCCGCAGAACCTTGCTACATCATTTTTGATCAATTTGACAAGTGAAATTGGAAAGATGATTTGATCAGATTAGATTTACAGGAAGGATGGATGTCTGTCTAACCAGCCTTCACCTCTTCATGCTTCTCCTTGCAGGGTTTCTGGTGCCTGGTGGTTTTGGACTCTGTGAGGAAGCTGGAGTACCCAGAGAGGAGCAACTCAATGCAACGAGGCTTCAGATCACGATTCAAACCAAGGACCTTCTTGCTGCAAGGCATTGTTGGTACCAAGTGCATCATTTAATCCTTACTGCATAAACAGGATGAAAGTAAAAGGTGGATTAAACTCAAATCAGTGTGGAATTTGCTGCTGCTGTATTTATTCTAGCACCTTTAATACATCTCTACCAGTGGTGTCAGTTAGTGTGAAGGCTGCTGTAAATTTGAAGATTATTTTTTTAAACTATGCAGTCCCCCCCCACAGTGATTAAAGAGGGATAATTCTCCACAGATTTTGATTTTAATTCACTCATCTTGTCTGCCCTGTCATGTAGGAGGAGGCTTAAACATCATTTTCATATTTACAGAAGCCTGGATTCAAAAGCCAAAAAAAACATCTCCAAAGTTAAATGTTCCCGGAAATAAGAGCGCTTCTGTTTAGCCCATAAAATATGCATTTTGTTTCATGGAATAGTTCATGCAGAAATGAACAGGGTGACCTGGCAGGAGCCTATCTGACTGCATCGCGCTGTTCCAGTTCTTATCCAACTATCTATCGCTCACAGGAAAGTAAGGAGGTCAAGCATCCAACCCAGCTTTTAGTTACTACTTTCCATTATAACAAGACCAATATTCAGGTCAAGAGATGATTTTGACCTGAAGCACCAGGGGTCAAGGGGCTGCCAAAGATGTTGGAAGAATTTTCTGGAGACTGTGAAGGACTACGTGTTAGTTAGGCTGCTTTGAAGCAACGTACGTGGGAGGCTAAATTATTATTTCTCACCCTGTGGAACTCTAAACTACTCCAACCAAAAGTCTTATCTGAGGTGAAGCAGCAACAGCTGGACTGAACAAAACACAAACAACAACTATCATTTTTGCAGAGCTGATAAAACTGGAAAGGAATATAACTTTACTTTAGTGTTGCAAAAGAACAATGAAAACAAATCTTTGTTCAGCAGCATAAAAATGAGATGGAAATGAAAATGCATCATGCAAAGCAAACCAAGGCATTCAGGAGACGGAGAGAGGAGAAATCATTCAGCCTGTGCTTAAAAGCAGAGATTGAGTCTGTTGGGTTTTGACCGGAGCAGCCCTTTTTGATATTCTGCTAATTGTCATAAAAATAATAAGAATAATTTCACAGTTGTATTTTACAGAAGAGGATTATGGTCACTGAAAAAAAGAGAAGAATTTTCATTTTAATCTCAAAATTCTAATTCTGTCTCAATCTACGATAAATGACCAGACAGTCTTATGTGTATGTCGTTTATGTTGTTAGCATATGAAAACGGTGACTTTTCTGCTTCTTCCTTTCTAGGATTTGTGAACCTGCACTGTTTCCTCCCTGAACGCCAGTCTCAAGTTTACCTGGTAGTGTTGAGTTGCCTGATGGTGCATAAAGAATTGAAACCATTATGGTTCTGAGGAAAAATAAAAAATCAGTTCACGTTAAAGTTAATGGCAGTAATAATTGTGGATCTCTCTCTGGAGACATCTCTAGTTTGTTTATTTAGAGAAAACAGATGAATAATCTTGAGTCAGTCTGATTGGATAATCCGAGGTTAATTGGACGCGCCGACCTGACAGGATCTCTTTCTGTCGCCGCTAACATCTGTCCACACAGGACCGCCACATCCGCCGCACATCTCAGTCAACAGCTCGGCTGGGTGTTTATACGGTCCGGTCAATACCTAAAATGAGAAAAGTCTGAACACGCGTTTATTACGATCTAATGAAACCGATTCTGTTCTCCAGGCCTGGAGGAAATGCGAGCTGGTCCAGGAGCATTTTAAATGCTTCCGCTGATTGTAGGAATCTAATATCATTTCATGCCGTCAGCCGTGGAGGCTAACTCCAGAGGGACTATAAATTACCAGCCCAAGTCTACTTGTGTTTGCTACCGTCTTGCATCCAATAACAGCTCTTTCTGCGTGCTCACTAATAAATCCTTTTGGCTTGTTAACTGCTGCACAAGGGAGCCGGTTTGGTGCACAAAGCACTTAACTGCTGCTGAGGGCGTTCTACTTGAGAGAGACTACCTGTTGAGTTCACCAGCTCTTTCTGCAAAGCGATACGTGAACCTGAGCTCGGGTTCTGGCGCTGCTCAGTGTGAGCTGCTGTTATGGCCCCCCCCGAGTTCATTTGGTTGTTTGTTGTCAGACTTGGCTTGAATCTGAGAGTCTGTTTATGTTATTCCCAATATCCACTTCAACACTGCAAAGAAACAAAATCTGACAAAGAGTCTTTTTGGTCTGGATTCTAGTGCAAATGTCTCAGTGTGCTTGAAATGAGAGGAAAAAAAACTAACATATGAGCAACGTTTCAGCTTGTTATGGGAGTTTGTTTTAATTCAATAATTCATTGATATGGAAGGAAAAGTTCTAATTTAATGGGCAGAATATTTCACTTGTAACATGGAAAAGACTTCTTGTTACAATTGAAGTGGAACCAGTACTTTTTAAATTAATGTAAAGGAATTATTGACTTAAAGCACGCTCTTATATCTTGCTGAAAAGTTACTTCTAAACTAAATTTGTCTTATTTTAAGTGTACTAAGATATTTACACTAGAAACTAGACCAAAACTACTTGGTAAGACTTTGTGTTTTTTGCAGTGAATGTCCTAAAATGTCTCTAAACCTGAACAAACAGCAAACGTTTAAAGGGAGCCGAAACTCCGTGTTACCCAGCAATAAATACCTTTTATTATTTGTTGCATTTTTAAACAATTAGACGTGAGAACTAATCTTATCATAAGCAACTCATTCCTTGTTTGTTGTTCCCGGGTCGAAATCTCGACTGGAGCTTCTCAATATGCAGGATGTGTGCTGAGAACTTTGAAATGTTTTTCCTGCTCAGAGCGTTAATGAAGGATTGAGCATGGAGGGATGTGCAGCGAGAGGTTGCTGCACGGCGGCAACTTATGGAAAACAAGCAGAGGCAGAAAAAACCAGAGAGCTCTAAACAAATGAAGCCGCCTGAGCCTGTTTTTCTAAGAAGTGTTTAAATTTTAAGATTGTCTTGTCTTCTTGTAACTAACCTCACTACCATTTTCCAGTGATAATTTTATAAAAGGATCGTTATTTATTGTCTGAAAATCAACTTCTGCCTACCATAAAATGAGCAGACAACAAAATGTCGTATTTTGCTGCTCCTCGCCTATTTGTACTTGAACCAATGTGTGTCACTATACATTCTGCCACTGTTGTTAGTATATAGTTCATGAGGCAGCCTTTAAAAGCCAGAATGATGAAAGATCAGACACTGAGTTACAGTCGGACGAGGAGGGACACTGGGGAAATTAACTCCCAGCTGCTTCCCAGTGGAGTTTGTTTTCCAGCGCTGACTTTTTTGGGTGAAGTTTTCATCATGTTTTGGTCAATTCAGCTTTTTGTTCCCTGCCCTGCTAGAACCAGAGTGTCTCGACACATACATCAGTGTTACGGTTGACAGCCGAACCAGAGCAAACTGTCAAATTATTTTTATGATGAGTTAGCCTTCTGCAAGGACGTCTCCGTGAATTAAACCTCAAACGTAAAGCTCACTGATTCGTTACGGATAGAATTATAGATTTCAAACATTTATTTCTTGTAACTTCAGATTTGTAGATATTACAGAAGCCCGGTGGCAAGGCCAGTCAGAAACTTGGCGTGTTTTAACATTTGGACCTGTTGGAACTTTCTCAGGAGCTTTGCAGCAACTTTTAAAACCAATTACAGGATATGAATTAGTGTCGATAATCAATAAAAAAAGCATACCTATCCTGGCTCAGTCTGAAAGTTTGCTACAAAAGCTGTTTAATTCTGAAAGGCACACTCTCAAGGGTTATGTGAAGAGATGCAGGTGCATGAATTGAGTTGTTGCAAACCAATTTCAGAGAGAGGTGTGTGTCAAGGAGTAAAAAAAAACAAAAAAAAAACAAGTCTTGGTGCTTCACAGGAGCACCAATTAAATCTTCTGCTGGAGGAAAAGAAGACGCTGACGTTAAAGCCATTTTCTAGGTCTTGTTGTAATGCTAATTATGTTGCTCCTTCCTCTTCTAGGTACTCGACGAATAAAGACCAAGACAGAGAAATTTAATGGGACTTTAGAATACCACCAATTGTCGCACGAGAGCTACATATAGTAATCTGAAAACTTCCACGTAGAAAGGAAAGAGAAATCCTCGGCTCAGGCTCGGAAAGATAACAGGCAGATATCTGTATCGCTGGAAGAGAGAAAACCTTTGTTGAGTCAGATCTGATCTCTTTCTTAACCAGAGGAGATGCATTATTTACAGGAGGAATAGATTTAAATTTGCTCCCTTGCATTGGAAGCAAAAAGAAAAAAAAAAAACAAACCGGTGGAGGAAATAACAGATGAACAGCAATACAGATCGCTTTAAAAACAGACGAGGCTTTTTTCATTCACGAAAACCTTCAGTTTTAAGTTTTTTTTGTGTGTGTTTTGTTTTGATCATTTTATTTCTCTAGCTTATTCTGCTGCTCTAATGAAGCACTTTGTGACTTTTGTCTGGCAAAGAATCTTGGCACTCACTTTACAACATGTTGAGTTAAATTATGATACATTTTCACACACAGGTGATTTCCCTGCGGTTTAAGTTGAATTGAATTAAACAAGTATGTTTATTACAATGACAGTTTGTATTCTAACTGAACATTTTTGGGATAAAAATAAAAATACAAAGACAAATGATTACCCATAAACATCACCTTTGCTCTAAATTACAGAGCTAATGTTGAATTGTATTAATGTTATGTCTACATTTAGCCTCAACGTTCAAATCACTTTTATTGCTCAGTGGGAAACACTTGACTTCTTATAGGCTTGTTCTATTAACAACACCAGCAAAAAGCTGACTGCTCACAAATACTTTATAGCTACTAATTACCCATTATATAATACCAAGGATCAATGTTACCATTTCTCTCCAAAGTCTATAAAAACATACTTTGTGTTGAGCCTGAGCAGCTCTGAGACACGGACCACCTGAGTGAAACATTAAAGTCGTTGTTTGAAACTCTAAATGAGCCGTTTTGAGTTTTCCAGCAATATTCTTTTGACTCTGGATATTTACACATGACTTTAACAAACAGGAAGTAGAAGTTTACTCATGACTTTAACACACAGGAAGTAGAAGTTTACATATGGCTTTAACAAACAGGAAGTAGAAGTTTACGCATGGCTTTAACAAACAGGAAGTAGAAGTTTACGCATGGCTTTAACAAACAGGAAGTAGAAGTTTACGTATGGCTTTAACAAACAGGAAGTAGAAGTTTACATATGGCTTTAACAAACAGGAAGTAGAAGTTTACGTATGGCTTTAACAAACTGGAAGTAGAAGTTTACATATGGCTTTAACAAACAGGAAGTAGAAGTTTACATATGGCTTTAACAAACAGGAAGTAGAAGTTTACGCATGGCTTTAACAAACAGGAAGTAGAAGTTAACATATGGCTTTAACAAACAGGAAGTAGAAGTTTACGTATGGCTTTAACAAACCGGAAGTAGAAGTTTACATATGGCTTTAACAAACAGGAAGTAGAAGTTTACTCATGACTTTAACAAACAGGAAGTAGAAGTTTACATATGGCTTTAACAAACAGGAAGTAGAAGTTTACATATGGCTTTAACAAACAGGAAGTAGAAGTTTACGTATGGCTTTAACAAACAGGAAGTAGAAGTTTACATATGGCTTTAACAAACAGGAAGTAGAAGTTTACGCATGGCTTAAACAAACAGGAAGTAGAAGTTTATATATGGCTTTAACAAACAGGAAGTAGAAGTTTACATATGGCTTTAACAAACAGGAAGTAGAAGTTTACGCATGGCTTTAACAAACAGGAAGTAGAAGTTTACGCATGGCTTTAACAAACAGGAAGTAGAAGTTTACGTATGGCTTTAACAAACAGGAAGTAGAAGTTTACATATGGCTTTAACAAACAGGAAGTAGAAGTTTACGTATGGCTTTAACAAACTGGAAGTAGAAGTTTACATATGGCTTTAACAAACAGGAAGTAGAAGTTTACATATGGCTTTAACAAACAGGAAGTAGAAGTTTACGCATGGCTTTAACAAACAGGAAGTAGAAGTTAACATATGGCTTTAACAAACAGGAAGTAGAAGTTTACGTATGGCTTTAACAAACCGGAAGTAGAAGTTTACATATGGCTTTAACAAACAGGAAGTAGAAGTTTACTCATGACTTTAACAAACAGGAAGTAGAAGTTTACATATGGCTTTAACAAACAGGAAGTAGAAGTTTACATATGGCTTTAACAAACAGGAAGTAGAAGTTTACGTACGGCTTTAACAAACAGGAAGTAGAAGTTTACATATGGCTTTAACAAACAGGAAGTAGAAGTTTACGCATGGCTTAAACAAACAGGAAGTAGAAGTTTATATATGGCTTTAACAAACAGGAAGTAGAAGTTTACGTATGGCTTTAACAAACAGGAAATAGAAGTTCACGCATGGCTTTAACAAACAGGAAGTAGAAGTTTACATATGGCTTTAACAACAGGAAGTAGAAGTAGCAAACTAGCATGGAGCACACATCTAAAAAAAAAACATAACCAGTTGAGTCCTCTGCTCCATAGACGAACCAGGCCATGCCAGAAGCGAACCGCACCAGACCTTGTTCGGAAGCAGATCCAGACCAACTCAAAAAGTGGGTCCTGGTCCGGTTGTTTGGTCTGCATAAGGATTTGTTTGAGTGTATTTACAACAGCACAAAAGGTCCAGACCAAACAAACCCCCGGTTTATTTGAAGAGGACCAAAGGAGTCAGCTGTGAATTTACCCTAAAGCTAACACATGATTTGAGAACTAAACCGTTCCCAGGGTCCAGCATGGCAGTGGAAGTATGATGAGGGACGACCTGCCAGAAGTCTTGGAATCATTCTCCTGTGTGCTACATCAAAGCGCACCAGCAGATCCACCTCTGTGTGAAAAACTGGAAACATATGGCACTTTTGGAGTGGCAAAGTCAAAGTTCAGACGTAGGGATGGTTTGGCGTGACCTTCAAAAGTCTGTTTTTGTAAGAAAACCCTGCTGTGTGACTAATTAAACAAAGGATGGAATTCCTCTCAGTGACTGGTTTTAGAGCCCAGTTATATTTTCAGAGGTCCAGTTGGTTTGGAAAGCATTTTACATCTTAATTCATGAAATAATCATTCAGTGGCTGGTGTTTACTCAGGTTCTCGGTGTCTGATATTGAAATCAAATCGCTTTAATTAATCGGAGCTGTTTCTGAGTCAGCGAGAGAGGAGATCAGAAGTGAATGAAAGCAAATCACAAAGAAAGCAGAAAGCGTCAGCGCTCCATCCTGAGGGCAGAGCGGAGAACAGACTCAGGATGTCTGAAAAACGTCTCATCGTGTCACAACTTTAATCGTCCGGCAGCACACAGGGAAACGGTTTGTGTGCTCACCAACGCTTCAGCTCCTCCTTTCAACACTTTAGAGCGCCAGTGGAGAGTGGCGGCCATAAACAGCTTGGACTAATCCCAATACCCGGGGACAGCAAAAAATAATTAATTGTGTCTCATTTGCTGCTGTCTAAACAAAGATTGGATTTTTGCTTAATGCTAAATAGCCAAGGCAAGGAAATAAACACATTCCTGAGTTTAAATACTCCCCGGCGTCTTTTCTGCCTGCTTTCCTCGAGGAAAATATGCTAATGACAACGTTTAGGTTTCGTCTCCCAGCACTGAGAGCAAACGGTGGGAGATCTGTGAGATAGTTTGAAGTCGGAAACGAGCCTCCTTGGTTCTTCATGTTGGAGATTCTGCATCCTTTGGCTCTGTGATGGACTTCCAGGTCAGAGCTGGACAGGGGACTAGAACCCGGCACTTTTTCTTCGTTTTTTTCCCCCCCTCACCCTACAGTCATGCAAGACATCTGTGTAAAAAAGGCTTCGTGTGTGCAGAGGGACTCGACTTCTGCTGCTCGCCTGATAGCAGGAGTGTCAATATACGCCGGAGCTTATCCCGGAACCTTGTGATTAGTATGAAGCAAAGGCATGATTGACTAACGCAGAACATGAACTGAACTCGCATGCAAAGTCCTTTGTATGATCACAAAGGTAAATGTAATTAGATTTCCACTTTAAACAACATTTTGAAAGGGTACTTGAACAAATTTACACAAAAACTTCACTATTTTTTCCTCTTCGGGGAGATAGAAAAGCGTGTGTGTTCTGCTCTATTTATTTTCCACAACCATTCAGTGTGGTTCAGTAAATGTCTTTTCATCATCTGGTTTCCCAGATGGCGGGTCTCCTCAGCATCACAAAGGGCCTGGCTCTCAAAACGACTAAGTGCTACTTTCATCCCTCTGAATGACATGGTTTTTCATAATAGGTACGCTGACTTTATTGTGTGAAGAATAAATTGCCAAGAGACACACAAGGTACATAATTACATACTTTTTGACAACTCATATTTGAGCCACTGAAACGTAAGGAGGTTACTGTATTCCATTTTCAAAGATCTGCTTTTTTTTTCTTTTTTTTTTTAATCTGCGGCTACACCTCGTTGAAGGAGCGTTTGAAACATTTCTTACGTCGCATTGATTCACGGTTTCGGTGCGAATGTAATTGTAATAGACACTAATGTTGTTGGAGAGACACAAAGACACTTTAGCTAACGTCCTTCGGTGAATTGTTTTTTGTTTTGATGTCACAGTTTCTTCCCACCTCTCCGCTCAGGGCTGATTGTGACTGACAAAAGGAACAGAAAAAGACAAACCGGTGGAGTTAAATTGTTTTCTTTGTCTGTCATCGAGTTGTGAAAACTCAATATCTATCCAAATGAACGAAAGGATAACACACACACAAAAAAAAAACAAGAAGTGAGCTTGTCTGCTCTAACTGCAGCTTGGAGGGACAGTTTATGCGGGGACCGGGCTGCCTGTGAGGTATCTGGGATGGAAGACGGTCGAACAGTTTGTGGAAGACTTTGAGAAGAGTGAAGGCTGGATTTAACTCCAAAATGATTGGATTATAGATGAAGGTCCACTGCAACATGTTTAAATGTTATTCTACCAATAAGTATTTTCTCAGCTGAATAATAATCAACATAAACCGTTTTGTACATGAGATTTTCAGCTAAAGTTGTTCTCTTTCAGACTCTGAGGCTAAAAGTCCATCCTGCACAACGTGTAGGTCTAAATTTTATTCCCAGTTCAGGTCAAACATCTGGAACAGCAAGAAAACCTCTTTAATTATCATTGCTTACAACTTTAAGGCTGAAGAAATGGAACTTTATGCCTAAAATTGCCTGGTTGTTAATTTAAGCTCCATTAGGTTTCGGCCTGCAAAGAATAATTAATTAACTTCTGTAAATATGAGTGCTAAAGTGCAACATCTCAACGCTTAGAAATTCACCAGGTGTAGAGAAGTTTTTTGGGGGGGGGGTTAAATTATTTTTTATCTAAAAAGAAAATCTGGCAATAATATCATTGCAGGATGAACAGAAAGACAGAAAAACAATGATTGTATGAGGTCAAAGGATTGGAAAAGATGGGAAAAGAATTTAAAGGAACCTTTGATGATTAGGAGGATGAAACACCAAACAGTGTCTGTGTGAAGAAGTCAAAGGTGGCTCAGAAAACACTGTTGTGAGAAAATGAAGCTATGTTCCTTTGGGATTAGGCCGACAGATAGCGAAGGTAAAGACTGCCTTCTTTTCCAATCCGTCTGTGATATCAGGTCTGATCAGCAGAAGCCAAGTGCAAAAAAATCTCGCTAGAGTCAAACATCAACATGCCACTCAAGGCTGAAAAGATTTCGTCCTTGAGGTCTGTGATAAAATAGAACCTGGCAAAAAAAAAAAAAAAAAAAAAATCAACAATGCATATCGACAACAGCGTAATCTCACATCGTAATCTCACAAAATCCAATTTAGAAAAAAAAAAAAACGTTCAGTCCAATTAAATCATCAGTGGTGATTCCCTGGCTACGGAATAAATATATATGAATAATAGTTTAAGATGATGTCACTACAATAAAATATGGATTTACTTTCAGGCATTTTATGCTGCTTTAATAGGCAAAAATAGACATTTATAAAGATAAATTCTCCATAGAAGTTAATAACATTAGAACAGCAACGTTTTCCATTCAGCAGAGCTGGGGGAGTTCATGGGAAAAAAATGTGAGTAGCAGTAATTAGAGGAGTTAATCATGCACATATTATAGAACTCATACAAGTGACTAATCCTGACCTATGTGAATTTTTATTTTACTAAGTCTTGTATCTGTTTTGATTTGATCAAAGACAGGATGAAGGGGAAGTGCGTGAGGCCTGAAGACTGCGGCCGGATTTACCGCTGCACACTAAAGGTGGCAGTAACGTCACACTCAGGACCCAACCTTAACCAGCGCAGAGCCGAGCTGCTGCCTGATTTAGCAGCATCTGCACACTAAATACTCACAGTGAGTACAGTATGTCATTTCACCACATAATACGTAAAATGAGCCCATGTGGCTACTAAGCGCCACGGTTTCGCTGCGTGAGGCGTGTGCAGATGGCGCGCATTGTGCTGTTGTCTGACTGACACCAAAGGATGAAGAAAGGAAACCTTTTTCTTTTTTTTCCCCTTTGCTACATAGTAAATGTACAAACGCTGAAAGCGGGTTGGGGGGATAAGTTCTGAAATTTGGGAGTGCCTGCTTTGAGACCCTTCCGAAGGTGAGAATGTGACTTTCCTCTAATCGCCGGCGGTCAGGACAAAGTACCCAGAGACGGTCTGGGTCAGGGACTCGTCATTCACTGGGTTAGCACTTGTCAGGGTCTTGACGAATGAGGAGAAGGTGAATGCAGATGTCTCAGGGGTTAAGAAGTTTCTGCTAAGAGTACAGTGTTTATTATATACGTACTCCAGAGGAAACCCTTTCAGCTCGTCAGAAAGTGGAGTGAAAAGCACTGTTTTACTGAAAAGATGTGATATTACAGTAAGTGATCAGCAACAATGGAAGCCCAAAGCGAACTGCTCAATGAATGAGAGCAGCGAGGCATGTTCGCATAAATACACGGCAAGCGGCTGCATAAAAGGGCTGCCGGTGTGTAACTGACAACTCATCACATTATAAACACCCAAAGCTGTTTTCTTTTTTTTTTTTTCAAAGGAACTTAGAAGACTGGCGTTTATTCCAAAGTGCTCCGTGCAACACGAGGTTGTTATTTCAAACATGCCTCTCTGTAGGTGTAAAGATGCAGCAGAAACAGTCGGTTCAAACTGAGGAAACCTACTGCCAGGGTCATGGCTTGTTTGGAGCTTTTGATTGCTGATTCTAATGTTAATAGTAATCTGTGTTCCTTAGTTTCTTATTTTGATTTGATTGGCCTTGTTCCTTATTTCCTTAGTTCAGTTCGTTCTTAGTTATTCTAGTTTGTAAATATTCCTCCTGTCTAGTTCTTAGATTAATTTTGCTAGTTCTCCCGTTTGTTTACTCTTCCCCCCCCCCCGTGCCATTTTTTCAATCAGCCACCAGTTCTCTATCGAGCAATTGACCGTCTCTTTTTAGACCTTCTTCTTCTTCTTCTTCTTCGTTCACTCTCTGCTGGATCCTTAGTCAACCTCCGCATCAGACCTCCTTGCTCAGACCGTTTGTGGTTTCCTGTGATTTCTTGAGTTTTACTGTGTTTCTCGGACTTCCATTAAACCATAATGACACTTCCATATTCCTGTCTGTGTTTCGATCCACCTTTCACACCGCAAAACATTGAAATGATGAAGGCAGCCATTGCAGCGTTACCTGAGCCAGACAGATCTGGCCCAGTTATAGTTCAGAACAAGCAGCAACATAAAACCACAGAGTGTCAGTAGGTTCTGCAATCCTCAGTCACATAAATTCCCTTTCCAGTCTGAACTTCACCAAGTCGTCTTCAACACGTCCAGATGACTGAATGAACCGAGGTTCTGCCGTGTGATTGGCTAACTTGGTTATTAAGCATTTCATCAGGCATACCTAGCAAAGTATCCAGTGAGTTTAAATAAATAAAGTGGACCTGCTTTATTTATGGCGGTTATCCACAACTACATAAAAATGTCTATTTTATTGGTTCAAACCTCAAATATACCTTGAGATGCATTAATACAGACAGTATAAACATCTTAGCACTAACAGACTAACATCCATGGCGGATGTTAGTCTGAGTGGAATCAGAGTGGATTATCTCCACTCTGATCAGCACCAATCATCAATTGGTGCTGATTGATTGTTTAGTCAATCAGCACCAAGGAAGGTGAAATGTGCTTCTAGATTGGCTCCTTGCAAATACTGTACCAGCCAATAGTGTGTAAAGTAGCAACCTATCTGGGCATGTTAGCTTCACTAGCTGCCTTGTCCTTCAAATACTGTAGATATGCAGTACTAGACAATCTTTTATCAATCAATCAATCAAATGTTATTTGTATAGCACATTTCAGCAGTAAGGCATTTCAAAGTGCTTTACATCATTACAAACACAGAAACACAAAGCAACATAGAATCAACAATCAAAACACAACATTAAGTCAAGTTCCATCAATACATTTGTAATTGATTACCTTTCAAATACAATTCTAAACAGGTGGGTTTTAGTCGAGATTTAAAAGAAGTCAGTGTTTCAGCTGTTTTACAGTTTTCTGGAAGTTTGTTCCAAATTTGTGGTGCACAGATGCTGAAAGCTGCTTCTCCTCGTTGTACTGCATAAATAAAGTGGACCTGCTATATTCATGGTGGTAATCCATCATGAATATAGGTGGATATAAAGTACACGATTGTGATGTACTTTAGCATATGTTCTAAAAACATATGCCAAGATAATAAAAATGTCATTAAGACAAAGACAAAAACAAATAGGTCAGTTTTCTGTGAATTCAGTTACATTCCACAGAAAAAAAATCCTTTAATAAGTGAATCTTCAAATATTGATTTTCCAGGATCTACTGTCAACTAGTTAAGTGGGAGTGACTGATTTAAAAAGAGTTTTTTTTTTAATACAAGGTTCACTTAGGTTCACATATTTGCAGATCAATCAGTTTTTAATATTATATCATTGCTTCATTTTTTTTTTTGTCCTGATGGCTCGTTCAGGCGCAGGATAGATGGACGGACGGCTGGACGAACGGACGGAACAGACTTAATTATTTTAATCATCGCAAATGAACAGAACTTTCGTCGCCTCATCCTTTTAACAAACCCTTTTAGAAACGGGTTTCTGAGTGATGAGACACTAAGTCCACATGTTGCCTCTCAATCTGTTGCAGCTGTTGCTGTTTTAGGAAATTGGATGCCGCTGAGTGTCCTAGGGAGATTTTTAAATTACTCAAAATCAGCCAGTTCTGCAAGCAGATGGTCTCAAGTTTCAGAATTAGTAGATGTTGTTCATGCTGCTCACCGTCTCAGAAGAGCATAAAAAGACTCTGCTGGAGCAAGAGGTGGCAAAACTGTGTATCTGCTCCGCTCTCTGCAGAGCTGGTAAGGAGATCTCAGCTGTGAGCAGGTACAGATCACATTGTGATTGGGAGATTCTGATTCCAGGAATATTATAATACTGAAATGATCTTACGGCTGGAATATGCCAGTTGGAGTGCCAGTCTTTAAAAAAAGACACTGATCTCAGTAAATAATCATAATCTCTTCTGTTTGTCTTTGAACGTAAAATTAGAATTGTGTTTTTTAACAAGGTAAACATTGGTCTTTTTTTTATAGTACTTTATTGTAGGGCATTGACTTTAACATGTTAATTTATTACATAGATTTTTGCACATTAAAATGTTTAACACAATAATCCCTTTTATTTCATGCTTCTTTTTTTTTCATACCAAAGTCCCAAGACATAATGTGTTTCTGGTATGCCTGTAAATCTGACGCACAAGCAACATTCGCAAACCAAAGCAACAGATGTTGCTTTCTTGCCCAACTGGGGGTTCATTTTTGCTTTAAAAACAATCTGACTAGAAGCTGGAAAATACTACTGTTGTGTTCAAAGTGTGCTAAAGCAAGTTAGCTTATCAGCGAAGATTTTCAAGCCTGAAACAGCATCTCAATGCTAAACATGTTGTGGCAGCGCAGACGCTAATGCTAATGTCGGCATCCACAGTTCACATTTCTAAAGACGTTCCATGAATGATCAGGAGTTCCTGAAACTCTGAAAAGCTGAGCGGCTAGACTGACACTCTGCACCAATCTGATGGTTGAAGAGCTTAAATAACACATTAAAAACAATAAATATCTTTGTTGTCGAGCTCATGTTTCCATCTATTCAATAATTTAGCAGCAAAAAGAGGTTTACTGTGACACAGTCTCTAATTAATGAGTTAAATAGAGACCCTGCAATTAACTCAATTAAAATTTTTAAATGTGTCCCACTTCTACTTGAAGGCAACTCTTTAGTTCTTTCGCAGGTTGAAACAAATGTTAAAAGAATGAATAGAAATTTCAACTATTCATGTTTTACAATCGTCCAGCTGCAGCTGGTCCAGGAAGCTGCTGCTGCTGCTGCTGGCGTTCTCACTAAAACCAGAAACATGATGCCAGTTCTAAAGTCCTTCCACTGGCCCCCTGTAGCTCAGATAAACTTTAAAATGCTTTTGTTAGTTTATAAATCCCTGAACGGCTTAGCACCACAATACGTTAAAGATCTGTTGTTGTATCAACCTTCCAGACCGCTCAGCGCTTCCAGAGCCAGAGCCATGGAGAAGCAGCAGTCTTTTATGCTCCACAAATCTGGAACAAACTTGCAGAAAACTGCTGAAATGTGCTGTTCAAATAAACTTGACTTGACTTGACTTGACATGCTGTTTCAGCACAGGATATGAAGTCCTAAGCTACAGCTGTGAAGTGCTACAGGCATGAGAAAATGTTTGCTTTTGGTCATTAGGCTCTAGGAATTTGACTCGGAAAGAATGTATTGGGAACAGCTCATCGCAGCCTTTGTGCTCAGAAATCCTATTTCATTTAATAGACAAAAGTTAGAGCCTTTCCTTTCATTATTTGGCGCCGCATTGATCTGAAATGAAGTGCCGCAGTTACATGGTTGAGCGAGAGCGTCGGATAGAAACTCTTGTTTGGAGAACCAAAATGAGGCAGAGCCTCTTTGATAGACCAGTGCAGTTCAATAGCAAAGCAAGTGAAGCTGCTCTTCAAACATGCTCTGCCTGACTGGACGTTTTAAAATGCCTGTGTAGCAGCGATGTGCTCCGACAGATTGCTGTGCAATTGATTTTCCTACGTCTCTATATGGTCTTCATTTGCACTCCCACCAGCTCTGAAAGCAGAACTACACAGTGTTTACTTTTAGTCCAAGTTTAGAAACTGTGTTAATGATTGCTGCTATAAATATTTCAAACTCTGTTCGGCGTACAGCGGCATGTCAAACTGGAAAATAAAGTCTAAGATACAGATCGTCTGCAAAAGAGCATTAGCTTTATCCTTGGGGCATTGACACAAACAGCTCGTACACTCAACTTTACAGTGAGAATGAGGTTGTGAATCCTTTGACGAAGCCTTTTCTCCACAAACAGACGCCGCAGAATGAGACGGTGACACTGACAGCATGTTAAATTTAGAATCCCCACTCGCAGACGGAGCTGCAGCTTCATTTTATTTCTGGTGCACGTCGCCCCGCAGAGTCTCTGCAAAGGTTTTGCATATTACAATGTAAACATCAGACAGTGTGCTGGAATCCACGCACGTAATGAACACAGTGGAATTTGTGATGTTTTTGCAAATCTTTGCTGTTTTGAGAGAGAATTGTAAGAAGAGACGCATACGGACTAAAATAGCATCAAGTTGTCAAGAAGAGATGAGGACAGGAGGAGTGTGTTTCATTTTGATGATGATCATCAGCATAGGTTCTGGCAGCAGTCACTGAAATAAGTAAATAAGCTGGTGAGTGTGATTTCTGAATGAAAGTCTCATTTTTAGTTTTGTCTCTTCCATTGCTACATAGCAACTGACAGCTGTTGCTGTCATAAATTTTGCATTCCCACTTCCTGATTGAGTATTTAGATATCTCTTTCTTCAAAGGAGCTATTAACAAACCTATTGTCATTAAGTGTGTGTGCTGCATTTGCCTTTCTTTACCTAGCACTCATGTCTTGATCTTTGCCTCTGTGTGTTATCAGTTTTCTCTCCTATTCTCTCACCCCTTGCCTTCTTTGCACATCTTGTTCATAGTTAGCTTGGTTGGGCTTCCTGAGGCAACTTTCTGTGTAATCAACACCGGTCTACCTGTCCTCTCTCTGGGTCATTATCACCTGTGAGATTTTCATCTCATCTCGACAGATGGTTTGACTCGGGTTTTAATGTGCTAATAGTTTGCAAAACCACTGGGGAATTACTGGCATGGCTGCACATGGAAAGATGTTCGGCTCTCTTTCTGTTTAACATCATCTTCTCTTCCTTCTCTGTTTTCAGCCTAAAATATTGAACACTTGTTTGAAAGGAGCAATCCATAACTCTGAGACATGCAAGTCTTGGTCTTAGGAGCTAGAATGTTGAACCACTAACGTCTGAAGATGTTTTATGGGTTAGGGTTACACTCTACACAAGAGAGACCCATCTCCAGTCCACTAGAGATATTTAGAAACCATTAGACCTGAATCAAATGAATGGTGATGGCCATGCACGAAGAACCTCTGAAGGAAACGACACAAAAACCTCCGAAGAAAACACTGAGAGCGACTTCCTTCTTCACCAAATGGGAACAAAAATGGCATGGCATCAGAATTTAGTAGTTGTCTCTGATCCGGTTGGCTTTCACATATTTATTCAAACTGCACTGAAGTGAATTCAACTGAGTTTGCAGGGGGACCAGAGTTTCCTTCTTTGGTCCACATCAAAATTTCAGTTACGCATCGACACCTTCCCAAATGAACCGGACTTTCTAAGCAAACGGACTGGAGTTGGATTAAAGTGGACTAAACGGGGCTTGTGTGAACGCACCCAAACAACTTCTACTTAAAAGTCAACAAATGCAAAGGTCAGATCTGGATATTTTGAGGCGATTCTTTTTTTTAGCCTCAAGAAAATATTATTTTTATTCACTCAAAGCAAGTTTAGAAATTGTTAGCCTAGAGCAGAAGATTTCTGCAGTTGGATTCTATGCCAAGCAAAATGCTGGCTTCGATAAAGCAGGGGTGAACAACCCAAGTCATTGAGTGCCATTGTCCTGCAGCTTCTGAATGGATCCCTGCTCCAAGACACCCGAATCACATAAATGGTTGATGAACAGGTCTCTTCAAAATTTGCAGACATGCCCAGGAGGAAATTCTCTTTTTTTATTATTCAGGCGTGTTGAAGCAGGGATCCGTTCACAAGTTGCAGGACAGTGGCACTCAAAAACTGAAGTTGCTGAGTCCTGCAATAGAGAAATCTGATTGCATCCGATCTCTTTTGCAAAATTCCTAATATTAAATTTGTCTCCAAGAAGAGGACAGATCGCATTCTGCAGTTGTGCAGAATACCACAGCAAACCACTATTGACCAAGTTATGAATCAAAACACATCATTTCTATGCTTAAAAATAAAGTATGACTGTACATTATGACTGATAAAACTGAAGACAGAGCATTTGCTCAAAATGATTTACAGCAGCCCCGTCACGGCAGGAGAAACCAGCAAGATGGATTGTTGGTGTTCAGATGTGATTATCTCCATTTATACTGCAACGCGCACGTTCCGTTTCCCCAGGAGGATGGAGGCTTTCTCAGGTTTGACTTTATTTACCTGCTTGTTTGTTCTGGGCTGTCAAATTAACTCTGTGAGGGATGGCCGCATCTCCCTGTGGGACCATCATAAGGAAATGATGGTGACAGACACTTGTTTTCTCCACACTGAGAGCGTTGGTGCAATCCTTACTGGCGTGAACATGTTGACTGTTTGCTGATGAATGAATGACAGTTTTTCTTTGCTGTTTTAGGTTGCAAGAAAGGAGCTACTATCCTAAACTTATCCACATATCTACCGTTAGAGATGAAAAAGTATAAAGCAACTGGAACTGCAACAGACCCAGGGTTATCTTCAGTGTGTGGTGTTACATATTTCAGTCACTCTCTTTGCTATGGGTCTCTCAGTCTGCTTTCTGACTCCACCTGCTTCCATCAGTACATCAATCTCACCTATTGCTTGTTCCATTAATCACCCTCCTCTGTATTTATACTCCTCAGTTCAGATCCTTAAGTTTTATTCAGATGTTGTTTTGTTCCTGGACTCTTTCAGGATGGTGTCACACCGGAGATGTTTGGGTGTTTAAAGCAAACTCTGGTCGTTTGTGTAGGCGTGAAAACAGCCACTGTACTAAACGGTGTGTTTCCAGCGATTGGACCTCCGTTTAATACTGCTAGCAGCTGCTCACTGCAGTCTTGTGCCAAATGTCTTCCTGCAGCCAGGATTGCATTGCATTATGGGAGGTGCTAGAGTAAACAGAGTAATAAAGCCCAATGCAACTTTCAAGACATCTTCTCGAAAACGTTTGTTACACTTCTCAAGTAATTTTACCTGAAAGAAGGACCCAGAAACACGGAGTTCAATAAATCCTCTATTTTTTTACTAGCTCACAACACTTTATTAAAACCGTTTTTTACTTGTTTTGAACTCATTTGAGTCTACAGTATACTAAAATAGTGACTATATGGAAATAAAACCTCTTATCCACTGTCCAGTACAGAGAAAGATCTGTAATTCTGGGGGCCTGTTTGTCCTCTAAAGTCCCTGGAAATGTTGTACAGTTTGTCATCATGAACTCGTTGAACAGAGATCAGGTGGAGTCTACAAGAAAACTGGAAATGAGTCACCACAGGGTTTACATTCTGTTGTGGTTCGGGGTTCCTTTGGTTCTTTTGTGGGTTTTTCTGTGCATACACTCACCTTTCACGACAGATGGCGCCATACTCACCCGACTGGAGTGTGTGTGTAGACCGCCATCAAGCACACCTGAACCTGATCAACTCATCAGCGGCGTGTACTAAAGGAGGCTCCTGCCAGTCCTTCAGCGCCCGAGTGTTAGCCAGAAACGGTACCTCTGAGCCTCCTAGAACTAGCCTCTGATCTTTCCTCGTTGATCTGAATCCTCGTTGATCTTAATTCCCCAGTGACTTTTTTCCTGTTGCTTTCTGCCTTCAGGTTTTTCCCTCCGGAGAAGCTGTTACGGATCCTGTTTGCTTCTCTGATCGAGATTCCCCTCGTGACGCCGTGGGTCCTACCCACTGGTTGCCCGAGCCCCCAGACTCACCTCCTCTGTCTGATTACAAGTTCCCCCCCCCCCGGATTCCACGACTGGCAGTTGCACCGCTCCTTTGTCCCCGCCAAGCCCGAGCCTACCTGTCCGCCCTCCGACGCACTCCCCCGTTTTCTTCCTGCACACCAGCCGTCAGGCACCGGACCACCTGGACCACCTAAAGACAAAGACCCCGAACCTCCCAGTAAACCCTCCTGGATCTCACACCATCGAACCACAAGTAAGCTCCGTTTATTCTGTGACTCTTCCGTTTCCGACAACCCTGAACTCACCATTCTGCTCTGCCTCTTTAGAGAGCCGGTCGCTCCGTGAAACCGCTTCCTCCCTGGACCAGACCAGAGCCTCCACATCCTTTACCTACCGTTTCACAATAAACCAATTACCATACATACCTCTCCTGTATTGTGTTCTGCATGTGGGTCTGAAAATAGTAATCCATCATGACAGAACACTCGGGCCAAACACTCAGTCCAGCAGACGCAATACGGAGAACATTGTCCGACCAACAGTCACTTCTACAAACACACGAAACCGTATTAAGAGAACTAAGCAGACAGCAAGCAGAGACTAATCAACGATTAACCGAATTAGCACATTTTCTCCAGGGTTCCACTCCTCGGGCTCCGACCCCAGCTCCCGCACCCGATCCAGCTCCGGTCCCCGCAATCCAGCCTACGTTTTCCGACATCCGTCCTCCAACTCCGGAGAGATTCTCAGGTGATATAAGTAAATGTAATGGATTTCTGCTTCAATGCTCAATCATCTTTAACCATGCCCCACAAAGTTTCTCCCAAGACGGCGCAAAGATTGCGTACGTTCTGTCTTTGTTGTCTGGACGAGCGTTATTATGGGCAGAGGCCCGTTTTCCGGATCCAGCTCAGTACGGGTGCTCGTTTGAAGATTTTTTAAAGGAGTTCAGACAAGTTTTCAGCCACGATTCTGACAAATCCTTTAATTCCCGTGAATTATGGAACATTAAGCAGGGGCACCGAACCGTCGCTGACTTTGCGGTGGATTTCCGCATTAAAGCTGCAGCGACTGGCTGGAATGCAGCGGCATTAAAGAGTGCATACTTTAATGCCCTGAACGAATCATTAAAAGACGAACTAGCTACACTAGACGAACCAAAAACGTTAGACGAGTTGATAGATTTAACTATTCGTCTTGACATTAGAATCCGGTCTCGCGCTAGAGAAAGGAGCCGGAGAAATCTGCCAGTGAAACAGTTGGGGGGTTTGACTCTCACTCCGGGGGTCTCTCCTCCCCGAGCTCCCCAGGAGCCCGAACCCATGCAGGTGGGGCGGACTCGGCTAACTCCTGAGGAGCGGCAACGACGCATATCAGCCCGCCTATGCATTTATTGTGGTTCCCCTGGTCATTTTCTCGCTCAGTGCCCTGTCCGTTTAAACCCCCAGGTCCGCTTTTAGAAACGAGGAGGTTGGCGGACCACTTGTTAAGCAAAGACTCTCCTCGATTATTATTACCTGCCACAATAATTTATCACAATCATTCCGTCCCGTTGTCTGCCCTTGTTGACTCTGGCTGCGAACAGAACCTCATAGACGAGTCCTTGGTTAAACAAATGGCCATAGAAACCGAACCTTTGTCTGTTCCATTGCGAGTTACTGCCCTAGATGGGAAGACTCTTCCACAGATCTCCCACCAAACCAAACCACTTCACCTCATAATCTCCGGTAATCACAGTGAGTTCATTTCATTTTTCGTGTTTCCCACATCCAACTCGCCTATAATCCTTGGGTTTCGATGGTTGCAACAACACAACCCACAAATTCACTGGTCAGACAGGCGTGTAGAATCTTGGTCCACGTCATGTCACTCATCATGTCTCCGCTCAGCTGTTCCCCCAGGTCCTCCGCCGGCTGAGCCGCAAGAGGCTGATCCAGTCGACCTGTCCATCATTCCTCCAGAATACCATGATCTCGCTCCCGTTTTCAGTAAGTCTAAGGCTCTCTCTCTACCTCCTTCTCGTCCGTACGATTGCTCCATAGATCTCTTACCCGGTGCCCCATTACCTTCCAGCCGATTGTATAACATCTCCCGTCCTGAAAGAGAAACCATGGAAAAATACATTAAAGAGTCGTTAGCCGCTGGCATAATCCGCCCATCTTCGTCACCCCTGGGAGCAGGGTTTTTCTTTGTGGGGAAAAAAGATGGCTCATTGAGACCATGCATTGACTACAGGGGACTAAATAATATTACAGTTAAAAACAAATATCCCCTTCCGCTGCTGTCATCAGCTTTCGAACCAGTCCATGGAGCAACAGTTTTCTCCAAGCTGGACTTAAGAAATGCTTATCACCTTCTGCGCATTCGTAAGGGAGACGAATGGAAGACGGCATTTAAAACACCCATTGGGCAGTTTGAGTACCTTGTTATGCCGTTTGGATTGTCGAATGCTCCTGCCTTTTTCCAAGCTCTGATAAACGATGTTTTAAGAGACTTCCTAAACATTTTTGTATTCGTTTATCTCGATGACATTCTGATTTTCTCTAAATCCTTAGATGAACACAAGCATCACGTCCATCTGGTTTTGCAGAGACTTTTAGAAAACAAGCTATATGTCAAGGCAGAAAAGTGTGAATTCCACAAGTCGTCTGTGTCATTTCTGGGTTTCATTCTTGGGGGCGGACAGGTAAGGCCGACGGAGGAAAAGATTCGGGCGGTCCTGGAGTGGCCAAGACCAGAGACCCGCAAACAGCTACAACGTTTCCTCGGATTTGCCAATTTTTACCGTCGTTTCATCCGCAATTACAGTCAGACAGCCTTACCTCTTACCGCTCTAACCTCTACCAAGATTCCTTTCAGTTGGACCCCGGAGACTGAGGCTGCCTTCTCTCGTCTCAAGAACCTCTTTGCCACCGCACCCATCCTCATTCAACCGGACCCCTCTAGGCAGTTCATCGTAGAAGTGGATGCGTCTGATTCCGGAGTTGGAGCAGTATTGTCTCAGATTTCACCCCAAGACAATAAAACTCACCCCTGTGCCTTTTTTTCACGCAGATTAACACCACCTGAAAGGAACTATGATGTGGGGGACCGGGAACTGCTAGCCATAAAATTGGCCCTGGAGGAGTGGAGACACTGGCTGGAGGGGGCAGAGCTTCCAGTCTTGGTTTGGACCGACCACAAGAATTTGTCCTACCTACGTTCCGCGAGACGGCTAAATCCACGACAATCACGCTGGTCGTTATTCTTCTCCCGATTCAACCTCTCTATTTCATATCGCCCAGGATCTCGCAACATAAAACCTGATGCCCTTTCCCGTCTCTACTCACCTGACAACTTTGAGAAGGTTCCAGCCACCATCCTCTCCATTGTTGACCGCTTCTCCAAAGCTTGCCATTTCGTTCCCCTCCGTAAATTACCCACGGCCTTCCAAACGGCACAACTTCTGGTCAAACACGTTTTCCGGCTTCATGGCATCCCGCAGGACATCCTATCGGATCGAGGACCCCAATTCATCTCCCAGGTTTGGAAGAATTTTTGTTCTGCATTACACGCCAATGTTTCACTCACATCTGGTTTTCATCCGCAGTCCAATGGCCAAACAGAACGTCTCAATCAGGATCTTGAAACCACCCTTCGTTGTTTCTCATCCTCCAACCCCTCTGACTGGTCTCAATATCTCCCTTGGGTGGAGTATGCCCATAACAGCCATGTTTCCGCTGCTACAGGTCTGTCCCCATTCGAAGCATCCCTCGGCTATCAACCACCTCTACTCTCAGCTGAGGAAGTGAATATTTCTGTCAGCTCCGTCCGTCACCACATCCGTCGCTGTCAGAGGGTTTGGAAGGCTGCTATAGCCAATCTCAACCGCACTGTCGAACAGATTAAACGCCAGGCTGACCGCAGGAGGATTCCTGCTCCCACCTACACACCCGGTCAACAGGTTTGGTTGTCCTCCCGAGACATTCCCCTCAAATCTATGTCTAGAAAATTAGCTCCCCGTTATATTGGTCCATTTACTATAGAAGCCGTAATCACTCCATCCGCTGTCCGTCTCCGTTTGCCTACTTCCCTCCGCGTCCATCCCACCTTCCATGTGTCCCACATTAAACCCGTCCGGACCAGCCCGCTCTGCCCTCCAGCCGACGCCCCTCCTCCCCCCCGTGACGTTGATGGCCACCCTGCATATTCCGTCCACCGGCTCGTGGACTCCCGTCGGCGAGGTCGCGGCTGGCAGTACCTCGTCGACTGGGAGGGCTACGGTCCGGAGGAGCGTTCTTGGGTCCCGGGTTCTTTTATTTTGGATCCATCCCTCATCACCGACTACCGTTCCTCACTGACGTCCGGTTCTTCGAGGCCGCCAGGTGGCGGCCATTGAGGGGGGGGTACTGTTGTGGTTCGGGGTTCCTTTGGTTCTTTTGTGGGTTTTTCTGTGCATACACTCACCTTTCACGACAGATGGCGCCATACTCACCCGACTGGAGTGTGTGTGTAGACCGCCATCAAGCACACCTGAACCTGATCAACTCATCAGCGGCGTGTACTAAAGGAGGCTCCTGCCAGTCCTTCAGCGCCCGAGTGTTAGCCAGAAACGGTACCTCTGAGCCTCCTAGAACTAGCCTCTGATCTTTCCTCGTTGATCTGAATCCTCGTTGATCTTAATTCCCCAGTGACTTTTTTCCTGTTGCTTTCTGCCTTCAGGTTTTTCCCTCCGGAGAAGCTGTTACGGATCCTGTTTGCTTCTCTGATCGAGATTCCCCTCGTGACGCCGTGGGTCCTACCCACTGGTTGCCCGAGCCCCCAGACTCACCTCCTCTGTCTGATTACAAGTTCCCCCCCCCCCGGATTCCACGACTGGCAGTTGCACCGCTCCTTTGTCCCCGCCAAGCCCGAGCCTACCTGTCCGCCCTCCGACGCACTCCCCCGTTTTCTTCCTGCACACCAGCCGTCAGGCACCGGACCACCTGGACCACCTAAAGACAAAGACCCCGAACCTCCCAGTAAACCCTCCTGGATCTCACACCATCGAACCACAAGTAAGCTCCGTTTATTCTGTGACTCTTCCGTTTCCGACAACCCTGAACTCACCATTCTGCTCTGCCTCTTTAGAGAGCCGGTCGCTCCGTGAAACCGCTTCCTCCCTGGACCAGACCAGAGCCTCCACATCCTTTACCTACCGTTTCACAATAAACCAATTACCATACATACCTCTCCTGTATTGTGTTCTGCATGTGGGTCTGAAAATAGTAATCCATCATGACACATTCAGTCTTTCCGCAGAGAGATTATCCAAACCACGGACTATGAAGGAGTTCCCGTGACACACAACCAACCCTCTCCCACCAGACGTAAATCCATCAGAGCATAGAGAAAAGCCAGCACTCTGCATCTAGAGAGACTGTGTTAAAACCAAGAGTTAGTGATTTGCTGGAAGTGTGTGAAACATAATGGAGGTCCAGCCAGTCTGACCCCAGACATTATGCTAAAACACAAATACATATACAAAAGATTGTATTACGTCCATTATATTTATACAATGATTGTATGTGTGTCATATGGTTGGATTTTGCTCCGTGTTTTAGTGTGAGATTATGCTGCTGAAATAAAAGATGAATTTGGTTTAACGCTTGTCATGCATCCTTACCAGAGAGCCAATAAGTGTGGAGGGTGCCGCATTTGAAAGTTAAGCGATCGTAGTTTTCCCCACATGGTCCAAGATGAAATCAAAGACATACCTTGCAGACATATTGACTTGCATCATGTGGCGCTCTCACAGCATTTTCATATCGAAGCATATAGACTCTCATATAGACTCCCGCGAAGCTGCGTGCCTCGCTCCAAACGTTTAAAGTCAAGAAGCAGAACGCCGTCTGAAACCTCAGATAAAAACTGATGCAAAGCCTTTACTTTCACTCCACCACAAATCATTCATGTGCTTTTAGACCCACACAAGCAGAATCTACTTTACTACCTGACCTTTTCAGATTGTTTTGGCCTCAAAACAGAAAAACCTTTAACTTCAAATATGCAGGTCTTCTCAAACAGCTTTAGATCTACAGCAGAACTTTTTTCGCTTTTTTTTATTACAAAAGTCATACCAATTAGTCAGAATGCATGGAGAACAAATTGTGGACGCCGATTTTCAATTTTTGCCACTGATTCTCAATTGGATTTTCAGTTGGACTTTGACTAGGCCTTTCTAATCTGCCGTTATCTAGACCATGATTGTGGATCCTGTTTACAGAGAAGTTGACTTCTGAAGACAACTGCATTATCTGGATTTAATTTAGGCGAACCACAGAAGGGGGAGCTGATGCCACTTTTTTCAGAATTTTATTTGTATGAAATCCCTGTATTATCCTTGTATTTCCCATGTTGGTTTACTTCATCTCAAAGGTATCACAACAAATGCCTTAATGTTAGTGAGTGTAACGTGACAACATGTAAAGCAGTTGAACAAGCACGAGTGCATTTGCACGGCGCTGCACCTCTTTGTAAAGCCCGGTTCTTTATCATTTTAAAATCGGCCATAAAGAGCAGATGTTGCCGAATTTGTTTTGTGAGTCTTCAGACAAAGATCAGGTTCTGCTTAACTGTCGTGCATAAAGACAGATTCCATAAACAACGTGATAATTTAGTTTTCCACTCTAGTCGAAGGCACATCTGTGCTGTTTATGATGTTACAAGATGATCAAATCTTGATTCCGTTTGTCTCTTTTAGGTGAAATATGGAGAAAAGTCGGATGACTGGCTCCAGTGTTTTAACGTTGTTTCTCTGAACTCGTGTTAAAGGTCATGAGTGACAGTCAAATTGGCTCCTTCAGAGTTAAATACCTCTGAGTTTCAGCTGAATAATAAAAAGACCTTTCAGGACCCCTTTTTTTTTTTATTTGTTTAAATGTAACTTATTAGCAGGTGTTGCCGCAGGAAAAGGACCGATTCATTGAATTAAAGATAGCTCTGGCTTTTATGTTCCCCCAGAAACATGACTTGCACAATAAATAGTTTCTGATGCCACAAGTGGAGAATTATTTCTCTCAGATGTGCAAATTTCACAAAAGGGGAAAAACAGATAAGTTCTTTGATGTCTGCTGGGGTTTTTTTTCTTCTTCTTCTTCTATCAAAACCATCCAAAATATCTTTATTATATCCATTTTTCTATGGATGCTTGATAAAGGCAAATATTTCTCGTCTTGAACTAAATGTTTAAACACTTTGGATGTTTGCTCCCGACTCTTTCCAGAAAGGTTTGTCTTAATCTAAGATAGATGAAAAGCTTTGGGCCTCATTTACTTTGGAAGAGCCACCAAGAGAAACAAACTGAAACAAACCTTTTCTTAAAAGCTCAAAACTTAAATAATAATAATAAAAATAGATTTTTTAAAAATTCAACGAAAAACTTCCATAATGATGGATGTTTGTTTTTTTCCAGAGGGATGTTGGGGTGGATGCAAGTTTGACACAGTAATATTTGTTAATACATCGAGAATACCAATAAGCACCCTTTTTTTCTTGTTGTTTCCCTACATTTAAATGTATTTAAATAAAATTTTGTGAAGATGCAACTGCTGAGATAAAGAGAATGTCAGTTTACTGGGGATTGTTTCACCCACTGGACCGTCTAGAGGCGATGACGATACGCTGGAAACGATGACATGACAGAGTGAGGAAATTCCAGCAATGAAAAACGTTGATGTGTAAGCACACAAAATCCTATCCACAAGAAAAAACATGGAAGAACGTGATGCTATAGTCAGTTATCAGAGAAACAGTCCAGGTCAGAGAAAGCAGAACTGACCCGGATTCTGTGAGGCAGGAGTAAAATCAGAGTAACTCGTAGTGTTGACAGTGAGCAGGCAGAGGTGGTGGTGAGGAAGGCAGAAAACAGGTCAGGACCAAGGATATGGAACGTTCAAAAGCTGTGACAAGCGTGATGATGGAGGACGTTCCACTGCGGGTGCAGAGATGGAGTTTATATAGGCTGCGGCAGAGACAGAACCAATCAGCAGCCAGCGGGAGAGCAGAGGAGCGCCGTCAAACATGGCGCCAGGAACAGGGAAATCATGAGAAACTGGTGACAACAAACCCCAAACACTAAACCCAGAGGGTCCAGTTTGAAAGACAATCATCCCTGACACTGGCCACATCGCTTAAAAAAATGCTCCTGCTAACTTTTCTGGCATCTAGCAAATAGGAATAATTTAGCTAACTCTAACTAACCTCCTGAAATGGACTATAGCATCTGTTCCTACCTGACGTTACACAACTATAAAGACACCAAAAGCAAAATCCATCTAATTTATGCTTTAGCTTGTGTATCTAGTGCTGCATAGATGCAGAAATGAAATGAAAGAATGAAGCAGTGAAATTCTCCTTTCCCTCCACTTTCATCCAGGCTGTTCCCTGAGGCACTGGAGACCTTTCCTACTGCTCTGCCTCAACTTGTGGAGGCCTTCAGGTCATGCCACCGGGCCTCCACCACTCTGCGCCTCTCCAATAGCTCAGCTCCACTCACACAACTCTCAAAAAAGCATATGCACTTAATAGAAAATATAAAAATGTTTTCTGAAAGGCTTTTATTGTGCACACAAAGCAAAATGACCCATTAAATGTCAGCCTATCTCTGCTTGTTTCTTTGTATCATGCTCTATTTTCTAAGCCAACAATATGTCTGCTTTCTAAATCCAACTGGAAGATGTACAGGAAATTAGCTATTTAAGGACGCCGCACCAGATAAATGTAAATGTTCTTCATGCTTGTCAAACAGTGTGGGATATAATTGTAGAAGCCTGCTTTAATTAGGTGCATGAATTGCTCTCAGTGTGTGGGTGAGTGGTTGTCACTGCCCTGCTCTTGCAATCTGTACTGCTGACTTTATGCTACATCTGCTCGTGCTAAACGGTTTGCTGCACAACTCTGAGATGATCTCATGGACAGAAGTTACACAACAAAAAGTGTGACTGGTTTCACATGCGGTGAACCCGCTGGTTTGCCTGTAATCGGCTCCGTGTCGGCATCTTTTTCACGAAGCAAGACACATTCCAAAGGTTTAAATATCATTGAAAATGACTTCCTTTTAGTCATTCAGTTCAGAAATTGAATTCGTATTATATGGATTCATTATATTCATTAAACACACACAAAGATACACATTTTAAGCTTGATTTATTTCTGTAAAATTATTCCGGCTCACAAGTGATAAAAATGAAATACATTGGAGCCGACATGGAGATTATCTGCCTGGGAAAAGCTGAGACCTGTAGATGGTTGAGACCCCCTCTAAAACATATTACTGTATATACACAGTACAGACCAAAAGTTTGGACACACCTTCTAATTCAATGGGTTTTCTTTATTTTCATGACTATTTATAAGGCAATAAATCCCACTTATTAACCTGACAGGGCAGGTTGACCTATGAAGTGAAAACCATTTCAGGTGACGACCTCTTGAAGCTCATCAAGAAAATGCAGAGTGTGTGCAAAGCAGTAATCACAGCAAAAGGTTGCTACTTTGAAGAAACTAGAATATAAGGGGTATTTTCAGTTGTTTTACATTTTTTTGTTTAGTGCATATTTCCACATATGTTATTCATAGTTTTGATGCCTTCAGTGTGAATCTACAATGTCAATAGTCATGAAAATAAAGGAAACTCATTGAATTAAAAGGTGTGTCCAAACTTTTGGTCTGTACTGTACATATTACTGCATGTACTCAACACCAAATATACCAAATACACTAAATATATTTAGTAAGTTAGCACTAACTTGCTAATTTAGTAAGTTGGCACTAACTTGCTAATTTAGTAAGTTAGCGCTGACTTGCTAATTTAGTAAGTTAGCCAGCCTTATGTTCTGCGAGGCTAGCTAGCGGAATGGCTAATCAATGCATAGGCCAAATAGTCCCAAAATTGGTTCATTTGTTTGATTACTTATTTCTTTGTTGGTTAATGTTAAAACTGTTTGTGTTTTCTACATTTTTACCTGGTTTGTTCATGTCTCCCCTCAAAATTTTACATTGTTAGCTTAGCTGTTTGTTGTTGACAGGAATGGAAAGTAACTAGATGCATTTACTCCTGTTACTGCAATTAAGTGAAATTTATCTGTGCTTGTCTGAACCAACGTGTTGAGGATCAGCCCAGTCAGGAAATATCTAGAATAATGTGTTTCCAAGTACATTTTTAAAAGCTTTTTTTTTTGTTCCTTCACTGCCATTTTTTTTTTTTTATCTACAATGACCCTAATTCTCCATCATAAATAACTTGTTCATGTTTGTTTGAATGAAGGACCATTTGTTGTTTGTATATTAGTCATCTCTGGCAGGCTCATATCAGGCAGGATGCACACTGCTTTCTAATATTAAACTCATTTATTAAGCCATACATTCTTGTAAAAACGGACGCTTCCCAAAGAATTAGGAACTAATTATGAATAGCTGTAAAGTTGTTGTCTGGAGTAGCTAATCTGATTCTGGTAGAAAACTGTGATTTTTCTCCTGTTGTTACTTAGCATCTATCTCTGGCATCCACCATCTTTGAAACTAGAGCACCAGACTTCTATTCTTGACCAACCGACAGATCTTTTCTCATATCTAGTTACTTTATCATCTAACCAGATCCTTATGAAGCAAATAACCTTTAAACAGAGAAATACGATAAAACAATAAAGTCTCACTCTTGGTGCTTCACTCCAGTGATGCGCCACCTGCTCCCGACAGAAGCACATTCACTGTGACTGCTGGCTGTTTGGAGGGAGCAAAGCTGTCTACAAGAGGAATGAGAAATTTCTGACATTTTTGCATGCATCTATTATCTTCCATGTGGGAAAGCAGCATGAGTCCTTTTGGGGAAATTGTTCCCTCAGTTCTAATCCTTGCAGAGACATCAGCAGAAGACTGATGTAGATCCCTGTGAAGTGGCAAATGGAGCTGTGCTGTCGCCTCTGTGACAATACAGTGCGGCACGGAGAGCAGAACGAGAGTGAGGAGAGACTTCAGAGCCGCTCTGAGGAATCACTTTGGCAGATGGCTAACGCTGTCAGGGAAAGCAGCTCTTTAAAGTGTCTTACCTGTAATTTCCTACCTACAAAGCAATCACCGAGTGAGCACACTTCCTATATTTATTTTTAGGTGCTGAAAACTGTAATGGACTAAAACTGCATGGTTGAAGGGTTGCTGTGTAACTTTTATCATTTAGTTTAGATAAAATGGTTTTTGTACATTAGAATATCTATTTTTGCTTGCACGGTTCGTTGTTTTCAAATTTGCCATCAGCGCCAAAGGGTTCTAATTATATTTTTTCTCTAACGATTCTGTTTGGTTCTCGGTTTATTTGTCGGGTTTGTGTCTTGGTGCCTTCACAGAGCTTGTGCATGTGTTGGTAATTGGATAATATGATAAACCATTGGTGGTCAGCCTTCAGGCATGAGATTGTTGTACTGACCACTTAGTCATTGAAATATGTCAGGTTGTTTGTTATTCCCATTAATGTCTTTCTGTGTATCAATTTATTCCTTTTAGTTTCTTAGTTCGTTCTTGTGTTCTGCTCATTGTGTTTTATAATGTTGGTCATTTTTCAATTTTAGTTAGCACAGCCATGGCCTGATCTCGCTGTGTTTAGTCATGTTCATTAGGAAATGTTCTCACAGCAGGTCTTAATTCTCAATTCCAGTTTTTCGTTGTTGTTTTTTTTTTTTTTCTGAAATCTGATTTCTTTTAGCATTGTCATCCATACGACGAATTAAATGCGACCGCAGTCAGTCGTCCGTGTGAACAGTTTGCGACCCGCATGCACAGAAGAAGAACGGGTACGTCACACAGCAGTGCTCTGGTTACAGATGTAATAACGGATTCTACTGGCTGTTGATTGATTTTAAAGTTAAGAACTGACAGGATTGTCACTAGATCATTAGATAAAGGAGGCTAATAAAAAAAAAAGCACAACTAACAGCAACTGCCGTTAGTGGAGCACTGACTGCCACTTCTGTATAGACGTCAGAGCCAAGAGTGGAGGCTTTGGATGTGATGTGCTTCACTGACTCTGTCTTCTTTCATAAATTCTTAATCATAATTTTCAACCATTGTTCACATCCAGATTTATTGCATCTGGCTTCTTCTGGTGCAGAATTATGACGTATGTCTCACATCAGGGATGTAAAAGTATTCTTTTTTTTTTTTAGCTATAAAACGATCAGGGCTGCACAGTGGCGCAGTTGGTAGCACTGTTGCCTTGCAGCAAGAAGGTCCTGGGTTCGATTCCCGGCCGGGGTCTTTCTGCATGGAGTTTGCATGTTCTCCCTGTGCATGCGTGGGTTCTCTCCGGGTACTCCGGCTTCCTCCCACAGTCCAAAAACATGACTGTCAGGTCAATTGGTTTCTCTAAATTCTCCCTAGGTGTGAGTGTGTGTGTGCATGGTTGTTTGTCCTGTATGTCTCTGTGTTGCCCTGCGACAGACTGGCGACCTGTCCAGGGTGTACCCCGCCTCTCGCCCGGAACGTAGCTGGGGATAGGCACCAGCAACCCTCCCGACCCCATTAGGGACAAGGGTGAACAGAAAATGGATGGATGGATGGATGGATAAAACGATCAGAGGATTTTTCCACCGAGTCTCCAGCTTTATTTCTCTGAAGCTGCTGTCCTTCAGTTTTTAGATGGATCCTTTCCCCAACACTTGAATCAGATGAATGTCTTGTTAGCAGGCCTCTGCAGGGCTGAATGACTGATGAGGAACTTCAGCCATTTGATTCAGCTGCTGGAGAAAGAGATGCATGCTGGTAGTTCTCGAGGACTGGACTTCTTGGGCGCCTCTGGTGTAGACGATGTTTGGCCACAAAGAACGGAGCTGATAATCAGCAGCTGAAATCTTAATTTAGATGTTTGTTCTTTCCTAAGATGGAATATTTAAAGTAATTTTAGTGGACAGACTCTGTCGTCCGCGTGCATCATCAGATCATCAACGGCTGAAAAAAACCCGAAAAAACCCTGGAAACTTTTCTTTTACACAATTTTCTCATTAGGTTGATAAACTGGATGACAGAGGGGATCCATAAAGTCCAACCTTCACAAAGGTATTTCTTGCTGGTGTTTTACTGCTGCTGGGAGTGGTTTGTAAAGAGACCCGCGGACATCTGCTGTGAAGATACTGTATTTTTAATTTCGGTCGTTCGACTGAGTGCCCATAAAATGAAACGAAGAAGTCAGCGCTGTTTTGTTATGAGCATGGCGGACTATAACACTGGTTTGAAATGCATTAGTTTGATAAAAAAAAAAAAAAAAAAAAGCATTTATATTTATGAATGCGTCCTATTCAGCGGGCCCCGCGCCGCATATGAGGAAATAACTTGAAAGTGCCCCAGAACGAACAGCTCATGTCCATTTGATGTGTTGTCGAGGAGCTTCTGATATAGTGGCGATGAAAAATGCTCATTTCAGCAATGCCTCTTTCTGTCTGTGTTCATATTTTACGGCGTCCGAGTAATAAATCACAAGGTCATCACGCTGTGCAGAGCCACAATGCTGTTGGTTGGAAATAAGATTTCTTTAAAAAAGATGGAACATGCAGCATCCTTCACACTTCCTGGAGCCACTGGCGTGGGAAAAAGCTTCAACGCAAATGCATCTATTGTTGCAGCAGCATAATCCCACACTGACAAAAATTTGCTCTTTATTTTGAATATATTAATTTCACAAGTTAAAAATCACAAGTCCAGACCATTTGTTCCCCCAGAACCCCTGCTGCCAAAACTGTTGGCATCCCCAACAATTTCTTTAAAAATGACTGAAGACTAATATTTTATTTAGTACAAAGTTCACAAGTCCATAGGAACTTTTAATCAGTCTTTTGTATAACCGCTTTCACTCAGCCACCCTTCAAAATGGGAAAGAAGGGAACATGCCATTCGAGCACGGCATAAAATACCTGATAAGTCAGAAAATGGTTACAAGAAAATAAGTGCAGCCAAAAGCTGTAAACTAAACCTGGAGTACCCAGAGAAAACCTACACATATACTGAGAGAACACACAAACTCCATGCAGAAAGACTCCAGGCTGGGATTCAAACCCCGGACCTTCTTGCTGCAAGGCAACACTAGTTGTGTTTATGCTAATGTCAATTTTGCAACTGCAGTGTTTCCATTAAATGAGAAATTAAATTAAAATCACAATAAGCTTGAATAAGCTTGTTCACTTATTAACAAGTCAATGAAAAGATATATGCTCATAGTTCACCCTTGGCATCTACCAGCTAAAAACAGTAAACGTACTTTAAATGAAATTGTTCAGTGTGTAGTTCTGCTGCTGCTGCAATTAAATGTGTGTTTTGCACATCTTTACCTAGAGTGCCAGTAACTGTTACGGTTCCTGTAAATTTCTTTAAGTAATAATAATCACAAGTGGCAAAGAAAATGTGGCATTTTCTACGAATAAGAACTGTAGCGCAGATAAAAATCCGTCCCTGCAGCCTGGACTCTTTATTCTGTTCAGCAGTCTAAAGTAGAAGCTGGTGGAGCTAAAAACAGAGCAGCTGAGAGAGTTATCACCTTAGAAAGTTGGAATTGTCAACAGTTTCCTCCCTCATACATCCAGTTTGCGTGAGGAGACGAGCTCAGCAGGGGGCCCGCACCGTAAATGAGATTCTTCACCCAAATCCCCCCTGCTGAGCCTCAATTAAGTCTGCGCTCCTCCCACTCACAGTTCTTGTCCGTGAAATAACGTATAGCTCCAGATTTGCTGCGTAATTTAATTAAACACACAAGAATTAATGGAGGGATGTGGCCTGTTTGCTTGTTTGATAATGCATCTTTATTTAGCTTATCAGACAGAGACCCATTATTTAGTCTGGTATCTGATTAACGCTTTAAGAGATATTTATTGTTTTTGCAGATCCGCTTAAGGAGCTATGACTAATGAGAGAAATGTCTGACTCCTTCACTAAGTTTCTAACTGGAAGTCTCTCAGCTGTTTGCTGCTGGACAACAAGGAACCGGGTTCAGCTAAGTGTGCTTCTTGTTTCCTAACAACTGCAGTTTTAAATTGTGCTCACGCAAGTTGCGCAAAGTTGCTTTAGCTTTTTTTTTTTTTTCCCACTAATGACCGAAACGAGAATAATGTTCCATACTTTTGATTTGTTTTTGGACGCAACTGGACATCAGCTGTGAAGCAAAACTACTTTTAATCCACGTCTTCGTGCTTTGACAAACAAATCACAGTCCAAGGTTAGAACTCGTGTGCATTCATGTGTTTTGTTTTTTTTTTTTCTTTTAAGAAAAGGCTGTCAACATTCTCTATGTCCTTTGAATGCAGCTTCACGTAAAGCAGTGTTGTTTGCAGAGATGTGTGAGAATACAGTGTACCGCTACCCGAACGCCGTTTCCTTGCATGTGGGTGGGTGTCGATGGTTCACTTCGACATAAGCTGCTTCGTTTGGACTCCAGCAGGTCGTTTCATACAGTGTTACCTGGTGGGTAGCCAGACCCAAGTTCACAGAATATATCTTCAAACTCACATAGGCAGGAATTCTGAAGATCAACACCTTTATACACGAAAACATACCAGAAGCATTGATTAACTGAGGACAAATGTCATTGTTAAAAAAAAAAAATCACATCGGTTTCATTTCATTAGTTTTATGAAAAGTCAAGACTGTACGTACAGGGAAAGCTGCAGGTTGACATCATCCATATATGTCATTGAAATCTCATACAAAACATTGACTTGCTGCTAAAACATTGGACCACAACCTTCTGCGATTGCTTGACACTTTCTCTAAAAATGCTTATAACCTCCTATTTTAATAACACCACATTTGTCTGACCTTTATTTTTACCAGGATTAAAAAACCCATTAAGATTAAAAGCTCTTTTTCAAAGGAGGTAGCAGATGCTAACATCTACTGTCTCCACACTCGGTGAGAAGGAAAGTCAACATCCCTCCTGGATCGGCTGTTTGTTATTCCAGTGAATAGGGAGTCAGTGGCATTTCTCCGAGTGCAAAGTAGCTGAGATGAAATCCAAATTCAAGACCGGAACTAGAAAAGGGTAGATTGTTCCTGTGGATTGGGAAGAAGTCCGGTCAAGTTTAAGAGTTTAAGTATCTCGGAGGTGTGTGTGTGTGTATGAAAACAGTTTAAAGTCCTGTACTGATATGCAGAACCTGGAGCCTCAGGAAACACTGAAGCCAAGTTTCCTCATTAGCAAGAAACCAGCAACAACACTTGTTGTCTGAGCATCAGCAAAAATAGCATGGCTCACAGGCTCAGGTGCTGACCAAGTGATGAACTGCTGCTTCACTTCTGACGCTAATTATCCCCAAAATGGGAATGCAAATTCAATTAGCAGCACAGCGCAAATCTGCCCAGTGCATTCACCTTTTAAAGCGCAGAAACGAGGAAGAAGAGTCTCTGCGCGGGGGGTTTGACTTCCTTTCAGTCAGCGGAGGTGCAGAAACAAGAATGAGGAGTGTGAAACTAAAAAGGAAGAAGCATCTGGGCTGCATCCTTTAAGCAGGTTGCACGTTTGGCTCCATCCCAATCGCAGCAGGTGTTTAATGATTGACAGCATGGAGCACACGTCCTTTGAACTCGGTTGCATTCATTAGTAGCTCAGTGAGTCTTCCTTGTAACACTGAACCTTAGAGAGCTATAAAAAATCCAAATGACACTTTCTCAGCTCCTGCTGAGATGGATTTATTTTGTCCTCATGGCTGCAGACAGTAGATGGTATCTCTGCAATGTAGAACCGTGACCTTGCACAACGTGTCAAGGCCTCTTTATCACTGGAAATGTCACAGCCAAGTTCAAACATGTCAGCTGCTAAGACTCCACATGTCCGGAGCAAAGACACCTGGGTATTGCTCGCTTGCGTTCGGCTAAAAAAGGAGCCGGAATTGGGACGGTGCACAGACGGTGACAGATGACGTCTCCCAAGTCCCCCATGGAACAAATACAGCAAGACGAGCCGGCTGAAGGGTTGTCATCTCCTGCAACAACTGCAATAAATCTACTTGATCTTCATCTGCTGCTACTATATGCACTTTCATATGAAACCAGTGCTTTATCAGACAGGCTCGCTCAATCCTTTATAAAGTATGAGCAAAGGGTGCAGCAGTAAAATTCATTTTTAAAAAGGTGTACCATCTCAATGTACGGATATATAGAATAAGTCGTCAGGGCTAAAAAGTCACAAATCATATCTCACAAGACACAACTCATATCTTCTGTCACATATAACAGATTATAAATGTACTAATTAGCATTTTCAGCCCTCAGAGCAGGAAGTGGGAGGTTGATGTGGCTGCAGCTCTGCTTTCTGTGACTGTTGGATGGAAAAAACATCTCTCAGCTTCTTCACATTCACCCACAAGCTGGAGTTACCGCAGTTACTGCAGCACAGCCGTCTGCTACGGGAAACTAGAAAGATTCAAAGACCGTTCCTTTAAAAGCCGTGCCAACAAGGTCGGAAAGAATTAAGCTGAACATGAATGGACAAGCTCAATTCAATCCAACTGATCCGTTCAACACAGAATAACAGGGACAATAGCTGGAAGATCCCAAAACACTTGCAGCTGGAACTGCAGCAAAAGATTCCAGAAAACACAGTCAGGTTCATTATTACCGCTCTACTTTAGAAAATAATCCCATAGATTAGAAATAACATTTACTGTTCATGAGTGGGGACATTCCAGGTGTGTCAGCAACAGATTAAAGGTAAATAGAAGCAGATTCATACAAAGGTAAAACATAAAAATATAAAAACAAAAAATAAGACTAAAAGTCTTTGCAGTAGGTGCAGACTTGGAGAATAAGAAGAAATAAATAAAACATCTTCCAATTCTATAGAAATGTACAAGTGGGTAGGATCTTTTTTTCAACAAAAAAAAAAATCTAACTTGCATGTACATTTGTTGACAAGAGGTAAAAAAAAAACTGCAGATGATGTCAGAAAGGAACCTTCAGTAAATGTGATTATTTCTAACAAAAGACAAATATCATGCAATTTTTTATAAAATCTCTGATTGGAACAGTTCACTTTTTATAGAGTTAGAGTTTTGACATGGCCTTTATTTCTTCATCAGATATAAGTGTTTTCGGACAAACATCCTGCACAGGCCAGGAAACTTTGAATATTTGAATGTTAAATTACTCTCGAGGGTTTGAGCGTTAAAATCTAATGGAGTTCTAGCGCAGAGAAACATTGACATCTCTTAAACCAATGCGTCGTAATCGACGGATGAGATTCCCCGTGTGATCCAAAGGTGATTTACACTCGCGCTGCTGCATAGTCAATTTCCACACTTCCAACTTTAGCCACAGACTCACTTTAAATCTTCTTATTGCTCTCAGTGGTGCGATAAACCTTGTAGAACCGCAGTTCCTTATCATTAATATTTATACATGACCATTGATATTCAGAAACTGTACGCCGTCTCTGCGAAGAGCGCCGGAAATGAGGGTCCCTGGTGTGACCGTGCAACAACACCTCCATTAACACACACAAATGACTCCAGTCATTACAGTTCTGACTGCTTGTAACAGTAATAGGCCATCTTTCTTTGTTGGACGACTTTGGAACCAAAACGGCACTGAATGTAGTTAATAAAGTCATTTTCAGATCATTTGCTTTAAAATTAGAGGCCCAGCAGTCAGATTTGGCCTATTATAAAATGAGCAGATATGCTTAGTGGTTGTAAATTGGCAGATATGCTGTTATTATGTCAGTCCAGCAGCTCAATAGATCTAATATCAAAACGCTATTATTCTAATTTAATACCCCATTTGAATAGGACCTGAGGATATCCCGTGATTTTTAATAACTTTACAGATGGACGAGGGTGATGCTGACTCTCCTCAAATAAGTGTGCAGAGTCGCAGAAATGGAAATCCTTTCGTTAACATGGGAAGACTCAAATATCAGCAGACCCTTATTTATAGTGGGACAGAAGAAGAAACATGACCAAACAATTTCAGTCATATGTGTCATTTAATTTTTACTCAGAGGAAAAAAAAATAGATAAAATACATTTCTAAGCGTTTTTTTTTTTTGTTTTTTTTTTTAACAAACAGTAAGGGGAAAAAAACAGCCAATCTCTCGGTTCTCCCGGTTTGTTATTTATGGTATTTGAAGTCACCACATATCCACATGGGAACCACACAACCACAACGCCCGTCTCTGGACCAAACAAATCAAAGGCCATTATTCATCTGAAGATATTTCTGAACCTCTGGTGGATCGCATCATTTGTCAAATCAAAGCTGCGGAGAAACAAAGCAGAAACGGACTTGTCCAAAGTTCTGTGGAAACTTACAGCGAGGCTCTGTGGCCCCAGAGGTTACAGAGGGAAACAATGGAGAGGGAGAGGATTAGAGCACTGTAGAAACTAGAAGTCAGTCATATCCAGAAGCCTCCAGTTCCCCATAATGGATGACCAGTTAAAGCACAGTAGGATATTTTGCTTTTTGCCCCTTCTGGCTCAAAAATCGAAGTGGTAATAGGTAAAACTGTCAGTTTTGCTCCAAAAGCTGTCATAGGAAACAATTTCATTTTATTTTGCAATGGATATGCCAGTATTCTTTTGTTTCCTTCTATATAAATTTAAATCTGGTATATCTCTTACGTGGAAGGAAATTGACATCCCAGTAGACCACATGGGTTGGGGATTGCAACCACCCACAATCAACTGATTACGAATACATGAAGTCCCCTCTAAAAACGCTCTTAATGTCCTATTTCAATCATTCAAAGACCAAATATATAGTAAAATACATGAATGTGTGTCACGTAGCATTGCTCCTAGATATTTCAGCTTCTCAAACTGCATTTTCTGTCAAATAATTTAGAATCCATGAAAAGCTGAAGTTTTGACAAATAATTGGAAGTTTCATTCATTCAGCAGAAACATCAGCAAGAGGTGTCAGGCAGTCCACTGCACTTAGAAAGTTTCTCTCAGATAAAAACAAAAGCTTTAAAAAGAATGCAATGAAGTTGAAGACTATGACGCTATACGACTGTCAGTGAGTTGATTTAGGCTGAATAGTAATCCTTTGCTTGTACTTAGCCAGAGTCTAAGAGGAAAAACCTGGAATGTGAGACGCAGTCACTGTCATCAGGAGATGGATTGGAGCTCCTTACCTGCGACCCAACTTGTGTTTCTGTTTGAGGGCTCTCAGAACCGGGCCTGGTCTCTGTGGATGTGTCATTTGAGCAACAATCTCTCAGCTTGGCTGACAGCAGAGTCTGCTCAGAGGTAGATGGTGGTGCTGAGGTCCTTTGGCAGAGGTGTTGGAGCTCTGGACAGGCGCCCAGCTGGGCAGCACCCTTCTTTTAAAAAAAACCCATTCATCTCAAAGACTGCTTCCTCCTTTAAATAATGTTTATTGCTTAGTTATTTATCTTGCAGCATATTGTTTTGTTCTGTTCCGTTTTTTTATGGTGAATGAATTAAAGTTGCCCCCAACTGCTGGTGAAACATTTCTAGACATGCCAACGTGCGTAACAATGTCAATGTCAATGTCAATGTCAATGTCAAATTTATTTATATAGCACCTTACAGCAGACAAGACTGCACCAAAGTGCTGTACAAAACAACAACACAAAAACAACAACACAAATGACAAAACAGAACACACATCATTTAAATGCCAGAGAGTAAAAGTGAGTTTTAAGAAGCGATTTAAAATGGTCCAGGCTGTGGGCAGATCTAATCTGGAAAGGTAAGTTATTCCATAAAACAGGAGCAGCAACAGAAAAAGCTCGATCTCCTTTCCTCTTAAGTCGAGTTCGAGGAACTGTAAGTAATAACTGATTATTTGATCGTAGCGTTCTGGACACAGACTGGAGATTTAAAAGGTCCCGAAGATAAGGGGGGGCTAACCCATTTAAAACTTTAAAAGTTAACAAAAGAATCTTAAAATCTATTCGATAAAAGACAGGCAGCCAGTGTAAAGATGCCAGAGTTGGCCTTATGTGGTCATGCTTCCTGGTTCCTGTGAGAAGCCGTGCTGCTGCGTTATGGATCATTTGAAGTCGCTGAATCTGTGATTTTTCCATCCCTCTATATAAAGAGTTGCAGTAATCCAGTCGAGTTGTTATGAAGGCATGGATAAGTCTTTCAAAGTCCTTAAAACCGAAATAAGATTTAACTTTTGCTAAAAGCCGAAGGTGGTAAAAACTCGATTTAACGACAGAACTAACTTGTTTATGTAGCTTTAGAGAGCTGTCAAAAGTGAAACCAAGATTCCTAGCAGAGGTCTGATAAGAGCGAGCTAAAGAACCAAGAATCTGATCTGGATTTGTAGTCTGAAGTTTCTGACCAAATAATAGAACTTGAGTTTTGCTTTCATTGAGGTGAAGAAAGTTTTTTTCCATCCATAATTTAACTTCAGCTAAACAGTTTAGCAACAGCTGAAGAGAATCAGTTGTACCATTTTGCAATTTAAGGGGCAAATAAATCTGGATATCATCTGCAAAACAATGAAAGGAAATATTAAATTTTTGGAAAATTTTACCAAGAGGCAGTAAATACAAGATAAACAAAATGGGCCCTAAAATTGACCCTTGGGGAACACCATACTTTAATGGTCTGGCCCCAGAACAGGATTGGTCAAGATGAACAGAAAAGGTTCTGTTTTCTAAATAAGACTTGAACCATTGGAATACTGAGCCTCGCAGGCCAACACAGTGTTTTAATCTATGTAAAAGAATTTGATGATCTACAGTATCAAATGCAGAGCTCAAATCTAGAAGTAATAAAACTGCAATGTTGCCTGAATCAACTGTTAATAGGAGATCATTATACACTCGGAGCAAGGCAGATTCAGTGCTATGAGCAACTTTAAACCCAGACTGGAACTTCTCAGTTATATTATTGTCTTTTAAAAACATTTCAAGCTGAATAAAAACTAATTTCTCAAGAATTTTAGATAAGAAAGGCAATTTAGAAATGGGCCTGAAGTTTGCTAGGTCACTGGGGTCTAGATTGGATTTTTTAAGAAGAGGTTTGACCACAGCATGTTTGAGAGTAGATGGTACACAACCTGACTGCAATGAGGTATTTATCACCTTAAGAATGTAGCTGCCAAAAATCAGAAAAATGTCTTTTATCAGACGAGTAGGAAGACAGTCCAGTGGATAATTTGAAGGCCGCAGACAAGACTAATAAAACTTCATAGGATGTAACTGCAAGAACATATTCCCCATTTTCTAGTTTGAAAAAAAAAACAACCTAAAATTGGAAATTTCAGATAAAAAAGCCCCTGTAGGTCATACCAGAGGACAGAAGGTATTTTCTTTACCCTAGCCTGTGTTTCAACTCGCGACACTGAGCTGGTTGGCCCAGAAATAACAAGAAAGCAAGTAGTGGAAGATTTCATACAAAGCAGGAAAACAGACTATTGTTGTGGTATGCTTTTTATTTTTGTTGGCATCTCAAGAGAGAACTGCGATTCACCACACAGGATAAAATAATCAATTGTCATGCCCTACACTCACCTCTGGCTCCAGTCGCAGCATCCTTTTTTTTTCAGCTTGAGCTACTTTCTGGTTCCACCTGCAGAAAAACATCTTCAGTCACCTGAACTTTCAGCTACTAACACAGAAGGATTAATAAGTCACCATGCATACAGTCAGATGGGGAAAAAAAACAGGACTGCCTTCTCAGCGTTCAGTTCTTTCAAGTGAAATATTCACATTTTTATGCATCTTTAAAAAAAAAAGGTGAATGAAAATTTCTGATTGTCGCCAATTTAACAAAAAATGCTATACTCTAAGGAAAAAGTTAGCACACCCTATTCCCTAATAGCCAGTGTTACCGCCATCGGCTGAAGTACTTTCAATGAGACGTTTCTTGTCTCCACCAGCCGTCTCTGAGTCTGAGAGACAATTGCTGCACTCCTCCTCTCTGTGAGATACTTGAGGGGTTTGTTGCATATTCCACCTGTTTTCTAATCTCCCAGCATCTCAATCAGATCCAAATTGTTGGCTTTTAGACCTAGGACTTTCCATTCCACGATTCTCGCTGAATTAACAGCTACGTTTGCGTCATTGTCGTGTTGCATGGTTTTAATTTTGCTTCAGCATCGTGACGTCATCATCACTATCTGGTCCTGTGGGTGAAACAATCCCTGGTAAAATGATATATTATAATCCCGAGCTGTTAAATGTCTGAGAATTCAAGTTTGTGGAGGTTTGAGTCGGTGAAGAAGGCTTCTTGGGTTATGATCTCTGTTGGATAATCCACTGTTTCCTGATCGCACAGTAAATCCAATTTGCTTCGCCAGCCACTCACCTCTTTCTTTTTTTACCTGGTCTGACTGGAAAGCAGGTTCAAAGGTAGAGCTGCTGACCATTTTGCAAATTTTGATTATAGTCAAAAAAAAAACTTGCTTAACTTTGGCTTGGTTGTTTTCTGGGTCCAAACTGTACTAAGAACAGTCCACATCCCTGTCTTTAAATATGTCAAAACACATTTCTAGTTCTAAATGTTTTATATTACATTGAGATGGAGGATTTTTCTACTTTATTTCTTTTTTTTAAATTGATGTAGTAACATAAATCGCCCAACAATGACTGTTTTCTTGGAACAGCTGCTCAGAAGTTGGAACGGCGAAGAGAAATCAGGAGATAACTTTTAGTTTTTTGAGAAGAGAAAATAAGTCTTTGTGAGTTGTGGCCTTAAAAAGTCCCGGTCCAGACTGTACGGCATAATGACCTTACATAGGTTAGCCAGTGCAGCAAGCATGATGAAACCGGAGCAATGCCCTGCTTCCCGCCTATGATCAATGAGGAGAAAGTATCACTGTGTCAGCGAAGGACTGCACAGTATGCCAAAGGAGGACACGCACTCCCAGAGGACCTTGCACACAGGCCCGCGCGATTCAGTGGAGGCAGAGGAGGTTAACACGCTCCGTTCCACATAAGGAGACAACTTGTGGTGTCATTTGTCAAACCCGTGCTCTCCTTCGGCCCACGTGGTCTCAGACTCTTTAGTCACTTAGGATTCTGCGTGCTGCGGCAGTGCTCTTTCAAAGCGGAGTCACAGTTACTTAGCATCAAATAAAACGAATTCATGCCTTATTTAAATGCGTCTTTGCAATTAAACAGATTACATTCCACCTTTTAAAATTTTAAAAAGATGTTTTATGTGGGCTTTTACGGTTGCGGCTAATTTGCTTATGGCCGGGCTTTCAAACTTATTACACGAATGAACAGAAATAGATTACAGCGACGCAAAACAATCCAGTGGTAAACCACAAGGATGTCGGCTCAAATTTGAGTATATTTTTCGGCTCCAAATTGACAGAAAGTGGAAGATATAAGTGTATTGTTTGCCTCCCTTGAAAATAATCCATATTATGGCAATATTGATCCCTCAACACTCAGTCGCATAACACTGAAGGAGGAGTCCTCTTCTTTTATTTCGCATTATTTAGCATTCCGACTACACAGTCACCGAGACCCTATCCGGCGTTGTGCTTACATCCTTAAAATTAATTAGAATGAGGCCACACCGAGTAGGGAAGCAACTAACCCTTTTGCCAATAATAAATCTGGAAGTTATTCCAGGGTAAACAGATTAACTAATGAGCCATAATTCCAAGGACCTCTCTCCTAATAGCGTCGGCAGCAGAGGCCGGAGCATTCCCAGCTAATTGTGTTCAAAGCTGCCCAATAAAGGCGCGGCGCGCTAACATATGCGTCCGTTAATAAGGTTTAGCATGTGCAATAACGGCAGTGGTGAACTCATGAGGGGGGGGGGGCAATTATGACAAAGCTGTGCACATCCTAGATAACCGTTTGCCTGACTCAATCTGGCAAAAAAAAAAAATCCCCGGGGGAGGCAGCAGCTGCAGGGCCTGGAGGAGCTAAACCAAGGCGGAGGGTAGAGCGCCAAAAGAAAAGGGGAAACTCCTCACAAATAAGTGTCTAACAAGCTCCACGCGCACTTACAGTCAGCCTGTCTCATGCATAGGCATCTGGATTACAGTGGAGACAGGAAATAGACGAATTTCTAACCGCTGGTAGCCAACGTCTCAGCCAGTCCTGTCGAGGACTGGAGGAATGGTATTAATGGAAATTATTATGCACAGATCTGGCAAATAGATGGGAGTGAGTAACGCTTGTTGTAAATCCCTCATAAAGCCGCTGAGGCCAAGATGGGATTATGTGACAGCATCATTGTGGATGTTTCTAAATTTACAGCTACTCTGGAAATTAGCTTTACGCAAGATAAGTAAGAAGTAAAACAGGAAGCTGACATCTTCTCCTTTGTTTGCTTGGTTGCCTGCTTTACAGAAACGAGTAAAAGAAGTTGTTTCTTAGTATTGTGCTGCATAATTCATAGAGATGTTTTCCTAAACGTTGTCAGTAAGAAAATAAAGAGCAAAATCCAAAACCTAGCTGAGTGTTTTTCTTGTCTAATAGAAGGCAGCTTCTTGCTTTTGGTTAATTTACAGGAATGTAGAAACAGGTGGTTCTGCAGTCAGAGCCGCCTGGAGCTTACCCCTCTCACAACTCTGGAGGTAACGGTCGAGTTGAGGGAAGCACCTCGACCTCACCTTTCCAGGACTTGTTCACGTTTAGAGTCAGGAAAATGACAACTAGCATCTCTGCTGAAGCCACACATCCTGGACACAAAACTGTTTTACCTTCAGCTCTGAGGAGTGTTACTAGGCACAGAGAGTTTCTTCCCTTAGTCTGTTTCTCTGATAAACATGTCAAACATCATGCATCTTGAATAGTTGGCTACAGTAAAAGGTGGTAGCAAACATATTGTTCGTTTCTCCTTATTTTCTTTAATCTATGCTCTCTATCTTTATATGCAGGAGAGTGCTTGAAAACCATAGTAGAATTCCTTGTTTGTGCACAAAATCTCAACTATAAAACCCGATTCTGACTCTTTACCCTGAACCAAATAACGCCGGCGTTCCTGCTCCTTCATCAAAGCACCAACTCTGTGATGGACAGGAGGAACAACCCACATTTATGTGCCATAAATTGGAGATATGTTCCCAGAAGCCAACAGCTAATCATTAGCAGGTTCTGAAATATTCAGACCAACAAGGACTTCTATGGCTCGTTAAAAGTTACTTTGGTTCCTCTTTTTCTCCATTCTGATGTTCAGATTGAACTTGGACTAGGCCTTTTCACCACATAGATCCCTAAATGACATTAGTAACTGCCTTGTTATTGGCCGATTTGATATTTGCTTTAGTTAACCATTGAATAGGTGTACCTAATAAAGTGGCAGGTGAACGTAAACATTCCATGCAGGAGCTGTTGTTTATTTATTTATTTATTTATTTTCTGCAAATACTTTCCCTATAATTTAAAAAAAAGAAAAAATAAAGCTAGACAACAATTTATAACTTAGCCGGCGTTTTGCAGAGCCAGTGCTTCCATTTAACGACGATAACATTCAAAGACAAATTTCTGTCTTAATTTAGTACCGCTGCAGGTTAGTTGGCACCTTTATCTTTCCAACGCAGCCCGAGACAAATGAAGACTTCTGACCACGGCCAGAGTTTTTCCATGGGAGATTAGAGAAGATGTGGACCGCCGCTAAAATCTGGCACAGGCCTCTGCTAGGTCCAGCTCCGAGCCAGAGGAAAATAAATTGCCTGCCTGGAGGTTTTAGTCAGTTTCAGTTTACACAGCACCTTCTGTTGAGTCTACCTTTCAGAGATTAATTACCAAATAATCTTATTTTTACCACTAGCATAAAAGCAGTCTTTAACTTTGTCGGAGCCACTACATTTGCCTATTTGCCTTCCAGAGACAACGGAGGGGTGTTGCTAGTTCAACTAGTTCAAATGAGGCCTTAATTTACTTTAACTGCTTTTTGTTTAGGTCACTTCAGCCTGGGAGAACCAGAGTTTGAGCTAAAACAGCGTCTTATTCTTGCAGGTGGATGTCCAGAGAGATGAGCCAGTCGTTTTCCTTTCAGATGTCGGCTTGAAGGTTCCAGCCAATTCACCCGTGAATTAGGTAAGAGCAAATGTTTCTTACCTAATAGTTAAGATGTGCATTTTACTCGCAGGTGAAATAATACCTACATACTATTCTTTACTTTAGCAATAAAGTAGAGAGCTGCTACTTTACTGAGCTGTTGTGTGTGATTTCTCTCAATGTTTCTTGCACATATGAAGATAATCAAATAATTTCTGCATATTCGTGGCAGAAAGGCTCGTTATGGAGGGATTTCATTATAAACACTTATGTTTGGTCAGCAGTTTATAAAATATGAATATTGGTGCCGGCTGTATATTTATTTATTTGTGTGTGTGTGTGTGTGTGTGTGTGTGTGTGGATCTTTAGGCAATAAAAAGTGAGTATACTGATATTTAGTGAGTGTTCATTTTAGTGTTGATTGTAAATAAATCCCCTGTATGGTTTTATTTTATATATATATAGAGAGAGAGATTTGCAGACTGGTTTACAAATATATAGTCATATTCATTAAAATACAACATGTTTTATTCCAATGAACAGAATATATTTATTAAGCACATTTTAATGAATATATTAAATCACACTCATGATGGCCACTAGAGCCACCATTTCTTTAGACACGGTGGCTCTAGTGGCCACCACATGATTGAATCAGTCATTTGTCAGATTCATTCAGTCCAGTTCAAATCAAAAATACTTTATTTGTCACAAGAGGAAGTTAAAAGTTGTTGAATCTTAAACTCTCGTGTTTTTATTGGCCGTAAGCGGAAAAGCATAACAGAAATAAATATATTTATGTGAAATCAGCTTACGTAATGTTTTTTCACCAAGTGAATTGAGTTACTTTTGAATAATATTCTATTTATTTATTTATTTATTTTTTTTATTGTGGCTGTGCGCATTGTTACCTGAAAACAGCTGCAGGACAGACGGCCAGCTGCGTCACCAGAGCTGCGTGAACACGTTTCCCTAAATCTTCAACCGTTATATAAAATACCAATTAATTTTCTAGCAGAATTGATGTGATTTCCTAAAGGTTGTAAATCAAACACTTATCCAGGTGTGCACTTTTATGCCGGGCATAAATCTGCATAATTTATGAAGCAGAGAGTGCACCCCGTGCCCTCTGAGCTGGCCCTCGGCTCCAGCTGTGTGTGAAGAAGGATCCTTTTCAGCATCTGTCTTTTAGAGTGTTATTAATGGACTTTAATGGATTCTGTTTTTTTTTTTTGTTTGTTTTATTCTATGCTTAAGATGAACATAATGTTTTTAGACTTAGTGGCCTTTATTCATCAGAAGCAAATGGGTCGGGAATCAAACTTGGAACAGCCGGTTAAGTACTGTAAGACTACAGTGTGTGCACAATTATTAGGTAAGGTTTATTTCATAGCATTATTATTGTTATTATTAATGACCAACTACAACACGCTCTGTAAATACAAAATGTTAATAAACCTTAATAAAGGTTAATAAATGTTTGAGAAAGCTCTTAGGAGAATATTTATGTGTACAGAATCACTGGGCAAATGTTATTCTGCAGAATCATTTTGCAACTACATAAAAAAAAAAAAAAAATCATTTTTCCCGTCTTAAATTTTATTTTTCATCTCTATAAAAGAAAATTATAAGCACACAACTCAAAACCTTCCAATCAACATTTCAGACATTTTGCAAGAAATAAATCAGTGACCAATATAGCCACTATTTTTATTTTTTTTTTCCCAGAACCACTGAAGCTGATTCCGTTCATTGAATTTGTTTCTTGATCTGTTGGCCGTTAACTTTCTGTACAGAAGTGACCACAGCTGCCTAATATTTATGCACACCTTAATATAAGGATTCAGTTTTAATGCAGTGGATCCGTGGGACCGAAAATGATTACTGTCCAAACAAGGATAAGGCAAGTCTGTGAAAGTGCATTTATCAAAATATGAAGGACACACATCCTGAGCCTTGGAAGCATAATAGATTTTCTCAAAAGTGTTTCTTTTTTTTTTTCTTTGGTATTTCTTATTTCGTTTCTTAGAAATGAACCTTTTCTGTGAACGATCATGAAAGCAGAGAGGTCAGGGTCAAAATGGCTCCATTTCTGTGCTGGTTTCTAAACCAACAATCGGTGTAAGAAAAATAAAATTAATATTTCCACTTTATATGCGTACGTTGTTGCACCTGGGTACAGAACTAATTCACACATAGTTTGTTTGTGGGGTTTTACTGTATTTCTTGCTTATTGTTTTCTCGTCGTCGTCGTTTTTCGGCTCATTTTCTCCTTTCCGTGTGCGTCTCGTGCAAAGCCTGAAACCGAAGGAGAAAAATCAGCTGATACGAGGCAAAGCGGTTGGGAAAGCAGCAAATGGGAAACAAAGTTATCAGAGAAATGAAATCCATTTCACAGTGTTCTGCTTACAAGGACGAGCCTTATTCAGAAAGAGCTCTGTGATTGATTCTCCCACACAGACGCGCGGCTACGAACCCACAAAGGGAGAGGTTAAGATCGGCTCTCTGTGAGAAGGAGAGCCATGAAACAAAAACCAAACAGACGACCTGCATGCACAAAACAATGGACTCCACAAATTAATCACATTCGTCATACTCAATTAGTTTCAAAACAGTTCCTGTGGGCCTACGTTGCTCTGCAGGAAACAGGTAAAAGTGAACTATTTTTGGTTAATTTTAATACAAGTTAAGTAAGAACTGAACATTGTAGAAACGTGTAAAGGAAAGAATACGAGCGCTCATATTCAGTGAAGGAGATATATATATATATATAAATATATATAGCAGTTGTCTTCGCCTCAATCAAATAAGGCTCCTGTTGCGCTCTGCTCCTAAAACACCTGAGGCAAATCAATAAGAAAGGCTGACTGCAAGATTTCAGTCAGGAGCCCCAGCGATGACTTTCCTGGAGAGCTTGGTCGATCCGGCAACCTGTCTGAGCCTTGCGGTTGATTACAGTAGGGATTTCAGAAAATGATTACAGCTTTTAGGGTCAGATTGTACGCTGCTTATTCCACCTGGAGGGACTTGTTTTAATCTAGATGTTGCCTTCCCTTGTTTGTGTCTCATTCGTTTTTTGTTTTTTTTTGAGTGCAGAGAATCGGTGGATTGGGATCTGTTAGGGACTCGACTCTGACGTGTCTCTGAACATCCACAGCTGCTCATCCTGCAGGTTTACTTAGCGCGGCAGGACGATTGAACATTTCACCAAAATCTTTCGCGTTTCGACACAGATGTTCCCAAGGGCTTGCTTTTGTTTTTTTTTTTAAATAAACCTGTCAGCCAATGAGAAGTTCAAGATGGACGATAATGCATCTGTCTTCTGCCATTTCTTTCATGTTTTGTTTATTTTTTTTAGCATAATTTTATATTTCAAACATAAAAACGGGTGTTATTTAAACGACAATATTGTATTGTATTGTGAGTTAGATGCCCGAAATGAACTACTTTTACAGTAAACACTTAACCTATTATTGTTTGTGGAAAATGAGACGAAAAATAGAGTCAGAACGAAGATGAAAACCTACAGAAAGGACTTTGAATAAATTTCAATTTATTCGCCTTATTAAATCTGTTTTGGTGAATTTTGTGACGCACTGGGTGAGGAACTTAAGACGTTTTGTTATTCCTTCTGAAATACCGCCGTGAATAAAATCAGCAGTGAAGCTAAAGACAAAAGTTTTTTTGTTTTTTTTTTGTTTTCTTTTTTGACACCACCAAAAAATTCAGTCCTGAAACTTCAAAAGCAGGGGTCGTGTTGGAGATTTGGCTCCTCAGAATCAAAGGCTTCCAAACTCTTTTGAGATTTAATATTTTGCATTGAATATAAGGTATTAATGAACTGGATTTTCCTTTTAAGTTGTGGGAAGCAGGGGTGTCAGCTCCGGTTACAGACCAGAGGGAGCTTACCTTCCACTTTCCCTTCAAAATACAAATACAATGGCAGACATTGGTGTCAGAAGAGTTGAGTATCAAAACCCTGCTTCTAGGCTTTTCGTAGAGATACTGACAATTAGTTCAGAATTTGAATTCATAGTTGGTCTTTTTAAACGTAAAGGGGAGACAGATGTACGGTTGGGACCAAATATTTACATAGATTATATAAAAAGACACCCGCCCCCCCTTCACTTTCTAACATTAAATCTGACAATGTTCTTCCTTTTTAACCAGAGTTTAGTCAGGTTTTTATACAGCGCATGAAAAAATATGATCGTTTGATCAAAGTAACTTTCTCAAACGTTACGACTTGAATGTTTTATACCTAAATGTCCAAAAGAGAAAGTACTGTTCATGATCTAAGTCCCTCTGAATGTGAAAAAACACATCTAAAGGCAGCTCAGGTTTTGTTTTGTTTTTTATATTACAGTTTTCTGGAAACATTATTGATGGACAACAGAAAAAAAGGAAAGCTAACTGCTCTCTTACTGTGGTCTTCTCATGAAAACCCATTATGAACAACACTGGTGGGACCGGCCTCCATCCACAGATAAGCAGCTTATCACATCTGCTGGACACTCAACTAATTAGGTTGCTTAGATGATACACACTCAGCACAAAAAGCAAGTACTCACATTTTTTGTGTCGGTAAAAAAAAAAATGTGTGGATTAGTTTTTTGTTGTTGTTTGTTTTTTTGACTGAAATGCAACGATCCCTCAACTCGGTTTTGATGCTACTGACCAGAATAAACCCAGAAGGTCAGCGAGGTCTGATTTCAATAGTCTAAGTGACACTATGAAAATCAAGCTATAATCAGAGCAAAAGGAAGCAAATTAGGTATTTAAAAATGTTTTGTTGGTAAGAAAGGCACAAAAAAGCAACTGCCAAGAAGAGGCAAACCACTGTTTGTCCTTCAGCTGATTGATGTCCTTCACATCAATCAGCTGATTGATGTGATTTACAGTATTTGTGTGATAAAGGAGCCGACTTTTATTTTCAGACGAGAGGTGGAAACATTCAGACTCCTCTGTGTGAACCCTGGTCTCAATCTATAACACCTGTCATTGGGCGGGAGGCAGGGCTGATCCTGGACAGGTCACCAATCCATCACAAGTCACTAACCACTGGCCTTGACTGGTTTTACGCAAATAAACCTCTCTGCTCTATAGATGGTATATATGTTATCGTACTATAACATATTTATGTTATATTCTGCTTTGCTTTACCATTAGATATATTTCTACAAAACACATTTTGCAGCTCTTCGCTACGAACTGCAGCTCAACTTGACCTCTGGGGGGGAATAAACCTTCAGTCCTATGTCAATAATAATCTCATGCAAAAGTATCCAGCGTAGGAATGAATTTATAATAAAACTGAATAAAACTTCCAGTTTTCTTCCTAAAGCCATCCGATAAATTCCAGGAGTCGGATTTGACAACCCAGACAGGCTGATTTCCCAGCTTTCTGGTGTGGTTTGTCCTCCAAGGCTCTTATTTTCTGCTTCACTCTGAGGTTGTGTGTAAGTGTTTTTATCCTACAGCAGGAATCAATACCCCCCCCCCCCCCCCCCCCACCACCACCACCACCACACATGCAGACAGGAAAGGCTGGGGTCAACAGAGTTTAATTAAAATCAATAAAGCAATAAAATAACTAAACTGACTTGTTTCTAACTATTAAAAAAAGGATGAAAATACAACAGAAACCATCGGAGACTCATCCTCGCCGTTTCAGCGTCGCTGGTGACGAATGCCGCTGGTCTCATAGAGTCATTTTCCCAGCAGCGGATCCAGAAATCCATACAGAAATGGGATGAAGTGGGAGACGCTGTTTTATATCAGCTTATGATTTTATGCCCTGCGTAGCTGGGGATAAAGAAATCTATTTTTCTGATAACCACATTGATCCTGCGAAACGCAAAATTTAGTCGGAAATATCTTGAGTTGGAGATTTGTGCTGTTTTTCTTTGTTCCTCTCTTTTATTCACATGTTTCATGAGATCCATCATCTTGACTCCCTCATTGGGGTAATGGGGTGGAGATACCTCTAAAGGCAGCTCAACTTTGACCCCTTCCAGCCACGTAGGGGAGTCGAGGCTGAGCTGTCGTCAAGAGTTCTGGCGCTCCCTGTTGGAGTCGAGAACAACCCATCTCCACAAATGAATGTGCTCTTCAAAATCGGTCCTGGATGACACCTATGACCTGACCGAAGGAGGTCAATGAAGTCGAGGTTTATTTGTTCCTGTGCTCTTGCCAAAGGAGTCGACAATGAGCTTCCTCTGCAAGTTCTTGTGTTTCCGGCACAATAACTGGCAGGACGACCCATCTTGATAGGCTTCTTTGCTCTTTGAAGGAGGCTGATGACGATGAAGGCCTCTGCACGTTTGGGCAGACATGCCGAAATCTGTTCTCACTGCAGTCGTGTGATGAAAATCGCATCGTTTTGTTCTCAGCCTCATATCATCTGGCCCTTCTTGTCACAACCCCACTGGTGAATTTTGGTACTTGGTCTGAATGTTGCTTATGCAGAAAACGGCTCCAACCTCTAGAAACCGTTTGCTTTAGTTTTTTGGGGGGGGTTGTTGTTTTTTTTCAGCCAAAGTTCAGGACAGAATAGTTCATAGTCAGAACTATTTCATCTCTTTGGTCTCTTGGCTGTCCTCTGGACATTCTTCACCTGTTGCCATGGTTTCTGTGCGTCCTCTAGAGAAGCGTTTGCCAACTGTGGTATTGAAGGTGAGCATGCAGGTCGCACCTAGACCATGGATGGGAACCTCTGCTCTACAGAACCTTTCCTGATCTCCACAGCCTCCCAGCTGCCCCGGCAGACCAGACTCTGGGCTGCTCACTTTCACCTATTTGGTCCTTTTTTCTGGTGCCTCTTTTGAATTGTTGTTTTTTTTCTTTGTTAAGAACTTTTGTCTGGTGTACCTGAAAGCCATCCATTGGTGGAAATGCCAGGAACTTAGAACTTTGTCTTCCTTTCATGTTGTACTTGGTACTATAAATCAATAATGGTTTTATTTCTACAGTGTTTTGCGGTTGTTTGGTTTTTGCGGTGCTTGTGTTTAATTTGTCAAGGTCAGTCATTCTCTCTAGTTGGCTTTTCTGATGTTCATTGGTCAAATAACTCATCTGCTCTCATTCAATAATTAGTTTTCTGAGTCAATGGACTCCTTGGTTTCATCCAGGCTGTTAGATCCTCCTGTAAACATCTCTGTTACCATCTGATTACTGCCTGGATTTCAGTTAATCATTAAAAGTTATTTCTTTCTGCTCTAAAATCCTCGTACCTAATCTTCTGCCTGCACTTGAGTATGAAAACAGCTAAAGGAACCTTTGAAAGGTTTTCCCTCATACTCATAACCCATTTTTAATGGAATAGGATTGATCGACTGGTTGATTCTTCTATAAGATATCTTTGCTAAGTCAATCTTGACTGATTAAAATATTCTACTTTCTCATTCGTAGAGAGAAAGTATCTTATTTCCTGAAAACAAAGTCTTGTGACAATTCTAGCTTCCTTTCCATCTTGGGTTTCTCCAGGTTGGGTGCATGTAGGAATCCCCAAACACTGGGAATTGTTGATGAAAACACATGTGATGTTTGTAAGTAAAAAAAACCCCAAAAACATAATGTATATGTACTCAGCTACAATAAAGTCATTTGGACAAAAGAAAATGTTCATAAATTGAGCCAAAGCACAAGGAATCAGGAGGTTTAACGAAGGCAGTCTAAGTACATCCAAAATGAGGAGTTTCACTGGCATTACACCACATAACGATGAAGGAGGAGAGCAGTCCTTTGAACGCCATGAACCTCACACCACCCCTGGCTCTTTTCAAGGGGAGGCGACTATTGCTTGGCTTGTCAGCCTCCAGTCCTGCCAGGCACTCGACAGACCAAAGGTATGGACGGTTCACAAACAGAATTTTTAAATCTGGCCAGCATCAAAGGGCTGAATAGGAAATTGCAATCAAACGGAGAGAATGTCAATGAACCGCATAATCTGCAGCTACATGAAAAGGACAACAGTGGAAGGGCGAGGAAGAAAAAGGCAGGACTTTTACTTCTCACCAGAACGGAGGAGGTTTTGTCTCGACTGATTGTCTTCTGGATGTTTGATCGTAACTTATGTCAGGAAATGTTCAAAACCAGAGAAGAAGACCTTTACAAACCAGCTCATGGGAAATCTACATCTGCTGGGAACTTAGGGAAGAAAAATATGTATATTTATTAAGTAAACTGATTTGCAAGTGGTTCATTTATCCTCAGCTGATGGACATAGCCTTCCTCTGGACATCATCACCTCACTTCCTTCTAAACATCAATTATTTTAAAGTTACAAATTATTTTCATATTATGTTTTTTGTGTTGTTTAAACATTTATTTTATACAATTTTGTGATCAACTATCTGATTTTGCTGTTCCGCATATGAACTGTTTCTTGATCTGTTTGTTGTTGTTCTGAATTATTTTTTGTTTTATTTATTTATTTTTGTCTTTGGTGGTTTTCAGTTTAGTTTTTCTCATGGGAAAACCATCCACCCACCCCCGCAAAAAAGTTTTGTTTTTGTTTTAAATATCAAATATGACATAAAAATATGGATTTTTTTTCCCTGTGGTTAGAAGCAAATGAGTAAAAATGTAAATGTGGTTTTATGTGTTACTTAGCAAACACGCACGGATCCTCGTTCTTCACATTTCCGGTCCTCAGATCACAAACTTTGACATTTAAATTTTTCTCTTTCCTTATTAAAACCCAAACAGCTTTTACAACCGGCTGCTCCACTTCATAATATGATTAAATGGAACTTTTTTCTTTTTTTCTCTTTTTTTTTTTTGCTGTATTAATTCCCTGAGTCTAAATAATTAACTCAGCTAAACAAAAAAGAAAGTTTTCTATATCACCTTTCTTGGATAAAGTGCTTCACAAGAATCAAATGAAAACATTTTAAATAATTAAATTAAGGCATGAATAAAAGACAAAGAGCAAATCAAAAGATCCAAATGATTAAAAACAAATGTAACGGTAATCCAGACGACATGAAGGTGAAGGGTTGAACAGGAACATCTTCAGCTGCTTGTAAATGAGTCCAGACTCTGAACCGGTCTGGAAGAGGGAGCGATCCGTCAAACACTAGATTTGAGTTCCAGGACCTGAGGGCTCCAGTTGGAGAGGCGTCTTTAACAATTCATTAAAAAAAGTCAATTAAAGATGGATTGTGTTAAAGTTGAATTAAAGCAAACATAGAGCTCTACTGACTGACAATGTCGTGAAAAATAAGTTCATGCTGAATTATTTTCTCTTAAAGACAGCAGAAGAGTACAAGTACAGCAACGCAATCTATCAGTCAATCAATCAACATTATGTCTTTTGCACATTTCAGCAACACATTAGTTAAAGGTGTGTTACATTGTGAAAACATAAAAAAACGCATCATGAACACATCATGTACTCAACAGTTGTGAAAACTATTAAGAGACATTACATTTTGTCAAGCTGAGTCATTAAAATCATCAATACAAATATTAGGGTCTGTGTTTCATGTATTATGAGTCAAAAGCAGCTCTAACAGCTGAGGTTAATAATATCGACTTATTTAAAGGAACTCTGTATTTCGGCTGTTTTGCAGTTTTCTGGAAGCTTGTTTCAGATTTGAGGTGCATAGAAGCTGAATGCTGCAACATCATCAACAAACACTGACATGTACACCCAGAAAGATGAAACCGCCATTTTGATTTTTTTTTTTTTTCACCCGTGAGCCAGGTTCAGAAATGATCATTTCTGGTCTCCAAAAACTCCAGATCCATGTGAACGCACCGTCTAAACAATAAAATAGCTTTGCCCAGTCTTTTTTAAGTTTCAAAAGGAAGTGAAAGGAGGCTAAAACAAAGGAGAAGTTGGACATGAGTCAATCTTCAGTTTTTGTTCCATTCCTGAGGATCTTTTGGTCGTCTCCTCTGGTAGAAGCTGAGCTCAATCACCTCCGAGGAGTTTTCAAACAAACTATTTCCTTCTATGTAAATCTGACAAAAGTCCTGTTTCCCGCGTTTCTCCTTAGTTCTGTTCCAGGTCAGTTAATCAGACGCACCAGTCAGAAAGTTTGTGAAGGTCCTTTCCATCCTCCCTAATTCAAACCAAGCTCTCACTAAAGATGTGATTGTGTTTTTTTCCCCCCTCATGTTGTCATGCTCTTCATGCTGTGGCATACTGGATGGCGTCGTACACCACATCCGATTGATTGTGGTACACAACACCTCTTCCACTTCTACTCAGCTCCTTCACCGTATCTCCTTAAAATAGCAGAAACCAATAAAGCTGTAGAACGGCAGTGAGAAGCAGAACCCACCCGCAGTCTCACTCTGTGGTTCCCCCCCCCCTTATAAAATCTCTTAGCCATACCCTTCATCAATCTCCATACAAATATCTGCTCAACCGTCATGCTTGACCTCCATTTCCATCTCCGTCTGGCCAACCCTTATCCAGGTTTTCATTCCATCATTCACTATCCCCACTTTAACTATCCTCACCTCGCCAAATGATTGGTGGACCCGCATGCACAGGTGGCCGGGTTCTGAGAGGTGGAACTAGGCGATATTAAACATATTGCTTCTTATCTGATTGATGCTCGAAAAAGTATTGGTTGTCTCTCAAGCCTTTAATCTCTTTAAGTTGGTTCTGCAGGTTGATTTTTCTGCAGAGGACTTTATTTAAGTGATATTAAGACGCCCATAAATCAATCAGTCTTACATCTATTTATACATTTAATGGAAGAAGTGAAATTGTAGTTTCCAGTGAATGATCTCCTTGACTTTATGAGAGAAAACTGAACATTTAATAAGATTTCTTAGGATTTGAAACCAATAGAAACGTCAATAAGAGTTGCATTAAAAAAAAAAAACTAAGATGGAAAAATAAAGTGGACTACAAGAATTATACATATGCTATAATTACTAAAGTGAGAAGTTAATAGGATGAAGAAATTTATAATTAAAACATCACTATCTAAATTTATTATAGATTCACCTGGAGCTTGCTCAGTTCAATTCAAAAATACTTTTTCAATCCCAAAAGGAGAAGAAATGCTGCAAACTCAGATAGCTTTTTTTGAGTCTGATGGCTGTGGGCAGGAAGGCTCTCCTGTAGCAGTCTGTATTACAGCGGTTCTGAACAAATCTCTCAGTGACGACGCTGTTGTTGTATTGCAGTCTGATGAGGCGGACGCTCAGGGCTTTCTGGAATGTTCTTTATTTCATGATTAATCTCCAGAGGTTCTACAGTCGTCTGCAGAGCAGAACCAGAACTTTTTATCAGGCTGTTTTGGGTCAACAGTCCCAACAGATGCACTTATCTACTTTAAGTTAAGGAATAATAATAAAGGAATGACTGTGCTTTAAAAGTTCTCTTTTAAAGGCAGCGGGTTTGTTGATATGAGGCTTTAAACGTCCTTTCCGTTTATCCACTTTAATTGTTGATCACGGTGAGTCTTCGGACTGGAGGACAGTGACTGGTCGGTCAGGGAATCAGAAAAAAAAAAAAAATCAAATCAAATCAAGCAGCAGAAAATGTTCTGTCTCTGGAGCCACCCGCCAGAGCTAGCCATGCGATAAAGGAAGCACTGACTGTGCAAAGCTTAAATTGAAACTCATAGCCTATCAGCTCTCATTGTCATGTGCCTGATATTAGCCGCATCCCGCTCCCCGGCCGGCTGCAGCCTCTGTTCCTGCCCAGCCTCACACAGCCGTGATACGGAAGCAGGTCACCGGCGTTGTGTTTGCAGCGGCGCCGCATGCAGCCGCCCTGCTATCTGGGTGGAAAGCATGCTTCTAGCTCTCATTCAGCAGTTTGTGTTGCCGTGTGTGTGTGTGTGTGTGGAGTCACAACAATATTTGCACATATTTTCTGGTGTTTCTCATCCTGGTCAGATAGGTGAGGCACATTAGGATGAGATTGTCTCCTCTTATCCCAGTCTAAATTCCTCACTTCCTGTTTTGATTTCTCCTGTGTTGAGGGGAACCAATAGGTGGCAATGTTGATCAGTCGGATGGTCAACTTATGATGCTGCTCTTCTCTCCACAGCACAAAGCAGATGAGATTTTTATTTTTTTTTTCTATTTCTGTCAAGTTTGGAAATAAGAAAACGATGTACAGACCTGAACAGCAGGGTAGCATACAGCTGTGTTCAAAATAACAGCAGCTCAACTCCACCAGCCAGATCAATTCCCTGCTTACTGGGTGAAAACGTTATTTCTACAGAAAACAGAAAACCAACAGCCATGACATGCATGCTGCAGATTCTGTGTAATTGAATCATTAAAAGCAAAGAGTGTGTTCAAAATCAAACCAGTGGAGTGGTCAGAGGTTCCTTCAAACAAGTGGCCGTTACTTGAAGACAAAGTCAGCAGATTTTGGACGTGGTGAGGGAAATGGCTTGTTCTAGACATTTTAGTGTGCTGCTTGGAGTGGAGAGGTGCAGAAAATGTGCTCATCTATTTTAAAATGGAAACCAAACAGAAAGGTGTGGGAGACAACGGAAAACTATCACTTGGTAGGAAACAGTAGCAGAGAAGGTTTACAGTTCCCAGGGATTTAAAGACTCACCCACTGAGTCACAATATCTAAAAGCCCTGAGCTAAAGAGATTACAATAACTGACTGACTGACCTAAACAGGAGATTTTAGGAGCTAATAAAGTCCAGACTGATCGTTCTGGGTCCAGATGGCCCCAAAACACTGAACTCAGCCCACAGTTCACTTTGAAGCATGGCGGCTCAGCTATGATGTCATACAACAGTGTTGGGTCATGGATCAGGTTGAACACATCAAAATATCTGCGTTATGCTCCGAGCTGGGGGTCTGCAGCCTTTATGACCCCCACAAAATCTCATTTAAAACCACTTGAAGAAGGACAACTTAGAGTTCTTGATAAATATCAACCATGCAAGATTTGTCATTTTTAAAATACCCCCATCTTATTTGTACTTTTAGGTTTTTATGTAAAGAGAAACATAAAACTTTTACGTAAAGAGCATGGATTCATTTTATCATTGGGATGTTCATATTTGTAAAAAATTATGTTAAAAAAAAATAAATTAGCAAAGATTATTTGCAAAACTATTACTGGCACTTTTATCATTCATTTGCACAAATTCAACGCAATTATTTCTTAATAAACTGAAAAGCTGCAAGACCTTCATTTGTTGTCAAATCTACATTTGAACGCATCAGTTGGTTCTGCCTAATCCTCACATTACATTACATATTTAATCATTTTTACTTCATGTTTCGATGTGAAAGGGAAAGTCAATGTTTCTAGAACATTTAAGTATACGTTTTAATAAAAGAAAAGAAGGAGCTTTGTTGAGCTTTATTCTTTTTTTTTTACGTTTTCAACATGATGTGGGTGTCTGGTTCAGAGCTGATGGAACCAAACGGGAGTCGGCTCATGAGGAACACCCAGCTGTTGCCAAAGAAACTCCACGTCTGCAGGGAGCCGATTTCCTATCTGGGCATTGTTGTTCTCTGTGCATCCATTTTGAGAACACCAGACACTGTCACTGAGAAATGAACGCAGCAGATCTGCAGGATCCCCTTGGTTATTGACTGCTGGCACAGAACGAGGTTCCTTTTGTTGTTCAGGTTGTCAGTGTCAAAAAGAAGCCAAGATCCACATCGCCATCATGTGTGAAATCGCTCAGCCATGACAAACGAGGCGTCCAGTTACATGGCCAGAGTGCTACCTGACATGCTATTGGCTGACGTTTACAAAGCAGCCAATCAAGGACCACTGTTCATTTTTGCTTGACGTTGATTGGCTGAGATGAAGAAGAATGTCAGTAGTGCTGACAGATTCTGCTGTATTAATGTGGATGAATGTACATTTGGTGTATGAACTATTACAAAAGGCAGTTATAAGTATATTTAGAGCGGTCTCAAGTATTTGTGGTTTCAGGGTCCAACGTATAGTTTTGACATCTTGAGAAACATTTAAATGCAGCAGTAACATAAAATAGAACCTCAAAATAAAAATTAGCATATGAAGCAGAAATACAGAATATAGCTTTTGTTCTAAATCATGCAGGGAAGTACAGGGTGTAACCTTTTCTACTGGCTCGTTACTTAATAACCTGCAGCTTTTTGATTTTCTGCTGCTCTGTTTCCTGTAGATGCATCTTTCTCTGCCTCTCTTCCACAGGGAGAAGCAGAGCTGGTCTGGTATTCTACCTCGCGCTTTAACTATATGCTTCTTTCCAGTTTGCAGTTCTTGAATTTGGATCTCCCAGTCGTGCGCACTGTAGGGTCATTGGCACCTCCACCCGCAGGCTGAAACCTGCTTTAAATCACATGCTGAGCTTTGATCATAAACTCCAACAGACAATTAGCCATTTTGTTTTCTGATAATGTAAATGATCTGCTTTGTCACCCTCAGATTTGAGCCCCCTGATATTCGCGGGGGGTTAGGCATCACAATCGCTACCGAATAGCTGAAATCCATGCCAATAGCATGTCAAGCAAAGACTATGTGTAGGTATTTCAGCTTCCCAAGCTGCATTTTCTTTCGAATATTTTAGAAAAACTCCAGAATAATCCGCCAATAATTTGCCTGACTACTGAAATGCGACTATTCTGGATTCCCTGCAGTTGGTGTTCTGTGGGTCTGCACCAGGATTTCCTCTGTGTGGCGCATGCCTGGAAAACCCTCAAAGGCAAGGAGAGAGAACCTTCTGACCAGAAGGAGAGAGAACCTCCTCAACTCTCCCCACATGACAGAGTTTGGTCTATTTCTACAGCTGAGTTTCACCATCTTATGAAAGAAGTCCATTTCAGCAGGTTGGACATGGAACCCTGTTCTTTAAGTCATTTCCATATCTCTTGACCATGACTGAGGGTTGGTAAATAAAAATCTTCTTCACCATGAAAGACAGGTGCAAGCCCTGCATGAAGACCCCAATCTATCTATGCATCTGACTACGACTTATGGACGTGGCACCAAGTGTTAAATATGTCGCATATCCTAAGAAAGAAAAAGTTTCAAAAGTAGCATCAAAGACATAGTGTTGGAAAAAAATCATAAAGTGAATATTTAAAATGTTCCGGACCAAAACACGTCAACAGAGAAGTCATCTCCAAAGATGATAGATGTCCCATTTAAGCCAGAGTCACAACATTACCCAGTCAATGCAGCCCTCGCCTAGCATGCACTTGTAATGCTGGACTTTTAATAATTTCACTGCTGATTTTTATCGGCTTAGTTTGCAAAGGGAACTCCTGAGGCAGCAGGCAGATATCACTGACGCCAGGAACCACCGCGATTATGTACGTTCAACCATTTCTTTTTTCCCCCCCACACTGCTCAGCCTCGATGAGGAAACATGTGGCTGGATGCCGGCAAAGAGAAAGTGAACGTCAGCTCATTACTCCGTCAGGGACACTTTATATATGCATTGGGGGAGAAAAAAAAAAAGTGCTGCGTTGAGTTGGCTTGGAGAAGGCTAATGACCGTGCCCCGGGGGTCTCTTCTGAGCGTGGTATGAGGTTTTGGGGTTGTGCTCCGCCAGGGATATGCCTCCTCAACAGCTCTTTTTTGCGAGTTTCATGGAATGAGATGAGAAGAGCGTCAAGTGTGCTGGCTTTGGGATTGCACATGGCTTTTTTTTTTTTTTGGTTTGTTTTTTGCAGATGATGTGGCTTTGTTTTTCTCTGGGGGGTTAGAAGGATGGCGGGGGGGCATTGAGCCGTGGAGTGAGTCACAGGTGTAGGCGTTGAAGGACCTCATGGCCCTGCTTATAAGAGGGAGTGTGAGAATCAATAGACCACTGCTGCACTGCCCTTAAAGTGCACAGTGTGCTGCACTGTTTTTATTGAATCCTGGACTGAATCATGTCATTTACACTAAAAATACAGATAAATATCTATCTACTATACACATGAGCAAGGAAAGAAAAGAAAAGCAAACATTTACACCTATGACTACTCTGGGTTACCAAAGAAATCTTAATAAGGTCTAAGGTGAATGAAAATTCATATTTGAATAAAATAAAATAAAAAGTAACTATAGTTTGCAGGATGCATGCGATATGAGTATCTGCTCCTTTTGTACATTGAATAAGTGCACAAAGTTGGAAATTGAAGTAACATAAGACAGTCTGGAATGTGGGGTGAAGGTAAGTAGAGCATAATACAGACACCCAACAACACAATCAGAGAATAAATAATCAAATTCTATTTATCATCCCATGATTTGCATTTTTTTTAAAAAGGCACAAGTCAAATTGTACAGAAATTGTTCTCATGAGGGGCAGACATGCACATCACTGAATTACAGAAAAACTACAAAGGTGACTCAAGAAGGCCTGGTAGAATAGAATACAATATGATTTATTGATCCCAGATGGGAAATTGCTTATTTGTTAACAAGCTACTCCATCCAAGATGTTAAATATTAAAGAATAAGAGCTCTGACAATTGTAACACATAGTGATTTTAGATTTGCTTCTAGTCTTTTTAAGCATTGGAGTAATTGTTTATTGGTTTTGTGATGGGTATGTCCTTTTTACTTGATGATTCATTTTATTTAGTTTGATTTTTTTAATGTTCAATATGGACAGATTTTTTGTCTGATATAAAGATATTTAAAATAAAGATATTCACTTAGTAAATACAAATATAACTACAAGTGATATTTAAGTTTGTATGTATGTTAATCAGGGCCGGCCCAAGCCTCCATGGGGCCCTAAGCGAAATTTGGTTTTGGGGCCCTCTAGTTCTACTAACATTGTGGACCTGCTGCAATCAGCAGTTCGACCATTAGATCATTCACACACCTGCTATAAACTTATTGCATATCTGGCAGTGCTGTTTACATTATATACATGTATAATAAGATACATTTATTGGCCAACTGATTTATCGACCAGTTGATTTCTGGGCGCCAATTTCCTTAATTTTGGGGGATCGTGATTGGCCAATATTTACATGTGAAGCCCATCTTATCCCCTAATCTTATCTTCGTCAGCAAAGGTTTAAAAATCAGCCTCTGTCCTCTTCTGCTCTACAGTGAGAGGTTTGACTGACAGACCAGGTCAGGTCTGCATGTTTACAGTTAACAATATTCACCCCTCTGCTGCCAACTCAGTGACTTTCTTGCTATATTTAGCAACATTTCAGACAAAAAAATGTCATTTAAGCCAAATTCAAAATCGGCAAGTCAGGCTTTTTAAAGATCGGAAACTGGGGATCGGCCAGAAAACTGCAATCGGTGCAGCCCTACACACATATTCATGACATTTTTTGATTAAATAAATTTCTCTTAAGTATTACTCCAATAGCTAAAATTTAATTTATACCAGGTGAGTCTTTCTCCCCTGGAATGTGGATTGGTACTGGACTGATTCTGAGCCTTCAAATGATTTCTACAGAAGTTTCACATTACTTAGAAGTTGATGTAAAAATATTGTTTGTTTAGCCACAAAATGATTTTGCTCAACAGCAAACAACAAATCCCCAAGTACAGCATAGAGCAGCTCATCGATGTACGTAGCCTGACGTAAAAACATTTTGCTAGACGATGTCAAACATTGAGAAGTTTTACTTATTGTTATCAAACGTTATCAAACACGGCGTTTTGAAGCCAAAAATACCTCAGAAATATTCAGAGCCAACCATGAGAATCAACTCATTTAAAGTTTAAACTCAGTTTCACACAAACACAAAGACCCGAGCATAAATGTCTGGCTGTTGAACTGGACCGTTCCAGGTCGCCATCAAGCTAATTTTCTATTAGCAGCTTTACAAATCTTGTACATTACATTAAATTACCAAGGCACATTAAAACAAACCTTTATCTTGGCTTTTTTCTATTCTTCCTCTTTCTTTTCTCCCTCCCTGAAGGATAAGTTCTTTTTTGAGACATCGTTTCGCTTACTTAACTTCTGACCAGATCTGTGGACGTTTGGACGCTCTCTACACGGCAGCTCATGCTACCGGCGAAGCGTGCGGTACCTACCGTGGCCCCAAGGGGGCCCCAAGAGCAATTGATTTTATCTTTTTATCAAGAAATTAATATTTTCTTCATACATTATCAAATATATATTATTGTAAAAACAAATCACTTCATAGTGAAGTTGTGTGTTTTTGATATAATGACAGAAATTATTACTAAAAAAATAATAATCAGCTCCAGTGAGGGGGCCCATTAGTGGACCTAAGCGGCTGCTTAGTTTGCTTATGCCTTGGGCCAGCCCTGATGTTAATGTTGTGTTTTCTACATAACACGGTAGTTTCTACGTAAGCATTTAGCCTCTTTTGTCTTTGCTACATTAACCTGTAATTTTCAGGTTGAATAGCTGTTGTTAGTTTGTAGTTTCTAACGTTGATGTCAAGTTTCTTCAAAGACCTGGAGCTTTTCTATGTGCTTTTAGTACCAACAACAGCCTGCAGTTTCTACAGTAAACTGTAGCTTGTGTTAGCCTCTACTTTCTCTGTCAGCTTGGAATTTCAACACTGACTTCTAAGTTAGCCTAGTTCTAATTTAACTGGAGTTTCCACACTGAACTGGCATAATCCTCTCTGTCTACTTTAGCCTCTAATTTCTACATTAACCTGTCATTTCACTGCCTTGTGGTTTATGTGTTAACTTGTAGTTTGTACTGAACATCCACTAAGAGTAATGATACCATATTTGTTGTAGTCCATTGCTAACATCTGACATTTTTAACTTAAAAAAAACTACACTACTGCACTGCATATTACTGCCAGAGCAGTCAGAGGAGCTATTAACTTCTTACAAAACACTAATAGGATGCTTAACCACTACACTGCTTTCAAAGTCAATATTTAGGTCTGGAAAAGACATTGCTCCTAATTTATCATCATTTCCAAATCTGGTGTTTCCTCAAACTTCTTTCTCCAAGCAAGAAGAAAGGGGGGAAATGATCTAATTTAGCTGCTCACAGCTTTTTAATTAGTCGTTGCCCACTTCCAGCCCCGAATGAGAACAGCTCTTCTGAATGCCCGGTGAATTCTTCCTGCCAACATGCAGGTGCATCTCAATAAATAGGACCATCATCCACAAACACTATTTATTTCAGAAATTGATTTCAATAAGCAAAACTCATTTTAAAAGCAGCAGTCCTGTGAAAAAGACTGTATTTGTTTTTTTCCTGTTTTTTTGCTTTTTTCCCTCATGCTTAAATCTTGATGATTAAACATTTGAGTATGTTTTCAGTACAACCTGAGAAAGTACATTTTCTTAAATCGTGATTTAATTTATTGAATAAAGATGTTTCCACACCAAACTGGCACCTAAGTGGGAAAAGTAATTACTGCTAAACCTAATAACTGCTTGTGCCACCCTTCATGGCAACAGCTACCAAGTATTTTACGATGCTTGGCGATGAGAGTTTTAGGGTTCTGTGGAGGACTTCGCCCCACTTTTCTTTTCAGAGTTAATTTAATTCAGTCGGACTGAAAGGTTTTCCTGCATAAACAAGCTTTATGCAGTCACGCTACAGAAAATTATGAAAGCATTTAATTGCCAGGACTAGGAAATAAATGCAGTATCCTGTAAGATTGAAAAACTTTCTTGTAATAACAAGATGGACAAAGTGGTTCAAATGAGAAAATCTGAGTTTAATGTCTTGTAACAGGAAAGCTCCTCATGTTAACAATAAAAAAAAAATACATGTTTTGCTGTTATGTTACATTTAATTTAAACAACATATATTGGTTTTAATAAAAAAAAATACATTTGCTTATGAGAAGTTTTATTTGAATACCAGAATATAAATACTCCACCTGAATTTATTTCCAAAAGTTCCGGCAGTTAAATGCATCCATAGAAACTCAAACAGACTCACTCTAAAAACAGACTTTGACTAGGTCACCACAAAACTTTCATGTTTTTCAGGATTACCTGCAAGAAAGCCAGTGAGGATTCATCACTCCATCAATTTCAGCAAGCGACTCAAAAGAGCAGCCCCAGCCATCACACTGCCACCACCATGTTTGACTGACAGTGATGTTCCTTCTACCGCTTTACAGACACAAACGTCCAAAAAGTTCCACTCTCATCAGTCCAAAGAATATTTTCCCAAGTTTTGGGAAATCATGAAGATATTTTTTGGTGGTAAATGTGAGACAAGTATTTGTGTTCTTTTGGATATTTATGCTCAGTCTCTCTTGTATTGTTGGATCATGAACTCTGACCTGGATCCTGGATGAGTCACCTTGAGTAACATAGGTAGACCCGCCGATTCCGGAAAGGCTCTCCATAATCGGCTCCATTAGTAAATAATCACTGGTTCTCTGGAGAGCCTTTGAAATGTTTTTGTAACTACTTCAAGTAGTTTGTGAAACTGAACAGAAAGCACAACCACTGTTAAATCATGATTTCACAAAAGGAAAAGTTATTATGCCCTGCGACAGACTGGCGACCTGTCCGGGGTGTACCCCGCCTCTCGCCCGGAACGTAGCTGGAGATGGGCACCAGCAACCCTCCCGACCCCATTAGGGACAAGGGTGAACAGAAAATGGATGGATGGATGGAAAAGTTATTATAATATTTTCACATTAAGCCAGGTTGGTTTGGATAGAGATCATCATTTCCAAACTGCTTTTTCAGATTTTGTGTATATATATATTCGTACATATATATATATATATATATATATATATATATATATGTACGAATAATTTTACTGAAATGCACCTGCATGACAAAATGCCATAATAATTTTCCATAATGGTGGAATGCAAAAAAAAAAGAAAAGAGTTACTCACTCCCCTCATGTAGCTAGCAAAGGCTTAAATGTAAATATTTCCCCTCAGATTAATTTCAGAACTGTACGCATTATATAAGCGCGTCCATGTCGAGCAGCTGGGAGCAGGAGGCTGTGTGGAAGTAGAACCTCCCTCCTCGTCCGCATCTCATTAAGCGAGTCCCGCTGTAGGTGAAGCTGCCTCGCGCTGCCATTCTGAAGCAGGTGTCCAACATGGCGAACGCTCGCAGCGGCTCTCTGGCGACTATTCTCTTTCTCTTCGCGTTTCCAGCGGCTCTTCACAAAGGTAGGACTTTTTCTGCTTGTGCGTGGACGGAGGACGCCCTTTGTTCCCGCATTTCCGCGGATTCGGTGGAGTGTCATTTTAGTAGCTTTTTTTTTTTTGGTCTTTTTTTTTTTTTTTTGTGGGAAGTCGTCCGCGGCGGAGCGGTTTGGATTCAGCTGAGATGCTGTTCACCAAGTAGGAGAACATGTGTAAAGTTGAAGCTCTGAGCAGAACAGGGCAGGTTTGGGTGTTTTTTGGCGTTGCAGAGGCGCTGCCCAGCCGATACATCACTTTGGACCGCTCACCATTTGACTGGAGGCTGAAACCGCGTCTCCCTCCTTCACCACCACCGCTGGGAACTGCTTTAAGAAAAATAAGTGTTAGAAAAGAATAACTTGTATTTCTGCGTGATGTGAGGACACACGAACCTGCTTGTTTATGTGCATGGTCGCAATGTTGCTGTTTCTGTCCCGGAGGTTACTTTGTGGCGTGTTGTGAACGGACAGAGCAGCAGTGCGTGGAAACTCCTCTATGCTGCAGCTTCAGCGTGTCAAAGCGGAACTCCATAAGCAACTTTGTTCATTTAACTTGTTTCAACCGACTCGGAAATTTCTCCCGAGTATTTTGTTTGGATACTCTGTGGTGACAATAATGCGCATGTCTTTATTAATTCGGCGCAAATACATGCTGCAAATCGGTATGCTTTGTAATTATTTTTTGGATTTAATGTTGAGATGGCGCCAGGTCAATTCCAGTCTTCCTATCCCGATATCTTACCTACCTTCTCCAATTATAGCTTATCAGTTTGTTTTTCTCTGCGGTGAAACATTCCTCTCTATTATGGAAACAATTATTTAATAGAAATATCGAAATTTAGTTATCTATTTTCTGCTCTGCTTTTATTTATTTGCGTTTCTGATTCTGGTGTGAGCTGCTTTACCCTCCTGATCAATTAAATAAAAATAACTGCTGGATTATTAGAGTCGCTCAACGAGATTTATTTGCAAAAATTATAAGTATGTTACAAAAAGAAAAAAAGTACGAAACACCCGTGGCACTTCGTACCAGAGAAGAAACGTGCGCGACTAAATTGTGCGAAATAGAGAGGAGGAGGAGAGAGGATTACGAAATAAACAGCAGAACTCGGTGAGTTGGGTTTGGAGTAGCCGAGTGGATGCATGCGTTGTGAAAGTAAAATCATTTCCACGGAGATCCAGGTCACATCTAATAATTAAAAAAAAACAAAAAAAAAAAAAACCCGGAGTAGTTTGAGAGTTCATTCCACCGCAGGTGGGTTTGCGGGGGAAAAAACATCGAAGCTTCCTGAGTTGGAAGGTTTCAGGCAGCGGATGGGCTTCAGTTTGAGATGCGACAGGCTTTCCCCGCTGCTGCTGCTGGTGTGATCTGTGCAGAACAGCTTCGCGGGCTCAGCGTCTCTCCCAGCTGATCTCCAGTGTGGTTCTGCATTGAAACAGCCGGTCGGTGCAGGCGGTAAATCATCAACTTAAAGGCTTCGGAGCTGCTCTTCATGACAGAAGCCCCAGCCTCTCCAGTGGTGAGAATGACAGGGCAGGCAGATGTTTGTCACATTGTGGATTATCCACAAGGCTTAATCCAGTTTTATCCACTGAAATGGGAAATGGATGCAGAGCCGTGTTTCCCTCTTCTCTCCTCAGAGCTAGTCAGTGAATGAGTGAAAAGCAGCAGAGAGAGACTGAGTCTGATCTGCTCTACCTTCATGGTAATGGCTCCACTGATTTCACACAGAACTCGGGGCACTCTGGCACAAAGCGTATCAATTATTCACCTCCAGCTGCATACTCTGAGATCACATTGTGCCCATGCATTTACAGCCTGCTGTTTCCTTTTTTCCCTCCCTCATACGAAGATGTGAAAGCCGAGGTCACAATCCACCGTCCAGCTGTCATTACTGTCCATGCAGCTAATCTGGAAGCAGGTTCCATTCTGGCCACCATTCAACCTCAAAAAAATAAAATGAGATGAGTGGCTTATTCTATTTCCTGGAGGAAAATGCAGGGAAATGACCCAGAAGTAAACGTATACTTCTGTATTTGTTCTATTTAGATCACTAAAAGGATTGACAGGGGCTCCCACAAGTGTTAACACATGAAAAAACAAAAAAATAAAATAAAAAAATACATTTGCCGAAAGGAAATGTGTCAGTTTCAAACAAGTTCTTGTTTTTTTTTCAATAAAAAATGTTGACACTAGGTTAAAGTTTTTATTGACATTTTTTTTTTGAAAATTGGTTTACCTTGCAAAACAAATGGAAACCTTTTTTTTTTTTGCATCACATGATCAACAACCGGGTGTTGCCACTGGCAAAAACCATGAAGAAGAAAACAACAGGAAGTAGTTGAAGGAAGATGACGTGGCATGTTTTTAATAACTTACTGCTTGAACAAACTTATTCATATGTGATTTTAATTGCTTGTTTAACGCAAACGCCACAAAATGTTTTTCGAGATTAGCGGGACGTTGACAGTTTTTGACATATTTTTAATGGGAATGCAGCTACGTTGGAGAAGACCCATAGAAATCCAACAGTATTTGGTAGTCAGTGGGATCATGGTATTCATGGAGGTTAGGGACCACAACCATGTGAAATCTGAGAATTCCTTTAAAACACAACTAAGAACACGCAGATAAACCAGCTCTAATGTAATAAATCTGCTCCAGTTTCCTTGTTGTTGGGCTCAGCCATCAGCTGATACTTACACAAAAAACTGGTCTCATCTACTTCCACACAGGTCTGCACCTCAACTTACAACTGATTATTATAATAGTTCAAAAACAAAAACATATCTTAATATGCCTTAATAGGCATAGTGGAAACGCCTCACTACCACAGAAGCTAACATCTGGGGTCTTCCTTAGCTTCGCTCTTCGGGTTCAGCCAATTGGCGCCAAGGAAAATGAATGGTGTTCCTGGATTGGTTACTTTGCAAAAGTCCGCAAATGGCATTTCAAGTGGCATTGTGCCACTTATTTCTGCTTCCCATCTGCATTTTCTTTGGAATAGTTAAATGCACGCTACATAAAAGTCTGTCAAATTACACAAATAATTTGCACAGAAAAATCTTTGATTTTGGGAATGTGTGAATACTAAACTGTGACTAAGTGAGGGTTCGCTGTACACCGTTTCACTCATTGAGGCTGGACCACTGAGCCAGGAGTACTTCCTATAGAACGGTTTATGAGAACTTTTGTTCAAAGTTAATGACGGCAACAACAGCTCTATCCAGATGCCGCTAAAGACCGAAACATTTAGTCAAAAATTCTTTTTATGTTTAAAATAAAAACTATTAAACAAAGTTAACTTTTATGTCAGTAGTTGTGTACAGGAGAGAGACAGAAGCACAGCAGCAGCTCCTTCTGTGATTCTGTCCAGGAAAGAGAAATGGATAAATGGCAAAGCACTCCACCAGGACTATTACACAAAGACTCATATCTCATATTCGTCAATTTACACAACAAAAATGAAACGCTGGGATAAAATGCTCACAGTAGAGCCTTTGCTTGGCCAGAGCCAATAACGGCAGAACTCAGAGATATTTTTGTTCCAGCAGGTCTCGGGTTAAAAATACCCAAATTGCATTCATGAGTTTTGCTTCTACATTACATTAAAGTTTAAGTAGGCTTTCACTTTCTTCCCTAATTTCCCTACCCTAATGAATTATGAATTCCTATATTCCTTTCAAGTGTTATTTGACTCTAGTACAAACCATAGAACAAATATAGATTCTAATCTAGCCCCTCTTCATTTTACACGTGTCTATATTACTATAAGTGAAAGGTATGTGATTTAATCTTTGTGCGGTGCCTTTGAATGAATATTAAGTGGAGTAGTTCTGCAGCTTATCGGCTTACAGCAACAGGAGACGCTGCTTTCCAGGTGTTGAGTTATGCTAACGCAGCATTCCCGCCAATCAGCTTATTGGGACTTGAAGCTCCGGTGGCGAATCCACCAATTATCCCAACAAGCACAGACCGTGTCGTGTTGTGGCCGTGCGGAGCTTGTTATGGCGTCTGCACAGCAGTATTGTTATCTGCTGACCTGATGATGGCCCTCATCGCGTTTTACACGCTGCTTTCTGTTTGATCTCAGATAGTTATTAGATTTGGATAAGAGCGTTAGTAATGCCTCGTATGTAGATGCAATCTCTGGCTGATAATCCAACATGTCTGCCGCTGATGGACGCCGAGACGTGTTTACCACTCGCATGTCGTCGTCTGCTCCTGAGAACACGGGCTAACCACAGGAAGTGGATCCCGTTGGAGCCGTGTAGTCCGTTTGGACCCGATCCTGCTGTTTTATGCAGACATTGTTGTCGCACCTTTTTCTCAGATATACAGCCCGCCGTACAGCTAAGCAAATGGATTAATTTGGAGCGCAAAGCCTTGATTAATGTTTGGCTGACAGCTTGATTTATACTGAGTACATTTCTGCTTTCTGGACTGCTTTCTTATTTTTTATTTACCGCTACATTACCGCTGACATATAAACTGAGGCTGCATGATCTGTCAGCTTCACATTCCTTAATGTGGTGATTGATTGACTATCCTCAACTGTAAACAGAACTGAGGGATAATAGAAGGAACCGTTGGGCTCTTTGGAGATGCTGAGATGTCTGAGGGAAAAAAAACCACTCCATTTATTGGTTTTCTTTTAGGATTCATACTTTTACTGCTGCGTCTACCATGGGATGTTTTACTCCAACCATGCATCAGTTTCAACCTGCCTTGGTGAGACTTACTGTCTACTTTGACAACCAATTATTGAAACCAATTTTCTGTAATCAATACATGGTCTGTTGTAAGGAAATGTGGTTATCCCAATGAATGAATAAATAAAAGCTGATGAGCAGCGGTTTAGTTCATGGGGTGGGAATGGTTTGCTAAGTGGGAAGTTGGAAACGGAGCAACTTTCCTGCGGTACATTCAGCCTTGCTGTCATAGTTTGCTCTCCTGCAATCATGTTTTTGTAAACATTCATATTCCTTTTAATATTTTAGCTATCTCGTGAAAGATGCCTGACATTTCCAGTCACAAACATATTGGTTGAATGAAAGTGGTTTTGAAATGTTTTTAGAGAAGTCTTGCAGGTCTGACTGTGAGAACAGATGGGTTATCCAGAGTGAACTTGGTCATTCTCTCCCAGGTCTGCTCATGTTAGGTTGTAAACACACCAGGATGGTGCTACATTTGAAAGTGTAGACTGTGTAAAGGTCTGCATTTACAACACGGTCTACAAATTTGTGGAGTTTGAAGTATTTTCCAGATGTGGGTAAAAACGGAAACATGTTTAGTATTTCAAGTCTTTTTAAAAGTTGTATTCTTGAATCTCTTTATTCCATCTTTATTCTTTCCTGCAGCTAGTTTGTGTAGCTTCCATAAAGTCTGACCTTTTTAAGAAATGTTTGCCATAGCTTTAGCAAACTTTAGAATTTGTGCTTTAGGAATTGAGGAGAAGAGTCCAAATTGGACATAAAAATGGAGCTCAGCCCAAACGACTTATTGAATTTGTCCTTTATGCTTTCCCTCCCCTCTTTAAGGTGATAATAAACGTATAGAGTCTCTGTGGGTGAGGCGTTTTACTGCCTCAGTGCTAAGTGTTGAGGAGCTGAGGCTTGAGACGATGCAGCGCGGTTCAGATGACGATCTGCTCTCTGAATCTCTCTAACTCTTAGTAAAGATGAGTTTTACTGCAGAGCCGGACTCCACTCTGCAGAGCTTCAGTCCAGGAACAGTTCACAGAATTTACACAACCAATCTTTCCATTACAGGAAAATAAACCCTGACTTTGAACTGTTTTTTTTTTTTTTTTTCCCTTTGTATCATCATGATGCTCAGTCAGAAAGCAGCCAGCCTTTCTGACAGAGGAACCTTCCGGCGTGGTTGTGGCTCAGCCAGGAACCCCCGCCATGATGGAAACAGGTGTGGAAGTGGACGTGCTCTCCTTCTGAACCCCCGCTGCAGCCTCTCCTGCTGTAATGAAGAACAATGGCTGTATTCCTGAAGGGGGGGGCGGACCCCCAGTGACCCGCGCCATGCTGCCCTGTCAGTCTCAGAGTGACGGCGATGGCAGGCCAACAGATGACTGCTGGGTCTCATCTGGCCTCCCTGCACTTAGTGTAATCAAAGGGAGAAAAAAAGGTTTATGGCCTACTTGTTAGTGAGCCGCCAACTGATGGGATGTCAAGTAAGCACCCTCCAATTCGAAATCTCTTGAGGGATTGGAGGGGGTGAGGAGCAAAGGAGGGGCGTGGGCAGCAATCTGCCACACTGACAGCAGCTAAGGTGCTGCTCGGTGCAGTGAAACAACCGGACCATGGAAGCAGCAAAAACCAGCCAAATCAGAGTCATTATTCACTGTTTATGCTCATATTTACAAAACGGTGATGCCTAAAAGGTGAATGCAAATTCTATTCACTTCTAAAGAGTTGCTTTGTTGAGGCCTGTGGCTAGCATATAGCAAATGCAGATTAGTAATAAAGAATCCTGCAGGGCTGGGGATTGTTTATTCATAGATAAAAGGTAACACATGGAATATGCTCTGTATTTTCTTTCCCTGTTATGTAATAACCAGCTTTACTTTGTGCACATACATAAATTTCCAGGCTGAGCTGAGGCCGTTCATTTTCTGATAAGAAGCTGTTCTACAGGTTGTAGACGTGGAATTAAAAACAGTCGGCTCTTTGGAGCTTAACGCACGTTTGATACGAAAAGCAAAGATATTCCAGCCTCGTTTCTTTTACAGTCTGAATGGGTCTGTAGATGCTGGACTGGGTGGTGTGTGGGGTACACTGTGACAGGTGTTGACGCCCCCTACTGCCCACCTTTGCTGGTGGAATTGGGGAACTGTATGAATGTTTGACTTGCTCAAAATTTGAAAGATTTTCAGCCAGATGAAAACATTTTTTTCACTGCATTTCAACAAAGATGACCTGAGTAAATAAACAACCTCCAGAGCCCAGACCATCACACTACCACCCCCATATTTGACTCCAGGATGATATAAAGTACAATTTCAGATTTTCTTTTTATGACTTTAATTTATTTATTTTTATTTTTTTCACCTGTTCTTAGCATATTTTTAAAAATGTGCTTTTAAATGAATTCAAAGTCCAAATAAATACAAGATGATCGGGGCCTGGAGGGCTGACATCACGCCCAACTATGGAAGCCCAAAGAGTCCATTGCTGGAGAAAAATCCAGATTTTCCAGAAATTAAACTGTCAAACATTCGATTAATCCAAACCAACGGCACATTTCATAAAAATGTGTTGTCTGATATTCATATTTTAATGTGCATCAGACCAATAAGTCAAACTGTGCCAATGCTTCCATTTTGTTGCCATTTGTAAATATGTGTAAAATTTCTGATGTGAGCCACAGTAATGGTGTTTATCTCCCTGAATTGTCATATTGATGCATCTGTAATGATTTATGTCTTCGTTTGCTCTGCTTCATGTTGTAAGTCAGGTTCTATTGGAGTGGTTTCTTGGTTCTGCAGGTCTGGTGGTGATTGGACCTGGGTGTTTGTGGTCAGAATGAACTCAGTTTTGCATAACGGTTCATGATTTAACAGAAGACTTTCTGCCACACATCGGTTGTTTTGGAGAGGATTTTGTTCATTAAAGTACCAGAAAAAATCTGTAAGGAGGAAATATTTTTCCCCAGCACCGTTCATTCTGATAACTTATAAAATCAAATGTAAACATATGTGGTCATTTCCTGGACAGAAGCGGTCTATTGTGTCTGGTGAAAATGAGGCTGGTAATATTTGGAGGCTCTGCTAAATGAAGTCACAGCAGCGGTCACGTTGAGCTGGATTTACTTTATTTATTCTGTTGTCAGACGTATTGTGATTGGTCGTGGTTCAGCACGTCGTGCATATGAATCCATGTGTATTTATGATACACACTGCGGCCGTGTTGACAGAGAAATGTCTGGATTAGAAGCTCAGAACCTTTTGCTGGTGTCTGCCAGGTTGTGACGCTGCTGCCATGGACTGCTTTTCTTACAGCTCATAAACGACTGGGTTAAATCATAAAGATGTATTACACAAGTTACACTGGTAATTCTGGCTCTTTGTGGAAAATGCAGTAAACCTGATTAAAGTCACTGCATTAATCAGGTTTTTTTTTTCTTTTTGCCTTCTTACTTTTTTTTTATTGGCTTGCTAACTTTAGCAGCTGGAATCCAGTTCATTTCCTTCTGGCCTCACAGTACTTCAAAAACAAACCTTTAATATGAACTCATTAAATGAGATTGATGTTGTAATATTGGCAAAGCCCGGCTCCTATCAATCAGTCACTCAACTGTTACCCCGATTTCATCAGCGAGCTGTCAGCTGGAAACACATCCAGGCTTCTGAGATCCTCCTCAAAAGCAGCTTGGGTTTTTTTTTTTTTTCTTTTTGTTTCCTAAAGAAGAAACAGTTTAGAGGAAAAAGCAGAAACTAAAAAGGGCCTTTTACTGTGAAGCACACAGGAGCCCTGGCAGCATCAGAGGGCCGCTGCAGGCAGGTGGTTTGGTCCTCTGCATCCGACACCAAGAAGCAGCCCATCCACATCTCCACCACTGAGGGATAACATTTACTTTGAGAAAATGTGTTTTCTTTTTGTGTGTTTTTTTTTATACTAAAGGTTATTAATTCTTTAAAAAGTGTGAATTAATAATAAATTCAATGTGTTGGAATAAGATGCTAAATAAGATTCATGTTATACAGATTTCTTGCGTACATGGAGGTTTTAAATTTACATTTTGGAGGAAAAAATTGTCTCAAAGCACTGGAAAATGTATTTCTGGAAAAATCTCGTCCTTTCAACTGGGAAATTTTTTTTTTTAAAACTTGTATAGTTACCGAGAGAAGCATTCCATATTATTGTTATAAAACATAAAGTCTACTAATGTGATGGTAAATACCAAGGAATGAGACTTTGATGATCAGTACAGTGAATCACCGTTTCAATTTCTCTGTGGAATATGACTCCAAATTATTTGTTTGAAAATTTGCATAATTCAGTGATTTAATTTTTTACTCGTAGTGCATATATAAAATATTGAGCTTGAGAAGCTGACATTACCCAGACAGAATGTTACTTGACACGTCATTGGCTGGTGTTTGCAAAGCAGCCAATCCAGGAGAGGCATTTATTTTCTTGACGTGATTAGCTGAACCCCCAAAAGCAGAAATAAGGAAGATATTAGCTTCTGCGGTAGTGCCGAGATGGTTTCCACTGTGCATATTAATGCATATTAAGCCATATGAATTATTGAAATAGTGTTTTTAGTGTGGGTCTCAAGTATTTGTGGATTTTAACTAGTTTATTTTAGTGGTAGTGCTAATAAGTTTTGTAGATCTACTTTAACCAAAAACAGGAAAGATTAAATGTTTATTCCAGATCTTTGTTTTTATACAGTTACTATGAGAATCCCATATTGGCTCATGTTTAGACTTCTATTGGTTGCCTAATGAATCGTTTTGACCAATCAGCCACATCCTCTACAAGTGCAGTTCGCTTGTGGGATAACTGTGATTTTGCTAAAACTGCTTAGGTGTAGCTTAAGAATTTCAGATAATTCCAAACATAGTTCATCTGTCTAAGCAAAGAGTTCAAATCCATTGAATTTGCTTTGCTTGCGTTACAGATCTGTTGGCAACATCTCAGCGCGGGGCGTCATCAAAACGATGTTGGAGGCGTTTGTGCCAAAGTGACAGTTTGTTCAAAGCCTCAGGATTAGTGTTTATGATCTGCAGACGGAGCCAGTTAAAGTTAAACAGCCCAGCCATGTTTGTTATGATTTACATAATTTATGTGTGTCCTCCTGGACCTCTATGCATACCATGCCTGGTCATATGAGTTGTTGAGATGCTCTAATTGCAGGTTTACATGGTTGACAAAACTAATCTGACATCCCATGTGAACCATTGTCGGGTCACAGCATGGAATATTTTGCGTGCCAGTTTGTGCAGACCATAAGCAGTCTTTGATTGTCCGTTTTCCTCCCAGTTTGAGGCCTCTGTCATCTTCGCTCTGCTCTGGAGTCGCAGGGAGGCGTCGCTTGCTGTAATTGGGCCCATTTCGCTCGCGTCCATTGACACGACGGCGGATTCAACAATGGACGAATAAAGGAATCAATGTGGATGATTTGAGCTTTCAAGCAAACAAACAATACAGCTGGCGTTGCGCTGTAATCATCGGAGGGGAAATGAATGCCCTTCTGAAAACAATGCAGGTATGCGGCGCCGCATGAGCCCGTCTTCCGTTTTCCATAACGCTCCGGCTTGTATTACATTTCAGTGAGTGTGCGTCTGATGAGACCCTTCAGGCTGTTCCACTGTCTCCCGTGGAACAGGATCATGTCTCCCCACTGTGCTCAGCTCCGTCCTTTGTCTCATCTATTGTAACCCTGTCTTGACTGATACATTCTGCTCTAACACCAGACAACCACAGCACAATAACAAACCGTCTCATTTTCTTTGTGTCCTATTCGGAGGATGCGGAGGAGAAATGGTAGTGACTGGGGAACAATGCGGCGCTCCTTTGATCAGAAACTGTAGATTGGAAGGATGTAAAGTACAGATTAATTTCATTTAGTGTCGTAATTTGATTTCCTTCTCTAAGAAAAGATCACAGCTCCCTTGGGTTATTTCCTTTTAACTGTGAGCTATTCAGACGACACAGTGCGGTTCCTCATCACAGGAACCAATGACATCTTTTGACACTGTAGAGCCGGGTAGTCCGCGTTCCACAGTAATACTTGTTAGAGTAAAATAGGATAATTGTGTTAACCTTGTGACTAACAGTGCTATTTTAATCTCTATTAGCAGTAAAGCTCTCCACTCTCATCTCCGTACTGTATGTGTGTTTCTTTCATAAAACCGGATCAGAGATTCAATTTTCTTCTCTTTCCATGTTGTGAAACAGTTGAAGAGTAACTGCAGTAATTTAAATGACATTAGTGTATATTAGGTGAGGGGAGTTTTTCAGCATAACCCGGATTGATTTTACTTCCCTCAGAGCTGGAGCTCTGGCCGCTCCCATTGCCAGATAATATAAAGAAACAGCTGAAAATAAATGACGGCTTGGCGTCTGGAAGAGCTTCTTCTGCCCAATCAGTGTGTTCGTCATTTAGAAGTGGAGGAACTGGCAGTGGCTTTCTGATCGATGGTGAATAAAGCGAGGGATCCTTTCTAACTAGGAGGAGTTTTTCTGACTCATCCTAAAGGAACAGCCGGCACAACTGTCTGACCCTCTGCTTAAAGCTGACCTTTTGAACTATTCTATTACATCTGAGAGGCAACAATTTAAAGTCATTTTGGTCTACTTAAAGTTTACTGTAAGGACATACGGCTGTATGACTCTAATAAAATATCTACCCAGAGGAGGTCAGTCAGTTATTTTGGTTTGAGGAGGATTCATAATCTGTCTGAAGCAATTTTATGAGATTCCTCTGGTCCAATTGGTGTGAAGAACCCAGATAAATGAGAACATAAATCAAGAATGAGTTTTCAGCACCAAATAAACATACATGAGTTAGTAGTACAGTACATGGTGTGCTGGTACCAAATGGGACAGAGTCGAAGTGTGCCCAGAACTATTCTACTGATTTATGATACTATAATTAATATTTTCGTTCACATTGCCATCTGTAAAACTTTTGAAATGACTTTTGAATAATGCTCAGAAAAAGATTGACATAAACTTGTTGCTCCTTGGTATAAAATGTTGAATTGTCTTTCTAATTTTTTTTTCATTAAAGGTATTTATTATATTAAAACAAAAATATTTTCAGTCAAGTCAAATCTTTAAGAAAATGGACGTTGTAGTCCAGCTCTGTTACTTAAACGTGGGGAAAATATCCAGATGTGTGTCTTCTAAGTGTAACTCTTAGAGAACTTCTACTGTCCCAAATATCAGACCTAATGACACCAAAGTCAATTCTAATTATTTTTCTTATACATATTTGGCTTTACGATGTCAAATTTTTAATATTGCAAAACTATGCATTTATTGTTTCTTCTTGAACATTTTTGACCATCTGAGAATATTCCCACTTTTTCTTCTAAATATGTGAAATTATTTAGAAAAAACATTTTTTGGTGGAAATTTCCTTCTCCTGTAGCAATTACTCAATTTTTTAAAAATCTACATTCACACTAATACTCGAGCATAGCTATGAGATTCTCATAGTATTTAAATTTTTCTGACTTCATTGTTTGATAACTAGGATGAATTGGAATGTTCCTCTCAGCTAGATTTGTGAAAATTATTTTTGTTCTGCACGCTCCATGCAGCTTTCTCTCCCTGCACCTTGTTAAAATTTAAAAGTGTAACTTTGAAATGTCAGTGTGTGTTAATACTGGAGCTAACCCCATGCATGACGGAGACTGTTAACCAATCTGACAGCAAGTGAGCAAGTATCTGCTCCTGTTTTCCATCACGTTCTGGTATAGAAGACAAATTCAGTTCAGCATTTTTCTAGTTTTATTTTTCACTGAAGAAGACAAACAATTCATTTAGAGACTGTAGATCTTTGGAATAAATGACACCAGAAGCAGATATATTGGACTGAACTGCACCATGAGGCATTTTTCTTTGAGGTCTGTGTTCAGATGAACTGATTTCTGATTCTATCTGCCCCATTCAGGCATCATCCACACAGTTTGATTGAAGATGCTCAAACCAGCTGCTTTGCTTTCACTTTTTTATTTAAAAAAATACACTTCCTATTTAAAATGGCCGCCAAGCACAGACACATAGCAAAAATTATAAATCACTTCCTGTCGGTGCTACAGAGACCAATTTATTTGAGAGGAGAGCTGGTCGGATAGGAATGAAGAAACAGTGTCAGGGTTTTGCTTTACTGAAAACCAAAATGTATTTCTAAAATAAACATGGGTAGGTGGTTTTCTCCTGGAGACGTTGAGATTGTGTAGGTTTTTACCGGATAATGGCTTTTTCTTTTCTTCTTTTTTTTTTTTTTAAAGAACATTTTGTGCAAAATACAGTGATTGGACATTATATGCAGCTGACTGACAGCAACAACAACCAGAGACGTTTCCTGTTTTTTACCATCTTATCAGAAATTATAGGAATATAAGTTCTCATTTTAAGATTGTTTTGAGTCTATTCTTTTAGTTAAAAAAAAATGTAACATGCATATAGTATACTGTATATATGTGTATATACATATACGTGTGTGTATGTATGTATGCCTCCCTCCCACTGCCCATAAATAAGGGTGGCATTTTTTATATGATTTTTGGGATCATAAACAAATATTTTGAAACTGCAACACTGTTTCTGTTGTGAAGCTTAATAGAATTAATAAATGAACATACAATTCAAAACATTTTCTTATGGGAGCAATCTGAACAGATTTAATTTGAATTATTAAATCAATCTGACAGATCGATGTTGTCTACTTAACAAAAGACAGCCATGGGGCTTCATTAAACGCGTTTATTTACAGATGTTTATGTGTTCAGAAATGAACCACGATGAGTAAAATATGGCTTCCTTCATAAACGGATTTCTGCTCATTTAAAATGTGTGGAATAGTTTGGATTGTCTTGTTTGAAGGAGAAGTTAATCAGCGTAAACACATATGCTTTGTTTTCCTCCTTTTTAAGGGTGAGAGATCTGCGAGTGGAGCAATCTGTCTGCGTATTGATTGGCTGTCAGGTGCTGTGGAGTTAACCTGACAGGCTGCCATCTTTTCATTCTCTACAAAACCATTTCATGTTTCTGATGAATCGAGTTATTACCATACAGCGTCTATGTAGAGGTGGGAAACATTGTGGAAGTTAGATTTTTCTATTTTACAATAAAATCTACTAAAGACAACTCTCTCCGTAAATATTCTTTTGAGTTTTGTCTTTTTTAAATAATATATTGCCTTGGAACCTTAAACGAATTAGTCGTATAGAGTGGACCCTCGGTGTTCGTAGAGGTTAGGCATCCACATTTTAGAGTAGCTAAAATCTGCAAATATTTGAGACCTTCTCCTCTACAATGTTTTTAATCTGTCCATTTTAATAGTTAAAGAACAAGTATACCCTAACATGGATTAATACACACAGTGGAAATCGTCTTAGCACGGCTGCAGAAGATATCGCCTACAGTCTTGGAGGTTCAGCCAATCAGGACAAAGGAAAATGAACGGTGCTTCTGGATTGGCTGCTTCATAAATGCTAGCCAATAGCTTCTCAATTAGCATTTAAGGTATTTCAGAAACAAAAATTTTCTTACAATTTCTTTTGAATATTTTTGATCCACAAATAATTTGGAGTCATGTTCCACAGAAGAGTGTATGGGTGTCCACTGTAGTGGTGACTGAAGTGGACTGACTGGATTTGAATCTGACAATTGGACCAGAATGAAATGGAGTCGTTTGCCTTGAGAATTGAACCAATTTTTTTTGTTCGCATTTCTTCTCTCTGTTTCTGTATATCCTAGTTATTTTGGGCATCTTCATCATTAGCTATGCTTTCATCCAATTGTCATGCAAATTTTATGTGAACTTAAAAATATTGAGGAAAAAAAAGAACGCAAATTAGACACGTTTCCCCTTACAGGTTGGGAGTGAATCAAGCTGGATTCACAAAGCATAATTCCTTTTTCTATTTTTGTAAATAGACTAGCATAGACCACACATCACAGAGAAATGGAGCGAGTCCTCCCATTGGATCTGGTGGTTTGGAATTGCATAGTTTTGTGCCTCTGGTAAGGTACAGGCCCACCAGTGGATGGGAAAATTCACTTCGACAAACTCATTCGCTGAATAAAAACTGTTTTTGAAAAACTGTATTTTGAATTCTGCCGTTTCCATCCACCTCTTGATATTTCGAAATATGCTTTAAAAAACGTTGCTGAAATGATAGCTATTTCCTCCTGCATGCTACACAGATAGCTTGCAGTTTACCGGGAATAGGAATTTCTCAGAGGATTCCCAAGCTTTTCTTCATCTTTAATTGCCTTTCTTAGTTCGTCTCGTTCTTCTGAACGTCCATATCCACCATAGATCATATGCCTCAATTAACCAGAGGAGATGGGAAGTCTTATTCCCCACTTGGCGTTGTGTTAATCCTGTCTGAACGGGCCTTAAGGCTCTGAGTCTGAAGGGAATAGGTGATAAATCTCTGGAGGCCCATCACTACAGCCAGGCTTCCCAGCTCTCTTTCATTGTTTCCAGATATAAAGTTGGAAGACATCCTGAAATACCCATCCGGTATTTTAGGACGGGAGGGTTTGTAGAGGTTTCAGCATGGAGTTGAGCTGAGAAAATAAGTTCTCTAAAAATAAATTCTCCAAAAATTCAGAGACGGATTCTTGCAGATGAGGAATTAGAAATGTTTATCCTCTCAACACATTTTTTTAATATAGCAACCAAGACTGACCATATGCAGTTTGGATCTTGTGAGTTCATATATAAAAAGCTTTGTGGTTTATCGTCCACAGCCGTAGGAGATGTGGCACTAAACACGTGATTCTCACCGCCTACGTCCCCATTTACTGTCTCAGTCACAGTATCCGTCCCTCTGGCTGCTCTGACCTGTCGCACACTGCTGATGGAAGTTGGTACCTTTCTCCACATCTATTATTTTACCTCCCACTCCATAATTATTTCACTAATAATTATATTTTTTCAAAGGCACTGTCAGAAAATGTTCATACCCTTGAAAAGCCACCGTGCTTTCTGGGGGGGAAAAAAGAATTATTTTTAACATTCTTGTTTAATTATGAATTCGCAAAACATATTTAGTTTATAGATGAACCATGACTATTTTTAAGGAAATGTTCTATTTTATTACACTGAAGGCAGATTTGAAGCTCCAGTTCTTTTTTTAGTAAAGATCTGAATTACTGTTTTGGATGGTAACCAACAGTAAACAGAAATAACCTTGAAGGTTGACTTTTTAGTCTTGTCAAAATGTGTAAAATAACAAAAAAAACCCATCATTTTCTTTTAAAAGGCACTACTCTTTGCAGAAATGTTAGTTTTTTTTATTTTTTAAAATGAACATCAAATTTATCAGTGCAAGAGTTCACTTGGTATTTATTATTTATTTACAATATATTTGCAAAAGATGTAAAACTGAGTGTAAAACGTGTTCTGCAAACTTTGTAAAACGTTGCCGATCAAGTTATAAAATGATTCAGCAATCTGTCATTGAAGTGGAAATGAAGAGTTTTAGCTTCCTGGCTTCTGACTAAATAACCACAGTGAGAAAATCACTTTTTCCTGCTGCTCTGCTTTCTCTATTCTGACAGATTTATCAAATTAATAACCAACTTTAAGTAGTCTACTATTTCCCATGTAAACACATCCACACCGTAGATGTTGATACTAGTTCAAAATACTTGCTAAGCAGTTGGGCATTCATGGATCAGGGGAAACAAATGTCAGCCATCAAGTTGATTCCAACCACAGTGTTGAACAAAACCATTTTTAACTCTGTAAAATAATTAAATATTCAGTTAATTTTTGGCTTAAGTGATGTATTTATTTATTTTTTTGAAATATATTTTTAACACCTACTGTTGGTGAAAAAACGCTAAGTTTCAATCTCCAGACATTGATACAGGATCTGGAAACTAATGAAGCTTCTTGTCTGATGTCATGTTCCATTAGATTGTTTTAATTTGGTAGAAATGAGAATTTCTGCCATTCAGTTGTTTCTATGAAATTATTTTTAATCTGCTGTTTATCAATTAGGACAAATCATTGACTACTAGGATCGATAGTTTGCTAACCCTGAGTAAAAATACCAATATTATATTAATATTGTATGTTTGGTCATCAGGACTGTCAAAATATTTTGCTCATTATTTGAAACAAAGAGGGCAAATTTACTCAATAATCTCCTGGTTTCATTTCCATTTCAAACACAAATATTCTGCAGAAAATTATGGAGTACTGATCCAACATTAAATAGTTATGAATCACCAAGGCTCTGAAAAATTAGGGATTTATGAAGAGGGATCAAATTAAGGAGCCACATCCTGCAGGTGCATTTTCTTTTTCTCACAGTAGAGGTTGTGTTAATTTTAGGAAATAAAATCCGTTTCTACAGCCAATAATTGGTTGGCTCTAGACTTCACCCTGGATACATCGCCAAACCGTCTGTAGGTTTTAACTTCCCTGGCTGTGCTGCCATTGGCTAGTAATATTTCCTAAAAATGAAGCAGCTGGATCAGCCGCTAACAATCGATTAATGTCCTCCCCCTTCAGTCACAGATGCCGCCACTTCAGTCTCCTCTCTTTCTCTTTTTTTCTGAAGCTAATGTGCTGAAAGATGACAAGAGAGCGCCATTTAAGATCAGAAAAAGCAAAGAGCGAGTGTAACGGCCATGTCGGCCTGCCTTCCACATTGTCACGTTAATGTTGTGGAGGGAGAAAAAAATGACAACAGTGGGTCATTTCAGAGGAATAATGGCAGAGCTAGCAGACTGTGACAGCAGGTCTGGCAACACGGCTAAACTTTGCAGATCTGATTTCCTATTATCCGCTTCAGCACAAAGCAGAGCGGCCAGCTTTGCATGTAGCACTGTAGCATATTTCTCACTGCTCATTTGAGGTCGCATGAATAATTAAAAGGCTGGAGCGCTCTTTATCAGTCTGGAAACGCCACATATTATTTGGGCATTCATGCAACAAGAAGTGGAGAACATTGTGGTAGGGGAACCTAGGGTTCCTAAAAGGAGGGAAGGCAGGATGTGCTGTGCTGTTTTGATCCAGCTGTTTTCAGGGGCTGCTAGCTAAGTGTGTGTTTCTGTTTTAATTTGACGTCAGGAGATAACGGCACCGACTCCAGCCCTCACAATGTTAACAGATCTGAATATTAAACAGGAAGTTCAGGCAACTGGCAGTGATGTTTCCTTGCCTCTAACCAGGTTCTGCTGTCAGAACTTGTCTCGTATTCACCTCCATCTAGCTGCTGCTGCTTTTACATGTCTGTCCTGTAATAAGTACACCAGGGTTTTTATTATTTTCCTTCTTAACAGCAGCACTTCTTCTAGCAGTGCATTTTAAGACTTGCTGTTGCTGCTGATAGGAACTAAATTCACAGGAGAACGAATTAGCACAGCTGGACCTGAGCTATGTGGAGCAGCAGCTGATCTGCAGCACTGGGCTCCTGGACTTCTCAGGACTTTTAAAGGGGAGACAGACTGGTGGACAGATGGACCATTGGATGGATGCTGGATGGGCAAACTGGATCGATGGATGTCCTGTTTCCAGGCAGCATGGTCCTCTTGTCTTCCTGTAGTGAGAGGTTCAGGGTCCCTCTGTTTTCAGAAGCATGGAGGTGTGTAGGGCTGATTTCTGGTTGAGGTCTGATGATCCCTGTTGAGAAAATGATTTTTAAATGAAGATCAGACTCAGATTGTGGACACATGCTGCAATGCATTCTGTATCAAGTTTGGATTGTTCTGGTGTTTCTGCTGGGAAGCCTGTTTCTATAAAATATGCCTGCTGGGGACTTTGATATGTTTTGATTTTTTTAAGTGTTTGGAGCATAGACAAGTAATACATTTCTTTTAAACTGAGGTTTTAAACTTCCTCCTGGATCTTTTTAGGAGATATTTGTTTTGAAACGGATCCCTTTGTAACAGACCAGCCGGATCAGAGTGGTCGGCTCTGTTTGGATACTTTCCCCAATTCCTCACATTCTTCTTCTACTCAATAAGATTGCTCTGATCACATTCTTCTCTGGGCCCCAGGGCTGAATTCTCCCCCTGGCCCGGTTCTGTACACATGGCTTGGCCTTGTATATCTCCTAAAATATAGGATGTGAGCTGCATAACAACGTTGATGAATGCTGATTAATTTATTTAGTCAATCCTCATGTCTCAAACCCGGCCAGAAGTGGTTCAGAAAGCAGAATTATTCTGTGTGCTTCTGGCAGTTCTGTCTGCTAATTACAGTCTGTCATCCTGACACGACTTTAAGAATCTGGGAGCAGATTTTATAAAACATCTGAGCTGCTTCAGTTGTCTTCTGTAGATGAAGATGCTTTCATAAAGTTTTGAGCTGCTCAGATAAGAGGCAGTGCTTTGTAAAACGCTATGAAGCCACTTTCTGCAAATCTTTATTTTTACCAGTTAAATGTACGTTTTCCATTACCAATAAACAGAAAATGGAACAGATGAAGTTTGAGAGAAAAGCAGAAATAAAGACGTTTCTCGTTGTAGCCGGAGAGCCAACCATTAATTGGCCAACATTTGGAATTAGTAATAAACTATATTATCTCTAAATAGTACTATTTCCAATAAAAGTATATTTTGGAAAAATATTGCCTTGACAAAAAAAGTGACGGCAAAAAGTTACAAATGATTAATTAGCAAAATTATAATATTTTGTATCTCTGGTCAGAGCCTAATCAACTAAAATACTGCTCTAACAATAAAACATATTATTTATCAAATTAGCTGCATTAGTCCCCCTGTTACATAAAGTGGTTTAATTACACCACTTACCTTGCACAGCGATTGCATGAAATCATAATTTTAACTGTATTGATTTAATTGATGCTCTTATGAAACCAGCATTTTGAAAAAAAAAAAAAATCACAGTTCAAACTGTTGTGTAGTCAACTTTAACACAGATGTTGAACTTTATTCAACTAAAAGTTTACAAAGCAGCCGAGTAAACTTGTGCTTTAGAATTGGAAGCTAAGTGCACTAAATGTGTTCAAAGTTAGCAAAACCACTGAGGCGCTAAATGAAAAGCTAGCTCTGCTATTGGTTCTTAGAGAATTAGTGGAAATGTGCCCACCACTGCTTACTTGGAACCATTTCATTATTATTCATGACCAGTTGTCAATACAAAACAATGTGGGGGAAAAAAAATGGATTTACTCAAAATTAAAGAAAAAAAAATAGCTAGCTACCTATAGATGCAACAACCAATAAAGAATCAATGGAAATCCAGGGAGCTTAGATTTGATTTGATGCAAACAGTCCTGAGGGACTGCTGTGATTTGTTGTGTAGTAATGAAGGTGTGGTGTCATGTGAGTGAGAGCTGCTGGTGTTACACAGCTCTGCAGATAAACTTCAGCATCTCTTTGGGAATTATTGTCTCTGGTTATGGATGCAGTGTGGCTGAAAGGGTTTTTGCTCCTGCTTTTTCTTTTTCTTTTTTTTTACTTCCGTACATTTATGTGCAACCGTAGCAACAAGATGTTGTTGTTTTTTGACAAACATTAGCAGCTGATTAGCATCTTAGAAGCTCAAATACTTTAACTATACCCCCAAGTCCCAGAAGAGGTAAAAATGAGATTTCATGGATGCCGACTATGTCTTCCATCGATTGATTCTCCAGGATCGTATCACAGACTCTCTGCAAGAGAGAGGTTTAGTGGCAAAACCAAATGAGGTGGATTAGCAGTGTTAGCCAACACAGTGTCATCCAGGTCATGTCCACGACTCATGACATGTTAGCATGTCATGAGTCATGAGACTGTCATACAGCAACAGTCTTCAGTCAGAGGATTCTTTATATTTGTTGCAAGACTGACTGCTACCGTAAATCCTTCCTGCCCCCATCATCACTGTCCACCAAGACTTTCTGAAAATACTAGGATGGTATGAACTTTAACATTTTATTTTCCTTTGAGATAAACAGAGTATGTTTGAATTTAATTGATTAATTGACATTTTAACTGCAGCAGCAACAATTGTTGCATTTCTGTTTTAAAATGAAACCATCTAAATCATGTTTGAGTGTGAGGAGTAATTCAATCTTCTGTGTACACAACTATAATGAAGCACCATGTTTTTTATTTATTTATTTTTATCGGTAACTAAATATTGTAAAACTCCTCTGTTGCTCTCTGTAGGGCATTGATGTGATGCAACATGGCGTCGATCCTGTGTTGAATCTATTGGGAAGAATTTGAACGTGAACAGACTGGTGTTCATTTTTTTCCCCTCCATTTGGATTTGGCTCAACCGTTTGGGATCCTCCACTCCAGCCTGCGTATTCTAGTCTTCGAATGATAGATGTGCTTACTTCACAGAGAAGGCAAATCAATTGCTCTGGGGCAATTTCTAATTTGGTCCAATGAAAAGGAAAGGAAGAGAAGGCATTTCTTCATCTACAAGTCACCTTAAAAATCTCTCTTCATCTCCCATTTTGAATGGACAGCTCAGGTAATTTAACAATATAAAGAAGAACAATCCGCGCTTCAATTTCATTCTGTTTCTTCTGTCTGTCTTTCCCAAAGTGAACATTGCTGTACATCATGGTGAGCTCCTCAGAGTTAGAACTTCGTGTCCTAATATACCCATCTGTATCCTAGCTTTAATAGAGCAGGGAGTGCTGCCTGGTGTGTGCACAACCCAGCCAACACCAGTCCCCCATCGCAGGCTTCCTCTGAAGTTTTGTTTTATTAAACTTCCTGCATGTATGGCAGCACAATGAGAGCCCCTCGGAGATGAGGGGATTATGGTGCACCCATGTGGGCTAGTCTTTGAGCAAAATCAGTCAGGCCTGTGGAGAGGCAGCCTGGTAATTTTCCTCCGCTCATGCTGCCATCACTGCAGAATGATGGTGTTCTTGCATGGAATAAATAGTACAGTTAGACACAGCTCTTCATGCTGCTTTCATTACATTTCTGTGTGTCCTCGCATGTGCAGAGATTGCTGCTTTTAGCAACAGCGAGAGTCGTCATGGTGACTCAGAAGTGTAAATGTTGCCCGTTTTTATGTTAGAAAAAAACTCACCTAAGCAGTGTGCTCGCATAGGAGTCATCAGGACATGCTGCAAATAAGAGAGGAGATGTAAACCACGCGCCGCGTCAGGCTTTATCGGGCTGGTGCGAAGGTGTGACGGTTTTATTAGGTCAAGATAAATGTTCATAGCTTTGGGGGATTTGAAGAGAAATTCTACAAACAAATACATTTTCTGCTACAATGAGATCAGCAGGGGAGGGCACCGCTAACTAAATGTTAGCAGTGCTAACCGTAAAGGGCTAATCATAAACATTAGTTCTGCTAACACAAAACTGCCATGCCATTGCAATAATTAGTGGAGGCTAGTACTAAAGCGCTAACTTTAATCCAAATATTATCTGCCCTTGAAAGACTACAGCCCTGGATCACCAATGTATTTTACATGTTATATAGATATTTTATTTATTTTTATCTTGTTCTGTGTCTTATTTTGTTCCTGAATTTCTCTGATTTTAAATAGTTATGGGGGGGAGCAGAGAAAACGTGAGGGGAGGAAATGGGATTGCTGCATCAACAAACTTCACCCACTTCAAAATAAGAGCATGAATATAAACGTCTAACTACTTGAAGAATCCTTCAGTTGATAAACAAGTCTTCACTATACACTAGACCCCTGGTACCATAGGCGTTAGACCACAGCCAACTGGGAATACTTGAGCCCCCTTCTAAGAATACAATGAAGTGTCCATTTTGTAACAGTTCAAAGACCAAATATACCTTAATAGGCATCGTAGAAACCATCTAGGACACCACAGAAGCTAACATCTAGTCTTCCCTAGCTCCTCTCTCAGCCAATCAGCACCTAGAAAAATTATTGGCTGGTTTACAAACTGCAGCCAATTGCGTCTCAAGTGCTATTGCTCAGACGCATTTCCCATTGACCATTGTGCTATACAGAAAAGTCCACAAATAGACAGAATTTCCACAAATAATTTGGAGTTTCTGTGTCCTCTAATGATGAACTTGATGACATAAATTTATTTTGATTATAAATTCTTACCATGTTCCTTTCTGTGTGGTGGACTCCATCCATCCATAATGCGTCGGTTCACTCACCGTGGGTTTTCTAGTGAAATCAGATCATCTCAGATAAAAATGCAGCTGATTAAAATAAAGGGAACGTATCTATCAGGTAACGGCTGTTTCTACCAGCTGGTAACCTTTTCATTCTGGATCACACACCCCAGCAAATACTATTCATAACTCTCTTGAAGCTGCCTGTTGTTTCGGCTGAATGCGTGCATTGAAGGAGAGTCTGCCATTGACTTGTTGCATGTAGTAATACATAGAAGACAAACAAGCTGCAACCTACCAATCGATATTCTGCCGCCTCCATATAGGTTGACTCTTCTGCTCCCCTGCTTGAAATGAATCTATTATTCATATTTTCTGTTCTGTTGCCTCCTGTCTCTACGTTGGATTGTGACTCTGAACCAAGGCAGCAAAAATAATTTAGTGGAAGCTCTAATAATTCATAAGGGATAAAATGATGGCAGCTTTAGTTTGGCAGCTTTCCTGGATGTCTAACAATGTTAAAAGTTGCTTTATATTTATGCTCCACATTAGGAAATGTGCAGCACTGTGAAGATGACTTTTCATGGTATTGTTGAACGTGACGTTTTGGTACCGCAGGCGCTCTTGCTGCTCAGCAACCTCCACCCCCACTCTGCTGGGATATTTTGACTTGGCTGCAGGGAATTGCTCCCATTCAGTCACAGGAGTGTTAAAAAAAAAACAAACTCTGTGACTGATGTTGGATGATAAAAGTTCTGGATTTCTAGATTCAGCGTCAGACTGATGCAGCAACAAATTTCCTTCATTTAACTTCACATTTTAGGTCATAACACAGGTGCAGCAAAAAAAAAAAACAACGCAATTTAATTTAGTTTAAAAGAGAAATTTATTTATCGATTTAATTACGCTGATGAGTTTTATTTCTGTTTTATTTACTCAGTAATTATGTCCAGGTTATATGGGCAAAATTTAGCTTGCATAAGAAAAACAAAATACAGACAACCTCACTCAATGTACTGCACAGCATCTGCACCCAGTGCTTGGCTGAGTCCTTTTGCATGAATTACTGCATCAATGCGGCATGACACGGACACCAACCTGAGGTTCTGCTGAGATGTTCACGAAGCCTATAAACATAGTTGCAGTACCTTTGTACGAACATCATCTTAAGTATTAAATGATAAGAAATGATAAGAAAACGCTACTTGTAATTAGTTCAGTTTGCAGCTGCAGGATTTTCCACTTTCCCAGTGGGAAATCCGACTTCCATTGGCGATGCAGTTGTTTTTCTGACCTGGAAGTTGGAATTTCCCAGTCCTGTCTACAACTGGAATGCAGCAATAGACTTTTGTTGTTCCAGGATTTTGGAAACGTACAAAATCCTGTATATTTACCATATTGTTAAGTGAATAAAACTAAAAAGAAATACCTCAAAGTGTTTAACATTATTTTGTGGCATGCAAACGGTTTCCTCTTTACGATTTGTGGTGAGGAACGTCTGATGTGGTGATGTTTCAGAGGACTGAGAGCTTTAGTCTTGGACCAGGTAAGGCTCTGCTGACTTCGTCTCTGGTCCGTCTGTGTTGCTCTGACTCCAGCTGCAGCCCACGCCTTTATAAATCCACCATAAGCCAGAACTTGGACGGTCTTGGCTTCACATTTCTTTTTTTTTCTTATCTTTTTTCATTCCACTAAACTTTTATTTAAAAGTCTTTGATGTGGCAATCAGAACAGCTTTTCTGTACAAAAAAAAAAAAATCTATTATTAGTCTGTCATATTCAACTGTTGAGAAACTGACTTTGGGTCTTAATTAAACTGAAATTTTCTGAAATAACTGCGCACTAATCAATTGGGATGCGTGTGCAGATGCATTGCGCAGCTTTCACACACATTTTTCTTTTTTTTTTTTTTTTTTACAAACCTAGAGAGAAACGAGCCCAGAGCCCACGGTGCAGGTTTCAACGAAAACATTTTAACAGAGACGTTTGAAGCGTGCATAACTGAATGAGGCGGGGGGAGAAAACCTCTGCTGTGACCTACACTGATGACAAACAAAGCTGACCTTTTCTCTCTGTCGCATGCAATTGCTCACACTTTGCCAAGCAGCGAAAGCAAACCTTATGGCTGCCTCCCTGCTCTTAGCCTTCATCAAATATTCATCTCCTCCAAGGCGGCGTGGCTTTGTTCACACTGTGGCACACTGATCTGTGCTGACAGGATGATGGGCCGAGCTGTGATGCTTAGCAACACATTAATTCAGTCATCTTGTTTAATTGAATTAAGGTCTCCATAGGATCAGGACACAGGTGAAGATGTGAGAGTCATGATTAGGAAGGCCAGAAAGCGGAAGCAAAGTGGCGTCAACAACCTGAAATCTGTCCCAACGCGTCATAATGAGACTTCATTTGGTGAAGTTTGACACATTTTTGTAATTCTTGATCAGTTAGATGAATCTAATAAGGAAGAATTCTTTAGGTGGCTGAATGTCAGAATGGCTCCACTGCATCAGCAGCGAGTAGGGCCCTAAATCCCCTCTGCGGGATGGGCTGCACTTCATATCGAACGCTTTTCAGAATTACAGACTGTCAAAGTGTCGGCGAATGGATTTCTCAGACACAGACGTATTTTTCTGTACCACGCGCCGGGCCGCGACGCAGGCAGGATACCGGGCTCCCAAGGAACGGCCGGAGCGCCGCACCGTTTCAAGAGATTAGAGGGCGGTCAGCGCAGGGGAGCCTGGATCGATGCGTCCTCTCAGGGAAAGGATTGACCGGCCATTGATCTGGACCTAACGGGAGCTGCAGATGCAGAGAACAGAATAGGGTTCTGATGATAACGGCATCGGCAGCTCCGAGCCACATTTCTGAATCACAGAGAGAAAGGGCGGCTTTTATTTCTGTCATCAAAACGCTCGTTTGTTCAGGTGCTTTAAAGCCGCCGCCGCCGCATGCAGAGGAAAATCAGACTTTCTCTGGTAATAGTTCACCATAAATTGAAGCTCTTTGAAAGGAGCTGGAAATAAAATACTTGGTACTAAAATATGTTTTTGCTGAAACTGTAAGCAAGAAATAAAATGAGCTTGTGAACAGATTATGTAGAAGTACGACTGGTAGGCGATCACATTGACAGGAAAACACTGAAGCAGAAACCTGCAGAGAGAAATCACTCTTAAAAAAAAAAAGCTTTTATAGCCACCAGGCTCATCTTGTACTGGATGTTTTCTTGGCAGATATCCATTTAGTTAAAGTATCAGGTTTTAGTGATGTAAAATGAGATTACAATAAATAACTTCAGAACCTTTCTGTCCCTAATGTGACAGAAATCCTGCAAAGAGCTTTAGCAGGTTCCAAAATTAAACTGAAAACAGAAATCTGTAAATAGCAAAATGCCCGCAAATAGCAAAAATACACAAATACTTGAGACCTTGTCTAAAAATACTTATAACTGCCTGTTTTTAATCACCCAAACACCAAATATTCCTCAATATGCGTTAATAGTGGAAATTAGCACAGAAGCTAACATCTACAGTCTACCTCTTGGATTGACGGCTTTGCAACTGTCTGCCAGTAGCATGTCTTGTAGCATTGCACCAAATATTTCTGCTTTCCAAGCTGCACTTTCTTTAGAATATTTTAGAAAAACGATCTTCCACCAATAAAAAAGAAAATGCACAAATCATGAGAAGCAGAGAATAGAAGTTTCCTGTTAGTATTTCCTTGTGATCTATCTCCCTGACACTTGCAGAGAGGTTACAACGTTTCAAAATTGTCTAATTGCACAAGGGTATCAGTCAGGAGAAGGCTCTGAAATGCAAAGAGCATTAGCAGGTTACTGTGGGTGAGCGTGAGTTGTAGCGTTCTGATTGACTCCATCCAGAGTTGGTGTTAAATCTGAATCAGAAGGTCAGTTTTAAGTTTAGGGTTTGCACACTCACACCATCAGGTTGCTACAGCTGTTAATGTTTTAAATTTCATCCACTAACAAATTAGCTTTTATGTAATGTAAGTAGACATTTACACTGGTTGTTGTTGAATGCATGCAGCAGGTGTGTATTTTTTGTTAGACATTTGACACATGACAGGAAGGAGGAGGATTAGGAGGTTGTCCCACATCAGGCTCTGCTGAACCACATCTGCAGGTGTCTCCAAGGAAACTGCAACAGTTCTTTGGTGTAATCTCAATGTTGTTCAATGTGCAGAATTGACTAAGAAATAGCATTTTGGTTATATTGTAGATGTTGTGTAGAATATCACAGCTCTATCACGACGCAGCCAGGTAGTTGGTTAGCCGGTCAAGCTATCTGCTAAAACACCTGTCGTCCTGTCAGCATGTCGCTATAGTTTTTTATGCGACAAAATAATATCTGTGAGCCAAAGTTGTCATGTTGTATTTATTATTTTTATTCTTTGGCCCCACTTTGAAAATGAAATGTGTGTTTTTATAAGTGAGGAAGGAAGAAGTTTGGCTCTTGCGTTTCAGCTCGCTGACGGACATTGTGTGGCGATGCGTGGGGGAGGGGCATCTCTGTGCAACTTTCTGCTCCCAACAAATGGAGAAACTTGAATGACTGACACTTTGTTTGGCATCTAGTTAAAAGTATTTTAAGATTTTAGACATTTTAGTGTTTACAGTGGTATCCTGGTTTTTCCTGAGGTTCTGGACCACAACCATCTGTGAATACTGGGTTTCCACGGTAGCCTCTAATTTCCAGGTAAATGGCATAAATTACAAAAATTTTAGTAAAAGGTTTTCATTTTAATGTATATTTTGCATCGCTTCTTGACTCTAAATAAAAAGTTTTTCTTGCAGAAATCAAACTGAGAGGAGTATTAACTCAGCCATGTTTGTTTGCTTTATTTGAATTTTATTGGTAAAGAAGCATTCTTCATTTCAGTCGTTATAAAACTGGATGAAAACCCTTAATCCACTATGGTTCATTAAGACTCCTTCCTGTTGCAGGTACTATGGCAACAGCTGTAGGACTGTATTTAACTGTCAGACGAGCAGATATATTTAGTAAACAGAACCAACATGTTGGGAATGAGTAAACAAATATAAATCTCCAAGGAAACAGATAAACTTATTCTAAAGAATCACATTTGTGCGATTTGAATGATCTGACATATTTTCTGTTTTTATTAACCAGAGGTGAATGGAGGTGAATCCGATGGAAGCTCTTTGGTTTCATTAAAAACAAAAGCCGCCTTGGTTTTTATGGGAGGGTTTAGTTGAGGACTAACAAGTATCAGGTTGGGCTGAGAGCATGTAGTGGTGCAGCAGAGGCCCAGATTACTCCTGCAGCCAAGTGCTCTTAGGAATTACTGTATGTCTGTGGCATCGATTGGACGATTCAGCAGCTACATTCATGCCTAAATATTGATCCGTGCATCATCCTATCTCAATGTTATTGTTTAGCCTCTGGGATGGATTTTTGCTGCGGCGGCCGAGCACTTGGAGGAGCTACAGCTTTAAGCGTTTCCTATCTTTTGTTTGTCAGCATATTCGACCACATGCTAATTAAAACAATATACTTTTACAGAGATCAATAGTGCAGTTTGGCTGATTTGCGTGCAGAAGATGTGCTCTGATCTGAATCCCCACTGTGTGCAGCGGGTCTGCAGATCAACACGTCGTCTCGTACGTTTCCACACGGAGAAAACCTGCTGCTGTTCTTGTCTGTGTGCATGAAGACGTGATTTTCCAATAACATTTATACAAGCAGAGATTTAGATGACGGGGGGGGGGAAGAAAAATGTTGAGTAGGAGCCTCAGTGGGGAAAAAAGGGCTCCCTCATTAATTCTGAAGTTTTTCATTGCCCTGTTATTTAGCAGATTTTATAGACAAACCCGAAGAGAGCATTGTCCTTTAGTAATCAAATATGTACATCCCATAATTCAGCAACTGGTACCACAACCTTTAGCAGCAGTAACTCTTTGACATTATTATTGTCTTTTTTTAATATATTTAGTTGAAAATATGCTATTGATTCCAAAGAGAAATAAAATTTAGTTGTAGCTCAGATTGTTCAAGGTTTTTCAAAGATTTGTCGTAGAGGTTAAAAATTAAATGTTAAAAAACTTTTTGGTTAATTTTCTGTGAAGCTTTCAACCGTTTTTCTTCCACACTTCTGCTTGTTAAATTGACTAAGATGTGTGAACTTCGGTGGTGCGTTTTGGACAAAGCCGAATTTTTCTCTTCCACCTTTTTGTGTTTTTGCTCTCCAAAGCAGTGAACCTACTCTTCCTCGGCTGTCTTTCTCAGGAGTGCAATCTCACCAAGGTTGAGTTGTATTTAATTGCTCCTGTTATCTTCTAAAGGGAAGAAGGAATTTAAATGTTCGACAGACAAAATTAGGGTTCTGTAATGCGGAAATTTCTCCTGCCGGTCCGGTAATTAGCGCTGCCGCTGACGGCTGCAGGGTTAGGGTTGCGGGAGAAACCGAGTCTGGGTCGTGATGCGCTGGGTGGATTGGGTTGTTTTGGCGTGACACCTCTCCGACGCTGAACCGGCCACCGGTTCACAGACCGGAGATGGGCTCAATAGTTCTTGTATTGCCTGTCTCAGTGTGTTTAACAGAAGCAATTAAACTGGTAATTCTTGGTGCTGTTGTGATCCACTGATAATGACTGGAGAAGAATAGAAAGCACGTGCCTAATTTCTTAAACTGAATCGAGGAGTTGAAGGATTTTATTTCTTCCAGCTTTGAGGTGTTTCTCATTCAACGAAGCAAATCAGGCTTCAGAGCATTGACGGGAGCCTTTCTCATTCCCCTTGGCTTTGTCAGGTCTAGTTCATTTCAGTCATTCAGGTGGACCACATTGTGCGCCGCCTCTCTGCTCATGCATTTCATTTGCCAGGCCTTTGTTTCGACTCCTGCTGGAGATGAACCGGAGGTACCGAGTCGGATCCGAGGCGGGGATTAGTGCCACGCTTTTCATGCTTTCCTGGAGGCGGACTAACTTGGAAAATGTCAAGGAGGGTGAGGTGAAACAGCTCTATTTAAACACCTATTGTTGACCTGTGCTGCGGAGCTGGAGAGTTTAAAGATGCAAACTACAAGATTGACTTTCTTCTTTACTGAAAATGTGTTCTCTAGTCTGAACATCTTTAGCATATATACTTCTTGTCCATCAGTTTAACATCATTTTGCACAATAACCCCTGTATTTAACTGTGAATCATCATGCAGGTGTTTCTGTACATTAGAATGGTTCCGGCTGAACGGAAATTCAGGTTAGCCCTAACCCTGTCTTTGGATCTAACGAGAAACGATCTAGGTTTCTACTTCGGTTATTAAAGCTGAAATATGGGTGTAATGATGAACTCTGACCTGAACCCTCAGAGCCACATGAAGACAGTTATAAAGTCGGCCTTCTGTCACCTGAAGAACATTTACACAATTAAATGACTAATGTCTCAACAAGATCTAGAGTAACTCATCCATGTGTTTATTAGTCACACTGATCACTGCAGCAGCATCTTCACAGGTCTAAAAAAATCCTCCAGCTGATCCAGAACGCTGCTGCTGAAGTTCTCACTAAAACCAGTAAGATGGAGCACGTCACCCAGATCTACAGTCCTTCACTGAGAGAAGAGACTTTAAAATACTTTTTATAATTTTTTTATTTCCTTTATTTAACCAGGTAAACCCCGTTCAGATCTAGATCTCATTTTCAAGAGGGTCCTGGGCAGAAGTCTGCAATACACAACAACCAGTTAACTAAATAATGTTCATATACAAATCACTGAATGGCTTAGCACCACAACAATACATTAACCAGAATGCATTCCAGAGAGGTTTGTGATAAACAAATCAATTAGTCGCACAATAAATTAAAATGAACTCAATGTGAATCACTAGTTTGTTTTTCATTGTGTTTTTCTCTCTTTCTGCCAAAGAGACTGGATGACATAAAGCTTCACTCCGATGATCCGAGTTACTCCTGCCTCTGGTTTCTTTGGTCCTTCTGGTCTGCTTTGCATTCAGAACCAGAACCAAACATGGAGAAGCAGCGTTCAGCTTCTATTCACCACAAATCTGGAACAAACTTCCAGAAAAGTGCAAAACAGCCAAAACACTGAGTTCCTTTAAATCAAGACTAAAAACTCGCCTGTTTAGAGTTGTCTTTATTCCCATGTTTTATGATAATTCCTGATGATCTGGATGGCATTTGAGAAAATATTTGCTTGTTCCTTATTAAAACAGGTAAAAACCACCTCACCCTAAATTCTCATTAATGTATGTGTGCAGTGCAAACTCGTACGTGAAGATGCACGAGTTTCATGTCACTGGTTTATTTGCTTGAACTGCGGACATAAATATTCTGCAGAACGATCCTTCAAACTCTCGTGGGAATCTTTGAACCTGCTGTGGATTCCCCTCAGCCCAGCAAGAGGAATGTCGGTCAGGTGTGTCACTGTTGTTGGGTGGTAAGATCAGGCTGGCAGCTCGTATTCCAGCTTATCCCGTTGGGGTTTGGGTCAGTCTGCTGTGCCAGGCCAGAATATTTATGGACCTGACTTTGTGCATTGAGTAGCAGTGAGCTTAGAGGTCTGCAGTTTTAAATATCGATTGTCTGGCACATTTTTAAAAAACCCCTGAAGTTCTGCTTTTCTCCGTCCAGTTCAGTTAATACACATCAAGCAACGTGGCGTCTGCATCGCCCTTTGTTTCCTTCTAATCCCATTCTCTCCGCCAGGACGGAAATAAACCCAAACATAAGAAATAAAAGTGGAAAACTCTGATTTGCTAATCAAACTTGAGACAAGAGGTAATTAATTCTTTGGAATCAGCCAATTAATTTGCATAATAACAGGCGCCATAATTATGACTTCTGCAACTCCAGCCCAAATTTGTAATTAGAGATTTAGTCTGCATTACAGCAGAAAAGCCTGTGTTTTTGGGAGCCGGTTCTGGAAGGAGACTGAGCAGCCGTGGCTGTGGGATGGAAACACTGGCAGCGCTGCGTCGGAATGAAAGCCTTTCCTACACGCTCCTCTCCTCTGCTCAGCCCCCAGGGGAAGAGCTGCTTGGACTGATCTGGAAAACTAATCTGTAAAAAGAACCCCAGACTTCAGCTTTCAGAGACCCGGGCGGCCCGGCTCCTCATTCCGTCTCTTTTCACGTAGGCCTGTGTCCACGATGTCAAAGAAATCCGGAGAAATTGGTTGTGAACCGGTTAGATTTGAAAATAACGCATCAAACTGTCCCAGAATATCAGCCAATAGGCTTAAAGCGGGTCGACATTTGGTGACTATTTGATGCAGATTGTAGACCCAAACTGATTGGCCGTGTTGGTTCTCATAGTGACTCTTTGCTTCTTTGCATCTTTTCAAAAATAATCAGTTTTTGCAGTTGATCAGAAGTTTCTGCTGTAAACATGGAGGGTCCTTCTGGTAGAAGACAAGCAGGACATCATCACTGAGGAGGCATTTTGGCCCGCTCTTCTTGACTGAATTGTTTTAATTCGGCCACATTGAAGGGTTCAGACAGTCAGACTTTGACTAGGCCACTCCAAACCCTTTTAGAAACAAAGAGTGGTGGTTACTGAAAAGCAGCATCCCTGGGTAAAGAATCGGTGTATCTGTTATTGCCTCTCATTTGTAATTCAGTACACTTACATCTGTGTTTAAAAGAGAAATGTTTTAAATCAGTTCAGCTGTTTTTCTCTCTAAAATTGGCATCAACTGATACTAAACCTCAGATAACCGTATCGGTGTCAGCAGTGATGAAAGTGGATCGGTGCGTCCCTAGAGTTCAGGAGGGTGTTGAACACCAAGTCAGCTTTCCTCCTGTCTTCATCAGGTTATCTTTGATTAGAAAATCTGACGGGTTTACAGCCTCCACCGTCCTCCATCAGTGAGGTGACGCTGTATGTGAGGAGTGATGGTGGAAATTTGTTGCTCACTCTGTAGGAACTTTTATGGAATCAGACGTTTTAAACACTTTTTCTCCAATTTGCTGGAGTTGAGCGTCCTAATTATCCCGCTGGAACTGAACCTCTGCAGCTCAGCCATTGTGACGACTGGGCTCCTGGTCACCACTCTGATTATGGAGCAGATTCATAATTGGACAATTTGCATGCTTGGATTTCTACTTCCTCCTGTACAGTGGACCCCTGGTTTTCCTGGAGGTTAAGGTCCACAGCTGCACCTCTAAAAACGCTTAGAATTGCCTGTTTTATTATTCCAAACAAATATACATTAACATGATTTAATGAACACAGTGGAAGCCGTTTTGGTGCTACAGCGGAAGCTAACATTCGCAGCCTTGTTAGCCAATCAGTACCAAGGATAAATCCCTTACCATCTGTAGAAATTAAAAGAAGATAATGACTTCTTTCCTTTAGTCATCTCCATTATTGATTCCTTTTTAAATCACTTTGCTGGTTTAAACATGAACTGGATAAACTCTACCTGAAGCCAAAACACTGGAGTCTTCAGTTTTCCACATAAAGGGAAGAAACACGGCCCATCATAAATGGGTCAGATTAGAATATCCACCAAACTGACACGGTGCTAAATTGACTGAAGGAGTTTGTGACAGTAGCTGCTCCCCTCAGCCCCTCTCCCCTGCCGGGGTCGGAGGCGTAGAGCCCGAGCATGGCGCAGACTTCCTCTGGTAGAATATTAACTGAACCGTGGAAACAGCTGGAGTTACGCAACGGCTCCTCTGCATTTAGTCTGCTCCGAGGGGGGGAGAAGCTGTGGGTGAGAGCGAACGCAGAGATTCCATCGTTTAGCGTCTGCACTCACATATACCACTAAATTTGTCCATTAGAAAAAAAATAGCAGCGTGCAGTTAAGAGAAGCTCTGATACGCTGCCAGTTTTTCTGTGTCAGGAGCCTCATTGTGTGTGAAGTGTGTGTGTTTTGTTGAGGCTCTAATTGCATGCGAGTTCTTTCACTCCTATGTTTTCCAGGAGCAGAGCAAACACAAAATCCTTCTGAAAATCCGCCCTCAGCCTCCGCTTGCCTCGTCCTCACCTCTCCAGATTGCAAAGCTAACAAAACTTTATTTCTAATCAAAACTATTTATCCATGTACCACAGTATGCCTAGATTTATACTTTAAAATCAATTACAATTTCAGTCTCATCTTTCCTGCAGTGTGAGAAGTGCCCCCTCCTCTAGCTGCTGCTGCACACTGCCACTCAGTTGGCTGAAAGAAAGTTATCCATAACCTGCTGTTATTTTTAGTTACGGTATAACATTTTTTGCTTTTCTGGTTTTGAATAAAATTTGATTATGTTGTACAGTTTCAAGCGATGGACCAGAGATCAGAGAATTTAAACTCTGATTGGTGATCAGCATGAAAACCAAGAGCTTCCACCATTCTGATCTAAAAACACATTGACAGGATGAACTTTGGACTCTGAGTTTCATAAAGACGCAGATCTTTCTGTGGGCCTTAACTCCAAATTATGCTTGAATTTCTTCATGGAGCACATCGAAAATATTCAAAAGAAAATTCAACTTGTAGGCAGCTGAAATATTGAGACACAATGCTGCTTGACATGCTATTTGCTAGTGGTTGCAAAGGCGCTAGATGCTGATTAGCTTCCAATTGCCTATTTTAGTAGTTCAAACACAAAATATACGCTCTGCCACAGGAGACAGTGTTGTGTTCAGCATCTTTAGAGTGATGTTAGCTATTTCTTGTGGCTGCTGTCCCAAAACACTCTACTTCCATCAGGGAACACGCAGCCCTTGTTTTGTCTTTCTGTATTTTGAGTCTTAAGAAGAAATAAATTATTTGGTCGATCAGACCTCAAAGAAAACTGGAAATCTGTACCAGTGCACCCTCTGAATAAACAGCTTTAAAACAGCTTTGTTTCTGAGCAGTTCAGATTAGTAGAAATCAGCCAGGCAGATTGCTGAACCGTTTCTGTTTTCACTGGTTTGACTTGGTTGAGTTTCCCAGGATCATTAAGGCGTTTTTAATACTTGGATTTCTCCACCATCACAGCTGATGTTTTTTTTTTTTTTTTTTTGAAACGTCTAAATATTAATTTTCTTGCTTCCATCCGTTGCCTTTGTTTGCTGGGATGAATGGCCAGCCCACAGGCCTCTGAGGTAACGGCCTTGGTCGTAAGGCTTATTCTACACCCACTGCCTCAGCGACACAAACCGCTTCCCTGCACTTTGATTCAATCTTCTTTCAAAACGCCGTCTAGTGAGGACAGAAGGTCAGCATGGGACATCGTGCAAAAACCTAACTGACAGAACACAGACAATGGCCTGTTACCCCTGGCAACTGTGCATTTTCACTGTGTATTGAGATTAAATGGGTTTGTTGCACTCCAGAATATTAACTGCTGCATTTGGATTCATATGGACAGAATTAAATATCGCCTGTAAAGTAAACGAAAAGCTTTAATTAAAAGGTACAGGTTTAATGTCATTAAAGGGGGAAAAATATTTTTATTCCTGACCTGGGGAGAAGAGAAACTGTAATAAGAACGAAGGTCGGAGTGGGCTGGGTTGATGCGCGGAACGGCAGGTTGCTCTGTAGATGAGTCAGAAACTGCACGAGCCACGGCTCAGGAAGGGAATAAAAACAAGCCGGATAACATCATGGTGGCTGTCAGCATAGTTATGAAACTGGAGAGCAACAGCATGACTCTGGATTAATGTCTCTGATGGCAGCCTCAAAAACAGGAACAGATTAATTTGTCTGGCCGGAGTCTTATGCAACTCTCTCCAGTCGCGGCCCAGTGAGGCGGAATCAGAGCGGCCCGGGGGTCTGCTGCTTTCTGAGGACTTTATATGCAACCAGACAGGAATGTGGAAAGCTTGAGGAATGCTTTTACAGCAGTTAACTAATGTTTTTAGAAAGTTTAAATGAAGCAAATGAATTAAAAGAACCAAAAAGCCTTAATTCATGAGTTCATCGAGGTGGAAATGATCATTTTCTTTCAAGACTCATTGTTGCATATATTAACTTCATTTTTCCTATTGAACTTTTGGAAATTGGTGATCTTCCCTCTTTAACTTTTCATTATTGGTTATAAAATTTTACCTGACTGATGGTTTTATACCTACATTCAAGCACGCGCTTCTATTTAGCCTCTTTTTGTAATAAAAACACACGTTTTTAAATGGAAAACCTCCTAATTATCATCCAATTATGCTTCTATTATGGTCCATGATTTATCTCTCTTCATTCATAGCAGTTCACAAGAACCTTTTGGTGTCGTGACAGTCCCACACACGTAGCTAAGCATGCTACTGTGGTTTGTAGGTTATCTTCAAATTTCAACTAAGTTTTGCAAAACATTAACATTTTTTTTTAAAAAATTTATTTAATGAAGACAAAATGACATCAAAGGTTAAAAATGGATATTCAGTTTTAACATTACATTTGACTTGAGAACTGAGGTTAAAATTGTTTAAATTTTAAATTGACAATTAAACAATATAAATATCAAATTCTAAACAGAATTCCTGGGTCTGTTTTTGTCGTCTTCTTCTACCAAAGTCGACAGCATCATTCCTTTCAGATTATTTTAGGAGGGTTTTTTAAGCTAATAAAATGTCCTTGTCTCAAACACCACCATGATGATATAAAGTGTGAAAATAACACTTTCCACATGTTAATGATATTTAATTCATGACCAGCAGCTGTGAGTGGTGCATCAGTGATATATGTAATAGTCACTTTTTGAAGCTATGATTCAAAACCACTTCAGCTTTGAAAGCCTGTAAATTAGTCAAAGTGGAAAGGAAGCTCCTTGTGATACTGAGTGTGTCACAGAACATTTTTTATGTGGAATGAACTTCAACAGCCTGGTGAAAAATGCACACCGACGGCTGAGGCTTGTATCCATGGAGATTACAACTCGGTGATCTGATACTTTTACAGGGAAGTTAATGAGTGAAAATTATTCTAACGGTAAGCAAAAGGCGGTTTGAGAGGAAGTCCTGAAAAACTCTAGTCATCAAAGTGACCCGACTGGGATAGACTGGGACTCTATCAGACATCTCTGTTAGTAACTGGAGCACAAAACCCAGAAACATTAAAGAACTGGAGAACTTTGCCCTTTCAGTCAAGTCGATTTTATTAAAAAGCACATTTCAGCAACAAAGCAGTTCAATGCTTCACATCATAAAAACATCAATTATGAAGCGAGCGATAAACATTACATTTTGTCAAATCCTGTCATCAAAATCAATGCACATCATATATATTGGTCAATGTTCCAGTTATTATGACTTAAAAGCAATTCTAAACAAGGGGTGTTTTACCTTTGATTTAAAGGAACTCAGCGTTTCGGTTGTTTTGCTGTTTTCTGGAAGTTTGTTCCATATTTGTGGTGCAGAAAAGCTGCTTCTCCATGTTTGGTTCCGGACGCAGAGCAGACCAGAACCAGAACCAGAAGACCTGAGGGGTCTGGAAGGTTGGTCCAACAGCAGCAGATCTTTAATGTATTGTGGTGCTAAACTAACAGTATTTTAAAGTCTATTCTCTTAGTGGAAGAACTGGGTGATGTCCTCTGTCTTCCTGGTTTTAGTGAGAATGCCAGCAGAAGTGTTCTGGATCAGCTCCAGCTGGACATTTTTTTTTTGTAGGCAGACCTGTGAAGATACTGTTGAAATAATCAGTGCAACTAAAGATAAGTGCACAGATGTGTTTCTCTGGATTTTTCTAGGACATTTGTCCTTTAATTCTAGAAATGTTCTTCAAGTGACAGAAGGCCGACTTTGTAACCGTCTTTATGTGTCTCTGAAGGTTCAGATCTGAGTCCATCACTGTTTTAGATTGAGCAAAGGCTCCTCAACAACTTCCAGAAACTGGTGTTTGCAGCAGGTCTATCCATTACCTTTGTTTTAATGGGTCGCGGTCGGGTCACCGTCAGGTCGCAGTTGGGTCACAGTCGGGTCATGGGGGCAGCAGCCTAAAGATGGACCCAGACTTCTCTGCCCTCTGGACCAGCTCCAAATCGTACATAGATCTGTGGGTAAATCGGTAGTTTAGTCTTTCAGTTCATCTCGCTCTTCACCACAGCAGGCTGCACAACGCTCTCATCACTGCAGACTCTGCACCAATACACCAATCCAGCTCCTGCTCTCATTTGTGATTAGGACCCCAAAACACTGAAACTCCCCTGCTTGGGGCCCGACCTCATCCTGACTGGATCGGAGACGATCAGCAGGTCATGACAAAAAGGATCTTCTGCTAAGGACTAGAGAGGATCGTCATGAAGATGTCGAGCTGTTGTTATACTTTCATAGACTACTTTCATCCAGTAGTCTATGAAAGTTGCATTGAATGTTAATCTCAGAGAAAATATTGGTAATATTGTATTGATACATTTTTTTGCAACAAATTTATTGCAAAAATTGCTAATTGGTACTGTTTGCAAATAAACCTGATTTGCAGTCGAAGTTGTAAGACTTTAGGTGTACTATACTTAAAACTTGGTCAGCCACAAACTTTAAACATAAAAGCATGTGGAGAACAAAAAACTTCATTATTGGACTGGTGGATTTACAGATGCAGCACTGAAGTTTCTGCTGGCAACTTTCTGGTAAACGGGATAAAATGACTGCAAAACGCAGTATTTTCCACAGCGGTAATGAAGCAAGAAACGGTGTTAGATGAAAATTTTAATCCTTCAATCTCTGAAATGGGAAAGTAATATTTCGAAATGTCTCAAACACATTTTACTTTTTATGTTTTCCAAAATTCGTCCAGAATGGAGTCCGTTTTGAAAGTTTACTCGCTGAGCGACTCGCCCGGACCTTCAGCGGCAACATCGCTTCTTTTCTCCTTCACTGCTTCAGTTTTCTCCACCTTCTGCCGGGGTTTGGTGGATTGCCTGAGGGAAAAAAAATAGTTCCTTTAATTATTCAGTCCGGTACTAGTGGTGCATTGTGATTTCTGGCTGCTGCTGCTGCTTGGTTGTGTCAGCGATGAACCAATCTTACGCTTTGCCAGGCAGCATCTTGGCTGTCGAGCAGCTTTCCTCAACCGTGATTAGGCCAGAAAGTTTTTAATTCTCAGGTTTACGGGGATCAGACTGAACTCTGAACTTACCAAATCCATCCACATGGAATATTCTTCAATTCGCCAGATTTACCTCAGAGAAGGTAAATGAGAATTGGGATATTCGCGACCACAATCACTTCCGTTTATGAGATTATGCGGTTACACATGATGGAATTTCAGAAGAATAATCTTTGCCAAGGTTCAGTGCACCTGTAAACACAATTAAGACGCATTTACAGGAAGCTGGATTATTGGTTTGTTGTGATTAGAAGTCATGAATCACGCTGCAAATTCCCGTCAACATAAACTCATGGTCTGTAATTGGTGCTTTTACAGCCCAGCGTAATGCTGCTAAAAGCACAGAAGCAGATTAAATGTTAAAGTATGATTAGGCAACAGTAAGATGTAATTAGGAGAATGTCATTATGCATTAGCTTATGTTCGTGGAATAAATGCTGGCCAGACATGAAGTTTTTCTCTTGCTGAGGGAAGGAAAATGAGGCTGAGGGAGACTTGAGGAGCGGGAAGCTGGAGGAGGAGCAGGGAAAGGTCGCCGGGGTCGGGTCTCGTGCATTGTTTCCCAGCATGCTCCAGTTCCCACAGTCATCCCAGCTCTTTGTTAAAGTCCTAGCACAGAGCATGTCTGGCTCCTAGGCATTCTCGCCAGAGGCTGGCCACTCCGGGGTCAGCACATTTTCCAAACCATTGCTTTTTATTTGGATGGCAATCAGGGGAAAAAATTGCTCTACTGTATTGGCTCAACAGGCGGCGAGCTGTGTTTGGGCTGTCGCGCTCGGCCGTTGTTGATGGCCAGCATGATGGATGACTGGGCTGTCGGGTTTCTACTAAACAAAGGTTCACTGATGGATCATGGAATCATACGCAGCTTTATTCCAACTCAGATCTTCGGATAGCTGCCGTTAGCTTAGCGTCCGCTAATGTGGGATGAGACCAGGGCATCCGTACAAACTATCACTCCAAAGAGCACCAAATTGGTTAAGCTCCATTTTTCTCCTTAATATAATAAATTCCTCTACTACTTCCGCCAAATTTTGGACCTTATATTTTGTCTCAGGAAAATTATGCTGATTTAAATATATGCACACAAAACAATAGCAAAACATCGACCATAATGCCATAGTTCTATCTCGGGCTGATTTCGACTCCTGCTGCCATTTATGCTTTGCTACAGCTGCGTTTTGCTCTATATTTCATCTATATTCCACGAGTCACCCTGCGAGTTTCTCCCACATCGTCAAATCCTGATGTTAGCAACTTTCAAATGACTTCCCCAAGGCTGGAGAGAGCAGATGCTGTGAAGCAGAGCAGCCTTGCTGTGTAGCCTTCATTTAGCACAAACAGGCACAAACAAGCTTTTTTACACACACACATAAATACATTTAAATATCTTATAGAACAAAGGGAAACCTGCGAGTAAAGTAATGATTTGTGGTTATTTATTGTCAGATTTATGATGTACAGGGTTCTTGAAAAAAGGAGGAAATAATGGTCCCTTTGGTTGAGTTGAGTATTGTTGACATCTGAATCCATCCGTCCGTCTATCTCTGCATTCATACAAAGAATAATCCATATAACTGTGCATGCATTAATGCATCCCTGCATGTAAGTTTTTTTCCACATATCTCATGTTTAAAAGCTGTGAAAATGTAGGAACCCTCTAATAAGCTCAATGCTGGTTTTGGTTTGAAGTTCTTCTTAATGTTTGCTCAGTTTTTTCAGTTTATCGATTGCTGTTCGAGACGTCATTATAGCTGAGAGAGAATGTATTTCGAGTCTCATTCAGGGGAGAAAGAGATATTGAGCTGACAGTGGCTCACTTATTGCTCTCAGATTAGCAGGTGTTCTCCCAGTGACTGTCTTTATGGGTTTGGCCCAGTTCAGGGAAAAGCACAGGTTATGTGAGGGCCAAGCATGTCGGCTCTCGTCATTGTACTCTTGAAGTGCTCCACTTCATGCCAGAAACATCCCTGAGCACAGCCTCACTGCCTGTCGCTCCACTATTAACATTCTAATCGCTGTCTTGTTTCATTTGCTCGGCCAAGTACTTTATTTCCAAAAAGGAGCCCAGGCTCGGCGGCTGACCTTTCCATTTGCAGAAACGGAGCAATCATTCATAAATCACTCTTCTGGGTGTAAAATATCCAAACGGTTTGATATTGCAGGCCTAATGAAATGGCTCACACTTCTTTACTGCAATTATAGGAAAAGGTCAGCGTCATAACTGATGTTAAGCTTCAACGTGATTGTCCTACTTCACATTATCTTGTGGCCGGGCCGTAAATTATCACTGCAGCCCGTAAGGTATGACATTTTGTTATATTTTCACAATAACAGAAAAGATTAATTTAATGTTTGCACTCAGTTTTAAGTTTTGTTTAGCATTAGGACAGTCTGCTAGATGTTGATGAAACCTGACCCAGCAGCTTGCGAAACTATTCTCTCCTGCATTTCTCTCTGAAAACAGCCAACCAGAATAAAATAAGAAGTTATATTGGGATAATAAATCACATTTTACAAATCTAACAGTGAGATTTTAGTGAGTTCTGTTCCTGCTGCTGCTGCTGTTTATATGCATGATGCTTTCTCATTTCCTCAGAAGAATAACATTTTGGTCCATTATTGGATTTTAATCATATTAAACACTTGTAACATTTTGCATGCACATATTAAAGATGTTATTCATTTGCAATCATTTAAAACAGAACTCCTTAGTTTTATGTCTGCACTCAGGCTTTCCGATTTGTAATGAGGTCTACGACTGTTCTAAAAATTGAACACTCCGTTAAATCACCGAAATAATAAAGTCGTTTGTTGTAAATGTTATGCCAGTCAAAGTTAAATATGGTGCAACAGTGACATTTATAAAAAGACGAGAAGAAAACACCAAGAGGAGCAGGATTGTCTTCCGAATGCTGTGTGTGTGTGCCACATGTGGGGAAAGTTTTTCTTATTCTTCTTTTGGAGTCAGAAAAATTCTGACTCCAAGAAAAATCTTTCGAAGTAGAGTTCAGAGTTCATGTTGAAGTCTAGCATAATCTGGGTTACATCACAAATCTGGAAAATCTGGATTTTCAGGAGGGCCATGGACACTTCATGAACATCATTAAGTTATTGTATTTATTTTGACTTTTAAATACTCAATTGACTGTTTAAAGTTAGAAGAAATGCTCCTTTATTTTTAGCTGCAAAGGGTTTTAAAATGTAGTAAAAGCTTAATTTCTTACAAGTGCAGTAATGTCCCACAGATCATCTTATACTAAATATTATACTGGTTTAGCTCCCATTTTAGCACAAACTATTAAATTCTCTCCTAATCATCTCCTAACCAGATTAGATTACTAGTCTAATCTGATGACATCAAAATGCCAAACTTTATCTTTAACAATACATTTGACTTAAGGTTCAGAGAGATAACAAAGCTGCCGGTTGACTTCCCTCCTCATCGGCCCGATGTTTTCCTGTAATTGGGGTCGTGTTCATTAAGCAGAGCCTTAAGTTTAGATGAGTGCTGATGTTGTTGGTGGTCTAAGCAGCTTCTAAGTAGGTTCTCAGCTGTTTAAACATTTAGCAGGCAGCAACTCTCCAGCGTGTAACCCGGTTTAATGAATTTTAATCCAACCAGGCGTTGCTGTCGAGTGGTGGCTCAGTCACTCCTCAGTCGTTCACCGTGTTAAAGCTTTGGAGTTTTATTTATGACTCCAGTCTCTGATGTTTTCACTTATAAAATTACATATTTAATTCCAGCAATTGACATTTGTTGTTAATGGTAGTTAAGCTTTGCTACGGTTTGACGTTATTTAGGCAGAAACAAAGCTGACCTCAACTTTATGGTACTCTGGTAAAATTTTCGACACTGTAGATCACATAGAATAATTTATTTCTTAAGACGTCGGTTTGTTTGCTTTAGCTTTATAATTTGCCCACGTAGATATACAATAAAATCCCTGACTCCGCAGCTTAAAGATGCTGCCTTTGATGCTAATCGTTTGTCGAAGTTTAAAAGTGTCAGATAGAAATAGTTTTTGTTAGCTGACTAGTCTGTGTGTAATTTTGTCATCAGATATTTGAATCCGTCTTTGGTGTGAGCACACCTGCTCACAGCATCAGTTCCTGTTTTAGTTCAGCTTCTCAACTCTGAGTATCTGTGAATTTCACCCTGACGCGCCTCAAGTGAATGATCAGCGAAGATTAATAAGACTTGTGAAGAAAATCTTTCATTGAATCATTTTTCACTTTAACAAATAATCAGGTTTGTGGCGACTATTTTTTTTAAAAATAGAACCATTTTAGGGTTGAGATGTAGACCTCATTGTACAAACATAGAAGCTGTAAAAACCAACCTGCTGTTGGCAATAGTGGGTTATTTAATGCTAAACTGACTTTTTATGTTCTAAACAATTGATTAAATTGCAGACAACGCTTAATTGATGATGAGATCCAAATCAACTTAGCAGATTTTGAAATCTCTGTTCTACTTTTCATCATTAGATTAAAAACTGTACTCATTTAAAATACATTATAGTTAGCAACATTGTGTTTTTGTTTTGGAGTTTGTATAATCCGTGTTTTAACAGCACATTTTGCTGTCTGCTGTGCATTTGGACAGTGTTGGCCACCGTAGAACTTGTAGTTTGGAGGTGGCACAATGAACACTATAAAAACAAAATCTTGACAAATAAATTTTGCTCAACTTCTAGTGCAAGTATCTTAGCACACTTAAAATAAGAGAAAACAAACTTTTCAGAAACATGAGAGCTTGTTTTAAGTCAATAATTCCTTTATATTGATGAACATGTGTTGATTATAAGTGAAATAATCTGCCTGTGAAACAAGAACATTGACCCATATTATAAGTTAAAATGTCTATTATTTCACTTATAACTAGAACTTTTTCATCAATATTAGAAATGTTTGACATTTAAACAAGCTGAATATGTGGCTGAACCTATTTGAACGGTACTTGGATATTTCCACTAGAAACGAGTCCAAAAATACTTGGTGAGTTGTTGTGTTTTTGCACAAATGGGACGATGCACAGATCGAGATTTTCCTCCCCTGGACGTGCAGAAATGACTCCCTCTGAGCAGTGCTGTAAGCACTGCTGCCCAGCAGACAGGTTCATCATCCTGGGTGACAGCATATATCTGCATAAGAGCCACGCAGGGCATTCCCAGAGCCAGCAGCTCTGTGTGATCTATCTGCTGGAGTCGGTGCGATCAACCGAAGCAGACTCTCGGCTTTGTCGACGCGCCGCTCACAGTCGCATGCCGCTCGTATCTAGCTGGAAAGGTTTCTCCACGGTGCGAGGGGGTAATTATGATGAGATGATTGACGTTCACCTATACAGAACTGGGGCTGACGGTGTCTTCCGTTCAGCCGTGTTCCTGTTTAATTGTCAGCTGGATCGAGGAATGCTGATGTTTTGACGGTAATGGATGCTGGTAAAGGCGGTGGGAGAGTGACGGATGTGGATGTTTTATAAAGTAGTTTGGCTTATCTACCACCTGTAGGCTTTCTCAGGAGGTGTGTGTGCGTGTGTGTCCCTCAGTCTCTGGGCTCTGAATGAAAACGTTGTAAAAAAAAGGATAAAACTTAAAATTTAGGGCATGCCTGTTATTGATGAAAAATGAAGTGCCTTCTTTTAATTGCGTCAAAGCTACATGGTAACATAAATGAATGTCTTTGATTAAACTCTTTCAAATTCATCTCTCCTCATTAACGTCACACTTACAGTCATTTTTCCCATTAAGAAAACCTTTCAAAGGTTTTGATCAACCCATTTAATTTTGTGAATATGGATATTAACCTCATGTCTCTTCAGTAGTTGGACCAAGAAGAGTTTATGGGTCATACTGACACCCTCACAAATATTTGGATTAAACAGGTTCCACCTTAACCACATTCTTCCTGTTCAAGCTTCTGGTGCCACATTGACTGAATATTTCACCAAACGTCTTGGTAGAGTTGGCAGAGTTTTTATAAATTCACCTATTGATCCAGTCTCATACCAGTTTGGTATCATTTTCCAGTTGGAAACCTGTCTGAGTCCACTTCCAGACCCGTTCTACTGTTAATTTGAGGTGAAGTTTGAATTTGGAGGCGCACTTTGTTCCTGGTTACTCCATTGGACCAGCACCACTGTCCCTCAGCATGACTCTGCCATTACCCACTCAGTCCATGTTGAGGTTAAACTGGCTTTACTGTTTATGGTGACACTGGTCATGTAAGCAGCTTCCAGTTCATGGCCCACTTGAGTCTTGGCAGTTTCCTGAATAGCCTCACAATAAATGTAAAATTGCAGCCATGTTGTTAAATTGTTCAAGATATAGATATAGAAAGTCAAAATAAACTGTAAAAAGGATGAAATTCTTATTTTCCATGGCCATAATGCGTTGATGTGAAGCTCTGCTTGGAGGCCTTTAGAGAAAATACTCTGCCCTTGATTGGCACATAAAAGGTTCTTGTAGTGAATAAAAGATCTCCTGTGGTTGTTAACAAGGTTAACCATTTAATTTTAACTGCAGGCTGTGTGTTAAAGAAAATAAATGCCCTTTAATTAGCCTTTACTAGGCCTACTTTACGGATGTAAAGACATCAGCTATAGTACCGTACGGCACATAGATTTTGAATCCTACTAGATTCTCTCTTTTTATTATTTGTAAAAGCAAAAATCCTTTTATTGTTCTCTTAAACCTTGATCTTTCCTTTTAAGTGTCCCACACTGGAGATTTGTCTTGTATGCAGACAGAAAGTTGGTTCAAAATGTAGATCTTACACTAAACGGAGAAAAAGGAGTGGATAGTGAGTCGTTGAATGAAAAACCCATCAGCAGCAGCTTGGGAACGCATGTCTGAAATAACTGCTGGGGGAAAGAAACATGTAGTTTCTATTAACGATCTGTAAACATGACCTTTTAAGAGAGCAAGGCTGCCTTAGCGAAAAGTTCCCAGGCGGTGGGAGCTGTGCTTTGGGGAACTGCATTCCCCTGTCGCTGCCTATAGATGGCTTGCAATCAATGAGGAAGAAATGTATTTATTGGCAGTTTACCAAGGCCCCTGTGTTAACGGAGCGTCATGTGGAGCAGCTCCAACAAAAAGCTTCACATTTAAGAGAAACGCATCAAGGTTTAAAAGTTTAACACCCACTGAGGAATCAACAGGCCCCATCTGTGAGCTTGACCCAAAATATTTCCTCCAAAAGAACAAGAATGCAGCCTCTGATGCTGTAAATGCTCACATCTCTGTCTTCAGTTCATTGAATTAATGTTGGTTGGTGCTTATTAATGCGTCGCTGCAGGAAGCACAATGTTTTAATTTAGTAGCTCATTTTAATGATGTAACTATTGGACTTTTGTTGTTTTTACATGTAAATACAGATTTTAAATGATGCAGATTTCTCTGTAAGTAGTGTATACTTGTATTATACTGTGTGTAGTATCCTGTGTTAGCAATTAGCATTGCAGCACAGCTAGCATCACAAAAACGGAGGCCCTCGTGTGTATTTTCTACAGATCTTACCTTCAATCTGAGATTTTCTAAATATTACAAATATTTCTAAATCCAACGTTTTCCATAACAGACCAAAAGCTGGAAGCTCAAAAGTTGAAAAACATCAGTTTTACTGCACACTGGAGCCGCCTATTCACAATTCAGTGTTAGTGGCGCACAAAATACTGAAATTACTGAACGTTGAGTCTTCTTCCCCAAGTAATGTCTTCCACACCAAAGAGTGTTAGCTTCACTGTTTAGTTCTTATGTGTGGTGTGCTCAGACTGAAAAGAGATCACATCTTTTTAGTTTCTGACCAGCACGTTACATCAGAGCTGATGCCCGCTTCGGTGAATCTAATTTTGGCAGGAAATTATCAATCGGCACATTTCTGTTTTCAATTTATATGTTAAGCTCTAGATTTCTAAAATGAAGTATGGCAATGTTAACAAATGGATACTAATGCTAATTTGTTGTAATTGTGTGACATGTTTAGGGTTTTGACAGATAACTACAAATTACAGGAATTGGACCACAAACAAATATGTGTTTGTAGTGAAACACTTGAGATTTTGAGTTTATTGGTTTTGCACGTTGAATCGTCTGTGTGCAACACAAGCGCCGTCCGCAGCTCCTGAAGAGCTTCATTTTCTAAACTGTAGTGACATTTTTGACAGCAATTATTTTCAAGCAGTGCTGCATAAAATTACAAATTAAAATTCCTTCAAATAACATGACAATTTTTCTGTTTGTCTGATCGTTCTTTTTTTGTGAATGTCCTGAATTCCTGTGTTTTTAAATTCACTTGGATAAACTCTGAAAGTCTTTCTTCCGTTTGACGAAGACGACGGCAAATGAACCTCAACACGTTGTGACGAGAGCAGAACGTCTCCTGTCCGACATCAGACTCATCTTCTTCTCTCTTCTATTCCCTGGTTTTCATACTTGTTGTTGTCATTACTGAGCAGATCAGCAATTCCTCACAAATGTCTTTGTTTTTTTTATTTGCGTTTTGTCACAGGTAAACGTTTCGGGGCTCATTACTGTCAAGTTACTAAAGCAAGACAAAATCGGGACAAATCTGTAAGAGAGCAAAAACTTTTTCACTACAACATCAACATTTCTGCTTTTTATGTTCTGAATTACCATTTTCTCAAAGGCACATTTTACTCCGAGTGCGTATGGATTAGTGGAAACTTGGCAGACGAATATTATGCCACGGGGGAAAAGACAATTTATTGCGTTGGGGGATTAGTCGGCCGCCTGCTGCCTGCTTGGGTCGCTCTGTATTTGTCAGGATAAATATTACTGGCGTCTGGAGGACAGGCAGGCGCTGCTGCTGTCGCTGCTTCACTCCTCGCCATGCTTGAGGAGCCGCTCGCACTTTCACCAAGTCATTACCGTAACCCTACAGGAGGAGAAGTCACGCACAGAGACGACTTCCTGAGCAGCCTCCCTCATTCGGGCCGGACAAAGCCACCAGTGTGAGGGTTATTTCAGGTCGCTGCCTTTGCCTGTTTAGCATGGAAATCGTTACTTGAGCTCACTTTAACCGACTTAATTGCCCTGACACCTTCCAGTCCCCCCTGAATTTATCATCCTCATCCAAGTCCAGGGAGTGCAACTAAAGCAATAACGTCACCTGGGCCAAACCAATAGCTTATTGATTGGCACCCTATATAGTAAGAAACACATCTCGGCTGTAATAGAGTGGGACAGTAGAGTTTGGCAGAACGGGGGAGCTACCCTGCGTTTTCTCTCCCTCTCCGAGTTTCCAGGCCTGAGTTAATGAGAGGCAAAGGTTCTTCTCCACACATTTCTAATTGTCCTCATGTCGGCATGTGAAATGGGCGGGAGCAGCAATTTATTGGGTAAATCAGCTTAAGAAGAATACTGGCCAAGGACTGCCAAGCCACCGAGGCCCACCAACTGCCAGCTACATCATTAGCCTGCGACTTCTCGTGACCCACTATCTGTGATGTGACCTGCAGCGATAGCTTGGTCCCCATGCTGTCCTTTTCTGCTGGAACGGCAGTTTCTTTATTGTGTGCAGGAGATGAATACGTTGTTTGTGTGAAATGAGTTGTCAAACGTTTGTAGAAGTTAGTGTTTCACTCCAGCCAACAGATGGTTAATGTTGCTTCAGGAACAATGAGGCGAAATGAATTTAATATCAGTACTTTCATCTATTGAGGGATTTTTGAAGACAAACTAATTTTAATTTTAGAATTTAAATAAAGTCAGACAAATGTCCATTGATCCTATTTATGCCAATCCATAGAGAAATTTAACCACACACAGCATATTTAAAGGCCACTCAATAGCAACTTCCACCTTGAAGAGTGTTGTTTCTCCAACCTGTTAGTAGTTTATGTGGAAGCCGTTTACTGCCTGGAAACAGATCAGCTTCAACCAGTCGAGCAGAAAATTGGCCACTGGCGGCGACAAGGCCATTTCACTGCATCTCGGACACAATCAACATTTTTACAATTCATTCTGTGAGTGTTCTGCTCCTTCCTCTTTTCTTCTTTTACGAACAGACTGATTGTCTGTTTGTGTAATTTTGCAAAGCTCTGATACTTTTAGCTTGGCCAGCCTTACTGCTTTGTTGTTGTTGTCGCTCTGTGAAGCGTTGTCTGCAGACATAAAGCTGCATTGTGTAGCTTTTTAAAAAATGTTTTGTAAATATTTGTTACAACCTTCACTGAGTCCGGACAGTCTATGAGACTAAGCCCCTTTTGCACTGCACCGCTGGACCCGGGCCGATTGTTTTTGCATTAGCACTTCCAGCCCGGTACCACCCCGCTCCCTGGAACCCCGAGAGCTGTGGTTCCAACCAGGCCGGTTTGGAGTTAGCTGCTGATTGGTTCATTGGCTGCGGGGGTGGGACAAAGATCAGATCTCTGGATCAGAGGAGCTCTAGACTTTCTCGATGGCTGTCATTTCAATATGCTGCATCAATAAATTCCCGTCATAATCTATTCTTACCCTGCACTGGGATTACAATCGCCTCTTCAGCCAAAGATTTTAATGGTAAATGTAAATAACATTTCTCCAATTGAACCGATCAGAAGTCGGCAAGGCTGTGAACGAGAGGATTTCCGCATCTGGGAAATCCCGCCTGCTGCTGCGGTAGCTCAGCTGGCCGCGAGTCCAGCTCAGAGACGGCATTCAGATGAGTTTTCTATTTTTATTTTTTCGTTAAATGTAGATCATCTGGGTAGCTTTAGTATCCAGCTCAATGCAAAACGACCAGGACCATGGCACCAATAGGGCCGGGTCGAACGCAGCCGGGCTGGGCCAGGCCGGACCCTGCAGTGCAAAAAAGGCTTAAGACTCTGAGAGGAGGTGTAGGAACTCAATTTGTGAAAAAAAAAATGACCTGCCTCATGTTATACTGTGAGGACACAGTGACAGTTTTAACAAATATGTAAAAAAATTAAATGTTGCCATTATTTTCTATGCTTGAATCTGTTTTTCATTTGCATTCTGTTGCATTAATTTTGAATATTATTGAAAAGTTAATTTATTACAGTAACTACATCACCAAGTGAAACATGTCAATAACTAGACTGATGTTTAAACACCTTTACTTCTCTTGATAATGAATTCTAGCAAACAGTTAATGAAAATACAACATTTAAAATTACAGTATTTCATCAGGCCAACCAAACTTTTTTAAAAAGAGAAATATGGGCTTAATGAAAAGTACGTTTAATATCCACTTGAAGGTTATTTTCATAATGTACTTTTTAATTTGACGAATGAAACTCATTGGGACACGTTTTAATTTACTTTATGACGGCGTGATTTTCCTATTTGTGATTTCACTACGAGATGTCACCACATGTCACAAGATTTGCCTGTTGATGCATATCCTGCAAAAACAAAATTTATTTCTTCTACAGAAATGCATGAATGTAAATAAATTCAGACGGCAAGGTGTAAAACGATGAAATATCAAACCGTATCCAATGAAGCTGTCACTCTGGCTATTGTCTGGCTCTACATTCAACTTTGTTTTTTTTTTTTTGTGGTCTTTTTATCAACAATGAATGTGACCGAGTAACTTTTAAAGATCAATAAAACAGCCTTTAAACTTCCAAAGTGATGGTGATAAAAATGATGGAGGTACCTGCTCTAAATATCTCCCTCCGTTTGGCTGCGTCTCGGTGGGAAAGTTGCCCAGTTTGTGTCGAGCTGAACCGGCGGATGAAAGACGAGTTCTAGCAGCAGGTTGGCAAGTAGTCGTGTAAATTTGTTTTCCGCATGAGAGAAAATACTCTGGTTCTGTCAGAACGGAGATTTGGACCACCTCCTGCATCTGTAGGGAAGGTAGGGAGGCTGACGGAAGCAGCCACTGATCTGTGACAGGCAGCGACAATGAAACGTATCCCTGCATCACAAGCCCGCATGTGAATGGCAAGAGCTGTTATCCTTAAATTGAGAAGACCAAATATGCATAATGTAGCGCATTGTCTGCCGAGCAGATTCATTTAGCCACACAGCACAGCAACAATGGATGAACAAGTCAAATTCAGACATTAGCACATTGGCAAACAATGGGCTTGTTGAGAAAAGGTAATGGAGCCAGCAGAACCACACAAAGGATGGAGATAAAGGGACATTGCTGTGAAAAATGTAAAAGCATCGAAGCCTCCAGTCACGGAAAGGACACCCGGAAGCAAGAATGAGAAGGGAGATTGGGTAGATGGAAATGTTGTTCTGATTAATGTCTTCAACTCAAAACAAATGGAATCTGTTCTGGAGAGGAAATGAAGAAAAATAACCCAGACTTTATCTCTTCTACCAGCAGCGCGGCACAAAGAGTTTGGTCCGTTGTGGACATGAAGCAACAAATCTGGCATCGGTGACGTCCTCTCTCTCAGGATGTTCACCACAACAGAGACGTCAAAAAAAAAAAAAAATCTGAGGTTGGTGTGATGAGGCTTCAGCCTGACAAGCTGCTGTAGCGCCGGTCATTCAGATCAACCTTCTGTTGGCTTGGTCTGCACAACGTTAGCTGGAACCCTACAGAGGACAAGTTTTCAGCAACGAATCATCTGGAAACAGAGAGAAAGCAGGCTAAAGTTAGCCTAGCATCTAAGCTAACTTGAACAAAATCCCTGATCATAGCGAGACAAGTAAACTTGGTCATAAGGGAAATTTAACATGATCGTAACTCGTATCATCCAAGTGTCTTCAGTGAGTCGTTATGGACGGTGATGCTGTGGAAAAGTATGAAGAAGGATTTCCAGTAGAGGTCAGTATTACAAGCCTCTGACTGAAGACTGTTGCTGTATGATCTATCCAGGCAGCAGAGATGATACTCCACAGTAACATGCTGGATGACACCAAGCTCATTTGTTTTTGCTGGTCTTTTGGTCGGGCAGAGAGGTGCTGGAATCGGGGAAATGATCCTCTCCTTGTTCGGTTTTACACTTTTTCCCTTGCTGGTTTCTGAATTTTGGCTTTTTGGTTCTTTACATTTTGTAGTTTTCCCACAAAATCTTACGTTTTTGCTTTTTAGTATATTGGAGTGATCAGTTTTCATTTGAATTTTCATAATTAAGTATGAGAACGGCTGGTCAGACAGCCACAGTTTGATATTGACTTACTTTATTTGAAAAGCATTTTATTACCAACATAGAAACATCAAAACACACATCAACAGTTTTGACCTAATTTATGTTACCAAGTATTGGGTAATCAAGTTTTTATTGCTTTTTTTTTCTCCTGAAGGAACCCAGATATAATACACATATTAATTTTAGACTCTGATACATTATTAACTCTAATCGATGTATCTAAGATACAAATAAATCAGTTAAAGTGTTATGTCTTGTTCTGTCTCCTAGAGTCTCAGAAACTCCATTTTGATGAGAGTCCTCCACCTGTGAGGACAGAACCTGGATCTTTTATTAAAATAATATAGAGAAATAAAATAAAACAGCATCTCTTTGTCTGTGCTGTTATTGCACTTATTGTTATCTGCTTTGTGAATCCGGTGCAGAAAGAACCAGAGGGTGCTGCTTAATGAATTCCTCCCACAGATGGTTGTGCAGAAACAAAAGCGTAGTGATGTAATCCAGACCAGATGAGGAAACGCTTGTGGGTTAATCACTTTGACCCCTTTGTGTTGAACTTTATTCAGCTGCACACATCAGTAAAGCTGCTGCTTCCAAAGCCTGCTGCTGTGGAAAACCGAGAAGCAAACAAACATCCTGAACATAAAGAAACTTCACAATCACAGGTGAAGCCTTAGGAGTTTAAACATTCGCATAATTTTGAATTTCTTGCCCGCTCATAATTTGCACAGTGTGATTTGCTAAGCGCTTCCAGGTGAATGCTCTGTTGGAAATAGATGTACTGAATGCAGATTATACACTCGGTGTAAGAGGGCTGGATGCAGTGAGGACTGTCTGCTCCACCCGGTTTTCCCCTTTTCTTCCATTCTGTGGAAACCTGCTGGAGCAGGAAGTCAGTCATGCATGTCTGGCCCTCTCTTCACTGCAGATCAAAGCATGGCTGAAGAGGCTAACATTGACCACATCCAATACTAAGTTTGTTACTGTGCATTTTCCTCTGACTTAATGGGATTTACTTTACTCTGTTGGATTTAGAAAGGTTTACTTCGCATTTAGCCCAATTTAGTCTGCTTGTATTTCCCCGTCAGTTGTGGCGTCCTGCAGCAGGACAGAAGTAGAGCACACAAACGCCTGGAATCTTCACAATAGCTGCGTTTCCTTTGTAAATGTGCACAAATCTTTCTATATTCTGCTAATGTCAAGAAAAGAGAGCAAATTTTCAATTCCAGTGTTTCCATACAAATACGAAAATAAATTAAAATCACATGTATATAAGCTTGTCTGCGGTAAGTCATTAAAAATAACAGCAGTAACTGATAACATGAAATATATTCATAATTCATCCATCAGGGGAGGTGTCAGCAACTTATTCAGGCGCTGTAGCAACAAGCATATGTATATATGCATATGTAACATATTGGTTACATATGCAGTGTTTTGGGGAAATTGTAGTTGGTGATTTTGCAGAAGAGTTATGGATTCAACACATTTGAATGACACACAACTTTTTATGAATTGTTCGATGCTGTGAGAGCTCTGGTGGAGCCAGCTGCACGTTGTCAGAAAAAACAAACACAAACCATCTTCCTCCTTCCACTTCCTGTCATGTTCTTCCTCGTTTGCACCAGTAGTAGTAATCTGCTGTTTGTCTTGTGACTCCTGATGTAAAATAATTTTTAAAAAGTTTTTCCATTGCAGTTTTTTGATATGCATCATTTTTGTCAGGCTGAAAAATCACGTCATCATGGCGCAAAATCTTATCAAAAAACGTTTCTTTTTTTTTAAAAAAATTGCAGTTAAATTTATGTTCGTAATTTCAATTTGTGCAATATTTTGGTTAATGACAACACAGCCGTTGACGCCTGTTAATATTTTGACACCCTTCAGTGACGACCAAAGATGGGAAAAAAATCGAGTACAGGCTGCAGAAAAAGTTGCATCTGGATTCTGAAATGCTGACTTAGAGTCTGCTTCAGAGGGAAGGCGGTGGAGGGAAGATCGTGGTGGAGATAAAAAGCGACCTGCGGGGAGTCCTGAAGCGGAATGGGTCTGGGCCCTCGCCGCACGCCGATGCCAGCTGATGCTGACTCACTCCGCTGTGGTGACTTTCACCTTGGACCGTACTTGCTGCTGTCACTACGGGGAAATGTTGACGTGTGAGTCAAATGTGTCGCAGAAACTACTCATTAGTCACTTACCAGCAGGAGGAGCTGCCAGCTGGATCATACAGGGGAATTGAAAAGTTAACAATTAGAAGCTGGAGAAAAAGCAACATGTTGCTGCAGAACAGAAAGGATGAGCTCAGGATTGCTTTTCGTACAGTTCTAATAAACCCAGTTTTATTCAAGTCAAGTATTTCATCTTAATTCAGAGTTAACTGAAGTAAGCATTTGTAATAAAAGGTTTATTTGGAGAATGAGTTGCAACTACTTTAAAGTGATTCTGGCTGCTGTTAATGATTTTCTATTAAATAATTCTCCCAAAATCTAAATGTGATGTTGAGGTTGCATTTGTGAAGTTCTGAATTAATATGAAATGGTTTTGTCCTGATCAGACCTGCAGGTATTATCAGCATAATGTTGTGAGTATCTGAGCTTCTCCTAATTGAACGCTTTCTGGTGGCTACCGTTCGGCAGCTGTGAAACCAAACGTGCCGACATGTTTTCTTTATGTGAACGTGATATAAACACCGTGCCTCCCAGAAGATGAGCGGGGTGTTTTCATGCTTCGTGTGACACAACCCCGGCTCTCCCATTAGGCTCGTCGGGCCTCGTGGGATGTGTTGCACGCTCCACAATAACAACCGTGGTGCCTTTGATAAAATAATGAGGTGTTTAGGTTTTATTAGCTAACCCAACAGCAGATAGGGGATAGATTTGTAAGACTGATGTGAAAATAATTTCAGAAGACTCTCTTTTATTGGGAAAACGTGTGGGAGGGAAAACGAAGTATTGCATCTAAATTTAGAATTCCTATGAAAATAGTTTTGGAACAGCCTTCTTGCTCAGTTACGGCCTTTCTTCTACCTAGGCTGACCTTATTTATTTCAAAGACAATCTCCACATTTTAAGAACGTAAAGAGGCAGTTAGAGGCAGTCAGCCACTTCGTTACCAGAAAACGCGATCGTCTCTTGGCAACAGATTAACAACAAATGTCGTTTATCAAGAAAACATAAGATTTCTTCTGCACTTTTGAAATGCTACTTATCTTATACTACTTGAATGTTGCAGTTGGTGAATTTGGCAGACAAGTGAAAAAGTTTTCTTTTTTTTTAATTGTCATTTTTGGTAAATATATTATAAAGCAGACATTCAACACAAACGAAAAATCTGATTCTTTGTGGCAGTTTGTTACCAGAAAATAACGCTTTGCAAAGCGTTTAAATGCAGTGCTATGGCAGGCCCCAATTATTGAGTTTAAAGGGAGCAGTGAAGGTTTTAAAGTCTAGCAGCTGGTGGGAGGAAGGACCTGCTTAATGATCCTTTGTACACAAAGGATGCAGCCATCCATCACTGTTTCCAGTTCTGCAGCAGTCTGAAAATGGCCTAGCCAAAGTCCGGAGCTACATCCCATTAAGAATCTGTGGCAAAACGTCAAAAGTGACGTGTACAGATGCTCTCTATCCACTCAGCCTCACTTTTTAAATGAAGACATTTTGAAGACCCTTGATGTTTTCCCTCCGCTTTTCAATAATGTTCTTCATTTTGTTGATTTATCACATAAAATCCCAACAAGGGTGAAAAAGTTCATGAGGTGTGAATACTTCTGAAAAGCTCAGTATGTAAGATCAGTGGAAGGTGATGCAGGTGTCTGAGGACTTCGTCACGCTGGTGACTGGATGAATATTCAGAGTGCAGGAAGCCGGCTGCCTGTCGGATAAAGACTCAGGTAGGTTTATTCCAGACATGAAAACCAGCCGTGTGCTGTCCCTTTTTATTCCACTGTGTATGAAAAGTACTTTGCTTTTGAGAAAAGCATCTATTTTATTCCTTGAGAAATAAGTGATGCTTCTGCTTCTCGGGCTGAAGCATTGTCAGCGCTCGTGGATTACACCATTTCTCAACTTGCCTTCTCTTTTTGTAAGGAGAGAGCAGAGAACGGAGGCACAAAGACTCCGGCTGCATCGCAGCCAATCTTGCTGATGCTGCCTTTTGTGGGTTGCTCAGCAGCTTCCACACTTTGCGGCGTGGGACTGGTGGAAGTAACGAGCAGTGTGGACTCCCTCATGATCAATTACTCCACTTGTCAAACTTGCAGTGTACCGCCACACTTTTTGCCAAGTGACCTTTCGACCTGGAAAATCAGCTCCGATCCACGTTTTTGCTGGGCCAGCACTGCTCTTCTGCAAGCTGCTGTTGCTCCATTTTGATTCTTCACTTTTAATCCATCTTGAAAAATGTTCTTTAGGTGTGTCCAGTTATTTTTTGTTCTAAATCCAGCTCAGGGTTTGTTTTAGTTTTTAGATAGTGTTTGCTAGTTTTTATTAGTTAAATATAGTTGGGGTTTTTTCAGTTTTTATTATTTATAGTAGTAGCTTTTTCATATTTCATTATATTGTTGTGATCATGTTTACGCCGATTGGGTAATGAGTACTTGGACAATAACATTGGTATAGTCTCCCAACTTTGCTACCGTTTTTTTTAAAAACTGTTACCATTTTGCAGAGGAAACTGGAGTACCGCAATTTGATTAATTTACCGCTGGTTCCACCAATCAAAGCGTCACTGACTCGTTCATATGTAGCGGGTTTAGTCGGCCTCCAGTTGCAGGTGTTGACTTCCTGCAGGAGGAAGAAGACCTGAGCAGACGGTCCTCTGTAACGGCTCCCGTCAAACACAGTTTCTACTGGCTGCTGTGATGACTGCGGCCCCGGACTGTGTGGGACAAACCGCGTGTGGCAGGACTCAGCGGAGATGGATGAGTTCATTTATCAGGTTTTATGTTTCTGCGATGGCTGCGTGGCCCAATGCCCAGCAGACCTCCGTCTCCGGGTCGGTTTGACCTTGAGCGGCAAGGTGGGTGGAACTGTACGGTAAGCAGCTGTAACCCTGCCAAGAGGCACAGAGACTCTCACTGCACTGCATCGCAATGAGCCGCCGCTCTGCGTTATGTAATTGTTTTTAAATGGAAGCACTCTCAAAAGTGATGCATTCAATCTGTGAACTTTATTGCTTCACAAATTGGTTTTCTAAATGGCCAGAAGTTTTGAGAGTATCAGAATGATCTCATAAATATGTTCGTTTCTGAAGAAATTTGAAGCTTGGGTGCAGGTTGGTCTTCCAGGCGGACAGTGACCCTCAGCATATATCTAGAGTTGCTACAACATCAATACAAAAGTCACTGTTCTGCCATGGAGTCACACGATCTCAGTCCAATGGAGAATTTGTGGGCAGATGTGAAAAGGTGAAGGAGTGAGGCGGCCTTCAAACCTGACCCAGTTCCGCCGGTTCTGTCAGGAGGAATGGGCCAGAACTCCAGCTAGCTGTGATGAACCTCCGGAACAAAACCCACAATGTTGGACCCAACGCATACAGTTCAAAGGCAATGCTACTAAATACTGAGGAAGTGTATGTAAACTTATAAATCATTTTCTCACATATTCTTTCTCTAAATTGTTATTTAGCCAATGGAAATAATTTTGGCAAATCCGACCTAAAACAAAAGAAGTTTGGTCTGATAGGACAAACGTTTTTTTTGCAAGAAAAAATGTCTTCATGTATTGTACGTAAACGTCTGGTTTTAACCAGAAGTTTTAACTCCGAGTCTCCAGATGCTCGTATCGGCCTCAACAATCACCATAACAACCAGCTGCAGCAGAAAGGCCCCGTGGCTGATCCAGGATTGCAGTAATGTCTCGTCTTCTCCCCGTTAGCCTCACGCTATCATAACTCCAGCTCCATTCAGATAGATACATGACGTAAAGGCTGAGCAGAGAGCGCCGTTCTCGGTGCAGCCTGCGCTCCTCTGGGTCTCCGTTGACTTAATGAAGTTGAGTACTGAAAGTTGTTGAACTCTCTTCCTAACTGGAGCTGCAGAGTTTTACGTAATCGGTCATTAAAACAACACATTTAAAGTGCCGGCATATTTTTTTTTCCCCGTGTTCATTATGATAAAAATAAAATAATATAAATCTTCCAGTAAAGGTCCACTTGGAATATTTTTGCTGAGACAGAGAAATATACCTATAGCAAGCTATTAATCATGATGCCAACCAAAGTACAGCAAGAGGAATAAATCAAGGCTGCTTTTGGTTCCTGCTCCCAAAGTCTGGCACTAAAACAAGCCCCAGTCATCACAGAGCGCTGCAGCTTCCAGCCCACAGGCACGGTCGTGACATTTCTCCGTTTTAAGATCCAGAGAGAAAAATGCTAATGAAAGAGCTGGATGGAAAATGTCAGTTTTTTTGTTTTTTTTTATAGAAACAGCTGCAACTACATGTGTTGTGGTTTGTGCTCATGTGTGCTCACTTGTCATATTGTCGAGGCGGTAAAGTGACTACAGGCTGACTTTTGACTTTTCCTTCTTTTTAAGCCTCCAGGGGCCACAGCAGAAAACGCAGAGCCACAACAATGGCTCAGCCTTATTTTGTGTCTGGAAAGACGAGGGGGAGGATGCAGGGGGGGCGGGGAGGGAGCTAGAGGGGTTTATCTTAGTCATGGTAATTGGTTTGCTGGTGTGGAAGTGGGATCATTGGAGAAAACCTCAACCGGTCTGACTCCCTCCCATTTATCTGTCTGGAAGTGTGCAGGAAGGGAAGGATGGAGAGGAGTGCTGCTGCTGCCGAGGCATTTTCATACAAAGGAGAGAGAAAGTGAGTGTGTCTGAAGGCTCAATCTGATGCCGACTTGAAATGAAGAATACTTTTTTTTTTTTTTTTTTTGCATCCTGCCAAATAGCTTTTACTCTCCATCCGCTGACATCCTCTCTGTGAAGCGTAATGTGCCTGCCTGCCTGCCAGCATGTGTAAGGGGGTAAAGGTAAAGCATTAATGCAACAGGGCAAGAATTTCCGCCATCGAATCCTTTCTCCGTTTCAGATTAGATTAATGAGGGCGGAAATTGTGCTGCCCTTTCTGGCCTGGTATTGTCTTAAAGCAAAACTGCTCACTTCTGACGGCTCGGTGATGCATATTCTGCTCTTATCAGGACAGGGTTTTGTTAACAGGAGATCAGAGTGAGGGAAGGACCCCTGTGAGAACTCTGGGCCCCGCGCGGTGTTTAACATGCCTGTCCTATAGCGCAGTTGCTGAGGCAGCAGGGTCTAGCTGCACAGATATCTCAGTACTCGCATCGACGAGCTTTCTCTAATTTACCGTCTTTACAGTTAAGGGAGAGATTAGGTCTACCGCATGATTCAGTGGAGTGTTGAACCACCTTTAGCAGCAATAACCTGAAAAAAAGTTGTTTTCTGTTTGACTTTATCAGTCTCTCACGTCACTGTAGAGGAAATTTGGCCCACTCTTCTTTGCAGCATTGCTGAGGTTTGCAGACATTTATCTCTGCAGAGCTCACCACCGTATTTCAGTCAGGATGAGGTCTGGGCTTTGAGGCTTTGCGTCGCCTTTATTCTTTTCATTCTCAGCCATTTTCTTGTGGACACTGCTGTTTGGGATCATTGTTCTGCTGATGACCCAGTTTGGGCCAAACTTCATCTTTCAGAAAAGTAACCTCAGATTGGACTTGAGATATACCAAGGAGTTCATGGTTCACTCAATGACTGGAAGGTTCCCTGGCCCTGTGGCTTCAATCTGCGTCCAAACCGTCAGCAGTCCCCCTTCGTCCTTGACGGTTGCTGTGAGGTGTTCATGCCAATGTGCTTTTTTTGTTCAAACGTGTAGCCAAGCTACACGTTTGAATGGTACATCTAGCCTCGTCTGTCAAGAAGGCACTGGTAAAAACCCTCTGCCAATGTCTTCCTAGCACAACTTGCTGAAGGACATGGTGATGCACTGGTTAAGGATGCATTCCTACTTCCTGAGCCACTGTCACCTCTAATAAATAAAGCTGTGTTCAGTGTGCTGCACAGACAGGTAGCAGGATAGCTTCCATACCACACAGTGATGATACTCTCACTGGTTCCCCGGTAGAAGGAGCTCCCAGTTGAGGGAGGTTTGTGTTGGAAATAGAGGCATGTTTGGGCCTTCTTCTCCAGTGAACTGGTGGTGTTGCTATTTTGCAAGATTTCTGTTTTGGCAAGATGCAGATTTTAAACCTCTCACTTTGATCTTTGTTCATTATGTTTGTTACAAAATAGCTACCTGTTACAATATCTTTCATACAATGATTGAGGCATAAATAGATTGCTTACTCCCTCTACATTGAAGCTAATCGGGTATATTCCCATGGCCATCTTCTGTGAATGTTTTAACCTGCTGATATCAGGATGTTTTAACTTGGACACACTGTGTTCTTTGGGCCCCAGTCTTTTCTCCTTAGCTGGTTAGAGTTTCTTGTTTTCAGTCCCTTTCTGTCATTGTTGATTTTCCAGCCTTGGAACAGAGTTTCCACCGAGCTCTGCTGTGGGTCCTGTTTGGATCACTGCACATAGATGAATGATACTGAAGGGAAGGGGGGAGTCACCACTGCCTATTTGTCAGGGTAACAAGTTGACTTGCACACCAATTTTTAAAATGTGGAAGTGATGCCGGGATAGGTTCTGTAGCTGCTACAATTTTGGACTTCAAATGACCCCAGATAAACAAAAAAATTGGAAAAGAACAAACTCAGTTGAGAGTTTCAAAAGTTAGTGCCATATGGCATTTCTCCAGGTTTATACCTGCAAAATAAGGTGCAGCCAAATAATTTCTAGATGTTTTTTTTTTTTTTTTTGTAAAAGTAAAAAAGTACAAGATGGTAATGAGCCCAGCAATGTTGTATATGACAGTGTATTTAGAGACAGGAGGCAGAAGGTGTTGGAGTTCTCTTTGGGAGTGATGAGTCTGCCTGGGATCAGGAATAAGGACATCAGACGGACAGCTCATGCTGACTGTTTTGGTGACTGTCATTCCTGAAATGGTTTGAATATGTTCAGAGGAGAGTAGCATTGTCAAAGTAGTTGATATTTTGATATTGATACTAGTAAGACAAATTATTCAGCGATTCTCATTTGCTTCATAATGAATCTAAACTGACCCATTTTTAAATGCACAAACTGTCCCACTATACTTCCAGCAGCAGTGCTACGATAAGACACCCAGCTCCTCCCGCAAGCTGCCCACCTGATCAAAGAGCTGCTGTAAGTTTTAATCTCTAGTTTTAATTTATTAAAATAAAAAAAAAAAAAAAAAAAGATTAAAACGCGGGAACATCCAGAAAAAGCCTGAGCGCCTCTCTTTAAGTCAACTAACAGCATTGTTTGGCTTTACTTTCCTTAAGAGGCAGACAGGCAGGAAATGCTGAGAAAAGCTACATGCTAGCTGTGCTAATGCTACAAGCCCACACCACAACACTAATATTTGAGAGCAACTTAGAAAGGTCAGCAAAGCTCCTGTATCTGCAGCAGTTATGTAGTAAACCTGCACTCAAATTTGTAGTAGTAATTTGAGTCATTACACAACATTCAGCTGCATGACTTTGTGAAATGTTTTTGAAGAAAATAAAAGTATGATCTAAACTGCCCTCATAAGTAAAATGCTTCTTTTATGACATACTGATTGTTGGAGAAAAGGTCAAGGCTGGGCGCCGCAGTGTCGACTGGTTCATCTTACTTGGCAAACTGGGACAACTTTCTCATTTATCACGTGGAAAATGAGGTAAAATAAGATTCAATGTGTGCTTCCTCAAGACCCTGATCTTAACATTTACATGATACTCCAGGCTATTATCATGTAGTAGAATAAAATCTCTCACCATCTGCATTCTAATTACATAACATTATACATTTCTGAGCACATTGCATTGTAATCACTGGGCCAAAGTAGTCCATAATATCATTCTCCTCCAACATTTCATTTGTAGAAATGACAGAAATCAAGGTTGGAAATAAATACTCGTTTTAGTCTTAAATTTTAACAAACATATAAAGTCTAACTATCTCAGCCTGATTTCATTTTAAAAACATTGGTAAGTCAAAGGGTTCTCTGTCTCTTCCTTTTGGTTTTTGTTTATTTAATGTTTTTCTATGTAGTTTATTACTGCAGCTAGAATGCATCAGTTAATTTTTTTAAATCATGTTTTGGCTGTTTATTTGTTCAGACATGTCTGCTGTGCTTCTTGACAATGGTAGAAATCTGAAGAAGCGTGTGAAAATATAACTGATGTGTGGATTAAATGGAAATAATTCTGCAAATTAAAAATCTGAATTTATTTAATGGGACAAGATGACAGTAAATCCTAACAGTTTGTGCTTCAATGGAATCAGATATTATCACTATTTTCTCATGGCACATGCGGGCAAACGTCAACGTTTCAAACCTTTAAGCGTTAAAAACGCGTCGATGGATTGATCCAAAGTGATTTTTCTGGGCTCATGAAGTCGCTTTAAACTGATGATCCAGCAGCACATCTGTTCACCACAGCTCCACATTATTCTCCGTGGTGAGGCGTTCACGCCTGCGCGGGCCTATAGCTGCTCACATTCTGATGCATCAGCACCCCCGCCTCCTGCGTACGCTGGTGTCCGTCACGCCTGCTATTCATAGAGCCCATTAATGATTTATACAATAACAAGTCGTAAGTAATTGGACCCTTTCTGCGGTAATGTTCGTAGTTTGAATTATGTTCGGGCTTTGGTTTTTTTATTTCATTTTCAACATTAGAGCCTTGAGCTTAATTGAATTTTCATATTTTCTAATAGATTAATTAGATTTTATATCTCGGGAGTGAAACTTTGTTCAGGGGAGTGGGAGTGGAGCTGACCTTCGTGAACCAACTCGTTCCCTTTGCACAATGATGAATACAAACCCACTATGTTAGCGCGTTATTAACACCAGCTCTATGTGTCACATGAATTGCCAACATGCAGTTTTGAGCTTTGAACGTGTTTTCAGACGAAGGACGTGATGTTTGACAGGATCTTATGGTAAGAATGGCTGGCAGATTAAACCTTTTAATTTCTTGCATTCTTAGATTAATCCATAAAACCAGATGGCCTGTGAAAAGGCCTTGTGTGCGCAATGGGGTAAAGGAATATCATTCATATTTTGTTTAATTGGTTTCCCAAGGGCGCTGCGTGATGTATGAAAGACGAGGTCTTGCATATAACTCGGAGAAATGTGAAAGCTCATCAGAAGACGTTTTTGTCTTTTATTTCCAGAGAAAAAAACATTGAGTTTTGAGGTTGGCTACTTTGAATCACTCACTGCTCCTCTACCTGAGGAAGTGAAGTCCACCTTTTCAGTGAGCTTGTAAACCTGGAGACGCTCATATCTTTCTGAGCCACATTGTTCCGAATATTTAGCTTTGAGTCCAGAAGGCCGGCAGTCTGTCGGTTTCCAGAAGAGCCCAGACGCTTCCGGGATTCTTGGTTTGTGAACTCCCCAGGTAACAGAACACGGTTTTGTGATTAATTAAAAAGCTCCACCAGACTGAAGGAAAGCTGTGGTTTGGAGCCAGACAGAGAGGCTCAGATCCCCCTCCCCCACCCACCCAGCAGGCCTGTTCCTGGGAGTCTGGAGGACTAAAAGCTTCCAAATAAACCGTCAAACTGTGTCACCAGGAAGGAGTGAGGAGCTCTTATTAAGGCGTCGTGCATATGAATAAATGCTACAGTTATGTTCAGGAAACCAGCTCTTAATATGTGCTGTGCATGAAAACATGTTGCTACTGAGCAGCTGAGGCCTCTTAGGGAAAGTAGCAGCTTCTCACCCTGAGACGTCTGCTGGACATCTCAGGTGTGTGATGTCTGGGAGACGAATTGGAGGATCAGGTCTGGACTACCTTTCTTTGTTAGGGTTCATTAAGAGTTCATCAGTTTATTTATCCATCCATCATTTTGTCCATCCTTTCACCTTTCTGGCTGTTCGGTTATCTATCCGATCGTCCTTCCATCCGTCTATTCATTTGATCGTCCAGCTACCCGTTTGTCTGTCTATCCATTCCTCCATCCTTCTATTTATTCTTCCATTTGTTTATTCGTCAATCGGTTCATTTATCAACTATCCATTCATTCATTCATTGGTCCACCTATCGTTCTGTTCATCCGTCCATCTATCTATTTAACTGTCTATTGTTCCTCCATCCATTCTTTTGTCCATCTCCATCCATTTATCCAACCATTCATTCGTCATCCATCTGTCCATCCATGAATCGTTTTGTCCTTCTGTGTTGTTGACTGTCCGTCCATCCATTCGTCCTTCCAGTCATAACCATTGTTGTAACTCTATTTCTGTCTCTCCATCCACCCAGTTTCTTTTCCAGTTTACCGCCTGACTTTAACATTAACGTCTTCCGTAAATTCATAAATGATAAACTTCAGAAACTCCACTAATGTGAACATGGAAGAAACATAAAATGTGGAGATGAAAAAGGTTTAGAGAACCTGAGTCAGGGAAGTAAAACTGACTTTATAGGTTTTACTATGGTGAAATATTTCTTTCTCTTCTTCATCAGACCTGGTGCTTCTTGTTGGTGCTTCTGTGTTTTGTTGAATTATTTGCCTCATGAGTCACCAACCACATGCAGCTCTTGTTTATCACCTTTCAGTTTTTGTGGGCTGATTAGAAGTGCTGGTGGAAAACGTAGGGCGGTGGATAACTATCAGTTTCTGAGGTCCAGTGAAGTTCTTGACTGGTTTAAAATTTTAGACATTTGGATACTAGATCTGTGGATGTAGAAACGTTTATTTGCATCGCAGTTATATACACAGATTCCCCATAAATGCATAGAGAGGCATGAAAGACAAAAACACTACAAAGTGCACTCTTTAACGTTTTGCCGTAAGCTTTAAATGAACTGAAGTTGCTGCTTGCTTGTCTGCCTCAGAGAAAGTCTTGCATTTACTCGCCAATTCTGAACAATCCAGTGTTAAAATCCCGTGCAAATCTCCTTAAATGCAGCAAAAACACCCAGAAACATGATTTCTTGGAATTGTTCCCCTCAATTCTCTCTGTTTGCGTTCTCACTCACAGTCTGAAGAATTAGACTCTTTACACATGTCGTTTTCAAGAAGACAATCAGAAATGATGAGCAGAGTGTATTTTTCTGCCCAGATGCGCCTCATGTTCCCAGAGTAAACTGCTTCAACTACCTCCTCCTACCTTTATAATTCACTCACACTGCTGACACACTTTATGCAGCAATCTGCACTGACGTCAGGCCAGATTAACTTGACAGTTTAATGCAGGTGGAGACATTAACGTCCCTGATATAAAGTAGTTGTCTGAGGAAATTCAATTCTGAGCACTTATGGCAGATTTGAAACGCTTTTGTTTAAAGACAAACACCTGCGGAGTGTTGATTCTGCTTTCAACAAATACCTGAAGCCTCCCTCCAGCGGCTGCTGTTTAGAGAAGGAACTCCTTTCTATCGGTTTTATTTCTGTTTGGCTATTCCTCAGCTGGAGGGAGTTAACTGCCTGTCACTCTGAGAACTTAGTAGAGACTTGGTGAAATCAGGAATCTATGAATATTGCATCTTTTCAGCTGTTGAAGGATTTTTTTGTTGAATAGTTTTTAAGACTGAACCAACATCACCACCAACATCTTCTGTCAAATGTTCTGTTGATGTCTTCCTATAATCTTCTTCTGTGTATGTTTTTACCTTTTTTTTCTGAAGAATTTGTCTAAATAGATATAACTCTAATCAAACCCTCTACATTGCTGGTTTATTCTATGGTTGGTTGGTTGGTTGTCTGACTCGCCAGACAACCAACCAATGATCTAGATACCTAGATGACTGAAAGGGTGAGTAGTTGGTTGGTTACCTAGCAGATTTTTGTTGGTTGGTTGATTGGTTGTTTGGCAGACTCGTTGGATAGGTGGTTGGTTGGTTGGTTGGTTGGTTGAGTGAGTGAGTGAGGGGCTGATTCATTAGATGGGTGTAAGGTTGTCATGTTGGGAAGACTGCTGCCATTTGGCCCAAACTGCATCGTCAACAGAAAAATTACCCAAATCCAACAACAAATCTCCGATAAAATGGCTGATAAAAAGAATTGCGGTTTTGCAACGGGGCAAGTCAAAGTCCCAATCTCAGCCAGGGCCGCATGTTGCAGTAAGATCTTCACAGATATGGACAGAAATAAATGAAATGAATATCTATAGAAGAATGGACCAAAAATACCTCCAATCATTGGGGAAGACCAATAAAATCTTAAATAAACCAATTCCTTTAAAGTAGTGTTTCTGCAAATCTGCAACTAACAGGATCTATTGGGGATTAAATACTTAAAGGAGATTTTGACCATGACTTGTGTAAGCAGCTTTTTAAAAAGTATTTTGAGGTAAAATTTTTAGATTTTTTTTTTCTTCTTTTTTTGGGCGACAGGGGCAGAAATTCATTTTCCATCATTAAATTAAGTATATTAAAGCAATAAATATGTTATTATGCTATTCCACACTCTATCTCCATACTCAATTTCCTTATATTTTGCTTACTCTATGAATTAAAGTGATGAAATCTGAAGTTGAGATGCTTCAGCAGATTCTCCTAACAGTTGGCCTGTGCAGATAATGATTGCGTTGACATAAACTGAACTGGAGGCTCATAATTACATGATTCGAGGGCGTTTGCAGTGAGCTGTGTTTGTTTGCCAGTGAGTGTTTTGTTTCTGATTATGCTAATACCAGGCATATAGGATCGCTGAGGATATTTTTCCCCACTTAGCTTGGCTGATGTTGGGAAGCAGGGGCGACATGGCTTCCATTCATGGCGGTAATGAAAGGGGTTCTTGCTTGACTGAGGCTGCGGAGAAGCATGGCATTTGAATTGCTTTGGTTACTTGAACTTTGAGAAGGATTTGGCATGCACGCTCATTCAATGAATAAAAATGATGTGAAGTGAGCGAGGCGAGCAGAAAGCGCCCCGCGCAGCCGTGTTGAGTTGATCAGCGTCGTTTTGATCCCCGGCTTTGTGTCAAAGCGAATTTCCACACGGCTTCTCCGGCTCTGATGACGTCGGGTCATTACCGGGACGGTTTCGTCAGGTGTAGTATTTGTAATAATTCGGAGGAAATTTGTAATAATTTCCTCCGTAAGGTTTGGGGTGAAAGCCTTGTAGGAACAGACTGTCGGTGAAAGCTTGAAAATCTCACCTCTCCTCTGCTGTCAAGACCCATTTCCGCTGCGCTCGTCGTGACCTTTCCCAGCACAAACACGAGGACGGGCGCCGCTTTTATTACTGGAGTGATCGGAGGCTTCATGCAGCCAATCACCTGCCATGATTGCTGGTTTTGGCTGAAACCGCCTGTGATTTCTTGTGTATTCAGCGAAGATTGGAGTGAATTGCAAACCTTCGGCCTGATTGGCTGCATTAGCTTCATTTTCTTTTAAAAATATTTTTTTTCTTTTGTGATTGCAAGATAGCAGAGCCCCGGAGGTTTGTCTTGATTGTTTTCTTGCAGATTGGCGTCCAGGAGGGTCTCTGCACGCTTTGCGCCTCCCTCCCCCCCCTCTATTCGGAGAAGCCTCATGTACACAGAGAGCCGCAGAAGGAATGAAATAAAGAAGCCGTCCTCGGAGTGAGATCGAACCTCGGCGAGGCTGTTGCACATAGATCATCTCTCAGAGCTGCAAAAACACAGAGGCTTTCACTTTGAGCAAGCCCAGCGAATTCACACAGGGCCTTAAAAGCCATGTAGCCTGTCAGGGTGTATTTATAGAAAGTCCTCCAGGCAGCCATGTCCTGATTGTTGGAAAACAAAATCTAATATTTATACTGTGTCAACAGAACAACGCGGGGACTGTGGGTTGCATGTGGGCAGAGGTTCAGTGGGCGACCTGCTTGTAATTCAGCTGCTGAATTCCAAAGTCGGGTCTCATCAATTAATTATTGATCTCTCCAGATCTATCTGCTCGTCTCACAGGAAGACGCTGTCTTAAAGTACAATTATCACTTTTGGTGGCGCGCGTCAAACTGGAAGCTGCAGGGACAAAATAGTGGAAATAATGAGTGTTATGATTGTAGCCCCTAATATCCGGACTTTAATTACACTAATCTGACTGATTGTACCGGGTTCCTACACAGACCAGGAGTTCAGGATCTACCAGGTTTAGATGAGCAGGAAAATAAAAACTCAGATAAATATAAATATTCCTGACCTCATTGCCAATCCTTTTGGCTACAGACTGTGTCTTTCTTTAGATCCCCTCTTTTGTCTTTGTTTTTTCTTTCCTTCTTTGTGTCCTTCCTTCCTTCCTTTTTCCTTTTCTTGTTCCATCTTTATTCTTCCTGTCTTTGCTTCTTTCTTTGATTTCTTTTTTGTCTCGTCTTCCTTTGTATTCTTTTATCTGTCCTTTGTTTTGTTTTTTTTGCAACTTTTCCTTTTTCCCATCCCTCCTTATATCCTTCCTTGGACCCTCACTCCTTTCTATCTCTCTTCTCTCCTTCCTTCATCCCTTTGTTTCTTTTTTGTGCCTTTTCTTTTTCCATCTATATTATTTCTGCTCTCGCTTCCTTCCTTCATTTTTTGACCTTCCTTCTTTTGCAACGTTTTTTTCCTCCCTTCTTTCTATTTTTGTCCGTCTTTTATTTTGTTGCCTCTATCATTCCTTCCTTCTTTCCTTGTACCCTTCAGTCCTTTCTTGTTGTGCATTTTTCTAAGGCTATTCTTTCGTTCCTTCCCTCTTTCCTTCCTTTCTTCCTCACTGTAGAAATGTTTGCCATAATCTGAGTGATCTGTGCTCCTCTGTTGTTTTAAGTGATAAAAGAAGAGTGTGGGTTTAATGGTAAGTGACTCTGCCTGAACTCGGACCTCTAGTTGCTTTGTGGAGGTCGTCAGGAATGTGTTTTTGTAATTTACCTCCACCAGCTGCTGTTACCAAACAGTCTGAAGCCCTGCAAGCTCTCCTTCAATGCAGCCAGTGTTTAGCATAATAGGCACTGTAGTGCACTGCCCTGGCGTTTTGCCTCTGTCAGCCCCATTAATCGGGAGTCAAATCACTTCCATTAGATTTCGAGGGTAAAAAGCATTCGACTGGAGGGATTTGCTGAAGCAGGACAGAGAGGGAGGAGGAGTGAAGAAGAAGAAGAAGAAGGAGGAGGAGGAAGAGGAGGAGGGGGGAGATATAAAGAAGAGCGTGCAGCGGAGAGAGAATGGCTGGCGCTGATAAGCTGCAGGCGAGGAATACGCAAAGCACCGCAGTATATGGGAATGATGAATCAGGGATAATGGTCACCCTGTGGTGAATCTCGTCATCGTGGGACATTTTCTTCAGAGTCAACATTTACCTGTCACTGCATCTGCATTTAGAGCTGCTATTATGGGCTTTGTTCAGAGGATGAACTGTGCAGCTGTGGTGGGGGTGGGGGTGGGGAGGTGAAGAGGTTAGGTAAAGTGGGGTGGGGTGGGGGGGGCTGCAGATGAATTCACTCACACTGATTGGTGCAGATGGGGTTAAATGGAGCAGGTAGCAATTGTTGGATGAGCTAACAAGGTCACTTCCCTTCTGCATGTGTTGACTGTTGTTTTGCTGTAGTTTATTGTAGTTGGATACTTCAGTGGTCCAGTGAGGTCCAGCAAGACGGGCCTGGAACCACAGGAAGGTCAACCTATAGAACCAGTTAGAGATTTCAGACAGAAACCTGCTGCTTTAGAGCATCAACTACTGAACATGTCATAAGTTTTCTATTATAGTTTTTTGGTGGAAATCATCATTTAATCCTCAAACAAAAAGCTTTCTGGTGACATCACAGAAGGCATCTTTTAAAGGAGACCTAAGTTCACACTTAGCATGTTTTTGTACTATAATTTGGGTCTCATTTGCTTCTAAAAGAAAAACTACCCAGCTGCACCCAGTTGATTTTTGGCAGTAAGTTGGTGTTTTTATCAATGCAGCCAAACAGACGTGACCTTTCCGCTTTTCTCCATAGTTGAACTATTTTTCGTTTTTCACTCAACGCTGTTTTTTTTTTATTTTTAAAATAAAAATTAAAAAATGAGGCACAGTGGCCAAACATGAAACTGCTGCTGCTCAAATTACTCAACCAGTTGTTGCTAGGCAACCAAAGATTGAGTTAGTTGATGCCTCCCACCTTGCTAAAGCCTTTCCTCTGCCGTCATCTCACAGAATGCTGTGTGGTTCTGGATCGGAGTCCAATGAAATTATTGAAAATTGTGTCCTTCCTAGGTTCTATTGACAATCATCATGTGTCACAGGTATTGATAGTTTGACAAATTTTTATGTCCAGCGCTTTTTTTCCCAGTCGGCCATGTTTGTTTACTCTGAACTCATGTTTGATCTGGAGAGGCTTTGTGAGATTTCCTGTCCGTTTTCTGAAATCTGAATGTTGAGTGAAATCTGTTTGTGTGTGGTGTGTTGCTCCTGCCGTGTCTTCACACCACACATTGTTCAACCAAACCAGTTAAGATTTTTTTTATTGTTATGTATGTGATTTCAGGTTTAGACAATAGGCTGACCGTTTTAAAGTAAAAGCTGCTTGATCCTGAAATTAGAAATTGTTCACCATGTCTACCAACCAATCGGCTCCGTTACGGCGTTTCTTCAATAAAAACATGTTTCTGTGTTTAGATGCCTACCTCACCACCCAGCTGGATATTTATTGTTGGTGTATATTTCCTAGCAGAAACAACCCCCCTCATCCCTGGATAATATCTCCATATTGACCGTGTCTGTATTAATCCAACACAATATGACATATTTGTCCAAGTACACTAACTCACTGTGAAGGGCCTCGTTGGCCTGTGATGGCCGGACGGGTCCTGACCCAAGCTTTTGCCTGGACTCTGAGGCCCCTCATGACTAATGGACAGATTAGACAGGAGCCAGCAACCCCTGTTGAGAGATTATTGGCCGTACACATTGCCCGGACCCCCGCCTGCCTGTCGCACCATCCTGTCTGCCCCGCCGCTTTCACCCAGCCAGGCTTGGCCGGCCGGCGTGATTGACGTCGGAGCAATTGGTCATAGTGGTCCATCTGGGAGCGAGAGCTGGAGGCAGAGCTGTCTGACCTCCGACTGAGAGATTCCAGAGCTGGCATCCGACGTGAAGGGAGCTTAAGAACTTATTAGAGGGGTATTACATCTAAACACAGACACAACAGTTATTAAGACAACACTATCTGGGGAACAAAGCAGGAGATTAAAGACCCATCCCATTACATCTGGGTCACAAAGGGCCTCTTTTCACCCCAGTAATCTGGAAACTATCTCACACTGCTGCCTCACAGAGAGGTGGAAAATGTTTTCTTGGATAGTGTCCTTGCTGTGATCCTACTGATGGCTGAGGCCAGAGAGGTAATACAACAGTCAGTTTCCCCCCCATTATAAGTTCCCATAAGAGTGTAGTGGAGCAGACCCTTCAGTCCTGGTTCATACGCTGCAGAAACCAAGTAGTTCCGCCGCGCTTTATAGGTCATTACCAAAGTGCGGGACTAACAGATTTCCTTGGCAGTACAATCTTGTATTGCATAGCAGCCAACACATCACTGGCTGTTTTGATTTCTTGCCTCTGTGCCTCCGGACACAGCTGAAGGCCCGTCTTCCAGCGGGGGTAATAAGAGCTGAATGCATTAACCTTGTTTTCATTTACTCCCCGTGGAGACGCCATACAGCACGCGGCCACTGAGAAATTCCTCTTCCTCTCTGGCAACGTAGTTCATCACTGCTGGCACTTCCTGTTAAATTCAGGGACCTTTTCATGACCTGCCTCTCTGGTCCTGGGAGGCTCGTGGCTGAGGTGACTCCAGGATCTGCTTGTGGATTGGGAGCTCCTCAGCCCTCGATCCTTGCCTCGGGCTGCCATGTTGGGCCCTTTCAGGCCTCCCAGTTTTAGGGCTGCCAATGAAAATCCAGAAGGTTTTTAAATTGGAATGGCTTCACCTCAGATGTGCTGCTTTATTGTCGCCAGAGAGTTCATTTTCTCTGCTAAGGTAGGATTCCCAGCAATGAAAGACAGATTGCACTATTTAAATCTTTTTCAGCTCTTTTTCCCTAAATGGCTTGAAATTGAACAGATAGCAGCCAGCATGAAGGCATGTCAGAAAGTGAAACACAGATACAGCGCTTTGCAGATTGAAGTAGTTGATCCACATTGCATCAGCCAGAAGGTTCACTCTCGCCTTATGTTGGGGATTTACTTGCCACTCCTCATACTCATTATCTCAGTTGGCAATTCCTGCGCTATCGTTGAAAAATCCAACTGAACAATGAAAAAGACATTTTCTGATGTCTGTTTACCTACTGAGCTCAGAATGAGATGATTTATTAAACGCTGTTGCTTTCTGTGCACAAATAACCCATCTTTCTTGCTTTAAGAATTCCTTTCATTTCATAACCTTGATTTTAAGCATACCGTAATTTCCAGACTATATTAAGGTGCTTCCACTAATTAAAGAAAAATTTTACATATCTGTGTCACACACATAAGCTGCAGCTGTCTAACATGAGGTAGTTGCACAAAATTATTATTTTTTTTACTTTTAATGAAATGCTTAACAGTATCCTACACAAATATGTACTGTGAATGTTTTCTCCAAACAATGCTGCTATTAAATAAATCCAGTAGCCCACCAGGAAAGTTCACCAGCTGTGTTTCCATGACAAATGTGTACAAAATTGTTGATGTTCTGCAAACGTCAATAAAACAACATTTTGCAATTGAGTTCACCGCAGTATGCGATAATATAATAAAATCTGGCTTCAAAATGAAATTAAACATCACTAAAACTGCATCATATAACCAATACAAAATGTAATGGGATCCATGAACACATTTTGAAATACTTTCTGCTGCAATATTATTAGATTTTGGGCCAATTGCTACAAAATATGATGGTAGCTCTTTTTTTTAGAAATGATAATGTAACAATGTGGCACAATCTAATAAACAATCACAAACTGTTTCTGTTCATATTAATTATTACATTTCAAACAACGATCATGTCGTAGATCCTATTTAAATGAAAAACTTTGGTCAACAAATGCTGAACTTCAGGACATTTATTTTCTGGCTCGTAGCCAGAACTCTCGGTATTAACCTGCATGTTGTTCAAGACGAAACGATTCGAAATGTGTTCAATGATTTTGTCAATTGTCACATAAATGTGGTTTTAATAATTTTTTTTAATGACATTTTAAAGCCCGTTCATATTGCATTAGTAATACTTTTCCAAGAAATGAATGTGAATAAGTTTGTTCATGAGCCAACTCATTATAAATCGTGGTGGTTACAGATATACGAACCGTTCTATTCATATCTCAGCCTCAACACTAGCACTTATCTCAGTCATCAGGAGACGTTGGGGTCTTATTGAGGCGTTGGCGCGACGGGCTCCTTATACTCGTATTCCTCTACTTGTGCTGCGTTTTTGGAAACTTGTCGGATGTTTCACAGAAGAGCTTCCGGATTGGCTGGTTTGCAAAATGCCAGACAATAAGTGTGCCCAGCAGCATTGCTCCAAGGTGTTTCTCAAACTGAATGTTCTTATTTCGACATGCTTTATGAAAAATAATCCACAAATAGTCAAATTGTACACAAGTAATTTGTAGGTACATTCAGCACCTGCCCAGTCCCCATTGGTGAAGCTATTGGGACAATTCGGTCAACATTTGTCATTTCAAGAATAAGGAGCAGCTGTGCTTTAAAGTATCTCATTTAGTTTGGATCTTTTTGGGACTATGGGAGGGAACCAGAGGAAACCCATACATTTACAGACCTGCAGCTTTAAAAACAGAACAACTAAACAGGATCACAGTGGGATTTATGCAAGCTCAAAACAATTACACCCCCCCCCCAAAAAAAAACACAACAGTGATTTACCTTATTGGTTTAGTTTTTCTTTTGTTCCCCAGTCTTATGAAGCCTATATTCTCTTGGTTGTGAGTTTGTATTTAGTGAAGTTCTTGCTTCCAGTTGTATTGCAGAGAATTGCACCTGAGAGCCTCAGCAGCATGCACAGCAGGAACCAGTAATATGGAAATAGAGCAGCACCTTCATGCTCAGAAATGCCCCGTTAAATAAATCAGAGGCAGAACTCATCCAGTGTTTGGACTTTAAAGTTCTTACATAAGATATTTCTGAGGCAATAAATCCCCCTGATTACTGAAACAATTGATGTTTCTCTCTTTAGAAGGTGTTCTGCAGGGAGTCTTGGCTGTTTTTAAACACTGCCTGTATATTAAATTGAGTTTAGTGTCAATGTTGTAAGTGGCTGACCTAATTAGCTATGACTGAAGTACTTAGCATTTCATGTTTGTCTTTCTTCTTAATAGTTTAAAAGCTTTGTCTCTTCTTTAAGTTTGCTTGCTCTGCATCGGAGGTATTAGACTTATTACAGCTGCTCTGTGTTAGACTAATGGAGTGCATCAGTGAACCAAAATGCGAAATGAGGAAGGTGAAACATTATTTTCATACCCTGAAACAACCTTTAATAAAGCAATTGTGTTACAGAGAGAACTGGATGGAAAACTGGTCAATACTCAGTTGGTAAGGAAGCATTTTATACAGCCCAGGATTTTTTAAAATTATTTTTTTCTCCTGAACTATCCTGTTGTAAATGGTTATCCTTTCAATGATCACACTTTGCACCGATCGAATGGTTGAATAACCAAAATAACAGATTAAAAATAAATATTTTTGTTGTTGGGGTCATATGTCTATTTAGTCAATGATTTAGCTACAAAAGGTTTTGAATTGAAGCTGTTTATCTTGTCAGTACATTGTTCTCAATTAAAAGGAGTTTAATTTCAATTAATTAATTAGACTCTGCAATTAACATGACACACTTTTAATAGAGTCCCACCACTAATTGTTACATGTTTATCCAGACCTGAAAAAAAATAGTTGAGCGTCCAGACTTTTCCTCATTGCTTAGCATTCTCATCTTAAAGTGTTGGATTACTTTATGAAGATGGAAATGATTTAATTCTGTAGCAGAACATTAATAAGCTCAGAAAGTGTCTTCCAACATGCTTAAGGATAAAAATCCCCCAACGTCATCTTTATAATATTAAATAAATGTTTAAACATAAATGAGTGTGAACCATGACTGATACTGAAAGGCTAACGCTGTGTTTTGGATTATCTCAAGCAGCGCTGTAATCCTTGCTGCTTCTATACGTTTATGCTGAACAGACATTTATACGAAGCTAAAAATCTGTGTACAGTAATAAAAATTATATAGATCCTTGTTTAATCCTCTGAAACATAAAAACAACCGATGCAGTCCTGGAGAAGACAAACGGCTGTGCACTGGCGGCTTACGTCTGAAGCTCTTCTCCTCATAAAACCGAAGCAGTAAAATCTTACTTCGCTTAGAGAAAACGCTGCTATCCACACGTCGTTCTAACATCGTGTTGTGCCTTTTTAGCGAGTCTGAATACGATTTAACAGCTTTGCAATCTGGAGACTGGATGACGGGCTCTACATGAGCAGTCCAGACTTCAGTATTCCTTCCTCCGTCCATGCAGACTAACCCTGCGTGACCCTTGCAGAGGACCACAGCGGGAGTCAGCAGACGGGCTTCCACATAGGGAGCTCCAAGAGGTTACAGGGGCATGACTAAAAAAACTGGCAAGGATACCATCCCATCTGTTGAGAAATAAGCCAAATCCAATGATTGGCCGTCCAACTGACAGGGACAACATGGGCATGGTAGGTGAAGACGGACCGAGAGCTCGCTGCCAACAGCTGCAGCAGTTCAGGGAGGCCTGTTCAGGCTTTCCATCCGTCCTTCTTCTGCTCTACATGGTTTATTTAAGCCTCACCCTCAGCACAGCAGATTGTATTTATTACATATTTGCATATATATGAGGGTTTCTTTTTTGACAGCTTTTCAAGTGGCACACACTCTTTAGAGATTACACGAGACAGAAGACAAAGTGAGAGATGTTGGTCCGTCTGAAGATTGCAGACTGATGGGGAATGTTGTGCCCATGCGAGAATTATGGTTTAAAATTTACAAAATAAGACTTGGTGTTTGCACTTGTTTCAACATATTAATTCAAGATTATGGTTATCTTGGGCTCTTTTTCTGAAATGTTCATTAAATTTGTCATACACTATTAAGAAATGTTGATCAATGTGGCATTTCTCAATTTAAAAAAAATTCAGCTTTGCTCAAGTCCATTGCATTCCTTTTCATTTTTTGCTTGTCTAATACAAAAAAGAAAAATATTCACATTTTGTGATTTTACATAAGATAGAAAATTTCCCAATTCTCAAACTTTAAAGAACTTCTCTGCCAAATAATTTAGCTTGACTTCATGTTGAGATTGAGAGAAACAAGGTTATAAAGTTCTGCCCAGAATCATTAGAAAACTAAAGCTCTTAAGTTTAGCGCCTCAAAGGAGAAACAAAGAGCTAGCATCGTTAGCGACCAACAGCTAGCCAGTCACAGGTAGCACCGTTAGCGACCGTCTGGTCACTTGAATTTTGTTAGCAGCCAACAGCTATCCAGTCATCGCTAATATTATTTGCAAACAATGACTAGCTGGTCACAGGTACTATTGCAAGCAACTACGGGCTACCCAGTGGCAGCTAACATGATCGCTACTCGGTCACAGAAAACTAACTAGTTTCAACTAGCATCATTAATAATCAGCAGCTAGCCAGAGAGACCTAGCATTTCTATTGACCACTATTAAGTTATGTTTAGAAATCCGTTGTCGTCTGTTTTTTTTTTTGAGTACCCAAATACTGCCATAAATACAAGTGCTGAGCTTAAAGCTCTTTATAGTTATGATTCATAATCAATAAAGATACAACTAGAAATCAGTTGTTTAGCAGAAGTGGACAGGATTATGATTAGTAGGGTTAAAATTGTTGCAATTTTCTTCACTTTTGGTTCCATGACTGCATTAGGAAATATTAATACATTTGAAAATGTGAATAAATAGAGTTAGTGTGTGCCGCTTGGTAACAAAAATCTCACCTAATAAACTTGGCACATTGAAGAAGTCTATGTTAAAATTGGTAATTTTTTATTTATTTATTTTTTTAAATAGCACTATTTGTGTTTATGGGGCTCTGATTGATGTGCCATGCAGTAACAGCTATGCAGCCGCCTGAAAAGTCTGCAAAGGAGTTGTAAATATTTTAACAGTCACTTTTATCATTATTGCGATAAATACCACAAATTTGAGATGAAATTTAGTCTATTGCTCATCACTTCACAAGGTTGTTAACGAGCCATTTATTTCCTCTCAAGTAAATTGTTCTGCTTCACTCAATAATCTAAGGGAAAGATCTCCAGTAATTCAATAACCTGCAGTTATATCTGCACACATCCAAGTATCCAAATGATCCTGAACTATATTATTTTCCTCCAAATCTTACCTCTCTGGGAGTAAACATGTCCTGGAAAAGCCCTGTTTCAGTCAGCTCAGTGCAGAGATTGATGGATTTCCTTCAGAAAGGTCGTTCAACATGAAATGTGGCAAAATATTTTTTTCTCCTTCAGCTGTCTGTAGATTTACAGCGCGCACAAACAAAACGGGAAGGTTGTTAACAGAGGCAGATGTCAAAGCGTCAGAAATCAAACGCAGGTTAGTCGACCAAAGAGAAAAGATGCTGTTAAATGGATGAAACTCAGGCTCTCGTATCTCCAGTAAACTAAACGTTGGGATCTTAACGTTGAAGGTCCAGTAAAAATACACAGATTTTACAGCCTGATACAAGCTTTCACAGTCATTAATTATAAGCTTGCATGTCAGGTAAATAACCAGAACCGATGGCATCAGTTGATTTGGTTTGATGTCGGTGAAGTCATTTGTCCGGATTCTAATGCGTCCAGTGCATGCTCCGTAGAGAAATGCAACATTAAAACCTTCCTATAACAACTCAATGATGCATCCCACAATCGGGAAGGATCTCAATCCAGTCGACTGAATTTTATGGTGAAAGAAAATGGTCCATGACAATCGTCTCGAGCCATTTTTTTTTCATCTGCTAGACTCTAAAAAGCATCTAGCAATAGCTTTTCCATTTTCCAGCTCAGCTTTACTGCTGATCCAGGTTAGAATTTGGCAGATTTTGATATTTTAGCTAAATTCAAAACAAGAAATGAGGACATTGTGAAAAGGATCATGTATTTCTGCAGCTTCTAACACCCTGATGGTGGCAGATTGATCATTGTCCACCTGTTGGGATTTCTGTAGCGAGAATGGGGCAAGAAAATGCCTGAATTTCCTGAAAGGGAAGATGAGAAGGTAGATTGGTGTGGCCTCCCACAACAATGCTGCTCTGGTTTTCACTGTGATGCTGTGGTGACGAGGGACGCCAGCCCAGGAACCATCCCTGCCAATTTACCCATCAGCCTGTGCTCCTGCCCTTGTGCGCGTCCCAGAGCTTTTTGGGAGGGCTGAAAGAACAAGGCATAGATGTATAAATATAAACTGGTCTGCTTCTCAGGATTAGCTGGTTTTCAGTCGGACAGGAGGAGGATCTGGAGCTGGGTAGAAACCTGTGTATTTAAAGCATCTGACAGTGAGATTTTCTCACCTTTTTCTTATTGTAGCTGAATTTTCTATTGTATTCTTATTTTAGTGTACACTGTAGTGAATTTCTAATATTTGTTGGGGTTTTTTTCCACAGTGAATTGATTGCAAAGCATACGACTAATAAAAAAAATAAAACACATGGTGACAGCCGTTTACATACATTTGAGTTGCTGTCATGACTCATTTATTCACTTTACCGTGATAAAAGAAATTCTGACTTTCCAACCACGTGTTCAGCTTTGGTACAAGCGTTTACCAGTGTGAGGCAGAGGAACAAGCCCCTGTTGACTTTTACCCCAAACCGCTGTTTTTAAAGACGCGTCTGTCAGAAGCTAAAAACTGAAAATATTCACACGCCCTTCAACGACTCTTGGCAAACCGCAGCCTTCCCTCGGATCAGGTCTCCGCTGTCCCAAATCCAAGTCATGAAGCTGGCAGCATGATAGATGGTCACACAACCGATTAACCATGTTTTACGCTTGCTTGAATTAGATGGATTGTATTTCTGTCAAAGCGAGCTGAGACATGGGGCTTAGGTTGTGGGGTTTTCTTCACCGTTACCTCTGTCATCACTTTCTCTGCTCCAGTTCAGGACAAACTCAAACTAACTGCTGCGACTCGCGTCCAGTACACTTTGAAATCTTTACATCTTAGAAGAGCTCAAGTTTCACATCAAAGCGACAGATCGGTGCATCTTTTTTCGACATTTTTAATAATCGGTTTCAACTGAAACTGCACGTCCCTACCAAATGGATTATGTTGTTTTTCTGCCCTCCCTCTTATAGAACGACGCTATTCTCTTGTAACTCCATCATTAAAGGACATGCCAAGAGTTGTCCAACCTTCTCCCGTTGAGTTTGCTAAAGATCTTTCACAGTCATGACGTTTGTTGAAGACCCAAGATAAAAGTGATGAAAACTAGGTTTCTAGCTTCCCTTTGAATTGAGAAAGTTGTACTGTTTTATGTTGTTCTAAGTGAGAAGGAGAAAGTTAGGAGAAATCAGAGATCCAACAAACTGGCAATGGAAGTGCTGTGGGATGAGTCCAGGCTGTTTATGGTTGACCGTCATGGTGAATGAATACTTTTGCCGAAAACGAAATAAAAAATTCTGGCAGCATTCATGTAGATTTCGTTTCTGCTCCTATTCTGACCAGCGTTGTGACGCTGTGAACGGCCTACTTTATATTAGTGAGCATTAATCATAACCTGTTCATGTTTTTCTAACCACAGTTGACAAAACATTATTCCCAGGACACCACCAGCCATGCCTCTCAAGTCTTGGGTAAATCTTTCACATCCCTAACTTTAAATATTTGTCACTACGACGATTACCTCTGATTTAATACTTTAAATATTCAGGTTTAAAGGCTATGATTCTGTTTGGCCTTTAAAGTCAGTTTTCCACACCTCTTGGCCTAACACAGCAATTTCTTCCCCCCGACTAAATTAAGTGGAACTACAAAATATTTATTTGAAGTTCAAGTCTTGCTTGCTCCCTGTGTTTTCGGTGAACCGGTCACTCGGCTCGCTTATTTCCCATCTTGGCTTGATCTGCTGCGGCCTCTGTGTTTCCGCGAGCCCTGTAATCGTGGTTCTGAATGTCAGAACCTCCGGCGGCGTGGGCAGCCCTGTCAGCGCGGCGGTGCAGAACAATTACCCGCGCACGTTATTTAGTTGTCATTTTTATGCAAAACGGCTTCCCAGCTGACGGCGTTTAACCAGCGGCGTGACTGTCGGCGCTACACCTGAGCCCCATCAGTGTTTTTGGGTGGGTGTGCAGCAGATAAGCCTGTCAGCGTTGCCTCGCAAAAATAAAACGGTTTTACTTTAAGCGCGATGTGTGTGTGTGATGTGCCGGCGGAGCGTAAATGCTCTGGTTCCTACAGCGGCGTGTTTTCCACAGCGGCGTGTAAGAGCGATGACATAATCACAGCTCGGTGCAGAGCTGGAGCCATGTGGATGAAAGGCTGCATATCGCTTTTGTTTGCTGTTGCTTTTCATCAGAGTTAAAGGTTAATGGCTTTCAGTTTAGATTGCTTTTTTGGTGCAATGCTTTATATCCCAGCATAACACGGTAGCTTTATATAATTTGTTGCAACATAGACATTAAACAACAACGGTTTTTATACCTTTTCTCCTGTTTAATGTCTGTTTTTCTTCTTTTTTTTTTTTTACCTTGATCACCACCACTGGCTCTTAAGTTGTTTGGCCAACTATCAACCACTTGTTTATCTAAAGAAGCTGAACTACTGTAGGGAAGTCTTAAGTTCTCCTCAGAGACTCGGTTTACTGTTAATAAGCTGCAGTTCCTCCTCTCTCGTTCTCCGTCACAGACTGAGGGAAATTTCATTCAAAATGCTTTGATTAGATACTTTCACACAGCAGCCGAATGCCACATAAATATGGTTTTCTTTTTGGCCCATGTGCAACCCGTGTCTCACTTTTTCTCCACCAATTCTGATCTTTTCACTCCCAAAAATCAGATTTGTGTCGCTTCCATTCGTGGAACTAAATCATAACCAATAGTTTTCAAAGCGTCTGCAGCCTGAACAGTCATATCACATTTTATCTGACTTTTACTTCGAGATGAGACCTGTGTCCTAATTCTGCACCAGATGAAGCCAGATGGTAAATCTGGGTGTAAACGATGTAAACAGTCTGAGTCAGTGAAGGCATCACACCCCAACCCCACCACTCCTGCTCTGATTGAGTCCAAATCTCTCTCCAGGAGGCCATGGCTGTTATTCTGGTTTTTATCCCTTTTCTTAATATCTTGTGACAATCCGGTCGGCTCCGGTTACTGACTGAACTTTAAAGTTGATCCATAGACAGCGGCGGCCATTATTATTTTTGTAAAATGAGCTGCCATGCGACGTCTAAGCTGTTATTCTGTGACTCGCTCTTGCAAGTCTGATTGCGGTCGTGTTTAATTAGCAATATGAACCACCACGCGAAAAAAGTCAATTTACGGCAAAAAATTACAATTTAGCACCGATCCCTGCCATGTGAACTGAGCCTTAAACATTCAATGGATCCCTGCCTAGACTGAGGAATTAAACTGAAAATTATTTGTGGAAAAAAATTTATATTTCTTGAAGCATACCAGGAATATTCCAAAGAAAATTAAGTTTTGGAACCTGAAACACTTCGATGCAATGCTAGATGACACACTATTGGCTGGAGTCATCAATGCTATTCATTTCCCTTTTTCCTGATTGGCTTTTCCTCCAAAACTGGAGACAAATCCATGGATGTTAGCTTCTGCTGTAGAGCTGTTTTAATGTATATGAAGACTTGTTTGGTGTTTAACATATTGTTAGACAGAGGGTCAGACATTCACTGGTTTTTGTGGTCCCTATCCTTTGTAAGTACCAGGGAACCACTGTTTGATGTTTCCTCATAACTGTGTTTATAGTCTGTTATTTAGGCTGATCACAATGCCTGAGTGTTTGTTTAGGCTAAAGGTGAGACACAAAAACCTCTTACCTGTTCATTAAATGCATCAAACTGTAAAAATCCCAGTGTTGTTTCTCTGTAAACGCATCATGTAATAGCAAATATAGTCTAAAGTGTTGGAAGATTTCATCTTAACGGTCATTTAATTTCTGATCTGTGATACTAGCAGACGTTCTTACCACAGAAAACATCAAGTCTTGTATGTATTCCATCTTTTCCATTCAGATTTTCTTCTCCAAACTCATAATGCTAGATCAAGCCTCAATGTTTATGAGAAGTAGGAGAATGAAGAAGTCCAGTAACTGAGGATGACTGAATGATCTGGAGCTCAGCCTGCAATGCCACCAGCAGATTCAACAACACACAAATTCATCAGACTTGAAATGAAAGCTGCAGCCTAATCCTGCGACTGGCAGCTGTACATTTCATAACCTGCTTTCCCCCCTCAGTCATGTGCAATATTTGTTTCTGCACAGATAACAGTGCAGTTTTTTTTATGGCATTTAATCAAGCCGCTCTTTATTCTACTGGATGCATTGCATTGGGATTAATTCTTCACGTTGTTCTTCTTGGTCATGCTGGATGTTTGTTTTCCTGCTTGGACTGACATTTGCTGAAATCTGGTTATTTTACAGCAGCTTTGATCTCCTGTAAGTAAAAGTAGGTGGTTATTATTTTGTAAGCATGGAATTGGAATCTCTCATAAATCAACAATTGAATTCTGGCTTTATTTCAGTTTTGTTTTTCTGAGTCTAGACAAAGAGGCAGATTGATGCTTAAATTTGTTTTCACTAAGAGAAAAAACACATTCGTGTAAATTAATGTTAGAGCGAATAGCTTCTCAAAGGCCGGAGCTGTTTTGGGTTACGCAGACTCTGTGTTATAAAAAAATACCATCTGCTGAAAGGTGTGGTCGTTTTGGCGCAGGAGAAGAAAGTGAGGAAAAGTAACTTGCTACTAACGTGAATTTTTCTGGAATTGCAAGTGATTTCTCTAATCGGACAGATTGAAGTTTAAAATCGTTCTGTCTTTATTTTAAAATAAGGAATACAAAATGTATGATGGGGTGTTCCAACAGATGTTAAACATGCAGAGAATATTATTATACACAATTCTGCAATGAAGATGCAGAATGAGTTCACAGCTACCAAACTCTTTTATGCAAACATTTAACAAGGTATACATTTCTGATACAATACCAAGTTGGCTCATGTGCATAGAACAGTTATTTTCAACTCTGTAAGCCCAGACCGTTATAAACTGTGCCATAATTTAACCAACTTTTTAAAATCCCTAAGTGAGTAGGTTAATGGGAAATATCATTACAATCTCTTATTAGAGTAAAAACATAATTCCTCCAGTCACACTGGAATTTTTTTTTTGTACAGTTTTCAGTGGTGGTGTCAAAATATTTTAACATGCAGGCCCAAATCGTTAAAAGAGGGCGTAGCCATAGAAACATGAAGTTTAACGAGTGCTTGCTGGTAAAATGGGATGAGTTTCTTGTTCTTTCACCATGAAATAAGGTTTAAAGTAACAAATGCAATCAGTGAAAGAATAAGAACTGTCAACTTTTAGTGGATTTGTTTGTTTTCTGATAAAACTAAAAATGTAAAAAAAAAAATCTACTGTCAGAATTATAATATTTTTAAATTGCGGTTGTGAGCCGCCAAAACAAAAAAATAACTGTCTGTAGCACTCATGGCCTCTGCCTCAGCATATTGCTGCTGTCTGCTTTGTGAATCCAGTGCCAGTGGAAGACGATGCGGTGCTCTGTCAGCTGATTTATTTTCTAACGGATCATATTCTTGAATGGCAGAAGGCCAAAACAGTTGTTTTAATGTTGAAAATCATTTTGACAAACGCTGCAAATGTTTGACACCAAGTATAATGTCATTTGCACTATCTGCCATGTTTGCCTGTTTTTCCTGTCTAAGCTAAATGATCTTTTCTTTTTTAAACGTCATTTTGGTCTTCATAATCCATTTTAGTTATTGTTAGTTCAGTTTTGTTTATTTTTTAAAATGTTTTAAATATCAGTTTTTATTAAATTGTTAAATCTTTGAGTGGGCATACCTGCATTAATAAGCCATTATTATATTAGTTGAAAAGGTCTCAAAATAACAATATTATCTTTTATCGCAGTCATCTCTGTGTCAGGTCAGATGAATGCGACAATTTATCCTCCAGCATGATTTATCGTGACAGGCCTTTTAGTTTCTTTAGACGGTTCTGCTGTTAAGGCTCAATCCTTCGGTTAATGCAGTGTCGTTGCATATTATTTTCTCTTCATGTGTCCTCCAGCTTTGTTGTGCCTGTATCATCTTGCATGTTTTGAACTGAAGTTGTTTTTCTCTGTTTTTCTCTCTCTCCCTCTCTAGGTAAGTGAGACTTCCCGTGCTCCATCCTGAAACACACACCTCTCACCCCGCCCATCAGGGAATGCCCCCTGGAGATGCAGGGTGCCGCGGTGATTCATCAGCAGCCGAGCTGGTTAAAAATATTCCTCCTACTCCTTCTCCTCCCTGCGCTCTGTTTGCCTCTGATTGTCAGAAGCTGCTGCTGCTCGCCCCTCAACCAGGCCTGCAGTCTGTATCACCGCAGCGTCTCCTAACCTCTCCTCCAAGGTTGTAATGAGCTCTGTTATTGGTTTAACATGCAGCAACGAGGGCTAAATGTTAAGGTGACAGTGTGCTGATCACTGGGTTGTTGGTTTGTCCTTGCCTTGCATTGATGCACAAAACCCAATTAATCATTGTTCTTTATCAGCGCCTTTATTCATTTGGGTCGCTGACAGGTTTTTGTCTTCGACCTTGCTGCCTTCCACGTTGTTTTTTTTTTTTTGTCTCTTTTAAGGCTACCTTTTCAGGTCAGGCACTCATTAAGAGGCGAGGACATTGTTCTGTTTGAGTTCTCCCAACTTTCACAGAACTCCGACCTTGGCAGCGGACAATAAATAATAATCATCCCATTGTCTCTGATGCAGTTCTCGCTCCGTGTGATTGGCCCACCCCGCCCTCCGCCTCGTCTTCCTTCCAGCCGATGCCGGCCTGAAGTGCGTTTTTATCACCTCCTTCCAGGCGGACCAGATTAATCCAGTGAAATGTGTTTTAGCTAAGTCACTTCTCTGACTGTGGAGGGAACGAGGAGAAGCGGGTCGGTTCTGTGTTTCTGGAATGACAATTAGCCCGGCTTCTTTTCAGAAACGTTGTTTACGCCGCGCAGATCAATCGCTTCGTGGAGCATTGTTTGGGCTTTAACTATTGAGGTCCTTTATTTGGGCTTTGGGGATGACGAATTCTCCAGCAACGCTCCGGCGGACCCGGCATCCAACTGATGCAACGCGGCTGCAATTGTCTCTGCTTCAGAACAGAGCTTTCTCAGATCAGTGGAGCTGCCTTCTTCTCGACTCCAGAATGGGGCTTCGCTGGGGGACGGTGTGGTGGCTGAGGCTGGCCGAGGGTAAACGCCGCTACCGGGGACTCACTGTGTGACTCAGACCAAAACCTCAGCACCGGCAGTTGCCCCTTCCTTCCTTTCTGTCCCAATGGCGGTAACCCTCATCGCCTGGTCATCCTGGGAATCGCGGTCCGACCTAACAGCAGCACATTGTGGATAAAACCCAGATTTTTCTCAGAAGTCAGTGATTCATCTTGAGGTGAATGATTCTTTGTCCTCCTCTTGGCTCCGGCTCCCCATTTGTCCTGTGTGCGGCGGCTGAATGGCTCGCTGTGTTCACTGTGACAGGGTGACAGCACGGCCCCTGAGGGCCCAGATAGACCTCCCAGATGATGGAGTGGGTGAGACGTCTGCCGTGGAAGTACAGCCGGTAGCCCTGGGTCCACAGCTCCCTGTTGAAGCTGAAAAATGTGATTTCAGCCTAAGTGAGCTGTGTTGACTGAAGATTCTCCAGCTGCAGACCTCAGGTTGTTGGTGTAGGTCGTCGGCGCGGGATTGATGGCTACACAGTGTTCACCATCAGCTCATAGTGACCTATATGTTATATAAAGAAACATGTTACCTTAATGGCATGAGAATGTGTACTGCAGCTGTTACCAACCAGTCAGAGGAAAAATCAATGCTGACTGCTTATCTCCAAATACAAATAATAATATATTTATAATAATATTCCTTTATTTAATCAGGTAAACCCCGTTGAGATCTAGATCTCATTTTCAAGAGGGACCTGAAACAAACTTCACTCCCCGCCGGGGAATCGAACCCCGGTCTCCCGCGTGACAGGCGGGGATACTCACCACTGTACTAACGAGGAAAATAAGAACTAGATTGTGTTTTAATTATTTGGATCATATAAAATGCATTTATTAAGGGCAAAAAACTGTCCAAACCAACCTTTAACTGCCAAAGGTTGTGATAACTGCTTAAGATCATGCTGCTGTATTTCAGTCAGATGTAAGCTCATACTTTGACTAAGCCACTATTATATCATTTAGTTTTAATGTTTGTTAGTTGTTTTTTTTGTGAGCGGTCCAGAGGTGATGAGCTTCGGATCTCTGTCCTAAACCAAAGCGATTTTAAATTTAATGTCGCAAACTGCTGGATCTATGAATTCTGGTCCAACCATGAGCTACATCAAGTCTCCCAGGTGTCAGTAAAATGTAATTTTTCTGAAATGTTAGTTTAGGCCAGATGTAACAGGATGCATGTCTTTCTATAGGGTTCCAACATTGGTGCTTGGGTTTTTGTGACGTCCTAGATTGGTCATCAAGGAGATGTTGGAGGAGTTTCTGTCGGTTTAGGAAGTCTAGAGAGTAGGAGCAAGCATTTATATTATTTATTGTTGTCCTGAATAAAATTTCATCATTAGTATCTCAGTATCATATTAAATTAAACATTTTAATTTAGCTGGTGTCCTGAAGAAACCTGTTTAAAAATGGGTCTGTCATTTTTGTTTGTGGGGTTTTAGCTGCAGTGACGACGCTCTAAACCACAGCTGCCTAAAAGAGACTGAGAGTAAGTTATAGTTTTTATTGTCACCTTTATTATCACAATAAATACTACAAATTATTCAGATCTACATATCGTCCACTACTACCAGGCAGCATTTCAGTGTCTTGGTTTAAATCTGAAACATTTATTGCTGATAAATCTGACCACAGACTGCTGAGACCAAGATGGGTCGACTGTGGGAACCACTGGACTGTAGAACAGAACAGTAGTATGAGAAAAACCCGCTGATGCTAACTGTTTGGCTGTTCTGTTAGCAATTAGCACAGTTAGCATCGGCACATGGCTGCTTCCACTGTTACCGATTAGCACAGTTAGCATCAATACACAGCCTCTTCTGTTACCAATTAGCACAGTTAGCATTGATACAGAGCTGCTTCATCTGTTAGCGATTAGCACAGTTAGCATCAATACACAGCCTCTTCTGTTAGCAATTAGCACAGTTAGCATTGATACAGAGCTGCTTCATCTGTTAGCGATTAGCACAGTTAGCATCAATACACAGCCTCTTCTGTTAGCAATTAGCACAGTTAGCATTGATACAGAGCTGCTTCGTTGGTTAGCAATTAGCACAGTTGGCATCAATACAGAGCTGCTTCGTCTGTTAGCGATTAGCACAGTTAGCATCGATACAGAGCTGCCTCTTGGAGCCATTTATGGAAGGTAAACATGAGTCTCAGTCTTCCTAAAGTCTGCCAGTATTTCTAAATCTTTAATTTTTCATTTAAAAATTGGATGGTAAATGTAAGCAAAATATAACTTTCTGTGGTCCTGTTGGAAATCTGACACAACCGCCATGAAGTGTTTCAAAGAGGTTTCTCTAGATCTTTCCACAAAACACTAGAAACACTACAGATTTTCAACACTAAAACATCTTGATGATGCTGAACGGCAGACTATCCAATGACAGAGGTCTTCTGTAACAAGCTCCGCCCATCAGGGGACTCCTCTGTTGCCAGATTTTTTGGTGGAATGCAACTTTATATTATTCACAGAAAAGTTGCTTTTTGGTGGATCTTTTCAAAGAGCGTTTGTAAAATATTCAAAAGAATATATATTTATCTATTGGCTGGTGTTTGTAAAGTAGCCAATCCCGGAGCACTGGACCTCCAAGGGCCCTCAAAGAGCAAAGATGAAGACAACTGTAAATGTTTGCTGTAGTGCTAATACTGTGCATATTAATGTATATTAACGTACAATTGGTATTTGAACTATCAAAATAGTCCAAGTGTTTTTATTGGGGATCTCAAGTATTTGCGGATTTCAGCTATCAATTATTTTAGGGAACAGATCTGCCCTCGAATATCGGCATATTTTATAATTAATCAATCTATTCATGTATTGTACATGTACATGAATACAGACAAACGTCTATATGTCATTTATTACGTTATGTCAAAATAAACAAAGCTGCAGTAATACATCACCAGTGCGTCTCCACACCTGATCTAATAATGAGGACAGTACCGATACTGGACCAATTCAGCCCCTACCTAATAAATACCGGAGATGAATCATTTTAATCCTCAGAGTAAATATCAGACCAGCTGTAATCAGTTAGAAGCTTGTGGTTTTTCTTGACGGTACTGTTTCCAGAGAGCGTGTTTGAGCTGGTCCGGCTGCTCTGCTCTGGCCGCGCCTCATGTGGAAGGTGAGCGCCTGCCAGGCCTTCAGACTGTCCTCGCCCGTCCCTCCTTTGTGTCCCGTCTGGCCCGGTTCCTCCCTCTACTGCTGCTTTGTGTTTGGACAGGGCCAGCAGGGCCAGCATGGAGGAGGGAAGGAGGGCCGTCTGTGCCCAGCCCGGCCACCTGGCTGCCCAGAGGGGAAGGGCGCGTGGAGGGCAGCGGCTGAGAAGGGGGTCAGAGCGAAAAAGAGACGTTTCCCCTCCTCTTCTTCTTCTTCACAGCCTTTCTCTCAGGCCTTCTGCTCTTTCATCCACTTCTTGGCTTTTCCTCTTTGTTCCTCCCACCTCCTTCTTCTCCCTCACTTCGTGAGTCTAAAGTCTAGTTCATGTCACATCTATTAAAAACAGACTTCACAGCGAAGACGACTTAATGAGCATAAAGATTTCCTAACAGTGTTCCTCCAAACACAGCTTCCTTTTGATATAAAGACATTTCGGCCCTGCAGCGCTGCCTCTCTGATGTCAGTGTGATGGCATGCAGTGGCCTCCGCACGTAAATATGTGTTAAAAAAAATAGATATTTTTAATAGACAGAATAATGTAATTGTGAAAATAAGAACCTGTAGTCTGATTTATTTAATAAAGGAAGTAATTATATGATTTTATAAAATCAATGTAAATCATTTCTGTGTGGCTCTGACCTTAAGCTCTAAATAAATAACGTCTCAAACTTGAGGCAATCAATCAAACCAGAGAAGACAGTTAAAAAGTACAGGATGCATCTAAAAATGACTCCATGCCATCTGACTGGAACGTTTTGTCTTTTGATATTTCCCATAATGAGAGAAGCTATAAGGCCTCCTTTCTCAATAATTCATCCCCAGCCTGATGCTTTGCTGCAGGAATCCTGTAGTTGGAGGCCTGGGGAGATGAGGCGAGACTGATTTTCATTCCATTTTATGTTCTGCTGTCGCAACAGCTGAAAACTTCAAGGAAAATGAAGACATCAGGGATGGAATCCAGAGAATAGAAAGTAAAATCTATGCAGGATATTAAGACTCTTAACTGGAAGGGGAACTCCCATCTGATCCGTTAGTGGAGGGCCGAACGGAAAACGTTCCAGTCCGGACGCAGAACTCCAGTAGGAGGACAGGAAGTAGAAAAAACAGAAGTCACGATGAGACCAGAGAGAGGCGGGACGGTCCATCTGGTGACCATTGAACTGTGGCTGCTGCAGCTCAGTTGGAAATGCCGCGCAGCATGACTGTGGTTGTTATGGTGAGCTTCCCTCCAACATTATTTGCTCAGGTTTGGTTCCGCTCTCTGACAATGACTTTATGACCAAACGTGAAGATGACAGTTCTCCAGATTTCCGTTATTTAAACACATCTCCAGTTTTCAACAACAGCAGGCGGCAGTTCAGCCAACATGGCCGGGCGGATCAGAGCTGACTCACCTAGCCAGTTGGTCCAGTTCATCCTTCAGTATCTACTCTGCTGGTGCTGATCAGCTTCATTTGCTTATTGTTCGTAAATTATAAAAACAAATAATAATATATAAAAGCAGATAGATTATCCAAAATATAATCTAAAGAAAGAACAAAACTCCACTTTGAAAGATTAAAATTTACACACAGGTATGAAATGGATCCTAATATCCAGAGAGCTTCTCTTCAGACTGCTGGCCACAAAACGACCCCAGAAATAAAGAAATGAAATGGTGAAAAAGCAAAAACAGGAGAATCTGTAATGGATTTTTGGTAAAGTCATTTCAAACATACTTTATTTATTCCAAAAGGGAATCCAATGTGGTCGAACTCACAGCATCCAGGTACCTTCAAAAGGTCGCTGTGGGCAGGAAGAGTCTCCAGTAGCGGTCAGTCTTACCTTTATGACAGTCTGACTGTGATCACATGCTAACAGATTAATGTCCAGGACAGAGTTGATATTCCTGGATGATCATTTGGCTTTAGCCAGAAACCAAAGAGAAATCCTCTAAACACAAAAATCTGACACCACTCCATTTTTGTTTCCATTTGGCAAAGAAGGAAGTTGTGCTCAGTATCTTCTTCTTAGGTTTTCATGTCATTTCCTTCAACGGTTCTTGGTGCAGCGCCCCCACAGGCGAGGAGGGGAACAGGTTGCTCAAATGGTTTGGATAGTTTGCTTTTGCCAGTTGTCTTTAACTCTCTGTCTGGCTGTACGATTTAAAACTCGGACAGAGAGATGTTGGAGTAGGGGATAAGATCGCTGGCCAGTATGATGGATGGAAGAGACGGTTTGAACTTCTTCATTCTGTCTTTCCAGAAGCCGCCTTTATAACTCCCCTGCGATTTGGGGTCAGAGTTCAGGTGTTTTTTGAAATCAGCTGTTCCTAGTTGTAAGAGCAAAAATCTTTCCAGCTGCACAGCTTCCAAAACCAGAGGGAATCATTACCCAAAGATGCAACAATTCAACCTTAAAATGAACAAGGGCCTAGAAACAAACTTAATAGAGCTGCTCCCCTCTGGTGGTTATATTACCTCAGAGTGCATGTAGTTACATGTCCAATAAAAAGATGCACTGGAATCAATGATTCCAGGGTCCGGCCCACCATGCGGTCTTCAGTTGATCACAGATCTAAATCTCATTCATGGCTCTGGAGAGCTGATGAACGCTGCATCGGGCTAATTAATGGTCAGGAAATCTGTCCCATTGTGGTCCATTATAAATGATAATGATTTTATATATGAAATATCAGCAGCTCTTCTGAAACCGAAAAGTAATTTCTACTTTATGAGCGATGCTTGATGCTCCGCAGTGGTTTCACTTCCTGTTGGAAGGTTTTTTCCAGCAGGTCTCCCCAACCCTCTGCACATTAAATCTGAATTATCCTCGCGCCGCCTCTCGAGCCGCCTCCTATTCTCAGTACTTTTTGCTCCTTAATTATTTTCAAGCTCTTCTGGAGCAGCTGACACATAGACCAGAGGTCAAACTGTGAGGCCAGGTGAAACTAAACTCACCATATTGCAGTCTCCTCTGCCTCTTCCTTCCACTGCCTCTTGCCTCGGGCTGATAATAGAGATTTGGGGCTCCCCTGCCGCTCGAGCCACCTGTGATATTATCTCTGAGCTCTAACAGGCAAGGTGGGACTCTTGGCCCTCGCTGCAGGGATGAAAAATTTGAATTAACTTTGTGGAGCTAAGTGGATCTGGTGTTCAGATCTGAATGTGCAGCAGATTTAAATTTAGCTTGTTTTTTTTAAGAGTGATCAGGTAATGCTTGTTTAAATCCACCCAAACAGTTCAGATCTTTACAGGTTGTCATCAGGATGAGCTAGAAGCAGAGTCGAACTGGTCGGGTTTCTTCCACCAGCCAGTTCCAGTTTGGGCCTTTCGAGATTTTTTTCCCCCTACATTGTAAAAAGCATAAAAAAAGAAGAAAAAAAAAGCTTCAGAATGTTTATCATAGTCTTGGATTTATTAGAACACATGTCTCTAACTAATAAAGTCCAGCCTGGTGGTTCATGCCGTTAAAGGCTGAAAATGGAGGCTATTTTTATGTCTTAATGCATTTCTTTTTGTTTGTGTTGGATTTTCTGATCGCTGATTAGAGCGCATCACAGAAAGTCAAGTCCAAATTCTGACCGATGAACTATAAACCAGAAAAACTCCGCTTGTGTCAGATTAAAGTATAAATAAGAATGAGTATGACTTCTTTTATTGGTTTTCTACCAGAATAGACTTTACTTAGTGTCATAGTTCCCCTGTATGCAGCACCATACAGACTGAGTTTAAGATTTTGTACCAATTGCAATGGTTATTATTAAGCAACAGTATCAACCATCATTTGTTCAAAGATCATGGCCGGTTTCTGTTCGTTCTTTATGAAAACTGTGTCTTTACAACAGAATATTGGCGTCATAGTAGATTTAAAAACAAACTCTGACCACATGGAAGCATATCTATGGCAGAAAGATATACATTTCTACGTTTTCTCAAACTTACAAGAATAAATGTGGATATACTCAGTTGAAAATTTGTAAATGTGAATTTAAAATGACTTGTCTGATTAAAGGTACAAATTTAAAATGTGAAATTAAGCTATTCTCTGACTTTATCCCCCCAAACTACATTTCCCAATGATTTTGAAGTTGGCCTTTGCTGTTTTTTGCCCATTTTTAGCCTCACAATGAACTTTTTCATGGCTTCAAGTGTGTGACTCTTTCAGCCTGCGGTGATTTCTCAGACCATAATGTGGAATGTTAATCAGTCCTGAACTGAACTGACTAGTTCTTCAGTTCAGAATCCCATTTTCATTATTTTCTCTACAACAAAAAACCTCAAGTTCTGCTCATTGCTCAGAATCACATCTTTGAAAGTGTTTCTCAGAAACCAAAAACAGGAATGCTTCAAGCTATTAGTTTTTAGACTGAAAATGTCGAGAATAATTACGGCCCTCATAGAATGTTTTAGTGCCGTTGCATTTTTTTTAGCATTGCTACAACTTTAAAATAGCAAAGCAGCATTAAAGAAGCAGGCAGATGTCATGTCTAATGTTATTCTAATGGCTGTTAATGTGGAGGAGAGCATCTGTATGGATGAGCTCATAAAACCTGCACTGGGTCAGACAGTTTGAACTGCACTGAAGAGCAGAATACTGGACTATTTCCAAACCAAATCAGCATTTTCTGCATGCTTAATGACAATTCTGCTTGGTTAACAAAACTGCACTTTATTATTTGGGTGCTTAAGAAACAAGGTATGAGCTGGTGAGGAGCAACATATGGCCAAAATATAACATTATTCTGGATTTAGTTTTTCTTTTTAGTTGCTGAGATTCAGCTGGAATGTGAGTTTTACTTCTGCCCGCTTGAACATTTTCCAAAATGTGAGTCGTTTCTGGTTCAGGAGTGAGGATGCGACTGTCAGATGTCTTCGTTTATTGTGGCAGCTGCATTTTGTGTCAAACGTCAGCAGGCTTTGCTCCGCATTTGTGCCTTCTCTTAGCGCTGCAGTTGTTGTTTTGCACATCTTGTTCTACCACACCTTTTCCTTCCACTCAGTTTTCCATTTCTGTGCTTAGACCCAAGCACTCTGTGTCAGGAAGTGGTGAGGTGAGGGGTGGTGAGGCAGACGCAGCGGACCCAGGTATGAAGAATATGAAGATTTAATGATGAAAACCAGTCAAAACAACGAACAGCAGGCACAAGGAAACACTGACGACGAACTGACTAGACATAGACGTTGACGAGGACCCGACAGAGGAACAAGAAACACAGGTGGAGTTAAATACACGGGAGGGTAATCACAGAGACGAGACACACCTGGGAACAATCAAGGGGAGGACAGGACAACGAAGAGACTTAACGACACAGAAAACTCTAAATAAACAAGGAAAAACACAGATCATGACAGTACCCCCCCCTCAAGGGCGGCTACCAGACGCCCAAGGAAAAAAAACCCAAAAAACCCAACAAGGGTGGGTGGAGGGGTGCCGGACGGCGGGCCAGAGTCCAAACTAACAAAAAACAACCCACCATCGTGGGCGGAAAAACAAGAAGGGCCAAGAGTCCATAAACAACAAAAAAAAACTACCCACAGGGTGGGCGGAGGCAAAGGAGGCGGGAACCACTGAGGTGGTCCGGCGGTCGTCCGCGGCGGCGGGAACCATGGAGGTGGTCCGGCGGTCGTCCGCGGCGGCAGGAACCACGGAGGCGGTCCGGCGGTAGTCCGCGGCGCTGGAGGCGGGAACCACGGAGGCGGTCCGGCGGTCGTCCGCGGCGCTGGAGGCGGGAACCACGAAGGCGGTCCGGCGGCCGCCCGCGGCGCTGGAGGCGGGAACCCCGGAGGCGGTCCGGCGGCCGTCCGCGGCGCCGGAGGTGGCAACGGGGAGTCCCGGGGGCCGCCCACAGACGGCGACGACGAGCCCCCCGAGGCAGGGTCTCTGGTGGAGCACAGGGGGTCTCAGTGGGAACACAGAAGGTCGGGGTCTCAGTGGGAACACAGGGGGTCTGGGTCTCTGGAGGAACGCAGGGGGTCTCGGGAGTCGGGGTCTCGGAAGGAACGTAGAGGGTCTGGGTCTCAGGAGGAACGCAGGGGGTCTCGAGGGTCTGGGTCTCAGGAGGAACGCAGGGGGTCTCGAGGGTCTGGGTCTCAGGAGGAACGCAGAAGGTCAGGGTCTCAGGAGGATCGCAGGAGGTCAGGGTCTCAGGAGGAACGCAGGGAGTCTCTGGAGGAACGCAGAAGGTCAGGGTCTCAGGAGGAACGCAGGGAGTCTCTGGAGGAACGCCGGGGGTCAGGGTCTCAGGAGGAACGCAGAGGGTCTCGGGAGTCGGGGTCTCGGAAGGAACGTAGAAGGTCTCGGTCGGAACACTGGGGGTCTGAGTCTCGGGTGCGCCGGCTGGAACGCCGGCTGATTCGGCCTCGGGTGCGCCGGCTGGAACGCCGGCTGATTCGGCCTCGGGTGCGCCGGCTGGAGCGCCGGCTGATTCGGCCTCGGGTGCGCCGGCTGGAGGTGAGCCGGATTGGAGCCTCGGGGCCGGCTGCGGGGGCGAGCCGCAGCGAAGCCTTGGAAGCGGCTGCGGGGGCGAGCCGCAGCGAAGCCTTGGAAGCGGCTGCGGCTCCGGAAAGCGACGAGGGGCCGGGTGCACCGGCGGCTCACGTCGCTGTCTCCGGGCTGAACGCGGAGGTGACGGATCCGGAAGGCGACGAGGGGCCGGGTCCACCGGCGGCTCACGTCGCCGTCTCCGGGCTGAACGCGGAGGTGACGGATCCGGAAGGCGACGAGGGGCCGGGTTCACCGGCGGCTCACGTCGCTGTCTTCCCCGGCGTGAGTAAAGGCGGGGGCGGCATCCGGTGGGCTCTGGGGTGGTGACTGGTCGCATCAGACACTGGTTAATCGCCAGGGTGTAGTCTGATTCCAGTCCCATCTCCTCCAGCAGCAGCGGAGATGGCAGGATCTCTACGTCCCTGTAGAGATCCCGCTGAGCCAACTCCAACTGCTGCTGGAACCATACCTCCGGGTCGTGCTGCATTCTCACCATCGGTATGGTCGGGTCCTTCTGTCCGGAAGTGGTGAGGTGAGGGGTGGTGAGGCAGACGCAGCGGACCCAGGTATGAAGAATATGAAGATTTAATGATGAAAACCAGTCAAAACAACGAACAGCAGGCACAAGGAAACACTGACGACGAACTGACTAGACATAGACGTTGACGAGGACCCGACAGAGGAACAAGAAACACAGGTGGAGTTAAATACACGGGAGGGTAATCACAGAGACGAGACACACCTGGGAACAATCAAGGGGAGGACAGGACAACGAAGAGACTTAACGACACAGAAAACTCTAAATAAACAAGGAAAAACACAGATCATGACACTCTGTGAACAGCAGTGATCTACGGCGGCCTGCTCTCATTTTTTTTGAGGCGAATGACGTCTGTTAAACAACTTGTGACATCTGTTATGCTTTATGTAACAAATCAGAGTTTGAGTTAAAATTTTTTTAGTTTTAAATCACTGAACTAAGTGACATTTTGCAGGTATTCTGTAATACTGACATGCAACTGTTTGAGTAAATGTGAGCTTTGATTTTTTTACTTTTTTTGGGAAACTTTTGTTGGAATAATTGGAGGAACATTTTCATCATGCTTTGATAAAATGTTTATCCCATATTTTTAATATCCGAGTGCAGATTTGAATGAAAACGGTGTCAAACATCAACCAGGGAGTGTTTGCCCGAGGTTACCGAACGCGTCATGTGTCAGTGGAGCAGCCGCCCGTCGCCGCGCTGCGTCTGCAGGTGCTGATCTTCCTCCTCCTCATTTGTGAGTTTACAGACACTTGGCTCAATACAGCGCCGCTGTTCCTCCGTCAGGGTTTCCTCTCCTCGCCGCCACTAAGAAATTGGAAATCTATACGTTGTACGTGAGCACACAGCTCGGGTCTCGGCGGGATCCCTGTTACCTCTGTGTGGGATTGATTCGGGTAATTGATTATGTCGCCACATAATATGTGGTTGGACATTGTTGGAGCTTAAAGGATACCTCTGTCTGTTTCCATTACATTTTTACTCTGTTATTATTAACACTGTTGGTCACCAACTTAAAAGCTATTATGTTTCACACGGCAGGAAACGGCAGCAGTCAAACTAACAGGATGGAATCAAGCCACAGTCGTTCGCTAGCAGACGGCCGGGTCTGCTTTATTTTGTTGCGCTACAAACACAAACTGGTGTATGTTTTAGAAATGCTGTGTGACAGACCATCGCAAAAAGGTACGAAACTGACATGGACGTAAAGTGAGTCGTGTGTTTTGCATTTTATTCTGTAGAATCTCATGTCTCTGTAGATTTCAGCTGCAGGGCTTTTCAGCATCTAAATGATAAAATTGTTTCCAGTTCTTTGTAAAACGAGTCAGATTGGATGGAAGCCATCTGTTAACGCAGATACCCTGCTGGATTTACCTCTGGACTTTGACTAGGCCATTCTAACCCATACACATGCTTTGATTTACACCAGCTTCTCACCCACAAAATATAGTAATGGACTTTTGACCCCAACTCTTAGCATGCAAGCATTTCCAGTAAGTCAGGACAACACAACCAGCATCAGCAATATGTTGGTTTTGTTTATGTTTTCAAACATTTCTGAAATGCATACGCATGGTTTAGTTTCTAGGTTGATTTCTGAAGAGGATCTCAACACCCCAGACTTCCCTTAATGCCCGAACTATTGAGTGCTGAACAGAAGCTGCGTCCATGAACGTTGAAATGAAATGTATATCACATTTATGAGCCTATGTCTATGAGCCCAAGGTCTCCATGAGATGTTTACACAGATATTTGTTTTCACTTTTTTTCCCCCCGAATAGTGCCTGAAACACAGCTGCTTACTAAACCAACTAAAGTCGTCTTCTTCGGTGTTGGTGTTGAACAGTCTGACACTTCCTCGGTCTCTCTGTCGTCGTTTCCACGTCACTTTTGGTTTTGGGCCGTCCTCTTCATCACGCAGCAGTCCAGCCTTTAGAAGCCCATTGGTAAAAATCCATCCATTAGCCGCGTCTCATATATGGATGAGTTTTTACATGCGCTGTGCAAAGCGTGTAAAAGCAGAAGTGTCTTATATTCTGGAAATTGCAGTAAATATTCAGGTTTAGTCCAGGCTCCAGCTTTGGGTCCCGTTGCAGCTCTGACTGCATGTTTCATGCGACTCCACCAACATGTCAACAAACAATTCATATGTAATCTCATGTGACCACAACACCTTCGTTGTTGTGTCTATATGTCTGGCGGTAAACATTCAATGAGACTACTTAAGATTTTCTTATTCATGTTTTCTCAAAAACGCCAGATTTGTGGATTTACTGGAACAAACCTAAAAGTTGGCATCCAGTAGGATTCCTGCTGCTCTTTCTACGAGTTCCAGACAGTTATTAACTTTCACCACCGTCTTCACTCGGGTGTCTAACATAACCGAATTTAAACTGCCACTTTTTATTTGCAGCCAGATGGGAAATCAGTTTTTTTTAATACACAAATTAAATTAAATGCAAGCATATTGGAAGCACCTCGTCTGTTTCTACTAGACAGGTTTTTAGCTTTCTGTTATACCTGAGATCACTTCCCAGGGGTCTAATTTCTTCTGAAAGGGCTTTTAGAGAGATTTTCTTGCAGATAAACACCCGTAATTGCTGGACTTCACTATTTTGCTGATCTGACCTCATTTCTACTTTCCACATGGTGTGTTTTGTGAAAAGCCTTTGCAGAATGCTACGTGGGAGTCCTCCTCCCACACTAAAAGATAGGTTGGATAATTCGCTGCCACCAGATTGGTCGTTTGTCTCCACATACTCTCTTTTATGGAGCTCTTGTGGCAGATGTAGCAATCTGCGGTGCGCGTGGAGAACTCCCCACCGGCAGCTTCCCTCACACCAGGGGCAAACAGGGAAACGGCTCAAACTCCCCCCAAGATGGCCACTGACCTTCCAACCGGTTGTTTACGGCTTGCAGAGATTCTGTGTCGTCTGCAGAGTCATTCATCGACTTTAATCTTTGTACTTGGGCTGCAGATTAAACACTCTGTAGTTTACACACAAAGGGCTCGCCGGGGGAGCACAGCTACCTGGGGAGGCTGGAAATACACTGCTAATAAATACCATCCCACCCCGGCTTCTGGTTGTTTGTCTTTCATCATCTCAGATTTGATTAAAAATGCTTATGGAGATGTGGGTGAGGTCTGGCCCCCTCTTTGGCCTCTCTCCTGGGACCGTGGTTGAGGAGGGGCATTTCATTTGCCTCCTTCTCCCCAGCATCGGCTGCTGCTGGTTATTAGCAACCCTAATGACTGCTAAATTTGATATGAGACCCCTCGCCAACCCTGGCTGCTTGGTGGCTGTGCGCCGCTCTCCGGAGAGACTTTATGAATGCCTCCTGTTCCTTTGATTAAACTTTCATATGGCAGTGAACTGCAACATCCAGCCGGGAGTGAGTCACCATCTCCATCTCCATTTCCCTGCCATTGTTTACCCAAGTGGAAGAGGAGGAGATATCAGCTGTGCTCCAAATGAAAGAGCTGGAGGAAAAGTGGCGCCGGCATGGCACCGACTATAACTGTGACATGCTGACAAGCTTTCTGTGCTAACAGCTGATGGCTGTTGAGGCCAAGCATTAAATGGACATCTCTTCATTTTACCGACGGACTGTGAAAACCAAATGTTTGCATGCTCTGCTAGTAAAACCTATTTTTTTCAGGTCACATAAAATTATCTTAAACTGTTTTAGGTTAACTACAGAAAGTGGGGGCTTTACTGTCAGTTAAAATTACATTATAGAAAATTACAGCAAAAATAAAAAATGAAAACGTCTTGAATTTGAAATGAAAGATGCCGTTCTTCACAAGCAGCCCTGTAAAAATATTTGGTAACACTTTATTTGACGGGTTGTGAATATGACTGTCATGACACTCTTACTTTAGCTTTAATAACATAAAGCTACATCATTTTTTAAAGTTTAATCAGTAGTACTTTTATAACAAATTTATGTTAGATCATGATTTCTTGGTTAATGTCAAGTTGTCATAAACAAAGACATTTTGAATAATGTCAACTTTGTATTAAAAGTGTCATGATTTACCGAATGACACTTTGTGACAACAGTCATAAATATTCATGAAGAAAATATTCATGTTCATGACAGGTGTTATGTCAAGTTTATGACGGTGTCATAACAGTCTTATTCACAACCCGTCAAATAAAGTGTTACCAAATATTTTAATAGCATATTTTACCCTGTTAAAGGTTTCTTTTTGCAAACATTTCCTAGCCCAGTAGGTTTACTGGTCACATTTCCAAACCCTGGATTCTGATCTTCTGCAGACTTTAAGGAAGCAGATCTGAGAAGTCAGTCTGATCTCTTGTTGTCACAATGTCAGAACCCTGGAATGAAGAAGAGAAATCTTTCATTTATCCCCCTTTCACCTCTTCATTTCTAAAGAGGTGTTTCTTTAGAAATGAGCCAATCACAGATTCCTGTGCGAGGTTGCTGGGCAGAATTAGCCTGGACCAGCTGGTGATTTTAACAAAGTGAGGGTCGGATCAGATCCTCCAGCAGGATGCATCACAACGAGCCAGTGGTCTCTGGTGACGGGCAGCGCCGCTGCCATCATGCCTTGCTTTGCTGTGAGGGTGTCTACATGGTGGGAGGCGATGTTTGGCTGATGTGTGTCAGAGTTTCCCCAGCTAAACGTCACCCTGAGCTTCACGACGCCTCTGTCAGCTCACCGTCTCCTCACCTGTCAGGCTGCCGGCTCTGCCTCTGGTTCAGGATGCACACATCCCAGTCGTCCCAGTTTTCCCAGACATCCCAGCCACCAACCATCTGCATAATGTAAACAGAATTGACACTCATTAGACCGGGTCCGTTCCAGTGATTGGAGAAGCTGGGGGCGGTGGACAGGGGGTCACCGTGGCGATGCGCCGACTCCTCCTCTGTTGTTGTTGTGAGGGAGACTTCACCGTCTGTGACGGTCAGAACCGTCGGTTGGGCCGGGTTCGAATCTTATTTGACGCCGTGTTCTGAACTCCCTGGAGGTTCCTCTGTTGTTGTTCAGCTGCCTTTCAAATATTTAATCACTACGACTATTAAAGAGAGCAGTGACAATAACTTGTGTTTTGGTTCTCATGAAAAAAGTCTTATTTTAAATTATGTCATCACAAGGTTCAGCTGAAAATTTTTAAGCCCTGATGCAAATGAGGTTTATTGTAAAACGTACAAACTAACAGTTGTTTACTGTCAACAGCTGAAATGGTTTTGTCTAATTGTTATGATCCATAAATGTTTGAACTTTTAGTATGATGTATGTTTCTGTTTTTATATTCCTTTATTTCCTCTTGTACCAGTTAATTTTTTTTTCACTGTTTGTGTTTTGGATTTATTTCTATTCAGTTTGTTTTCCCCTTTTCATTTCCAGCCTTCCATTCTGCTCTCCTTCCCGGCTGCTAATCACCTCCTCATTTTCTCCTACCTGTTCTTTCCCCCCAGCTGCATCCACTCACCTGTAATTAGCTCTTCTGGCTCCTTTTTGTCTTTTCCATCTTTTCCTCAATATTTAGACTCTTCAGGATTCATTAGTTCTCACCAGTACCTCTGTTTTATCTCATATTTATCATATTTTCTGTGCTCACTGCCATCCTGCTGTACATTTGCATTATTTTTTTCACTCCTGACTGCATCCTTGCTTCTCTACCTCTCTTCATTTGGGTTCTTCATTCATCATGACACTAATAGGCATGAATATCATGCAGACTGATAACTGTTACATATACAGACATATCAAGTCATGTATTTTGACATACAACCAATAAACAGGAAGTGATGATGTATCGGCTTCCACCACAGCGGGACCTCCAACCCCTCCACACCTCTTCCCCATCCAGTCGCTGTGTAATATTTTCAGATTTTTTCCATAAATCAATCCATTCATGGAGAATATCTAAAATATTCAACAAATGCAGCTAAGGAGATTCAGACACTTTTGGTCAACGCTACTTGACATGCCACAGGCTAGCATTTACAAAGCAGCCAATCCAGGTGTGCCGTTTATTTTCCATGGTGGTGATTGGATGAAATATGAAAGCTTGTGGATGCTATCTTCTGCAATACTTTGATGGTTCCCACTGTGTGTATTAATGCATATTAAGGTACATTTGCTGTTCAGATTATTAAAACAGACAGATGCGTGTTTTTAGAGGGTGTGTAGCGTACTTGAGGATTTAAAACAGGGTCTGCTGTACCTCAATAAAGTACCAAATGATGCAGGTGTGACCGATTGGTTCTTAAACATCCCTATTCTTTACCATATTTTCTTCCATCATGGCTGTTTTGCATTTCCCTGCTCATGTTTCCCATTCTGTTCCCTATTTCTGTTTCAGTTTTACTATTTTTACTCACTGCAGCCATCAGCGACTATTAGTAATTTTGGGTCAGACGGAAATGAAAACTGCATCTGGTGTGATTTTGGCTCCATGTTGTAAATCATGCAAATGAGACAGATGGATGTTTTGGTCTCATCTTCACTGAACAGAAATAATGAGCTGAAAGGTTTGGTTTTCCTCACAAGAGTTCTGCTTCTGCACTAATGGAACGAAGTTAATGCTTTGGCTTCATACCTGATGGCATGTTAGAGATCTTAGGTCTGTTTCATAAAAAGACTCTTCCATACATGCGCCATACATTCAGTGTGATTTGATATTTTGAGTCACACAAACCAGATCCAAATAAACATGTTTGATTTGAGTTGAACCAAATCCTAAATGCAAATATTTGTACTTCTAAGCAAATGAAATAGCATAAAACGATATGCATATAAAGTGACATTTTGCATTATAACACAATTTTTATGTTTTAATAATTAACAAATAGTCTGTGAGGTTACATGTCTGTAGCTTAGACATGGTCTAATCTGGGTTAAATGTTGAATAAAATAGACGGGGGATTTCTCCAGTGCCGTTTGCTTTATTTCTGCACCAGATTCACAATAAAGACGTCAATAATGATATGCAGACATGCAAATACTGCATATGTGAACAATTGTCACTTGCTCCTTTCAATTTGAAAAATACACAATGAAAATGGGGAGAAAAGCAAATCAGGATGGATTTTCTGAACCTATAAGTGATGTGGATGTTTTGGTTTTTTGGTTTTTTTGGCAGATTTTGTCATGTCTGATTTAAATGTGAGGACATTTAAAAGTAGTTCTACTTGTCCTAATCTAATATCTCCACAGTTGGAGATTAAGATCAGGACAAAAGAACTCTGATTTGAACAAATCAACTTTAAATATTTTGTAAATGTCTTCCTCAGTTGATTTTGAGACGTTTTGGACACTACTTTGATTGAAGGATTGTTAATTGAACTTGGGACAAACATCAAGACAGCTAACAGCTTTTTTCACATGTATTCCCATAACTTTGTAGTTTTTTTTTTTTAGTTTTTTTTACCAGTGCCACAGTCATTTAAGGTTTTCTAGGGATTGTGCTGCTTCTAGAAAGTTTCTAAGCTTTTCGTCCTGAATCAAGTAGAGAGAACCCAGCATGCAGAGAGGAGATGTACAGCTAAATGTTTACAGTGTAAGAAGGATTTTTACTTTCTATCTGACATGAAATCTGACCAACCGGCTCCTGATTTAAGTCAGCTAGGATTAACTAAATCATTTCTATGTGTTAAACTGCAAAACAATTAGACATTTTTAGCACTTTCTTCATTAGAAGTTTCTATCCAGAATCATCTATCAGCTCTCTAACTTGGGTCAAACATTTCGGGTTTCATCTCACAAACTTCTCAACATAGCTCACTGGAGTTTTGGCCCATTCCTCCTGACAGAACCACTGGAACTGGGTTAAGATTCCCACAGGCATTTTTAATAGTTTCTTCAAACACACAAATTTAAGGAGCATTGCTCTGATCTTACATGAGACTGTAAAAAAACCAGGAAATTGTTAAACATCCTGTCATCTGTAAGTAGATAAATGTACAGAAAAACTTCATTCTTGCTCTTAAACCTTAATAAAACTCTCAATCCAAATGATCACAGGGCCAGTTTAGCTGGATTAATGTTACCGGCATATACTATTAATGTTCTTTACTGATAACCTAGTCTTATACAGTCGGTTAACCTTGATGTGTTCTGCGTTGTGTTCAGTTGAAGAAGGGAGTCAGATCACAACAGTTGCTGGTTGTTCTGCACAAACTGAAATAAAAATGCCCTTTAACATGCAGCTCTTCCATTCACAGGAGTTGGAATTCCCCTAGCAGATAAGCACATGGAGAAACTCTGTGACTAATTAATAACAATATCTACTCTAACATTTAAGAAAAAAGTTCTTAACTTGTCAAAAAGAATACTCCTCTAATATGTATTAAAACAAATAAACATTCACAGCTGCATGTACTTACAATTTTATATATTTCATAAAATGCAAGCTTAACCAAAAGCAAAGAAAATTTTCTCAGGCAGCCTAGTGCCAACTGAGGGTACTGATGTCATAAGACGCTCTCTTAAAGTGACAGTACAGGTACTAGTGTTCACCAAAATAATAAAATTCTTAAAATATAACAAAAAAATAGGATTCGTCAGTGTTAATCAGGATTTGGTGAAATTTCAAACATTGCTATAATAAAAAATAAAAGCACATTTTCTAAAGTTGTTGCATTAGCATGAAATAGCTAATCACCTTCTCTGTTATAAGTAAGGAAGGATGTGCAGGCGAGTCGCGGTTTGTCCTTTTTATAAAATAATGTCACTATTTTTTGCTCTGACAGTAGAAATCGCTCATCTTTAAGTTCATCCATCAGTCAGCCTATTAGGGCCTCTCGGAGCTCCATAATGACTCATTGTTCAGGGATTGAAGGTCACTTATATCCAGGGCTGATGGCGTCTGAACCCGTCTCCTCGGGGTTGAACTGAAAACCTTTTGATTTACATCGGGCCCATCCCTGCCTCCACCTACGTCCCAACAGCAGCGACAAAAGAGCGACGGCGAGTCCGATTCGCCGCCATTGATCTCCTTCGACCCACGTACCGGCAGCAGAGACGTGATTACCGCCGTTCGGGTGCACAGGGGCGCTTTTCAAAGAGACACAGCAGAGAGTGAACTTGGTCACCGAGAGACTTTTTTTGTGCTGTGTGACGGAACCTTTTGATGGCTGTTGGCGCACAGTAGCAGTTCAGAAAGTAAGGGTGAACAATGTAGACATAAAACCTGAACACAAATTACAGGCTGCTGCGGCATAAAAGTTAATCCTTGCTCATTTTTCCCTCCTCCATCTTTGTTGCTATTCATCATCATTCATGTTACAGTATTACACTGGAAATATGAAATGTGTCTGCTAACTCAGAGCTTGAAGAAAAATCAGCGGAGTGAGACCATTTTTCTTCTTCTCGTTGCTCTGATGGACCAAACAAAGAAAAGATCTTCAGCCTCCACCAGTCACAACCATTTGCCTAATGCTGTGTCCAAACTGGTCCAGTTCGTCTAACTGGTTGCCAGCGTTCCAGATTTATGGGACGAGTTCCATGTAGCAAGGTCTTTATAAAAATAAATATCTCCACCACCACATCGTTTAAAAATCCTCTGATTGGTTTCAGAAAGGTTTTCATTCACAGGAACCTGCAAAAATACGCAGCCATTTGTTGTTTTAAGCATGCCAAACCCATAGGGGGCAGTGTAGCGCAAAGCTAAAATCTGTCAGCCAACCAGATTGCTTCAAAGCAACCAAAATAATGTCACTTATTTTCCTGTTAGAAAAGATTAATATTTTGCCAGGAGGTTAATCAGAAGCTGAGCGCAACTTCCTTCTTGAAATGTGAACAAAAATGGAGTGGCATCAGATTTTGTTTCATTTCTCCCGCCAGACTTGTGCGTTTATTTTGATTGTATTAACCCAGAATGCCCTGCGCTGTAGTCCACTTCCTGCTTTTGGAGCAGTCTCCGGTACGCTTGACGTTAACATTGAAACTGAACCAAAGTTCACTTCAACTGAACCCAGACCAGAGTTTGTAGTCGGGCCAGAGTTCACTTCAGAGTTTGATTACACATTCGCACATTACCAAACAAACCGGACTTTCTTGACAGTCGGACTGGAGTTTGATTAAAGTGGACTAAACTGGACGGGTGTGAATGCATCCTTAATGACCAACTGCTGCAGGAGCCTTTGTAATTTCTCTCCATTGACTCCTCCCCCACTGTTCAGATATGCAGATCTTCCACAGTCAGTTCCTACTGCCATCACAAATGAAGCAAACTGTAATAATCTGATTGTTAATCCTTTTTTTTTTTAGTTGATCTGTTTTTCATCAGAAGTGAAGAAGCTTGCCTGGAGCCATGTTTCTAACTCCTGTCACAAGAGCCAGCAGAGTTTCTCCTCTCAATGTCAACTTGACGTTGCTAAAATTAGCATTGGTGTTTTCACAGGAAACCATTAGATTGGTTGGGAAGTAAACGGTGTGATATGCAAACAATCTGCCTGCAGTTCCCTTTGAAACGGAGAGGACAGGAAGCCGCAGTCAGCAAATGAGATACGCCCCGAGAGACTCGGCTGCAGCCGCACTTTCTCCGCAGGAATCCTGAAAGGTCACAGAGAGGGTAGAGGACCGTTAGTAAACTTCATCAGCTAAGGGAGAGATTATTGTTCCTTTTTTAATCTAATAAAATCCAATTTAAGATGTTTAGAGCTGGCGAATTGATAAAGACTGAATAAATGAGTTCTCTGACATGCTTATGCTGATTCAGAGTTTTTTTGTTTTTGTTTTTTTTTCCCCAGAGACGTTGGGTTTGCTAAAGAAACTGATGCTGTTTCCAGTCAGAAAATGTGTTCTTCTGGACTTAATTACTGGAAGGAACAGGATTTCTTTCCCTTGAAAGAAAAGAACAGATGGCACACTGAGTCTTTTATTTGTGTGAATAATCTGAGAGGGTTGTGGGGAGTTGGAGGAGTTTGGCAGTGGTGCCGCTGGTTGCCAGAATGTGAGCAGGTTGCATAATCTGGGAGCTTTTTGCCACTCAACAAACAGGCCTGCAAATGGTTCTTTTCAGCCAAAAATACACTACATTCATGTTTCTCTATGTAAAATGATTAAAAACTCTACAGAGGTTTTAAGATGACCAGGTTATACGAATAATACCTTGCATTGTTCACTCTTGGGGAAAGTGAAAGAGATGAACGTTATTGTGTGAAAGTTACGGTTCAAGCTGTTCTCCTTGCGAGTACAAAAGAATCTAACTCTCTTGTGTTTCTTGTGTTTGTTAAATCTGTCTCAATAGGTGTTTAAACCTGACAACGGGGCTAGCTAGCCTCATAGCATCTAGCATACATCATCTACTCATGATGGATTGCAGCGCTACATGTAACGTTGATTTTAGATGCACTTTTTATAAGTGCGTCATGTTTCCACCACTTCTTACTGCTGTTGGTTCGAGGAGCGGCCGTATTGAAACGAGAAATCTTGGCCCAACTTCCGAACGTGTTCCAGTTGATTGTTTTTCTAATGGGAAGTCGGAATTTCCCGATTCTGAGTACATTTGGAATGTAGCATTATCGGTCCCAAAGATTTTGTTGCAAAAGTCTCCTATCATAACCTTTAACCTTTAAACCTGCCAACTAAGACCTGCAGAGTCTGAGTTGGATCTCTTGGATTTTTTGGTCATTTCTTTGAGCTTCACGCTCTGACTGAATTTTCTGGGATGTTCAATCATTGTATCAGTTCTGAGTGATGATCAATGTTTGAGGTCAACACCGTCTACTTGGCCTCAACACACAGACCAAACCTCCGAAGAAGGAGTTCTGTCTTCATGGAGACCGGTTTCATTTACTGTTTTCTGAGCGTTCAGAGAATCACAGTTCAACCTTGTTGACTTGGCGTTAACACGCTGACTGCAACATTAGTTTGTAGAAATGAACCATTTGTCCTCGCTGAATGTGTGTGGCCTCCCCTCAGGGTGTAATTAGTTTAATTTTCTTCGCCATTGATGGTATAAAATGAGCTAGAAACGGGACTTTGGAGGTGTTGGCTGAGTAGATGTTGGTGTGGGTGAGATGTGAGGACGGGTAAGAGCGTATTGTTGGTGCCGCTGTTCAAACGAACCACGCAAAGACTTTGAGTTACACTGCAGGGAGTGTTTCTGCTTTCTGATGCATCACAGCCACTTTTATTCCTGTCAGCCGTGGCTGGCATTGAAAACCCTCCCACCTACGCAACGTGCTCCGAAACTCCCCGAATGTTTAAATGAAAGAAGCCATGAGATGCTGGTGAACTTTGCTTATTCAGTCTTGTTTCATTCAGGAAATCTGTGCACCTCCATAAAGGCGTGTTTTCTTATTTCCCCTGTTTGTGCCTTTCTCTTTTTTCTGTTTTGTTTTTTATTCCTGCAGCAGCTTCCCCTCGGCTCATACCCGAACGTGAAATTCAGATGGGTCTAAAGCATGTAGAGCAGAAAAGAAATGTGTTTCTGAAGGGGTGAAGCAGCACATCAGCCTGAGCCAACTTCCCCCTTTTCCCTTGTTAAAGAATAATACATTTCACTGTCATCTCTAAAAGCGGCTGCATGCTTATCTCTCACACTGTGAGAGGATTTAAAAGGAGAGCTTTGTTGGACATATTGAGCTTTCCATGTTTCAAAATGAAATATTGTCAGATTTTGTTCTCTTTTCCATTCCGTTGCCTGGAGCCATGTCTCAGCACAGCGCTATTCTCTGTACTATGAAACCTGGCTGTCAGAGAGCTCTCTTAAGGCCGCCGCATGTGTTCCTCCTCTTCCTCACGTCATGAGATGTACCCTTTAAAATTACCACCTTCCTCCCTGTACGCGGTATTACCTGTCTAGACATGTTGGGTGTGCAGCAGCGTAACGCGGCGAGCCGTCTGACAGGACGAGGCGTGTCAGTCATTCGTTTTGCTCTCACCTTTGTGAATCTGGACTCGGTCGGCCTCAGAAGCCGGCTTTGCGTTTTACATCTTTGGTCATATTTAATTTAATTTATTTTTTTACCAGACCTCGATGGTAATCGCTGCTTTTGTCCGATTCCTTGCAGTGGATTGCAAACATGCCCAGGTTACAACCGCTGTCATCATCCCAGCAAAAACTGTGATTTAGAATTTCAGTGTTTATCTTTCTGAGTCTTCGGAAATCTAGAACACAATACCGGGTCGAACGGAGGACCTCAGGGTTTGCAGAGGTTTCTCTGCGTGTTGCACGATCAACATCTGTACACACACAAAACCTCGGAAATAGGAGTGGACATTTATCGTGTTATTTATCATGATAAAGAAATTCTCATGATAAATTCCAATTGAGTTTTCTTAAAAAGCAAAACTGTCCTGGGGTGTGCCGTGGTGGCGTAGCGGTTAGCGCGACCCATATTTGGAAGCCTAGAGTCCTCGACGCGGCCATCACGGGTTCGACTCCCGGACCCGACGACATTTGCCGCATGTCTTCCCCCCTCTCCTTCCCCGTTTCCTGTCAGCCTACTGTCATATAAGGGACACTAGAGCCCACAAAAGACCCCATGGAGGGATAAAAAAAAAAAAAAAAAAAGCAAAACTGTCAGGATTGTTATTTTTATTATTCACATTTTCTTTTATTTTAGATTCATTTGAAATTTTATTCCACCCAATGCTGTCATTAAAATCTAACAGATAAAAGATAGTTGTCCTAAAACAGTAATTTACTGTTGGTTTATTAGATTATCTTCACTTTTTCTTTACTTCATACCTTATTTTTCTTCCCTATCATCATTCTTATTGACAATAAAAAGTCATCTTAAGATATTACAGAGTCAGATTTCATTTTCTCTACCTGGCTGTGACAGTAGACGCTAGACATGACGGTTCATCGTCCATCTGCCTCTGTTCTTCCCCTGAAGCGCCCATTGGTCAGGAGGAGGGTAAATCTGGACTCATCAGATCACATCCAGATCCAGATCTGCTGTCCTGCAGGTTTTAGGTGCGACCCTCTCCAACACACCCGGACCAAACCGTTGAATTACCTCTTCAGCTGGACCAGCAACGAGTCATTCATTTGATTCAACTTTGTTGGATCTAAAACCTGCACATCAGAAGATCTGAAGGAAAATCTCTCCCTTGCTGATGGGAGCCTTTTCCTCCAGTTAGCTTCACTGTGTGGTGGTTTTCACAGCTCTTCAGTCCCAATCTCCTGAGCTTCCTTTACATTGTGCGTGTAGAAATATTATTACTGTCGGTGTTAAACGACTGTGAGTTCTACTGCTTTTGATTATACCCAGTGTTTAAGTGACCACCAGTCACAAACTTTGAGACTTTTTCTTGTTCCACTCTTAACTTCCAGCTTCTAATAATTTGTTGCACCGTTTTCAGCCCAGTTTGTCCTTTCTGCGTTGTCGTTGATGTTTTCCTCTGCTTGATGCCAATAATCTGACCATTCCTCCACACACTAACACATTCTCCATGACAACAAGATGCGTCTTTCCACGTGGTTAGGAAACGAGGATCTACTTTCTGCTTCAGTTTTGATTAAATAACTTGTTGCAGCTGGAAGATAGCTTCTACATATTTAATTTATTTGCATACAAAAATGATTTGCTTACCAGGCAGTGATTTATTTTAGGCTGAAATCTGAGTAATGACAGTTTTTAGCAAAGAAATGATCAACATTGACATATGTTGGTTATGGTGAAGTCACCGATCCTGTTAAAGGTTTGGTTTAAGCAATCTGCAGGTTTCTTTGTGACAGGAGGCAGATGTGATAATGTTTTTACAAAAATAGAAACCTAACAAGAGAAAAATATGAATCTTTGAGGGTAAAAACTGCAGGATGTCAGAGGGAGTGGATCGAGTTGATGGTGAGTTGTTGTCAGAAACAATGCAGTGTTTGGCTAACTGTAGGTCCACAACCATTTCTTTCATTGTTTCAGGTTGTTTCATTGATCTAAGTTTCTTCTCTGACTTTTTGTAAAAATCACAAAAACATCCAGAGAGAAACGGCTCAGGTTCTGCTCAGATGTCACAGAAGCCTCCTGCTAATGGAAAAAAAGGATTTAAACTCTTAACTTCTTGCTCCATAACATCGCGGAAAAAAATGACTCTTTTCTTCATCCCCATCATTTCCAAGCGAATACATAAACAGAAACATTTGATCTCGAGCACAGAACAACCGTTTCAAAGCGCATGTTGGGCTGCGTAATTCTTCCACTTCCCAAACCGCCGCGACGAACGGTTACATAAGCGCAGCCGCGGTGTGCAAATTAAAGCTCCAGCATGAATTTCAAAGCCTTTCCATGCTGCGAGTTATTTCAGATTTAAGCGAGACTCAACTTGCTGTAAATACTGGTTTACTGCAGATCTCTGTGGAAGGTGATTTAACTTCAGTTAGTGTTTTTCATTTTATGTTTTGTTTGAAATGAGCTAATTACAGCAAAAAAAATTCAGAGACGGAGTCATACTGTGTGAGGGAGGGTGTGTGTGTGTGTGTGTGTGTGTGTGTGTGTGTGTGTGATGGAGCTTTAGATTGACAAGTATTCAGTCATTGTTGCTGGATCTGCTATGGTTCCATTCGTGCTCAGCAGTGCGGCCCGCCGTTGGTTCTCTCAGTACATTTGAGTGAACTGGCCCAGCAGGTCAAGCAGATGGCGCTCACTTTGTCTGCAGCTCGGTTTCACCGAGCAGAACTTTTCGCCACCGCCTACACAGAAAACGGAGCTTCCACCTCAGAGAAGAGGCTCTTCACGTACGGCTGGTCATGAAGACCTAGTGATGATATAAAACTGCTTTGGTTGAAATTAAACCAGAGAAGGAGAACTGAACTCAGGAGGGAAAATGAAATATGTACATCAAATGCATGTGTTATCGTGTCAGTTTGTGATATGTGGAGATATTTTCTTCTTGATCAAAAAGAAAACTTTTTATTTGCAGATCAGAGGTTCTGTAGATTCAATTAAACTACTTCATTTTATCCCAAAGGGGAATTAAAGGATGTTGTCGTATCTTAAAGAGTCGTGGACGGTGATGCTGTGGGCAAGAAGATTTTCCAGTAGCAGTCAGTATGGCAACAAATCTGGAAGAGGCCTCTGACTGAAGACTGTTGCTGTGTGATGTTATCATGACTGTCATGACATGCTAACAGATATTCTGTACGACACCATCAGTTGTTAGAAAGCTGCACTAATCCACCTCATTTGCTTTTGCCACTCTTGTTTGGCCATGTAGACAGAAAGATGTTGGAGCAGGGGATTGGATCCTCGGCCTCCATGATGGATGGAAGAAATACTGTGAGCTTCCTCCTTCTCTCTCTGCTCTTTGGCCAGCCATGAAAACTTTATTTCCAACTCTTTTGAGATTTGGGGATGTATTCCAGGTATCATTTGAGCTTTGGGGATGCTAATCATTTCCTGGCTGTAAAAAAAACAATTCCTTGTTGCCATGGTTTCACAACATAGCAACTGCCTAAAAGTAAAACAAATAAGGGCAAAAACAAGTAAGAATTGGCAAGAATTTTCTGAAAGGTGTTAGATCCAGAATAACCGGGGAAAACCGAAACTATTTGAATAAAATTACCAACTAACAGCCAAAAGAAATGGCTCTTAAGTTTTAAGAAAATAATGTCATCTCACAAAGCTACTTCTCTCCATTGTCAATTTTCTCGCTGAGAAACTAAATTTTGGGTTTTTAAGAAGCTGATAGCTGAACAACGGAAAGCACCTCAGGATGAACACGTGAACCATCTTCCTGTTTTTTTTTTTTTCAGCATTCCATCTTTAACTGAACTTTGTCTACTTCCTCTCTGCAGATTGTTCACATCCTGTTGTCACTCATGGTTCGTAAAATGGCTCCCGGGAGAAATCCCAGCAGGCGTCCTTCATGGCTCCAGTGTGGCCATTACTCTTTAATGCCTGCATGGAGTAACAGAGGACCAGCTCATTTAGAAAGGCTTCTTAAAGGTCAAGCAATATGCCAGGAATACAAGCAACTGATTACCAAAAGGTCTTCCTCTGTGTTTCACAGAAATGATGCACAAAACAAAGTTTATCATCATTTTTTCCTCCTATTGTAGGGATTCACTGGATTATTGCCACACTTGTTCAAACTCTGTATAGACAGAAATGTTCCAATAAGGAGCTTCTTCAAACCCAGAGGCTCTGATTGGTTCTGGGTAGTTTTGGTATAATGCAGCTGTGGGTGGAAACTGGATGCATTTACCTCAGATCTGTTGTGACAGCCACATTCTTTCGCACGAGACGTTTCAGATCAGATTAGATGCTCAGAGCATCTATTTGTTTTGTTCCTCAACCACTTGTAAAGGAAAACTGTTCTTTGTCAGTAAAGATAAATCTCAAGCTGAAAATCCAGTCACGATGAGCAAAATGTTCTGAATAAGACACAAACACCTCAGATCTGACCTTTCACCTGCGTTCAGCTGCCTTCAAAGAGTCCCTTGGAGATGACCTGGCAGTCCTTTCAGATGTGACCATGAAAGCTTTCTGATTCAACCGCTTTGTTTTCCTCAATCTCCAAAGTGGGAATGTTTTCATAACCAAAGTTTAACAGCTGAAAAGGGTCCAGTCTGAACGCCTTTCAGTATCTGTTGACATTCACATGAATGATTTTACTTTGCTAAAAACGTCTAATCTTTTAAATTAAGGTCTGATTGGTTAATGTGAAATATGGTTTTAAACCATTAATCTGAGTTTCAGATTTCAACAACGTATCAGCTAGCCTAACCGCCTGGACACATTAATTGCCTGAAGCGCTTTTCAATTAATTTGGTGTAAAATTCCTGATTAATTTTCCTCCATTTTACCCAGTTTTGTATGCAACATGAAGAGACGCCCCAGAAGACCCAAAGAGCCGCACCAGAACCAGCAGCTTTTCAGTCAACCAGCCCAAATTCACATAAACTCCTGATAACGTCTGTTCTGTCAGAAAAGCCGCCTGGTTCTGGTCCAGAACGTCTGTTCTGTGGTGGCGCTGAGTGAAGCTCACAGAACCAAAGGTGCTTATAAAACTTTTAATTGAAACCTTTTGGGGGTTTTTTTGCTCCTCGGTACTCCCCGTCAAATTAAGGTCAGTTGTTGAAACTGAATTCTGAGACAGAAAACTTTATTTAAACCGATGAAAGACCAATAAATATACATATATATATATATATATATATATATATATATATATATATATATTAAAGCTTTTTAAATGTTTTAAAAATTTCATTTCTTATTCACTCTTAGCTGTCGTAGTTGTCATTGCATTTCTATTACCATCTTTGTTTAATCTTGTTTTTAATTTTATTTTTATGTCATTATTAGAAAATTACTTTGACCAATACTAAATGATCTCTGATTACATGAATTATTCGCTCACCATGTTTTCTGTATAGTTTATGATTTGAAGCATAATCCTTAAATAATCTAAACGGGGAGTTTTCACTTGAAGCCTCCATTTTGGACAGGAATCTGTTCTACTGGAATGGAATTAAATCTTTCCACCAGTCCTGGGTTGTTGTTCTGGTTTCAGATTAATTCATCCAGCTGGAAATGATCCACAGATTTTTTTTTTCCCTTCATGCACTCAAACGTTTTAATTTGATCAGAGGGTTTCCGGATTAACAGCATGGCACATTTAACCAGCCAGTTCAGGCGGACTGGCTTGGCTACCTGTAGACAATCTGCTAATCCAATCAATAACCAGCCAGTGGCTCCATGCAGCTCGGACATTTTAATGGGCCCAGTTCACCAAAGAGACCAGTTTTAATCTCTGCCCCAATCCCATTAAATTGCAAAAAATCTCACACAAAAATGGGATCTAAATCCACACTTTTGTTTGTCGACAAAATATTGGTGAATTGTTACTGATTGCAAACATCTAGCTTTCTTTTCTAAGAGGAACAACCAGGTAAAGATTTTGGAGAAGCAAAGAAAAATGTGCCGTGGTTTTTAGAGTCGTGTTTAAATTTCTTAAAATCCCCCCAAAAATAAGAATCCAACTTTTATTTACAGTACATTTATTCAGTTTTTATGTAAAAGAACAATCACAGGTGCCACACCATAAAGCACCTCTAGCTGTTAATATGAAATAAGATAACTTCAGCACTTTCTGCTTGCACAGTGGACCTCAGGAATTAGGGGCCAGTATTTGCTGTTTCAGTGACTAGCTAAAAGTCACAAGTACTTGAGACTCCATCCAAAAATCCTCACTGCCTATTTTAACAGTTCAAATACCAAATGTAGTTTATCTTAGATGTTGGCAGTCACAGCAGAAAATAACATACAGTCTTCCTGGATTCAGCTAATCAGTGACAAACAAAATGAATGGTGCGCCTGGATTGGCTGCTTTACAATCGCCATATGGATCAGAGACTATAAATTGACTTAAGTAAGGCTCAGGCAGCAGTATAGTGGAAGCTTTGCAGAATATTTACTCACTTATCAACTCACAACTACATGCTAGTGCAAAACATGACAGGGGTTTGTTGATTTTGCATGAATATCCGTGATCATGGAATCGCACCAAACTGGAGGGACTCACTGATTTATACGCTCTAACCAACCTGAGGTGTGCAGCAGACCTCACCTACTTTGTGCTTTAGTAATCACAGTTTCACCTATTTGTGGATATTTCCATGGATCACTTCTAAATGGTTGGGAAGCTGAAGTACCAAGGCACAATGCTGGGTAACAAAAAGTCACATTTACTGTCATACATGAGTGCAAATATTTTTGCGAAATTCTTTGCAAGTAAATATTTACATTTTGTGCGATTCCATGATCACAGATATTTCAGGAACAGTCCATTAGAAACGATATGTATTTCAGAAATGCTTTTAGCATCTTGGAACTAAAAATTCGTCCTAAATATGTTCAGCATTGCTGTATTTGAGTCCTGCTGTGTTGCTTGAGAAGCTTTCCTGCTGACCTGCTTACACGCATGAAAGAGTTCTTCGATGTCGCTCTGAATAAAAGGAAGTGGAAATCTTCGCCGTTCCTGGTCTGAGGAAACTGAAAGCGCTTCATGTTCCCCAGAGGGCAAATTTAAGGGTATTTTTTTTCCATCCTGAATGCTTCATTCTCTGAAATGAGGGACTAATACCCTGCTCTCCGGTTGGATTCATTAGAGCGGTGATCATAACGGAGAGAGATAAGAAGGGAGAGATGAAAGGACTAGGTTTTACCCCCGACTTCATTTCCCACAAATGAGGCCTCCTGAAGAAACAATGCGGCTCTATGTGATGTGTGTGTATCACAGATGACAGAGAAATAGTTGGATTTCCCATTTCTGCTCAGAAGATGAGAGTTTGAACGCTGACCTCTGGTCTCCTTACTTGTTCATGGAGTTTGGATTTGGCCCGACTCGGACGCCTTCTGTTCCCCTGCTGAGAGCAAACGAAGTTCCTTCCACCGACCAGAACATTCTGGAGAGCTGGAGCTGGCAGGAGTCCATTCATTTGGTTCGCTGCTGACTCTGCCTAAATGACTGAGCAGAACTGTGTGTTTTATTTTATCTGGAAGTGACTGAAACAGAGTTTGAAATGATCTGTCAGATTCTGACTGAAGAATCGCTTTGAAAGTTGTCTTCTCCTTTCTGTAGCATTGAAACATTGGATTCTCAGGTACGGCTGTCAGAAAGTACCGCGATTCTCCACCACTTTTGCTGCTCCATCACCACAATGGTACTATTGATTTATTGGAAATTATGGTGCGTTGTTGCATGAATGGCATAACAATGTTCTATTGTGGTGACCCAGCAGTAATGTGTTGTACAACAATCTGTCTGTGCTTGAACCGGCAGGGAGCTTGGCCCGTCTTCCACTACCTCTGGTGTTTTATGGCACTGGTACTGGCTGCTTCTGGCTGGTACTGGCTGCTTCTGGCTGGTACTGGCTGTGTTTATTAGAGTGATGGTGGTTTACATGCTGGGTCTGCTGGTGGGATGAACTTGGCTCTGCCTCTTTTGTGTTTGGCTGTTGTATTGTTGGTGCTTTTCTTGTTTTAACATCAGGACTTCGTCTTTATTACAGTCTGTGAACACTTTGAGTTATCAGCACATGCGTTACCAGTGAGAAGGACAAGCAGCATTCAGTGTTCTTACACCATACCAGGTTTTCCCTTTTAGCTGAGAAGCATTTGAGGTGAAAATGACGCTTTCCTCCACTGATCAGACACACACCGCAGTCTATCGCTGAGTTCATGTTTAGTCTGCTTTGATCTGTTAGCCTGGCAAACTCTGATCCAGACCAAAATGGCAGACCTTGGTTTCTGTTCAGTTGAAGTGAACTCTGGTTTGGTTTGAATGCATATGTGAATGCCAAATGGGCCTGAGACCGCTCCAAAAGCAGGAAGTGGACTACAGCACAGGGCATTCTGGGTAAATACTACCAAAACAAACACACTCCCCTAGTCCAAGCGGGAGAAATGACTTGTGGTCTTTAGACAAAGACAAAAGAGAAATTATTCAACCTCTAAAATCTGACACCACTCCATTTTGTGTGCGTTTTATCAAGAAAGAAACTGCACTTGGTGTCTTCTGAGGTTTTCTCGTCGTTTCCTTCGTTGGTTCCTGGTTAAGGGCCTAATGGAGGCATCCTGGGGAGACTGATGAGGAATCAGTCTGCTGACTCCTCATCTTCACTTTGGCCGTGATTTGATCTGCAGTCTTTTTGTTTTAGCTACGATCTGTAAGTGAAATCCCTGACTTCTGCTCTATCCCATCATCACTCGGCAACAAGCCACCATGATACCTGAACTCCTCTGAATGCAGAGGAACCCCAAGCTGGACAGAGAAATCAGCTACTTCCAGCTGATGACCAAAGGAATATTGTCCTGCACTGCAAACTATTGGATTTCTGTTTCGTTCCTACATAAGTTTTCATTTCTTGATGGAATATTTTGTTCTGCCGTTGTCACGGCTCCCTCTGTGCTTCTCCGGAGCCTTTCCGTCACAAGTTGACCCCGTTGCTCTGCTAACAACCGACCGGGCTCAGTCTCTGGTTTTAAAAGGTTAAAGTTGCCCTCCTCCAGACTCCTGTCTTGTGGATTAGTGCAGCGGACCTGACAGCCGGGCCTGTTGGCGTCGCTCCTGGCCGGAGAGCTGATGACTCATTGCGTCGCCTTGCTCATCACCGGCGACGCGTCCTGTCAACACGTGTCCATCACTCACCGCCCTGTTGTCGTGTTTTCCAGCTTTTATTTTGCCGTGGTGCTGATTCGCCGCCACGCTCTGACAGCTGGGACTTCTGGAATCTCTCTGTCGACTTTTCAGATGACTCGTGACCCGTTTCCTGCCCTCCCCGCCGCGCCCTTCAGAAGGCTGACCCGGCTGAGCGTTTGATTGGCTGATGCGTTGTCGGTAATACTTTATCCAGTTAAGTAAAACACTTTTGAGGAATCATCGAATTAGCAGAATACTGCCCGGCTCTTTAACTTTATATTGGTCTTTAAAGCGTGATCATTACCAAACACATCAGGGTTTTAATTAAGACGCCTAACAGGGTTGCAGCAGCCGCATTAAACGGGATATTTACTCCTGTTCAGACCTACTCCTGGGTGCCGGATTGTGATCATATAAAATGAGCTCTGATTGATGCTGCTCAGCACAGGAAAACTATTTGTAGATCTTTTACAAGCTGCTGTGATTAAGTAGAGCATTGAACCTGGTAGCTGAATGCATCCTTCACATTAAATGCAGTGAGCTGAATGGAAGAATGACACATTTCATTGGTTGAGAGTCATCCATTGATAGACTGAAATGGAGAAGCTGATAATTAGAAATTTCTATTTTTATTATTTTACTATTTTTGGAGGATTTCTTGGAAATCCAAATATTTTTATCCATGTTTTCATTGATTTGGTTTTGGTGGGTAGAGCCGCTGAGTCAGAACATCGGGGTGTGTTGAGGAGAAAATAACGTTCAGATCAGTTCTCGCCCATGTGGATAAATTCAAGCTCTGAAACTCTCAGTGATTATAATAAGGGAAAAAAAAGGCATTTGAAGGAGATGAACTCGTCGTTGGAGAGCAGAAGTCAAGTATTGTTGGCTGAGGCTGTAAGCAGGTGGAAGGTTGCTTGAAGTAGACATGAAAGCTGCGGCGCTCTCCAGTCAAGTGGTGGCGATAGTTGAAGCTGGAGCTCAGTGAGCGGTTTCGTGTCTTTAGCATCAGATCTATCACTGATGTTGGGGAAACCAACGGAGACGGAAGTATAGTTTATTAATGAAAGTGTTGAAATCTGAATGGCAGTAGAGCTGAAGAAAAAGCAGCCATTCATTCTTTTATTTTGTTAACCACAAAGAGGCAAAGAAAGAAGGGAAGATAACAAAAATAGTTTATCAAAAGTATTGTTTTTTTGTGTGAAATATGGTCAAATGTTTTGTACTGAATGCTTGAATGAATTACCATCTTTATGTAAATTACTATTTATCCATGGGATTTTTGGAAAAGGTAGTGGCTATGCGACTGATCTCTTCTGGAAGAGATGTGTGTTTTCGCTAATCTTTCTGGAAAATGGAGAAAATGACCCTTTAATGAACTGTTCTGCGGAGAGAAACAAGTGACATATTTTGGAGAATTCTCACGGAGATCCTCGCGGTCCTGTTGTAGGAACCATTCTTTTTCTGCTCAGTGACATTCTATGCATATTAAACATCTCTGATCACATTAATGCAGATCACATGTAGCTTTACTTTTCCTTTAAGGACAAAGAAATTTACTGGTTTGTTTATCAGACCTAAAGAAAGTGAAAGTTACCTTCAGGTAAACTCTGAAAAGTAACACCGTCACTTCCCAAACTTCATTCAGTCTTTGATGAACCCACGACTCAAACATCTGAAATGGTTTCTTTCATTCTAGAAAAATCTTTGTGTCAACATGAACTGAAAGGATCGCTTGTGTGTATTTTTCTGCGTTTGGATTAATGTGATGATGACACCTTGTACTTGTTGGAACCAAAAGGACGTTGATGGTCTTCAGGTGGTTCTGAACTTGATTTTTGTTTAGTAATGCCTGTTGGGATTTTTTTTAAAAATCTTTTTTGTGTTGTTAATAGCCTTTAATTTAACTTTGCGCAGAAAGAAAATTTGAATGACTGCCTGAATTACATTTCCTTACAGTGAGTAGCTTTTATTGGATTCCTTAAGTACCGGTTGATAAAGATGCTGTAAAAAGTGGATAAAAACTGATGGATGGTTGGTATGAATAAGTCTCTTTATGGACCAATGAGCTGAACAATCAGAGCAGATAAAATGTGTCAAAATGTTCCACGTGTAAACATTAAAGCCCATAAAGCTGTTCAGTTGTGAATGTCGAAGTGGGGATGTGACGGACTTGTGTCTTGTGAGGTCTTGGAGTGGATTTTGATTGGATCAATGTGCCTCAGTGACAATGTGACAGATTCCTGAACCGTGAATGCTTCAGCGCAGCTAAGCAGGACAAAAACTTTTACAAATCAACCAGTCCCTCGGAGGAGCCATCATTGAGAGTTAGTGGAGCGTATACAGTACCTTTGCTTATGTTTATGCTGTCAGCCGTCAGTACAGCAACTCAACTCTGCATCTCTACTTCCATCAGTCACTTTTAAATGTCGACACCACTGCTTTCTGCTCTTATCTGCTTATCAGGTGGCTCTTTCTTCCCTCAGTCACTCTGCCTCCTCTTATCTTTGGTGTGTGTCCCCTGAGTGTTCTCTATTTGCAGACTTTCTTCCTCCTACCTCTCTTTTGTTTGCAGTTTTCAAACTGACTTAACTGCACTTAACTTGAGGATGTTTCAGGAGCTTTTTCTGTCAGGGTTGTGATCTCTTTTTTTAAATTTTTCATCTCAGGGTTTCTACACAGCCTGGAAAACGATGGATTTAGATCCAGAAGTATTTTCTAGGTCTTAATAAATATGGATAAATATTATTATTTCTGGACTTTTGTTCTCTAATATTTCAGAAAATATGGCTTGGAAAAAGTGATTTTTACATGATTTTCCTGCAAAAAATATCATTAGCTTAGTGGGTTTTGTTTTTTATTTACTGACTGGAAAAATGCAGAGGAACCCAGGGAAGGTAAAATCCACCACTACCTGAGTATTATGTTGAAAACAATTAAAGTTGCTATTTTAATTGTTCATACAGCAATTACGCCTTTATATGTCCAAGTCAAGGACCAGAACATAAACACTGGTGTTGAATTTTATTTAACTGAACGTTTACAAAACAGTCGAGTAAATTATTCAAATTTATCTGGAAAAATGAATTTAGGGGAAGCTAAGTGCTTTAATATTTTCAATGTTAGCAAAAGTGCTAAGCTAAACATTTGCTCCACTAGTAGCAGATTAGTGAAATTGTTCCCACTACTTCTGAATAAAATTGAATATTTGAAGCTGAACAACGTTAGACATTCATGCCATAAATTCTTGGTAATATATTTTTGTATTAATATTCAGGAAATGAGCATGTTTTTGTGTTCTGCTGCTCGGTTTCTGGTTTGCATCTCTAAACCGATGGCCTTCTAAAACTCGCCAAATAACCGTAAACAACCATTTCTGTGAGGAAAAAAAAAATCAACTCTCGTGTGAAATCGTCTTTTTGCTTTAAACTGGCTCTTAAAGTTTTAAGCCGTTCAGGAACGATTGAAACACGAAATCACCTTGTAAGATTTTAAAGCAAGTCTGCTGATGAGAAGTGTTTCCTTCAAAGCAAGACTTTGAGTCTTGTTTTTATTGCCATTGGATTTCATCACTACAGTGATGAAATCTCAATTTAAATCGTCCTCCAGTGATGTTTCAGTGATCGTGCACCTGACGAGCTGTGGCTGAAGGGGCAAAGGAAAACAAAAACTTTTTTTTTTTTATCATCCTGCCTTTGATTTATTTCTGTGCTCCGAGGCTAGGCAGGGATGGGAAGGTCTCTGTGCAGTCATGGTTCATGAAAAACTCAAAGTGAACCTTTTTCCTGAAAGACACCGTGGCTGAACAGAAGCAGGAAGCTCAGTTTGCCCCAAAAACGGGAGGTAAAGTCCAGAGAGAAATTGAGTTTACCTTTAGATGAAGAGTGTAGAGGTTTGTAGTTTTAATAGTGGCTTAAGTTTTTAGTAAATACTGCAGATTTCCTTTGGTTGTCAGAGGACACTAAATATTAGCTTCACCCACCTCTAGCTTGAAAAGATAATAGGATTTGAAGTGGGAGTTATGTCCTTGATGAAGGTCTAATTGGAAAAATTGAAAATAGTTCCATTCATAGTAGAAAAACCAGAAATACTCCACGCGGTTGGCGTGCCCTGACCTCCTCAGACAACAAAGGAGCCTGAGGTGGATTCAGCGGACGTGGTTCAGCCTGGAATCGTTTCAGGACTCTCTCAAGTGGTCCAACGGAGCAAAATCAAAGTGCAGCGGACAATTCCCCTGGTGACAATGGGGTCATCGCTGTCATTTGGATTAGAAAACCATTTTTCTCTACGTGCTTGCAGCTCCCTCCGTCCTTTATCTCAAAACCATTACCATCAACCTTAACGCCACACTCGAGGAAACGCTCCCATTTTTTCTATCTTCCTTTATCTCTTCGCCCATTTATTACATCAAATACCTCCATGAGCTGATGGAGTCAGCTGAGGGGGCCGTTAGCTTAACTTTTGTCACTCTTGACCATCTGACGCACAGTCAGGGGGGGCAATGCAGGACACAGAATTAAACTCTGGGGTAATGGAAGCAGAAAAGGACAATGTTGTTCTGTGGTGAAGCTTTTCAGGTTTTTCCAGAGGTGACAAATACAGCCTGTGCAGCCAATCGGTGAAGTCCGATGGGAAGCAACGTGTAAAGGAAAGAAGAGGTGCATTAATGTTCCCCACATTCCTCCTTCCTGCAGCTCCCAGATTAATGTGCCACTTCCTTCAAGATAAGACGAGTAACAATGGATGTGTTGTGAAGCAGAGATAAGCAGCAGCTGTCATGTGTCATGTGATTTGTATTAGTCAAGGAATTTTAGCGGCCTACCCTAAAATATGCCACAATTTTTGACAATATGAAACATAAAGCTTTCCGAAAGGGACCTGTGAGTGTCATTAGACACATGGGTCTAAAAGTGAGAAGTCGGAAGAGGCAGAGCGACATTTACTAAGAGGATTTTGGTTGTTTGTGTGGATGCGTTTCTGGACAGCTTGTTAGTTCCAATGTAAATATCCGTCTGATAATGCGCCGGGCTGCAGGGTGTCTAATAAGAAAAAAAGGACACGAATTTCAAACTAACTATGTTGCTTTTATTAATTTTTCAAGATTTCTGTGGCACAGGTTAATAACAAAAACAATTTATGCTTTTATTTCTCTTTCCTCACACAGTTATAGTTAATACACAAACGAGCCTAATTCCATTCCACAAAAACAATCACTGACCACTTGATCATGAACAGATGTTCAGTTTTTTTCAAACACAGAGCAAAGTAGCCAGTCATCCTGCAGCAGCTTCGTGCGTTGCGGCATGTAGAGGTGATGCAGACGACTTGCTGAAGTTTGAACTGAGCATCAGAACGGGGATGGAGCTGGATTTCAGCGTGTGAATGTGGCGTGGTGGTTGGCGCCAGATGGGCTGGGCTGAGACTCTTCTAATTTGCAGGGATTTTCACAGTCAACCATCTTCCAGGATTACAGAGTGTTGTTTTTACAGGAAAATGGGCCAACTAGTTTACAGTAGCTCACATGACATAGTTTGAGTGGCTCATAGTTCACCTGTAAATAAAGTTTGTATTTTGTGGGCTGTTCCAAATTAAACTGTCAGAGCACCAATCACCAGAGCCTCCAGCATTTATACATTTATAAAAAAATTATTTTGAATTGCATTTTTTTTTTTACCTTAGATTAAATAATTACCTTAGCAGTTATTTTCAGTCCTATTCAATAACTCTGAGTTTTACTTAAAAAGGGATGCACAGTTGGTAGAGCTGTTGCCTTGCATCAAGAAGGTCCTGGGTTCGATTCCCGGCCCGGCGTCTTTCTGCATGGAGTTTGCATGTTCTCCCTGTGTGTGGTGGGTTCTCTCCGGGTACTCCGGCTTCCTCCCACAGTCTAAAAACATAACTGTCAGGTTAATTGAGTTCTCTAAATTCTCCTTAGGTGTGAGTGTGTGCGATGGACTGGCTTCCTGTCCAGTTGACGGCTGGAGAGGCACCAGCAGCACTTGTGACTCATCTAGGGATAAACATGTAAGATAGTGAATGGATGGAAAGTTCATGTATTTTAGTAACTAAATTAAAACACATTATCTATATTAATTATTTGCAGACTCACATTTTAAGCCTTATCCATGTTAATTATATCATCTTACAGCTAATAAAAACAAGACATTTAAGAACAGAATTTTATCAGACTAATAAAAAAAAAACTTTAAAATAAAATGAGGGCTTAATGAAAAATATATTTAATGCATGCTCAAAGGTGATGTAGTTTTTTTTGTTTGTTTTTTTTTACAAAAAGATTTAGATTTTTTTAAAATTGAAAGAAGGCTCTTTGACTTTTGGTTTAGCACAGAGGGAGATGGCAGCCAAAAATCAGAGCTCTAGCCAGAAAACTACAAATTAAACCCACATAAAAGACGCATCGACACTGAATAATAAAAAAGTCATCGTCTTCTTTTATCTGCATGGAGAAGGTAAAAGAAGACGACGACGACGACTTTGGAGAAGACATGCACATAGATGTTGCTCAAGGGGTTAGTGCTAATGGCTAAAGCAGCACCATGGCAAGGAATTTTCCATTGGTTTTGAGATTAGTACTTTAGTTTTTGCTCACTTTAAACATAAAAAGGTGAATCTAGTTGGGGGGTTTCAGTGTAAAATTGATCAATTTACTAGATATTTTTTCTCTGACATCTACTCTTTCTAGAGCTTTAAGCTTTTCTAATGTTTATTTGTTTTTCACCATTCATTGTCTTATTTTCCATTTGATCAGCTGTCACTGGTGATTGTCAATTAGGACTTTTTGTCAGTTGTGTTGATCTGAAAAGACCCACTCATTTCTATCACTAGATGCATAAAAACACAGCAATTTCTGATACTTACTCTAAAGTTTCAAATAATAATAAAAAAACAAAACAAAGCCAATGCTTTTGACATTTGAAATGTGTTGTTCATTTTTGAGATTAAACAAAGTTGAAACAAATTGCATCAGACAGAAAATTAGAATTGTCAAAAGTGGGATAAGCATTCAAATCCAAAAAAACCCCTCAAAACATAGTGGGTTACATTTTTCCTAGCTCTGTTACATGACTGGAATATTCATAATTTTTTCCTCTTGGAATTACTGTCAAAAATAAACAAAACACAGGAAATAACTGCAAACTTTAAAGGAAATGAAGCAGTGTGCAAATATGTTCCTTATTTAATATATTAACATAATATTTACATGAAATACTTTACAGTATGTTCTGTAAAGTAAAAGATTGGCTAGCGTAGCATCTTTGGGACAAATTACTGTTAAGTGTGACCACAGAAAGCAGTTGTGTTCATGTTGAAGGAACTCAGTCGAGATGACTTAATTAAAGACAAGTTGTTTCTCAAGTCTGTTTAAAGAACACAGATTCAAACACATCTCTTCTCCTCATGCTAATAGGGGCGCTCTCCACAGCTCCAAGTGGGCCCGTATTATATGCAGAGTTAGCTTCATCCTTCGGGAGAACTCTTCTCCTGTTTGCGTCCATTGCGAATAATTTTCTTGAGCCAATTCATGTTTTTCTTTGAAGGGGGAAGTCTGGGTGGTTGGTGGGAAGCTTTCAAGCCCCTTTTCGCTTTGAACATCAAACCGCTTGTCTTAAGATTTGCTCTCAGTGAGCGAAGCGAAGAGCACCGAGCGAACGGAGAGGCAGAGAAGGAGAGATAGTGACATGAGGAGTACCAGGCGAGGTGTCAGGTGAGTGATTTTAAAAGTTCCCCTGAAGGGCTGCACTGCCGGCACAGATAAGGACACATTCCAAATGTCATGACGGCTTCGAAAAGAAATTAAATTTGACTCAGAAAAGGACATTTCTGACACGCTGAATGAATGATTCATATTCCGTTATAATGAGCCTTTGAGTTAACAAGTCGTCCCTTAGAAATACAGTTTTTGGTGTTATCGCTTAGTCCCGTTCCCTCTGCGCCTGCCCTTTGGCCGTCACCACCAGCAGGACTCGTCCTCAACTGAGTTGGAGGACGTAATTAACTTTGTACCCCAACAAAAAAAAAAAAACACTGTTGGAAAAGGTCTTTCTATCCCTGCAGTGTTAATAGTGTAATGTAAGGCTCAGGATTATAGAAGGAATTAACTCAACGATGAAAAGGTTGAACATACACAGCTGATTAACAAATAATCGGCCTTAGAAGAACGAGACGAGGCATCTGATCCAAAAACTGCTTGTAGTCTCTTGATTGTGTTGAAGGAAAACTGAGTTAAACGATTCATTGTATTTAGACAGTAAAGCACAAACACTCTGGTCATTAGAGTAGAGGAAGTTACCTTTTCCACGGTGTGGTGTAAAATTCACTCTGTTCATTAAATGCATCAAAACTAAGAACCTCCACAAATGTTGGTATTTTGGTTTCTGATGTACATAAATTTTGGGTGAAATCATTTGAAAGTTAACCGTGTTTGATTTGATGGATGGTGATAATCTTGTATTGAAGGTTTTCAGAATTACTTCCTCTGTAAAAGACCCTTCAGATTATGTATATTTTTTTTCTTGTGGAATATTCAAGTTTAGAGTTTCTGGATTTAATATTCTCATTGTTTTAAACTGTATGATGAGCAGAGCAGTCCTTCCTTTTCCATCACCTGTCTGTGTGAATTGATGGTCAGCTGTGAACGGACATTAGTGAAAGAATTTATTCTCGGCTCTTCACTACGTTTTGGAATAAGGCTGGGAGTTTGGAAGGTTCCCAGCATCGATAAGATTTTAGCGGCGTACAGTAAAACACAAACATTTTTCTCTGTGCCTCTGTCGTAACGGGGTTTTTTGCAGGACAAAACTAATAGGACTCCAGAGTGAAACTTTTCAGAAAAGCAAAGTGAAAACATTTGGAAACGATGACCCGGTTATCACCTGCACAACAACAACAACAACAACGGTGGTGGAGCGCCGCGTTCTCTCTGAGCTGCAGAACCTCCACGGATTATTTGGCGTTTTAAAGCGAAAATCTGTTCAGTGTGGAACATTTATGCTGTCAGCAGAGACAGTTTAGAGTTGCCACTAGCGACAACACCACAAAGCTACTGAAAACAATCATTTCTTAACTCAGGAATGTTTTCCACACCATATAAATCTTTAAACCACTGTCAGGAATTATTTAACTTTTAATTCTCGTCAATCAGGCGCAAATGTTAAGCACTGTAGCGTCTTTCTTGTCCAAACCCTTTCAGCTCCAGCTCCGTCATGTTCAGCTGTTCGTTGTCGCTGAGGTTTTACAGCGAGAACAATTACAGCATCTTCTGCATTCACAAGGAGGAGAGCCTGCCCTCTTGTGTGTCATATTGTCAGATTAAATATTCATTTGTGTTCTGGCTCCTGCAAGACGTTATTGCAAATGTTTACAGTGGGTGCCGCTTCCAAGACCCGTCACTCCTCCTCACCGTCCAAAGCGGAGTTTCACTCCTGTGATGGCGGCCATCTGGTCAGGCTCCGTATCGAGAACGTGCTCGGTGCAGCGAGTCCACGGCGCAGTGCCCGACTCTCTGGAGGCTCTGCTGTCACGACTTTGAGCTCCTCGTTGACTTCTTTCTCTCACGCTGGTTCCTTGTCCATGTTCCTCATACGAGAGGAAAGCAGGAGTCATATGGTGATTGCCTAGTTGCCTTTTGGCAGCGAGATCAATCAAAGGGGGTTTCAGTCAGTTTGGTACAGCGAAGGAGCTAAAAGCCGTTTCTATGGGTAAATCCTCAGAAATGGGTCACGCTGTGCAGCACAAAAAAATGTATATTTAATGCTCCTTATGTGACTCTCCCATTCAGCCCTCCATAGCTTTTTACAGGCAGTGTCGGTTTAATCGATGTTTTTAATCGTACGCCTTGTGGCTCTTTCTCAAAATGGGTATTGCACTTTGATTACCAAAACGTAAGGTCATAAAGAATCCACTTCAACACAATAATACAGCTTTTGTGTAAAGTCACCGGTTAACATGTTTGACCCAATGCTACACATGTGGTGAATGTAAAGGAAGCTAAAATCTCAAATATGCTGCTTCTCCACAATTATTGATGTAGCACGTCGACATCTGTCAAAAAAGTCACCTCTTCTGTGAATACAGTGAGGAATTAATAGATTCTGTTGTTACCCATATGTGGACGTCAGGACTCAAGGTCTTTTCATTTCTCCTGTCTCTAAAATGCAATTAATGCAGCTTTTGTTCTGTGATACTTGCTGATTGTGTTTCACCACACTGAACCCTGCAGTTCTGTTTTCTTGCTTCTTTTTTTTACATTTTTTTATTTATTTATTTTTTGCTGGATCTCGTGGCGTTTCGGGACAGTCTGCCAGAGCCCTTCTCCACGTCCACCGACACAAAGGCTTTCCGATGCCAGTATCAAAAAAAAAAATGCGAGCAGCCTCGTATCCTGTCGGGACATTTCACGCCAAGCGTCGCTTGTGGTGCGAGCGTTACGGCGCAGTCGGTGTGGACCCACTGGCTCGCGTCGATGTGTGAAAGTGGCACCACTTTATGAGCTCGGTCCATGAAAGTGGCATTGCCTCACCAGTCAATGGCATGAATTATGTATGGCAGGAGAAGGTGAAAGCTGTGTTCTGCATCATCTGCAGGCTGTTGAGCAAATTAACATTTGGACAGCCATTTGCTGGATTTAGGAGGGGTTGGGGCCGTATTTAATGGCTTGCTTACAGCTCAGAAATAAATCTCGCAGTCATTTTTTTTTTTTTTTTCCTAACAGGTTTCTCCTCCTCGAAATCATCTTTGACTGACTGAAGCAGCCCCCACTCTCCCGGAGCAGACTGTAAGGCGTGGGCAGTGGAAAGGGCAGATAGATGTGATCTTTAATTGGCTGGCTTCCTGTCAGCTCTAATCAGAACCTGTGTTCTGTCATCTGCACCCTTTGCAGGTTGTTTCCCCTGAAAGACGAGCTTTCAGTCTGACGGGTTCATTTTTCCCCAGACAGCAGGACGAGTCGAGGCTTTTCCGCCGAGCCTTTTTCTGAGCTCTCTGCCTGTGATACGGCTCGCTTTGCGGGGGTTATCTGCGTCATTGATGCTGTGGAAATGGGTCACGTTGGTCTTTTTTTTTTCTTTTTTTAAAAATAAAAACTGCATAAACAAAATAAAAAACATGTCAACCAAGTCATTTTAATGGTACAGTGCCACGGTAACTGTGACATAAGCATTCCTTGGTCATGAATATATTTTGAACGATTCAGGGGTTCTGTACAAACGAGAACTGGACGCTCAGGCGTTTTATAGATTTCATGCAAACTCAAAGCTGCAAATATTTCTGTCCCTCCGTTGGAATGATGTCACAGAAAGCCAGACGTGACCACATGCAAAAAAAAACAAAAAAAACAATTCGACTCAAAAGTACTGAATGTATTCCAAAAGTAAATTCAATTCAGTTCATTTAGTAAACACTTGATCATTTTTATCAAAGCATGCACCTGCAGCTTAAAGTTCCATCATTAACATGTGAAAAGCTCATGTCTTCCATCTTCGCTTATCAATGCAGAGCAGAGCTGATCTGGTGACAAACGTATTGATTGATTGGATATCAAAAACCAGGTGAAGCTAAAACTGTCTCTTGATTTCCAGGTAGAACATATTTATAGACAAAGTGCAAAATCTTTGTATTTTTTTTTTATTTTTTGCTTAATTACTGATCTGTTGCTTCTCCAGTAAAATGGCCTTTTCTTTTTTTTTAGTTTTTATAGTCCAGCTCACAAATTAATCCATTTCTAAACGAGTTGACGATTATTCAGTTCGTCGTGATTAATCTGATTAATTGTTTCTGCCCCAGTGAGAAAGGGAAGCGGCAGTGCAGGTTATGATTCCCACTGTAACTTTTTGCGCCGTCGCTCGTCTGACTCATCACCTCGCTGGTCTGATTCTCCATCAGGGAAACATTATGAAAACTGTTATAGCTCCTTTGCGGAGCTCCGAGTCTGTCCACTAAATTAGCTCTTTCATTCAGATTTTCTTCTGTGTTCCTCATTGATTTTTTTTGGGAGAAATATAGGCTGAAATACCGCCTCTCTGGGGCCGTGACCCGTGACTCGTTTTAAAAGCCAGCCGGAGCTACATACTTGACCTTTTTCCTGGAGGAAAATGAGAATGCATCGGGGAGCGTTGGATCGACGCAGCTCCCCCCACGAATGCCTCGCTCGGTCTCAAGTCGGACATGATTTCCCCTCCATCTTCATTCAGCAGAAATGTCTGGAGCCTTTAGAATAAATGACGCCCAGTAATAAAGGCTATGCATCCACTGATTGACTAAAGCAGCTTAACTCCATTCCCACCGCTTTCTACATTAGAGACAATTTGAGCTGCCTCTCTGTATTACCGCTAGAGGAACTTAATATTCCATTAATATCTATTGTTGCATACATTGATCCCTTCTAACCACCAAAACGATTAAATTGACTAAATCAATGTCTTTAACTAGTTAGGGAGTGAAAGGTTTAGGGTGCACAGAGCGGCTGAGCTACATGATGGATCATGTTGGAGAAATATTTAGTTTTATAATTGTGGACTAGTGGTGTGAGCCACATTCAGAACTCATTAAAGCTGGTTGCTTGAAGAGAATAGCGCCTGTGTTTGTCTTCCAAATAGTTCTGTAGAGTTGCAGTAAAAAGAGAAAGTTCTGATTTGCTCCTTCCTTGTTTTTTTCATTGTGTTGCCTGGATTATTCCACGTTTAGGACAATTATTCCCTCTGCTTCCTGATTCCGTGCAGCTGGAAGAAATTTTGCTCCTTCTGTTGTTTTTTTTTTTTTACTTTGGGCAGTATCCAGGATGTGTTACCATGACAACAAGGTATTGTCCTTACAACCATCTCTTCTGTCCATCATAACGGACAGGGATCTTATCCCCTACTCCAACATCTCTTGAACCATGTCGGGACATGTCGTCATGGCAACACGATTGGTTGTGTCGCCACAAAAGCTTTACTTTAGTTATAAAATGTCTGAAAACAAAAGTTCATTGCCCTTTTTGATAGAACTATCTTCCTTTGTTAGAAAGCTGTTTGCCACAGTCTGGTAACTCTTTATAGAGACTCCATTTCCTGATTTTCTCTTAAGTAGAAAAAGGGGCGTGGCTTATGTGACATTTCTATTGTTTTTATTTATTTCTTCCGACCGAACAGACGAATCCTTGAGTTTCTGACCTTCCCTGTGTCTCCACCGGCCGCCTGGCTGTTCCTCTAAATGGAGCGCTGGCGCTTTTATTGGTCCATTTCCCTCTATTCGGGCAACCGTTTTTGAGGACGGACTCGTGTTTCTGCACAACATTCTGTCACCATCCAAACGAACCAGACGGGCCCAAATGTGTCGATGCTTTTATGAAGTTTTAAGCTTATTAAACGATATCGTGTTTGAAATAGTTGTGGGTTTTTTGATGTCTCTCTCTCGTCCGGCTTTGTGTGAATGATGAGTTTACCTTCCACAACTGAACTGTTGCTCTTCAGAGCATTACTGGAACAGCCAGTAATGCTATTTGACTAACCCTGATTTCCTCTGTCCTTCTCTTTCTGTTTTCTTTCAGGTAAGCACTTTCTCTCATCTCCACCAGGAGCGATAATGGAGCCGTGTGTGTGTGTGGGGGGGTCGGTAAGCGTGCATCCTGTTGCCGCCAGCCCTGAGGACGGCTTCGCGCCACTGAAATGCGAGGCAGGAGCGATTAAGGTGATACACAGCGGCAACGGGTCCGGGTCCGGTTCTGACCCAGTCAGCAGAACTTTCAACAAACGGCAGAGGTTTGGACGTGAGGGTGTGTCGCTGCAGCGGTGTGTGTTCTGTTTTACAGTCTGGTGCTTAAGAAGCTCTTTATCTCACTGAGGCTCTGTCAGATCCTCCATCAGTTTATTAGAGTTCTAGTGGAGAAGAAGGAAAACCGCAGATGCTACAGAGACCTCACCATAAACTGAGTGCTTAAAAGGTGTAGCAGCAGCTTTTACTGCTAATTTAAAGGACCAGTTCAGAGATTTGGTAGCAGGGTTTTGTGAAGCCGTGAAACATTTTGCAGCAGCGACTTCTCATACAGGTGAAAGGCCAATCTGAACAGGACAGAGAGAGTTTCACATCATTCACAATCAAATGTTTTACTGGTCTGCAGCCGCTTTATTTCAGCTGATTTTAATACTTGTTAATGTCTTTTACTGTTTGATCAGCTTAACATCTGTGTTTTTTTTACTGAACTGAGTGCTGAGGCTGTTACCTTTATCAGAGGAGAAACGCTCTGCTTGTTTTATCTAATATAACCGTGACGCAGTAAATAGTAAACAGTTGTGTTGCACCAGGAGTGTAACAAGTGGATTTTAGCTGGTTGGTTAGCTGTGCCAACTAGCCTGCAGTCTGCTGCTTTACATGCTGCTCCTAGCTTCCGCTGCATTATGGGAGTTAGTATTTTATTGTGATATTTTGTGGTACTATTTTTATGATCTTTAGGTGCCTCATGCATGATGTGACTGCAGGGAGATGGATACAAATATTGCTCATGAAAAACATTCCCATTTGAAATTTGCTTCTTCGCCAATTAGTAAAAGAGGTGATGTATATCACTAAGCTACACAACAGAACTGCGTTTATTATTATATTTATTAATTCTCTTGTGGAGAAAATAGTAAAAAAAAAAATTACTTTTATAGTAATACTGTCAGTTTTGGGGTTTTTTATGCAACATTTTTATTTGACATTTATAAAGATGACAAGTCAAATTTGCAATATTTATCATCATAAATGATAATAGGGTAAATTCCCACCCCTAAACTGTCTGGAACGGGACCGAAAGCTGCCCTTTCAGTTTCCATGCGACGGCTTATTAATATGACCAAACGGCTAAGTTGGTTGTTTGTTTGTTGTTGGTAGGAGTAAAAATGTGTCACTTCATTACTTTCACTGCCAGCTCATTGACAGATGAAACTGTAAGAAGATAAAATTGTCTTTAGCCATATGTTTCTGGAAAGTGACATCAGGAAATAAAACAACAACAAAAAATTTTGTATTACTGCAGCTATTGATTACTGATAACTACTCCATAGAAACCCAGTTTAAAAAAATAAATTCTTATTTTAAATAGAAAATTCTTTTATTATCCCGCTGTGGGTAAATTCAGGTCTAACAGCAGTGATTGCTTATCCTCCCTAACTTGTATTGGGTATGTATTACTATTTTCTTTCTTAAATTTCTGTGTTTTTGTGTGTTTCAAGGTAAACATTCAGTTTTCTTCTACCAACCGTAATAAGCTAAAGTTTTAAAGTTGTGGACCTGATGTGGGTCGGCCTTCCTGGTAGAAATGAGACTCAAAATAGGTTATTTTCTTCGCCTTCACCTTTCTGCTGTTACCCCGGCACAGTCAAATCCTCAGCATGCATCTAAAATACCTAAACAGCACACGCTGAGCCGGGGGGGAAGGAGCAAATAAATAAAGCAGAATGAGACTTGACTGACACAAAGCTGCCGCAATTTGCTGTGCTCCATGACAGATCCGCAGCGTATTCCCGGCTCCATTATTGCCTCAGTTTGTGTTGGCTGGCCGGACAAAAACAGGAGCGTTTCCAGGGCGAATAATAACCACACAGAACAGCTGCAAACACGAGTCATTAAGGTTTAAGTGGAACCTCAGCAGCCTGCTCCGAGTGTCCATTACCAGCCGCTAACTCGTCTCTGGGAAAGCCTGACCCGCAGCAGCTCGGACTCGTGGCTCTACTTGGCTTTTCTCTTTTATTCTCATGTTGCAAACAGGCTCGCTTTTTTAAAATAAAGAAATAAATAAAAAGGTAATTTATGGTAAACAGCTCTGACAGATTCATTTGTTTAACCCAAAGTATGCAGCGGAGAGTTTGATGTGTTTTGACATTCTGCTGCGGAAAAATCTAATCCGCTGAGCTGACAAGTTCCCAAAGTAACGAGAGGAACTGGGAGAGAGAGAGACACTGGGAGAGAGAGAGACTGGGAGAGAGAGAGACACTGGGAGAGAGAGAGACACTGGGAGAGAGAGAGACTGGGAGAGAGAGAGACACTGGGAGAGAGAGACACTGGGAGAGAGAGACACTGGGAGAGAGAGAGAGACTGGGAGAGAGAGAGACACTGGGAGAGAGAGAGACACTGGGAGAGAGAGACACTGGGAGAGAGAGAGACACTGGGAGAGAGAGAGACACTGGGAGAGAGAGACACTGGGAGAGAGAGAGACACTGGGAGAGAGAGAGACACTGGGAGAGAGAGAGACACTGGGAGAGAGAGAGACACTGGGAGAGAGAGACACTGGGAGAGAGAGAGACACTGGGAGAGAGAGAGACACTGGGAGAGAGAGAGACACTGGGAGAGAGAGAGAGACACTGGGAGAGACACTTGCTCGCGTTCCCGAGTCGTCTGTCCGTGTGTGTAAACCCCGTGGAGTTTAGTTTCGTACACAGACCGGTTCTGTGGTATTCTTCAGTTTGAGCTTTACTTCAACAGCTTCCACCAAAGTAGATCAATGGTTGCCATGGTTTCCCACTAAATCCAGGGTCTCTAATGTTTTACTTTCAATTAATTTGGTAATTTTGAGAAACAGCTGGGCACATTCCTGCAAACAGAGCGCTGTGTGTGTGTGTGTCAGATTAATTCAGACTAAACTGGAGGGTCTGAACACACAGTCGTCCAGCAGTGTTTCTCTCTGATGTGTCATTAATGGATTTTTGGCAACAGTGCGGCTTATTTGTTGTCCAGGAGTTTTTCAGGTTAATGCATCACAGGCACCAGATGCTGAACGTCAAATTATTGTTGACTGTGTCCGTGGAACAGGAGCCTGATTCAATCGTTTGGACTTTGTTTTGGAATGCTACCTAATCTGGGCTACAGGGAGAGATGCAGACATGAGTAGTGGAGTCGGAGGGAACGGATTGATGAAGCTGTTTGGTGGGAAAAAGACAACAAGAGTCATTAGTTACAACATTCACTGCAAAAACACAAAATCTTGCCAAGTATTTTTGGTCTAGTTTCTAGTGCAAAAATCTTAGCACACTAGAAATAAGACAAGACTAACTTCCAATCAACTTTTCAGCACAAAATAGAAACCTGTTTTAAGTCAGTATTTCCTCAATAGTTGTTGTAAAAAGTACAAATTCAATTGGCACATTATTTCACTTATAACAATGTTTTTTTCCCCACAAGTGAAAAACTGCCATAATTTTGCAGTGATATTAGCTAATTATTGTCTTATAACAAGCTTCCGTTTATTGCTAAAAAAAATCTTTCTAAGTTAGTTTTGTCTTATATATTAGTGTACTAAAATATTTCCACTGGAAACTGGACGAAAAATACTTGATAAGATTTTATTTTTCCTTCAGTTCTCCCAGATGATTCTGACTGACATTTTATGAGTTCATTTTTTTTATCCAGACGGAGCTGACTCAGCAGTTAGGGCATCGCTCACGCAAAACAACCACGACAAGCGATTTTTATTGCGAATCAATAATCCCAGGTTGTGAGATGAAAAGATGGGTGGTTAGAAATGTTTTTGGATCAGAGTAGAAGATTTAATTAGGGTCCTGATTTGACAGGTTTGGAGACGTTCACCGGCGATCCACTCGCCACCAGAGGGAGGAAGCCTCCACTGTTTGGTGATTATTACAGGATTGGTTGATGCAGAACCAGTGAGCTGATGGAATATTGTGTCAAATATGAACAGGACGTTAAAAAAATTCATACCAGATAAGGTTATTTTATGAAATCAACCCCAGAACACACAAAAGTAATGTTGATTTGTTTTTTTCTTTTTCTCCTTTAGCGACCAGGGTGCTGATGAATTGTTGGGTCAGAGATGTGGACATATTTATAACAGAAGTCAACCAAGTTGCTGTATTTAGATACTGATTTTTTTGTGTGTTTTTTTTTTAAAGTATCAGCCAAGATTAGAATCAGCAGATCAGGCGTTTTAAATATTGGTGATCGGCCAAAAAGCTATCGGTGCACTCCTGTTAGCGACCGTTTTCAAAACATCCTATTTAGTAAAATGCTGCGGTGGAAATGTGAAATGAAACACCCGGCTTAGTTTTTTTTTTAGCCGGATATGATCTTCAAGACCTTTATGAAAAGATCAAAACAAACTGTTCCCCGCCTGCTGCTTCCATTATATGTCAGAAGGTGCTCACTTGCATGGCATTTCTGTGCAGGAGCGCTTTGTGCACCGTCATGTTTTATGTATTCATGGTCCAGACTTTGAAAAGATCATCAGATAAATGCAGAGCATCTTTGTGCAGCAGACAAAACCTCTTTCCGTTTCAGCCCTGCGCTCTGCACATCTTGCATGACAGCCGCTAGCATTGTGTCCGTGTGGATAACAGAAACTGGATGCGAGTCTCGGTGTTTAGCAGGAGGCGAGTCCAGGAATTGTTTTTCTGTGCCATTAATGATTTCTGAGCAGAATTAAAGCGCTCCTGTTCCTTTAAAAAGACGATAAACAGATTAAGATTGTTAAGGAAATTGTGGTGACAGAAAAATGACGAGGCAGGAATGAGAACCAGAGTCACTTCAGTAGCTCTGAGTGCCAACAGCCGCTTTGGGAAGTATCAGGAAACAGAAAACGCTTTCACATTAGATCCTCTTGAACCTTTTGTTTCATCTTTCATCCTCTGCTGACGGCTCTTCTTTCCTTCATGACATTTAAGAAGGTGACGCAGCATCTCTGCAGCTGAGATCAGCGTCTGTGTTTGTTTTCCTTTTTGCTCACCGAGCAGCCCCAGCGGGACGCTGAGAAAGTTTAACCCTCATCACTGTCAAAAACGGGAGAGGATCTTAAAATTCTGGCAAGTATATAATTAATGACTTCTTGAATACGATTAAAAACAAACCAGACCAAATTTAATATAGGAAGAAACGGTTGGTGTGAAATTATATTTAATAAATTATTCATTTGTGGTTATTTACAAAACTCAGACTCACATGACACTTAATAAATCATATTTACTTAATATCCAGCCATAATATATTTGAGTCTAAATTTATTTTAAATTGGGTGGGAGGAGCGCTGCGCCGGGAGTACTTTCTGTGGGGGAAAACAATAAACATTTGGTTAATGGCAGCCAAACCATGTGAATGACCTGACCAGGAAGAGCCACAGACTAACACAGAAGAACTGGACCAGGGAAACTTTCTATAGCAAAGAACTGAGAGGACACAGAGCTGGACTCATACAGCTGAGGCAGAGGGTAGGGAGGGGTTTCTGTTGAAGGAAGAAGAGAAAGTACCCAAAGTTAATGGCATCCAGATGAAGTCTTTGGTTCTTCCTGGACGTTATCATCGACGATCACAAAGGCACTGACCCAGGATGACTTTCTATGAGGAACAAGAACTAAGACCACAATGAGTTACTGACTCATCACTATAGAACTTGACTTAATGCTGTGTTTTGATTGTTGATTTTATGTTGCATTGTGATTCTGTGTTTGTAATGATGTAAAGCACTTTGAAATGCCTTGCTGCTGAAATGTGCTATACAAATAAAATTTGATTGATTGATTGATGATATAGACTATGTCCAGTAAAGAGAGACATCTAAAGGCAGAAGTATTGGTCCAGCAACAACAGCTTCATCCATGACTGTTATAGAAAGTGATGTATTGAAAAGCTGAAGTCCTGAGCTAAGAATACCTTCTTTGGAAAGAAAGCAGAAGAATATGCTAAGTTAATAGGAGCAATAGTTCAGTTTCTGTCTATGAAAGAGAACTGCACCAGGAGAACTGTCTATGGGACAGAAACACAGCTCAGCACAGAGACACCAGCTGCGTTTCCATTGCACACATTGGAATTATGAAAATAAATTCTCAATTTGCAACGTGCCAATTTTGAAAAAAACTCACATTTTTCGACAAAAGGTTTTTGCACAAACATGAGGTTTTTGTGGTTGTATAGAAATGAGTATATTTCACATCACAGGAGTCACGTGATCAACAGTCAGATGTTACTACTGCTGGAAAAGACGAAGAAGACGACAGGAAGTAGATGGTTGATGTGTGTGTGGTCTTTTTTAAATGACTTACCATGTGAACAAACATATTCACATGTGATTTTATTCGTTTCTCAGTTAAAGGAAACACATTTATGAGATTGTGTCCTTTTGACATTGGTGGAATATCGACAGTTTTGCTCACATGTGTAGTAAAACGCAGCTCTTGAGGTGAAGCGCTGTCCAGTTAAGGACCAACAGAGACTGCACAGCGTTAACGACAGAACACACTGACCAGAACAGATAGAAACGCAGCTCCGCTTTCTATCCTGTCAACTGTTCAGTTCTCATTTTAAAAAAACCACAACAGTTTGTTTTTTCAACCCATGAAGAAGAATTTCAAAAAGCCAGATGGCCAAACTGCTTGTGGCCAGACTCCCAAAGCTATATAAGCTCAATGAATTACAGTTTCATTATTATTTTATTTATTACTGAGAGATGAGTGCTGTTAGGCTGTAAAATCTGTGCAAGTGTAACGCAGGGCATCATTTAATATTAATATCCTGCTCTTTATTTTATGCCAGTTGTAAACACAGTTACTGCAGCTTGTCAAAGTAGATTGACCTCTCTGGTGTTTTTAATGACACTCGCTGGACACCAAGTAATTGTCATGTAGTTTAAAGCTGAGCATGCATATTTTACGAGAGTACGGGGAAAAAAGAATCGAAAAAAAAGAGAAAGAGGGGAAAAGACAGTTGAATCTCATCGTGGTTGGTATTTTATTTAAGGTAGAGCTGAGTATTGTCTGCGTAGCTATGGCAACTGATCTTGTTACTTGTTATAACCTGAGCTAGTGGGAGCATGTACAGTAGATACTAAATATCTGCATGTGAGGTGAGCGTGTCTGGCTGCCTCCATGTCATATTCCTGACCTTCCCTGAACGGAGCCGTTTTTCCTGTCGATGTTGGTCCGGGTCCGTCGCAGCAGATCTGATCCCAGTGCTGATCACAAAGTCAGATTACAAGGTCCTGCTGCAGATGCGGCTTCTTATCTGCAAATCTGCACAGGAGCCTCACCTCTGCATTTATAAACTGCTCTTATCGCCAGACTCGGTCGGCTTCGATATTTCAATTTGAATGTTGATCTAAATTTGTTAGTGAGGACGTTTGGACTCATTGTCTTGTATTGTTTGCTTTAAATGAAAGCCGGTCCATTCCAATCATTGGCCTGGTCAGGGCCAGTAAATGATCTCCACTCTGCCTGCCTCTATCTCTGACTAAATAGAAACTGTCCGCTGATAAATGGAGAGTTGGATTCACTGCCTGGGAATACAGATTAGTGATTTCACCCTGTATGGTCAGGTTTTCTGGGAAGGACTGTTGTCTCATCGAGATAAAAACAAATCCTGCCAAATCTTCATGCTCTCTAAGAAAAGAACCCGCAAAATATAAAATAAAATGGTTTTAATGTAATATTATAATATCTATATTTCAAACAAAAACAATTACAAATATTAACTTTTTCTCATGGTGTTTTTTTCTTTTTTACCCAAACTTCAAGATTGAACCTTATTGTTCATTCTTGAAATGCTCTAGGAATGGAAGCTAGCATAGAAGTTCAACTACAGATTCACAAACTACCACAACTTGAAAAACCTTGGCTGAACTAGATCTGAGACAACTAGACCCCTGTACTTATCAATTAATAAGAAGTAAAATCTATTTTCAATGTCTGGACTAATCATTACAATGTCTTAAACATGAATAAACATGGCATTTTTGTGCAATTCTCATACAAAATTCTAAATCATGTTTTGTATGTGTTGTAATACCACAACGTTTGGATTGGGAGGCAGCGAATTTCAATGCTATGTCATTTAAAAGTAGGCTGCATTTTTATTATATGTTCATCTCAAGTGCAGAGATGGTACAAAACGCTGCCGCTGCAGGATTTTTAACTGGTACCAGAAAATGAGAGCACAACTCCATTCATTGCTTCCTGTTTAGTTTCAAATCCATTTAGATTTTTTTTAAAATTCGGTTTTAGCCTTTTATGGTGTTTCCACACCGAATAGTCTTTTAGACTCAGTTTGATTACGATCAAAACTTCATCATTCGTTCCATTTCCAGCTGCTGTGGTTCTTTCTCTCTGCTCTGCATCAAACCAACCAAACCCTGTGAGGAACTTGTTCCCCTCCTCGCCTGTGGAGGCGCTGCAACAAAAACCACTGAAAGAAACAACACAAAGAAGAGGAAAATGAGTGCAACTTCCTTCTTCACCAAATGGAAACAAAAATGGAGTGGTGTCAGGTTTTAGTGTTTGGAGGATGTTTTTTCCTAAAGATCGAGTCATTTCTCCTGCGAACGTTGGCTAGTTTGTTTGTTTTGGTTGTATTTACCCACAATGCACGATGCTGTAGTCCACTTCCTGTTATTGGAGTAGTTTCCGGCCTGTTTGGCATTCACAAATGAATTCAAACCGAACCAGAGTTCACTTCAGCCGAACCCAAACCGAGGTTTATACCAAAGTTTGATTACACATTCACACTTTAAAGTTCGATCAGCGCAGACTAAGCAGGACTTTTTCTTTTTTACCAGATAAGTTACTGTTTTCCAATGTTTATCCCAACTCTTTACATTTCAGATTCTTACAGTATGGTATTAACATTTTGGGCAAAATGTTGAATTGGCTCAGGAAGACCAGGCTGCTGCCAGCGGTGAGATGCATCACCTCACCCAAACATCCAGTGTTCAGAAAGCACCAGAGCTGGACGATGTTCTAATATGTAGCAGCTTTCATTTGTCGTGATCTTTGAGGCGTGTTGCAGTTGTACATATTTAGAACCAACAGATATGAAACATACTGGATGTTATTTCAAACATTGTTGGGTGCAAGATGTGTTTTCCCTTTTATTTGACTGACGCTGAACATTAGCTCCACATGGTTTGTTGGCAGACGCCTCACTGAGCAAATGGATAATTAACATCTTATTGCATGTTCATCACAGCTGTTTCTCTACACAGTCTGTTTGCTAAAGAGAAACTGTTTAATTGTTCTGATTGCTCGTGATGAAGTAATCTTTTCGTCTTTAGTGTGACGTCACATCTCCTCTCGTGCGAGTTCGGGGGCAACTCTGTAGACGACTCCCTTTGGTTTCAGCTTGTTGGACTGGAAACCAGTTTGGTTTTCCCTCTAATTTGCTCGTGGAGTTAGCCAGCCAGAGCCCAGAGATGGTGACGGCTGGCCACCATCCGAGGTCTGCCAGCCAGCAGCTGGGCTCGTCCGTCTGCCCAACCCCGAGCAGCAACACGCCACCAGCCAAGCTAACTGGAGCCATGAAGAGCTTCTCCAGTTGTTTACATGATGCATTAATTTACTTATAAAAATAAGGTGATCCAGTGATTTTATGCTGGAATTTGATGCCAAGATACTGTTTGACGTGTTTCATCCATCGGTCAGTTCGTCCATCTGTCCACACATCAGTTCATCCATCTCCTTTCCTTTCCTACAGTCTTTTTCTAAAGCCTGACCACTGTGGACACAGTTTCTACCATATTACTTGTAGTTGTGCCAATTAATGTATGCAATCCCATTACTATCAGCTAACAGAATTCAAAGCAACAAAAACATTTTTTCATTTTGAATAAGTTTTGTGAATTAATTTTGTTGACTGGAACCATAAATAGAAATGGAATTTATACTGGGACAGCACACATTTTGTCCCAGTATTCGGTTTCAGTTTAATGGAAACTGAATGTTGTAGCTTTCATCCAAAAATAAACATTTATGTAACGTTCAATAAAAAATTCTTAAGACAAGGGAACCGGCAGCTTTTACATTAAATTCTTTTCCAAATCCAGAACACAGTTCAACCACTCTCTTTACGGGAAAACATTCAGGATTAAAAGCATGTTGGCATAGCAACATTAGCTAGCATAGCAACATTAGCTAGCATAGCAACATTAGCTTGCATTCTTGTGTGTTTTTCCTCTCACCTCGTCAGGATGTCAGAAACTTCCTGAATGTAGATTTGAAATGTTGGTGCTCAACAGCTGTTTTATTAAGTTACACTGACATTAAACCACCAAACACACCAGGGGGCGCTACGATCATCATATGCTGCATTCACTTGGTTCAGGTTGAATGTTTGTTTACTTTCCACAATGTGATTTAATGCATATTTTTAAAAAGTTTCTGTTTTTATCTACAGTATCATGTCGAGCTTTGAGCCCTTTTTCATACATGAATTATAATAAAACTGATATAAAGGTCTGAGATTTGAGTCGAGGAGAAAATGGGAATCTGGTTTTAGAAAGTGACATGGCCCATAGAGAAAATAACTTAATTTTCTACATAGAAATGAATTTAATCTCAAGCACTGCACAGGAAGTGTTGTGTAAACGGTCCTGCAGCGCTGGTGTGTTTCCTGCTTTATGTTCTCTCACCCATGTGAATGTAATCCCTCGAGATACATGCTTTTTTTTTTTTTATTCTCTCAACATGATTATGATTCAGCAGCTCTGCCTGCCTCATTTGCATATTTATAATTTGATGACTCTACTTTCATGAGCTGGCAGGGCAGGAAATGTTTCTCTCCCTCAAAACAGACGTCTGCAGAGTTTCACGTAGGAGGAGCGACATTTCCAGATACTCTAAAACGATCCACTACCTCACATCTACTGGATCCTTTCTCTGTACCGTAACCCGCACTTTAAACGCCAGTGGAGTTTAGGAAATAAGATTTTTACTGAAAAGTTGAAATAATTTAGCTCATGCACGACATGCATTCATTTCTCAGTCATTTATAATTCAAGATGTGATCATATTAATGACTCTGGCTTAATAAAACCCAAAACTTGTCCTTCTGAAACTGTGAGAATCGGATGAATAAAATCCTGAACCAGAGTCTGGAGGCTCTGATCGCCGTGGCAACACCAGCAAACTGGCCTGACCAAACCCCACTGAGCAGCGGTGTCCAAAGTGCAGTCCAGGGACCATTTGAGGCCCTTGAATTGATTTTATGCAGGTCATAAGACAAAACTGTGACCCACAAATTAAAATTCTCTTGCTTAAATGTTGCAGACAACAGAACCAACAACCCAGATAAGCTGAAGGCGGCAAATAAAAACCAGAACCTCGCCCTGATGTCCTCCGTGCTACGTCGCATTAATGCAGTAAGTCATGCTAATGGAGGGACAACCAGCTACTTGGAGCCAATACCAAACAGTACAGGGGGCATTTCTGCTATAAAGTTGCTTTTTTTATTGTTCTGATGTCATATTTGGTGCTTTTTGAGGAACTGAACTTTGAATTTCTTCAACTATAAGTCAGAATCCAAAAATTATTTAAAAGTTTAAAAAAATCAAATCCAATTACTGAAATAGGAAAACTTCTGCATGATTTTCTAATTTGGAGACACACATATGTTTAATTACATTCATTTTCAGCACTCTCCCAAATTAGTGTTAATCCACAGTAATTAATTAAGCTTATCAAATAATGAATGATTTCTTTAAAATAAAAATAAAAAGTTCCAGTGGAACGTTTTAGTTTCTGCTCCTGTGAATTTTTGGAGTTGAACTTTTTGTTCTTTTGTTGTTTCCGGCTGTAGAGCGACTCTGTGTGCGAGTTCCAGAAATCAAGAGTCAAAAGGAGTAAATCAACAGTAAGCCAGAGATTCTCCGTCATCTAATCAGACCCCAAGCGGGGAAATTTGTTTGAGGATCTCAATTAGCATTCGGGCCTTAGCGGGTCTCCACAGCTCCCAGGTTCCCCCTCTCTGCGGCGCCGCAGCCTGCGGTTGGCTCCTCATTTGAAAGTCTGAGCAGCCGTATCTGGATCAGTCACATGGGGAGCCATAATTTATCTTCTCTTTATTTTAAAAGTGTCGAAGAGTAAAAATTAGAAGCATTTAGCTTTTTTTCTTTTCTTTTTGCTGTGCCGCTGCGGCTCCCGACTCCATCGAGGAACAGGAAGTTGTTGCTGCAGAGTCCCTGGCGAGCGCAGCCGCTCTGCAGACGGAGGGAAATAAAACTCCGCCAGAGATCCAGCATCCAGGAGCCTTAATTAAGCCAGGCTCCTCTGATTGTGAGTTTTATATATTTTCAAGGCTCCGCTGCGTGCTGGATGTCCGTGGGGGCTTCGCTGTGCGGGGGGGGAAAGCCTCGTCGAAAGCGTCCACTTGGTGGCCGTTACATGTGAAACAAAAACAACGAAAAACACCGGCTTGTTTATTTAATCCCGTTCTCTCATCTTTCCCATCCATCCCATCAGCTCGGCGTCTGCCTCATGACTTCCCTGACTCGGATGACCCGGCTGAACCCGACTTCACGCAGATCAGCAGTGATGGCGCCACACCGGATTTATAATTCACTGCGGCATCAGGCGGCAGAGAACAATTGTTTTAGGAATCAATTAATTGGTTATTCTGATGAGTAATTGATTTTTGTGTTTTAAATCGGCAGATTCTGCAGATTAATCGTTACTTGGCGTGCACAAACTCAAAAAGATTTTCTTTTCGGAAATTTAAAAGATGTAAATTTGTCGTATTTACATCTTTTAGTGTATTTCTGATACTTTATTAAGAAAAGTTTTAAGTGATAAAGTGGAAAATTTCCCGAATGTGTGAATATTTTTGTCTGATCGATTACCAAAATAATCATTAGTTGCAGACCTAAAGAAAATGTATATTTTATTGCTTAAATTGCATTAAAAGCATTGCTTTAGTGGACACTTAATCATTTGTAGCAAAGGATGCATTTGGAGCAAAAAAAAAAAAAAAAAGCATCAGTATGTGGAATAAGCTTTTCTGTTGGACTTACTAACTGGATAGAAAAGATGCTTGATAAATTTTTTTTACAGAACTTGAACCAGGTGAAGCTAAAACTGCCACATGAGGAGTTCTGGGTAGAACAGATCTAAAAACACACAAAAAGATTTAATTGTTGCTCTCAGTGTTGTTGTTTCAGCAAAATTGCTCTTTTTTTGAGTCAATATAATCCTGTTAATGATCAGTTTTTGATTATTTTAATGAACGATACCTGGAGCCTCTGCTGTGGCGGGTCACCTAAACTTTAATCATCAGCGCTGACCTCCATCATCAGCTCCAGATGAGAAAACAATGGCTCCTCTGCCTGCGCGCGCCGGCTGTTCATATTGGCCCCCGTCTGTCTGGGTAGATTATTTTAATCAATCAAACGAGCTCATTTAGAGAAGTGAGTGAGATGCAGATAAAGCCCAGCCCTCCCACTGCTTAAAGATGATGCTTAACCAATAAGGAGGGTCACCCAGGCAGATGAAGAACAACAGCGCAGCTCCCCAGGGAGGCGGGGCTCAGCCCATGTTTTTATGAAGCCATCTCTTTTAAAAAGTGAGTTCAGAGTCACTCGGTCCCCGGGGAAATTCATTAGATCGGCTGCAGTCTGTCTAATGAGAGCGACTTAAAGAGAAAACCTGCTGCACGCTTCAAAACGCACTACAAACAATAAATAGCTCTCGCATTTCCATGGCACGCTGCATTATTTTTATTTTGCTCATATCTGACTAAGAATAGATGACAGAGCTTTCCAGAGCTATTTTGTGGAAGAAAACTACAGAAACCAAAAACAAAAAAAAAAACCATCGCGGGTTTTGCTGTGAGGCGGGAGCAGAGGGTGAATAATAAATGTTGGGCTTTGTTTCCGCTTCGGATCAGAAGTAAAGTTGTTTTCTCACTGATCTGCACTCAAACTCAACAAGACAGACGTCCTTAGCCCAACTTAGCCAAACAACATTTAATATTCTTCATCTTACTTTCTTTCTCTGGTGTTTCGGAAGTTGAGACCCGTCTCCAGATGTCGGTTTTGCTCAACGCTCGATACATCCGTAGACGTCGACGTTTTCCGCCCACTCTCGGGAAATTTCTCCTGGAAAACAAATGCAACTTGCACAGCTACCGACGACCTTTAATCAGATTTACTACAACCGATGGCAGAAGTGAGCCAACGGCTGATGCTTCAACAAAGGTTTATTCTGATTCTGTTGCAGGGTGTTGCAGGTCTTAGTGTTGTTGTTGTTTTTCATGTATTTTTAAGTGAACTTGTACAGGATGTTTGGCCCACTAATGGTCAGTCCAACAGGTATTTCTAGTTTTGACGTCTTACGCAACATCTGAGCAACCTTTCGGAGCCAGAGCAGACAGCGTGAAGCTATCTGAGCAACTAACGCGTTCCCGGCTCTTATGAAAGCCTGACAGAGACAGAAAAGCCTGCAGCGTGGCTCCATGCTCATGCATCCTGCTGCCTCTTTGATCTCTGCATGCGTCATGTTTTGCATGCACATATAATCTCAGTCAGAGTTGCATAAGAGCAACACACACACACACAAAAAAAGATGCTCTCCACCGAAGACACGCTGTATTATTCTGGGCTGTTTTATCCTAAGTGTGGTGACGCGCGTTCATTTTGGGGCGATTTTATTGCAGGCCTCTATAATATTACTGGGGGGGATTTTACATAATCTGAAAGTTATGTAATCTTAGTGTCTCATTTTCTGCTTATGTCTGCGTTAGGATGATTTGATATCAAAGTGCCTCAAAGCCAAATTTCCCACTCTGACTGAAATTAGTGGCGGCTGCCTTCCCGCTGCTGAAGCTGGTTATTGATCCTGTGGAAAAGGGTTTCATGTCTCAGCAGCAGGTAACGAGCAGGTGATGAAATAAATTAGCAGGAGGCAACAGAAAATGAGAGCATCTGCAGATTGTCGTGTTGCTCTGAGGAAAGAGTGGCGGTAAAGATGGCTGTCGGCGCGAACCTGTCAGAGCTGCGAAAGGAGACGGCAGGTACTGAGAGCGCTGGAGGAGGGCGGGGGGAGCTGGCGCTAAGAGGTCAAGTATTTATGGATATATAAAGATGTGACGGGCAATAAAGTGCTGACCTGTCGCTCCGAGGTGAGCCGTGAAACGGCGAGAGGTCGGAGTGATTTCCTGAAGTTGAATGAGTCTGCTGGAGGAAGAAGTGCTGCTCGGCCGCAGAGTGCTTCATGGGATGTTCCTGATGAGGGCGCCGTTAGTTCAGTGACCTCTGCTCCTCTGCTGGCTTCTTCTTCTCTCCTTGCGGATGGATTACTACTGCCTTGGGCATCTCCGGCGCTGATGTTGAACTGATTCGGCCTGTAACAGGTCCCACAGCATCCTGCCTCCACCACCAAGCTTGACAGTTGACAATTGATTATTCTCCAGACATCCAGTTTAACGTTATTGGACTCAGGAAAAAATACTCAAACCCATTTCTTCTTAAATGAAAGTTCTTCCACCACAATTGATAAAAATGTTTTGATCGTGGAATTGTTGATTCGCAGTTCGCCGTGTCATCGACTACTCCAGTCTCAGATTGAAAGTGGTGCTTGAGACGTTTTTGTTCCAGGAGTTTGCATGTGCCGCCTTCGCTCATCCGGTGACGTAAACCCACGGGCCAATTAGCGAATCCAATGAAATCACTTTGGATTTTATTGGCAGTACCTGGTGAGGTCCAGATGGCACCGTCCCTAAGATGGCTCAGAAAAACTGGGAGGAACCGAGCAGGATCTGCAGCCGGAGCGGGTTGTGGTTTCTTGACACACAAATCGTTTTTCAGCTTCTGATTTTACTGATGTTTATTTCATCTCTGGTCTTTTCCAGCCACTGGAGGCCGTCGCCGTGGAGAGACTCCAGATTTTATTGGCTATTGAGATCATTGAAGCAGCGGCTCAGCGGGGTTAAAGTTCATTCACTTCCAGCACTGTCAGAAGACCAGAGTTAGGATTCATCTGCTATAGGACTTGTGTCGGTCGGAAGACGTGTTGCTGCTCGGCAACTTTAACTTAACCTCTGGAGACAATATTTCAGCCAGAATGCCTGGAGTTTCCGCCACAGGCTCCGACTCCTGATTGGACTTGAAGTAGCTGCGGGCAAGAGGTTTTTGAATTCTCTTTCTGTTGCTCGGTTTGAGAAGGTTAGGAGAGATGAAGGCGAGAAAGACGCCTTTGTGAAGCCAATAGGATTTATCATGTGTTCTCTGCTCATAACCGAGAGGATTTCTCCAATCCCTAGACAAATCTTTTTTTCTCCTCTGTACCCACAGCTGTCATGCAGAATATCTTATCACGTCGGTGGAGATGTGCGTGGGCCGGTCTGTCGCCGCGCTGCCTGAATGCTGGCCTGCAGCTCTGTGTGCGAACATGAGAAATGTGGCTCGTGGTTAAAAGGGCAGTGGGATAATCACTCTGGCACCTGCTCAGACTCGTGCGCGCCGTTAAACGTCCCGCTACTCGCAAAGTCAAATACAAGACGAGCCTAATGGCTCCCACAGCTCGTCTTTAGAAATGCCGATGTTAACTACAACTCTCTTAACACTAAAGCACTTTGTAGATCAAATATAATACGCATTCATGTGGTTTGTGGCTCCCATTAAATGTGTCAGGTTGAACCCGGCAGTGTTTAAGGAGGAAGGTCCCTGCTGACTCTCCATCTCCACTCGTCTCAAAAGTAGAGCTTTCACCCATTTTCCAGAACTTGGACGGATCCACTCTTTTTATTAGTGTTGGTCAGGCTTTTCCAGACAAGGAAATAATCATTTTACTTAACCATAAAGTTAGTTTCTTTGCTTTTTTTTGTCACTTTTGGAGTACTGAAAGCAGTTTAAACTTGAACCTAATATCCAGTTCCATTCTCAGTAGAGTTGTAAATTCCAGAAACATTGGAGAGCTTTTAAGCCTGAATAGGTGTGTCGACTTTGACTAGGACTTAGTTTGGGTGGGAAAATGAACTTTAACAAAAGGGCAATCACTTTCTCTCATAAGGTTGACTTTGTTTGGATATCTACAGGTTTTTTTTTTTTATTAAATCAAATCATCATCAACCTGCTCTGAGCTGTTACTCCTGTTATCTTTGTCTGTAAAACTGTGATCATCTAAACCATCTGGCAGAAAAGCAAAAACCGAAGAAATAAACGTTCTTACATCTGCGTATAAATCAGAGGGCAAGTGTTTAATCTAGCAGTGATGTTTTGTCCACTTGTAATCAGTGTAAATTGTTATTTGGCCAGTCCAGTTTTTAAAAGAAACACCTTGAAATCCTTTAAATACAAAGAAATGGTTCTGTGATGTTTTTAGCCATTTTTTGAGGGACTGGCTTTAATTATAGAGAGCCTGTGGATTGTGTTGGGGGTTTTTTAGCTGCCATTAGCTACGCTGCTGCACAATATGTTCATACCACGCTGCCACAATTTCCCTTCAGGGCACTGTTAGCAAATTCATAGTCACACATCTCTCAATTTTTAATGGATGAATAGAAAACATGGAAAGCATCAACTTGTTTTGTGGCGGTGCTTTTCATGTGAGCTTATTGTCATCCAGAGTGTCATTTTCTCAGAGAATTAGATTTTCAACCACATCATGTTCAGATAAATCAGCTCCATCGCTGTTATGCTTCTGATGGATGTTGAAGATATCAGATATGTTGTTTCAGTAATAGAAAATTATTTATTCTGAATACATTACCGAACAACGGCTCCGTCCTCACGTGGACGCGCAGCAGCGAGAAGCTTGTTGAGGGTATCTGGAGGTTCTTAGAAGTTTAGTTCAAGGTGTTATTGGGTGCATTCCAGTAAACAGATGTGTTTACACTCAGGCTCGTATGAATTGCTCAAGGTGTTAATTAAAACTGCATATATAATTTCTTCAATACAGAAGCAAATGACCTGAGATTGCTCATACTCACACTTTCTGCTCATGAGTTTTACTTGTTAGAGATTTAAGATGTCACCGATTTCCTTGGTTAATAACTTACATCAGTCCAGGGACTCAACCCTTGTTCAGATGTTGTTTTAAATTCCTTGGCTGTTTTAGTCAGAAAAAAATACATTTGGCTCGCTTTAAAACGGATTATTTTTGTGTCATTTATTTCTAGATGACTTTAAAAGCATTTGGTTAAAGTCATAATGGGTTTCCATATTTTGATAATGCCAGGTTGTCATTTTCTTCATTTTTGTCAGTCAGAAGATAAACGCAGCGTTATCCCAAACTTTTGGAGGCAAACAATTTACTATTTTCTATCTTTTTAGCAGCTAGTTTTGCTGCGTCGCTAACACTAGCTTATGTAAGAAACATAGATTCAGCGTCAGTTGTAATATTTTTATTTTCATCATTACAACAAAAACAATAAATAAATAAAACACCTCTAGAAATGTACTAGATTTACACTTCTGTAATCAGCCAGCTGTGCCGTGATGCTAATATGAGATTTTACTAGCTATTGCTAACAATGAGAGAATCAGTTTCAGCTGTTATGTTTTTACATTTATCTTTGTGACAGAAAAAACAAAGAGAAATAATTTCTTTAAGCATTTTTTAATTACTAGATTTAGAAAGTCCTGTAGTGGCTAATAGTGCTGCAGCGCTAACATTAGCTTATTCTAGCTAATGAAAAAAAAAAGTACATTTATTTCAGCTGGTGTCTCAGCTTCCTGTCTCACAGAAAGTATCAACCTGATCACAAACAATCTCAGCATTTAAGTTAACAGCACACCTGAATTTAATTTTGATGCTGGTCAGATTTCATGCTAGGTGGAGATTGACTTGCAGTTGTGCTTCTGTCTTTTCACCATTAGAACATTCAAAGCAATGAAAAGAAGATAATGCTGCTGATTTTCTTTACTGTAGAATTTAAATGTTATTTGTGTCTTAATGCAAGTAATTAAATCAATAGTTTTTTGTTATGTTTGTTGATAAACTGATTTTGACTTCTTTTTATTATAAGTAGGATGAAACTGGATTGTACTTCATTGGAGTTTATTGTAGTTAGATCAGATCGTATTAGAGTGATTTGAGCTTCTATATCGTGAACTGACTTAGATTTTTTTTTGTGAAGCACTTGACAATATGAACACTGAAAAAATGTTCTGATTGCTACAGCCATTGTTCAGCCAGCTGACCAGTAGTGCACAGGAACAGGTGGGGGAGGGGCAGAGCATTGCAACCCCACGCTGCGTAGATTTCCGAAATGCAAAAAGCACATTTTAGCTATTTCCTGTCTGAGAAACGATCTGAATCTGCTCAGAATGTCAGGAATCCGTCGGCTCAGATCATATCTCATTTGCCAAATTTGCTGCTTTACTTTTAATAGCGGAGCTCGGAGCTGTGCTGGGATCTCATTTATTAGGATTCAGCCCACTTCCTGACATGCTGTGTAGGCATAGATAAGAGTGCTGGGAACGTGGTCTGAGTTAAATAAATAAACAGATCATGCACCAAATAATTAACCTCTCAGGGTCTTTGACATGCTCTGAAAACGGGGGAGCGCAGGAGAGCCTGGCGCGCGCCGCGTCCCTTTCCTCACAAGCTGCTCTCTGTGAGGCTCCGAGGTGAAATCACTTCACGGGGTTTTTGTAAAGCTTCTTCTTCTCCACGTGATTTGAGAATTAGGTTTCCACAGGCTAATTACTGAAATGGTGTAAAAGCAACAAACACTCAGCTGAAAATTAGCACAACGTTCAGTAATTTTGTTATCTTAAATAGTTCAGCATTTTGTGTGCTTGTAACATTTATCTGCACCATAAGTAATATCACAGAAGGACATTTTGATTGTGTTTAAATTTGAAAGTGTAAATCCTCCTGAACTGTCTCTTGTTCTCACACTGGAAATTAATCCGTTTTGAACATTTTTTTGAAATTCATTTTCTTAATTTTCTTCGTGCGGCGGCCACACAGCGGTGAGTCCCCCGCGGCCCTGAGAGGATTACACAAGGGTTGGATGGATGAGGTTGCTTAACCCTCACTGGAGACAAAAGTTGGTTAAAATCCAGGTTAAGTAGATTTTCATTATTCTCTGATGATTACAAGCAACGTGCAGATTCTCCAGAGTGGAAAGAGGAAAATCTTTTGTTCTGCTCTGGGTTTTGCTAAAATACCTCTACTTAGCACATCCATCTGGGAGAAGACCTAGAGGTAGACCAACTATCATCACCACAGCTAATCCACCTCTTTCGCTTTTGCTGCTCCTCTTTGAATCTCTGTCAGGTTAGGAAGATGTTGGAGTAGGGGATGTGATGTTTGCCCGTTAAGATGGATGGAACTTTGTTGTCGTCTTTCTGCTCTGCGTCCATCAAGCCTTCGGTTCATCACCTCTGCGGTTTGGGGTCGGGGTTCAGGTGTTATTTCACCTTTTGAGATCCTAATCAGCTGCTCCCAGTTGTAAAAATAACACCTTGTTGCCACGGTTACGCACCAACACTGTCCAAAAGTAAAAGACTTTTTTTGTCTTTATTGTCTCTGTCCTCATTTATTTAGGTCACTGAATGCATTTTAACATTCAAATAGCAATAAACAAATTGCTGTCTATCCACATAGGGAAAAAAATATATGTTTTTTTTTTTTTCTTTTTAAAGGAGAAACACTCAGCAGAGTCATAATCCACTGTGATCTCCATAATGGAGCTGCTGGAAAGCCTGAAAACTCTCCACCTCTAGAACCGGATCGTAGAAAACGTGCGAGGTTATGGATGTGAACTTAAACTGTTCACAACCATTTGTTGACTCTGTGCCTAAAGAAAACAGATGAAAGTAAAAACCTTTTCTCTTGTGATGTGAGAAGATGTCAGGATTGATTGACTTCATGGAATCTATCGTAGAAATTAAACCAATTAAATAGGTTGTTTTACACTGGGGGGAAAAAAACCCTTTTTGAAACAGGTTAGACACCATTTTAAGAAAAGTGACTTCAGCTGTTAAAATAGTGAAACTAGACACAAGACAAGGTCCAGATTAGAGACCTCAGGGAAGCGGCTGATCAGCTGGCGCTGTCCATGGTGCTGCTTTTCAGCTTCGTAGCAAAATTAGCTGCAGAAATGCAAACATGCATTTATATGAAGACATCATGATCCATAATTAATCACCAGTCAGCTGCGATAGAAATGACTACATAGCTTCTGCTTATGTCTCCACGGTTCCAGTGATATTAATGTGCAGAAGATGAATTATTTATCAGTTTAGCAGGTTTTCTTTTCAGGAGTCGACTGAACTGAGGGGTACCTCGTGTCACGGATCTATATGAAGACATCGTCAGCTGAATATGTATGGAGTTGAGCCGAGGAGCTGCTGAGACCCGAGCAGCTTTCACTCCTTGGTTTTGCTGCAGTTTGCAAACCTGTCGCTGATATTGGTTTTATTGTTTACATGCTGCTTTTTGTAGTCTGTGACAGATGGGCTTCATAGCCTCAGCCCAGACTGATGTGTATCAGTGGATTCCTGAATCTCTTTAAATCAGGACAATGCGTGTTGCTTTTGAAGTCTACGATTGCACATGTATGCAAGTAATTTCTTCATTTCCTGGCAACCACATTTACAATTTGGAGGCGGTAACACAGGGAGTGCAGGGCACAGTGATGTCAACGCGCGGGGTTCAGATTTTTACTTTCCGTTTCGAATCCAAACCTCCACTTGTTGAATTGCTTTGTTTCTCTATTAGACTGTATGAAAATCGATTTTTCTGTTTCTTTGTTTGGGGGGGCATTGTAAAAATCAGATGATGAGGCAGTTCTGCCTCAGGTTACTCATCTTACTGAGTTCAGTCTGGAAATAAAGCGCTCCAGGTTACTGCTCTGGGCTTTTCTTGCACAAATAAAATCCAATTTCAAATGAACTCCAGGATATCCCACTTAATCTAACAGGAGAGATTGCACAGGTCGGTTGTACTGCAGAAGTAACGCTGAGAAGAGTGACTCTTCCCGCTCATCTCACAGCTCAACACATACGACCCCCGAATACATGTGCAGAGCTGCAGTGGCTCAGTGTGCAGGATGTTTACCTCTCTGCAGCTGGGGAGTTATTGTTCAGCCGCAGCCTGGTTGGGAGGTAATTATCCTGCAAGGTTGAGTCTAAAGATTTCCTCTTAAGCAGGTGATCAAAAATAAAATGGCAGAACAGCTGATGCTTCTGGCTTTTAGTTCATGCAGAGGAAACCGTAGCAACCCTGAAGTTTCCATTTGTTAAATACCTGCACACGCTTAACAAGTCTGCAATTAAAAGCCATCTTGGAGAGCTTGATGAAGTGTTGCACCTGTCTCATTAACAGAAAACATGATCCCAGCAAGAGAGCCGTCAGTTAAACAACAATGGGAGCGACTCCACAACTCCTTCAAGAAGGGAAATCAACCCAGAGAGTGGGAGGAGAGGCTTTCAGTTCCCCTTCGGCTGGCTCTGGAACCTGGAGCAAATCCAAACAGGAAGACCGCAACAGGAACTGCATAGCGAAAACACCTGGGAAGAACAAAGCAATTGTGGTGAAATGTAAGAATAGATCGGAGAGAAAAGAAGCCAAATGAGAGCAATCATGAAAACCCGAACAGGAGAAAATGAGGTTCCAGTGAGCTGGAGGGAAGCGATGGAGGACTGGGCGAAACTGAAATTCAGAGATTAGTTCTGAATGATGCTGAAACATTGTTACTGTAGTCGGGGATGATGTGGACACTTTCTTATTCCTTCCATATTGTTCCATAAACAGCATCGTCAGCATTTTTCTTTCCAAATTTCCACATTTACCATGTGAACAGGAAGGATGCTTCTCATCCGTGTCAGACCGAGTCGGCCATGTCCTCCCGCCTGATTGGTCCGTACTCCTCAGGTTGAGCCTCAGAACCAGCATGTTTGATGACGCCAGACATTTTTTTTAATAGGATGTTTTCTACTATTGTTGATGTGGAGCCAGGACTACGTCCACACAGCAGGAAAACGCGACTCGTATCTGACTTTATCACAGCAGTCTGAACGGCACAGTTCCAATCTTTTACCTGCAAAAAATCTAAAAGATTCTTTCACTTCCACATGTAGAACTAAATCCGACACTTCTGACACTTATCTGATTGTTTTCAAAATGTCTGAACATTCATGTTGCGTCTTATCCAACAGGTGAGACATGCGACATAATTCAGCAGCAGAAGAAGCCAGACAGTAAATCTGGACGTAGACAGCGGATGATGATAATGAAGTGATGAAAACAGTCTGAGTCAGTGAACGCATCACATTTTGTTTATCAGCTGGTTCTGAGCAGAAAAATGGCGGCGGCCATCTTTACGGCTGTGAACAGAGCGCTGGCTGGTGGAAGGTTCTGCTCTTCTGCACATGCTCCGTAAACCGTTCACACAGAACTCTGACTGCAGTCGCAAACATTAAGACCTTCTGTGTGAACGTGGCCTAAGATCCTCCCTACTGATCTGTTTGGCTCGTTCTCTTGGTGAAACATCCCACATCGTAACACCCCCACCACCGTGCTTCAGTGGTTTGAATTCAGCGTTTGGACGTTATTTTCAGTTTGGCAGAATACATGTGTGTTTCTGTTACTCTCCTGGTAGATTGTTGCCATGCAGGAACTCTGTGATGGATCTCATTTGTGATGCCGGACTGCTGTGGCTGAGAGCAGAAATATACATGCAGAACATGGTAATTCTGAGAATGGTGTGAGTAAGACATCACGCCTCCAGCTGCCGCTGCTCGCAGTTTCATTGAGAGGAAGCCGAGACGTAATTAAATCCCTGACCCAGATTCGCCGCTCCGATCGCGCCTCCATTCACGTCCCGATCTGCGCATGTGTGCACATTCAAATATTAATGTGTTCAATCAGTCAACATGAGGCGCTGCTGAAAACGCCACCCTGGCATAAAGCAGAAGGTAAACAAGTTAATAGAAAGCCTTGTGGATCTTCTGCAGCTATGCTGAGTCCTAATAATGTTTGTTTACTGCCGACTCGCTGCTCAGATTAGTTATTCTAGCAATCCTGTGAATGTAGGAGCGATTAAACGTTAATGGCTGAATGTGTGTTTTTCTGCTTCGTCTCCGAGAATCCTCTTCACTGTTGTCCGAACGAACGCCGTCTTCCTGTAGGAGCTGAACCCCCAGCCTCTGTTGAACGTCCTGATTGGAGCAGAGCCCTCCAAGTTTCCGGCATAACCCCATCAGTCAGGGGAGCGGTGTAATTCCTGGTATTTACGGGAGTCTTGTGTTTTCCTCCACGGTTGGCTTCCGCACGCAGCCCAGGGGAGCGCTGCTGACGGCTCCATTTTCACTCTGCCTGCTCCTTCTCAAGCACTTTGATTAGCAAAGACAACGCCGGTGTTCTCTCGGGACCTTGAACCTCTGGAACAAGGGCGCGTTGGTTCCTCTTCATGCTTCCTTTGGCTCATTTATAGATCAGAGAGCTACCCAAGGAGCTCGCATCGACTTCACTAAACAGTCTCTTTATTTTTGATTTCGGAATGTCAAAAAGGTGAAAGGAAAAAGCGAATAAAATGTTTTCAGTGCTGACGGCAAGCCATTGAGAGTTCGGCATCAGCGAACCTTATCTCCTCTTTCAAGTTGCCAATACTGATTTCTATCAAAAGCTTATCAACTTCATGCAGATCCATTTTGGCTGCATTGGCTGCGGGGTAGTAAGGACCTTGGTCAATTCCCCTTAAAGCTAAAGGTTTGGTCAGAGCCAGATGCTTAATGTTGTCGGAGATATGCAAATGAACAGCTGGCTGGGTAGAGCTCAGACTGAGTGGAGGTCAAACTGAAGGGTTAGGTTTCTGTTCTGCTGCTGCTGCTGCAACACTGAGACCCGATTCCCAGCTAACTCTGATCCAGAGTCACTGGAAGACATGAGAACTGAGTTAAAGTTTTCTGCTTAAAGGCTGCTGTGAAACAAACGTGTTAAATGGACACATCATCAGTCTGCCGGTCTGGAACATAGAGCTGTAATATAATGTCAGGGCGGAAAGACATCAGCACCAACCTGACAGACATAACTGAGGAATACAATTCACTCCTCAGGTCAGACTGCAACCCGTCTCATTCAGAAACACTTAAACACAGTTACAAAGTCGGCCTTCTATCAGCTGAAGAACGTTTCCAGCATTACAGGACTAATGTCCCAGCAAGATCTAGAGGAACTCATACATGCGCTTCTCTTCTCTTTAGGCTCATTGATGACTGCAGCAGTGTCATCTTCCTCATTTAACTCCATCCAAAAGTGTCTTATATTATAAGGTTTCCAAAACGATTTCCCCTTGTTCACAGAGAACAGATTCTGTTTGGTTGGATTTTTGACGGTAAATGTGACTTTTTGTTTTTTGCCACATCGATCGGCGACTAACGTGACATCAAGTCCGGCTGAACCAGCAGGATCGGAGGGATAAGAAGTACTGCCACCTGCGGGTGGGAGTTAGCATCACTTAAACCCAACGCTTTTAACTATTTTTGTGGAGAAAAAAAATTACAATAATCTCACAATTATGTAAAAGTACAGGGGTCTGTTGAGTTAGTATGAATTTCAGTGAAAAACTGCCGTAGCTGAAAAAGACTAAACAACTCTTTGATTATTGTTGCCTTTGATCAATAACAAATGAAAACATTCTGGCTAGTATTTCAAATTTTCATTACTTCTCTTTATTTTGCCATTTCAATTTAATGTTGAGTCTTTTATCATGTAAAACCCTTCAAATCTGCCTTGCTGCTGAAATGTATTAAAGAAATAACCCCGGCAGCTTGTTCAGCGCGGTCTTATTGACGCAGCATGTATTTGGATATCTCAATGGGTGACAATCTAAAAGGCTGAAGTTCAGAGCAACAGTAGTTTTTTCAGTGCATCCCAGGTGGCAGCGGCCTGATCATCTATCAAAAATTGCTTTTTCCAAATCCCAGTCCCCACACATGATTTCCTACTGTCAGGCCAAATCCTGCACCTCCATCTTGACAAAGTGCAAATGGGAATGTACTGTAAGAGCTCCAGGCTCAACGGCTTTGTTACTAAGGAAACTTAACTGGAAGGTCTGCTCCCAGCCGTCCGCAGGGATGGGGAGCCTTACTGCACAATCCCAGCATTGACAGAGCTACAGAGGAAGATGGAAGGCAGCGGCGGCGGCGTATTGACGCTCGAATCCGATGGAGAAGCTCTTCATGGACGTGAACTGTTTTCCCTCCGGACTCTCACTGTTATCCAGATTCGTGTAATTTCTCCAAAGCAGTAAGGTTCCAACTGTCCTGCACCCAAATTTCCTGTTTAATAAATCCATGCTTTACTGTTAACATTGACAGTTATTAAAGGAATCTCATCGCCACATCAGGAATTCATTTTCTTGTTATTGGAGATCTGGAGATGCCATCTTATAAATCCTTAACGGCATCATCAAGGTGCTTTCTCATCCTGAGATAAGCATTTAATTATTGTGCTATCTGGAAGCATCCGGCCTTGTTTTGTGATCCTCGTGGCATTAGTGCTCCGTTACCTCTGGGCGTCTTTACTTGACTTTGAAGAGGCGATCACATGATATGAGTGTGACCACTGTCTTGTTATCTGTAATGATTGTGACCGTGACATGAGGTTTGAGAAGAGATAACAGGCTTTTTGGATTGCTTTGGGTGTTTTTAGAGTATTTCTACTGGTTTTATTGTTGGTCGGCTACAGTATAAATTCAGAAACACTGAGCTGAATGTTCTGGGTTGGGATTGTTCTGTTTGGTTTTAGATGTCCAGGGGGGGATCTCAAACCTGTAACTTACTCCTGTCTTGTGATGTTTTTTTGGTAAATATTTTATTTTATAAAAGCAGCTTGGCAGAACAGAGTGTTGCCTCAAAGCAAATAAAGTCCTAGTGAGAGATGAGGATTCTCCACATAAACTCTGGGAGGAAGGTATTATGAGGCACACTTGTAAGGTCAAAAACCAAGATGGCAGGAGTGTTGGGTAGCAGACAATGGAAGAAAAGAAGGACTGGCTGGATATTGTGGCTGCTGTACAATTCGTACCGATACAGGAATATGGCACAGCTCTTTCCTGCATCTTTGGTCCTGGTCTTCAGCTAAGAAACTTGCAGAAAAGTCAATTATTAAACCGTAAAATGCCTGAAAATACACTACGCTGTCAGACAACATCATAAGTCTCTCTAGGGAGACGATAATACCCTTTCCTGCTACAACTGCAGATATTTTGCCCTCCATATTGAATATTGGTCATTATTGCAAAATAGTTACATTTTAGCTTAATTTGTCCCTGGGGCATGTGATGGGGCAAAAAAAAATAGTTTTTGTTCTCGAGTGCATTCGTAAACTGTAAAGTGCCCTTTTTTTTTTTTTTGCTGTCGTCAGAGTAATGGCTTCTTCTCTTCTGAACGGCCTTTCAGGCTGTGTTGGGTTCACTGTGGCTTCAACAGCATCAACGCGACGTTGTATTAAAATACAAACTAAATATATCTCTTTTGAACTATTTTGTCATAAAGAATTAATATCCCAACGAAGCTAAAACAGGAACGGCAGAATGAAGGGTGTTCTGGTTTGAACTGGACGTTGTGGAGTTTCTCTCCATATTTTCCTCAGTACCTCATCAACCACGTCTCCGGCTCTAAACCAGCCCACTGACTGCTGTCTTGTGCCTCTGATTCTGACATGGTTTTTTAATGTCATTATGTGTGATGGAGCTGCCAGCCTGGCACGCCGTGGCAGCGCCTCCTCTGCCTACATTCATTAGACGTCCTGGGGGGAACACTCAGATTAAGGTAGCCTTAAGAGGAGTGCCTTCTCCCCACCCATTTTATGTGGAGCTCTAACCTTTTCAGATGACACCAAACAAATCATTGAGCTCAAGTGCTAACGGGGGACACGCGGCTGCCGCTCTGTTTACCGGCGTTGCTTAGCGAGGGCTGTTGGGTAATGATCATGGGAAGGGACGACGGGGACGAGGTGGACATGACTGACGACGGGCACTTAGTGCTAACTTTGTTATCTGCAGCGAGAAATATTTCAGGCTGTCTCTGCTGGCCAGAGATGGAGCGCAGGGGGAAAAAAACAGGAAGGATTTCAGTTTCAGACTGCAGGTAAACAGATGATGCAGCTTCTATAAGATGACGATTCTCCGGCTGCCGCCGTACGAGTCGGCAGAGGAAGTTCATCACCTGTTTTCAGGTGACAGAAGCCGCTTTTGTTCGCAGACAAAGAGACGGAGGGTAGAAGAACGGAGTCCATTCAAACCACCAAGTTCTACTGGTCACATCTGTGTAGCTGCTGTTCGTGTTTCTCCAGAGGTTTCCTGAGATACCTGGAGAGCAAACATGACGCGTGTCAGGTTTAACAGTGTAAGGTTAGTCAAATCTAAAATGAGGAAAACTGTTTTACATATAGATGTTGAGTTGGTTCACAGCCCACATGGTGTTTAAAGTTCTGTTTTTATCCCGTCTTATTAGAACAAGATATTGGCGTGTTGATTTGGATTTTCTTTTCACATTCCCTGCACGTTTCTTATACACCTGTAAATGTTGTGCACTAGCAACATCCGCTAACAACAGTGGACGACAAAGCTGCTTCTTGGCTCATTTTGTTTCATAGAGCATATCTAAAATATGTGAAAGAAAATGCATGAAATCCCTTGGAGCGATGCTAGCTGGTTGACATGCTAACAGCTCCAGGAGTGGCATTTTTTTCCTTGCCGCTGATTTTCTGGCCCAAAAAAGTGCAGATGAGAGAGAGTGGCGATATTAGCTTCTGTGTTAGCACCAAGATGGTTTCCACTGTGTGTATCGATGTATATTAAAGGACATTTGATGTTTGAACTAGGCCAGAAGGACTCAGAGTGAAGTTCAGCTGTTCTCGTTGGGTTTCTGATGAAGCAGCTCCTCATCCTCAGTTTCTCTCGAGCCACCTTCCACTTATGAGCTCTATTTATAATTTAACGACAGTGATATTTTCCCACAATAATAGCCCAAAGTAGACGATAAGCCTGCAGATATGAAGCCATAAAGGCGATCGCTTTAAACCTCATTGTGTTGTGTGCTGCGCCGCCGTTTTAAAAAGCCTTTAAAAAGCTAATCAAATCAAGGATTTGCACAGGGGGGGAGGGAAAAAAAAGGCATCTGGAGAGGCAGCTTTGTTACGGAGGCCTTTGCACAGCTGCTCTCTAATCTAAAAATGAAACTTTACGTTTGAGCAGTCTGTTATTGTCTCTCTCTGTTGTGCACCAATGGTCTTATCTTTGCTCCAGATGAAACCGTTTTCTCCTGCCTTTAATATCAGTTATCTTGTGCATTCAGTCGCAAAGGAAAACAAAAACAAAAAGAGGACGGCGCCGCTGAACGCGCTTCCCCAACAGATGCGCCAGTGAAAGGACGAGGATGCTGTTTGACTGCTGGCAGGCTACAACAACATTTACACACATGTTGGATCACTAAACAAGTTCCCCGGTTTCAGAGTCTCGATGAAAACAAACAGCAGTGAACAGAGGAGCAGGAAGGAGAAACCAACACTGCCGGCTCCTCCTGTCACAGCTCCACGAGTTCTCAACTTGTTTTCCTGTTAAAGATTCAAAAAGAGCATTTAGTTTCTATCGACTGCTTACTGAATGAAGAGTTCAAACCTTGGCAGAAACTCCTGGCAGCTTCCGACCACCTGGAAGGTCATCCTGATGACATCACAGCGTTCGCCTGCTGATGATTGCACATCAGTCGTTTTAAACAAATTCATTTCTTAATGATCCTTAGCAGCAGCGTCCGATTGCAGCCGCACCTTTCAGAACCACTAGTTCTGTCTGTTTCCTCCAGAACGAGCAGCTGGACAGGAAACGCCTCGGGACCCGTAACGCTTGTGACAGAACTGATGTACTTTGTTTGGATGCTTGTGGCACCTGGACATGCTGCAGATGTACAGCACTGTAAACAAAGCCCTAAAGTAGTTACTAGAAATCTGCAGCTCTCAGATAATGATTTCATTGAAGGGAAATAAATTGATCCGGGGGTCAGACCTGGTTACTGAACTCATCTGACAACACGAAGTAGGTCAAGACAGTAACAAGGCTTTTAAAGCTGGTGAAATCTTTAGCATTGTCTCAAATGCAACAGTTCTGCAAAGCGGAGTGGGTCCCTGTCCTTCACGTTAAAGGCTCATGACCAGTCAACTGTTGATCCCTGACTAAATGAAATCCTCCTTTTTGACTGAATCTGACGGAGGGAGGAAATACTTTTTCACAGCTCTGTGCTCTGTATTGAATTATGCAAACTAAATCCCTCTGCTCAGACTTGAGGACTCGGCTTTAATGTATTCTAATGTTGTCTTGTTGCTCGTATCTTTTTATCTGCAGCTGTTAATGCGAACTGAAGGCTCTGGCCTTGAGTTCAGATTTCCAGCTGCAACCTGACAGTCCAGTGAAGCAAACAAGCTGACGGGGGAAATTAGCGATTGCTCCTCTTAGTTAGCATATGTGTTAGCATATGTGCTTGTTTACTCATCTTTATTTATGAAAAGGGTTACCGTGGCACAGCTGATTATCAGATTATCCCGTCTGCAATCCCCCTGATCTCGGCGCCGACCTCAGTCCAGGAGAAACAGTTTCTCTAATCTGGAGGTTTTGGAGAAAGTTGCCAGCAAGCGAATGGCAACAGCTGGAAATATGTTTACAAGAAAACCAAAAGGGGAAGAAAGTCTGAGTCCCAGCCAGAATAAAAGGTAGTTGACCGTCTGTTTTATCTTTTTTTTTTTTTGTTGAGAAAACTGATATTGATATTTCATATGGCTCACTTAAACTCCTCACTTCTCCTCCCTGATGGGTCGGCAGAAAAGATTCTTATCTGCACGTCTCCGTGGAACCTGGCAGTCTCAGGTTACACTTTTCACTTTCATTCAGTTTCTATTTCTACCAAAGAAATCCTCGTCTGAAAGACGTCAGACATCTGATTTTAATGCAACAGATTTATTAAACAAACATTATGTTGCAGCTGTAGCCTTAGAGTAAAACGATCATTGTGTCTATGTAACCTAACTTCCCAACCTGGATTTTCTTTGGCATATTTTAGATTTGCCCTGCTGTTGTGACCCAAGCACAACAGTGACCCTCAGTGACCCATTGTGCTTGCATGGGTCACTGAGGAAGCGGAAAGTTTTCCAGGTTCCAGCTCAACAGTTCTACTGCCAAGGAGATGATGATGAGGAAAAACTGTGTGTGACATCACCTGCTAAGATCTGTGCCCAAAAGCTGCGGCGGATTAAAATCCTTGTGCAGGTTTTTGTACAGCAAACGACGTCCCTGCAGCCTGTCCTGCTGCTGATAAACTGATAAACTGAACCAGTGGAGTCTCCTCCTGCACAGTAAGGCTGAAACTGGTGGTTTTGGCCATAAAACCTCCCCTATATGCAGGCAGCGCCACCTCAACTAATACCTCAGTTTGTAGAAGTATCAACTTTGAGCTAAATGTTTGGTGCTACTGAATGTTTTTCTTCAAATCTTGACCTTGGGTTTCCACCATTAGCTACCTTGAGGCAGAGGAGATAAACAGGATGACTGGGAACAGATGTGGCTCTTATTAGCACGACCAAAGCGTTCTTCCTGATTAAACATTTTCTACTGTAGCCTTTCTGTTTGTTTCAAGCTTCTTAAACCTGCATCTGTTCTCTGCATTAATCTAATTTCAGGCTGACCACCCCGCCCTCCTCAAGTAAAACTGAGGATGTTCAATATTTGCATTTCTGAAGAAGTTCCTGCTGACCAACTTTATGGATAATATATACTTTTGTCTAATGTTGCTACCTTTAGAGAGGGAGAGAAGCTGAAATGTTTGTGACTTCCAGGCTCCTTTCTCTTTCTGCTCTTGCTGTTAATTTTTGGCACTCAGTCTGAAAATGTCCCTGATGGGACGTGGAGAGTGAAGGAGCTAATCTCATAATGCCCGACATCCTTCAGCACCCAAATGTTAACATTAGCTCTGACCTTTTGCTTCCATACACACATTTTTAGCCGCTGGGCTCATGAAAAGTTGATTCCCTCCCCAAATAACTCCAGACTTTATTTTCAGAGGCTGATCTTACGAAAGAAACGTCAAAGTTCGCACTGCGAGGCTCATCTTTTAAATACCACCTAATATAATGTGAGATCATCGTCACTTCTCTCCTAATGAAGACGGAGCGCGTGAGCGAACTTCGCCCCGTCTGAGTTCTCGCAGTGCGTGGAGCAGAAATCAGGATTCCAAAGTAAAACTTTGGCTTATCGAGTTAGAGCGGCATCGAGCTGTCGGCCCGTCTTCGTAATGAAGTAAACAAGGTGCCGCTGATTGAAATAGGTGGCCAGGAAATGACAGCTTCAGCCAATCACGCAGCATCAACAATTTCCCCTTAGAGGAAAATTGACAGTTGCCAAAGTGGCCATTATTCCTAAGCAATCAGGCCCTGGAGGAGTGCTGACTGCAGGTAAAAGCAGCCGCGCCTCTGCAGCTACGTGGGCCGCCGCCGTGCCGACAAGGCCTCATCCATCTTCACAGTCTGATTAAAGCACAGATGTGGCCACGAGTTAATGTAGCATTTTATCAAATTTAATGGTGGCACGGTCTCAAAATTCATCAAGGAAATGGCAGATGACTGAAGTTGTTTTGTGGATTATTATTAGCGTAGGACTCTTTTGGCTGAAAACAAACAGTGGCTGGGCCGGCTGGGTGCCGCGGCGTCAGCCCCAAGGCATCCTGGGTGCGCATCCTCAAACTGTCGCGCTCTCATGTTAACTATGATCTGAGGGTCTACAGTAGGAGCTTTAAATGAGGCTGTGGGCGATCTGGTGAATCCAGCCACGTTTGGCGAGTTTGTTTTAAACATGCTAGCTGCTGTTTGTCTGCTCTGATTTGACCTGTTGATCTGTCACTCCAAGATTCATGAATGAGCTTTTAAATTAAGGTTTTTTTTCTCTCTCGGTATTAAAGTGAAACTGCAACACACGTTAGAGACCTTTAGTTTCTCTTAAAATGAGCGAATCGTCGCTGTCGAGCTCCTCGGCTCTCCCTGCAGGAGTGAAGCTTTGCTTTGGCGGCTATTTTAGGAAAAGGCAGCGCTATAAATTGATAATGGAGGCAGAAGGAGCTTTGAGCTGAAGAGCTTTTCTCATTGAGGATTAGACAAAACAAGTGGCCCAGTTTTCATGGCGTTTTGTGACATTTGCTTTTTTTGAAACATGACTATCGACTCTTACTCGTTTCACTTTGACATGTTTCAGTCGTCCGTGGCGCTCTCTGAGTCAGAGCTGACCCTGACGGTCGGTGATCTGGACCTCAGACTGGGCCAGCGGACAGCGGCGCTCATGGGGGACACTTCATCAGAGTTTTATGGTTACAAAAACACACATTTTCAACATGAAACTTATTTACAGGAAAAGAGATTAAAAACCATTTTATGGTTCATCAGTTTCACTACTGCAAGCAGATGAGTTTGAAGTTGTGTAACTTTTAGATTTTTGGGGGATTTGTAGAGTAACTGCTAGTCGTCTGCATCTGCATCTTGTGGATCTTGGTTGTTCTGCAAACACTTTTAGTAACTGTGGCTAAAATAATAAAGAACAAACTGTTTTTTGAATATAGATATAATACAAATGCAGGTTTTATCTGTTTGTCAGGTTTTTGTGGAATAAATGGGTCAAATTTCCACAAAAGAATGACACTAAAATCACTTGTTATATTGTTTTAGTTCAATTGTACTGAACCACAGGTGACATCCCATAGAGTAAAATGTTTCCTTCTCTTTTACCAAAAAAGTATATATATATTTTTTAATTTTAAGCTACATTTAAGAATCATAAGACAAACTACTGGAATTTCACTTTTTCTAATTTCAGGAGCATAATGCTGTTTATTTATATTAAGTTGATGTCTTACCTGCGATAGACAATTTCAGCCTTTCTTATGGGACAAGTGCATTCATCTTTGGTTTCTTTGGGACTACGTAGAACACTGCCGAGATAATTTCAGTTTCAACATAAAAACCTAATTTAAAAATGTTTGAGTACCTGTAGATGGGCAACATCTGGAATGCATTAGATGCTCTTTGAAAAGGAAAAAAATAAATGTTTTGCCAAAATGTTGACTCCACACAAAATAAACAAAACTTTTACTGCGAACCAAATTATTTCACAGTATAAAAATTATTTGAGGTTTTTGTGCTTTCCAGAAGGGGAGATGTTTAAAATCGGCTAGAAACCAGCTGTTGAAACAGCACCACACATTTTCAGATGAATTCATTTTTACCAGCAGAGCTGAAACCCCAGGGATTCCTCCCTGTATTCCTGAAATCCTCATCATTTCCCTGACCCTGTCTTCCGTGCCATCGGCAGCGACCTCCTCGCGCTGCTTAAAGTGACAGTGCCGGGTATTTTTGGCGGCCTTGACTGAAGCGCGGTTGCGCTCCATCTCCTGACGTGTCCCCGGGGAGGCGGTGGCTCCCGCTTCCTCCGGCAGCTGCCACACACCTCCCCCCTCCCACCGCCACCACGGAGGAAGCTAGCTGTGCGTAGGCAGCAGCAGGATGACAGCGCTCTGGGATGGACAGTGGGACCATGTGGCCCAGTGGCTCTGCTAGCCAATTAGCACCGAGTGATTGACCTATGAAACGTGCTTGGAAGAGTCAGGAAAAAAAGCTGGAGTTGTCCATGGAGGACAGGCGGTAACCTTCAGTAGCTGTTTGTCATTTAGCAGGAGAGTCTGTGTGTTTGTCTGTGTGGGTTCCGTCTTTTTTTTTTTCTGAGGACACAGTTCCTCTCTGGGAGTTCCTGCTTCATTTATCCTGGAATTGATTCTCATACTTCCTTTTCACCCCTTTTTCTTTGCCTTGTGTTGCCACTTCGCCCTTTCATCTGTTGCCTTCATTTTCCTGTATTTGTTTAGCTCTGACACTTCTCCTCCTACTTATAGATTTAGTGTCTCTCCTGTACTCGCTCTTTTTCAGCCCTCTATGCCTCCGTTACTTCCTCCTCCCTCGGCTCGGCGTTAGGGGGGTCAGCTTCAGCCGTGTGGGGCTTCATTAGGGTCTGCCTGGACAACTTTCACTTTGGTAATGAGGTTTCATTATTGAACAAAAGTGAGAGCTCCCAGCAGCATCCGTCTTCGTTCTTTGTTCTGCTTTATCAGAGCTCTGCTTTCCTCACTGTCTGAGCTCCTGATGTACGGTCTGCAACTTTCCATGCATGAGCTGCATGTGCAAGAGTTTGGCCAACAAAAGATCTTCGATCAAATACTTAAAGGTCAAATACTTAAACGTATCAGCATTTTTATTTTTACGTACTCATTTAAGGAGTAGAAAAGTTCATGTTGGCAATATAAACCTTTTGATCTGATATTGAGAAAAATCGCAAACATTTTTTTTTTACTAAAAACAGTAAAATAAATTAATAAATAAAAGAAATTGAAGGCAAGGCATCCAAAAGTGACAGAACAGTGATGGCACAATGCTTAGAGTCATTACAGAATGAAGAAACAGCAGCTTGGATACTTAATAAACCGGTACTTTGTAGAAGGATTTAAAAGATTCCAGTAGTGAGTCAGTTCTGCCAGTAGCAAAGGAACATATGTAGCAAATACTACAGTAATTTGAAATACTGCATTTGTTAAGCATTCAGATAAACATTATGATTTCTATTGGTCTGACCAGCATTTCTACTTTTATGCCTAAGCAATTTTCTTACAAAAAGCCACAGGGAGCCAGTGCAGAACAAAAACAGATTGTGCAAGTTTCCCTTTTGTCCATAATCAGACTTGCTCTTGCTAGTCTGTTACACTCATGTAGGGTTAGCAGCACTGAAACAACGTAGCTTTCAAGCAGGTTTCCAAAAGCATTTAGCTTTAGCACAGCGTGTCTTTTGGCTGTTTAAAGTTACTCCAGGCTAATGCTACATGTGTTAGCGTTCTCTTTCTTTATTTGGCTCAGACACACAGACAAATATTGTGCTACAAAAACTAATTATCTGTAAAAGAAAGTATTTTGTTGTCTGTTAAGCTTTATGGTTTCAGACAACAGCAGCAGTTCTCCTGCTGGTCCTGCTCAGGCTATCCGTTCCTTCCTTTCAGTCAAAAATATCTTTGAGAAACTGTTTTCACTTGTTGAGCAGAAATCCCCCCCCACACACACACTTTTGTTTTATCTTCATGCTTCCTGAGCAAAAGCTCTCAAAACAACTTCATCTATCCAACAAGGTGCATTTGAATAACTTCTTATTGACTTTGAACAACAGAAAGGCCAACCCTGATTTATATATATATATTATTCTTTTTTTTTTTTTTTAGGATTTTCTACCTCCAACAAATGCTGATTTATGCTCTCTAAAGATTCCTTCAACCTTTTTATAAAACTCAGATTTTTCTAACCCCAAGCATAAACCTGTTAACCTCGGTGGGGTCACTCATCCCCTCCAATTACCGATGCATGTGGATGTGCAGAAGCGGGCGCGTCAGCCCGAGGCGGTTTGACTTGAGCTGCTGACGCCTGTCTTTTTCTTTGTGATGTTTAATGACGGTTAATCAATTATAAACAATATTACTCTCTTTGCTTTTCTACACCCAAAGCACTTCGAGCGTAGAAAGCGGTGTTAAAGTTGTATTTTTCCCCACCACTCGGCTCAGATGGGAGAAAGCTGACAGGGTCGGACCACATATGCCGAATTCAGCAACAACTTCTGGGCTGGGAAGACATTAACTATGCTGAAAACTTGGAGATGTTCTAATAAACGGGATCACTGGGACAGACCCGCTGCATTGGCAGTAACCAAATCTGAAAAACTCCAATATTTTGGCTTCAGGAAACCTTCAGTTTTTATGCCTTTTCTAAAATACATTCACTAAGGTTTCTGTCGCAGAACATCGACAACATGGAAACCACCTGCTCACACTTACTGGTCACTTTATTAGGCACACCTTGCTATTACTAGCTTCGATGGTCTTAGGATGAAAGTACTCGTCTACAGGTCAAAAACAGAATTGTCTGAGACATACGTAGTTTTCTTTTTTTTAAGAATAATTTTCTAGAATAATTCACCTAATAATTTTCTGACCACTTTTTGACACTCATAAAATATTGAAATTATAATCCCAGATTGTTACTTGATTCTGTGAGACTGGTAGAATAATATGAGAGTCTGTGGCAAAGGTAATAAAAATGGTCGTGACGCAGCAGAATATGGTGAATTCCACACTCTTGATCCCAATAAACACGCACTATTCAGAACACAAGCAAATAAAAAACAACAAAAAAAGATGTTGCTCCTGATAAGACAAACTTTTTTTTGTCCAAAAAATTTTTACAAATGAAACCGTTTTTATTTGGAATGGAAAAATGCGCTGTAAGTGATAAAGAACCTTTTTATGTTGATTTTATTTACAGTAAATGTCATTTTCACACCTTCAAATATCAGCAACAATCTCAGTTCCAGATTTTCTTTCCTACAGCCATGCAAATGTCTTTACAGTGTTTGATAATCAAGCTTACCTGCTAAAACCATCCAAATTATGTCTACTCCTGAAAGACTGCAATCCTGAAGCACCAATTTCATTTTGACGTTATAATTCACATGTTCCATAAAGCAGCCGACAACCAAAACCTTCAATTAAAAGTTTACAAAACAGCCAACTAAACTAGCACTTTAGAATCTATTTGACTTAGAAAAAGAAGAATTTAGGGGAAGTCAAGTGCACAAAATGTTTTAAACGTTAGCTAAAGCGCTAAGCTAAAAATTAGCTCAGCTTTTAGCGGGTTAGCAGAATTTTCCACCACTGCGTCCGTGGTGAGAACGTAAACAATGTGACAGTAACTTTATAGAGTTTTTATCTAGATGTTTTAACACACCAGCCTTGAAAATACTTGTAACTAATCCCAAGATCTGAAGTCGCAGCAAAAAATCAGCATACATGCTTCTTTTTGGATAAACTCTAATCCCGAAGGACAATTATGTTGGACCACGCAGGTCAAATTGGATATTTGGACGCGCAGCCAGCGGTTCTGCTTTCATTGGTTCAGACTGTTGGGCCTAATCAGATGCCCCTTCAGTCTGCTGGAGGCTCTTGCCATTACTTGGGACTCGGAGAGCTCCCTTGATTAATCACTTTAGAAAACCTCCATCTTGCTGATAAACTAATTACATCGTGCATACTGACCATCCAGCCTAATCCTGGCTCAAGGTATAAGTCAAATCAATGCACCCACTGTTAATTTATCTCTCCCTCTTGACAACCCAATAGGCTCTCCGGAGTGAGCCTGCTAATGAGGACTTCCTAAAGGTTAAATAAACATGCTGCGTTTTCAAGGGGCTTGGGGGGGGTCACCGTGGTAACTAAGTGGTCCTCTTCACTTGCTGAGGGGGTCATTGAGATAGCTGCTGGCTACATCTGACAGATAAAGGCATTGAATCTGTCAGAAACGTCTTTTCCTCATGTTTCAGTTCATAAAGTTCAACCTGTTTGAGAAACTAGATCCCGGGTATCTCTGTGTGTGTAGAAAGAGTGTTTAGTAAACTTTATGTTTTCTTCTTTGTTTGTTTTTTTTAAAACAGTAAAGATGGCAGGATGTTAACAGTCTAATGGAGACAGTAACTACATTTCCATTGACTATATAATTGTGCAAATTGGAATTACGGAAATGAATTTGCGTTGTTATGGAATCGCACCAATTTCAACACAGCTCACTTTTTTTCAATAAAAAGTTTTTGCTTTAGGATGAGATGATTTTTCATATCGAAATGAGCATGGCGTGTTTTTTTGATGACTCATTGATATGTGATTTTAATTGCTTTTTCTATTTAACTGAAACACTGCAATTGCAACATTGTGTGTGGGTTTTTTTTTTTACATTAGTGGAATGTCGACAAACTTTTGAGCACATGTCTAATGGAAATGTAACGACTGCGATGAAACTGGTGAGGGTTTTTTTTTTTCTTCAAGTCCTGTGATGTTAGTGTTTGTGTTGGACAGACTCTGGTCCAGCTTCCATTCTCACACTTCTCTTTGTTTTAGACTTTAACGTTGTCGCTCTAACGCTAGCAGCTGTAATGGAAAATTTCATAATGTGCCCCTCACCCCTCTTCTGCTTTAGATTGTGTCCGATGATGAAATCATTGTGTCTGCATGATCTTATCATGAGATTGGCCAAACTGCTCTCCTATAGACTTCCACAGTGTCATGTAGCAGCAGGGGGGATGTCTGTGATCCAGGAGACAATCTGGGTGTTACTTCCTAACCCAGAACTGAGGCTGCATTTTGTGCATTAAGCAACAATCGCCCTTTGCTTAACAATAGACAAATGGCAAGACCATCGGTGTTGCTACAGAATCCTTGGTGCATAACAATCAAGGATTCACACCTATAATCCAATCAAGTCTCTCTTCTCTCTGTTGGGAAACACCCAGAGACGGTGACACCCTGCTGACCTGCTGACCAACACATATAAAAGGACGCCAGAATCCATTGTTAGGCAGAGCAGACTTGACAGACTCCTTTGACTCTGTATTTCTTTCTCACCTTGCAGGGTTTTAATACATTTCTTATTTTCTTCTCATCCAGACTCTTGTTAAAGTAATTTTTTTCCCACAACACAGCTGATCACTTGAAGTCAACTTATTTACATAGATTAACATCCATCTGCCTTATTTCAATGGCATGTTCTTTCATGTTTCCCATTTTGAAGAGTGGCTTGCATGCTTCCTGTAATCCGTTAGTCCATAACTCCAGTTTCTCACGATTGCAGAAATTCATGCAAAATCAATAGATCCCCGTTTTTTTTTTTGTTTTTTTTTGTGCGGATGCATAATTGTGAGTTTATTGCAAGTTTTCTCCAGAAATAATCAAAAACATTGGGCTAAAGTGATGCTAACTCCCACCTACAGGTGGCAGTATTTCTTATTTCTACCACACTGCTTTACGTGATGTCAAGTTATAGTCTGTGATCGACACATAAGCAACACATAAACACCTTTTTCGTAGTCTTGGCTAATTTCACTTGAGCTTTTCAAATATATTTTTCAGAATGTCTCATAATAATTAGAAAAATAAAATAAAATAAAATTATTTTAAGTGTAAATTATTTTGAGCTGTTTAAATTCTTTAAAGTTTGTGTGTCTGATCTTTCTGCTTGTTTTTTTCTCATCTTTTTTTTATACATCTAGACTTTGGAAGGGATTTAATCAGAAAGAAACATTGCAAAATTCCTTGCAAATATTTGTAAAATTGCACCATGAAATAACAAAATCTTTGGCTTCTTTAGTTGCACCAATAATTTGGTAGAAAACAAAAAAAAAAATTAATAAACCAGTAATTTCGTGATGTGGCACAACAAATGAAAAGTATTTAAATTACACACTTTTTTTTTTTCAATAAGAGACAAATAAATGCATCGGGAGATGTTCGGCTTCTTCTCCGGCGATATCAATTTGCTTAAGCTACTCTTCTGGTTCCAAGGCCAACATCTTCATTCTTTTGAGAAGTAATTACTTTGCTGTAACTTAAAGCTTCGATTCATTTGCTGCTGTGCGCAGAAATGATTTCACTGCTGCTCATCCTTGAGGAAAACGTATGCGTGTGTGTGTGTGTGTGTGTGTGGGTGTGTGAGTAAAGAGAAAAGCTGGGCTGCGTTCATGTCAGAAGAAAGGAACGAAGACTTGGGGCTACATCGGATGGAGTTGTTCCTCACTTGACCTTGTCATGTTGTTCTCATCCAATCAGAAGCATCTGCTCTGCTGCCCTCGACATCCAAGTCTGAATGAAGTTGTTTAAAGGAATAAGAGAGAGCTGTTCCAATCAGAATAGTCCGATGGAGTGGGCGAATGATATAAACAGCATTAGGTGGGGGCACCCCCGCTTGCTTTTTCATGAATAAATAACAAATAAGCGTGAATGGGCGAATGGAGACATCAGCTCTATTACCATTCGTTTGGCTGTCTCCAATATGTGGCTGCAGAAATGAGAAGCGAATAGCTGCATTATGCACCCAATTCTCTCTGAGGCTCCTGGCCTTTCCCTACAACTTCGGCGAGTGGATTGTATGGAAATTAGAAGTTTTCTCCCATCATGAAGCAGAAGTTGGGAGAACGAGTTTCTGGAGTTCATCAAAGCTGGCTTCTAGTCTGGTAAACACCCACACCGTCTACATTTATTTAAGGCTTTGAAAGACTCCCCTCAGCTCTTTGTGCTGTCACCTTTTGTTTCCTTCTGGGAAACCCCTGCGGAGTTAAAAAAAAAATAAACCCCAGAGTCGCGGCCGTGCTGACTTTGGTTTCCCCTCTCGCTGGTTTTCATTGTTTATTTAGTCGTTCTCGGACAGTTTTCCAGCTCATCCCCCGTCATGCCCGGCAGGAATCCACTGGGGCAGCCGGCCCTACATCACACCGCAGAGCTGCGGTTCGCACAGGGTCACAGGTGGGGCTGCTGCTCCTTCATCTTCACATCCTGCATCTCGCACAGAATCCAAATTCTTTCTTCCCCTCACTGAATAGAAACTTATTAAGAAAGTGATGCAAAGTTGAGTTTTTATGTATTTTTGAACAGAGATCGTTATTTAGCTGCAAAAAGCTTCAGATTATCATCTATAACACAAATAAAGCAGCTTCAACAAAGAATGATGTTGATGAGCCGTGTGTTTACCTCACACTTCCAACTTATTGGCCGAAACCCAAACAGAAGCTTGTGATTAGCCGATTAAACCTGGTTCGTTAATCAGCTGTGCGTTTCCCTCTGAAAGGCTCCGATTTATTCTAGAAACAGGCTGAACTCAAACAAAGTTCACCATCTGAAAACCTCCAGAAGTCCTATTGAAAGCATGGAGTTGTTTCTTCCTGAGCTGAACTAGTACGTTTAGCAAACAAAAGCTACAATTGATATTTTCTCAGAAATGGGTGGCTTCTCCATTTCTGCTCTGACCTGTTCATACATTCCCCGTGGCGCGTCACACATCTTACAACCTCAGCCAGGAAATTAAAGCTAATGTGCTCGTTTTTTTCCAAATACACGATGACCTTAAACATACGGCTAAATTAGCATGTTAAGCACAACAAAGACGTTGCTTTGTCAGATACTGATGAAAATATGTTAGAAAGTTGCATGCAAACACGTGGGAGGATTGCTGGTTTGTTCTTGCCAGTGTCTCCGTCTGTGCGTGGCCGGCCCAGCGACCCGGCGTGACCTGTTTAATTTTCTGGATGCCCAGCTGGGATTTTTCCTCCACGTCTCGGCGCCGAGTTCCCTGCGACCTTGAAGTGACATTGTCTGCAGAAGACGTTTCAGTGAACAACCAGTGACGGCACAGCTGGCGGCTTAATGACCTGAAAGAGGCGTGTTGGAGTTTTGACCCGACACATCCGTGGTTGAGGTTTGGTTGGGATGGGAAAAAGAGTTTCATCCTAAAAAGACCAGAGATGGTTCACCGTATGTCAGGTTCTCAGCACGTCTTCCTCCTTTCAGGTTCAGTTCGTTTGTGCAACAAAGAGTTTAATTTGGCTATAAACTGTTAATAAATGCAAAGATGATCATTAACAAAATTATTCATTTAGATCAAAAAGGTGAGATAGTAGCCAAATGTCAATCGGTCTCTGGTATTGCTTATTATACCTGCTTGAAAGGCTTCAATTTTAAATAACAATATATGAAGAATTAGGTTCAGCACTCAAACTGCATGGATAAAAACATGTATGGAATAACTTCTCTCCCATACATGAGCTTATTAGCAATAATTCATCCTTCCAGTTAAACTTTTATCGACTAATTTACAGAACTAGTAACACTCAATGAAACTAGAAAGCAAAAAATGAAAGAATTGCGGAAAATAATAAACTATTTGAATGTAGCAAAGTGATGATTGAGGAGCAACCACTCTACCCACTGGGCCACAGTCACTGCAAATAAGAAATTGATCTGTGGCCCAAGACTGTTTGAAATAAAATTTTAAAAAAACATTTGGAGATCTGTGTTCTGCACAGTGAACTATTTTCTTAATAAGCAATTACACGTTGATGTAATCATTTTCATGTTCACAGCATGATGATTCTGGAGGAATCCGGCCTTTGACTAGACGACTCTCTGCATGTTTTCCTCCTGCCTGTTTCCAGCTGCCGTCCAGAGATGCTTCACTCAGCGGTGGATTTATTTTGACGCTGATGAGAAACTGCAACCGTTTCTTGTGCTTTGTTCTCTCAGTAAGCCCACTACACAATGACTCTGACTGCTTTGCGTGTGTGTGTAGGCGTGTGGGTGGGCGTGTGTGTGTGTGGAGTGCCATGATGGATGAAGGTATGCTTCGTTCTGCTCCCACTGATGCCATCCCATCTGCTCGTTCCTTCTCCCACCCCCATCCTCCTCTCAGCCTCGCTGCCCCCTCCTGGCTCCTCTAATCGTCGTTGTCGTCTCCATCAGCTGCAACAAACCAACAGTCCAACGCAGACGTTAATTAGGAAGCACAACTTCCTCTGCTCAGATCAGAGCTGGTTCTGGAGGTCCGTCTCTGACTGATGGAAGTCAGGAGGCACATTCACTGGTCCCGCTCTGAACGCTCAGAAACTTGTGGACCTGAAGCCAGTCCCCCTTGAGACACTGGATAATATCTGGAAAATAATTCAATAGTTTAGTTAATAATTACAGTCATTACTACAGTGTCTCATATCAGATGTGGAACGTCTGCAAAATGATGTTGTTGATATGCAGAGTGTGAATGTGTGATTGTTTTGATCAGGGCCGGACCAAACATTTTTGGGGACCTAACCAAATTTTTATTCGGACCCCCGCCCCCAGAACAGCATATCATCATTCAAAACATACCTACTATCGTTAGCATCCTTTATAATTGGCCTACATCATGCCAGTGTTGTCATGGCGATTGGCTTTAATCTTACCGGAGTTGCAAACTAACAAAAATTAATTAGCATTTTGAAACAAAGAGAGGTATTCTTAAGTGTTTAAATAACATCAAGAGACAAACACTACATTTTTACTGAATACATTTTTGCTTTTTAAAATTTGGAACAGATGCATGAAATGTGCAAAATCTGCAAGCTGTCACTAGAGATAAAACCAGCGGTTGTTCATCACATTATCTTCTAACATGAAAACATTTGGACGTTTTGTCTGTAAAAGCGTCTGAAATGAAACATTCAGGATACAGTTTCTTTTGACCTTGGAAAAAAAAACTTTTCAGACTACAAATGAACAACAGTAATCTTAAATTTACTCAACTAAAAACATCCAAACTGCGGATTTCCTCCTGTTCTGTCCCATATTTCAGTAATCCTGCAGCAGCAGATCTTCTGTGATTGACTTGTGTTGGATTCATCTGGAAAACCACAAATGAGCATCTAGGAGGAAACTCAGACACATTAACGTCCTCTGGATCCAGAGTCAGGTTGTGGTCGCTCCTCATGTGTTGCGTCAGAGCTTTACCGATGAATAAAATATGAAACATGAATAATTTGAAGGTCTTTAGGAGAACATCTCGGATGGAGACTGAAAAATAAACCGAGTCGCTCAATCAGACGTTTGTGTTCAGCGTCTGCTTCTCTGAAACTTTCTCTCACCGTTACGACTCGACCAAGGCTTCGGGCCTGAAAGCAGAACCAGAACAGAACCACCTTGGTGGTGCTGCCTCCCACAGCGTTCCCTGGCTGCTGTGTGTTTTACCGTCTCCTGGAGGAACGACAGGCTGTCGGAGCAGACCGGGAACAAGATGGCCGCTCCTGCTGCTTTCACACACCAGCCAGAACTAATCCAGTAGAGCATCTTGTTCCTTATATTTACAATCTGCAACATTTTTATAAAGTGGCGAGCAGATTCAGCAGCATGTTGCAGGGATCAGGGATCCGGCAGATTGGGAACATTTGTTGCGTCGACCTGTTGAGCAGCTGAAGAACGTTCTAGATTCATGAACGGTGGAAAGGTTCAGTCTCATCAGATCAGTCAGCTGGACGGAGAACGGTGTTTATGTTAAGGCACAAAATGTTTTCCACAAAAAGATTTGGAAACTATTTTTTAATAAAGCATCTTGAGATATTTCAGATCATTTTAGCACTTCTTCAGCATTTCAGATTCCTCAAAATTTTATATGTAACAAAAATAACAGACCTTGGAAGAAAGTTTTTAAATTTAATTATGAATATGAGTGATATTTAGCTTAGCAAAAAGCCGTGAAATTTTGTTTTTGTAGTTGTATTTGCAACATAAAGCAATGATCTCCAAACTTTCCGCCGTGCGGCACTCCGCTCATGTTTCATGTTTTTGAGTTATTTCTATCCAAACTGGACACGCTTAGAAAAAATATTAAACACAAAATAAAAAAAAGTCAAAAGGGTTTCAAACGTTTTGCTTTACGAAAAATGACATTTAGTTTGCTAAACTGTTTTGGGCTGTTTTGTATTTTGTAGTTCTTGTGTCTTGCTCCGTAAGACATGGTGTTGGCAGCATCATGCTGTGGGGATCTAAATTTAAGACAATCCTGGACGGAAACCTGCTGGAAGTTGGAGAAGACCTGCGACTGAACAACCACCGTAAACGTTCACCCACAGATATTATGGGATGGTTTATATCAAACCAGGCTCAAGGGTTGCAATGGCCTAGTTAAAGTATAGATCTAAGTCCAACTGGGAATCTGTGGCAAGGCGTGAAAACCAAAGTTCTCAGATGTTCAGCATCTAAATTGACTGGAGACGTCTTATAAAGACAAATGAACATAAATGTCCCCAGGTCAAAGGTCAAACCCAGAGACCAACAGAGAAAAGGAGGCTGAACACAAACACAACTTTCACTTCAGATTTCTATTTGTGAAAAAATATCGAGCACCTCACTTTATTCGTCTTTCACTTTTCTGATATGAAACTTTCCTTTAAGTTTGTGTCCTAATTATGGTTAAATTTAAAATTCCAAAAGTTCACACAGATTCTTTGAAGATGTCAGCCTCCTTATTTAACGTGGAACACCTGAACAAAAACATGCTGCAAAGACATCAGAAGAATGAATTTCGAACAGCTTTAAGAAAGTACTTACAAAAAAAAAACTACAATTGAGTCTTAGTCTTATATTGTGTTATGTTGATGGCTCGGCATGATGAAGTGAACGTACTTTTGTAGAATTTTTATTCTAGTTTAATCCATCTGTTTTGGTCTATTGCCTCTATTTTTGTATCCGTTCTGTGTATGTTGTGTATTTTTAGTCATTGGTGAGGAAGAGTAGAGAGCGATGAAGTTCCAGGAGTGTGAATGTTTTTGTGTGGCTCTGCGTTGGGATCAGTTAATTCAGTTTGGACTCAGAGTACCAATCAGAACCTGATGAGCTGCACTGAGAGCGAACGGGTTACAGCTGGACGTCCTCACCTGCTGCTGCTGCTGCTGCTGCATCTCCCGCCATGCTTGGCTGACCAGAATGCGATGGAAGCCGCTGCAGACTGTCCATTCGCACCTCACCAAACTGGCTTCTCTTCCAATTCCCAGCTGAACCCCGAACCGACCCTTCATCCTTCCTGCTCCTCCTCTTTCTCTTTTCTTCTTCAACACCTCGCAAGCTTTTCTCCCCCCCCCCATCACTGTGGACTGAGCTAGCTTTATTACTGCCAGGCCGTGGGAGGAAAGGCGCTTGCCCACTCACCCATGTCAGGTTGTACTCCAACATATCTGAAACAAGAGAAGCTCAGTGCAACTTGAGCAAAAGGCAGAGAGCAGTCAGGACAGGTTTGAGGTTTGCCAAGAAAATCTCTCAGAAGCTCTGCCATCTTTCAGCTTGCTTTGGATCATCTCACACCGAAGATATATTTTTTTTAGTGGTAAAAATGTAGTTTTTTTCTTTGTTTAATATAAATGTGAATAACTAAAATGATCGTCGGTCTGGTTTTATGGACGCAAAAAGGCAAGATTTTCACTTAATCAGCAGCAGTTGTGTTTTTCTGCGGAGGAGTGTGCAGAGTCCCAAAGCGGCACTATTTTCTTCCCGTTTTTAAATCCACAAGTACATTTTATTAGCAGTTTTTGTGTGTGTGTGTTTAAGGGTGTGCATAAATGCGTCTCGGTGGGCGTATGAAAAGCACCCGGAGACAAGCAAGTTCCACCGGCAGGGAAAAAAACAAAACAGAAGGAAACGGCGCATTTGGGTGAAAAACAATTCTCCTCTCGCTGCTGAGGATGGGAATAATTCTTGGATTCCAGGCGGCGAAAACATATTAAACAAATGATTTCATAAGAGCAAAGCAAAAAAAAACACAAAAAAAATAGTAAAGAAATGAGCTCAAGCAAGAAATGGATGACACAGATGTTCCAGCAGGAATTTTTTTTCCGAGCACGAGCATCTCGTGCGTCTCGGGGACGCTACGCGCCCATTAGTTATTTAGCTCTGCTGCACGCCAGCACTCTGAATGTGGGGAGAGGGAACGGCTGCCAGCGCCGTGGTCGTTCAGCGCTGAGTCATTTTTGCTAAAATGTTAAAGGATAACTGAAACGTGAATGAGAAGTCCTGTGGGCACATGCAGAAATCATTTTTACAGAGACTAGAGGAGTGCATCAAAGGGTGAAGACTGCAGAGCGATTCCTTTCTTCTGAACAGGAGGATCTCTGTGTGATGCTTCACCTCATTCTAGCTTAGCTTAACAGATGCAGGATGATTACCCTCAACTGGAATAGCTAGTTACAGAAAGTATCCTTGACTGTCGGTGCAGAGTAGTTGAGCATAAAAGCAACTGTCATTCTGGAAAATGTTGTAAGTCCCTCGTTTTAGAGAGAAAGCGATTATTTACAAGTAGAAAACATTTAAGACGGCTGCCAGGCATAGTCTCTCAATGGACAGCAGCAAGGTCAGAGTGTTCAATCCGTCTCATACTCCACAGCCCTCAGTTAGCGTGTTAAAGGTTAAAGGCCGTGATAGGAAAATAAGATCGAACAAGTATGGTTTGCTTGGCTGGGATCTCAGAAAAACAGCTTGCTTGTATTGTTGCATCTAGGTGAAGACTTTTAGATTAAAGGTGCATTCACCTTTATTCCACTGTTTAATCCATTTAGTCCAACTCCAGTTTGTTTACCCAGACAGTCCGGTTCATGTGGAGAGATGTGAATTTTAATCGAACTCTGGTCCGCCTACAAACCTCAGTCTCGGTTCGGTGGAAGTGAACTCTGGTGCAGTTCGAATGCTTATGTGAACGGCAATTGAGAAGCAGGAATCAGAATACAATGCAGGGCATTCTGGGTAAAAACAAGCAAAACAATCGCACAAGTCTCGCCCTAGCGGGAGAAATGAGTTGTGGTCTTTAGACATCCCACAATAGCTAAAATCTGATGCCACGCCATTTGTCTTTATAATTTGTGAAGGAAGTCACGCTCAGCGTCTTCTTCAGAGGTTTTTGTGTCGTTTCCTTCAGTGCAGCGCCCCCACAGGTGAGGAGGGGAACAGTTTGCTCAAAGGTTTTGGTTGGTTTGACACAAAGCAGTGAGAAAGGGAACCACAGCAGCTGAAATTGCAGCTTTGGTCCCCAGTGGAGCAGAGTTTACCAAACTACTGTGTAATCACTGTTCACTGTGTGAAATCACCCTTAATGTTCTTTGGCATTTGAGACCAGGGTAGAGATGTTTGGCCATAATGCCCCAAATCCATGTTTGAGGAAAAGAAAGATTTTAACTGGTGTTAATTTGGGCTTGTTGTGCAGCCAGAGTACCCTGTAGTCATTGATTCAACCAAAGTCATGTAGAATCAAACATCTGTTCCACAGCTGAAGCTCCGTCCAAACCGGGCCATCAACAGAACAATGCTGCAAATCTACAAACAGAATGGCTGGAAAGGAAGATAATCAAGTTGTAACAATGGTTCAGTTCAAAGCTTGACCAAATTGTACTGGTTTGATGGGAAGTTATTAGTTTGGAAGTAGACCTGTCCACACCTCAACAAACTGAAGTAATGTTCTACAGAAAAGTGGGTCAAAACGCCTACGATGATAAATGCCTACGTACTTGAAGGCGTTGCTGCTATGGGTGTTTCTCCATCAGTTTGTCAGTTTGTTTGTGGGCTGATGGATGTTTCCATTGTCTCTAAAACCAGACTAAGAACTCCTCCTCCTCTGTGATGTTGCATTCAATCAAATAGGTTAGCTTCCGGTGCAGCGGTTTCCAGTTTGGCCTTCAGTGTCTCTCTGCAGCAAACCGTTGCGGTGTGACGAGGAGCACCCAGCGGAGCAGCTCTCTGGGGTTCCCACATAAAAGACTTCTGCAGCTGTTCCACCATTTTACAGCTTACCACCCTGCAACATTCTCCATCACCCTCCACCCCCGCCGCCACTCTCCCATCCCTCTCTGGTTCGTGCAACATCACCTGGGGGTGTGATTAGCAGAGTCAATTAGCGCGCACTAATCAGGCTAGAACACAGACTGACAGATGTAGAATGACAAAAATCACTTTTTCTTTGGCTACTAACTTTTTTCTTACCCCAAGCGATTTCACTAAATTAGTGGAGTCTTGCCACAATTTATCATCAGGGTAATTGTTGGTGTGTAAATGTATGTGTTTCATGGTGGTATTATTAGTACACCCTTCACGCTTTTTAAGGTTTCTAAAGCAGAAGCAGATGGTCCACCGAGAGTGTTCTTTTAAATTATTTATTTCAATCTCTGCTTCTTCTGCAGATAACCTACTTGCTGTAACAAACACAAACAATATAGCAGCTGTTATAACGTAAAGAAAGCTTCTGCACTTAAATATCCAGTCCTGCTTTGAGTGGACAAAACTCTTGAAAGCTACAACCAAAGTAACATGCCAGCTCTGGCTGATAGAGTAGAACCGAAGCTAGCTAGCCTTGTACGTTAAGAAACAATAGAGAGAGCAAATCTACAGCTAAGGTAACATGCTAAATTTGGCAGCTAGGGTAGAAACCAAAGCTAGCTAGCCTTGCTAAGCTAGAAAAGGCAAAGAGAAAAAGGCTACAGCCAACATGACATGCTAACTTTGACTGGTAAGAAAAAATTAAGGCTAGCTAGCCTTGGTAAGCTAAAAGACAGAAAGAAAGTGGAACAGATAATCCAACAAACTCCAAGGACTAAAGTGTCATGAATAGCTATTTGCCCCTCTTGCAGTTTTCTTCTGTTTTTGTCAAACATAAATGTTTAAGATCATCAAACTAATCTTAATATTAGACAAATATTACCTGATTAAATGCAAAAAGCAGTTTTCAAATGATTACTTCTTCTAATAGTGAATCAAATCTATTCCACTCCCCATCCATCATTTTGACCCGTTCTGATGGGTTCATCCTGCGCTAATAAAGTTCTGGACACTTAAATCTGATCAGATTTAATTTATGTCTAAAAGGTCTGTGTACAGACAAAATTATCACCAGAATGGAAGATTTTGAAAAAGTACATGTTTTATGAAGAAAAATTGAGTAAAAACATTAATTATGTGAAGTTTTCCCAACTCAAATCAAGCACTCTAAAACAAAGGAGATGAAGCTAATTAACTAGCAGCAGTTAGCACAAGAAGGCAACATTGCTAGATAGTGCGCTAATAATTGCCATTTATCTATTTATTTATTTTGGTGGGTGGATCAGTGTGAGGCAAAAACTGCTGAACACATGGAGGCGTTGGCAACCTTCCTCAGCGACCAACGAAGCCAAAATGGAAGATTTTTCTGCCGTGTAGCTGCGGTCCAAGCTAAGATCTTCACAGGGAAGGAAGGGTGCTCCCACCATGTGTTAAACACTCCCAGTTAACTTACATTTTGGCAGAAAGACTGACTGGTTGGCAATTTGTTCTGACACTCTGTATCACAGATGATTTCCTTTGGCCAAAAGTGAAGTTGGCTGTAAGATGTTTTCCAAGCCAAAGAGAAGGAATGTATCCTGGAGGAGGACGAAGACCAAAAAAATAAAAAAGTCTAAAAGAAGTAGCAATGTGAAGTTTCTTACTGACATAATTATGCAGATAGTTCATTAAAATGTTGTGTTTTTTTGTTTTTGTGTTTTTTTAGCAACACTGAAAGGTTTTTTTTTAATTGTTTTGTTTACAGCGTTGTCCAAAAGCATTTCAGTTCCCTGTTATAAATTTCTTCTGTTCCATTTCCAAAATGTTTCAGTGAAACAAATTTTAATATCAGGCAAAAACAATCTGTTAAATGATGATTCATCTAGTAATGACTCAAAGCTGTATAAACTAATCTGGTTTTATGTAGAAATAAAACGAGGATCCCTAAAGCTCATAGCTGGTGGTTCCAAACTTACCTGCAAGGGCTTGATGGAATTTTGAGGTGAACTTTGACTGGACCACTTTAAACCCATTACTTTGTTTCGTTTTTCAGCCTCTGAGATGTGTTCAGATGTTTTTCTGGGTTCTGGTGACATCCTGATGACTCATCAATGCTCTCCTGGAGGAATTTTAGTAGATCAGGGTACCGACAGGCTCCGTTGGAGTGATTTGTTTTTTTCAGTAATCAAACCGGTGTGACTTACGAAATTAGGCTCAGCTGTCAAAGAAACTTTAATTATAGTCAATTACCTAGTTATGAAGATGGTTGACCATGTTTACAGAGAGAGTTGGGGTAGTTTGGAGAGATTTTTTTCCCCTTAAATTATTGTTAAAAAATTTTTCCTTGTGTTTATTTTGATTATTTTCATCTGATATTAGATTTTTTTTTTTTTTTTTTGATGATCCAAAACAGTTTTCAGTTTGAAAAAGACAATAGCAAACACAGAGGACATATTTAAGGAGGTAAAACGGGAGCTGGCTTAATGCGAGCGGCGTCCATGGCAGCTGCGCGGACGCCCGACAGGATCTGCTCATAAAGCTCAATGTACAGTTGGAACCGTTTCACTCGTGCGCGAGTCATTTTCCTGACGGTGCACGGAGGAAATGCAGATATCCACATTAAACGCACCGGACTGTGTTGAGTTCAGAGAAACCGAGCCATACACAAAGGAGGTCGAAAACATGCTGAATTTTTCATGCACATGTGTTTCTTTTCCTTCCCCGCTCAGCTCTGATGCACATCAACACACAAACAGACGCGGTTATAGATTTGTGTAAAGATTCCTCTGGTGTCCTAAATCTGCTCTGCAGTTTCCTCGGCATCATGTTTCTGCCGCAGTTTGTAGATCTGAAGGTCGTCCCTCATGCTGTGAAATCCACAGTGTGTGAATTAAAGCCGCAGTTGAACTCCATGTGATGTTTATATGATTTCTTAACCTTTTGGATAGAAAAGTTACAGATAAAAACGGTTATGTGTGTCACGCATAAAACAGCCTCCGTTCCGCAGCATTTGCTAGAAGATTTGACTTGAAGACGACGTGAAACGCAAGCGGCTCCTTAAATCGTGGCGGATTTACTTTCTGAACACCGCAGCCCAGAACTTTGTTACTTCAAAGTTGAGGAGAGGCGTGTGTTTAATTTGGTTGCTTTTGTGCAAAGCTAATGCTTGAGTGTGTTCCTCCAAAGCCATGTAATCCTCCATGTGATCAGGAGAGCATGAGGGTTTGAGGGGTGGAAGTGATGTGGATTGGGTAATCCCCCCGAGGTCTTCCTGCACTCCCAAAACGAGAGGCGTCCCCCCCGGGGTCCTGTTGGTTAGATAATGACGTCTCCCCTCCACTCCGCGCTGCTGATCTCATGAATTAATAAACAGATGAAAAGTCGTTTTGATGCTAGAAAAAAGTTTCCGTCTCCGGTAACCCTGAGAAGCGGGATGAGGTCGGACGTCGGGCTGCGTTTCTTCCAAACGGTGCTTTACGCTGAGGTTTGAATTAACGCTGTGCAGTATTATTTTTTTTTCATTTTGCACAGTGTAACAACGTATGTTGGGAATATGAGTTCTGACCAGTTACTGTGCGTGAAATATATAAATACTAAGAATATTGTGTTTGCAGGAAGTTCATGACTTCGTAACTGCTGGATGGTCGTGTTTAATTAATGTGTCCAGTGACTTGGAAACTGTTCATGCCTCTAGGATGGTAAATTTAAGCTTTTGTTTATGTACATATGATAGGCATTGGGTAAAAAAAAAGCGGTGCAGATTGTCTCTGCTGTACATCAACAAGGTGGTTCAACTCGGAGCCTTACTGGAGTAAAGGTCGTCATGAGGGCAGCGAAGGAGGGTTGGAAAACTCCACAACTGTCAACAAACATCAACATATTTTATTGGGACTTAATCAAAGGTCAACAGTAACTAGTTGGATTTACTCAGTTACATTTACTCTTTTTGGAAAAATTCTACTTTAGGGATTAGTTTCACTACATTGTACTTTTTACTTTTACTTGAGTAATATTTCTACTGCTCCTGGTGTAAAACTTCTGGGAACTCTACCTACTGTGAGAGTATGCTCCAAAAAATGCTTAAGACCTAAAGTTGGTTGGTGTAGCAGCGTTTCCATTCACTATATAATTGCACAATTTGAAATTTCGGAAAGAAACTTTGCTTGATGGAAAAGCTCTAGTTCTGAAAAAACTCTCGTTTTTCGTTCAAAGGTTTTGATGTTATGTTTGAGTTTTGATGGTGGTTGGAGTGTTGGTTTTTTTTTTTGAGCATATCAAAATTGGTTTATTTTGCAAAACTGCAATGGAGACTTTTTTAACATCACATGATCAACAATCGGGTGTTGCCACTTTCGTAAGACAAAGACAACAGGAAGCAGTTGGAGGACGATGACGCAGCATGTTTTGAATGATGTTTTTATTTTATTTCTTATTTAATGAAAATAGAGCAATTGTGAAATTATGTTGTTTTTCTTACATTAGCGGAATATTGACGTGGTTTTGTGCACATTCAGCTACTGAGACTTCTTGTTTCTACTCAGACTGTTCTTGTGACGGTTTTTTGTTAGTTTAATTTGTTGTAACCATTTCATTCTATTCAGTTTATTTCTATAGAGCCGATTCTTCTTGTCCAGTTCTTTCAGCTTGCTGGGAATGCCAGAGCAGTTTGAGGGTCAGGGTTAAACTTGACCTTTGACACGTTGCACACCCAGCTTCACCTTTAACACTGAGGAACACCATCTAAATATTGAAGACCAGAAGTCATTAAGTCTGGTGCAGCAGAGTTAATGTTGTGTCATAGATTTGCTTCTGGTTGTTTTTGTGATTAAAAACAGAACAACATTGAAGGCGGTTGAAGTGAATGTTGACGATCTGACCTGGATCGGTGAGTCTGACTCGTTTGGGACTCGTAATGTTGGACCGGCCTGTCTCTCTCTCTCTCTCTCTCTCTCTCTCTCTCTCTCTCTCTCTCTCTCTCTCTTTCCCTCTGCTCTGATGGATGAAACGAGTTGTGTCTCGTCACCATGTTGCTCTCCACCACAGTGGTTTACCTCGGCTTCTGCTCCGGAGCTTTCGTCGTTTCTCTGAACACATGGGTGGGGAAGGAGGGAGTCGCCGGCTGACAGCTGCAGACTTTTTAACAGTGGAGCTTCCCTTCAAACCAGCTTCTTTTAAAGATGAAAGCGCCGCACGCCTTTATCCCACTTCCATATTTGATATCCAGGCAGGGGTTGCTGCTCTCTTCTTGTTTTAAAGTGATGTTGGTGTCATTTGATCTCGACAGATGCCGAGACATCTGAGGCCTGATTGGGTCGGGGAAAAAAAATAAAAGGCCGTGACAAGCGGGGTTTGACACCGTGCTAAAATATGTGCACTCTGCTTTGAAGAGACAATTAACATGGGAGCCAATTGCTGTTGCCTTTTTGTCTCCGCCGTCCTGTCACAATAGCGGCCCTGCGTCTTTTTGTAGTGTAGGGCTCAATTAGCATTGCTCCAACTTGAGAAATTGTTTAAAAGATCCACAATCGGCATTAGCCTGTCAGAGTCTGAGGGCTAAATCGCTGTGTATGATGTAAATTGAAGGCAATATCTAACTTTTTTTTTCCCCCTCAGTGCTCTGAACTTGCTCCTAATTCGGGCTAAAGCAGAACTCATTTGGATGAGAGTAGCCAGAGGTAGCTTCGCTGACATGAAGAGAAAGAAGTAGGGTAAAATTTCAAACAATCGCGCTTGAAAAAACCAGGACGTTTCCTCTTCTCCCAGCTAATTAGCTCATGCCCACATATCCACCTTCTCCTAAAAGTTTCTAAATCTGCGGCGTGGCCTCATTAGGGGGCGCCGGGCGGGAATGTGTGATCAATAGCAGCCTCCATGCTGATCACTTGCTAAATCCTGCTTCTGATAGAGCTTGTTGTTCGGCACCAGCAGAGCCAGCCCAGTTGATTAAACACCCGCCTCCCCCCTTCGTCCCATCTCCGCAGGCCTGAGTGATTGCCTGAGATGGGAGAGAGGAGGAAGGTTGTGGGAGAAGGACGAGACTGATGGAGGAATAAAAGGCAGGGCAGAAAAAAGGGGGAAAGATCAATTGTGGATTTAGCTGAGAGCAGAAGTTGGCGAGTGCATTCAGCCCTCAGCAGATAATATGATTATCCCTGGAGAAGAGACAAAACAAAGCGCCCCACCTCGCTGCATTATGCAAAGCAAGATGTAAGAGGAGCCGCGTCCTCCGTGCAGGCCTTAATTCAACCACATTTGCTGGACGCCATGGTCTCTCCTTTCATCTCTGCCACCGCCTTAACAAATATCAATAAATAAATCAGAAAACTAATACCACGGTCTGGGCTGTATTATATGTAGGGGATGACAGGAACGCAGTGGAACTGTGCATTATTTGTCAGTGGGAGTGAAAAATCCACCGAGCTGACGCATCAATCAGAGATGGCGTTCTGACATGACAGCAGTGAGCGCGGCGGATTAGCCACCCACTGTGGAGAATCAGCGAGGAACAAACGCACGCAAGAGGCCGCCGCTTCTTCTTCTGCCCGCCATCTTTTGTCCGGCCTGTCACCGCGAGCCTGGAAGTATTTATCAGCTGATGAATGGCGGATTGTGTTTCCTCTCCCTGACTTGTGTTACGGCCGTTGTTTCGATGCTCTTGACGCTGACGAGACGAACAATTGGGAGGATGATGTTCGGGGTTCACGGAGAAGACGCCGCGCGTCGGCGCTGATTTGCATAAAAACAACACGGAGCACTTAAGTGTGATCGGGTGAATTCATTTACTGAAGCTTTATTACAACAAAAAAAAACGTTCAGTTCAGAAATACTTTACCCTGAAAGGAAGTTAAATCTCAAACCTTCACAGACTCTCTGTGGATAGGAAGGATCTCCAGTAGCAGTCAGTCTTGCAATGAATCTGAAGAAACCTCTGACTGAAGACTGTCTCCTGGCTGTAATGACCTGCTAACAGCTCAACAGAGCCGGTATTCCTCTGTAACGTGACCTGGATCACACAATCAAGTTGACTACTTTATGTTTACCCTTTGCAACTTTTTCACCTGGTCATGTTGAGGCAATATGTTCTAAACACCATTAAACCTTACAGTAGAGCAAACGGAAAAGTGTGCAAAAGATGCTAACCAGTTTTTTGTACATGCTAGGCTAGATGATGGTGGGTTCATAATGCAATATTTTATTATATCCTGCAGATAGCTTGTTTATCATATAGCCTGTGATTGCGCAGCGCCCTGTGACCATTTCTACTGTGAAATCAACTAAATAAAAGTGACATTTAGGGGTTTTTTTGGAAAACCTTTACATGAGTTGGCGCCCACAGGTTGTCTCTGATCACGGCGGAGTGGGATGCTTTCTGAAGAGTGTGACATCATGTGCAAACGTATTTCCACCTGGAGATCCACCCAGTTCTGAAAGCCAGCTGAACATCCAACACCCGAGCCAGGAGAACTTTCTAACAGTTTTATGAGTTTTTCTGTTTGTAGTCACTGAATATTTTAATGAAGCCAGAATTCATTAGAGATCATTTTGTGACATTTTTTAAACTAAGTTTCTAAGTTAACATTCTAGTTGTTCCTGATTTTTTATGACTTTTTGATATTTGCTTATATTTTGTTATGAGTTATTGATGAGCACAAATCCCAGTGTAGATGGATCTATATCAGCAGAGAGGAAAATGATCGCCTTCACTCGAGTTTCAGGACTGTTTTGTATAAAAATGTTGCCTTGAAACCGAGCAAATGGAGGGAAAACGTCTCTGTCAAGTTTGTATTCAACTAAAGGAAAACAACCTCTTTTCAAATCTGTCAGCTGATATAAAACAGGGGAAGAATTCCAGTTTCAAAGCAATTTTTTCTGAAGTAAAACTGTTTCCACACAAGAAAAGTTTGGTGATGATATTTTGAAGGTTCGGTCTTCAATTTGCGGCCTCTGTTCTTCTTCAGGCTTGAGGACAAAGGGCCGTCGCTTCCCAAGGTTCTCCATAGATGGAAGAATTTAATTCAATTTTCCTAAATCAAAGAAATAAATAAATAGACTGATGTTATCACCAATAAGATGGTCAGAACCAACAGAAACCAGAGCTTCTGGAGATGCATTTCTGATGTATCTGTGCAAATATCTTAAACCAATAGTGAAGGCGGAGGACGTTTTACACATCTGATGTTTTGATTTGTAAAATGTGTTTTCTCCCTGGATATAAATCTCTAAGCAGTTTGGTTGCTTTCTATATGCAAGGCAGGACTGATCACAGTTCTCTTTTTTTTTTTTTTTTTGACCATTTACTTTTACATATTTATCCCTGCGGGAGTCATATTTAGTGAAATACTTACATATTGTGTCCTGTTTGATGATTGTTGTGAATAATGTTACATTCAACAAATGAACGAGGCAGTTATTCCAGTTTTTATTGTTTATTACGGAGGCTGCAATGCAGCACAACAAAGTGAAAATAATGCCGACTAATATCTTTTTTTGTTAACTGAGCCAAAACTCATTGACTCATGTAGCACATGTACTTGTTAGGGTTGTAAAAGTCAAGCTAGCGTAGCTCACCTTCTTCCCACTCTGTTGCCATTTTTGAAAAATTCAAACTTTTTCCTGACCTGTGAAGCATTATTCTCTTGAACCTTGTTTTCTAGCTGTTGTAGCGTCGACAACTAGCAGCCAAACATTGCGTCCCTTTTTCACATTCTTTGTGTGATTGTATCGGTGGCACACAATAAGTCATGAGAGTTACAATCCAGAAATATATAATTACGGTGCTTAATTTATAGTTTTCTGTAACATTCAGCCCTGTCACCTGTTCCAAGTGCAGGTCACTTTAGCTGCATTGTGTTGTGAATAGTGAACGCTCACAGGCATCAAGGGTGTTCTTTCCTTCATGATCAATGAACACTCTGTAAACTAAAGTGTCCGTCAGAAAAAGGTTAGTGGGGACAAAAACACCAGACTGAAGTTGTAGCATCCAGTTTTTAGTAGAAAAAGAGAAAAGAGAATTTATTGAGCTTGTGTGATTTTTATATGATTAATTGATTTACTGTTTATTGTGCCAGGCCTACTCACTGCTTGTTGGGTTTAGAGGCCTCTTAACTTTCAGGAAGTGGTTTGAGTAAAGTTGTGCAGCCTTCGAAGCCCGAGGCAGCCTCCTAGCCCGGTCCAGCTTAAACTAAACAAAAACCTTCCTGACTGAACTGTTTGTCCTCCTCACCTGCTGCGTCTCTGCTCAGTAAAACATCGCAGGGTCCACTTGTAAACTGAGCCAGAATCAAAGATAGACGCAATCTTCGTCTGCCCTCGCCCGTTTTTCTTTAAGAGCTGCTGGAGGAGACATTCAGACCAAATATCGTGGTTCTGGCCGTGGGTGAGGACGGAATATAGACTTCTGTCTGAGTCGTGTCTCGGGCCGTCTCTCCTTCCCGCGCGCGGCGGAAATGGGAGCTGCTCGCTGGAGATAAGCCGCCGCTCGCCTGAGAATTGCAACTGTCACTGTCAATATGCAGCGGCGTTCGGGGATCCATTTCTCCGTGTCTCGTCGCTGGCAGGAGTGACAGGTAGATTGGATGGAGGACGTGCGAGCCGGGACGGGTCACCGGTTTGTGGAGCTGATGACCGGTGAGCTGGTGTCAGCCGGCCGGTCGCTGGCATTCACACGCTCACTCTGTGCGTCTCTTCCCACAATGCACTGGAACGTGTCAGAAGAAATAGAGAAAGAAAATGTCATCGAAAAGTTCATGTGGTTTTAGTAATTCAGTTCAAATATGGAAAGATGCGTTCTAGGGCTGAAACGATTAGAGACGGTGAGCCGATTATATAGAAATAATTTAGAAATCGATTAATCGTTATTGCAAAAAACGGCATTTGATAAAAGAATGTTCAGAGCGGTTATGAAGCCAAAACTTTACAAAAATATATATACATCTTACATTTAAGATAAAAAAACAACAACTTTGTAAATATTTTCCACTCAGAACTCTTCAGGTTCTGTAAAAAAAAATAAAAAATCTGTTTTGCACCTTTTGCTGTCCAATTATTAATCGTTTAAATGGAAAATTAGTCACCAGACCAGTGAAAAGGCTGAGGTTTTAGCTGCACTAAAGGAATGCTGTTGCTGCATCTGAGGCAATAAAATGTTTTTTATTTTTATTTAAAAACTGATGGAACGAATTGTTTATTTCAATTTTCAATTTACGTCTAATATCGTATAAAGTAGGCTTAAGCAGATTAATTTCATACAGATTAGTTTTGATGATTGTGGCTCACTAAAAACCCAAAATGCAGCGTTTTGGACCAAGCGGGGGAAAAAAAGAAGAAGAAAACACTAGAGATACGTATGTAGCTGTTTTCCTTCCACTGGACTTTCTGATGATGTCATTTTGTGGTGGAGGGTGTTCATGGATTTCCATTAGATTGTCAAGTCATAAAATGGAAACAACACTGTAGTAAAACCATCTTAATTAGTTTTCTGTTATTTTCTGCCTCTTAAAAGAGAAAAATGAAAACAATCAGCAAAGAAATAAACACTTGAACTGCAGCGAAACTCTGTGCAAAATGCATATATATGATGTTTATGTTCTAACTAATAACAGCTTTCAGTATTGGAGGACAGCTGTAATTAGGCATGATATTAGAAAACTGAACTCTAAAACAAGTCTCAACTTTTTAATAAATCATGCTCCGGACATGAAAAATTAATCATATTTAGTTAGATAAAAATTTAATAAAGGCCAACACATATTCAAGTATGTAATTAGATAATAAAAGATGGATACATCATGCATAGCAGATGTATTCAATACTAAATTTATTGCATAATGGACTCTGTAGCCCATTAACACACTGTGTGCAGGTTGACAAATGAGGCCCATTTTATTTAAACAGCACACCTGCCAGGCAGCAGCCAATTACCCTCCTGGGTCGGTGCTGGAGTTTAGTCCTCCCTGTTTTGACAGAGCGCCTCTGTATCAGAGTTACCCTGCAGACACACTCGTCAGCCGCAGACCTGATCCTAAAACAGGAGCTGTCAGCCGGGTCAGAGGGGGCTGGGGGGCCACGCAGACATGTCATCCGACCAATGAGACGCAGGCTGGGACCGGAGAGGATGGATTGGGGGGGGGGGGGGCACAGGAAGACTCTGGCTACGTTCAGACGGCAGGAAAATACGACCCAAATCCGACTTTTCCACGATCTAATCCTGATCTTTTCAGCCCCCAAAAAATCTGAAAGACAAGAGAAGCATTCAGGAAACCAAACACAGAGCAAAAATGCAAAGCTACCCACATAACTAGTTCCTCATTAATCAGTTTAATTCTTCCCTAAAGTATGTAGAGGTTGTGTCGTATTTGTTTCGATGAAATGGTATTCTTCAAATAACCATTTTTATTGATTATATTTATGTTCTATGTGTCTAAGTGTCATCAGAGGTCGCGTTAAAGGAATCCTTTCCGTATTTGACCTGTTATTTTTTTAAACGACGGGAAAATTTGAAGCCCGTCTGTTATAATCAACAACTCCGACTGGTGCACATGGACAGACATTATAGACTTTACACAAAGAGTTCATCGCAGAGGCAACTAAAGCCAATCAATAAAAAAATCCTTTCTGAATACCATCTCATGAACACTGAACTAAATGCGTCTTTCAGACAGTCAGTGGTTTTTGTCACTACGGAGAAAAAAATGAGATGATTTATGATTTATGTGTGACGGGATCTGGATTTACGGTTCAACTAGGTGAATATTAACTAAACCGTATAAAAATGCGGCTATTTGACGGGTAAAAATAGTACATGGCCAATTTTTAAAAACGCTGTCAGTCTAAATGACGGAGAACAAAAAAAAAAGGTCCAGCGCGACCTCTGAGTGGAACCCATCTGACCGTGGTACACATCTACCAGTGGAAACCAATGAAGAGTATGGGGTTTGTTGATCTTGCCGATGTTTTTCTCTCGTTCGCCGCAGGACGATAAAACATGGAAAATGATCTCCAGTGTTTACTAAAAAATATGCTGCTTCTATACCGGATCTCCACTCATCCACCTGTACTGGAGCCACGAAGCGATCTGCTTCATGAAGCATCTGATGCAAACTAGCTGTGGCGGTCCAACTTAAGGTCAGCCAAGGAGAGCGCGGCGCCCGAGGCGGGAGGAAGGGAACAACTGTTAGCATGGAGGGGTGTGTGTGTGTTTATGTGAGCGATCTCCTGCAGGGAACTGCGCCATGGTCCGTGTGTTCTCTGGCTTAAGACGAAGCGACAGGTGCATCGTGCACACGGTGCGCCATGTTTGGTTGTTTTCATGTGTAAGGACAGTTGTTAGCGTGTCTGATGGGTCCGGCTCTCGTTGACCTGCAGGGGAATCTGCTCTGGCAGACTGTTGCCTCCTCAGTGTGTGCAGATCCAGACCCGGCCATGAGTAAAACCAGGAGCACCGTCACACACTCACTCGCTGACCACTAGCTCCTCATGCTAACGTTGTTCATTCAGGTTAAATACAAACAGAAGGTTTTCACCAGCGACATTTTCCTCTGTCCGTCCAGGCCTGGGCGGTCTGGACTTCATCACAATATTTTGCTGAACTATTATGATAATGTTAAAAAAAAAGGTTTTATGTATCATAGCGGGACAAACTGTTCTTGAAAAACGTTCAAAACAGGATTCTTGACTTTCTTAAAGAAGTATTGTTGATATTGCTAAGCTGCACACAGTCTGCCTAAAATAGTTTGAAATTGATGCGTCTTGGGAACCTGACAAAATGCTAATTAACATGCTTTTGGCTGACGCTTACAAAGCAGCCAATCCAGGAGGAGCATTTACTTTCCTTGATGCTGATTGGCTGTTCCCACAGAAGTGGAGATACGGACGATTGTTGATGTTAGCTTCTGCGCTAGTGCTAAGCTTTCACTGTTTTTATGAACGCATGTTAAAGTTTAATTTGTGTTTGATTAAAATAGTCAGTTGTGTTTTTAGAGCAGGTCTGGAGTATTCACAGTGTTTTTAGTTTTTCACTCTAACGTTGTGTTCGCTTCGTTAGTTATGATGTTCAAAACTAATCTAATCTATGCTAAGGAAACCTGCTGCACATTTTCTCTTTTATGGTCGATGTTTAATACATTTAATGGTTACTTTAACACAAATGTTACAGAAAACATTTAGTTTAGGTTGCGGTTGTTGTGGGGTGGAAAATAATGCAACCATAGTACAACTTGAGCCGCTTATTAATCTGCCACATCCAGATGATCCCAGCCAACCCATTCCTCATCCAGCCCTCTCTGCCTGCCCTTTAATCCTCTTTTCCTTCCACCAATCCTTTGAATCCGTCTTCACGGCCACACTTTCATCCCACCCATCCTCCTCTTCCCGTTTTGCGGCTGCTTTTGATCCCACTCATCCCTCGATAGGACCGCCTACGTCACTGACGGATCTAAAGGTTTAAACTCTGCATACAGTCAATTTTAACAGCAGCAGGTTCATTCATTTCAGCGGAGCCCTGGTGTTTGTGAGGTTATCATTCAGCCTTCCACTGGCTGCCAGTCAGTTTTCGAATTGATTTTAAGATTTTTATTTGTTTTTCAGGTTTCGAACAGGTTAGCACCTGATCATTCTCTTAAAATCCCGCAGAGATCATACATTTACTTTCACTGCTCCGAAATTATGGAGCAAACTGCCTCTTTATACCGAAGGCAGATTCCCCAACATTAGACATTTATTATGTGTTTTTCAGGGATATAATACCATTTTAAGCAACTGTGTCCTTCAGTTCTTATAAAAAAATATCTACGTAATCTAAATGAAACACAACAAATCTCACAATTTGATGCATTGAAATTGGGCTTCTGTTTCTTTAAGAAGCTCCTACTCTTTCTGACACTCCGCCTTCCTCGCAACAATGCTCCTCCTTGGTGCTGTTTGCAAACTCTCTTAGGAGCGTTGGGCAGAGACGTAGTTTGTATAAAAAGATTCCATAGAGAGATTCAATATTATTAAAAAATGCATGAAAAAAATGAAAGTAAGACTCCAGGAATGTTTATGATGAGGGAATAACTAAGAAAAAAGCTTAAAAAAGTCAGTTTGACATATTCTCTCCCCTTCAAAGCCAGCTTAAAAACTCACTTTTAATCCCTTTGCTTCTATCAGAGTACGCTCTGGCTACTCTAACTTTGTTTTTCTTAATCAGGTTTCTCATGTTTTCCTTTGTTTTTTTTAAAATCTCATTTGATTATTTTAAATGTAAAGTACTTTAGTCAACAGCTAATGTGAATAACAAAAAAGATGCGACCAAATACATGAGACCTTCTCTATAAACGCTTGTAACTATTTGAATATTTCAAACACCAAATATACGTTGACATGAATTAATGCGCACAGTGGAAATGGAGTTACAATGCAGACCAAAATTTGTAAACTAGCAGGGGTTCACTGAACACTCTCCTCTGTCATTCCTGTCATGTTTCCATTTAATATCAAATGGAAATAAAATGCTTTTTATTTCCCGTTACTCCTGCAGGATTCCTGCCACGTATCTGTTTGATTTATCTGGGCGTAAAATAACAGCTGCTTTTAATAAACCCTTCAGATGGATTGTTGTTATGGCTTATATTGTCACTTTTTAATTATCCTGGCCTGTTTTTTTTTTATTATTTTTTTTATTGAAATATACTTCTGCAGTGCTTGCTGGCTCAGGTTGACACACATTAGCAATTCATGCCTCCAGGTGGAAGATATCAAGCTCACAAAACCAACAACCAAACAAAAGAGGGGAAATTGGATGGAGGCAGGTTCCATCGCAGCGTGGATGTTTCTCTTCAAATCATGAATTTTTTTAATCAGGTTTTGGGTTCAAATATTGGAGATTATGTTGTGTGTGTGCGTGTGTTTATTCAGCAGCTGCTGGCAACTGTTGGCTAAACACACCTGGACTTATGGTAAAATGAAAACGGTGATTACGAGAGGAGAATACACAGAAATAGAAGTTGTGCTGAAAATAATGGGATGAGATTCAGGAGTTATTAGTCTGTAATAGAATATCAAAACACTCTTGACCTTAGAAATTAAATTACATTTTTTTTTTATGTCTGAGGTAGTTTTAACCTTAAAATGTTTTTCAAGTAGAAACACCTGACAGTGAGAAAGCTAACGTCCCCTGTGAGAGTTTCTTTCGGTGGTAGCACATTTCCATTAACCTGCTAATAGCGGAGCAAATTTTTTGGTTAGCGCTTTAGCATTTTTGCTAGCTTTGAAAATGCTCTTAGCTTCCCCCAAGTTAAATTCTCTGGATAAATTATAAACGCTTATTTGTTGGGCCTTTTTTTATATCTAAACTTTCATTTGAGTAACATTCAACATCTGTGTTGAGGTTTTGGTTAGTGGAGCCGTCAGCTGTTTGGGTGCATGCTTCTTATTTTGGAGCATTTATGTTGTTTTCTTCGGCATTTCTTACCTTCTGGATGAGACGTTGATGAGCTCTTGCAGTGATTCTGGTAGGTTGGCCTCTGCTGGGAAGGTTCAGACCTGTTGCATGTTCTCTCTCTCTCTGTTCCTCCTCTTGTTTCTGACTTTCTTTAGATCAGTAAAATTTGTTGCATTACTTTTTTCGTGCGATCTGCCCAGTTCTTCTTCAATCATTTCTTGACTCTGCAGGTCTGGCGGGTGTCAGGGCTGATTAGTCAAACTGAACTGTTCAGAACACTTAACACTTTTTGGAATACATACACATCTTTGATGTCGCTTTAGGGCTTGTATCCGTGGTTTTGAGTTGCCGGTGAGGAATATCAGTTTAATATATTCTTAATTTTCCAGCTCTTAACTCAGAAATCTGTGTGTGTGGAGCCGTCTTAAAACTGTTCACATCTGCTTCTTCAGCACATCAATAGTTAAGAAAGCTGTTGCTGTACTTCATCTAACTTGTAGAACTAAGCTGTTTGAAGGGGAAGCACTGAGGCCGACTGTGATGTAAAACATGGTGACAGCAGGGATGAAATGAAGGGAAAACTGGATGAGACCTCAGGCCATACTACAGACAGGAGAGATGCTCTTAAATCCTAACCGGACTGGAGGTTTAAAGCTCACACTCTGCTGCATCCGGCAGCGCTGAAGGTTGTATACGTATGCGAAAGGCTACTTTTAATGCCTATGGCAAGCGCATACATATTTAATTGTGATCTCCAGACGCCTCATTAATACCTTCATCAGCATGCATACATGACAAGTTGAACAAAAATGCAGGAATATGAGTTTCACGCAGCTTTCCAGGTCAATGCTGAGAGAATTAATGAAAACGATTTTCCGTTCCTGCTCTGGTGACTCGATCCTGGTTTTGTTATGACGCGTCGCTGTTCTACATTTAAGGATAGATCTGTCTCTGCTCACTGAGATATCACAATATTATGGCAGCAGATTAAATTATCTCTACAGGGGCTTCCAGTCAATGCAGAGGGAGCTAGAAATATTTGGTTTCTGAATTGAAAATCCGTTCCGAGTCGAATCATAACCCTAAAAGTCTGAATCGAGTCACTAAAAGATTTACATCTAGACTGGGACTGTAATGAACAAGTTACTGCAGTTTCTTTATCGCATCCAGTGGAAGTGCTTTCAGTCCAGCTGTTTGCAGAGTTTGCAACTTGTTTTCTAAATTTAGCCAAACAAAACTACACGGACGGCGTCTGAAATCTGAACTGTGTCCATTTGAGCTGCGGTTAAGACCAACTTATGACCAAATTTAAAAAAGAATGCAGATTTCTAATGAAAACATTGGGAATTTACCAATTGATTCTCAAAATTGAGGAGCTGTAAATTATTTTAAAGAATTAACCTAAAATGTGTAACTACTGTGAGCGAAATGAAGCAGAAATAAGTCTAATGGTAGCATCGTAGGAAATCCATCCGTGAGTTTCTGAAAATGATCCCAAACAACCAGGCGACATGAAACTGTCCTGTTGATCAGAACGTTGCTCACACAGCTGCACATCTCAGCAGCTCCCGAGTGAAACAGGGTCTTATGTAAAAAAAGAACCCTGTTTTTATCACAAATCTAATTAAATTCCAAACTCTTTTCACAAATTTGCTTCCACAGCTTCAATAATCAGTAAAAATGTTTCTTTTGTCATTGTGGCTATTAGAAGGTTAAAAAAAAAAATCTAATTATAATGTTCACTAATCACTGGGTAGTAATTAAATCACACCTTTCTTTTCACACCGACTAAATTGTCTCTGCTCAATTATACTCATCTTTTTAACAAACACAAATGTTAGGGAAGCATCAGTGAGTCGACGTTTTCTGCAGCAGTAAATGCGACTCCCTCTTCCTCCTCCTCCTGCTTAGTCTTCGCTGAAAGTCGTGCCAAGACACGGAGTAATCCTATTTTTGGCTTGTGCCTCTCTTTGAAAGCACACATTCGGGAATCCGGCACATGCCGACACGTGTGCGCTGTCAGCCGGAAGGTGTTCGTCAGGTTTTTGCATCTTTTCCCTTATCCTGTCACAGGAGCCTCACAAGATAGAGCTCTCTCCGCCGCCGCTTCTGTCACGTCTCCATCCCCCCCCCCTCACTCCATCTCCTACAATGAAGACACAACAGCAGCAGCCTGGCAACTTGTAATGGCAATTCAACAGCCTGGCAAAGGACATGAATCACCAGGGGTTTTCCAAGAATGCCTTGAGCTGTCAGAGTCAGGCGGCTGAGATCCCGTCTCTCATTGGGTTAAAGCAGCTGGAACATATTAAAGTGTACAGTAAGCAGTTGGATGGCACTCCGCACTCATGTCATCCTTCTAGAGAGTTTCAACTCAAGTTTCGTTTGGCTTACATTAGCTGTGTGTGTTTTTGGATGCCTCCTGTCTCTCTCTCTGCTTGTTCTTAGATGTTGGTCATATCTCAGTAGATGTTTAACTTGCTTACTCACAGTACAGTGGGTTAACTCCTGCACTGGGGTAGCCATGTGTTTTTGCATTTCAAGAACTACTTGAAAGCAGCAGCAGGTCATAATTATGTTTCGAGTAATCTTGTGAAGTTCTTATCTTTGGACCTAAAGAGGGACGATCGAGACGATATTTACAAAGTTGGCCTTCGATCACCTGAAGAACATTCCCAGGATAAAAGGACTAATGTCCCAGTAAGGTCCAGGGCAATTCATCTTTAGTCGCATTAATTACCGCAGCAGGTTTCTCACAGGTCTGCCTAGCTCATCCAGAACCAACTGTTGTTGTATCAACCTCTTGGGTCTTCTGGTTCTGGTTCTGGTCTGCATCCAGAAGCAGAACCAAACATGGAGAAGCAGCATTCAGCTTCTATGCACCACAAATCTGGAACAAACTTCCAGAAAACTGCAAAACAGCCGAAACAACGAGTTACTGTAAATGAAGGCTAAAAACCGTTTGATTAATAACTGTAAAATGGATTAATTGTTGTCTTTATTCCAATATTTAATAATGATTTCTGATGACATTTGAGAAAATGTAATGTTTTCTTTCTTTCTTTTTCGTACTGTTGAACTGCCTTGTTGCTGAAACATGCTATAAAAATCAACGTGGCTCTAATACTGAGTGCAGTAGCTGTTTAAATATATCAAAGCAGGCTTTCTACTTATGGTCGAATTGTAGTGGATTCTCCAAATTATTCCCAGAATCCCCGTGTATTCACAGATCACAGATTTTTCTTTCATAGAGCATATCTAAAATATTCTATAGAAAGAGCAGCTTGGAAATGCTACTAGCTGTCGTTTGCAAAGCAGCCAATCCAGGGGCAGCATTTATTTTCCTCTGTTCTGATTGGCTGAACCCCGCTGAGCAGAAATAATGAAAGCTGTAGGTGTTAGCTTCAGTGGTAGCACTAAGGCAGCCTCCTCTGCATATTAAAGTGCATCTGGTATTTGAACTATGAAAACAGTTCTAATCATTCTCAAAGGAAGTCTCAGGTAGCCTTGAGCTATCCACAGGAAGCTATGAAATGTGGCGTGTACCCTTGTAACTATGCTACAACCTTCAATTTAAATCTATAAACATTATATTACTATAAAATCTATTTAATAATTCATACCCAAAGGCTGTTTTTAGAGTGTAACAGGTATTGAAGATGATTTGGAGGAATTGACTGCTGGTTTGCTATTTGTGTTGTGACTTGGATTATATCTTTGACACATAATGTCCTAAATCCAGTTGTTGTACCCAGTCTCTCTATAATTTCCAGTTCATGATGTGGAAAATGGGCCAACAGATGAGTTCTCTGTGGATCCACTGTGTCTGAAAACACCAAGAGTAAGGCTTCACAAGAACAGTGACATTTTTTCTTCTACTAAAGCCAGAACAGAGAACAAAGCTCCTTCTGGTCACCACATTTCGAACTTCACAAGAACTCCAGTCCAAAAGTCTTAGGAAGGTTCCTCCCACTGTTGCACACCCACTTCATACCACATAGACAGAGTAAAGCAAACTTTCATGAACAGAACAATCCGGTTTTCTCTTTGCAGCTCTGGAAAAGAGAACAAACATTTCTGTTCTTGAGAACTTGGTATTAAATTTCAGTTGAGGATTTCTGCGTTAGCATTCTCAGTTTTGGTTTGAGCAGGTTGCTTGACTCCTGACCAAAAAAACCAAGAAACAAACCGATAAGTGCTACATGGCTGAATTGATAAAGAAATGAGGTTAATAAATGGTCAAGTATTAAACAGAAAGCACTTTCTTAGCAAGCTAATGCTAATATTAAGGTACGATGTTAGCAATAGCTTATGAAGTGATATTCCATTTATTTACTTAGCATGCTAATGCTTCTGTTAGCATCCTCAGTTCATGGTACATGCTAATAGTAGCATGCTAATGGATGTTCTATGGATGTATCCATGCATCCTTAGAAGGGCCCAGCCTTCATTGCCTGGGTTCTTTGTTGACTGCAGAGGAAAATACAAAGACAAGCAAAAGACAGTGTAGCCTTAAGATTTATTCTTACTTTTACCTCGGCTTGTATCCTGTCGCCTAGCAACCATAAACACCAATAAACACAAGCTGATGCAAACGGAAAATCAAAATTATGCTATTTTTTTGTTACTTATTTAAACTGTAGAATTAATCTTTTTTTGTGCAAAAAGTTAATTTAAACAGATCTATAACTATGACAAAAGTCCATCAAAACAACTTCTTTAAGACTTTAACACACTTAAATTTAAAACTGTACAGATGGTAGCAATGTTAGTAATAAAATGAACAGTTGGCTAAATAAGGAACAGCATAAAAACACTTATTAGGAAAATATGACACCTCTTCAGACAACGCTAACTAACTTCCCTTTTCAAGGACTCAGGTTTAGTTATCATGATAATATTAGCATCCTAACTAAAGTGCTGTAGACTATAACCTTTGTGTTAGATCTAATGTTGGCATGGTAACATTAATGTTGGTGTTTACGTGTGTTATTGGCCCTGTATTTATGTACTTTAACTCTTTAACGTGATGAAGTGGCTGAGTGGAGGACAGTGGATGAATCTAATAAATACAGTAGCAACAACATGGTGACTCAGTGCAGGTACGGAGCAATGTGCTGAACAAGTGGACAGATTTAGACAGCGGGCAGCTCTGGAGTGGCGTCTCATGGAGTGTGGTTCACCATTAGCGTAGCGTGTCGGATGAGAAAATAAATGGAGCCAGCTTGAGGCTTGACACACACCTGTTCCCAGCTGTAACCAGTCTTGACCGTTTCTTTCGCCTGTCATCTGCAATGAATCACCGGGCCCCCCCACCCACCCGCCACGCCGGCGGCGCACTCCTGAAATTACGTGATCTCTCTGCCCGACCTTTTTAGGTGGTTTTTTTTGTGTTTGTTTTTTTTCTGGAAAAGATGTAAAAGGACACATTCAGCGGTCAAACTGAAAATGTTATTGCAAATGCCCTCTCCTCCTCCTCTTTAGCCCTGATATTGTCGCTCCTCTGTCTCCATTGTCTCTGCTCCGTGTTGTCCTCTCAGTGGGTAGCATCATGGGGAAATTGACACGTTTGAAAGCACAGGGAGGAACCGGTTCTTTTAAGTTCCTTTGTTTAAAAAAAAACCAAAACCCTCTTCCACACTGCTCACATGGGGGTTTTTTTCTCCTCCAATCTCCTTTAATGGTTTCAAGTGTTCAACGTGTAAAAGGTCGGCTGGGAGTAAACCACCTGAATGAACACAGCGCTGCTGAATGTGATGCTCCTCAGCTGTCTGCTCTGTCCTGACCAACAATAGGCTCACGTTTCACACTCTACCAGTTTATTTAATATCACCAGACTGAAGACTCACTATGAAATACAAACTTTTTTTTTTTTTACAGCTGATTAGCATCTCAAAAACTCAAATAGTACCTGAACTTTGACCCCAAGCCCAGAGTTGAAAAAGAGGCTTTGTGGATGCAGAGAGAGAGGAAAAGAGGAAGCTTAAACCATCTCTTGCTAGACAAGGATCATGTCCCCTACTCCAACATCTCTGGATTTCTAACCATGCGGTCAAACAGAGATCGATTAAAAGAGAAGCGGCAAAAGCAAATGAGGTGGATTAGCAGTGCTTGCCAACAGCTGATGGTGTTAATCAGGACTCTGGAATTTTGTCTCTGAGCAACAGTCTTCAGGCAGAGGCCTCTTCACATGTGTTGGAAGACAGACTGCTACTGGACACCTGTCCTGCCTACAGCATCACCAACCACAACAGATGCTTGGATGATACGAGTCACATTTATTTTCCCTCTGCAATAAATAAAGGATGTTTTTTTAATTGTACAGAATTTTGGTAAATATTCTAATCTAGTTTTCATGATCCTTTTCATGGTTTTATGCTTAAACTGGTTCTACTTCTAGTCTTTAGCAGGCGTTATATACTTTTGTTCAAATATTATTCCCATATTTACAGTTTCAACATGTTATCTATTTGATTGTTAGTAAACAAATGTCATCTCAAGGCACTTAACCATAAAAAATACTAAACTTTTACCACAATAATCTTGATCAAATATATATATATGTATTTTTTTTTTCAGTTTTCTCGCTACAGAATGGGTTTTTCTCGGCTCCTTGTCCTCTGAAATTGTTAGTTTGATCATTTCTAGTATACTTTTATCTCTGTGGAGCGCTTTGTGTTTCTGTATGAAAAAGGTCTGCTTGATTGATAAATCCTGCTTTATCTTAACATCAGTCAGACACCTGGAGCAGCTACAGCAGCTAGCTTCACTTTGCTCTCCCGGATTGGATACTAAATTTCTGGCCTCGCCTCATAACGACCTGAATGTTTCAACAGGTAAAGCAGTGTTGAGTCTTAGTGTGATAAATGTGCCTGTCCTACATGATTTAAGCATGTCATAAATATCTTCTTTCAAAGATGAGCAGCTTGTCTGATGGAGGTAATCCATCACGCTCAGCGCCGCGGTTTCTTTTAGATGCTTACTGTGAACGCTGGAGTAAAAAGACAAAGAATAAACCTTCAAAGCAATTCTGCACAAAAAACGTATAGTTTAAAATAAACTCTCATCTTGACAGAAGCAGTGAACAAAAATCTAAGGAACCACAAATAAAAAAAAATACATCTCCAGTTAAAAGGTAGCTGGATTATTACGTAATGACATAATTTTCTTAAGTATTGACCTGGGCTGTACTTCATAAGCCAAAGGTAACAGCACTTCAGTTGACTCAGGCCATTATCGTAATAATATAATCTGTAATAATATAATGTACAAAACCTGCTTCCATTAGTCCTGTTAAGTCGCTCATTATGCTTCATTATGCCGTTAATACACCTTTAACAGGTGCTGTAGGAGTCTAAAATGTGGAGCCCTCTGCTCCACATTTTAGCAGAGGGCTCCTGACAAATAAAAGTCTACTTGTCAGGACTTTTATTTTGGAACATCAAATATATAGTCCCTTTTTCATTGCTTGTTTCTTTATTTGAGAAATCCATCGACAGAAAAGCAAACAGAGTTTATACATCGCTGCCACAGTTTGTTGGTTTTGGGTTTGCAACTGATGGATGCTCCTGCTGCAGATCTCTGCATGTTTTGGTGCTGATGCAGCACACAGGGAAATGCATACCTGTTAGTCTGTCAGAATCCGTTCTGCACAGTCAGGTTGGTCAAACACGGGATAAATCTTCTCCATGTGCTGCAGAAAGACGGGACTGTTGCAGAACAACCAACCGTAGGCTGCTAACAATTAGCAGGCTTGATTAGCGCTGGGGTCAGAAACGAGTTTTAATCGTGGAAGTGGCTGCTTCATTAAGGAAGCCACTGCTAAAGCATTAGAGCTCACTTGTTAGTATTCTTCATATTTATTTTTTCCTCCACTTATGTTTTTGACACAATTTTTAGACTCTCTGCTTCTTCCACAGTGTTCAAAACACACCTACAATTAATACGTTGTACAAACTCTGTAAAACAAGAATAGCAGTGAAGGCAGCTAGAAAACTGGTGTTCTGACGATCTGTGCTTCCTACAGTAGCACGGATAGATAGCTATGTCTATCTGTCAGTGCTGCGAGTCTAAAACTGCTGTCATGTTTACAAACCGAAAACTATAGCGGGTTATGTTAATGTTAAATATCATCATCGGATAACATTCTTTGAGTGACAGGACTGAAGTGGAAGCTTAGGAGTTATGCTTAGCTTAGCACAAGAGTAGTTTATATCCATGACGAAACCACAAGAAGATCACTTCCTTCATCTGAGTATCCTACCCGTTTAAAATGAAAAGCTATAGATGTTTGCACTAATCCTTTTATTAGAATATCCTACCTTTTTAAACATATTTTAAATACAAAGGTGTTTGTAGGAATAAAATAATATCAGACAGGGGAAGCAGCTTTTTATTGGAATCAAATTAAACACAGGTCTCTACAAAGTTGCGCATTAATACTTTGTATGGCTCTTTATCAAATGCAGTGCAGTCACAATGTGTCCACCAAACTGCCAAGGGCACTGTGCTCCTGAAATGATTAATATACACTAATATTACACCATAGACACAGCTTCAGTCTCACATAGTATCGCCACCAACATGCTCTGCTTAGCACGCTTTAATAAAAGACTCCAGTGTTATTAAATTAAAATATTTTAAAGTATAGGGACAAAACAGACCACAAAAACAACCTATTTTGTCCTGATTAACGTGGTTGACGCCAATTGTTGTTATAGTATATAGTAGGGTGACCAAACGTCCGTATTTCCCGGGACATGTCCGTATTTCACGTCCTGTCCCGGGCGTCCCGGGTTTTTTTTAGAAAGTGAGGAAATGTCCTGTTTTTTTAAATTTCCTTCATTGGACCATTAAATTTACAGGCACTAGGGCACTGCGCTGCGTGTGACGTACTCCCTGAGCCGCATCGGTGCAGGCAGCCAAATGTATGGAGTTTCCTGGTTTTCCCAAATTAAAATATGGTCACCCTAGTATACAGTAACTGATACATATTTACACTCAATGTAAGTCAGTGACGTGCGGTGAGGTTCATAGCTGGTGAGGCACTGACGTCATCAGAATCAGATTTGCAAATAGATGCATAGATTGACAGCAGTTTACAGGTTATGTTTCACTTCTGCATCCTTACACATACAAACTGTAGCTCACAAAACACACATTTCCTTAAAAAACAAAACAAAATAAATGTTATTACTGTCTTACCTGCTTCGATTGAAAGTCCACTTGAGAAAACTTTTTTAGTGTTGTAATGTAGTCATTCATGTCGAAAGTCGGGATGAGCGAGAGGAAAAAAATCACTATCTCTATTATAATCTATCGCTGCACTTGACTTGCTTCCCGAATCGTTTAGCCTAGCTCGCTGTCACTTACTCGGCAGTTGAGGAGTGAACAAGACGAACGTCTGGGATCTTGAGCGCCCCCTGCCATGAGGCAAGAGAACTGCCTGCCTCACCACGAACCTGTTCTCTGCCGTTTATAATCGCTCATTACACGAAACACGTTACACAAACACAGTTGGTGACAAAAAGCACTGTACATTATATACATAAGCTAAATTATTGGAAATAAGTTCACATATTAAATTTGTTTAAACCATTTTATTGACGCCGTACAGCAACAGGCTCTCTCCGCTTAGCAGCCAGCGCAGAGCCAGGGGTTGCGCAATCCAAGGTGAGGCAGAGCTCGCTGCTGCCTCACCGGCATCGCTTCCAAGCATTTGAATGGGAAAATAAGAAAATTCAGCGATTTTGAACAAATAAAAATCGAAATTGGTGAAGCTACATGAAAAATAAATATTTTTTAGTGCAAACCACCGGATGAATATAACAATTTAAATTACTTTATGATTATATATTTTCTTTCTTTCCATGATGGCAGGTGAGGCAGTGCCTCACCTGCCTCCCCTGACCGCACGTCACTGATGTAAGTATATATAAGAAGACAGTGTCTTCTTCAGAGGTTTTCATGTTGTTTCCTTCAGTGGTTCTTGTCGCAGCGCCCCCACAGGCGAGGAGGGGAACTGGTTGCTCAAAGCGTTTGTTTGCTTTGACTCAAAGCAGAGAGAAAGAGAACCGCAGCAGCTGGAGATGGAACAGATGTTGTAGTTTTGGTCCTAGTAGAACCGAGCCAATCGGACTATCAGATGTAGTTTGGTAGTTTCAAGGACATTTTTCTTTGTATATTTTTTAGCTGTGCCCATCATTCTAATCCACTGCATTGTGAGAGTATTCTTGCTGGGTAAATTTAATGACACTGTGAGTAGACACCGGCAGCGAGCTGTTATATGATCAGTAAACAAGTAAAGCCTGCACACTGAAAATCCCTTCCACTTTAAAGCAAGGTTTTATATATTTTCCTAACCCAGAGGCACCTTTTTAAACGAGCTAACCTTGAATACTAATGCGGTTTCATATCTTTAATTACACCCTCACCTGTCAGAACGTTCCCTTCTCTCTGTTCGATGCGAGTCGGGCTGGCCGGCACACCGAACAAAGGAAACCTGCCTTTTGTCACATGTGAAGCGGCTCATCTGAGCTGTTTGGCGCAAACCTCTCAAGCATTCCCAGTAATTACCTTCCCATGATTCTTGCTTGGTGATTCTTGTCTTGTCAATACTGCAGCTGAAATCCATAATTTAATATTTTCTCCTCCTCTCCTCTCCCTCTCTGTCTCTCTTTCAGGTAAGTGTCAGTCAACAATGTGGGGATGATTTCTTTCAGCTGGGAGCTCCTGCTGTGTTCTTCTGCGCTGGCTTTTTTTTTTTTTTTCCCGCTCGTCGTTCTGTGGTTCTGCTATCAGGTTTGAAAAGATCACCCCCACCCCCCACCCCCCTCTTTCCACTGTGATTGGCTGTGATTCAGATCAAACAGGAGAGAGGCAGCGTGCCCTGACAGTGGAGCCTCATGCAGTGGAGTCGCACGGTGGGCTCCTCCTCGGCTGGATTGGACTGTATGAAGATAAAAGTCGGCGAGATAAATGTCAGCGGCGTCTGATGGCTTTGGTCTTTGTTAGACAGTCACGGTGTATCAGTCGGACTTGATCTCTGTTGACTCTGCTGGCCTGCAGGAAGCCAAACGGCGCCTAAATTTAGGAAACCTTTATTTGTGGTACTTGTTATGCAGGTCTGTGCTCTCCAGCTTTTAGTGTTTGCTGCATGTGGGTTGATTACTGATTGCAGCTGACTGGAAATGGAAGGCAATCACTCGCTGAGTATTTTAGGAAGTCATGTGATTTCTAGGAATATTGCAGTGTTTATGTTTTGCTGGTTTTTACAGTTCACAGAGTCGTGTTTGCAGGAGAATCGTTGGCCTTCATAAACCCATTTTAAGAACTGGCAGCTGTGGACGTGTGAACATATTTGTGAAAAATGCAAGTTTATCTGCTTTGAGGTTAGAGTTCAGCTAAAATACAGGGTTAAAATAGTCAACTTATAACTGGTAGATCCTGCTTTAGCTCTCCGTCTCCCTGCAGGAAGCTGCATTTTCCACTGTTTCACGTCGCTCTGTTACTCTGTCTCTGATTGATTAGTCCTCCATTTAGAGCAATTCCTAAAGTCAGATAGTTGATTGGAAATCGTTGCTCGTGTTAATTTCTGGCACTTGGGACAGTTTTTGATGCCTGGATGTAAAGCCGGGGTATTACCATTGATCGCCGCTGGAGTCGGCTCATTTCTGAACGTCTCGGTCCTGTCAGATTTCCAATTCGTTTTAAAGATAATCGACAGCATAGAAAAGGATGTCAGTTAGCTTAACCGTTGTGCTTTGAGAAGAAACCGAGCACTGACGGAGCTCTGGACTGGATTGGCCAGTTGAAGAAAATATGTGTGGAGTTGAAAATTATTTTTGCATTTATTTCCAAAAATGTGCCTTAGAATAGTGTCTAAGCTGTAGGTGTCAAAGTATTGTTTTAGCCATCTAGCTTTAAAGTGGTTGTCTGGTTAATTGACAAGATGTCATCGTTCTCCATATATGTGTGAGAAATATTTAATAACTCACTACATTTGGTATTTGGCATCAGATATGGGTTAGTATATCAATTAAAACCACTTTATCTTTCTTTAATGTGTTTTAAAGACTTACTTTCTCCACTATTCAAACGTTTCCATGGTTGCGTTCTGCTGTAGGTACTTTTTGTGACGTTATTCCAAACATCCTAGTCAGCCCAGCTTGATTTTAATCCTCTTGCCACAGGCCATTGTTCTTTGCATCTTAACTTACATTATTTAATGTCCTAATTATTACAACATAGTTGACTGTAGATAATATTGCTACATAGTTACCTTGCTAATATGAGCATTGGGTTTAGCTACTAACACTAGCTTTAGCATGCTCTGGTGGCTCAGGCTGTTCTTTATGACTTGGTTTCTCTGTTGCAGGGTTGTCAAAACAATCTGTATCTTGATATAATCAATACTATTACAATTAAATACTCAAAGATAGTAATTTGCTTCAAAATCAATATAAACTCACCCATTGACCTTTACACAAATTGTCAGCTACTTCTGGCAGTGGCTAAGCACAAATTCATGGACCAGATCCTTGTTTACATTGTAATAAAACATATTTTGTGTGTCGGATCCATTCCTGTTTTGAAACGCAATTTACAGGACAATGGAAGCATTGTCGCGTGCTTATAGTTATTTTGTCTACTGGTTTGCCTAACAGGGAAACGACACTTTTAAATCACAGATTTATTGTCTCCTACTTACTTTGTTTTGCTCTAGTCAAGGAAGTTAATATTTTGTTGTAATTAAACCCCTATTTTTGCTTTTAACTAGAAAAAAAAGCATCTCTTCATAAAATATTGCTGCGATATCTGAAATGTTACAATATTTTTATTAGTATTGATATTGAGTTGGAAATCATGACAGCCATCATCTGGTGTAGTACACTGTTAGTATTCCACTTTTATTGTACCTTACTGAACATTTGAGCATTAAACAGATTTTTGTATGTATTTCTATTCTCTGTGCATCAATGAGCCATTTAAGGGAACATAAACCTCTCTGATCATAACCCTTTGGTATCCTACCATCTGAAAGAGATTTTAGTCCACCTACTTTGTTTTAATTGCAGGTTTAAAAATAACACAGCCAGTTAGAGAGAAACTGTAATTGCTTAGAAATGTCAGATATTTTGCCAGAAAATGTCATTCAGACACGGAGGCTTTCATTAAAACCTCTGGGAAATATTGATTGCAGGATATTTGGAGTTAGTTATTAAAGAATATAATAGGATGTATTGGCATTGTCTGTCTTTTTTAAACTGTCCAATTGGTTTCACTCAGGCTTCGCATTGACACAACAACACACACACACACACACACACACACACACACACACACTCCAGTGGTCATTAAAAGCTCATGTCACCAGGAACATATCCCTGGCAGCACCTGCCAAAGCCATTATCTACCACCCAGTCCTAGACGGACGCTTTGGCATACATCTGAGCAATTAGGCCAGATTATTGGCAACCTTCCTTGGCCTTGCCCCATTATCAAGACCACTAATTACTGGCCGTGTTCAGCCCTTTCTCTCCCTCTGTGTGGTGCAGCCGCTGCAGAGGAAAAATTAGACAGAAAACACAGATGAATGAGAGGAGGGCCGGAAGGAATGGAGGTAGAAACAGTTTACGAAGCGCTGCGTTCGGTGGAGGAAGAGGAGATGTGGCAGCTCAGCAACACATCCGATGTGAGACTCCCACGCGTTAAGTACGTGAGTGGGCGTGTTGGCGTGTGTGTGTGTGTGTGTGAGAGAAGTCCCCCCTCGGCTCCCCGTGGGAAATATTTTGTCAGAAGCAGCACTTTGAACGTGTCATCTGCAGAGTGATTGAAGTCTCTTGGAGGCGTAATGGTGGCTGATGGCGCGTGTTTGTGAGCTGCTGGCGTCTGTGTTGCTTTCGACAGAACTGGAAGCCGCGACTGCCCAGCAGGCGCGGCTTTAATTGAGAATGGCACACAAACGAGGCACATATGGGCATTTGTGAGCACACTCTGACGAGCTCTTACCCTCCCCTCACCACACAGAGACAAACATGCTTACAATATAACGCGATCCCTTCAATCATCTCGATGTGTGATTTAGTTGAATTCGAAATGTTTTTTTCCATTCCCGCCCTTTACTCTAAGCTGGAGATCATATGTTATAATGTCATAGAACATGGCGTCTCTAACAGATTACTTTCTGATATATTGGGCCACACTGTGAACAAGGCTTGATCCAGACAGAGGATTGGTGCTGAAGTGTGTTTGTTGTGTCATTGTAAATCTTTTCCAGTCAGAGGCTTCTGGAATGAATGATGGTGCAGAAACGTGTTTTCAGAGCCGCAACGGCGCAGTTAAACTCTAGTGAACCTTTACAATCAGGTCTACTGATTCATACTGTGGGATATTTCCATTACCATGCTGACATTAGTATATGGTGAATTTGTTTGTTCGGGTCCAGATTAGAAACTGGTTTCCATTTAGTCTCTTCAGAAAGACGACTCATCATAACTATGGCAACCAGCAACCTTAATGTGGAGTACCCAATAACCTCAATCAGAATACCTTTGGGTACCAAACAGTCTCAATCAGGATCCCCAGCAGCCTTAGTCATGTCCTTTCAGTGGGAGCTGGACGGAGTAATCTCTTCGGTTTAACTGAGCGTTTTATGAAGGAAAATCATTTCAGCTGCTTGCACCCTTAATCTCCAAGGACTGCATTGAAAAGAAAAGCAGTCTTGGACAAAAGAGTTTTAACATGCCACTTCGTTGTGGACCCACCTCCTCTAAGCTAATTCTGGGAATTTTAATACGGCCGTGAAACCACTGAAGCTGACTTCAGAGGCATTGTTATCTGAACTATAATCCACATATTGAATGTCACATTTAGTGATGACTCTGCTGTTTCAGCATCCAACATTGACGCAGGACAGTTTTAGCAGCATTAAACTGGTCCCTTGTTTCAGTTTCTGTCTTCCTACGACAGCTTTTCAGATTCCTTGATCCTTAAAGTTCATCTTGTTTCTGTCATTGTACTGTTACATCTAGCTCTTCTTAGACAAGCAAAACTTATTCCCAATCCATGTTAACCTAATAACTTTAAATATTTATTCTGCTCGCTGCTCCTCTCTGATTTTCTGTTTTTAGAACCGAAACAGTGCCTTTGGTAAAAAATCACCATCTGCATGTGGTAGACGTGACAGCTGCGCTGGAGAGCTTGTGAAACGCAGACTGATCACTCAGAGGGGAAGCAACAGGATGGCTCTGACTCCTGTTCCCTCATTGGTCCATTTAGTCAGCGAAGGAGCAAAATTCAGAGCCTGAAAATACATTTGCAACCTGGAAAACGTGTTCAAATATAGTTATTAAAATAATAAGATGTCTAATTTCTTGCACCACCTAGATGTCAAAAACTAAGATTTAACAATTATGGAATAACTTTTAATTTTCTATTTACACTTACAGTATGTCAATCTATATGAATAGACCTATAGTATAGAAAAATGTACGGTGGGATTTCCAAAATAAAACAAAGGAATGATCCAAGATGGCCGATCTGCTGGAGTTCATCTTGCCTGTGAGGCGGAGTGGTCAGATCTCAACAAGAGCAAAATATCTGAATTTAATCCAGATTAAAGAATGGAGGGATAGTTGGCATGGATTTTAAAATGAGCAAGATTACAAGAGACAAGATATATATTTTGTGGCTTTATTTATATTCACACACGCAGGTGTTTGGATCAGGTGTTTTCAGATACACTATATATTGGGCTGCATGTTTTCAGTGATGTTATTGCTAAATGTTAGACATTATGGTTTCTCCGTTTTTCTTCTCTGCCAATCAGCACCAACGAAAATGAATGCCGCTCCTGGATTGGTCGCTTGTCAAATGCCAGCCAATAGCATGTCAAGCATTGTTGTGCCAAAAATCTACAATAACGATAATTTTCTGCTAAAAAGCTAAAGTCGCATTCCAGAGAAAAATCTACAAACGGATGAATCTGTGAATATTGAACCGCGGATAGCCGGGGTCCACTGTAGCAGGCAGTATGTAAAACCTATAGACCAAAAACTTGATATCATCTAGCTGGTCTTGGATTATTTAATATAAGACATTAATCTTCTGTTTCTTTTTGCTACAAAATATCCTTCAAACAGCTCCACACACACACACACACACACACACACAGATGCTAAGGCTTGGTTTTACCTCCTTGATCCACGTGAGCGCAGCTGATGAGAAGCTAAAGGTTAGTAAAGGTTTGACAGATATTCCAAAGAGGAGAGAGCTGCGCGGTGCGAGCGCGGACGCTGAGCTTTCTGCCTTAGACCTCATGCCTGGCTGACATTACCATCACCAAAGGTCAGTGGATGTCAGGAATAACTTTCCTCCGAGGCACTGAGGGGCTTGAACTGCAGCACAGCACATTCACCATGACACACATGGAAGCTGCATATTGAGTGGATTTGTGACAGCCTTTGCTGTTTTTTTTTTGTTTTTTTTCCCAGCAAACATCAGAAACTCTGGATAGGCGCTATCTCTTCCTTTCTTCAGCTCTCTCTCCCTCTTTCTCCTCGGCAGCAGACCAACACAGCATGAAGTCTGGAGAGAATGGGAACCCGGGCCCTAATTTAATTCCCTCTGAGGCTGGATCGGTTCTGGTCATGTCAGAGGACTTTGGGAAGCTCAATGGATGAAGGTGAAGGCCTGTCTTAGGGTAATTATTTCAATGAAAGCTGGTTGAAGAGGTTTGCTTTCTTGAGCTCTGGAGGTTAAATAAAAGTGTAGGGCCATGTGAAAAGAAACAACCTGTGAAAGACTTCCACAGCCTGGTTTTACTCTGAGGAAGTTGTAGCTTGGGCACGACAGAGGAGCACAAAAGACTGAAGTTTCTATTTATTCCACAAATTTACCAGTAAAACCCGGATGGTTTTTTGATGTTGAAATGTACATTTATGAGAACAATTTTTTTTTTCACAATTAAAGGCATATTTTATCATATTAAAACACAAGTTTTTACGAAACCTGAATTTCAGGTTTTCTAAGAATAAAAAACGCTTAAGGTGGGATCCAGAAGCGCATCTCTTAAGTTTCTCACTTGACCCTGAGAGCATTTCTGGCATTTTGGTTGCACAATTTAATAACTTAAAAAAAAAGAAAAAGATGAATGTATTGTAATGGAAAAGCTCATAAAGCCCATTGTTAAGCATGGTGGAAGATCTATGATGCTGTGGGCTTTTTGTTTTGAAACGGCTCTAAAAAAAAAAAAAATCTGATGCTTTCTGCTGGAAAACTAAAGACAGTTTCATCCAGAATAACTGGTAACCTCATCAACCAGCAGAGCTGATCTGCAGTCTGAGCTGAGGAGAAACGGTGAGGTTGAGCTGAGAATCTTCCGTCTGAAACATTATGGAAGACGACTAAGAGATGTCGTTGGTCATCTTTAGTGAGAATCCTCCTCCTCCCTGCTGTGTTCTTGAAAACGTGGTTCATGGAAACCAATTTAAAAAATGCCCGCTTGGTTTTCCTCCCTATGGTCCCCATGGCGCAGCAACATAAAGGCATTTTAATGGGCCTCAGATGAATTATCTATAACTATGACTGAATAAATCTTTAATCGCTGTAATGAACTTTAGAGTATGGATTCAAAAAGCCATTTAGCTGATAAATGACCCATGGAGGGTTCTGGTACTGGGATAAATCAAAAGGGGGCCGGGGTCTTCGTTTTATCCTCACCAAAGACAAACTCATTTAAATAACCGACTTCGGAGCGGAGCGGCTCGGAACATCCCCGCTGAACAAATGTTCCCGTCGTGTTTTAGAGCCGCAGCGTCTCCGCTTCCTGCTCCTGAAGCGGACCGCTTCGTTCGGGTCGTTTCCATCGACAGGAAACGTTCAGCTCCCTCTGCTCAGCTTCCCAAAGCGACAGCAGACGGTCAGGCTCCTTTGTGGAGGACGTTGGTCCAACTCCTGGTTGCGTGTCATGTTTAACAGCTCCAGCTCTTAGTTGCTCACATTTTTCACAATGGCTTCAGCACGAACCAGGCTCTTCATTTGTTAGCATTTAATGCAGAGTTCCCACAAGTGTGAACAAAAAGTGATCCGCAACTCTGAACCGCCATCTTGGTAGGTAGGCAAACGCAGCACAAAGAGTAGATGAATCATGGCTTCCAGACCAACAGAAGTAAAGTATATGGACACTCTGGACAGATATATGCAAAAGAAAGATATATTTAAAAAATAGCGGCTGTCGGGATCGACCCATAGGAGACAGAGAATGTGGCTTGTTTATTGTTGTCATAGCAACTCCATAGAGCCTAGACTGACAGTTACGTATGCCTACCAAAATATCTGTCAGCTACAAAGTTACATGAGAACTATATACAGTGAACCCTTGTTTTTCGCAGGGGTTGCGTTCCAAAAAGAACCCATGATAGGCGAAATCCGTGAAGTAGTTACCTTTATTTTTTACAATTATTACACAGCATAATTAAATACTCTACATTGAAACCAAAGAACAAAATCTGTTTGTTTTTTAACAAATAGAACGCTTTCTTACAAATAACTACAGTAAAAGAATCATTTTAATTATCAATACGAAGTACAGTAGGACAAATTGTGACTGGCGTATTTCACTGTTCCTCTGACTGTGACGCTGCGGCCTGACTTCGCTCTCTAGTGGCTTTTTCTTCTGAAGCCTGTGGTGCAGGTGAGTTTTTTCTAGAGAAGAACATAGTTATCGGTCATTGTTGTTGTTGCTCTTTTTTCTTCTGGGCAAAAATATTTACCAAAATTTGCCAAGCTGTATTATGTATATTTAAATGCCGTAACGTTATTGGCACGTTAGGGTACATAGAGAAGAAGCGCGGAGACTGTTTAGCCAATCAGGACGCAGAACACAATGCGAAATGCACATTGTGAAAAAAAAACTGCACAGCGAGGCCGTGAAAGGTGAACCGCGTTACAGCGAGGGTTCACTCCATACAAGATAACAAATTAGAAAATTATCAGTATCTTTACTTATTTTGTTAATTAAATTCAATAAGTGAAACTCATCCTCAGACATGGCCACACCCCTTATTGTCTCTAGACTCCGCCTACTTTTGAATTCTTTTTTAAATGGTTTGGGGGCGGAGTTATGTTTTTACATGGGGGCCAGCACAGAGTCAGCTGATTCAGCTACGTGAAAGAAGCACATCTGTGAGAAAGATGTTGGTTTATCAGAACTGATAGTATGATCACTACATTTAAAAGTCAAACTGCCAACATGCTTTAATTATGTGGCTCTAGCATGTTGTTAAAGACATTATAAATTCAAAAGTTGTATTTATCGCAGGGATCCACATTAATGTTTTCTACATTTGACACATTAGTAGATTTTTGGATATTGTTCTCATCTTGTCCCAAATTGGACATGTGCACCTTTTCTTCTATCACACTTTTTCCTTCCACTAAACTTCCCTTCTGTATGTTTGGACACAGAACCGTGAACAGCCAGCTTCTTTGGCAGAGAATGTCTGCTAACCTCCATGATTATGGTGGCAACTTCCCTTACTGTTGGTTTGAAAGTTAAAATGTTTGGTTTTAATCAGTCACATTAACAGAAATAACTTAAATATCTCTATCTTTGGAACAAATCTGTACGTCGTTACAGTTGTACTTTTTGAACAAAATGAGGAACGATCATCTTTTAGCATTAGACGCCTTTTTCTTCGCTCACCTGTAAATCTTTTCAGATTTCCTGATAAAAACTTGCATCCTGCATGGAAACCGTCCGCCCCTGCAGCGTTCCCCGCTCGATTAGTTGGTGATCTCGACTTTTTTTTTTTTTTGCAAAGCTGCAATACGCCAGCAAATGAGGCAAAAAATAAGAACTCGACTCGACGAGCCTCGGCTCTGATGGGGCCGGTGCTGGCCGCCACACGCCATTGGCTGCGCTCGCCTCTGTTGCACGTATGTGTTTCCAGAGGAACCCTCATCCACCGTCGGTGTCGCTCTGATCTATTCGTGTTGCCCTATTTACCTGAAATAGTCTTATTGTTTATTTAATAGATTCTGAATATCTGTGAACATCTTCGGAGCTGTAAACAAACAACAAAGTATGAAATATGAAGGGGCCTTTCAGCGAGCTCAGAAACGCTATACATCACTATCAATTACTGTTTTTATGAAGATGAATTGCTCTCATAGTTTGTGTGCAGCAGCTCGTCTCTCTTGTGGAGCCGCGGCGCTGCCGACCTCGTTTGAGCTCTGCTCCGACGAGCGTTAGCTGGAGATGGGATCACAAGGCCCTGAAATGGAAAACTTTGTTAGTTTTTGTCGGCAAATGTCGTCGTCGTATCTTAGCGCAGTGGTTTTTAAACGGGGGGCCACCGGGGGGGCGCTAGAGGGTCCACAGAAAGATGAACAAATGGAAAAAAAAATTTTTAAAAATCACAAAACTGATTCTAACAGTTTCTTAAATAACTTTTTATTCGTCATTTTTTGCATGAAATGTAATCTGTTTTTCAATACTTTAATGACATTTGCCATGCTCGAATGTCTGACTTGGCTGCCAGTCAAATTTTGCTTCTCCAGCTGGTGTAGCAAGAGCAAAACTTTTGTTTTGGACAATAAAAAGGCCAAAGGAGCTGTTCAATAAATCCATTAGTCTGATGATGAATTAAAACCAGCTCAATAATTTCCATTTGCATGTTTAATTATTTTTTTCTTTCTTCCAAAAACTGGATGGTAAAAGTCTTCAGTCTGGTCCTCATTGTTCATTTTATTTGTTGTTTTGTTTATTTAAAATGTCTTCCAGTTCCAGTGTTAAATGTTCATTAGAATTGAAAGTTACTGATTTTTGAGAATTTGTTCTTGCATTATTATGCCACTACCATTATATTACTGGAAAATAGTCTCAAAAGAACAATATTAATGATTATCGCAGTAACTTCTGGGACAATTTATTGTCCAGCGTAATTTGTTATTGTCACAGGACTAGGATGAGGCAGCACTTGTGCTAAACAAATGTAATAATTATTAAATATTGAATAAAAGGGAGGAAAAAGATTATAGAAGTTGATATTTCTTTACATATTATTATTGATAGTGGGAGGGGCTTTAGGTATTGCCTACCGACAGGTGGAGCGCCCCCTGTCTAAAGGGGGCTGAAATGTGCTCTGCCTTGACACTCACTGGACCCAAAGTGACTGAACATAAGTGCAGAGAAGGAGGAGAGGCAGATGCATTCAGCAGGGACCGGGTTGAAGCAGCGGCACCGCTTCCCGTCGCTAAGGAGCTGTCATCCTGCCCGGCGACGCACGGCGCTGCGTCGGCCTCCGCTGCTGCTCCACGGTTTGTTCTGCAGGTGAAATCAGCCTTATTACAGTCTGAGCTCTGGGAGGGGGAGGAGGCTTCTGTTTGGTTGGTAGGGTGGTGACAGCTTGCTCAACGGTTTGGGGGAATTTTGTGTTTTGTGTGTTTAAAAATGTGCAAAAATCTCCAGAGTTAGGAATTGTATTCGACTGACGAGAGTTCAGCTTGATTTGGCTCCAAGCGTGAACTGTTCAGTTTGTGTGATGATGAAAATCTGCTTAGATTGTATTAGATTAGATTAGATTAGATTAGATTAGCAGGTTGGAGCAGTTTGGCTGCATTTGATCTGATTTGTTAGTACATCATTTCCTGGCTGAATCATTGTATGTTTGGATGATTATTCCCTTTGAGACAGTTGCTATGATGTGTAACCATAGCAATGAGGTATTGTTTACAACTGGAAGCAGCTGATTATCATCTCTATTTCTGCGATAACACCTGACCTCTGACCCCAAATCCTAGAGGAGCTTAGAAAGAAGCTTCATGGATGCAAAGAGAGGACAAGAAAATTCAAACAGTCTCTCATGATGGGAAAGGATTTTATCCCCTACTCCAACATCTTTCTAACCAAACGGAGAAAGATTTAAAGAGGAGCTGCTACAGCAAATGAGATGGATTAGCAGAGCAGGATGTGTTACTGTGGAATATAGTCTCTGCTGCCTGGACAAGGAGCTTTTACTTGTCAGTCTTCAGTCAGAGGCATTTTTTGATTCGCTCAAATACTGACTGCTACTGGAGACCCTTCCTGCTCACAGCATCACCGTCCACCATCTTAGAAGATACTTCAGCCTCCAGGAAGATCGTCGTCAGGGAAACATTGAGCTGCCATCCACGAAGACGAAACAAACCTTTCACCTCCTTACAATATGATATTTATATTTAATAATTGTAATCAATTATATTACTAATATGTGAGGTTTAGTATCGGTTGATACAGAAAAACAGCTGTACTGACTTAAAACGTTTCTTTCTTTTTTTTTAACCCAGACTGACTGCAGAAATCTGCCAACAGCTTCACAAGCTCCGTCAATCATGCAAAAACACAACTTTCATTTGAGCAATTAGATCATCCAATGTGAAATAAATGATATAGAAACTGAAACTGATGAAAGCAATAGATTGACTACGTTGGTCAAACGTGAAAAGTAAACCGAAACAAACATGGTTCAGAAAGAGGTGGTTAATATAACCTAAAGTAAATACATAAAGCACAGAGCGTAGAATTAGACTGAGTAGATCTAGATATTACAGATACCAATATTAATATTGGATCGGTATATCACTAAATGATTGTTGAAACGTCAAAGTTCCTGCTTGACGTCATTAATAAAACTAACCGCTTCCTTCAGACTGCTGCGCTTTCACACCACTTGTTGATCAAACATTTTCTCACTGCTTAGAAAAGTTTAGGTTCCCTGAAAGCTTCATCTGATCCTCTGACCTGTTGGCCAGTGAGACTCGAGGCGTATTGTTTGGTTGGTGCAGCAGCAGCAGCGTCCGTTGCAGTGATGATTCCCGGAGTGCATCGGTGTGGCGGAGGCGTGTTAACAAGGCCACTCTATTCTCCCATCATGCCCTGCTGCAGCGTCTCCTCTGCATGGACGCTCATTTATTATTTATAGGCCTGCTTTGGAGGTGTGACACACAAGGCTGCCTCACATTTATCCGTGAGGGCACAGGCCACACACACACGCCGACGGTGCGCACACTTTCACCACAATGTATATAGCAGTAAATTACTGCTCCTGTACAACACACACACACACACACACACACACACACACACGCCGATGTGATCCCATTCTGCATGCTGCTGACACAGCTTTAGCCCAGATTAGCCGGGATCAGATTAGATGAATAAATAATTGAAAATAGATTCTGCTCAGAGCAATTATGAGCTTTACCACTGCTTAGTCATGATTTTAAAAAGAGCAAGCAGAACCTCCAGCCCCGAAACAGAGAGGAGCAGATTATACCGAAGGAAGACATGAGGTTCATGGAATCAGCTGTACTGCAAACCGTAAAACCATCATAAATGTTGATTTTTTTTTTTTTTTCTTTTTGTTTTGACTGATTGAAATTGATCAGGTTATCTGCAGAATGTTAAAGCCAACCTGCAGCAAAACTCTGCATGGAAGCCATGGGTCCAGCAGTTATGGGCATGGAACGAATTTGCATTAGTAAGCTGACAATAAAACTTTTTATGTGCATGTTGAAGCATTGCATTAGAGAAGGTTGATGGAAATGGCAAAATTCAACTTCACAAAAAAGGTTTTATCGCTTGAGGCGGTTTATGATTTTTGCAAAAGAAAAAGACTAGATGCGCTAAAGATCCATCGGTGGGTCTGTGCCGTACCAGAGGCACCAAACTCCAACACTGTGCTCCAGTGGTTGAGTTACCTTCAGGTCCACTACAGGCCTGATAAAGGTGACATCTTAAACATGCAGGGTCCGATACCCAGAGGACTGATGTTTGACCTGTCAGTGAAAATACTGATGAAGTTCAGCATCAAAGGTTCAGTTGGGAAATCTTCATCAGATCCGAGTAATCCTACAAAATCACAATCGGAACAAGAGGATTTATTGTGTTTTCGTGTCTTAAAGAAGGTGGTGAAGAGAGTTGTTTACGATCACACAGACTTCATACAGTGTGATCATTGAGCATGCAGCACGTAGCAGCAGCAGTTAGCATGTGTTGTGTAAATTTAAAGATGGAGGATGTTTGTTGGGCCGAGATGGAGAAGCTGTCATCGTCAGGGAGTCGCTGACAGCTGCTGTCTGTCACAGTTAACTCTGCCTGCTCCCTGCATCACATGTTGGCTCCTGCACAACAACTCTACATACACACACACACACACACACACAGACACACACGCCCACACGTAATAAATAATCACAGTGTGGAGAAAGACACTTCCATATGGAATAGACAGATAAATACAAACTTCTAAACTCTGGACCTTCCATTTCCCTTCTTGTCCAGACACGTCACTACCTGCCTGCAGTTGTACACACACACACACACACACCCCTACACACACATCCAGAGAGCCCAATTCCCCAGACCTGCTCGGTGGCCTGTGGTTGATGTGACACATCCCCAGCCCCTGCAGTGATGCTGAAAGATGAGGCACAATAGTGGAGGAGAGGCACAATGGTGGGAGTGACACACACAGACACACACACACACACACACACCCGCCCACCCCTGCACACACACTTGAGTCTCACATTAAACATGGATCTGGTGACCTACGGCTTGCAGACTGCAGCCATGCTCGCCGGCCCTTGGATGATGAGTGGCAGGGTGCTTCTCCCTCTTCCTCTTCCTCCTCTTCATCTCGGTCTTTCCGTTTGCAGAGCGTCAGGAGCTGCAGGACGATTCCAGCCGGCAGATTTCAGCCTCCCAGCTTTCTGCTCAAAATCTTGCTGCTTTATTGTGAAACTGCAAAAACACCTTTTTGCGTTAAAACAACAAACTTTAGCGTCATCTCTTTGGTATTTAATGTGATTACTCTACAGTCCGGGGCTGGAAAAAACAAAATCACGATAGAAGCATTTCTTATTAGTTAATACAGATAATTATAATTTTTTTTGTTTGTTTTAAGTATCTAAAACAATGCCTGGTGGTGGTGCGACCTTTGTTTTATCCTCAGGTGCCTCTGTGCCATTTTTTAAATTTAATTTTTAAGCATTTATGAGGCACAGTATCAAAATCTTAAATTGCTGCTGCAACAGCCAGTTGCTCAACAGGCTGTTGCTAAGTAACCAAAGTTGGGGCAGGGGACTTGAAGCTGCTCTTTTACCCATTAGCTTGTTGCTAGGTAACCAAAGAGTGAGAAAGTTAGTTGATTCCACTCATCTTACATAGCTAGCCATGAGGGATGGAAGTCTTTCCTCTGCCTACATATTATATCAGATGTATTATCTATTGATATTGATCACGTCTATTGCCATATATATTATTATTGATTTACTGTCCATCTGTAAATATACAGAACATTTTGCATTCACAGTAAATCCAACAGACTTCAGGATTCATTTTGTTTTCTGACTTTTTTTACAGTCTTGGGAACAGGCTAGGAGTTTTATTTTTTTTTTTTTTTTTACAAGAATAAAGACATAATACTATAAAAATAAAGTCCTAATTCACTGAGAACTCCTAAACATAACTGAATTAAAATCAGCGTCTTGTGACGTTTGCTTTCCAGTGTTTTTAATGCTAGTCAAAGTGTTGAATATCTCTAAACTCTAATGTCTCTCACTGAATTGTTTTCTGGTTGTCTCAGTGGGCGAGTTCATCTGGTTCAGACCCGACCCAAACCTCGTTCCCTCCCTCCAAACACACACTCGTTAGGTTGATTGGTGTTTGTTTCTCTGTCCCGGTGATGGACTGGGGAGTCGCTCAGAGAGCAGCGGCTGCTGTGTTTGGCCCTGAGGACGGAGTCAGGCGGAGAGGTGGGCTCCGGGGCCAGCAGTGCCCTGTGGGTCTAATTGGGGCTGATTACTGCCGTTTGGGGTGAAGGGGGTTGTAGATTAAGTGGGCCAATAAAAGAAATCTGGCTCTAGTTTTGGCAGATGCTCTAACATCTGTATCATCTAAGCCAAATTCAGAACATGCACCTGATTCACCTCAACCTTTTTTTAAGATTTCCTTCCCATCCCTGTTTGTTAATGCATCATCCCAAACGTTAATGTATATGCTGATGATTCTAACTGTAGCTGATGAGCATCAAATGAAGCCATTCTGGCAGGTAATCGTGCATCTGGTGCGTTAAATTGAGGGAATGTACTTTACGTTGGCGTGAGAAGAGGTCTGAGTTGGAGCCGCAGTGCAGGTGAAAAGTTTACATCCATTAGCGCATCATCAATGAACGTCATTATTCTGGGTTTTTGATGCCACCTTTGTCCTCAACAAGACTTAAGTGCTCAAATTTGTGTTTATGGTGGATTTTCTCTTCATATATGCTGAATAACATACCGTTTATACATTCATAGCCATTAACAAGCTTCTGGTATTCCGTTTGCATATTGGACTGCTTCTCTAAACAGAATTGGTTGTATTCATTTATATTGGTTGGTTTTATCAAGGTTGAGGTTTGTCTTTTTTCTTGAATAAATATTATTCTTTATGAGCATGCCTTCCTCCTGCTCAACCTTCTGTCATTTATTATTTGAGCCCAAATAATAAATGACAGAAGCTTTTCTTTGTCAAATAATCATTAACTTTACTAGGAAATGAGATTTTTGAGACAAAACCGGGCAGGCGAGCGTTTTTCCAAGTCCCTCAGTGCTCTGTAAAAATGCTCATTGACTTGTTAAGTCTTCAGGTTGATTTAATCATTACATTAATCTGTAGCTAGATCCTTTCTCTCTGAGGGTTTTACCATATCACTGACTTTATGTCAGAGGAAATGTAAAAGAATCATCAGATGTTAGCGATCTGAAAGGACGACCTGCAGCTCTTCTTTTTTTATTTGGTTTCAAGTAAAGAGTTAAAGGTGAATCTACCTTCCTGTCCGTCTCTGGTGCTGCTGCTGTAACGCAGGCAGGCAGGTGGTCTGACTGCACAGAGCTCTGAATGTACCATAACCTCTGGAGAAGCTCACAGAACAACAGCTGCTGATCCGATTCATCGCTGAATGCACTTTAACCTCCACACAGAGGGTGGGGTTAGCGCTGTGCTGCAGGCTGAGGACCCCGCCGTTGAGTTTGTTTAGTAAAAACAGTTTTCACTTCCTGAAAAAGCTGCGTGAACACAAACATGTTAAATGAATTTTTTTAAAAATCAAAAGAAAGGACTATTCAGATTGGAAACAAGGTCCAGGGCCCAGTCTGTCACCTTTTAGACAGTTAAATAGAGTTGTCCTTCCAGGTGCCTGATGAAAAGTGACTTTAAAATAAAGTCAGTGAACCAGAGCAACTTCTGGAAGAAAAAGACCTCTGGTTATTCAGTCCACAGCTGTAAGATTCAGAAGGTTGAGAACTCTTTCTAAAGGCAGCTTAGGGTAAAGCTAAAGGCTAACTGTGAGAGGGTGGGGTGTCCTAACTGTCTCCTCAGTTAGAAAATGCATTTTATTCTTTAACTGATTTCCCTGTAATGTGTCCATGTCCCTTTTTTCCCCATATCTGTCTGTCTTCGTCCCCACTGTGTCCATTAAATCTAATCTGAAGTTAATGACTGACAAAAAGCTAAAGACTGGCTTTAAAAAAAACAAACAGCTGTGGTTGTTTTGGGAGAATATTTAGCCTAGCTTAACTTTAGCCATGCTCACAATTGTCTTTTAAGTGTCACTGTTATTATTGGTGTTCTCACCCCCTACTGGCTGGATATAGCTCTTACGACATTTTTAATTGTATTTCTTAAGACCAATGAAAATCTCATGCCTAATTAGAGCTGTGTACTTCCATATATAGTTTGGGTAAATACGTTCTGCTCAGTCTTTTATTAAGTACACCTTGCTAGTACCAGGTGATGTGGCATTTTATCCAACTTTATTGTGAGACAGACAGTAAACCTGGTTGCAAACAATGGGTGAAGTTTTTTTTATTAGCTTCCTTTATCTTATGATCTTGTGACGATGCTTTCGGCTCAACAACTTTTAAAATTCTAAAAAAAAAAAAAAATGTCCTGAGGTTTGGTTTTATTTGTATGCAGCTGTTGATTTGGTTCTCTCTCTTTCTGTCCATTTGTGTGCTCAACCCAAATCTGTCCCGCTTGTGCACATTACCACGGCGCGTACACTTTACACAAAACATCTGTAAATATGTATTGAGAGAGAGGTTTTGGCTGCAAGCTGTCGGCCACAAAGCAAAGCAGAAACGTAAACACGCCGAGCAAATAGAGGCAAAGAAAGCGACGGTGACAGAATCCTCCACGGGAATATCAGAGCCACATTACGTCACTTTCCCTGACATTATGTTCACAGTTTCACGGGGAAATATTGTTTTTAATGCATGGAACGCTGTCAGAGGCAGATGGATTTTGGTTTTTATTCTTAATATAGATGTGTGCGGGTAAGTGTTGCTTATTATGTTGAACATAAACATCTGCACACAGACAGAAGCAGCTCTCCTGTTACTTCTGAGGTCCCTTCATTTATCTCCATTTCTGCTCCATCTTCACAGAAAGCCATCCATTTCCTCAGCCGCCCCGACTTAAAAACAACTTTTTCTTTCTTCGTGCATCCTGTGCTTTTACTTTTTAAGCACCTCGGTGCCGGCGAGAGGACAGGGGTGTGATGTGTCTGGGTCGTCCTCCCCGACCCTTCCTCTCACTGTGATATCTCAGGGAAAGCCTGGGGGGAATTTCTTCAATTTCGGAGCAGACGTCCGCTCGGACTTGTGGGTGAACTCATTAGAATTTGGTTGTGAAAGGTCAGGGCCGAGGCGGAGGCGCTGAAGGGTGCAGCCTTCCCAATGGGCCTCTCTGATAAAGTCGCTCCGAAATTGAGATTTATGAAGTCGATGATTTCTGCAGTTCAGCTGGTGAGAAAGAAAAAAAAAAAAAAAAACTGTTTTCAGAGGAAGCTGCAGAATGTCAGGTGGTTCCGTCTCAAATGCGATTTAAGAGCTGGACTTTACGTATTTAACATGGGAGCAAACATGTTTTTACTTGTAAAACCATTGAATATTTATAATGTGCGACATATTGTTTTGTAGTCTGAATTTTGTTTGTTTGATTCCAGCTTCCTCCTGCCACATGTCAGTGTGCCTCTGGGCAACAAGGCCTGCAAGGTCTGTAAGATTACAAACAATTTACAAACTACCGTTTAATATGGGCGGTTCTAAAAAAAAAAAAACTATAACAAGCATTTTTAACAAATTCTGCTGCTGTTTTTTCATGCAAAATACACAAAATACTAAAACCACAACACTGGCATTATGTAGCTTTAGCTAAGAATGTTAATTAAAGCTGCTGGGAAAATTAAAAGGTAGCAGGTTTGTTTTAAATGATCATGTTTCTATCCATAAACTGAAAAAAATGAGGAAAACATCTTATAACAGAATCCGTCCGATCCTAAATTCACCCGTTGTATGTTGTTGTACTTCCATTTGGGTCTCTGCTGCTTCTAGAAACAGTCCAGGTGTTAAAAAAAAAAAAAATGCAGCCATTTTCTGGCAATATGTTAACGTTTTTAGTGTCTGGAAAACAAGTCAAAAACCTCCTGATCATTAAGTCAGTTGTGCAATTGCTCATTGGTTTGCAGCCATTCTGAGTTGGGGGTGTGGCCAACAGCAGCAGCTCATTTGCATAAAATTATAGAGCCTTAAAACAACTCATCCTGAAAGGATCTCAAAGTAGGCAGAGCTTTGGAGGTGAAGTTTCATTATCTGAGAATAATTTTGTGGAAAAGTATAATGAACATGTTTAGTAGATCCTAAATCACAGGCCTATACCAACTTATTTAAATCATATAACATATAAAGTTGACTCCAGATGGTTTCTCCATGCTGGAAGCTCTGAGTTCATCATGAAGGTCTGTAGTTTGGATCCGGTGCCTCTGTCAGAAGGTGATGCTGGTGTTCCAGTAGCTTCCAGGACAGTCCAGGCTGGACCCTCGGTGGCTGCTGGGTGTTTCTGATCTGAATGTGAGTTTAGATGTTTTTGAATATCAGGGTGCAGTACTGACCCGTCTAAACAAGTCAGACTTTTGGACTGATGCAGTTTATTTGAAAGAAATTAACTTTGAAAGCCTTTTCCTTAGATCTTTTCTGACTTTTTTTTGTACCTTGTTTGGAAAATCCAGGCTAAAAATTGAAACGTGTGCAGCTGATTTCAGTGCCTAATAACGTGTGAATCATTGGTTCTAGTCGTTGGTTAGGCGTTAGGTTTCTGATTGGATCAGCGGCTGCTGGACGTTCAGGAATCTGGGACTTCATCATCCGGTCCATTCTCAGCCGCAGCAGCATTCCTCAGAGTCTGTATTATTTTAGAACAGCGTTTCCCAATTCCGGTCCTCAGGCCTCCCTGCTCTGCATGTTTTAGATGTGCCTCTATTCCAGAGCAGCTGATTCAAATGATTGCATGACCATCAAGTGCTGCAGAAACCTGTTGATCACCCATATATTCAATCCAGGTGTGTAGCAGAAGGGAAACACCTAAAACATGCAGGGCAGGGAGGCCTGAGGACCGGAATTGGGAAACGCCGTTTTAGAACATTAGACCCGGTTCCACCGGGTCCATTGATGCTCTGATCAGCTGGTTATGATCCCACACCCACATGTTTCTGTTCGTCCTGCCACAGAGACTGAAACAATTTTTCAAAGAAAAGAGACTTATAATTAAATAATCTGTTTATTCATCATTTTATCCTGCCAGCTAGCACCCGCGGTAAAGTTAAGAAAAAGATATTTAGTTTTTTCAGATTTATTTTTATTTATTTATTTTTTATTTTTTTTTGCAATTAAAATGATTTTCACACATTTTCACCAGAGCTCAGTCCAGAACATTTCAAACTACCGACTCAGACATTGAGCAGAGCTACTTTACATTAGCCCTGCTAAATTTGTATTTTATTTTTTGTTTACTATAATTTGTTTGTCCCTTTTATTTGGTCACAACAAATTTGCATTGTGAACAATAAATGAAAACGTACAGGAGTTAGGTTTTGTATCTGTAAACCTTCACGAAATCCATTATTTTACCAATAAAAACCTAAAAATCTTATTTTATTCATTCATATAAGTGGAGATGTTTTATAGTTACTCAGGTCATCGTCATGTGATGACGGATGAGGTTCGCAAACGTAACAAAGTGGACCTGGATTTAGTTTTTTCCATGTTCTGTTAAGTCAAAATCGTTGTCTTGAGTGTCACAGCTTTTGCTAAAATGCTCCACTTGTTATTTATGAAAAACCTTTTTATTATTTCATGAGAAACTTCTTGAAGTGACATAAAATTCCTATTTACAAAATTTGTTTTATTGGCCACAAACAGGGAATTTGACTTTGCTTTCAGTTTACCTTCAATGGAGACATTAAAACGTAAATATGTAATAGAAAATTGGAATAACAATGTTTCTGTAAATATTCATATACATTGTTTTATGAAACTGGGGGGAAAAAAAGGTTAAAGTAGTGCAAATCTGCATTCTATCTTTCTGTTTCATCCTGCTGTATTAGTATTGTTGTGTTTTGGTTGGAGCTCCTTTAGAACACCACACCACAGTTGGATAAACAAATAGTTTCTGTTAAATCTGATTTATAAAATAAAAAGGACTTGGACCTGGGGACTCTGGCTGTAGCCTGTGGCGGCTGCCTTTTGGTTTCCAATTTATTGAAGGAGATTTCTGAAGACGGAAAGAAGCCGTAAGAGTGAAACAAAGCTCCTGGACGACCAGAGAAAAGTTTAAACATGAGGACGACGCGAGGCAGCCAGAAGGCAATCCTTCACCTTGCTGCACACGCAGCTGAAACCCGGCCCTTCCCGTCCGCCGACCACGCGCCGGAAATGAGCGATGAGCCTCCCGTCCGGCCCAGCGGGACGCCCGGGATTGAACAGGACCGCGTTTTGTCACGCTGACACCGGAGGGGACGTCGGAAACAGGATGACACCTCATGAATATCAAACGGCACCCCGCTCCTTTTCACCGCCGCACACTTCACACTTTGCTCCGGATTTAATTACGGGTGGATAATGTGGCGGCGGCGTGTTGCGAGTTCTCAAGGTGCTCTGAAAAACTTTCTGATGCGAGTCGGGCAGATGCTCCGGATCAGACCGGACCTCTCGAAGCCTCTAATTCAGACTAAATGTTGCTTTTAGCAGAAGATGGAGCTGAATGAGAGGCAGCACTTTGGCTTGAAAACAAACCAACTGTCATCATTCATCAATCCATGCAGCTTCATTAATGAGGAAGGTGTGATAACAGCCTGCAGCAGGGCCTTCATCACTAAGTGAGGAAGAGTGTGAGAGTAAAAGCTTGTAGGGGTATGTGTGTGTGTGTGTGTGTGTGTCTGCTTCAAAGGAAACCTCTTGGACAGGATCAGTGCTGTGACCCTTTTCCAAGCCTATCAGCAGCCTGTAGGCTGGCAGGTTTCTGGAGTGGAGATGAGCCTTTAATCTTGGACAGATGAGAGAGATGCAGAGGGAAAAAATCACACGCAAAAAGAGACATGAGGGGGAAAGCAGAGCGACTGGGGTGGTGTGGAATGAGACATCATGACAAACCTCGCCCTGAACTTCATCATCCTCCCCCGTTATTCACACCATCATCACTTAAAGTTCAGTCTTTACCTGTCGGTGGCTGACTGCGTTAAACCTTAATCTGCGTTAGCTATAAGGTGATTCATTATAGCAAAAGTCAAAAAACCTATTATTTTGGAGACATGTTGAATTTATTTTCTAAAGTTAGAGTTTAAAAGCAAACATGGCATTTTTTTAGATTGTTTGAAGGTGAAGTTTTCGTTATTTAAGCAGATACTTCTGCCTTACTTTACTGGCATGCTCTCTTGTCTTTTCTATTTTTTTTATTTTTTATGGACAAAAACTTCCATTTGTTTAAGAGAACAAGTTCAAGTGAAAGAAACAAAAGATGCTTAAAGAAAATGACAAGAACAAATGAATTAAAATACATGCTGGCAAATAGCTTTTTTGGAAGTATAATTATATTTAGGTAATTTTTATTTATGTATGTAAATATTTGTGTTTTATGTCTAATTAAAAAAAAACATAATAGTAATATACAATGATATCATATTAACATTTTATTTCTGGGATTTATATAGTATTATAAATTTAGTAATAATTAATAATAATTACATATATATGCATCAAAGTAAAATTTTCTGTGAGATGAAAAAATATTTTTATTTGACTTTATTATTAATAATAATAATAATAATAATAATAATCTGCTGCTGCATTGAGAGAAACATTAACTTAAATGCTTATTATAAAAAATATTTATTAGACGTGTCAATAATTCTGAATGTGTCAAATTGGCTTTAAAATTTGAAATGATGTGTTTTCATACACAGACTTTCTATTTCAGTTATATTTTATTTTGGTTTTTGTGTTTAAATTTAATTATAACATAAAATATTCTATGAAGTGTGGCTGAATAGCACATTGCCAGACAGGAAATGGTTCTAACCAATCAGAATCACTGATTCCTCCGTTTGGTGAATTTCTGATCAGCTGCTGTCCAATAAAATACCACAAAGTTTTACAAAGAATTCAAACCTGCTGATATGAAAATATCTGTTCCGAAAAATGTTTACGTTGATTAAAAGTAAGAGATGAGACCACGAGGGGAACTTGAATCTGAAACGTGTTGAAACAGAACGAATACCACACACTGTCATATGAACACATATTGATCAGAAGCCAGATTTATTTCACACACATCTCAGCTGTAAAATCTATAAAATTCTAGTAATTACAGCAGCACTTAATTTGCATAGAAATATGAAAAGCGAAGAAGCAATCTCCCAGATTCCTCTCAGAGGGTTTGGTTTTGTGTGGATTACAGACACAGCTGCTGTTCCCGTAAAGATAATTCGCCACATTGGAACAAGATCAGACTGATTCCGTCAGAGGACCTCTGGTGGAAAATGGCCGCCTCGGCATGGAAATCCAGAGCTGCACTAAGATCATTTTATAAGCTCTTACGCCGAGTGTGTTGCGTTCTAACATACCTCAAAACATTTTATCATCCAGCTTAAAATCAACTATTTTACTGTAACATCAGGACTAAAACAAGTGGATAGATTTTTACCTGCTGTTTGTTATTCATCCATCAAATTGGAGCAAAGAGCTATTCTACTTTGTTTCGTGCTTCTTGAACACAATAAAAGCAGCATTTTCCAGCCTCCAATCCTTTTTGGATGCAGAAATTAATCCCCAGTGGGTTGTTTGCGGATGTTGCTTGCGCGTCACATTTACGGGCGTACCAGAAACGTGTGAATGCAAAGGTTCCGGCTTGGGAGTTTTGCACGTAAACTAAAATATGATTGATTGCGTTAACATTTTTTTTAATGAGTTTAAATGTTTCTAATGACTGAATCAAAATAAATTTGTTAAGCCCCAACCTTAAAATAAATCAATGAATTATAATTTATTCATTAAGTACGCCTAATGAATCAATTAACTGAAGAAATATGGTCAGAAACCAAGCTTGGATTGTTTGGACTCAATGACCATTTTCACGTTGAGAGGGAAAAAAAGCGGTGATGCTAGCAAGTCTCATGACATCATCCTAACTGTGAAGTCTGGCGGTGGCAGCCTCATGCTGTGGGGTCGTTCTGCTGCTGGAGGGACTTGTGCGCGTCACAGAAAGGTTCTCTCTAGGAACCTGTCAGAAATCTGCGGCGCTGTGACGTCGTTGGCCTCGGCTTCCTCAGATTCTTTTAACGGAAAATAATCGGCGTGTATGTAAACTTCTGGCTTTGACGAAGATACTTCCTGGCTTTTATCAAAAAGAATAAAGAAATAGAAAGTTTTACTGCAAAAAAAACAACACAGAAATTTAGTCCGATTTCAAGCAGCATGCAAGTATCTGGTTTCAACCAGGAATTAAAATAAATTATGAACTGCTTCATTTATGCGTATTTTGTGGAAATACATATTGTTACCATTAAATCTATATTTCTTAAAATATTTGAATATATGTTCTTAATATTCCTGATATGATGAAGCAACAATAATAACAACCTTTTTATCCATCTCTTAACATGTCTGTATTTATCGCTGTTCTCTCCATGTTTTTAACCAAATCCTTGAGTTTTAAGTGGCTTGGAGAAGCTGAGGAAAACCTTGCAATTAAAACAGTTTGAATCCCAAACGAGAAGAAAAGCAACATGTCTGTTTCTGCAGGCTGATTGATTTCTCCTCCGCTGATTTTGGAATCCGTCTAGCAGGCGGACCCCATTTTGTCTCTCGCTGCACCGTAAATCAAACCTTTTACTTTGTCATTTCCTTCCCTCTCTTCCCGAATGCGCTTGCAGCTCCCTGAGAACATTGTTCGCCAATAAAAACAAAATCCCTCCGTTGCAAATTTACCGACAATAATGTTCCAAAATTGTTTGTTTGGTGTCTGCTGTGAAGGCGGCGGCGGCGGCAACAAGTGAAGTATTGATGCGCTGCCTTTCTTTGATAATTTGTGACAAATGAGAATGTGGAGAGGAAGATATTTGTTTCTGTTTTTGGTCAAATTTAGCTTGGCAATCAGGCCCCCTGCTTTAAAAGCCCCAAAAAGCAACAAGAATTCAAAAAGATTGTTGTAGTTTTTAAAAAGATATTGTAATAATCAGACCGAGACCAAACAAATCCAGCTTAGAAAGGAGATTTATTATTTTAAGTTTACACCGAAAAACAAAGATTTTTTTCTCTCCAAACTGTCAGTTTTGTTTACATCTGTGTGTCCTCACCTTTAATTTGATGCAGCTGTCTTCTAGAACAAAGACAGCCATATTTATTAGCTGAAGGACATTCCCCTTAGCAGCTTCTATCAACAGTAATAAAGCACAAATAACTAAATAAATCTACAGAAAAACAACAAGAAGCTCATTGAAGTTGGTAACAGAATAAATTTTAAATATATATATATATATATATTAGGAGGTAGGAGTTTCTGGTTTGCTTGTGCTAAACACCATGTTGGTATAGCGCTTTAGCATTAGTGTAGCTAATGTTTGGTTAATGCTCCATGGCTACTGCTGCTAACGTTTGACTTAGCAGTGCTCACCACAGGATATATCTTGAACCAAAAATGTGGAGGTGAAAGTACTTGCAGGCCACATGAGTTTCTAGATTATCAGTTAAATGTTAAAAGTTAAAGCTGCTGAGGTTTCCTGGGACCGCTCCATCATATGGACCCACCTCAGGCTGTCCGCAGACAGTCTGGGCGCTGCCAGATCAGTGACTTAGACTACGTTCTGCTGGATGAAGTCTTTGTGGCAATGGATCATTTATTTTATGTAAAGAAAAATCTAGATTTGACAGGAAACCAAATAGACAATTTAACCAGGAAATAGCTTTTCTTTACAGTTCTAACTTCATAAAGCTAATATTTGATATTCTCCCAGTGGCACTAAGAGACAAAGGAAGAATAAATTCTGCTCATATTCATATAAAATGATTCTATAATTTTATTCAGACAGTAACCGGCCCTTCTTTTTACCTTGTGTTAAATAACGGTTTTACTAAATTCAAGTTGACAGTTTATTCCATTAAGTAACTCTGAGTTGCACTGAGAAGCAAAAGCCTGGCTTGATGCTTCTTGACATGTCCTTGCTTTGTTTCTCCAACATGTTAAATGTAAATCTGATTCGGCGTAATAAATGGGTTTGTTTGTCCGATCCGGCCCCGAACGCGTAGATCTGTGGAGAAAATAGCCCAGCGGCCATCAAACGCACTGACAGTTCTCCCCGCTCAGCTGACATTGTCACAGCTTTCTGAGGCCAAGCCGCTGCAGTCGGCGGCGCCATAAATGTCACCGTGTCTTTGATGGTCCCTCCTGTGGATCGATGCCAATAAGTAGCAGACCCCCTCCAGCTACCGAACCTCCATCTACCCATCCAGCTCCTCTTCCTCCCCAGCCATCCTCCTGCCTTCCTTTTATCTTTGTCCATTTACATCCTTCTATTCCTTCTTCCACCAAGCAGCCGGTCGGTCCATACCAGACCGTCTCCAATTACGAAGCTCGATTCGAAATCCATGTGTCCGAACGGCTCCACGCGTTGTCAGACGTGAAGAAAAAGTTTTTTCTGTAAAATAGGGACAAATAAAGACAAGTGTGAATGAAAAGAGCTGCTTAAACTAACTAAATTGGAGTGACGTAGCACCTTTATGCTTTCGGATGAAAATAGGAATATGATTAAAAAGACAAAAGAATGTGTTTGAATAAAATCGTCTTTGGACTCCTGAGACAAAATTTCAGCAAAGTAGGAAAAAGCTTGACCACAGAGCGTCCTGAAAGTTAGGCTGTTTTCCCACCTGATAGTCCAGTAGACTTGGTTTGATTGGAAACCAAAACTGCAACATTTGTTCCATCTCCAGCTGCTGTGGTTCTCTTTCTCTCTGCTCTGAGCCAAACGAATCAAACCCTTTGATCTACCTGTTCCCCTCCTCGCCTGTGGGGGCGCTGCACCAGAAACCACACAAAAACCTCTGAAGAAGACTCTGACAGCAACTTCCTGTAAACCAATATGGAGGCATCAGAGTTTAACACTTGCAGGATTTCTGTTTAGTCTTTGGTTAAAGACCATGAGTCACTTCTCCCACTTGTGCTCAGATAGCACATTTGTTTTGGTTGCATTTACCCAGAATGCCTTGCGTTGTAGTCTCCCAACTGCACCAGAATTCACTTGTTTTCGTTGATTTCAAATTCACTTTCAGACTTTCAGGCAAACAGACAGGAGGCAGGAATAATTATCTCAAATTCCTCTTTTTTCACACCAAACTTTCAGAGTTTGGAAACGTTTCTTAAATAATAAAAAAGTAGTTTAAATACAGCTAACTTATTTTGCTTTTTTTTACAATAAAATCATTTCATTGCACTGTACGAGGCGGGGTTTAGATTATTCAGGTTACATCCATTAAAATGATTTTTGTGTCGAACCTCAAGACTTTTGTGCTATAAAATTAACTGAACTGAAATCTCACACCAAACTAGTTCACACCAAACTTCACTTCTTTTCACCTAAAATGAATCTGGAGTTAAGTTTCCAGAAAAAAAGGCTGGTTTGTGAATATCTGAATAATGGAGATTTTAGTGTTTTATTTCATAGTTGTGGTTTCTAGAGCAGTTTTTTTTTTAATCTCCTAGTCTGACGGGGTTTTTTTTTAATATTCTGGTAAATCTGTCTTGCTGTTGACAGCATCATCTCTGTCCTGCTCAGCACTGAGCCAGAGCTGTGGATAATTCAGATTGACCGGGGGGCTCGGTAGGGTGACCTCCCAACACGAACGCCGATCGGCTGCAGTGCATGTTTGTTTTTTGTGCTGTCCAAAGCAGAAAAAAGGCTGCGGGAGAGGCGGCGCTGAGAGTGAAAAGAGAAAGCGTACCAGAATAGGCCGAGCGCTGGCACAAAATCAATGCAGCACAACACTTTATTACAGGAGCTACTCCAACGCAGGTGCTAAGTAAGCACTCTGAAACCGGGAGGCCTGCTTAATATGGGAGCCGTTGTTCCTGGTGTCTAAAAGCGACTCCAAATGACTGACAATTACAGCAGCGCTCCTTGTAAAGATCTGCTTTCTCCAGGAAACGTCAAGACAAGGCAGAGCTGCTGAAGGAAAGCCAAGAAGGGAGAAAAGATTGAGCTTTACCTGCTTGTTTAGAACTTCGGGCTGTTTTCAGACCTGATGGTCCGGTGGAATTGGTTTGATTGGAGACCAAAGTTGCAACATTTGCTACGTTTTCCAGTTGCTATGGTTTTATTTCTCACCCAGTCAAACCAATCAAACCTTTGAAAAACCTGTTCCACTCCTCACCTGTGGGGGGCGCTGCACCAAGAACCACTGAAGGAAACAACACAAAAACCTCTGAAGAAGCCGCAGAGTGCAACTTCCTTCTTCACAAAATGGAAACAAAAATGGAGTGGCGTCAGATTTTAGTGGTTGGATGTTTTCTGCATCGATATACGACTGGTTTGGACATTTCCTGCTGGCTGCTGCAGACTGTGACGCTCCTTTACTTCGCACTGAGTCATGTCAACAAAACCAGACTGATGCAATGTGGGAATCTGTCACAAAAATGCTCGTAGAGCCCTTATTTCTGTAAAATATGTCTTACATTAAAGCTGGGAAAATTGCTGATGTTTTGTTATGTAAAATATGTATTCTCACTGGTTTAAATAAATCTGCAAACAGTTTGCTGCCTGTCAGTTCTGTCAAGATGAGAGGGAGGACTAAGGAAATGTCCCTTTTATATTTGTCAGTAATTGAATTTTACATAACTGCATCTGTTAAAATTAGTTTGCTCAATTTTGACAAACCATGGCTGCTATACTTTATGAAATATTTCATTTTATTTGATGATTGTAACGAATATCGCCCCATTGTACAAAGAAAACAGGCAATTAGTCTAGATTATTTTTTTTTAGGCTTTGTTGCGCCACAGTAAAGGGGTAATGATGCTGATAAACAGATGTAAAAAACCTATACTGTGTTTTTCCTCTCTCTCTCCTGGCTCACGAGTAAAATATGTATCAATAGATTTCTCTTGTCTCTGGTAAAACTCCACGAGTCGTTTTTTCCAGTTAGTTCTAAGTTAGCACGTTTGTTTTGGTTGCATTTACCCAGAATGCCTTGCGCTGTAGTCCACTTCCTGCCTTTGGAGCGGTCTCTGGTCCGCTCGGTGTTCTCGTATCATTCGAACCGAACCATTAATTTCAACCGAACCCAGACTGAGGTTTGGAGATGGACCAGAGTTCCCTTTTTTTGACCTCTGTCTAAACGGACTGGAGTTGAACTGAAGTGAACCAAACAATGCTGTCTTCGTTTCTGCATCATTTATAGAAAATCCTGCCTCGTCGAAGAGTGTCGGCCCTGCAGCTCTTCTGAAGGAGAATCTTTGTGTTTATGGCGTTCGGGTCCGGACTGAAGGACCAGTGGAAGTGCTGGGAGGCAGCTGTTTGTACTTCTCCCACTGAGGCTTGGCTTTGGTTGCAAAGCTCCGGCTCTCGGCGCTGTTGTCCTGCTTTTCAGCGCTTGGAAGCAACGGAGCGGCTTGCAGCCAAATCCTCTGCAGTTACCTCTCTCTAAAAACTCTGCAGTTATTCGCCGGTAAATGTTGGGATTAGGAAGTAATAGGCGTTTGTTGGTCGGCTGCTTGCGATAAGAAGTGAAGCAGCTTCAGGTGAATCAATACCCTCAAAGACATGCTTAATCTTTCTGTTGGAATTTAGATCAATCACAAAAAAAACGCTTTATTCTCGTTGCTTCACCAACAGACTTTTCTCCAGCGTTTTTGCTTAGACCGTTTCATGTTTAGCTCAAGAGAATAGATGTAATAAAGTTGTATTTGGCATCGTTTTAAATTGTACAACAATAAAAGCGCCGGAAAATGGTCCAGGTTGTTGTTTATGGATGTTTGAAGCTGGTATTAGAAGATGTTTACATCATCTGACTTTTTCTCAGAATTATAACTTTCACCTCAGAATTCAGACTTTTTCTCTCAGGTGAGTCAAACTATAATATTTGCAGATTATAGTTGAGTCATTCAGCTTTTGCGTTGAAAAATGCTCTTTTTGCTTTTCTTTGTACTAAATCTTCATGAGTAACTTTGACTTTCCGTAACTGGCAGACTGCGGTGGTAGCTGGGAGTCGTAGCTCTTTGCTCTTAGTTCTGCTTATGAACATTTTCTATATGTTCAGCTTTAAACCAGTTGACTTCTGAATTTTTCTGGCTCTGGCTCATGCTTGTTGTCTTGATGCTGAAATATTTCCCCAATGTTTCCCATTTACAAAAAAATAAAACTCTGCTTTTCTGTTCGGATGTGAGGCTGGTTTTACCATCCAAATGCTGTAAATCCACAAAGTCTTACTTTACAAAAATCCTATTTGTAAAGCAATATGTTATTTTGTATATAAATAAACAAGCGATAGAGAAAAGAAGCATGATTTCTGTTTCTCTATAAAGTTTGTTTCCCTCCCCTCGCCCTGGTACTGCATCAAACAGGCGGCGGTCTCAGGAGTCGAGCCACCGCTGTTGGATGATGACCAAAGGCAGGAAAACAATGCTATCTATTGGCTTTCTGAGGCGCGGGGGAGATATTCCTTATCTGGAAGCCATCGGATGATTTGTTGTCTCACATATCTCTCAAAGCTCACAAAGAAAATGCCGATGACCTCTGGACCGCTGAGCGCGTTGCGGCGGTGGAAGATCATTTCCAGGTCTCGGCGCTCGGTGAAGCGTCACAAAGACTTGACCGTTTCAGAGGCCTGGTCTGAGAGCCGACGCCTCTCTGAGCCACGACTCCTCTGGATAACGCCCTCGTTTCCTTGCAGATGTAGCCGCTATGACAGCAGATGACCGCAGCAGATTTCCAGCAGACCTTACTGATGAAGGACGGCGGTTTTGTTCTGTGCCGCTACTGGGAACGTCGGGTCATCATGGCTGTCAAAACCTGCTTGGCCTTGTTGGACCGGCTGCTTTCTGCTGCTTTCTACAAGAACCCAAACTGACGGCAGGTTGTTGGGCTGCAGAAAGCACAAAAATCTACATTAAGTTAGATTAAAGGCACAGTATTATGCAAAAAAAACCAAAAACTTTTCATGTCACATGAGAGTTTCAACAAAATCTCCCGGTTTTCAGAGAGTTTGTTGCAGTAGAAACACAAAGAACATGATAACCAGTGAAGGACTGGAACCAGTTACTGAGAACAGTGGCAGTGGTGAAGTTGTGTTATTTATTGACCAAGAGTGAAACAAAAAAAAAGGAGCTATTAATCCTTCAGCACAATCATTTAGGAGAATCGTGTAGCTGGAGCCATTTCTCTTTGCTGAATCTTGTTTAAAGAAGAAGAAGAGGGGATGAAAACTGAATGTGGGCGAGAACCGGCGGATCCAACAGGCCGACACAGAAAAGGTCACCCGACATTATTGGTTTAAAATGAAGTGGCTCGGATGAAGCATGAGTGTTTCTTGGCTTCGCTCTCTCTGTATATTTTTCTTTTCTGTTTCCCAAGGCAGCTGGAAATAAACGTCACCTCTTTGAGTTGAAAAAAGGAGGAAATGATGTTGTGTGCTGACCCGTGTGCTGCCCTCTGATCAACCTGGTGACAGAGTGCTTGATCTTTTTAAACCACATTTATCCACCTGATTCAATCTGTCCCTGCTTCCCGAACCGTTCCTCCACGTCCTCCGTCCCAGAATGCATCTGCTGAAAGCCCCAACGCTGCGGCATGCGAACCTACGCGCTCAGACCGTTTCATTATCATTTCAGGAACGCTTCCACTTGTTGGCAGCGGCCACCTGCGGGGCCACGCCTGCACGTGCCCCCCGCCCCTCTGGCTGCCGTTCTTCATTATCCTCGGGCTGCAGTGAGTCACACACGTCCTTCAGGAGAAACGCCTTCAGTGTGGATTTTTCTTTTTTCCCCGTCTGGCCTTTGGCAGGTCCTGCAAGGCATTAAAGGATTACACACGACATTCAGGCCTGCTTTGATTTTTATTGATGCCTGCCTTATTTATGTTGACGGATTAGGATCAGTTTGCCTGTCGTCTTACTAGAAGACGTGTTTATTGAGGAATCTCCCATGCTGGAAATATCAAACTGATTTGCATCGGGGTTCTGTGTGATGTCGGGCTGGAAGCGGGCCATGCTGACTGCTGAATACGCAGATGCCATGCAGGCCACTGGTGTGTGAGAAGTTATGCTTTCATGCAGTTGTCATGGGAATTTTGAGCTAATTTCTCAAATGTTGCAAAAATAAAAAAAAATAATTAAAAATGTCAATTAGCCGTGTTACCATGATGTGGTTCAGAGTAAAGTTAGGTCAGATTTTGATGCTACCAAGAAATCATGATCTGACATAAATTTGTTATAAAAGTATAACTCATTCAACTCTAGCTTTAATAACATAAAGCTACATAATTTTTAAAGTTTAATCAGTTATGCTTTTATAACAAATTTATGTCAGATCATGATTTCTTGGTTAATGTCAAGTTGTCGTAACAAAGACATTTTGAATAATATTAACTTTGTATTAAAAGTGTCATGATTTACCGAATGACACTTTATGACAACAGTCATAAATATTCATGAAGACTCACTCATGTTCATGACAGGTGTTATGTCATGTTTATGACGGTGTCATAACAGTCTTATTCACAACCCATCAAATAAAGTGTTACCCTTTTGGGTTACTACTCGTATACTAACACATATGTGTCCTAACATATCAATACTTGAAACTAGACAAAAATACTTGGTAAGATTGTGTTTTTGCAGTGTAACGCCTGTTATACAACTCATCCTGGGGAGGAAAAAAAAGATGATTTCTTTGACATTTCTAGCGATTCATAAAATATCAACATCTGTCAGGATAAAACTTGTTGGTCGATCAGATATTAAAAACATACATTTTCTCCCGTTTGATACATTTCATCACTTTTTTTAGTTGACAGAGCAGAACATCTTGAAATCCGTTCACTAGAGTGAAACTAGTCTGAAAAAAAAAATGCTTGTTAGATCAGCCTTGATGCTCTGAATCAAACACTCTGCTGCTTATAACTGATTTTCAGTCATATGTGACATATTTAAGTATCCATGTTGACGGTGTGGTGGAGGAAAGATGGCGCCCCCATCAGCCAGTTTGAGGAACGTTCCAGGCTAACAGGAGCGGCAGTTCCTAATCAGGGGAACCCTCCCCCACTCCCACTCCCACTCCCACCCACTGCCGCCGCGTTCTGTGGGAGTTAGCCCACTTTTCCTGCTGCAGCTGGGAAGATGTCGCTGTATTTACACGGTGCATTAAAGCCTGGAGGGAAAGTCCCCTAACAAGCGTCCCGTTATATATTAGCTCGTTATCGCGCTGTAAAACACGCTGCGGTGAAGCCGCCGCCGCCGCCGCCGCCATCACCAGTCGTTGTAACGTGTCACATTTTCCTCCTCGCGGGTGGCTGCGTCGTCGTCGTGTGACTGTTTATATTAGCTGCGTGTGTGTTGCATGGATGCATATTTGACGTCGTATGATGAAGAGAACACCAGTGGGTTATTTTCACTTTATGAAGTCTCTAAATGAGAACTAAAGTGTCTTCTCCTAAACTCTGGACTGAGGTGTTGAAATGATTCGTTAGTGGGTCAGAAGGAACTGCACGTGCTGAAATCAGAGACCCTGCCACTGTCCTGCAGCTTTTAGGTCAGTGGCGTCCAAACATTTTTGCCACAAGGGCCAAAATCATGAAGCTGCTGGAAGCACTTGGAGGCCAAAACAAGCATTTTAACATTTTGTGCCTTTTTTATTCTAAAAAAAATCAAAAGTAGCATTTACAATAATTGGTTTACCAATTTAAGTGGTCAAAACCAATGATAACAACTCCCGCCTGCAGGTGGCAGTGTTGCTTATTTCTACCCCTCAGTCTGGCTTTATGTCAAGTTATAGTCTGTCATCGATATGGCGAGTGACAAAAATCAATCTATTAAAATTCCTTGAATATTGAAGATGTTTGTCAAATCTTTGCTTATCTTCAGATTTTTTTTTCTTTTATATGTAGATTTTGGAAGGAGTTTAATGAGGAAAAAAATGTCCCAAAATTCCTTGCAACTATTTCTAAAGCAGCACATCACAAAGTCAGTCACAAAAACAATCCTGGAGGAACCGATTGTTCTTGATACTTTTGAAACGTGACAGATCACGACTGGACAGCAGGTGTGTGAGTTTCTCTTGAGCACTTGTTCAAGAGAAATATCATCATTGCTAATGTTAAGGTTTCTGGTGTTTTGGTCACCTGAACCCATCAGTACTCAGGTTCTGCTGGTCTGTCAGGACGGATAGACTCTAAAACTCCGGCTTCAGATCCAGCAGCCTGTATCCGTAGTTTTTTTTTTCCTTCTCCACCTGCTCTCATATCAATGTCAGCATGGCAATCTTGGTTATTAGACAGTAAAGCCTCTGATATTTTACTGGCCTTTTCTCTAATCTCCAGACTCACATGGCGTCACTGGGAGCTTTGGGAACGACAGGACGGGGATTCTCACAGTCAGCCTCCTCTCACCGTTTATCTGACTACCTGAAAACCCCAAAGACAGCAGTTCAGCTCTGGGATTTGTTTGAAAAGCAGGAGATTCATCTTTGTGTGTTCATATTACAGAGCTGGACAGATTGGTAACTGGCAGAAATGTGTTACAAAAAAAAAGTTAGATACATTTTACTGCAGTTTGACAGGACACCAGTCCATCACAAGGCAAACACACACACTGACTGCTAAGAGCAATTTAGAGAGACCAACCAATCAGAGTGTGTGTTCCCACCAGTCCTGTTTAGTCTTCTTATAATCCAACTCCAGTCCATTTGTCTAGAAGATCCAGTTTGGTTGGTGAGGTGTGAATGCTACTTGAACTCTGGTCCACCTACAAACCTTGGTCTGGGTTCAGTGGAAGTGAACTCTGATGCTGTTCAAATGCAGATGTGAACACCAAGCGGACGAGAGACCGCTCCAAAAGCAGAAAGTGGATCACAGCGCAGGGCATTCTGGGTAAACACAACCTAGCCTAGCGCTAGTGCGTTGCGGTCTTTAGCCGAAGACAACAGAGAAATCCTCCAACTGCTAAAATCTGATGCTGCTACATTTTTGTTTCCATTTGGTGAAAAAGTAAGTTGTGCTCAGTGTCTTCTTCAGAGGTTTTTGTGTTGTTTCCTTCAGTGGTTCTTGGTGCAGCGCCCCCACGGGTGAGGAAGGGAACAGGTTGCTCCAAAGGTTTTGTTGGTTTGGCTCTGTGACCTGCAACACCTGGAAATAGGACAATGTTGTCGTTTTGGTCCTCAATCAAACCGAGTCTACTGGACTATCAGGCGGGAAAACCCATAATTTTGATCAAAATAATTAAATTAATAGCAAATTTATTCAAAGGCTTTGTTGAAATTTTCAATGAGAGATATTATTGGAAAGAAGTGTGAATGTATTTATTTTATCCTTACCAGAGGTGCCAGTAAATTGGTAAACATGCTACAGATGCTTAGGAATGATGAAATAAAAAGTTTTCTGCCAGATTTCTGCGGCTTGTGCAGGACAGGATGTGGTTGTTTGATCGTTTGGCTCTCATCAGATGACACAGTTTATTGCTTTCATATTTCTGTGGAATCACACAGAGAAGTGGAGAAACAGCTGCAGGCCAATTTCACATGCAAAAAACAGTTTCTTGTTGTGTTTGCGGTGTTTGTTACATAACCCAAAGTGTGATATGAAAATGGTGTTGGATGAGATTATCCATCTCGGATGGGGTAATTTTGCTCCCCTTGTGTGTGTGTGTGTGTGTGTGCGGCCGGTGGAAGATATGGCGCGGCGTTGCCCTCCATCACCGGCGGGATGCGGCTGCTAGATTGGCGTGCCACCCAGGCTGCGGCGAGCGCTCCGTCATCCGCCATCTGCAGCCGGCGCGGCGGCACCGCCTCACTCCAACACTCAGCTTTTGATGGATAAACACAATGTCATCATGTAAACACATCCCTCTCCTCCTTTGCATTTCAAAGCCGGCAGCCATACATCTCCTCAGCGGCGCTGCGGTAAGGGGCTCCTCTCAGCTCACCTTTGATTTGTGGCTGTGTTGTTCTCTTTGGCCTGTCACCGGGAAGTTGTTGAAATGACTGATTGAACTTTGAAAGACTAATACTCCCGTCAGGCCCGGCCCGACCGGGAGGGGATGGGCAGGGGGGGTACCTACCGCAGAAAGCATTAAGGCTAACAGGGGAGTGAGCTTTGTGCTCACTGACTTCTGATTGTGGAGGAAAATTTAAGGCAGGATGCCAATTTTCCATCATGCTGAACGATGGTTTGGTTTTCTGGAGGCCAGGAAAAAGCAGCAGAATAAATGGCCCGCTTTGCTCGCACTCATCTGCAACCTTTTCTGTGATTTACTCTCAATTACCTAAAGCAGCTTCTCTGACAAGCAGCTTTTCAGTTTGTTCTCTCCTGACTGGGCGACCGGACACGATAACTAATGTTTCCGGACGATAAATCGTCCCAAACGTTATTGCGGTAAATACGTGTGGGCGATATGGAGTTAAGGTTTTATCAAAATATTTTCAGGTGTTATTGTGATAACAATAGAAGTGGCGATAAAAACTATTTCTTACTCATTTTTTTTAGGTCATTGTGCAGCTATGACTGCATGGCAAAACAACCACATTTCCATAAAACATACATAGTGCTCTTGAATACATTCCCGCTTTAAAAAGCGTCTTTACGACATTAGCCACATACAAAAGTGTGATTTGTATCATTAAATGACACAAATAAACTGTATTAATTCATATTTTCAAATATATTGATATTTATCGATATGCTCACTGATGGTTTAAACGTCTAGAATTTATCATGACAACAATAAATCAAAGTCATCATGATTAGCAACATATCAAGATAAATGTTAATGCAATAAATGCTCTTCCCTGGTGATAAATGATCAAATTGTTGTTTTGAGATAAGTTTTGAAAAACATAATGGTAATAAAATAAAAAGACACTGTGTCAAAGATCAATAAACTTTAATTTCTAACAAACATTGGAAGTGGAAGATATTTTACATATCCAAAAATAAACAAAACATAAATAACAAGTAAAAGGAATTATAAAGTCTCTGTAGATAAAATTATCCTTCAAAAGAAGATCTGGTTGAGACCAAAACACCAGACTTAGTATTTTTATCATCCATGCTTTGGTAGAACGAGAAAAGAGAGAAAAACAATCATACATGATAAATGAAAACAAATCGAGCTTGTTTTAATTTATCGTGCTATTTATTGATTTATTGATACTGTGACAGGTTTAAAGCTGCAGTAAAACTTTTATAAAATATGTTTTTTTTTACATATTTGTAAAAACTGTTAGCATGTCATGACGGTCTGCTGTAAAACAGATAATCTGTGAAAATATTGATCTGCTCCACCTTCTCTCTGAGCAGCTATAGCAAAGAAACGCATCAAAAACAACCAATCAGAGGCAGGGGGAGGGGCTTAGTGCTGTCAATCTACCTCAGGTACTCACTGCTCAATGTGCTAATGGTGTTGTAAGCCAGTTGTCTGCTGTCATCTGAGGCTATGTTACCTAGCATTTGCATACATGGGCTTGATTGACAGCGCTAAGATCCGCCTCCTTGCTCTGATTGGTTGATTCTAGTTGGTGCTGGGAGAAGGCACAGGTTGATTTTTTTTTCACAAACCATCTGTCTCATATTATCGCGTCACAGCATGGTGACAGTTTAAACATATATGCAAAAAATATATATTTTTAAAGTTACAGCACTGGGCCGTGTTATCATCGAAGAGGATTTCACCGTTTACCCATTTCTCTTGTCGTTCATCAGGAAGCTCTGTAGTTCAGCTTGGCTTCGTGAGGCTGTTTGTTTTTGCGCTGGTTTGGTTGGTTTCTCCCTCAGCAGCGATCCACAGCAGAAATGGAGAGGAATACCTTGGGGGTGGGCTTTAATTAGACCCCACCGCGGCAGACCTGTGGGACTCTGCCAGGCTGGGGTTCGCCGTTTTGATTGCATTTGATTGCACGTTATGAGCTTTTCCTGCCAGCTCCGAGGATCCGCAGACAGGAGGTATGAAATCTGAACCTCATCAAAACTGTATGGAGTTTACCATCTGATTTCATCACTCAGTGGCTGGGCACACCTGCTGGGAGCCGGGGCAGACTGGAGCCTCACCTGACCGGTAAGCTGAGAATCACCAGCTCAGTTCTGTCCAGTATTCAAACGCATCACAGCGGCCATGTTGGCACCGTATCGACTAAAAGAAACTGGGTTTATTCATCACTTATAAATAAAACACACTGCTACAAGTCAGTTCGGGGTCAAGACTCAATACGGTCTTCACTTCAGAGGCGCCACTGCTAAGAAATGTACCTGAATGCAACTCAAAGGTTGCAATGAGTGTATTGCTGTTTAGTTGGGAACCAAAGAATACGGTTAACTCAACAGCATCAAAAGGTCTCTGAGTTAACTTTGTTTATTTATATGGATCAAATATCTGGACTGTGAGGAGTGGCAAATTATAATAAAAGCTAACTCATAAAATTGTTATTTAACTGCTGTTTAATTTAAGTTCATAACAGAGCGTGAACCATTGTTAGGCTACGTTCACATTGCAGGTAAATACAACGGATATTAAATTTTTTCTTTTCTTTTTTTTTGCCCAAATGTGACCCATATTCAGCTTTTTAACAGCAGTATGAATGGCCCAATTATGATCTTACAACCCTAACAATAATCCGATTTGTGTCACTTCCATGTGTGGACTAAATCGTATCCGATTGTTTTCAAAGCCTCTCTTGAGTTTGAACGGATTTTATCCGACTTTTACGTCGTTGAGGTGATCAGAAGAATCCAGACATAAACAATGAATGAGAATAACAATAATGAAGCGATGAAATCAGTCAGTGAACGCATCACATCCCAACCCCACCACTCCTGGTCCGACTCCACATCCAAACAGAACCAGGTCAAACGCCGCAGTCAGTGTTCCTCTGCAGGCCGTTGCTGTGAGCCGGGTTTTCTGTTTATCAGCTGATGTGATCTGGTTCTGATCTGGTGCCCATGCTGTCGACTGTCAACAACTTTAAAATCCATCCAGAACGCTTCGGCGGCCATCTTTACTGCTGTAAACAGAGCGCTGCTGGGTGATCTCTATGTTCTTCTTCTGCGCATGCGGGTCACTTACTGTGGCAGCTTCCTCCACAACACAGACACTCATCATGAAGACAATTCACACCTGCGGGAAACTTACAGACCACTTAACTCCCAGTCCAGTGTTTTTGGACTGGGAGTACCTGGAGAGAACTCGCACGTTCACTGGGAGAACATGGAAAACTTCATGAAAAAAATCCCAGGATTCAAACCCAGGACTGCCTCACTCTGATGCAAATATGTCAGGCCTCATGTTTCCAGTCAGATTGTCCTGATATTTGTCTTTGTTGCTATTTAAAATCCACCTGCAGGTCTGAGGTGAGTCATTTCTGACCTGGTGTGTCCCTGTTGGGTCGGAATGACGCAGAAGAACATCCAGAATCTAATCAACACCTCCGACATAGGCAGGCCCTTCAGCCGTCACATCTCCCTGAAATTAGACAAGTTTTCTAATCAATAACATCACGCCAGAGGGGGTCAGCGCCACTGATAACAGATTTATTTTTACTCCGACAGAAACGGATCATAGAACGAAGCATGAATGATGCTCAGTGGAATCTGTAAACACGACGCTCCTTTTCATTCAGATGAAACACTTGAAGAGCTGAGGCTCACACCTTCACAGCGCGCTCCATCTCTCCTGTCCTACTGGTTAGAGGAGCATCTTCTTACACTTGACGGGTCGCTGAGGGCCGCTGAGATTGAAAACTTAAGCCCTACTCGAGGTGAACACTCTGGGAGGAGGCTAAGTGTCTCCTGGTTAAGTATGCAGAAAACACTTGAAAACCAGTCCGACACCCAGAGTATTTGTATAATTTGCTGTTAAATATAAAGAAAGGCTGTAAAGGAAAACATTTTCTACCCTGATCAACATTAACCTCACAAACAGCTGGAAATAAACAATGGAATAAACTGTTGTCAATATCTGCTGCACAGATGCTTTTGTCAAGAAAACGATCATTTCCTACACAACACCACTAAATCGTCTTTCCTTAATAGGAACTTTTTTTATTTTATTTTTTATTTTTTATTCTGATTAATTAATGACATGGATTTTGACACAACTAGTGGCGTTGGAACATTGGTATGTTTGCGTTTCTGGTACGCCCATAAATCTGATGCACGAGCAACGTCCGCTAATGACAGCAAGGTTTCTGACTCAAAAACTGATCTGATTGGATGCTGGAAAAGATTATCATCATGTTCAGGCTGTGCTAAAAGAAGTTAGCCTATCAGTGAAGCTATTCAAGCCTTAAGTAGCATCTCAATGTTAACATATTGCAGCAGTGCAGATGCTAATGCTAATATTAGCTTCTAAAGACCTTTGAACCAATCTGATGGTCGAAAAACCTGAACAACAGATTGAAAAACAATAAATATGAACAATAATTATGTTGTTGAGCCAGACATAAATTCTATTTATTTAATAATTTGGCAGTAGAAGGGGTTTTGGGAGTAAAAAGACCTGCTTATTTTTTATGTAGAGTTTTCAATTGAAATTAGTTAATTTCAATTAATTAATTAAAACCCTGCAGTTAGCAAAAATAAAAAAACAGTTCCATCACTAGTTTTAAAACTACATATCTGATTTGAAACCTGTGGATATGCTAACTGTGATTTCACACCCTCAGTATTTTCAGTATTTCTGGCTTTATGATAATGTGCCACTCATCCCTGGAGGTTTTTTTTTTTTTTCTTCATTACTAAAGAAGAAAAACTGAAGTTTTAAAAATTCTGTCGTTATGGCTTTCCTACGATGGGACTCGCCACAAAACATTTAAGAGCCGGCGTTATGTAATGACTGCTCGCTTTCTCTCTTATATAAAGTCATCACCGCTGCAAGAACATTAATATTACATCCATGTTATGTCACCGTTCCCACATTTCACAGAGGCTGAGGAGACTTAACCATGAAGTTCTGCTAGAAAGGGAAGAAAGTGTCTTTATATCTCCACATCCTACAAGCAACCGCAAGTGTTCACGTCCCAATTAATGCTGCAGAATTGATTTCCAGCTCATATCCTGTGAAACTTTTTGCCCTGACAAGGACAGAGTGGACGGGCTGTCCTCTTAACTCCGGGTCCTTAACGAAAACCAAAATGGGTCATCACAGTCAGACACTTTGCTGCCATCCAGAACAATCATTTCTCCTTCCAGTTTCTCTGAAGCACCAACAAGGTCAGGATGGCTGAAGTAGATTACAGGTTGCAACAAATAATAAATAAAACCGCTGTCACAATTCCCATTCCTCCCATCTAAGTGTTTGCTGCTGGCCGGCGCTGGCCTGAGAGACGGGACCGGCACTCTGCTTCCAGGACAGGGCGTCGTCTGGAGATGGGAGGAGGAAGTGGGATCTGAGGCAGGAAGTGGGATCTGAGGCAGGAAGTGGGATCTGAGGCAGGAAATTGGATGTGTGGTAGGAAGTAGGATTTGTGCAGGAAGTGGGATCTGAAACAGGAAGTGGGATCTGTGGCAGGAAGCTCTCCGAACGGGAAGTGAGTCTCACCAATAACTAGCCTTTTCCTTCTGTTGGAGTCGAGGACGAACTGGCTACTAGCGGCTCCCGTTTGTATTTGTGTGAGTTGTTGACAAAGGTTGGTGGGGAAACAGATGGTGGAACAGAGACAGAGCCTGGAAGACGCAAGGAACCAGATATTTACATACACCGCTTACAATGACATAAACTCACTGTCTGACATCAAGTCCGATAACACTTTCTTTGTTTTCCACTTATGATTAAATTATCTCTCATCTCTAAATACCACAATAAGTTTCTTTTTTACTCCAGTAGTTTTTAAGCCACTTTTTAACTTCTCTGGCTGTAAACTTAGCGCCGTTGTCTTTTGGAAGACATTTTCCTGCCCAATGTCTTGAGATGCTGTTTTAATATTTCCACATAATGTTCTTTCCTTGTGATACCATCTACTCTGTGAACTGCACCAGTCCGTCGTACAGCAAAAGATCCCCAACAGAATCCCACTTCTCCTGCTTTGTCTTTAGAAGCAGCAGAACCTAAATAGAAGAACACAAAGTAAAAAGAAATATGAATTTTGCTGAATTGGTCGCCTTTTCACCAGGCTACTGGAGCTCCACAGCTCTTCTCCATCTCAGTTGATTTGTTTTTATTTGGCCATAATGTCACAAAAAGAGAGCTGTGTGTTTGAGGTGTCGCTCTGAAGTCTTGTCGTATGTAAACTTCTGAATTCAATGATTCTGGCATTTAGCAAATGGCAGTAAGTTTGATTTTAACTGAGGTCTAAAACAGGAATGGTGTTCAATGGTGTATCAATTACCACCGAAATGTAATCTGAAATATTTCCTGATTTTTAAGATGTTCGGTTCTGACAGTATTTGCTCCTAAAGGTCATTAAAAACCTGCCAGAAGCTTTTATTTCATCCTTCGCTAGCTGAAAGGGAGAAAGTTTTCTGAGCTTGCACAACAAGCTCTCTGCATTTCCAAAAGCTGCCAAAACAAATTGAAGTGAGGGAGTCGCAAATGTATCCATTAGGGCGGCCTGCAATTTTAGCCTCAAAACACGTCTGATTGATGGCTCTGATAGCTGCAGAGGAAGGAGTGTTTTTTTTTTTTGCCTTACACAAACACTCTTTTCCTTCCTGCAAAATGGAAGGACTGTGGACGCCGGAGCTGATTGAAATGGAAACGCAGCGGCTGGAAGTGTGAAGTGACGATTGTTAAACCAGCTTCTTATCGTCGCACGATGGAGGTCAGGAGAAAGATGCGGCGGGCGGCGGATTGAAACAGCCAGGCTATCTGAGTGGATCTGTTTACCTGCTTTATCTGGAGGAGGATTTTAAAACAAGGACCGCAACCACGGATCGAGCCACAGAAGATAAAAACGGCTGATCCCTGAGAAAATCGGCTGAAGCTTACCTGTTTATATCAGGAAGAGCTGAAGTCAGATCTTAAAATATTGATGTGGTATGAATATCAGCTAGTGGAAAACTTTACAGGGACCATTTCTCCCACCTAAAACTTGTTTTTAGTGTTTTTGTTAATACATCCTGAAGTGGGGTGATTTTAAAAAAAATAAAGTATGCTACTGTTGCTTGTTTATTAGTGGAAATGGAAGAAGAAACTTTTTTGTTTTGTTTTGTTTAGCAAGAAATGGCAGAAGACTTTGTGGGAATAAATGATACCAGTATGAATTAGGATATGTCTGAAAAAACATTACATTAAATTTAATAAATTCAATTCAAAAAATACTTTATTGATCCCAAAGGAAAATTAAATATTCTCATTTTAGCATTTCATGTCAATATTGACAATTATTGATTAGTTTTTTGTTTTAAATATCTGAAATACTTCCGGACTGGAGGTGTAACCTTTCCTGTTTGAACCACAGTTTTCACTCCATATTGTTTTTTTTATTTTTAAGCAGCTATAAGTAATGGTGGCAAAACATAAAACTGCTGCTGCGCCAGTTACTCAATCGGTTGTTGCTAGGCAACCGAAGTTGATGGGGGGGGGGACTTGAAAATGCTCCTTACCCAGAAGGTTGTTGCTAGGTAATGAAAGGAAGAGTGAGTTAGTTGAAGCCACTAATCTTTCTTAGCTTGCTGAGCTAATGCCTTTCCTCCGCTTATTTCCCCCAGAATGCTTTGCGGTTCTGGATTGGAGTTCAATGACCATTGAACATAATATATGATGTAATATCTATTGATATTGATCATGTGTCTATCACAGTGTCTATTGTTACTGATTTATTGCCAAGCCCTGGTTTGAACCTCAACTGACAGCTGGTTGTCTAGAATCCAGTGAAAACTCTTCACATTTAGATTCTGACGGTCAGAACCGTCATGGCCATCATGGCCGACATGACGACGTGCCTAGCGACCACGTAGGGAAACGTACAATGATGAGAACATAAAAAAAATAACTGTATTAATAGAAATTTCTACTTTCATGTTTATGTGTACCTCATACCTCTGACATGAGGATGTTCTCACTTGACATAAGCTCCTGGTTGCTTCGTCTCGTTGCCATTGGTGACGTCCTCGTCTCTGTTTGCTTTTCTTTTTCAAAGTTTCAATCGTAGTTTTTGTGTCTGAGCATAAATATCCAAATTTGATGACAATTTTTAATCTTTAATTAGCTAGGATCTTGTACGAGTAGAAAAAGGGCAGCTAACATCTCTGCAGACCCCACACCTCCTGGACACAAACTGTTTATACGTTTACCAGCAGGGCGGCGCCACAGAGAGTTTCTTCCCCAGCCTGTCTCTCTCTCTCTCTCTGCTGATAAGCTTCCCGGTAGGAGCAGTCTGCTACTTTGCTAAAAAAAATATATATATATATATTTCCAATATTAGTTTTTAAAAAAATATATATCATTCAAAATTGATTTTGTTCCTAATATATTGTAATTTATTTCCTCTACAGTTTATACATTTTTACTTTTAAATTCCTTCTTTGTGCACACAGTCATGGCCAATAAAGCTGATTCGGATAAAATAAAAGTTTTATTGTGAGGGACTTCATTTAGGACAAGACATAATGGTTGCATGCTATTGTAGTCTATCTATAATGAGCACATTTAGCTTGATGCTAGCTGCTTATGAGTGCAGAGGAATTGAGGATCTGATGGAGGTCATTTTCTTATAGCGCTGCATGTTGGACAGCAATCAATCAGAGGCATCGATTCGGGAGCCCATCCAGCTGTAATGGTGGATTAATATGGATTAGCCACGTTGTGCATCTAAACAGTGACGTTATTGAAGAAGCTGCTTCAGAACGCTAACTGGGGTTGAAGAAAAGGCTGTAATGAACATCCTGGACCTCCTACAGCAAAGAGGTCCTTTCTTAAGTTCTGGATTTTCTGCTGGATGTGTTCACTCTCTGATTCTCGGTTGCATTAAATATGGACCAATTACACCACAAAGTAAAGCGAGGGATTCATATTAACATGTGTTACAAAGGTTTAACACATAAACTTTATTCTGATACGAACATAAATCAGATTTGTCAGTATATAAAGAAAGATTTTATGGCCCTGAGAGCCAGAAACAGATGGAGGATGTTTGTCATGTCCTGATGGGAGTTTGGCTTTCTGCTAAAATTAAAATATGTTACCAAGAAAATACTGAATGCCATTTTATTATTTGAAGACTCTAGGTTCTTTCTGAATTAGTCAGACAAAATAATAACAGTGGGACAATATTTCCTAATGTCTTAAGTGTAAAACAATAAGAGAGTGATAATGGTCATGTTTACCTCTTTCCAGTTCAGTATTTACTGATTTTTCTGTAGAATGTGACTCTAAATTATTCAGAAAAAATGTGTCAATATGTGAATTTTTTTTTTTTTTTTGCAGAGCACATCTAAGAGATTCAAAAGAAATGCCCATAATCAACCCATCAAACTTTATTTATATAGAACCTTCCAACAATGCCTTGCATTGACCAAAGCGCTTTACCAGGTAAAAACAAAACCAGAATGCAACAAAACAGAAATAGCACCAAGTGAAAAGCTGAAAAATACAGCCATGTTAAAGAAAGTCAAGAGAACATACAATAATACTAAAAATTAAACATCAAATGGCTTTTTAAACAAATGAGTTTTAAGTTTGTCTGTGAACCAGAGCAACAGAAAAAGGCCGTTCAGACCTTTAAAACCGAAGAGCGACGGCTTAAACTGAACCCTGAAGTGGAGACATCTTGGAGGAGAGACGGGTTGGAACTGAGCTAGTAGCAAGTCGTCCAGCGAGGCTAATGCTTCGTTGTTCTTGACCGTTTTGGTCTTTAAGCTCCTCTCAAACATCAGTCTTGCTCTCCAACAAACCTTTAGCATTTTCACCCAAAGACGGTCAACTCACGGTTTCAGATGGTCAGGATTTCTTTGTTGAGGGAAACCGCTGTAAGGAAGCGATGTACAGAGAGAAACTAGACTCAAAACATCTAGTTCGAGTCTGTCCTCTAAAGTTTAGACATTCTAGTTGACAAATTCCTTTTTGTGCAGCGTACTGTAAATCCAGACTTACTACAAATCCAGTAATACTGGACTAAACCGGAGTTTAGACCAAAGCTCTTTACAAAGTAAAAACAGAAACAGAATGCAATAAGACAGAAATAGCGAGATTTGTAAACCACAAAACAAAACATTTTGTGGTAACTTTCAAATGTGTTTTCAAATGCACACAGCAATATCGGGAGATTATCAGTACAAAATAAATGTACATGAGCACATTTAGAAATTACACAAACAATCCAATTCAACACAGATTATTTTTCCTTCAAACTCACAAATGTGATAATTATTATGTTATTCAAAAAGTTAAATTTGTGTGCGTAAACATTGTAGATCACTCTGAAATTTTTTTGAGACAGGCTTACACAGTTTACAAATACAATATTACGCACAGATATTTAGAGTATTTTTTTTCTCCGTAGGGGCGTCACAGAGTGTTGGTTTAACGCCATTAATTTGACAACTGTACTGTTTTCTAAACTGACGTAAAAAGGTCAATTTTCTCCCATTACGTATTTCCTCAGCTCTTGGTTTCTGTAGTTTGGCGTCATCCATCCATCCAGTGGTCATTGGGTCCATCTTGGACAGCTTTCCCGGTTCACTTTATTCCAATTTCACTCAGAAACTCCAAAAATCAGTAACAGTAATTGAACTTTTCCATCTGCCCGTCAGATATAAATATTCAGCAACATCTGGCCTCGGTGCAAAGGGTTTTAAAGCAGTCATCTGTTGAAGTGTTGTTAGCAGAACACTTGATTATGGTCGCGGTTTGAACATAAAACAGCCGGCGCTCCTGTCTCCAGCGGGGCTCTTATCACCCTGAGGCATTCTGTCGCTTTAATATAAAGTCAGACCTGCTGGTCCTTTGAGGCAGATCTTGATGTTGGCCTGTTATCCGATCCAGCTCGTCTGTTCTGATTTCTGGCTGCTGTGCAGATGGGGGAGGTGTGAACCTCCAGGACTTTCCTCAGGCTACGGTCCTGGGCGGGTTTGGAATAACCGACTATAATATTCCCAACAGCATAAAACCTCCGTCTTTAAAAAGAGATCAATGATGTTTTCTGTCGTATCAGAGCCCAACGTCTACAGTTACATTTAGCTGTTTTTGACCTGTGGGATCAAAAACAAACTAACCGGTTAGCATAACAACTTAGCTAAATGAAGAATTTAACCAGCAGCAAGAAATGACTTATTGTTGTCAGCTGTAGTGTACAGTTACACTGGAGAGAAATAAAGCAACTGAAACAAAATAACGTCCATTTCCTCTTTAGCTTTTGAGTTAGCATCAGCGCTGCAGCATAGCTAGCTGCTACAGGAAGTTAGAAAAGTAGACCTGTCACAATAACACATTTTTCTGAGTGATAAATTGTTCCAGAAATTAATGCAATATAAACAATAATATTGTCGTTTTGAGACAATTTTCAAGAAATACAATGATAATTGCATAACAATGCAAGTACACCCTCTTAGAACCAGAAAACTTCCATTTTGTAAAGAACTCTTTCCACCAAAGTGAAACAAAACAACCAACAACAATTGATAAAAACAAAATGAAAACCTCATACAACCAAATCATAAATAAAATGAATTATGAGGTCACTGTAAACAAATCTGCCCTTCAGAAAATGTTAATTATCGGAATGGGAATTATTGATTAACTGATTAATTGCTGATAGTGACAGGCTCACCGACACGTGTCAGTTTAAGGAGCCTGTGAGCTGTTTAATGACGCCGTCTAAGTTTGAACCACATGTATTTTTTTATTTTTTGGAACAAAATGTGAAGTTCAGGCCCTGTAAGCCCTTTAAGCGCCGGGGCAGCAGACTGGATTTGTTAAAGAACAGCATCAGCAACCTTTACAATCCAGAAAGTCAAGCTAATCAAAACGTGACAAAACAGGTACATTTTCTGTGGATGATTTGGAGTCACATCCCCCAGAAAAATCCTGGGACACCACTTTTTAAAGAAAGTCAATGCAGGTTTTCATCCCTTGTACCAAAGCCTGCAGAAGGTTTTGTTTTAGCTGAACTGCCCCTCTAACAGTGTGTCCATCTCTGTACCAGCGGACCTCTGGTTCCCAGTAATCACTTTGCCTGTGTTCGTTGCTGTAAGCAGAATAGACCCGCTAACTCAGATAGGACGATGTTAAAAGTACAATGAAATAAATGAACCTCATTGAGATCGACTGTGAGCTAATTTTGGTGGCCATCCTTCCAACTACTGCACGACTTTCCTCCCGCCTCTGCCCTCAAACAGAAGAGCAAGAATCATAAGGCTGCTATCACTTCCTGCCATCTTAATGCCTTCATGAGAGGAGCTGTAAACCCAAAAGCTCTCGGATATCGACTCCCCCTCCTTACTGCTTTCTAATTCCACCCGTTCCTTTCAGTGTACAGGTGGATATTTCTCTCATTTTCTCCAAACTCTCAACAACATTCACATGACAGTCGTCATGACTTCCGGTGTCTGCTGAACAGCGCCGCCTCTCAGCTGGAAGGCCGTGCGAAGCTCTCTGGATGCAGAATGCGCCAGAATGGCAGGTGTACAGCAGCCAGCGCGCCGCCGCCGACAGACTCCTCTGGCAGCAGCTGTGACGACTAGCGCTGCTCGTTTTGGCCGCTTCCCCTCGCCAGCATTACTGCGGAACAATCTGGAACGACGGACTAAATCCGTCCTCAGACTTCAGGGTTTCCCTGCACGGGATCCGAGATTATCTTCGTTTACGGTTGGAAACGGAAAAGTTTCAAACGCAGCCAACGATTCAGTAACAAGTGTTGCTGAACGATAAATTGTCCCAGAAGTTATTACAGTGATAATATTCTTGCTTTGAGACCCTTTTCAACTAATACGTGGTAAGAACAGATTCTCAAAGATGAATAAACTTTCAATTCTAATGCACATTTGACACTGGAACTGGAAGACGTTTAAAATAAACAAAATAAAATGAATGATGAAGTCTCTGTAGAGAAAATAATCCTTCAGAAAGAACAGCTAGTTGAGACCAAAACACCAGACTGAAAGCTTTTATCATCCAGTTTTTGTTTGAAGGAGAGAGAGAGAGAAGAGAAAAACAATTAATCATGCAAATTATTGAAAATGTATTGAGTTTGCTTCAATTTATCATGTGATTAATTGATTTGTTGCTTATTACAACAGGCCTTATTACACTTTTCATGCAAAGCCAAAAAGTTTAGCAACATTTTAAAAAGTCCCATTTTCAAATCCACAGAGATGTTGCATCATACAGCTTGCGTGGACTTTCATCCAGTCCAATGGAGACTAGAGATGGGTTCCCCTCCCCCACCTGTAGCTGCAAGCTGTCAGTCAGCTGTGTGTCTAACAAACACAAATTATTCAGTTTGATTAAATTTGCATCCTGACAATATAGGTCTGCAGTCTAAAACACAACATTCCTGTTGGTTATGAATTCATATAAATTTCCTTAAGCCTAGATGAATATTTAACATATTAAAAATAAAAAAAGGGAATTTGCCAAATATATCATTGCTGTAGCCTGCCTACTCAACTTTCCCGACAAATATCGCACCAATTAAAAACAAAGGTTATCCAGTCGAAGATTTATTGCCAAGCACAGCAAATAATTAATAGAGCTGAAACAAATTTCCTGTGTTTTTTTTTGTTTTTTTGCAATAAAGGAAAAAGAAACGGAGGCCAATTTCAAGGCGTTTGATGCGGCTAAGATGTGAAGTCAAATTTCTGCAAGCTATTTTTGACATGCAGCTTTTTCATAACAACTGAGGGTAACTTTGTTACTTGATTGAGCTACAAAATGGCTCTGTGTGGCTGAAAAATAAGTAACGCCCCATTTTTTTAAGAAGTGTACAAAATGCAGACGTGTATTTCTGCATTAAAACCACAACAGACTATTTATAATAAGTGAAAACGAAACTGTTCAAACAACAGAGATGTGCAAAAACCATCGGAAATCTTATTTGAAATGAGTAAAACTGCTAAACTAACAGTAGAGTTAGTACTGAAGTATCTGCTGGAGGACCTGATGCTGTCATGATGATGTCACTGTAGATGTACAACTATTTATATTACGTGCAAGAGCTTCATATTTACCTCTCCAGAAAAGCCATTCAAACCAATCCGACTGGAGACAGATTGTTTTCAGCTTAGAAACTCGGTGAACAATGAATATTTCATCCCCCTGTTATTTGTTTGCATGCATGCAGCTGTGATGTGTGAGAAAAGCAGAGTGAGAATGAACGTGTGAAAGCATTGTGATGAGAAGACAGACGTCCAGTCAAAGGCCGAACCAACAGCAAAACTGTTGATGTTGATAATTTATCCTTACAAGATTTATTTACTCGTTTTGGATCATTTAGGTCGGAATCAGGCACACAGAGAGCGAACGGCACATTTCACAGAATCTTGTTCTTAAAGTACGGTAGTTTATTTTTTTGTTACTAACTTTCTTTTTTTTCTGCTTGCAGATGACAAAATGGGGAAAAGCTTTAAGAACTTAGAAGAAGTGACATTTTGTCTGAAAGGAGCTTATTGAAGCTGTTTCTGCTGGGTCACCTTCACAGCACCGTGAGGAACGCTTTAATAAAAATTAGATTTCAAAAAGTACAGCTGTGACAATAGTCAGGCGAATTAAAGAAGTCGCTACTCCTCTGGAGAAATTATTGCAGCACACACACACACACACATGCCTTCACACAGTGAGATTTGACATCTGCACATATTTACAGCATATCTTTTGTATAAATACCCACATTTTTGGTACTTTAGTTTTATTTTACAGTGAAATTCAGTTTGTTTGAATTAGGTTTTAGGGAGTGTTTGATAGTTTTTATTAGCTATTATTCATTAAATATTCTTTAGTTTTAGTTGTACTAGTAGTTTTAGTTTTTTTTCACACTTTTGTCAATTTTTTTGCAGAATTCAAAAAGGTCTGTATTATGCATACATTGATTGGATAATGAAAACTCAACAGAACATTCCATTTTGAAAAAAGAAATGATTCAGTTATTGTTGAACAGTAAACTGTTTGAATCGAGAGAAAAAAAATCAATAACCAGATTTATTAAACAGAGGATCTATAATTTCAGTCAGTTTTAGAAACACACGATATAGGTCCAGTTAGTTGTAGTTTGTCCTCATTAATTACCATCTTTAATTTATTTCAGTTAATAACATTTCCTCAGTTTTGGTTTAACTGTAACAGCCTGCTGTGGTGGTGGTAAATTCACCGCATCACTTCAGCGCTGCCCAGCAGAAACAGGAAGTGAGACGTTTTCCTTCAAACTGTTAAAGTCAAATGATCCAAACAAGTCGAACATTTTTTAGATTACAGTTTTCCGCAGTCCGGTGAGAAGTCGGTGCAACTCCCAGAGGAAAAGCCCATTTTCATCCAACATTGTGCTGCTTCGTTAAGGCACAGCCTCAGATGGCGCCACCTTCTGCTCTAATTGTTTAATTGTAAACTGTCTGTTTTAGCAGCCACTTCAGGAGCTTTTTGGCTGGCTAGATTAAGTAAGAAAAAAAAAGAATCTCATGAATAATGGAGGCAGTAAAAGCAGCACCCATTCCTCACAGTGCCGCTCGCTGAGCAGCTCGGCCCCTGATGTTCCCTCGCTTCTGTTTTCTGTCGGTAATGCAGCATAGACTCATGCTTATTCAGCAGTTTGTCTTCCCTTCATTGGAAAACTGTCCGGCTGCAGAGAAATAGCAGAGATCCATTTAAATAAACGTGGCTTTTGTTCTGGGAATGTTTGGATTTATTGCTTTCATATGAAAAAGAATACGACTTTCTGAAGTGATCGCCGATGAGGACGTAAACCGTTCAAATCAAATTTGCTTTGGCAAAAAAAATGAAAAAGTAAGAGGTCAGAATATTGCTGCAGCTGGGCGTCTCCCACGGCGATGAGCTGTCTGCCTCCTCTTCTTCTTCCTCCTCCTCCTCCTCCTCCTCTCCATCTGAGGAAGGGCCTTTCAGGAAGTGAGCAGAAGCTGAAAGTCTGAAAAGGTTTTTGGTGGAGACCTCCTCAAACACTTTCAAAGGTGGAAATGTTATTGATGCATGTTAAGTCCTCGGGCTGGAGGCATTCAAAGGACATTTTTTCTCTTTCATCCCAGACATGAAGGTGGAGGGAACATTATTGAGGCTTCACAACATGGCCGACGTTTCTCCTTTCAGAAAAGAGTCGTCTGTCTGATAATTTCCCCGACTAGCTGCTCCCCTTCTCTTAACCTAATTGGTATTTATAACGTATTTACCGTCCGTCTTTGCAGGCGTCAGCGACCACATAAAGGAAGACGTACATTTTTATGCTTTTCTTCTCTCCTTTTTCCCTGGAAAAGCAACCTTCCATTTTTGCCTGTTTTACCATATTCATGGATTCAGCAGAGTCATGCGCCGCTGCTCCGGTGTAACCGTCCGAGTAGCACTAAGGGGCTGTTATTTTGAGCCACACTGCTTTGCAATCTATGATAGTAATTTCAGGGATGCACAAAGTGTTCCTGGAAGACAGAAATTAAACCGAATACAGACACGGAGCCCTCCGGAGTGTTCGCGCTGGCGTTTTCCACTTCCTGTAGCCCTGCAGTCACAAACCTCAACGTGTTTTAATGGGATTTCTTGTGATAAACTAACAGAGTCGTGAACATTTCTGAAAAAGTAAGTAATAGAAGGAACGACATTCATTTTTTAATTTATTTACAAATAAAAATCTGGAAAGCGTTTCACTCAACACCTCAATGAAATCCGTACCAAGACTTAAAGGGAACACATTATGCAAAATTCACTTTTTGTGCATTTGTAGGCTTCCAGTTGGGTTTCTGCTGCGTCTAAAAACTACCCAGCTGATTTGTGGCAGTAAGCTTTTGGTGTCTAGAAAGTGAGTTGTTTTAAAAACCTCCTGATAGCTGAGTCACTCTTTGCCGTTACCTAGCAACCCCAGCAGAATTCCGCCCGTTACCTAGCAACCCAAGCTGAGCTCCAGCAGGTCTGGCCAGCTGGTTTTTCTGGCTACTGAAAAAGACAAATGCTTTGTTGCTGACTTGCCATCAAGATACCACTTGCTGCATTCTGGTCTCCACTTCTGCTTTTCAAAGATGTACGGTTGTATATTTGCACATCTGTTTGCAGCCTGTTTCACATGCAAGTACAAACAAAGAATATTTACACCAGGCTTGTAAAAGGTAACGAGCTTCAAACCTATTTTTCTTAATTTTCCATATTTCTAGAAAAGGTTCACCTCGTTCCACATTTTCTTCTTTTGTAATGGAGGATTCATTTTGTTCTAAGGTGTCGAAACGGAAATTCTTTTTAGTTCAAGTAGTTAGTATTTTATTTTAAAAAAAAAACATTTTATGTAGAACATATTTAGAAAATCATATTATTTTGTAGCAGTGGAGGCAAAAGTGTGTCCACTGCTGAATGACCACAGTCCAGGTGGTGTAGTCACACCTGGAGTGTTACCTGGCTCCTTTTCAGTCTCTCCTGACTAAACCACAAAGTTCAAGCTAGTCCTAGCAGCACATTTACGTTTGTGATGGAAGGAGAGAAACATTTTTTACTCCCAAACAACCAGTTAGCAGGAGATGCTAATCTTTGCTGATGTTTCACATCTTCTACCATCATGCTAACTGTGTAGCAGTTTATGCTAGCAGCTATTTTCTTTGAATCATTTTCCTGTCTTACCTAGCTAACATGTCCTGTCTTAATCATTTTTAAGGGCAGATAAATGCGCACAAGTTGACGGTTAGATTCTCTACATTTCTTCCACGCCTTTGACAGAGTTGCTAATGACTGCGGATGTTGTAACATCTTCCGTTTGTTGCTTTATTTTTCTACGACCGGGTTTGTCCTGCTGTACAGCTTCATCCTCCCTCTTAGCCACCGGGCTAATTGTTCCTGCTCATGCACTCTTTGCAGATTCAATTATACGCCACTCTGGACTTTGAGGGGGAAAAAAAAAAAAAAAAAAAGACCTGGAAAGAGAGGAACGTTAGACAAAAAGTGCATGAGAGTGAATAATGAAAGGGAGAAAAAAAAAAAAAAAGAAAGCCCGAAACGGAGCTGGAGAAGGTCGCAGATAAGAGAGGGGAAAGTTGAGAGCAAAAGTGAGCGGATGGGAGCGACGGAGTGAGAGTGGCCCCTGGAGTCGTATATTTATGTAAGGAGAAATCAGCTCACTGGAGTGCACTCTGTAATGGCGCCCCTCTGTATAATGATTGACGCTGACCTCCCAAATAAGAGGATTAGCTTGTGCCTGAGCTGGCCAGAAATAATGGACCTCACCTCAGCTTAGCCGTGGTTTGACACAGCAGAAAATATGTTGGGGAAACAAGAAGAGCTGGACGGCAGGAGGCTTCCCTCAGCCGCACTCATCTGCATCGCCATTGTGTCAAATTGGACATGCATTCCTGCCTGTCTGCCGGGTAAACGCACACAAAAAAACCCACGGCAGCCCACACCGGAATGTGCTGCAGTCATTTATTTATTCCCCCCTTTAACAAGCAGTGCAATAACTTATTGTTTCTGTTATTTACAGGAAAATGAGCTCTTGTTATTGTGGCTTTCGGTCAGGCAGTGACAGGGCAGGTCCTCTGTACGCAGGAATATTGCGGCTAATGTCTGACTGGGGGGCACACTCTCCTTCCTGCTCTCTCCAGCAGCAGGATTAAAGCATCCATCTTGCTCTCCCACATCCCATAATAGCATTAGGAAAAGGCTGGATGGGCCTCAGCGTTTCGCTCAGGAATATCTGATACGGGGGACTGGCTGATTCAATTAGGTAAAAAGCCAGCTAGCAGGGATGGAGTGGTGATGGAGCGCAGTGGACACAGGAGAGCCTGGAGTCCGGCTTTTAAATCTAGAAAATCTCCTCCCTGCACAGAAAACCTCACATCCAGTCGTTAGCAGAGGAGCGTAAAGAGTTAGCATGGAGCAAAACAAACACAAAAAAACACTTTACTGGGATTTTATGTGATGCACCAACACATAGAAAGGGAAACTGTTGAAAAATATTTATTTTAAAAACAAAAATCAAGAGGTTGGGTGTGCCTGTCATCAGCCGGCGTTACTCCTGAATAAAAGCTAGAGCAATGTGAGGCGTCTGGAGGAAGATTAGGGTCACCAAAAATATGCAATTTCTGACTCTGAGATTAAAGTCAAGATTCAGGAAAAACAAAAAAGTTTGAATTCCCAGAATTCTGACTTAAATTTCAAAATTCTGAAAATTTCTAAGGATTCTGAGATTAAAATCAAGATTCTGGAAAAAAAAAAAAAATGGAACTACCAGAATTCTGACTTAAATTTTTAAATAATAATAATAATTTAAAAAACTGAATTCGGGGATTAAAAGCAAAATATGTCTTCTGACTTTAACTAATACACCTTGAACATACTGATAAGAATCAACTTCCATCAGTAACAGCTCGTGCTCTGAAGAGTGTTGCTGTTGCAGTGCTATGAATGTGGTCCATTTACTCATCAGAATAAGTTATGATTTTTGAGTTTCTACCAGATTGGTGACCAGCCGGGGCTAGACAAGATTTCAAACATCTGCTCTGACATTTTTATTCATAAATACAAACCGTTTGACTTAAAGCTGTTGTTCAAACCTCTAAATGACACCAAAACACTGGTCAAATATGAAGTGAAGAACCTGAAAAAGTTTCAGACCAGCTTTGAAAGCAGGAGGAGGTTGGAATGAAACACACAACTTTCAGGTTTTAAGTCGACTTCTTTTAGATCAGACAGACATGGAGGTGCAGGGTTAAAGAGACACTTGAAGAAAGTAGAAGAACCTAGAAATCAATGTAGCGTTTCACAGAAATCCAATAAAGTTGGACCCTTGGATCTGTGTTTTTGGAGTTCAGAATAAAATCTCTAGATGTGAGTCGGCCTCACAGGTGACGGCACACAGCAAAACGAAAAAGTCTGCAGAGTTTAAAATGTCAGGCTGCATCATCAGACCCAGACCAAGGCAGGACGCTCATCGCAGCTGTAAAAATAACACGGTCCTTTTAAATTGTTAAAATGTTTTAGTTGAATTTTCCACACTTCTTTCAAAAAAACTATTTTTTCCATTGATGTCCTTCTAGATTTCTTCCCATTTTGCAGATCAAGCACATTTACTATCTGACAAATATAAACTGGAAAAAAAACTAAAAAGTAGTTTTTGTTTATTAGGACAAACAAAACCAACTGGTTCTCATTTTCTCTCAGATTTTAGAATTTGTTTGATAATCTGAAGTAAAATAAAAAGTTAAATTTCTGCTAGAAATAGATCTCTTAAACTCAGTCGGACTGCCTACCGCAACTGTTAGCAGTTTATAGAATGAAACAAAAACACTGAGGATATAATAAAGTGCAGATTTGACAGAACCCAGTTCAGTTCCAGCAGAAATCCCGTATTTTTGTAGGATTTTATCCTTTCATGAGCAGCTTTCAGCCGGAGCGGCTCATTCAAGGCCAAGGTTAGCTCAATTCAGTTTTTCTTTTCACCAGCAGATTCCATAAAATCATCTCCACTCACAGCATCTGTCCTTCACAGACAGATTTCCACCCTCCGCGAGTTTTCAACTCTGAAATTCTTCAGCTTCGAATTGGAAGAAGGAAGAAAAAAAGGGAAAGAAAAAAAAACAGCAGATCCGGAGAGCTTTGAGAGTTGCTTTTAAATTACTCACTCAGTAACAATGGTTCAGAAACAATGGGAAGCTGCAGTTCTTCAGCTCTACTCATATTATTCCAAATGACTCTTTTTACGGCTAACCTGATGCTTTATCATTTTCCTTTTTATGGCAGCTAGATGGAAATCTAGACAATAGCTGCACTCATAAACTGAGGATTATCCTCATTTAAGCACCGCTTTTGTCCTACATTTTCAATGCTAGTGCACACAATCTGCCAGATGGTACTGTAAACACTCACTCTAGAATGGTACATTTCTCTGCTAAAAAGGGCTCTCCATGCATAAAGCTAGGCTTTTAAAGCCCAGGCCTCTCCTCTCCTCTTTTATCCGTCGTGAAAATGTGGGCCTATCTGTTCAAACGATGTGGACGCACAAGGCGGTTTGCGGTTTGGGGAGCTGGAGGACATTACCCAGGGCTTCTCTTTACCCGGCTCCCTGTGGACACAGCCTTTGGTGGTGGAGAAACGGAGGTTTCTCGCTCTTATCAGCAGGACAGCACCCAGCGCTCTAATCACCAGGTCCCAGAGACAGCCGGAGGTAAAGGGGAAGGCGATGGACGAGCGACATCCAAAGAGAGGCAGCGAGAGAAAGGAAACAAGGCGAGGGGACGGGGAAAAAAAGCTGTTTATGCCTCTAAGATTGCACCAAATGACAGCTGCTATCGAGTTCATTGCATAACCGAGTAGAAATCATTTTAGTGCAAAGAGACGAGTGCAGAGTTTTCGTCCCACAGCAGGTTTCTGGTGACGCAATGTGGAGACTTGGCAGCGGCTTTAAGTCTCCCTTTACCGGGAGCAGGTGCCAAAACGAATGCAAGACTAAAAGGTAGCAGAGATGGATCTGCGGCGGTTCTCAATTCAATTCAAAACACTTTACTGATCCCACAGGGAAACAAAGGCTGCCTTTCCACCAGTCCTGTTCAGTCCGCTTTAATCCAACTCCAGTCCGTTTGCCTGGAAAGTCCGGTTCGTGTTATGGAGGCGTGAATACTAACTGAACTCTGGGCCACCTACAAACCTCGGTCTGGGTTCGGTTGAAGTGAACTCTGGTTCAGTTCGAATGCAAATGAGAATGCCAAGTGGACCGGAGACCACTCCAAAAGCAGGAAGTGGACTGCAGTGCAGGGCATTCTGGGTAAATGCAACCAAAACAAATGTGCTGGCAGGAGAAATGCATCATGGTCTTTAGCCAAAAGACAAAAGAGAAATCCTCCAACTGCTAAAATCTGACGCCACTCCGTTTTTGTTTCTGTTTTGTGAAGAAGAAAGTTGCTCTCAGTGTCTTCTTCAGCGGTCTCTGTGTTGTTTCCTTCAGTGGGTCTTTGGTGGAGATAACAGGAAGACGATGACTGGATGGACGGAGAATACAGATGCATTCAGGTTTTTCTTTGTCGACAGTTTTAGAAACTATTCTTTCTTTCCACGTCACAATCATTTAGTACTTTTTCAAAGAAAACCGTTCCAAAGAGGGAGACAGAAATTGGTTTGTGCTAGGGATGCAAACAATTAATCGACTTATGATTGTAGATTAATAGTTTATTATATTAAAAGTAGTTCTAATTGATCAACCAGTAAAGTTAGCTTAAAACTTCTTTTAGTGTTGTAGTTTGGTGGCCATCCAGCAGAGGGAGCAGCTGGTCATCCGTAACCATAGAAACAAAGATGACATATAGTCCTGTTTGGGATGCAAAACGCACTTTATGCAGTTCTGTTTTGAAATATAAAAACTCCACAAAGTCATTAAGTTTCATCTTAACTTATTCAGCCATGCTGCATTAAATCATGAAAAACATAGCGCCTTACTGTTGTGGAAAGATGGTCGGCCCAGTTAATACAAGGGAAGACGTATCAATTAGTTGTTTGTTGATCAATAAAATTGATCAACTTTACATTAACTCATGAATCCATTTCTTTCATCCCTATTTTCTACCTATCCTTCTGTTGTATTTTGATCATAACTTACCAACGAAATGTTGAGACATCCCTAAAATATTTTTCATGTTAATGTTGAAAGACCTTCACCCTTTAGTCTTTTACGACTGAAACTCCAACCTCTACCAGTAGCTTTTAACGCTGCACAGTTGTAGATGAAGCTAATGGATCTCTATATCACAGGAACGTGCGGCTCGCTCTTCATGTGTCAGGCTGAGCCTCCTGCATTTCACAGAGACAAAATAATAATAGAGACGTGTGCAGGAGAGGCGAACCTTAATTACTTAAACCCCTGCTGGCAGCATTCCTGTCTCCTGATCCTGTGTTAGCTACATAATAAGAAAACGCTGTAGGCCGTAAATAACAGATTAATATTTTATCACAATGCTTTGAAGCCAAAGGGGATCCAGGTACGGCTGTAACCTTCGAGCTCACAGAGATGCAGCAAACAGTGCAGCGATTTCCACACTCGACGTGCTGCTGCCTTAAAAGAAAGGCAGTAGGGTCGCTGCGATTGATAATTAGTTTTTAATGTGTCACACCCATCATGTCCAATTTCATGCCCTTTGGGCAGCTGATCACAGATTTAATCAACATGTTATTGCTTGCTGTACTTAAACCGACTGCGGGGAGTGAGACGGGGACGGTGTGTTTGAGATGGAGGAGCAGCAGAGAAAGGTTGTCAGCATGTGCATCCATCCCGACAACGTCCCTCTGTGATGGACACTGACTGTGCGTTCCAGGCCATTAACCAAGAGCGACGATTGAAGATGACGTATTTGGAAGTGTTTGGGAGTGTGGCGTGTTGAAGGAAGTCTTTGTTATTGTGCTTCCAGTGAAGGAAAGAGTCACCAGGCTTTACATAATGGATGCAGATGGCAACAGGTCTGGTTTGTTTAGTAAGTCCATTTGGAAGCACCCATTTATTTTAAAACCCAGTTGATTCATTAGCAGTAGGGTTTATCTGCTCATTTTCTACCATAATCTCCCAACATTTCGGGATTAAAAAAACAGCACCATCTCCAGCCCTTTTTTTTTAGATTTTATTTGACATGTCTGTTTAGCTGTTTAGCTATTTAGCTATCGCGGTAGGTAGCTACTACTTTCATATTTTGAAATGTTTTGTAAATGAACCTTGAAGTCCTATTAGCTGGATTTCTGTTACAAATGTACAAAAAACTTTTTCAATGTATCAGTAATGTCGAAAAAACACAATTCCACAATTGCGCTGTTTCCATTCAATAAGAAAAGCAAAATCACACATGAATAAGTTTGTCCATGTGATAAGACATTAAAAAGCCGCACCATCCTCCTCCTGCCACTTCTGTTTCCATTGCAGTTTTGTGAAATAGACTAATTTTGATACAGCTGTCAACCTCCTCATCCTGGAGCAAAAACTTCTGGAAAAACATGTTTGTTTGTTTGTTTGTTTTTCAAAATTGCCATGTTTAAGCAAATTTATTTTCATAATTGCAATTTGCGCAGTTATATATGGTCAATGGAAACCCAGCCACAGAGATAAGTTTTAAGCTGATTATCAGAGAAAACAGCTAAAAGTGACTAAATTATTTTAAAAATGTTCAAACTGATGGATGAACTCAGAAGTATGAACTTCAACATCAGTTGAGTACATTAGTACTACAAGGCACATTTGCTCTAATGGGCAAATAGCAGAGCTAATTTGTTGTTTAGCGCTTTTGCTAAGATATTTAGCACACTGCGCTGCCCCTAAGCGTTTCAGGGTCAACTCTAAAGGACTAATTTACTTGGCTGTTTTGTAAACTTTGTTTTGAAGTTTTGGTTAACATCTATTCAATTTTCAAGTAGTTAGCCGTTTATATTCATGCTCTTATTTTTGAAGAGGGTGGAGACTGTTTACGCAGAGGTTCTGTTTCCTCTCCTCAGTTTCTCTGTCTTTTTTAAAACAATAACTTTATTTTAATCAAGAAACATACAGAAACAAAATAAAACAGACAGTACAATATAGAGGACAAGTACAATATCTAAGGACATCATAGCACAAATTAAACTGTTGTCAAATCTTTCAAAGGCAGACATAATGTGAAATGCTTTAGCATTAGCTTCTGCTAAACATTGTGTTGGTGTAACATTTAGCATTAGTGGAACTAATGTTTATGATTAGTACTCTAAGGTTAGTTCATTTAACTTTTTAGTTAGTGTTGAATAGTACCACTGAGTACTATTCAAGTAAACTTCATTATTATGTAAAGTATTTGTTATTCTAGTAACATTTGGGATCATATTTGTTGCTAACTTCTCATTTATCCATGAACGCTGCATCATGATTGCGTCAGTTAGAAGCTATTGTTTTCTGGCTCCTTTACGGACTTTGACAGGTTTGCAGGTAAGTCAAAGTTAGTCTGTTGATTAGCCAGGCTAGCTGCTGTGGGAGTGAACCTTTATAGTTGTGCATTGGACTAATATGATAGGCTAATTGTTGTAGCCTGCTATAGCCTGTTTCTGTAAGTGTAAAATCACTCAGCAAAGAGTAGTATTTGGTGTGTGACAGATTGCTAATTGTCAATGATGCAGCAGGCCAATTATAGCACATGCTAAATGTGATAGCCACTTGCTAGCTGTTGTAAATCGTTTTTGTTCAAACAGTGTTGTTACCTTTAATGTCATAGATTCCTCAAGTATTGCAACCATCTCACCCTACACAGCTCACAGGAACAATTTAAACATTGAGAACGTTTAAATTGTAGCTGAGTTATGATGCAAAGCTTTACTTGTTTAGGAACCATGACTTTTTAAACCTTTAAACCGGAATCTGCCCTGAGGCCTCATAGAAATGTGGTTCTGTCTCTGGCGATTGGAAACACCCTTTCTGGTCAGAGTTTCTCAAATTACTTCTGATCTGTCCTGACCCTTGTTTTTGGTCGTGATTACGTCAATCTTTATAACCGCTAACTACATTTAGACGAAGCGGCAGACAGAGAAGTGCAAGTGTTTATCTTAAACTACTTGCCTTCATGGCTGTGAGTCAAATGTGGAGAGAGACATTGGGTGTAGTGGAGGCCTTCATTAAATGCAGCTCAGGCCCTGGTGAAGCCCTGGTTAATGTCCCTATCATCTCTGGAGTGGGCCAGCGCCTGGCTCTGTGTCCAAATGATTCATGTTTAATGCATCTCTGCAGTCCTTGTCATTTAACCTCACCTCTGGAGGTTGCGGGTCGGGGTGGGTTAGCAAAAAGCTCCCACAAGGCCCGCGAGGGGCAGAGCGGCCATGCAGTTATTCTTCACCTGCTCTCCATTTGCTTAACATGGGGACGGCTGCTCCATGTTTGGCCTGTTGCCGCTCAATCTCCCCACAGCAAACCCTCCGCATCACACCGCGTGAACCTGAACTCCACGGTGGTCCAGGTTGAATCGGTGGCTCTCTCTGAAGCACTTTGTTACTCCGCTCTCTGCGTACTATGCTTGAATGCTTAAGCAGGAGACTACTGATGCGTTGCAGAGAGACTTAGCAGTTTACTCTTCTGGTGAGTGCTGGAGCTTTGGTAAAAGCTTTTCTGGTGAAACTGAAGGCTGTCAAACTCAATCAAGATTTTGTCGAGCAGAATAAGCGCTGCGTTAGAGCCGGGAAGTCAAGGGATTTCACCAGACTGAATTCAGGATGCATGGATTGAAGTTTCTGCCGCCTATTAAACACAAAGCGGGTAGAGGATTAATTATCTAAAGGCATAAAAAGGCAAATAAGTTTTGCAGATTAACACGTCAGGAGAAGGATGTGACTTAGGGACATATTTGTCCTCAAACAGACAAAGTAACCAGAGGTAGCACAAAACACAGTTTCCAAATGATTACGGTGGACCCACGCCTAATCGTGGAGCAATAATTATGAATTTCTCCTCCAAATTATTTGTGGAAAGCACTCCAATTCTCTGATTTTTCTTGGACCATATCTACAATAATCTACAGAGAATGCAGCTTGGGAAACTTAAAAACCTTAGCACAATGCTACTTCACGTTACAAGCTGTGAAGCAGCCAATCCAAGAGCACCATTTATTTTCCTTGGCTCTGATTGGCTGTAACCTCAAGAGCGAAACTAAAGCAGACTGTATAATTTAGCTTGTCTGGTCGTGGCAAGATGGTGTGTATTTATTCATATTAAGGTCAGAGTTTCCCCCAGTGTGTTAGGACTTCTACGCCAGCTGTAACAGGATGTACAACTTGCAACGTTTTCTGGTAAATGTGAGTCGGGTCTTTGTGTTCTATTGGGTCAGCAGCGGTTCTGGCCTTGGAACTCTCCCAGGAGGCCATTATTGCACAGTCAGTTTCTTATTGTCGATTAGTGACCTCTGACCTTTTCTGAGGCAGTGAGTCCTGCAGAGCTTTAGATGTTCTGGACCTTCTGGATGATTCTTTGATGAGATCTTGGAGTAGTTCTAGTGGGTCTGCCTCTCCTGGCCTCTCCTGGAAGGTTCTCCATGGTTCCATGTGTGGATAAAGTTCTAAGTGGGTTTTTGGAGTCCAAAAGCCTTAGAGGTGGTTCTGTAACCCTTTCCACTCTGATGGATGTTAGAGACTGTTTCTAATCTGTTATTGAATTTGTATAAATCAGGACATGATGTGTTGCTTTTTGATAGATTGAGTCAAGGTCAGATCAGGCTTGGATCAAGGTCAGATCAGGGTTGGATCAAGGTCAGATCAGGCTTGGATCAAGGTCAGATCAGGGTTGGATCAAGGTCAGATCAGGCTTGGATCAAGGTCAGATCAGGGTTGGATCAAGGTCAGATCAGGCTTGGATCAAGGTCAGATCATGGTTGGATCAAGGTCAGATCAGGGTTGGATCCAGGTCAGATCAGGGTTGGATCAAGGTCAGATCATGGTTGGATCAAGGTCAGATCAGGGTTGGATCCAGGTCAGATCAGGGTTGGATCAAGGTCAGATCAGGGTTGGATCAAGGTCAGATCAGGGTTGGATCAAGGTCAGATCAGGGTTGGATCCAGGTCAGATCAGGGTTGGATCAAGGTCAGATCAGGGTTGGATCAAGGTCAGATCAGGGTTGGATTGGGTTACATTGGATCAAGTCAGACATTATGTCTGAGTCCCAGCAGTGAAACTCTTTTTTTTAAGCTAAGGTAACTAATGGTTGTAATTATTTTTCTACATATACTCATGCTGGTATCTAACTATTCATCTATTGAATTCATCATTTGAAAACTGTGCTTTGTATTTGCTCAGTTTATCTTTATTAAAATCTATTTGATTATCTGAAACACTTCTAAGGGGCTTGATAGTTTTTCACATCACTGTATAATAATTTATCCTCATTATTTCATTTAATTTTCTTGTTTCTTTCTCATCCTTCATTTTTCTTCAAAGGCAGCCTTCCTCTCCCTCCTCCTCTCCATCACTCCTACTCAGTCTCTGAATCCCTTTCTTGCTTCGGATAATGGTAATTAGAATATCACCATGATTGAAATTTGGCCAAACTTGAAGAGGAAATAGGTTTTCTAATCAAAAGCTGCCTCTTAGCTGGAATCCTGATGCTTCCTTGGCTGAAGACTGTTCCTCTATGATGAGGGCCCAAATGGCTGCCAGACTGTACCAAAGGCCAACTCTCTCTCTCTCTCTCTCCCTTTCTCTTGCTCGCCCATGTTGGACCGGCGCCTCGGCTCAGGGTGATTTCGCCGATGCTTCCTGCTTCTGTCATTTATTAATTCTCAGGTTTTAGATTTTCTGCTGTCAAATATCTTATATTATTGCTTTTAAATAAAGATTTTAATACTTTACATCATAAAATATGTCAATTGTTTCCGCATTTAAAGGTATTTGAAGAAATTTTTTTTTTCATTATTTTTTATGCTTTACTGAGGTTTTTTAGGTTTATGTATAAATCAGATTTTATTTGGTCTAAACAAAATTGCAAATCGTTTTTGCAATTTGGCTGAACTGGTTGACGTCATGATTTTAAATAAATATTGAGCACGAAAGAAGACTTTACATTTTTAAATTTGTTTAGGAAATAAACAATATTTGGTTGTTTTTGTGCTCATGATTTTATTTTATGATAAAGTTTTATACAATTAATGGGATTGTTGACAAAAACATCCAATGGGTTACATTTTAACAATTAGATGATATTACAAAATAATAAAAAATACATCTAAAACAAATTAGGTTACCTAACAACTATCAGATTATATAACTAAGTAATACAATTTGGTAAATTAAATAAAAAATATATATATTGAGAAAACAAAAAAAAATCACAAATATTCTTTACTTATCAGCTGAATTGTAATTTGTATTACAATTTATCAAGCTATATAAAAAATGAATTAAAGTATTTAACTAAAACAGTTAAATTGGATTTAATCTATAAACTGAACAATTTGAGATTTTCCTCTACTATGAACATGAGATTTGTTTTTCTTTTCCTCATATTTGTGCAGAAATGTAACAGAAAACACGATTCTTTGTTCCATTGAAACATTAAAACACTGCTGAATATCAGACGGTCGTCCCATTAAAACCACTAAGTAAAGCCGCCCAGAAACTGAGAAACGATCCTGTTTGTGAGACGAGTTGTGTGTTGCAGATTTCTTCGGCTCGGAGCGAGGACGTCCTGGAGTTGCCTAGTAGCAGAACATTTAAACTTTTAGTGGGACTTGATGGAAATGCGCTGTTTCAGTTTAATGGAGCTGCATACATGTTTAAGCCCCCAAACTATGCATGAAAGCTATTAGCTGAAATGATGACTGAAGTAACGACTTAATTGAGCCTCATCTGGCTGTAAAAGGCTCGTTTCCTGGTAAAATGCTGCAGGACTTTTAGCTGGTTGCTCTGTTTCCACCTGCGATTAGCGACTTCTCAGAATGATGCTGAATGTAGATGTTTGTCTTTTGAAGCTGAAATGTTATTTTTGTTTCCAGCAACTCCCTGATATTATTTGAATGTTTCTTCTCTAGCAGGGAATCGACCCATTTCCCGTTTCTCGTGTTCTTTCCCAGCATGCTCCACTATGTTCGTGTAAATCAACCTTAAGCAGGTGTTTCAGTGCTAATCTCCCTTTCTGTTCTGTGTTTCTCCCCCCTCCCCTACCTGTTTCCACCTGCCTGACCCTTCCACCTCAGGAGCTGCACAGGAACCAGGTAAGCCCTTCCTGCATGTTCTCCTTTCCTCCGCGCCACAGCTTCCTACGTTCCAGCTTTTCTCCTTCACTTGTTTAATTCAGGCTTCCTGTCGCCTTCTGGTGTGGGAGACCAAAAGTGTCAAAAAACAAGAAAAATCCAATCAAAACATAATAAATAGAAATAATTGCAAAATTTTAATCCTTAAAACTTCGATATTAAAGCTGTTGCTCTTTTAACTTCAGCCGTATTGAGACATAAACACAGTTTTCATCTGATAGAACAAGGTGTCTGTCATCTACGCAGCTCAATTGAAGGCTTAAAATTTGAGATTGAGTTGAAAAGTTATTTTTAACTCAAAAATTGATTTGAAACTTACGGAGCCCTCTAGGGGACATGGGGAATTTTTTTTCTTTTGCGTTCCCTCGCAAAACATTTGCGTTACCTCGCAAAACTTTTGCGTTCCCTCGCAAAACTGTACTGGTCAGTTATGCAGCATAATTGAATACTGCCAGCCTTTCTTACGGTGGGCGCCGTACTTTATGCTTTAATATAAGGTTATGTGAGGTTTTTCCATGAATGTTAATATCTTTTTGTGAAATATCTGAAGTTTTATATCTTTCTTTAGGATAGAAAGGCACCACAAACCTACGATATAAACAGAAACCTTCCGTAAGTAGGAAAGAAATAAAAATACATTATAATTTGGACTATTTCTGAGTTATTATCGCGGGTAATAAATCATCTGACAGTTTTGATTGTGTCTCTGTTGTGTTCGTAGTCTGAATGGTTTAAAGAGCTGCTTTCAGTGCCGCTCCATCTTCGCCTTAACAGACATAAACATGCAGTAATAAATCGATTTTCAATCAGTGTTTTGCACCAAACAGTTAATAATAATAAACAAGTTTTCACTGAGGCTCTGTAAGAGCCATATGAATGAAATAAGTAATTATTGATATGACAGGAGCAGCGGCTTTGACACTTGTGTGGTGGGTGTGTCGATGTGGGCGTGACGTCACCAGGTATGAATGGGAAGGATTCTGGCTTTGTGTGTTTTAGGAAGCAGATGAGCGGGGCGGTCAGTCCTTGCAAAGTTTGGAACCTGATCATCAAAATGGAATAAATCGATAATTGTGACAGAACAAAGAAAAGGTTTGGAGTTGATTGATAAACGGACAGATGAGATTCCCAGAGTTAACCCAGTGCGGCCCTTTACCATCATTAGTTTGTCGTGTTTTTAATAATAAAAACTTGTTAATAGTAAAAACTGTTTGGTGCAAAACACTGATTGAAAATCGATTTATTTTTTACTGCATGTTTATGTCTGTTAAGGCTGAGATGGAGCGGCACTGAAAGCAGCTCTTTAAACCATTCAGACTACGAACACAACAGAGACACAATCAAAACTGTCAGATGATTTATTACCCGCGATAATAACTCAGAAATAGTCCAAATTATAATGTATTTTTATTTCTTTCCTACTTACGGAAGGTTTCTGTTTATATCGTAGGTTTGTGGTGCCTTTCTATCCTAAAGAAAGAAATAAAACTTCGGATATTTCACAAAAAGATATTAAAATTCATGGAAATACCTCACATAACCTTATATTAAAGCATAAAGTACGGCGCCCACCGTAAGAAAGGCTGGCAGTATTCAATTATGCTGCATAACTGACCAGTACAGTTTTGCGAGGTAACGCAAAAGTTTTGCGAGGTAACGCAAAAGTATTGCGAGGTAACGCAAAAGTATTGCGAGGGAACGCAAAAGAAAAAAAATTCCCCATGTCCCCTAGAGGGCTCCGTAGAAACTGAAAATAAAGATCAATTTTCAGATTCAGGTTTTTTTCCGTTTCAAACATCTTGCCTCTCTGGGCGTGGGGGCGGGGCCCCGTGACGCATGGGCGGGGCCTCGTACATCGGGGGGGCGGAGCCTCATGTGACGGCGGGCTGAATCATGAAAGCTCCAAACAGCAGCTGGACTGAATATTTTCAGGACCCGTGGGAACTGGAAATGTTTCTACAACATCATAGATTTTCTATTTTTATGTGATTTTTGAAAAATAATATGCCTTGCTGATATTAGCTGCTTATATTGACACACGTCACAAATTTGTGCCAAAATGATCTTGACAAAGTCTCCACATCGGGATATCTTCAGTCGGACACTTTACAGATTTGACCAAGTCAGATGTTAATAACTATCGAAGCTTTGTTCTCATTAAAACAACTTTTTTACAGCTTTATTCTACTAGTATTATGTCTTTTTTTCTCGTAAATTTTAACAAAACAAATTTTAGTCTGCCCCTAATACTTGTGAATGTGTAATGTATCTATTTTATTCAGATAAATGAATCTGAAATCTGAAACAAAATTTCTAAAGAGAAGATCAAACTGTTGCGATGGTCCAGTCAAAGTCTAGACACCTCAACCCAATTGAAATGCCGTGGTGGAACCTTCCCAGAGCTGTTTGCTTGTAGAATACTGGATAAAAATACAGCGGCAAATTTGCTAAATTAAATAAGTTGCCTGGTATAAAAGCAACATTATTTTAGTCCTCTTTTGCAACTTGAAAGAAACCAAACTGTTTATGGAAGAATGCACACTGTCCAAGAACGCCATTTCAGCTTCAATTTAAGCCACAATGGATAGAAATTGGACAACAAATAAGAAATCATTTTTGTGACAAATTCACAAACCAGGCCTGCAGCCGATCCCCACCGTGCGTCCACCAATCAGGAGCCTCGCAGCCCATCTCCGGCCCTTCTGTCCTCAACATGGAAACCAAATCCGTGCCCAGTTTCTGTCCCCACAACCGGTGAACTCCTTTCATGTTTCGGTGGCGTTTTCAAAAGAAACTTCTAATTCGGAGGCTTTAATAAGCCGTCTCATCAGCGTTCAGGTTGATCTCAGATCCCTGGTTCTGCTGACTGAACCGTCGGCGGAGCCAAATGAGCGCGGCAGCAGCCAAATCTGACTCGCTTACCCTTTTGAACTCTTCGCCAACGGCTGCAGTTCCTCAGAAGGAGTAGAGAAAGTAACGATGGCGCTGCCAGCAAACTGCCTTCAAGGTTTGAACCACCCGCTTTAAACGCGTTGATGAATTTTGGACTTTAGATTAATTAGCAAAGCCATTTTTAGTAGAGTCAGGAAGTCATTAATGTTTATGGTTAATCCTGAGATATTTAGTCCCTAAAGTCACTTCTACATGTTTTGTGTAGTTAATTAGGAGTCAATTAGAGAAATCAATTGATGCTCCAGATGGTTTATTTTAGCTTAGAGGAATTCTGAAACTTTTAGGTGATGGTGTTAGTTCATAATAGCGTTCATTAAAAGTTTACAATGATTAGGTAAAGTCTGTAAAAGGATGGAAATATCTTAGAAATGTAAGACAAGTTTTGTGATAGTGGGAATGCAAAGGGAGCACATCTGTCTTGGTCCTTAAAGAAACAATCTTTAGTCCTTGTTAATCTTAGTTTCTCCATATCAGTGGTACAATGAAAAACACAACATTTTCTAAAAGACTACATGTTGGATGGACCAATAGAAGAATTTTGGCCAATATTTTTATCCAATTTTATGGCCAATAACCAATATTTATTTTTCCACGCAACACGATGGAAATACACATCAATTATTAATGCAGACTGACCCTTGTTGTTATGGATTTCACTGTGGAACGAAACTCTAAGTTATTTCCAGAAAATCACCAATTTTTTTATTTAAAATATTGGAAACAAGATGCATCTTGGGAAGCTGGAATGCCAAGGCTTCGTGGCTGTTTGATTTTATCTGAAGTCTGATGTAACTTCCATCCACTATTCTGACAACTTCATTATTTTTATAAATGACTTTATTTAAAACAAGAAACATTCAGGAACAAAATAAATACAATATCTAAGAGCATGATAGAACATGCACATTATATTAAAATTAAATTGGGGCTTGAGGGGCTTGTACTCTTTAAGGGCAGATGTGATCTGAACTCTAGTTAGCGCTTTAGCTTCTAATAGCTCTGGTGTTGGTGTAGTAGAACTAACTTTTTAGCTAGTGGATCCCATTAATAATGTAATATACTCTTTACTTACACCAGAGCTTCATCTACAGCTCTGGTGTAATATGATAGTATAACATAAAGGGTATTTATGGGACAGTTGTTAGGAGGAAAACTCTAACGGTCTCCTGTGCAAATTAGAGTAAAAATGCTGGTCAGAACAGGAGCAGATATTACTTCTACTGGAATTTGGCTTCCCAACGTTCTTCCTTCTCACTAACATAATCCTGATGAATATAAATGTTTTAAACATCAGTTCAAGCTGCAGATTTCTCCATAACTTCTTGGTTCTTGGGTGCATTGTTCTGCTCTGATCTGCTCTTTGGCCAGCTTCTGAAGCGCCCTCTGTTGCTACGCGTTCGGTCCTTTAATGGAAGCCTAACCTATAATTTTCATCAGGCGCAATCCTGAAATTAATTAGTCGTAAAGGTGATATTATATATGCCCTTTAAGTAGCTACTGATAGCAGAGCAGCGTAACAATAGAAAACTGGATTTTGCCCTATAGTGCCCTACAGCTAATAAAAGCTTGCTGCAGCCACATTGATTAGCAAAGAAGAAAAAAAAAGAGATAGTGTTTGAAAATGGCCTTCTGCCGAGCTGAAAGGTAACATTTTTAGAAAAGACCTCAAGGCTAAAAAATATTTTGTGCAGTCAAAGGTCCCGTTGTTTGGATTCTGCAGAAAAGGCTTCTTTCTTTCTGCACGGGTGCCTCACGTGTCGGTTCTGGGTGCCAATCAATAGGATGGGGGGGGGAGCGAGGTGGGCCGAGCGCCGCCACGGTTAAACACAAGGAGCCTTATCCACGTGTGGACAGACGGGCTCTTTAAACACACGCCGGCACGCATGCATGCGTGTGCGCGCGGCCTCACACGCGCCGCACGCGGAGCACAGCTCAGATAAGTGACTGAATCAATCACGCGCATACAGTGTTTGCTTGTCAGCCTGTATGCTTTCCCTTTTATAACACGGGTTCAATTTCCCAAGCTACTGGAGCCCTATCGGTGTTTTTCCAAGAGATATATTCAGCAAGGTCATCTCTCACTGCAACAAGAAACAGCGCAGCCGCAGGGACGTGTTTTTGCTATTGAAATGTCAATATTCACTCTAGCCTGTCGCATTATAATCTACGTTTATCAATAGAAAGGCAGCTTAGGACACGGCTCCTTCTTTACCGGGACGTGTTATCCGACTGCTGTCCACTGATTTATTCAGGTAATAGCAGCATGAGAGAGACGGGTCCTGTTAAACTTCTCCAGCCTCGATTTCATAATAATTTCAGATTTTATTTTAAAGTTTGAGCATTCCTTAAAAATCTAGTAAAATGTTAATATTTTTCGCAAAGCCAAAGAGTTTGACAGTGTTAAGGGAGCTGGAAGCAGGACAGCATAATTAATAAAGTGTAAGTCAAGTGCACGCTATAAAAAAGTTATGATTGGAATAAAATTTAACAGGGAGCAGGGGGTTTTACGCACAGCTCATGTTCGAGAACTTTCACATCCTCAATTTACTAGGAATAAACTAATAAAAAGAATTACGCTTTCCTGCATCAAGTGCTCTGAAAAAGTATTTGACCCCATAGCAGATTTCTGACGTTTCTAGTTTCTGTCACTTTTTCTTGTTTCAGATCATTTAACTATGTTTTACTTTTTAATGGGTAAAAAGAAAAAAGAAGCATTTTTCAAAAGATGATTTCAGAAATGAAGGGACAAAAATATTAAAACAATCCTGGCCCTGTGTGAAAATATTTCAATATTTGGAAATATTTCAAGCTACTTTTAATAATTACTTTAACTTACTGTACTGTTTGACATCTAGGATGATAGTTTTGTAAAATGCCTCATGACATTTGTTGTGAATTTTCACAATATAAACACATTACATGTTATTGTTTACATCCAGACGTTTTGTGCATGCTCACAATGCTGGAGGGCAAAAAGGCCATTCTTTTCTTTGCCATTTTTGTTAACTGAGTCAAAATGCAAGGTATTACACAGGACATCTACATGTTAAGGTTGTCAAAGTCAAACTAGCATAACTGAGCTACGTTCTTTCTCCCTTGCTATTTTTTATTTATTTTGCATTAAAACTTTTTCCTGACCTTGTTATGTTGACAATTAGTAGCAAAGTACTGCGTCCCTTTTTCTTTTGTATTTATCATACGTACATTTAAGATTTAACACTTCGTGTTGGTCACTTAGATAAAACCAATGCTAGTCATCGGCGGCGGGCAGCTTTTGGCCTAAAGCAGGAAGCTGCAGAAGGGATCCTACCATCATCCCTGAATGTTCCTTCAAACACCCTGAATGTTCCCTCAAACACCCTGAATGTTCCCTCCATCCCTCCGTAACGGTTCGTGTAAAAACCTCCACCTGTGTAAAGGTTTCTGAGCCAAACCTCCCTTCATACAGATGATCAGCAGCAGAGAAACAGCAGCCAGACCTGCTGCCAGCCAGAAGAACCAACGAAGCCGCCGCAGTTTGGCTTCTCTGCTGCACTAAATTCTGCCTCTCTGGCTGCTTCTATCAATAATATTAGATATTAATAACGAATAAAAAAAAATGCATGCAGCGACTGCACAGATAAATATTGCAGATTTGTGCCTTTTTGTTTAACTGAATCTGAAGGCCAGTCTGTGTTGACAGGGTCTGCTGGATCCTGCACCAGTTTCAGGCTTCGATCCGTCTGCCTGCTCAGATTCCCCTCAGTACATGGAGCCAAAACGTCAAGTTGTCAACATGTTTGACTCAGGGCTGGCTGCACAACTATGTGGCAATTTCCTGTGACGAGGTTGATTTGATATTTGTGCCATTGTAATGATTGATTATTATGGAGCAAATCAGAGAAATCCCCCCAACACGTCCTACAGACTAACATCCGTCTTCTTTCCTCGGCTTTTAAAGCTCTGCTGTTTGTTGCACCACCAGTAGAAAATATATCTGACTAACTAATGTTTCTGTTATCAATTATATAGATATATGGTGGATTTCTTTTAAAACCCCAGCCTATTCCATCAGGTCTCATTTAGACCTGCGGGCTGTGAAATTTAATAAGCGTCCTTAAATTTAATAAACGCACTTTGACAGGCGCCTCCTAGTGTCCAAACAACATCGCAGCAGGTGACTGATTGTTTAATTTGTATTTTTTTCCCTGGAAAAAGTTTTTCAGTTCCTCCATTTTGGGCAAAATGAAAACCAAAGTAATTCCAACAAGAACATTTTTCATTTCATTCTAGCCAGAGTCTTTTTGCTAATTTATTGTTTTACTGCTGAACAGTGAACCAAACGGAACGATCACGAACGATCCGATTCGTTTGAACAGTTCTTTAACCCAAACAATGGCACGCCTGTCTGTTTGTTAGTTGTTCTTTGTTTTTATCAGCTTTGTTTGCTCATAATGCTGTGTATGACTTTAATCATTCAGTTTTTGGTAGAAAGAGAGAAAAGAGAAAAATGATAAAGCATTCTCATGGAAATTATTGAGTTTGTCTTAATTTATCATGCGATTAACTGATTTATTGCATATTGCCACAGGCCTATGAAAGTGAACTATTTTCCTCTACTGTTTGTTGCATTTTATTTTATTTTGTTTCTATAACAAAAATGGCACAAAACTGTCCTTAATTTGCGCAACTCTGTTATTTTTTGTTGCAAAAAATCCAACTAAACACTACATGAGTATTTGATGTTTATATCTTGAAATTGTATCTTTTTTTTTCCACTTTTTTCTCCAAAGAGTTTCTGCGGCACTAGTGTATTTTTTGCGACAGTAGGCAGACAGGAAAGAGGGCGAGGAGAGGGGGGGAAGACATGTGGCAAAGGTCGCTGGGACCGGGAGTCGAACCTGCGAGGACTAAGGCCTCCAAACGTGGGGCACGCTAACCCCCTGCGCCACCACAGCACGTCCCGAAATGGTATCTTTTATGAAAATATGTACTTGTTTGTGCAAGATCAGATGACGGCGATTCAACTTTTTTTTAATAACTATTTTTAACAATTAACATAAAAGTATATTTTAAGGCTAAAATGGTTTGTTCTTAGAAAAATATCCATTTTCATAATGAACTGGTGCTGGTTTAACCATATTGAGAAACCAAAACTAACAGGAGGTTTGGGTTAATTTCCAAACCAAATGCTCAGTGTAATCTTCTAACAACGTTTCAGTGGAAAGGTGGTTTTGCTGGTTCTGCATTCTTGCCATGTTGGATTTCGGTTATCAGAGTTTTTCTTGTATTTCCTCGCTGCTCCAGCTGAGGGTGAAGGAAAACTTGCAGAGCTAAAGTCGCCTGTCCTCAGCTGTTTGTCGCCTGTCGCGGCCCCTGAAGAGAAAATCTGCTTCACCCAGCGAGTGTCAGGGTTGACGGTGAAACGCCGCCACGCTGCAGCCGCCTGACTCGACACAATATCCACATGACTGGCTGCACATTTCAGACCCAGTCGCTCCACAGAACCACCCACACTGGCAACGTGAAGCTGGGTCCACCGCGCTTAAAAAATTCATAACCGACTTTCTGCAGCTTTGTTGAGTTAAAACGCTTTACATAATACAGATGAAATGTTTTAGCACTGACAGACTCCCTGGCATTAAGAGTCACATTTCAAAAAAAATTACAGCTGAAGCTTAGATGCCTTTCATTTAATTTAGTTTAACATTTTATATCAGATTATTCTGTAACAATTTACAGAATAGTTTTTCATTTTATGCGTTTAGATAAATCTGCTTCATTTTTCATGGGGAAAAAGGAAAACAAATGAAGGTAAAACCTTTTCTGGAATATAAAGAGTCAGTTAAAGAACGACAATCAGCCACCGTTTAGCCCGTTGTTAGCGCTTGCTAGCAATAAAACATATTTGACAGCCAGACATTAAGTCACATACTGTTTACTTGTTTATTTATGACATGGACGTCCTGATGTGGCGCTATATAACAGCGTGAACGAATCACATCCTGACGCGCAGTACAGCTGCTGTCCTGTCTCCCACTGCCTGGGTTTCCATTACAAATTCACGCAAAACTTTGATGATATTCTGGCGAAAAAAACACAATTTTGCAATTGCAGTGATTCCATTACATAACAGATCTAATTAAAAGACACGTGAATAAGTTTGTTCACACAATAAGTCACAAAAAAACATGATCCTCCTACCACTTCCTGTTGTTTTCTTTGTCTTTTCCTCCAGTAACATCCGGTTATTCATCACATGAACGTGAAAAAAGTCTTACTGTTGCTGTTTTGTGAAACACACAAATTTCACGTTTTTAGTGAAAAAGCGTGATGCGTTTTGAAATCACTCATTTATTTTCGTTCTTCCAATTTGTGCAGGTGTATGGTCAATGGAAACAGTTGGTCAGTGAATCATTTTATGAGTCACGGAACGAAGAAGTTTCACCCGACCGTCGTTGACCTCATCTGAACTGAACAATGAATGAATCGGTTGATTCAGTTCGTTCATTTTAGTGGATCGTTCATGAACGACTCACCAGGAATCAGAAAGCTTTTAGTTTATTCTCAGAAAAATGTGAAATTTGAGTCAGACACGGCTTCTGATTTCAAATTCAACATGCCGTCTGAGTCTACTCTCTGTTTTTCATTAGATCTGGTTCTCATCAGAATTATTGACAGTCACGCTGGAAGGATTTCTGAATTATCCGTTCTGCAGGTGTTTGGAGCCGAACGCACCCAGAAATATCAGCTGCTTGGATTCAGTCAGTCGAGATTCATATTATTGATAATTCCAAATGATTAAGAAAAATTGGGCAACTCAAATTGCTTCTGTGTCTCTGATATCATATGTGGGCCACTTCGATAATACTTGGAGCTCCAGGTTTAATTATGCTGTTAATAAGGTTTGGACTCATTTCAGATTTCATAATCTGCCAGAGAGGATGGAGGCTGGCAGGGTTTGTACAAATCGCAGCTTTTTGAGCGCACTCCGCCAGCATGGCGGTCCACTATGAAACATTACTGGCAGCAACACTCAGCGAACTTGTTCAATTTGCTGAGAAGTCTTTGTCCAGATAACTGCTGAGGGGACAAAAAGGAAATAAAACTAATGTTTTATTTCCTTTTTGATACTTTAATAATCACACCATTAGTGAAAGTATTGGTTTAAAACAAGCAACCTTTCACTTTTATTTCCATTATTGGTTGTGGATCTATTTGTACAACATCTAAAGTATTAAAAACAAAATGCAGCTTGGGAAGCTGGGCCTGGTATGCAGAGTAGTTTATTCAACCAGAGGTTCCCTTAAAGAAACGTTTAAAATGTGACTTATAGACTAACCTGCAGTATGTAATATTTATAAAGAATATATTGTTTTTACATATTTGTTGTTTTTGGTCGGAGCGGCACATTTCTGCAGACGGCAACAGCAGCTCAGGGAGGAGATGGATCTTTTCACAGATTATCTGTCTCACAGCAAACTGTCAACAGCATGGTGACACATTTAAAAAACATGTGAAGAACATATTTTTAATATGATGCATATACAAACTGTAGCTTTTTAAAAATGTTTTTGGTCTATGGGAGGAAGCCAGAGCAACTGGAGAGAACCCAAACATGGAGGAAGATCCCAGACTGGGGTTCAAACTCATGACCTTCTTGGAGCAAGGCAGCAGTGCTAACACATGCTAACATATGCTAACATATGTGAAACGGTTCAGATAGGAAATCGACTCTCCTCCCTCTCCACCTCCATCCCTAAATCCTAGTTAACAATGTCTTGCTCTGTGTGAGCTCTAACCTAAGCATGAATCATATTTTGTATGAACAGAGCAGGTGCTGATGGGAGGAAGAGGAATTCACTGGGATTTCCTTTCTTCCTCTGACTCCAGTAGAGGCTTTTTTTTTCTTTTCTTTGTTCATCTGCCACAAGATGAAGCTACACCCCCTCCCTCCTCTCCGTCTTCCTCCTGAAACACATTTCCAAACGAGTGAGTCCGGACCACAGCTGCCTCTCTGACGCATTAATCACGTTGCGCCGCCGCGCAGCAGAAACACGCGTCGGCGCACGCGACTCCCAGAACACGCGCGGCGCGTCCGCCCACCACTCCTAGCGATCTCCAGTCTGTTGTACACCAGCTCCATGTGCCCCCACCCGGCTCCCACATGACTCTCCATTTTCCTGATCATTAGTGACTCCGGCGCAGAGCCGCCTTCCATCCATCCCTGACCGCCGGCTCCCCCGCCACTCCTCTGTTTACTTCTCCATTTCTTTTGATTTCTGGGCGATGCCTCCCCTCACCCTGCTGGGAGCAGAAAGAGGATGGAGGAGGATGCAGGAAGGGAGGGAGAGGCTGTTTTAGTTGGGGAACAGAGCCGGCCCAAGGCGCATGCGTCTCAAACCACTGCTTAGTGCCTCCACACCACTAGGGGGCCCTAAGAGCACTGACCTAGCATGATCATATCTTAAAACAACAGTGCATAATACAAACTAAAAGCTATTACACATGAAAAATGATTTCTATTGACACATTTCAGCATGAGGCACAAAACATGCTGTCGATGACTAGCATAGCATAGGGAAGTCGAGGGAAGTAGTTCAGTTATGCTATCCTGACTACGATAGCCATAACATGTAGCTGTGCTGCAGAGTTTGGTGTCTTTTGGTTCACTGAAGAAGAAGAAAAAGGTGGCCTGCACATCAACTCTGACAGATAATCAGTAGAGCATTTGTTTAAAGGAGCTAATCCACCACAGTGTTAGGTTAGCCACCACTGTGGTAGCTAACCTAACACTGCTACCATAGTAGCTACATTAGCTACCACCATGGTATCATTCACTTTTTAAATAATAATCGCAAAATAAACATCAAGCCTGAAAACATAAAACTGCAATGAACTGAATGTTTTTGTTCTTTGGGTTGGACGATGTTTGCGTGTTTTTTGTCTTTTTTTGGCCCCAAAAATGTTTCGACTGTTAGAAAACACAATGAAACGGGTTCAGGTCAAACATAAAGCGTCCTGATGAAGCTAATCTACTCATGCTACTCTTTATTGCAAATACATTTTTTGTAAAGTAATATCTTAGATGAGTAAATTACTTAAAATGGTCTAAATCTTTTCACTGAGGCAGTTTAATCATTAAAAAATGCTTAATTCACTCAGTTTTAATTATTCTGGCTAAAATTGAGAGAAAATCCAAAATTCGGTTTCTCAAAGAAATCAGAACCTACAAATAGGCTTTATCAATGTAACGTTTAGTCAACCAGGTAGATTAAAAATCTCTTTTAGGATCCCACTTAAACCACAGAATCTCCTGAATATTCATTTAAAAACAAACTTAAATGAACCAAAAACTGATTTTATTGGTAGGCAAACATTTGTTTCAGTTTTTATTTTGGTATGAAAGTGTACAAAATTTGCATATTTATTCTTCGTTTCCAACCAGTTCTCCCTGAAAGTATCAAAATTACCTCAACACTAAGCAATATAGATCTTATTTCCTTAAAGTACAGAATATTTTATGTACATTTGATACATAATACACAATACTTTTAGGAATCTAATGAATGGATTTGAAAGGTGTGTAAACTTGACTTTAATGTCCTTATTTATATATTTTTTGCCTGTTTTTTGGTTTTATTTTGTGCTATTATGGGGTTAATGTGTGAAGCTTTTTTTTTTTTTTACAACAGATAAATCAGAGTCTTGCACTCCAATAGAAATGATTGAAATTCCTCCTGACATTCAGATGCCTGCAGCTTTAAATTCCAGCTAAAGGTTTCCGTCCACAATAGAAACAATTCAGCGTCATTTGATACGTTTGGTTTTGTTGCTGCGTCTCCATGACTAGAACCTTTTTCTAAGACTTTATTGCCGACCTTGGTGAGCTTCCTTTGTGCGGATCGTAATATAAACACAAGTTTTAAGTGCTCTCGATATGAAGAGGCTTTTAGAAACCAAAAGAGCAGGAAAATGAGTCTGAAAATGCAGCTGAAGAAGTAAAAATCTGAAAATATAACCTAAAAAATGAACAACATCAGTTTTCTTATTGCTCCGGCTCTAAATTATAAGGTGGAGGATGAAGCCTGCATCATCATCATCATCATCATCATCATCATCATCATCGCTTGCACCTTATAATTTAGAAGGAATTGATGACAGATTTACTGTAATTAAAATCAGCTCAGTGGAACAGCTAACATAAATCTTTCCTCTTTGAATCGATGAAAGATGGCCGAACGTTTCAGCTGCTGCTTCTCTACACTCACAATGTCAGAAAAAATATGAGTTACTGAAATATTTTAAAAAACTACTTTCCTAGTTTAGGACGGGGTGTCCAAAGTGTGGCGCGGGGCCCATTTGTGGCACACAGACTGATTTATTTTATTTTTTTGCTGCCTCCAACTGCAATGCATGAATGAAATAAACGTGCACAGGCAGCTGCCATGATAAATTGTCCCAGAAGTTATCGTGATAAACAATAATATTGTCGTTTTGAGAGCACTTTCAAATGATATCATGGTACCGACATAATAAAAATTCAAGAACACATTCTCAAAGATCAATAAACTTTAAATGCTAGAGAACATTTGACCACTGCAAGTGGGAGACATTTTAAATATCCAAAACAAATCAACAATGCTTGAAGACAATTCAGCTGATTTTTCTGGATCGGTTGATCCTCAGATACCGGATTGGAAGTGAGAAAAGGACAAGTTTATGATGGTTTTTTCCGCAACTTCCATCTGATGGTTGAGTTCGGCACTGCAGGCGACGCTTCGGGCTCGTTTTAAAGCCGCAGTTTTACTGTCAAATATTCACTGATCTGAATAAAAATGCACGACATGAGCTTGTAACGTGTTATTACACCGTGTGCACAATCATTCAGCAGCAGACTCGCCGGCCTCCATCGTAACCTTTATCTTCCTGCGACTCCTTAAAAAAAACAAAACGACATGCAGATCGGTCTGAAGCATTTTTAGGAAATCAGAACAATTTAGTCTGTTTTTCTCAGCAGCTGGGCGGAGCGGGCTGTTAACTGAGATGTCAAGGCCTCCGATGAGATTCTGTATTCACATTCTGCTTCATCGCCTCAAGATAATAGAAAAATATTCCTTTAAAGGGATTTTAGCAACATTGAAAATTTATAGAGTAACAAAATAGGCCTGAATAGTAGAGTGCAAGCAGAATGGTGGGAGCTTAGAAACCAAGGGCGTAGGTTTGGTCTAAGTTTTGGTGGGACCTTACAACTTACTGACACCCCCCCCCCCAACCATTTTTGACCAGTGGGGGGGGGGCACCACATTGGCTTATCACCCCCTCCCCCCAACCATAACCAGATCATACATCTTGTGTATACAACCAGATACAGTCATACTCAGCAGGTCAGTTCAAGAACACTTTACTTTTTCCTTTTCAAAATTCAGCAAACATTACAAGTGAGATCAAAAGAAATATCCTCTGGATCTACTGATTATACAACAAACACAATTGCAGAAAAGAACAAAAAATGACTTCTTGCACTTCAGGAAAAAAATCCAATTGTTGAGATATTATGCATTTAAGAGGAAAAAAGATTCATAAAATTGCTTGCTCTGCTGTCTGAGCATCCTATGTGAAAAAATATTACATAATTAACAGACCTATTCTACCTCACATTCAGTGCTGACCTTACTAAACACCGGACTTTACAACAAATGCGTTGCGTGATAGATATCTAACTTATGGGTCCCCTCACTGTACTTACAGCCGAGCTAGCGAAATAACTTCTAATGTCTGTCGTCCTTTTCTTTTTTGGTGGCGACATGGAGACTCATAATAAATGTCAAACTCAGAAGGAGACGCGTTCACTGTCAGCACCATGGACCAAGCTTCCGTTCCGCCTGTTGCAGCTAATCAAAGAACGTAGATCCACGTTCTGTGAGCCAATAGCGGGTTGTCATAGTTCATAACAGCGAATTTTAAAATGAATGCTACCACTGCGTAGTATATTGAAATATTAACTAATCAATGTAGATTTTCGTTTATTTGTTTTGTTTTTGTTAAAAAATACATTTATTTTTTTATTTTTTATTAATATGGCAAAAATTGGTTGGGACTATTTTATATCCCTTGAATATTGGTCGTGACACGTCACAACCGTCCATACCCAAACCTACACCCATGTTAGAAACGGAGAATCTCCTGAAAAAGTTCAATATTTTCTCTAGATGTGTCTTTATATAAAGCTCTATCACACACTAAGATCCAATTGTTTATTTCTTGAACCTTTGATTAATATGGCTTAAGGAGAATGAAAACAAAACAATTACGTGTCAAAACCAAACTTATTTCATATTCATAGAAAGTTGAGTGGGAGGAAAAAGTGCACCAGTATTAACTTTGATTAACTACGACTTGAAAATCTATGCTTTCTTCTGCTGAATGAGCTTTATGGAGAGGCTGGTTCCATTTTCCAGCAGGACTTGGTTCCGGTCCAGAACGGTACCAGGACCCGCTCAAAGGAACAAAACCTAAAACCGATTCTCGGTCAAGTTCTTAAGGTGTAGCGTACAGATGTAACACTACAGATGTAAAAATGTAGCTAAAACTACGTTTTTAGATTTTTTTAAAAAGCCTTTATATTTTTTTAAAAATTATCTTTTAGTTTTTTGGGGGGTTTTTTTTGTTTTTTTTATCCCAAAAATTTAATTTTAGAAGATAAACCTCCAACCTGGATCCAAAACAGGTTTTTTATTTTCATTTCTGTTCACATATGGACCAATTAAAATGGATTTTTAATACAAAAATATTAAGTTACAGCCATGTTGACATGACAGTTATAACTCAGCCTCCAAAGATCATCGCTAACGACGCTGGTTGCTAACAGAGTGCTGCATGTTATTGTAAAGTTAGTGGAAAGGAAAAAGTGCGGCACAAAGCAGGTATACCTGCAGATCACAAGATACAACAAATATTAACCTGTTGGTGGTAAAAAATAAAAGAAAAAAAGAAAAAAATTATTCGCTGCTATTATTCATCGCGTGACATGAAGCTAATCCTGGGGGGTCCACAGTACACCCCAGGGGCCATTTGTGGCCCCTGGCCTGCTATAATACTTTTTAATAAAAGTAATCTCAATCTTGTTTTTATTGCTCCGAATCGATTAAATAAATGTTTAAAAAATCAGAAAACATGCAATCACACTTCTGTGTGCAGAACACGAACACACACTTAGCCTTGAACGTGTGTGTGTGTGTGCAGCAAAAAAGGAGAAAACGATCGTATTCGACTTGCTGAGCAACACACAGTGTCTTAAATGTCAGAGAGGAATTAATAATCTCTGCAGGATCATAATCTGTTCACACGCCGACATGGAAAACAGTAAATACATTCATGTTGGAGAAAATAACTGGAACGAGTTCAAATGAGCTCCAACACCTGAAAGTTTATGTTTATTAATCTGTTGTTATAATCAGGTGATTGAGTGGTAGAAGAGTAAAGACATAAATTTACAAGAACAAAAATCAAGATGGCCGCCTTGGGCGTGTTAAGATCACTCTGAACTATATCCAAAAAGAACACTTTCCAAAAAAAATCAAGAATTCACTTAATTAATAAAATTGATTTGTTGCCCTGCCCTTCTTGGGAACCACTATTCTATGACTCAGAGAGCCTGAACACAGGTGCATGCCACACTTTTCAGATCTTTAATGGAATAATTCTGAAAACTAGCTAGAACTTTTCTGTAACTTCACATTTCTGCCTCAAAAGATCCAAATAAAACATGAAAAGTGAAGAGAAACCAGTAATCCTCCTTTTATAGCTGCGTTTCCATTGACCGTAAAATTGCACAATTTCACATTTCTAAAATAATTTTGCCAATTATCTTTTTGCAGTTGAACGTTTTTGTGTTAGAATGAGGTTTTTATTTGTGGCCGTATTCATATTGGTCTACTTCGCAAAACTACTATAGAAACACTTTTTTCGCATCAGACGAGTCACATGATCAACAGCCAGATGTTACTACTGGCAGAAACCACGAGGAAGACGACAGGAAGTAGATGGAGGGGGATGGTGCTGCATGTTTTTTCATAAATTATCATGCGAACAAACTGCTACGTGATTATTTTAATTACGTTTCTTATGTAATGGAAACACCGTAATTGTGAAATAGTGTTTTCTTAACATTTGTAATGAAAACTTGGTCTGTAGGATCAGCTGATTTTCTTTTATTTCAGACAAATCGATTATAAAACAAAAATACATATGCATACTTACATAAGTCTAAACAGATACATAAAAAAAAGAACCCAATGTTTTACAACATGTTGATGTCGGATGATCTGAGAGGAACGCCGCACACACCGCTCAGGTCGCTGATGTTAAGTAGACGGGATTGCAAGCCAATTCAGTCTCTGCGGCCCAATATTGCTTTTGATTAGTTTTAATTTAATCTAATAAGAGATCACACAGCAGCAGCAACTCACCTAATAAACACGACATCTCTCACAAACAGGTGGAGGCTGAAGGTTGTCAGATATGATGTTTATGATCAGACAAATCTGATTCTCGTGAGATAAGAGCGCTAGCAACGCTCACAGATGTAAAAAAAAAAAAAAAAAAAATCAATTTCCATTGATTTAATGAACGATTAAAATAAAGAGAAGACAGGCCAACACAGGGAGGAGCGTGAACTTCTTATCTGCATACCTCAGAAGTGAAGAAGCTCTGAACATCCCCGGCCATTAGGAGGCGGGAAGATGAGCAGGGAAGGCGAAATTGGCTGTTGTGATGCTGACGGATGAGGACAGACAGCTTAACAAATGAGCTTCAGATCAACGGGCCTCGCCGGGCCTCGGCGGCCCAAACAGAACCCCGACTAAATGAACCTCCGTGTCTTTGATATTCAGGAGTCGACCTCGCTTCTCGGAGCTGAGCGTCGGTGGGCGGCAGCGTGGGCATCTGCTTATGATAATATGTCTTCCATACAGCCAAACGCATTTCAAGGCACGACTGAAGGTTACAGCGGGGGGCCGCAAGGTGTCTGCCGGGGATGACTTTAAATGAGGCCGCCTTGTCAGCGGCTTAATTGTTCCTGTTGTGCAAAATAAACACGTCTGACATGGCGGAGGGAGGCGGAGGCCAATTAACGGCGGCCGCCGTCGTCGGCATGAGCTTCGGGAAGAGTCAGAGCTGCTTCCAGCAGGCGGAGAGAGGAGGAGTTTCATTTGTTATTAGCAAACAGTGGTGCAAAAAATGGCTATGTGAAGCTGCGCCAAAACAGTGGTGTAATTTCTCTATTAAACAGCCATTTGCACATGTGTAAATGATCTGATCTGTAATAGGCTTCATGCCTGAACCGAACCAGGCACTTTAATAGAACATAAACTAAAGTTTAATATGGTGGAAGATTATTTAAACCTGTTTTTCCAGGATTTTTCTAACCTGCCGGCAGAATTTAATTCTGTTCTCGAAGACTTTTGGGCTATTTTCTCTCCTGATGGTCCAGTAGACTCGGTTTTATTGGGGAACAAAACGTCAGCATCCACTCCATCTCCAGCTGCTTGTAGTTCTCTTTCTCTCTGCTCTGAGTCAAACCAACTAAACACTTTGAGCAACCTGTTCCCCTCCTCCCCTGTGTGTGTGTGTGTGGGCGGGGGGGGACTGCATCAAGAACCACTGAAGGAAACGACACAAAAACCTCTGAAGAAGACACTAAGCGTTACTTCCTTCTTCCCAAACGGAAACAAAAATGGAGGCGTCAGATTTTCGCCGTTGTAGGATTTGTTTTTGGCTAAAGACCACGAGCCATTTCTCCCGCTAGCACTAAGCTAGCATGTTTGTTTTAGTTGTATTTACCCAGAATCCCCTGCGTCGTAGTCCACTTCCTGCTTTTGGAACAGTCTCTGGTCCGCTTGGTATTTACATATGCATTCAAACAGAACCAGAGTTCACTTCAGCCGAACCAAGATCGAGGTTTGGAGGCAGCCCAGAGTATACGGCTGTCTGCACTTCAGAGGCAACAACTGCCGGCGCATACAAAGTTTTAAATCCAATCCTGTTGGAAAACAAGGCATTACATTATGGCCACCTGGATAAATCCTGGATAAGATTTAGGGTCAGGCTAAGAGGAAAAAAAATATGAGAATAAAATTATGAGAAGTCATAGTATGTTGGGGGTAAAGTTACAGTATTAAGACTTTATTCTCATAATGTTATGACTTTATACTCATCTTATTTCCACTTTATTCTTGCAATTTTATTTTATATATATTTTTTCCATCCTAATTTGCCATCATAGATTTGCAGTTTTTACGTGAATCGATTTTTTTTTTTTTTTTTTTTGCCACAGCTCTAATGGTTCCAGCTGTTAAAAGTGAATGAAAAAGTAAAGGAAGTCAATGTATGTAAAGTCCCGATGAAGACAGAAACATTCAGAGTTTGTCACAAGCAGAGGGATGTGAGGGATTGTATGGTGTCCAGGAGCTGCTGGGCGCTGGTCTGGTTTTAACCTCCTGACGGACCGGACGTTTGGTGGAAATGAGCCTCTGAAATCTGAAATCTGTGTCAGGCCAGCAGTCAGTTGTTGCTGGCCTGTAGCGCCTGCATTCATAAATGATTAAAGCCGTTCTTTACCCTGTCATGTTGCCGTGACACAGTTCTCCCCCTGATGCTAATAGAAAACCCTCATTTGTTAAATTATGAGTTGTTGTTTTTTTCTTCTTCGTCTTCTTTCCTCTGGAACATATTTGCTCTCATGAATCAGCGGCGTGTGTTCGGCGGGTTTCGGAGACAGGTCTGATCCCGGTAATTGGATGTGCTTTGGTTAACTGCTGCTCTGGTTTATAATTCATAAGCCGGGTCATTTCTGGGTATTTAATTTTTAAATGTTGACAAGCTGCTCGGAGAAATGGTGACACGTACACAGTGTGTGTTTACCTTTCAGATCCTCCTCAGTTTTTTTTTTTTTGTTTGTTTTTTTTTCCCCCCCTCAATGAACTCATTTCCCAATAATTTGACGTCCTGTTTGTTTTCTGTCACTTGATTCGTGGTTCTGTCGGCGGGGGGCCCTCGTCACCGGCGGCCCCCGCTGGCTGGCTGCCCGGCTCGGCTCTGCTCTCCACTCATCATTTAAAACGAGCCAGCGCCACCACAGGCTAACCGTCAGCTGCAGCGATAGATGTTGGCCCAAAGCGAAGTCTGAGAGGTTATTGCTGCACTTTTTCAAATCCTAACAACACGGAGGTGGAGCGGCTCAATGCTTCATCCTGCAGGCGCAGATATTGTTTGAGCAACGAGGAAATGCAGCGATCTGAGCGATGAAGGCTCCCGCTGACTCGTCCGGACCCGAAGCGTTTCTGTTCACCAGGAAGGAGGGAATCATGGAGGCGTGTTTGATCTGCATTAAAACTGAATCAGTGGGCTGTAATTCTCTCACCGACACTCGACTTGTTTTCAACAAAAGAAACCCAAAAATGTCGTGTGTTAGCTAAGTTTTGCCTTCATGGCCGACTCAAAATGAAGAATGCGTGGCGTTCTTTGTGGCGCATTCACTGGAGCCTCGTAATTTAGGCCTTCCTGTCACCTTTCTGTCACGCAGTGGTGAGTCAGAACCTGGTGACGGACGACGTGGCTGTGGTGGAGGGAGAGACGGCGATCATCAGCTGTCGGGTGAAGAACAACGATGACTCCGTTATCCAGCTGCTCAACCCCAACAGACAGACCATTTACTTCAGAGACATGAGACGTAAGTTTTACAACACACTGCCATGTTTGCCTTTGTCCTCTGTTTTGTCTTTAAATACCCATTAACATGAATCCAGCGTGTAACAAAATGATCAAATTGACACACACAAAGATGTGCTCACATTGTTTTCTTTTATAGATAATTTAACAGAATTAAAATTGATTGAAAATATAATGAATGGAGATGTAATGCCGAATCACACCATAAGGTGGCAGTGCTCGGTTGGGTGTATCGTTTGAACTAAACAGTTCCATCAGATACATGAAGAAGATCACAAGCAATAAAGAGCCACTGTATTATTTTCGTTTAATTACGGGTTGTTAACGTTCTCCAAGCACATTTATAGTATTTAATTTCTAATATTCGTTATCTCACTAAGCTATCTTGTGTAACTATGTTTTGAGAGTGAAACGGCTGTCCTACTGTGTTAGCATTTCGGCGCTAGCATGCTAATTACCTAGCTAGCTTAGCAGTTAACTGCTTGCTCTTGGCAGTGGCATTGTTAGGCCAGGACGTAAAATAAAAGTGAACATATTGATGTGTTTTCTGCCTTGTTTTTCGTTTCTGTCCATTAATGTGTTTTTCTATGTACTAAAAGTGAATATGTGACTTTTACAGTCAACCATGAAGCCTGTAGGAGCAGTTTATTGTTATCACAGAGCATCACTAGCTTTGGAATGGAGAAAGCAAAGAATTTCACAGGTCTGATATAAAAGCCAACAACATAATTGACTTTTACACTGAAATAACATTATACTGGGCTGGCCTGAATGCGTGTTATTATTATTTCTATCCATTTGTCTGTGTAGAGGTCGCTAGGCTGCAGAGAAATGTTGCTGCATGTCTTTTTGTCGTCGGTGTATAAAGCCTTTTGGTACTTCTGATACAATGGAAGTCAGTTTTGCTACATATTTATTGGTTTATTAAGCATTCATAGACTTTGTTTGTTTTTCTGCTGCTTGTCTGATTAAATGCAGAAGGTCTGGACTCCTAAAACATGAATGCTTCAACTTTTCCAGCTGTAGATTGCATTGAAGAAGGGAATGATAAATCTTGTATTTTCGTGAAAAAAAAAAAAAAAAAACTGCACTAGGTTTGATGTTCTAGTTTCCCAGACATACAGAACCCGTCCACTGTGTCTGCTATATGGTGTCCAACCTTTTTGTCATTAGGGCTAAAATCGTTAAGTTGAAAGCACATAGTGAGACAAAAATGTCATTTTTCATTTTATCTGCTCAACTATAACTACGTTTTCATTGAGCTCAACAAAATAGGCGGATGTTTGTAGAACAGATCAGTAAATTATTGTAGTAAATATCTAGTAATAGACAAACCTACATTTCTTTTGATTGTTTTCTTATTTGGGTTGTAAGATTTGCTTTTGAAAAAGCAGGTCAATGTTTTTGGTTACTTCAAAACTTTTATAAATAGGAGTCTATTTTTTTCTTCTAATACTTTTTGAAAAAGTTATATATTTTTTTTGTAAAACTGAAAAAAATATCCAAAAGGAAGAAAACGTGTCCATGTGTACCAACCATTCCACTGTTCGCCCAAAATCACAAATGGCCCCCAGGTTGCACTTTGGACAGCCCTGCTTTAATGGAAGAATTCATACTTAAATAAAGGACCTCAATGATTAAACTCCAGTTAATAACCTAATAATAATAATTCAATTACACAGAATCAGAAGTGTGCATGTCATGCCTGTTGGTTTTCTATTACTCTACTAGATCTACTAGTAAATATAAATTCTCCTGCTGTTATTTTGAACACAGCTGCAGATAGCTATGATTTTATGTTTTAAGATCAAAATAAGAACCTAACCCTGTGAGAAATACCTGCATATGTTTCTAGTGTATTACTCACTTTACTGCATATATTGCTTCCAGCCTATTGCATAGTCCATATACAAGAGATTTGCATAACTTAAAAACAAAAACAAAGTAGGGGTTCACAAGGAATATATTTGCAAAAATAATGCGAATGTGACTGCAATAACCTGGCAGCCTCAGCCTCACTCCTGTATTTCTGCAGCTGAAGGCGAAGCAGTCGGCTGTGTTCATAAAAAACGCATCAGGAGTTATTAAAAACATTTATTTTACCCCCAAACTCAGCTAAATGTTTTCCCAGATCAAACCTGGCAACACATGAGATGGAGGATGCGGAGGTTTCAGCGAGTTTCAGCCCTGACAGGGGAGCACGAGGCTGCTGCAGTTTAATCACCGCCAGAAACGGCGCAATCGATGCAAACACAGCGAGCGCTTGTTGTCTTAGCTGCTTAATCAAAGGAACAAGGTAAATGTGTCAGATGACTAGCAGAAACATTACTTCAGTCTAATTTACCTGAGCAGCACAAACAGCGACATGGAGCTGCTTTAGCTTGTGTTCATTGTTTTTGCTTCTGTTCCTCCCCTGCTGTGTGAGCCTGTTTATCCAACCCCACTCCCACACGTTGGACGCGAATCAAAGATGCACTTTCTAACATTTGAAGCAAAACAGAGTGTTTGATCAGGGAAAGAAAAACTGTGTTATCCAGACTGCATATGAAAAGGTCGCTGTGCTTCGTTTTGATATCTGCTTGCCAGAATGAAAACAACATAATAACTAAAGCAACAATTATGTAGTTTGGAATCTTTTGTAACGTGTTAGGATAAAAAACACTTGCTTTCGTATAAAAATGCACACTGTTTTTGATGATGTAGTGTGGTTATGAATATGATGATATAGTGTGGTTATGAATAAGTGATTAGGAGACTGAAGGTGATGCAAAGACTGCCAGTTATCTCATCTTGGCAGTTTATAAGAAAGCCAACGTAAATATGCCAACTGAAACGTTGTTAGCTGCAGAACTGCATAAAATTAACAGCAGAAAACAACTCTCCACCATTTGGTCCTGCTCATCTGCTAGCTAGGATCAGTCCTGCAGCACAGCTAGCCGCCACAGGAAATTAGAAAAGAGCCCATCCTTCAAAATTGTGGTATATTGTATTAACTGTGTATTGCTTTTTGACAGAGATGGACCAAAAACCTGAAAATGTCCAGTTGTTCTTGTTTACATTCAAGCTCGCTATAGATATAGTACAGCTAGCCGCTGCATGGATGTTAGAAAACTACCAGTTTGAAACTGCTATCAGTCTTGTGTTTGGAAAATTTGGTAAAAACTTCATGATGCTTCTTATACATTTATAGATTTTTGTCCACTGGCAACTACTAGGTTTTTGATTTGTTCCTACATTTCTCACTGCTGAATTATAAAAAAAAACATTTAAAACAACAGTTGAAAACTCTAGTGAACTGTGGCTTGTAAAGCTGTGACTCTTCATTTATTATGTTTTTTGTTTGAAAAATGAGACATCATAATGACAATACAAAAAGCAAATATCTACTGATTGGTTGTATTTACAAACAAGCTAGTCTTAGCGCCGCAGCACAGCTAACTTCTACAGACAGTTGGTAAATTAACAATGTAGTGTTCTTTTGTTATAAAACAAGACCAGAATGAAATTAAATCAGCTAAGAAATCTCCAGTCTGGAAAGATGAGTTTTGTTGTTGACTTTCCATGTAGAAACCACTTGCTGCACTCCTGTTTTTTGTGCAGGAGGCTCCACTTTTGCTTTTCAAAGATGTACGGTTGTATAATTACACATCAATTTGCAGCCATTTTCATGTGCGAGTGTAAATGTAGAATTTTGGGGGCGTGGCCAGCTGCAGCTTAATAGAATTTAAAGTGACAGAGGCCCTAAAACAGTTAAATCTGAAATAAAGTCTTGTCATCTAAGGATGAATTTGTGCAAAAATTGTAATGATGATGTTTTGTTTAGGCCATATTCCAATCCTAACCTGTTCTAGGAAGCATATCAGGACACCTACAAACTCTTCTGTATCTTTGTGTTTTCTGCTACTGCTGGACTGATTTATGCCAACATGTATTTAAATATTTCCACAAAGTTTTAGTTTCTTTACACTGCCACTCCAGATATTTTCTGAGATTATCTGAATCTCCCTTTTTACGCCCAAGCTGTCAGCGGTGCGGCCAGCGTGTGTATTTTTCTTTATGTTTTGACCTTTCTGTTGAGTTGAAACTTCCTGTCCGTGCTCTCGTGAAGCGGCGGCCTCAGTAAACTCCTGTGAGGTGAAACGTCAATCACTCCTTCGGTCTCTCTGCTCCGTTCCTTCAGCCCGGCCTGCCGCATCCGGCACAAGGGCAGCGTTTACCCAATGCCCTCACGTGTGCACCAAACAAAACTCTGCGTTTATCTGCTGTGGGGCCGACGAAGAGCCGACTCCCACGGCGCCAGCTGTCAAGGGCAACGTGTTCTGCTTTGACGGCGGCTCCTTGATCTCCTGTGATCCCTCCTAGGCATTTTGGCTGCAGCTGCACCGCTTCATTATGACATAACCTTCCAAACAACATCTCACATCTGCTGGATCCCAGACTAAATCCGCAGAGGTGGATTATGTCAGCGAGTTGGAGATGGAGAGGAAGAGAGGCGATTTGCGTTCAGACCGCTGGTCGTCGTTTTGCTCCGCGTTACGGACACCAGAAAGCAGCTTTTATGCTTCCCGCCAGGCAAATATGGGTAGTTTAATCAATTTTAGTCAAGTTTAACTGAAAGTCAGGGGATTTCTCTGGTGCATGGTGTTATCTCTCGGTTCTTCTCCAGATGATTCAAAAGAAAAGTGTCCCTAGAGGGCGGTACTGCAGTTTTGCAGTGCGTCAAAAGGATGCAGTCGAATGAAATCTGTGAGAACGACTCAAAAACATCTGAAGAAAACACTGAGCGCATCTTCCTTCATCACCAATGAGAACAAAAATGGAGTGGCGTCAGATTTTACTGGTTGGAGGATAAAGAATCATTTCACCTGGTAGCGCTAAGTTAACACGTTTGTTTTGGTTGTATTTACCCAGAATGCCCTGCTCTAACGAACCAAACTTTGCAGACAGATGGACTGGAGCTGGATTAATTTTTCTGAAGGACTAGTTTGTTTACAGAGACTTCATAATTAATTTTATTTGTTGTTTCTGTTGTTTATGTATTTTGGATATTTAAAATGTCTTCCAGTTCCAGTGCTAAATGTTCATTAGAATTTAAAAGTTTATGGATCTTTGAGAATTGATATTTTTTAATATCAATTAAAAAAGGTCTCAAAACAATATTATCACTTGCAGCAATAACTCCTGGGATATTTCCTCATCTTCGCTGACTGTAGATGCTAACCTCTGTGAAAACACAACCATCTGATGCTTTCCTCCGTCTTTTTCCGACTTTCTGCCGACTGAAGGGTGGACAGATGGCGCCGTTCCAAAGCAACAGTGACCTTTTCGACATGAGAGCGCTGCTGCGCTGCAGCCCCTCGCTGCTTGTAAACACACACAGCTGGGAGTTTGCAGCGCAGCCTGTCGTCTGTTTCAGGGAACGTTTTCGCTAAGATTACCAGCAGCTGCCGCTGCGCCGATCACATCAACACGTTTCGGCGTTAAAGCCACAGAAATGATTCACTTTCATGTTTCTTTTCCTCTTTGTCTGGAGTTAAGTCAGAGCAAGCTTCCTTTGTTTCAGGTCAAAATCACCAGAATGAGAAGAAAAATGTCTGATTGGTTCATTGATGTGCCAAAAACAAAACATAAATTGTGTGATGTTGCTTCAGTATTTCCACATAATGTTGTTTCCTCATGATGTCATCTATTTTATGAAGTCCACCAGTCCCTCCTGGAGCAGAACAGCCCCACAGCATGATGCTTCCACCACCATACTTCATTTTGAATGTAACCAAACACTAAACTTTACAAAGATAAATTAGAATATTACCGAAAAGTCCATTTATTTCAGGAATTTGATCATTAAGAGAAACAAACTCCATAGATGGATGTTTGGATGCCTTTACTTCTGTTAATTATGATGATTTTGCACTTGCTGTTGCTGAAAAAATTACATTTAAAATTATAATGTTACATCAGATCAATAAAAAAAGAAAAGATTTTTAAAACCCAGAAATGTTGAAGTATGTTTAACACCAACTAAAAGGCGATTATTTTTTTAAAAGATGCTTTTAATCTGACAAACAAACCTCATCAGGATGTATTTCATAATATCCTAAAATGTTTTTTTAATTTCAGTTTAATCAAACATAAGACGTGTTTCCAGAAATTGAGGTCAAACTGCAGTCTGGCTTCCTGTGCTGCTGCTGTTGTGTTATTGGCTTCTTCCTGGCTGAGCGGCCTTTCGGCCCACAGGATTTGACCCACTGTGGATAATAACACACATTGCTCTGGGATTGATTCACACATTTCTGATACATCCACGACGTTTCCTCTTAAATAACTCAGGGAAACAAAGAAGACAATGGCATTATGTTTGGGGAATTTTTCCAAATTGTTCTCAAATTTCCAGAATTTAAGTATCTGTTTTGCTAAATTCCCTTCATCCCATCTCTGAAAGTTTACAGTGCATCATCTCTGGTAGGTAGCGTGAATCTGACTCTGACATGGTCAGAGGCATAAGTCACGCCTCCCTCCCCGTCTTTGAGTTTTCCCCTCGCGGTGCAGCACTTGTTGGTAAAACGGAGACACAAAAAGCAAAAGTTCTGCAGCGGCTGGCTAACCCAAATGCAGCATCTTCTGTTTGTAATGCGCACACCCACATGGATGCCGGTATCAAAGGACTGTGGAGAGGACTCGCACACAAACCGTGTCCTTGTTCTCCTGTGGAGGAGGGAGCTTTTGTAGCTTGTGGATCAGCGGGGAAGCTGTCCACTGAAGAGCAGAAAGGTTGAGGGTTGAAGGATTCATGCGATGAAAAATAAAACAAGGCAGCTCGGACAGAAAGGCGAGCAGAAACACTGCATGCATGTGCAGGGTTGTACGTAGCTAAATATTGAAGGTTATGTGTTGGATATTTTGTCTTTTTCTTTGCTGAAAAATGGGATTTTTTTGCCATCATCCACGATGAAAGCTTCAAGATTTCTGGTTTTCTTGCTGATTAGTTAATCACTGCTCTTGGTAAATTCGCCTTTTTTCCCTTTCAAACCCACAAATTAACATTTAATCCCCAAAAATTACCGCCGTGTGCTTTTAGTGAAGATTTAATTTTACACTCTTTTCCCACTGATTCCCATTTGCACCATGTTACCATCATAAAATGTGAGAGATTATGATTTGTTTAGGTCCGTTTTACCATTTTGCTAATTCCTACCAACATTGACATTCCACACATTAAACAACCTTTACATAACCAGGTTACTTGTTTATGATTTTGTTTGGTTCCTGTAAAGTTTCTTTGAGTTTTTAGAAAAGCACAACACATTTAAGATGCATTGTTATTATTATTACTTAAACTCATATTGGTTTATTTCTCTTTGCATTCAACTTAATGGACATATTCATAAAACAGCTTAAATCTTGTTTAAGTTAGTAATTATTTCTGCTGAAAGCTGTTTTTAATTGCTTTGGTTCTTTTTCCCATTTGGGAAAGTTGGCTCAGAAAAACACACGATAGAGTACAACGGCAGTTCAAAGATATTATACAGAATTAGAATTCATTAAAAAGAAATTTGTCTTTTGGTGAAATGTTTAAACATTTTAAATATAAATATATCAAAATTGATGGAAAATAAAAAGTTATTAAGTAATATATACAGATATCAATCTGGATCAAACACTTTTTTAAAAATTTTAAATAATGCTCCAGTGCTGCCCTTAAGATAAAAGTGTAAAGAATTCATGTCCTGAATGTGTGGGGTCTGCAGAAATGGTAGCTGCCCTTTTATGACTCTTTACCTTTTTGCATCCTGTATGGTGGAAAGATCAATTTTGAGTTTTTTCTCACAAATATTCGGCTTTAAAATCTCATAAATTTCCACAATTTTTCTACAAAAATTCTGACATTATTCTGAATTTTGTTTCCTTTTTTTGTTTTTCTCGCAAATTTTCAACTTTGAGGCTCGACTTTTGGAGCTCATAAATGTCCTTGTTTTTCTTGAGATTTTCTGAATTTATTCTCAAAATGTCTTGAGTTTTTTGGCAGGAATTTACTCATTCTGTTTTTATATGTCCACAGTTGCCCTAATACGCCATTTTAGATTTCTGTGTTAAAAACGAGATTGTTCTGTTTATATCTCGCAGTGCAACAAGGGCATTTTGAAGTGAGCTGGAGAGAAGAAGTTAAAGGTCAATTAAGAGGCGTTTGTGCGCTCCAGATCTGATTTTAAAAAACAAATCATGATGCAAATCAGTGCAAATAAATTAGCAAAGTAAACATTAAAGCAGCATTAGTCATATTGGAGAGAAAATCATAATTCCAACTGAAGCAATCCAACAATCAGGCGGCGACTAGAGCTATGGAGCCTAGACTTCACACAGAGTGGGGAGGAGGGGGGTGATAAGAGCATAATTACCCCCGCCCCACCCTGTCTCGCCCACTCTGACACCCAATAATAAAACTTTGATGTGCTCCTCTCAAAAAGTAGCAGCAGCCACTAATCACAATTGATTGCAGCCACTTAGGCGAGGCACACTCATCATCTCCAGCTCTCTCTGGGTGGGAGTCGCTCCCTCCGCCGGCGGCTGGAGAACTAAAACTATTCAAATGAAATGCGCCACGAGAAGCACAGATTAATCAGGGGGGAGCAAAGAAGAAGAAAAAGGCTGGATGAGTAAAACAGGCGGCGTCAGCAGAGGTGAGGAGGGGAAGAAAAAGCCATTAGGAGAAGAACAGCGAGCAATCTTCTCGGGTTTTGTTTTAAAGTTTTCACCACAAGTGTTACCCATTATGAATCTGCAATTATAACAAAGGGGAGCTTTGAGAGGCCTTTTTTTTTTTCAAACAGCTTGACTCATAATTATATGGAAATATTTTAAATACCCTAAATACGCTTTATAAAGGACATTTAAAGAATTTAATTGGAGTAACCGACCTTATATTCATGGCATTGTAACATATTTCTGGTGAATTGACTATTTTCTCCCATCACTCAAACTGCATTCCTGGTTTTCACTGAGTCTAGGGACCAAAACTGACAACTAAAAGCTAAAATCAGCTAATACTTGAGACTCAATAATGGGTCACCAAACTGACCTCAATACGCATTTAAACGTACAGTAGAAATCGTCTTAGCACTAGCGCAAAAGCTAACGTCTGTGATCTACCTCGTCACTGGATTAGAGATTATGTGGTTTGTCGTCGGAAAAAGTCTGGAAAATCTGAGGTTTGGAAAATGACAAAATCACACAAATAATCTGCAAAAGGGACGCAGCGTTTTATGTTTCAATAAAAGCACAGGGATAAAATGAGGAGTAAGCCAGTTGTGCTTCACAGACGCCAGCCAATCGCGTGTCACGTGACATACCTCTGAGGTATTTCACCTTCACAAGTTTTCCTTCAAAAATATTTTGTGCTTCACAAAAAAAGAAATCTACAAACAGACCAATATTCCTTGAATTTGGAAGGATTAGGATTTACATTCGCAGAAGAACCTGTGAATACTGAACTGATCACATTTCCAAGTTGCTCACATCCTCTTGATCGCTTCACCTTTTCAACATACAAACTTTTCACATTTGAATGAGCTTTACAGTTGTTAGCGGTAAAAATCAATGCCTCAGATCATTCCTGACCTCTCTGAGTTTGGATGGATGTCTCTTATCTGAATACCTCACTCTGTCCCACCTTTGTCGGCCATCTTTGTCGTTCCACTCATGTCATCAGATATGACAGAGCAGGCGAAGTGCGTGAAGCTAAAGGTCACCTTTTCTTAAACACACACAAAACCCAGGCAGAGATGAGTTCTGGTGATGTAGCGATGAAGGACCGTCTGCAGCGTCTCCCAGCCCGTCTTCATTCGTCCTCGTCCTAAACACGGCCGTCCGCGTCCTGCCGTGCAGCACAAAAGCAGCATCCGCCTCTTCATCTCTGTCCCCGTCCCAAACCTTGAACGTCGGCGTCCTTGTTTTCTAAATGTTTATTTATTCTGCTCATGCTCGCATTATGATCCAATATTTAGAAGTGACACATAAAGGGATTAGAGAGAGGAGAGGAAAACGTCTTGATGAAACAGATTAAAATCAATTCTTGCAACAACAAACGTTTGGATTAAAAATCCATTTTTGTTGTTAGAGGTTGAATGTTTGGAATATGACAACAGAAAATGGAAACTTTAATTACAAACCTGACGACAACGGAACAAAAGACTTTTGGTGTGATAGAAAAAGTGCTTGATCTGTGGCTATTTTTTCTGAATTTGCATTCTGTAATTTTTGTGAAAGTTTCAGGTCAATGTGCAGAAAGAGAATATCAACAAAGGTGGGTGATTTGATTGGTTAGCGTTGACTCAAACCTGTAGTTCATCCCTCAGCAAAAATGTAAAACTCAACAAACTAATTTCTTTGCAGCATTAAATGTTTCTTGTCTGTGTCCACTGACCGTTTAATCAAACAAAATTAAGAAAATAAATTTGCAACACGGCAATTTTGAAAAAAAAAAAGTAAAGGTTTTGATAACTTTTTTGCGCTAAGATGAGGAGATTTTTCAGTTGTATCAAAATTGGTGTATTTCTCAAAACTGGCAATGGAAAAACTTTTTTTTTGGCATCACATGAATCACATGATCAACAACCGGATGATACTACTGACAAAAACCATGAAGAAGTTGACAGGAAGTGGTAGGATCATGTCTTTCAATGACTTATCGTGTGAACAAACTAATTCACATGTGAATTTATTTGTTTTCCTTATTTAATGGGAACACCGCAACTAAAAAGTTCTGCTTTTCCGACATTAGAGGAATATTGATAAAGTTTTGTGCACATTTTAAGTGGAAATACAGCTTTTGGTTTGATATTTTGCATAGTTCAGAACATCTTTGCTCCACAGATTTTCTATTGGACTTGGAGTTTAGGAGCAGCCAGGTTTTGTCTGCTTTAATCCAACCTAGAAAGTCCAGTATGTTTGGTGAGCTGTGAATACGTAATCTGAGTTCGGCTGAAGTGAACTCTGGTTCGGTTTAAATACATGTACGAATGCCAATTGGACTGGGGACCGCTCCAAAAGCAGGAAGTAGACTACAGCACAGGGCATTCTGGGTAAATACAACCAAAACAAACGTGCTAGCCTAGCGCTAGCATGAGAAATGACTCATGGTCTTTTGCCAACAACAAAAGAGAAATCCTCCAACCGCTAAAATCTGACGCCTCCATCTTGTTTCCATTTGGTGAAGAAGGAAGTTGCTCTCAGTGTCTTCACAGGTTTTTATCATTTCCTTCAGTGGTTCTTGGTGCAGCGCCCCCACAGGCGAGGAGGGGAACAGGTTCCTCTAAGGGTTTGGGTAGTTTGACTCAGAGCAGAGAGAACCAATAAACTTTGATCCCAATTGAACCGGGTCGATTGGACTATCAGGAGAGAAAACTGGCTGGCTCACCAGCACTTCTTTTTATTCGTCTTTTGCTGCCTTAGCAATGTTTCATCACAATTTTATTTTTTTTTATAAATTCTGGTTGACAAGAAACGTTTCTCCAGGATTTTATGACTCAGGGATTGTCTTCTGACCTCATCAATGCTAACTGAAATGAATCCCACAGCATAATGCAGCCACTTTATGCCTAACTGTGGAGATCATATTCTTCAGGAAAGACTCAGCAATTTTTGTTTCGCGGGTTTCAGAACATTTATCTGCTGGTGATTGTATTTACAGCCATCTAAAGGAAATGTGTTTATAAATGCATCTAAATCTAGGGAGAGAACACTGCTGTACTTCACTTAGTAGCAAAATCAATTTTAAATGGATTTCCAGGCACTTTTCTAGCAGCAGCTTGTCACAAAGACACACTATGTTCTCATTTCTTTACTTAAACAAAATTCTTCCTCACATCAACAACGGGATTCCCAGAAGCGCTGTAAATCTGTAGATGGATTTACCCAGAGAACAGCAAAATTCAGACGGCAGCTAAACTTGTAAAATGAGTTTATTTTTTTGGCATCACCTCTTCATCCTTCATCGCAACATTTTGTATGTTTTTCCCACATTTTTTTTAAAGATGTGCTGCAGTCAGAGGTTCAAAAGTTTAATATGAAAAACTGTCATTAATCATTGAGGTAAATTAAGTTTTTAATGATGAAGTCATTAATTCAGATGCATGCTGATGCGGCTCTGGATGTTTTTTTTATGATGCTTTTTTTTTTTTTTGCTTTCCTCTAACAGGACGCTCGTCTCTGTGTGAATCTGGTGGTTAAGCGAAGCGGCTTAGCAGAATGCGACAGAACATAAAGCGATCTTTCTCAGTCAAACATTTTGATTCCATGTTGTGCGCGGATGAACGATGACCTGCAGACCCTCCCCTGCGATGCTCTCTCTCTCTGCCTGATTAACTTTAATGAAGGCTGCTAAATACATCTCGTTTCTCCCAGATTTGACCTTGGATCTCATTAATTTCATTAAACTTTTGCACCAGGAAGGAAAAGACCGACTTGAAATAAAAACTGCCGTTCTGTTCATTTGGGGTTTTTTTGTTTGTTTGTTTTTCTTTTCAGTAAAGTGAGTAAAATCAGGCAGATTTGCTGTGCAGATGCAGAACGTTTTAATTGACCCTTAGCTAAAATTGCAGATGCAGGGAGCGTCACACTGTTGCATCAACCTCCTTCTGTTCATTATTTGTGAAATTCCTGTGCAGACATGCCCCAGCGGGCTCGCCGTCTCCTCACATCTGCTGAAAGGTGCTTTTTGTTAGAAGCATTTAATGATTCAAGCTTTCAGTGAAAGCGGGTCGGGATGTGAGCGGGTCAGGGTCAGAGTCGCTGTCAGAGCGGCGGGAGACGGTCGGCTTTCATCACAGCCACACGTTGTCTTCCTGCATTACAGCTGACTGAGCGGCTCAGGTAGGCGGCCAAACCGGGTCAGCTGGGACGAAAGGGACCGCACGACTTCTGAGTTTGTGAAGGACGGCCAGGGACAAAGTTTCTGTTCATGGACACCGCGTCTGCTTGAATATACAACATACAGAATCATAGTAGAAATACAAATATGTTTTTATTTCAGCTTGAAGGTAAATGGAAGTGATCATAGAGTTTGGTTATAATTCCAGTAATCAAAAAATTACTGAAGTAAGATCATTTTTTGAAGAGGAGCATTTTTACTATGCTGTGCTTTTTATTTTTATTTGAGTAATTCTATATCTCTGCTCTTACTTGAGTAAAATGTTTGGATTTTTTATCCACTGAACGAAAAACAAAACATGTTTTAACCAAAAATTCACCAGACAAAGAAACACACACTTGCAGTTTCTGTTAACATTTCATACAGTAAGTCGTGTCTTTTTTTTTTTTTGTAATTATTGTATTTATATGAATTATTTTCATTTTAAAGCACCAATGCTTCCATGTAACGTTGTTTCGGTCCGTCTGAAGTGTAATTTTTAAATAGTAAATAACTAAGGTTTTGTTCAGTTACTCAGTACTTGATCATTTTTTATACTTGAGTACTTTTTACTTTTGATTAAAAATATGTGGAAGTAGTGCTTTTCTTACCACAGCATAATTTTTGGGTTCTCTTCCCACCTCTGATCTTATCCAAACTCTGGTAAAAAAAAATATGTATAAATGCAGAAAAATAAGAATAAAAGAGCAGAGAATACAGCATAAGAAATAATACTGTATTGTTGGCATTTAAAACGCTCCCTGTTTAAAACTAATGTGCAACTGAGTAGGGCAATTTAAATATTATTAATATAATTGTCATATCAATGAAGCCGACAAATGAACAAGTGTTGAATATTTATGTAACTAAATGAGTTAGAGGAGATCGGATCGATCCAAAATATCCATAATATCAATACCAAGTCGGTATCGGAGTCATGGTAAGATAAATACTTTGTTTCAGATTCACTTTTGAAATTTATGTTGTGTTCGTATTGTAGTTTCTCAAAAAAAAAACCCAATTTGCTGTGATTTCTTGTCAAATGTAATTTTTGCTCTTTATTCAGGAAAAGTGCACAGAAACTTGTTCTGTTTTCCTGTTGTTGCTGTTTGTCGTTTTAATGTGTTATTAAAGTTCTGCAGCTATAAACTGTTTAAACAAAATAAATCAAAGGAAAGAAAATGACCAGAAGGTCAGAAGTTTGAAGATTAATCAAACTCTGATTTTATTTTCTTGCTAACGAACTGGTACCAAAATATTCAGAGATGATTCCCCAACCAGAGCGTCTTTGTGGTGCATTCAAGTACATCTGGTAGTCTGGATTGCCTAAATTATCAAAACAACTCCAAGGTGGTTTAATAAATTTTTATTTTAAATGTCGGAACGGTTTTATTAATGAGTCCATACAGATCATCAATGATCATTTACAATGTGGTTTTATTGTTATATAATGTATTCATCCATCTGTCCAGTTAGTGGTTATCCCTGTTAATCTTTAATTAATAAAAAAAAATCTCCCAAATTTATATCTGCCACTTTTCATTTGTTTCTGTTGATTGATTGAATAATTAAACAAAATTAAAATTTTTGTTTAAAAACTGACTAGAACTGGCATTATGTGTATTTAAATTTCTTTCTCAATACATTAAATAGCAGTAATTATAGCATGTTGCGTTATTTCATATTCCTTGATTAACTTTTGAATTTCTTTAATAATCTTGTCTATTTTCCTGCTTTTGCGTAGATTTTTGTGGCGCTATCAGATCAAATCGTCACACTGGAGTTTGTAAACCTCAATCTCTGCCACATATTTCATTTTTTATTTCTTTTTTTTGTCTTTCAGCTCTGAAAGACGCGCGCTTTCAGCTGGTGAACTTCTCAGACAACGAGCTGCGGGTGTCGCTGTCTAACGTCTCGCTGTCAGACGAGGGTCGATATGTTTGCCAGCTCTACACAGACCCCCCGCAGGAAGCCTACGCCGACATCACAGTGCTAAGTACAACATCAAAGCACTCACACACACGCCTACACACAGCAAAAACACACACTTTCAGCACACAAACACACTGCCGCTCAGAGTTACGGGTCGGCGGGAGGTAAAGCCTCTAATCACGCTTCAACATACAGTAACATTCACATGGAAAACGGAAAACAACGTGACTGCACGCACTGCCTTTATTGTTTGGTGTTAAAATTATTAATAGGAGCAACAACGAGGTCGCACGCTGGAGTTAAAGTGATGGTTTCTCCACATTATGCCCCCCTTTAAATACAACACATCTTAATGAAATATTAAATCTGATTTTAGATGGGATTAAATCTGTTGTTCATGAAGGAACTTGAGTTTTCCTTGTGAAGCAGTGAGTCGGGTCGTTTTACACGGTTCCTTCATACTCATCTTCAGTACCGAGGAAATGTTTTACACCAGAACTTCCCTGAATCTGACTCTGACCTAAAATCAGCTGAGCGCTAGGTCCGGATTAGCTTAGCATCGGGCTCAGATCAGCATTTTCAGCTCATTTCCAGTTAGCTTGTCTGTGCTATAATATGATACATTTTTCAAACTGTTTAAATTCTGAACTTTCGTAGATTCTGCAAAAGAAATATAACAACTTATGTTTTTGCAACCAGTTCTCAGTAACAGAGTCTAAAAATCCCATTTAAAATGGGTTAAGTTGGCTGTTTTTTTTTTCTAGATTACATCTGTTCATCCCTACAGTTTTATAGGGTAAAATTAAACATTTTACACAGAAATAACGAGGGGATGGAGGGAGGGATTTTTTTTTAATTTATGATCAATCAATCAAGCAAATTTTATTTGTATAGCACATTTCAGCAGCAATACATTTCAAAGTGCTTTACATCATTACAAACACAGAAACACAATGCAACATAGAATCAACAATCAAAACACGACATTAAGTCAAGTTCCATCAATAAATTTGTAATTGATTACGTTTCAAGCGACTCCGCCGTCCCTCACGGATTTTTGTGCAATTCTATGGTACCTGTTAGTGTCTAGAATTTGCAGGGTTTCCTTTACGCTCAATGATTTATGAGCTTTGCGCAATAGAAGCCCTCCCAGCAGAAGCTTCTGTTTGTAATGAATGCTAGAGAAAACTAACTGCCACTTTCACCCAGCATGTTACTCCGCAGTCATAAAGAGACGATTTTTTAGAAAATCTCATTCAGATCCTTTTAGCTAACGACCCGAATTCATCCTTCAATGGAAACGATGAATAATGACTCCAGAAAAAAACAGAAAAATGAGTCAAATGAACACAACTTTTAATTTAATATCTGAAAAAAAGATGGCAAAATGTACTTCTTATACTCCTTATTTATATGCCAAATGAATTAACATGAAATCCATTTGTTTTTGTCGCTGTTTAATCTGCAGATGATTCCCTCCTGAACTGAACCAGTCGGTTGTTGCATAATGACAGTTTGACCCTCAGAAAGTCTTTTGTGTTCAGGCTGAGAGTCTTTGACTGAGACGGTTCAAATTTCACACACAAACCTCAGAGTGACCCCTGAGCGTGTACTCTGATGATCAGACCTGTTTTCCTGTTTGTGGCGTTCTGAGTGACTCTAAATGTCAGCTGTCATCAGGAGTTTCTGCCGACACGCTTGTTAAAGAGCAGCGCCGCTCCGCTGGTCCACTGCATCAACTTATACAGGAAAAGATCTGGAGTTTCAACTCCATTAGGTAACATGCTACTGTTAGCATGTTGGCTAACAGGAGAATTTTAAACATATTACGTATCCCCTGATTCCTCTAGAGTTTGGAGGAATCATGATCATGATCTGGAGGATCTGTGGGATTAGATCTGGAGTATTAACTCCACTAGCTAACATGCTAATGTTAACATTCTAGGTAAGGTAAGGTAATTTTATTTATATAGCATATTTTCAGCAGCAAGGCAATTCAAAGTGTTTTAAATGAATTAGAAAAAATACAAACAAAACAACAAAACCATAAGAGAAGATAAACATACTATGTATCCCATGATTCCTCCAAATGATGGAGGAATCATTTTAACTCTGTTAGCTAATTGCTAATGTTCCATTTTAGGTAACAGGAGAATTTTGCACATACTACATGTTACATGATTCATCCAAATAATGGAGGAATCATGGAATCTCCGGGATAAGATCTGGTGTTTTAACTCCACTAGCTAACATGCTAGCATGTTAGCTAGCAGGAGAATTTAAAGCACAACAAATGTCCCATGATTCCTCCAAATTCAGCTGTGATGGGAGTTTGTGGAAACAACTTCTGTTTCCTCAGTGTTTACTTTGTCCCGTCCCAGTTCCTCCCGGTAACCCCGTCATTGAGGCCAAGGATGAGGTGCTGAGCGAGGGCAACGAGACGGAGATGACCTGCACCGCCATGAGCAGCAAGCCTGCAGCCTCCATCAGATGGATGAAGGGAGATAAGGAGCTGAAAGGTGGGGGGTGAAAACACACCATCACTGCTTCAGGCTAATATCATATGAGTCTGGATACAATCTCAATCAGCCAATAGATACAGTTTTATTATGTGAATGCTGTAGGGATTGACACTGAGTTTCTGTTGTTTTTTACAACATTGTCTACATTATAAACATACTATAATAGTTATAATATAGGCATTATAAATGTAGGTTATTTTTAGTTAACTTGCTATCCGTAGCCAATGTATTTAGGCTGCATCTTAGCTTATATAATGAATGAACTAAATTAGTGTTGGTATTCTTGCTAGGGATATTTTTCATGCTACTGTTAGCATTTAGCTATTTTATTTGTGCCAATTTAGATGATAAAGTATTATCATCCTTCTAGTGAATTGTAATGTTCATCAATATGGTAGTGACAGCAACTGTTAGCATGTTAGCATGATCAGCACTGATCAGCATTTTAGCTAATTGTAGCTTATACACTGCTTCTAGCATACGAGATGAAGTAAGTTAATGTTAGTCAACATGCTAATGTTAGCCCAGATGTTATGGTTGGTATATTATCTCATACCACCTTTTTAGGATATTTCAGAAGCTTCAGTGTTGTTCTCAAACTTGATGTAAGAAGTTAATGTTACATGCGACCTTTAGCACTTTAGCTAACATTAGCATTTTACCAAATTTTAGATTTAAAGTCTACTATTTTAATACAAGATGGACTAGATGGATGTTGACATGTCGAAAACTCAACTTCGTAGACATCTGTTAGCACACACCATGGAGTTAGTATTCATACAGGTGCTAGTTCTCATGCGACTATTAGCATTTTAGCTAACATTGGCGTTTTAATTATCTCTGGTTTATACACTGTCAGTATGATAGGAGAAAGTGAATGTTAGACTACATGTCCTAGAGTTTTAGTTAACAGAAGAATTTCAGCAAAAAAAAAAAAATTGTAGCATGTCTCCATGCTAGATGGATTAAGCGAATGCTAGCCAACATTTTAGCTATGAACCGAATAGCCAGTTTTAGATTATGTTGTTTTTTTTCTACTCTAGATGCAGTAATTTAATCCCAGTCAACACTCATGATAAAATTTAAATTTTAGTTAACATTAGCATTTTTACTAATTTAATTCAAGTTTTCCTGATACAATTGATTGTACTACTGAAATGCAACCCAGACAGGTTTAGCACGCCAAAAAGGCTGTCATAAAGTCGTATTAAAACAAAATAAAGTGTTTGTTTTTTATTAAAAAGCATTGTAATATAATTGTACACTGAGTTTCAAATGGAATTTTAAAAATCTCATGTTTTAATAGTTTGAACGTGTCGGCCGTTTTGTTGATTGATCTTAAATGTGTAAATAAAAGTTGTATATAAGGGGTTTTGAATATCTACATAAACAGCTTGTCGTAGTTTCTACGGCAGCCTGTAGGAGTCTCTTTTGAGTCGCTCTTTGTTTGGCACCTTGCTACTGCTTAGAGTGACCGTACCTGGAGTTTTGCTAAATAACTCATCGCTCTCACGATCTTAGGTGCACGCAAGCCTCTCCACCACGACAAGGTGGCGACTCTGCAGAGAGGAAACATTCACACCAACACACACACACACACACGCCCACACACACACACACACACACACACACACACACACACACCCCACAAACAACCCCCCACCCTCCCCACACACACACACACTCAATTAACTGGAAAGACATATCTTTGGTCTAGCTGGGTGAATCCCGGCTACCCGGGAAAACCCATGCTAGCATGCTGCAATGCTAACAATGCTACCTAGTTCTTGAAAATTTGGGGTCTTTCACAGTCTCTGCCTCTCCATCACATACAAACCCACACCCGCACACAAACACACACAAAAAATATAAATTTTAAAAATATTTCTATCTAATCTAGTAAAGATGAATAAAGAAAAATCCCAGTCCCATATGCAGCCTGTGATATAGTTCCGTTCATTTCCATTTCTACCTCAGACAGGTGAAGAAACAGTTCCTTTTCGTCTGCTTGACTTCCTCCTCGATTTGATTGGCCTTGTCGTTGATCTCTTTTATCTTTACGTGGAGATGATCGTTCAGCGCCGCCTGGCTCTGCAGCTCTTTCCTCAGGCGCTCCAGCTCGGTTTTATACCTGCTTTCATTGTCGCCGCATTTTTGTTTGAGGACCATGATATCCTGCTGGAACTTGTTCTTCTCGGCCGTCAGGTGGTTTATGAGCGCTCTGTCGTTGTTGAGGTTCTCCTCCAACGTTCGCAGCTGTTCTTGCAGGCACAGAACGTCGGTTTCGAACTTGGAGTTGATTTCCTGGTGGGAAGTTCTGACCACTTCCAGCTCTCTGTACAGAATCGACCCGATCTCATCACACGTTCCCACTGAAGCGGGAAGCATCGTGTGCATCCTTTCCAGCTGCAGAACCTCGTTGTCACGTGTCAGCTTGCAAGTGAGCTGAAGGTGGGTCACTTCTCCTTCCGGTTCAAGATCTTCTCTCAAAGTATCGTCCTCTTCTCTCAGCATAAGAGAGTCACTGACGTCGTCCTCACCAAACTCGTCTAGGGAACTGGCTGTGTCGTCAAGTGGTTGCTCCAGCATCGACTGCATGTTCAGAGAGATTGAGTCGTTCTCCTCTATGGTCGTCTTGGAGTCGCTGTCTGTGGTCAGGTCCTCCCCCAGCGTGTCCAGCTCCAGTTTCAGCATGAAGACGTCCGGCTTGTACTCGATCACCTCGTTGGTTGAAAGTTTGAATTCCAGCAGCTCTGGTTGGAGATAATTTGCCATTTTTTCCTCGAAAACGGTCCGATCTCAAACGTGGAAAAGAACAGTAGCGACAGTCGCTGTGCGCACTCAGTGGTTCAACAAACCGCAATGAGACTTCAGAGACGTTGATGACTGTGAGGTCAAAGGAACTGGTGTGACATCATCATCATATCATCGTATGATGTCACAGTGCTGTTCACACCATGATGTTCCACCGTCTTCTTAGTTTTGTTCAAAATCAGCTGTTATTTAGTGAGGCATTTAGTTCCCTTTGTTTTTGACAATAGTTACGTTACAGTAAAAAAATGATAAGAAAATACAAACCTATAAAATAGACAGTAATAAATAATAAATCAGAAATACTTTATTAATCCAAAAGGGAAATTATACCTGTGACAGTAAAAAAGTTTGCGGCATGATAAATTGCCCCAGTAATTATTGTGATAAACGATAATATGGCTGTTTTGATAACATTTTCAGGTAATGTGTTGATGATGACATCATAATGCAAATTTGCCCATTTTAATTTTTTTTTTTTTACCAATATATTTTTTATTGAGATTTTTCACTTTGGAAATACAAGCATGTAATTATCTGAGCAGGTTCTCTTTGTAGTTATTACATGACAGTAATTATTTTTACTCAACTCAGACAAATAAAAATCAAAGAAATAAAGGGAAAACAAAAAATGGGGGAAAAACGAAGGAAAAACAACAAAGAAAAAGAAAAAAACACACAGCTTCTCAAAAACAGGGGTATTCAAGCAGATTACAAATTGGTCAGATATGAATGTACACATCTATACAACATGGCACACCACAGGTTCCAGCAAATCAGAACTCAAACAGACCCTCTGTCAAGTCTAAGTCCTTAATAAAATTAATGAAAGGCCCCCAAATCCTCTCGAAGAGATACCGTTTGGATTTCCTAACACTAGAATGGCTTGAGTTAGGCCATTTTGACATATACCTATTTCGGCTTAGATAGTCCAACTGGCCTGAAGGATCTTATCTAGCAGGTGCTTTTGTTCTGTAAATAGGGCCATTACCTTAGAAGTACCCTGGTAATGGCCTCAACGCATCTCACAGTTGCACAATTGTTCCTTAGACTTCGACTTCGACTGACTTTGTTGTCATTTTCAATGCACAGGGTGTATACAGAACGAAATTTCGTTGCATACGGCTCAGAATAATGTTTGAGGTTCCAATGTTGTGAGTAAAATAAAATACAGTATAAAATATGAATATAAATCTAAATATAAAATATAAAGTGCAGGACTGACAGTAAAATAGAAGTTATTTAGCTCTGTACATGTGCAAGGTATAAAGTGGAGACCAGCTTTTGAGTGCAGTCCAGTTAAGAGTTCAGCAGTCTGATGGCAAGTGGGAAAAAGCTGTTTCGGAACCAGGTGGGCCTGCACCGGATGCTGCAGAACCTCTTTCCAGAGGGCAGCAGGGAGAACAGTCCATGGTGGGGGTGTGAGGGGTCACTGATGATGTTTCGGCCTCAGGACACGCATCCTGCATCGATGGTTGACCTGACACTTCGCCCTTTTGCCTGAGCTGGGTGTGGAAGGTTGTTGCCGAAGCAGTTTCTCCTTGTGTGCCTTCTTCTCACTCACATGAGAGTTACCGAACTCTTTTGCAAGCTCAACCAGGAAGTCCACCCGTCTCTCCTGCACCCCAATGCATGCCTGATAAAGCACATGTGCATTCAGTGCTGCCATGTCAATCATGTTTGCCAGGTTTGCTGACCAGCTGTCACATAGTGATGGAACCTTGGTCACCCCCCGCAAGATTATGACTGAAATAAATGCCATTAGTTCTTGTGAACTAAATAGGTGAAGCAGTCACCTATTTATCCTCCACAGCACAAAAGGCTGCATGCAAATTTGCATGTGCAAAGTCTCCCAGATTTCTTTTGCTTACACTTTTTGCATAATTTTTTTGAGGTGGATCAACACAATTAATTTGGTTAGTTTATTTCTAAACTGTCATGTTATACCCTCTTAGCTTTATTTCAAAGAGAAACATTACTAATTTCTTTTAGAAAAACCTTTGCATATTTTTTGAAACAGATTGTATGTTTTGCAAACTCTATGTACATTTGGCAAAATGACCTGGATAATGCAGCACAACATCATGGATCAGCTGCAAAAGGTCACATCTCTCCCAAAACACTTCATGTATGCTTCAAAACTAAACTGAAGAGCACTACCTACAGGAGATCTGATCTCCTGCAGGTATCATAGATACCCACCCCCAACATGGACAATTCACACTCCTACCTTCTGGCCTGACGGTCAACGACCACATTTACAATTGAAGAAGGGATGCTAATTTGAGCCATCAGAGTCGTCAGGGTGGACTCCGGCCTTTTGGCCCTGTTGAGCCGATATGGGAAGGACTCGAAAACCGTATCATCCTAGTGTTTTCCTAATATATGTTATTTTTTCTAGCGGCAAATTAGACGACATCTGTTTTAACCACTGCGTGGCACTAGGTCTACTGATATTTTTCCAAGCCAAAGCAATACATTTTTTTGCAGCTGACGAGCTTATATCTGTAAAAGTACATTCTGATTTACTAAAGTTATGTTCCCCAGGGTGTAGAGCTAACAGGAACAATTTAGGATCCAGTGAAACTTGCTTTAAGATCATTTTTTTCAATTATATCTTTCACCTCTGTCTGCATCACTTTAATTTTTAATAAAAACTTTACACTGGAACTGGAAGAAATTTTAAATATCCCAAATAAAATACAACAACCAAAAACAACAAATAAAAGTGGAAGTAAAAAAACCACACACACACACACAACCGAAACCATAAATAAAATGAATCATGAATTCTCTGTAAACAAAATTACCTTTCCAAGAATATTAATCTGCAGAATGAAAATCATTGAGTTCATTTTAATTTATCATGTGACTAATTGATTTACTGCAACAACTTCCTGCCAAGAGTTGATGGAGATGCTGAGTGTCCAAGGAGTAAATGATGTGAATTATAATCCGTTAGTTAAATCAAGCTTATGAAGTTTACTTTAAATGTCTAAATCGGTGTTTTAAGTTTTAGTTCATTTGAATATTAGACAATGTAGCAAGTGAAGGACTTTAGTGATGAACCTTCAGGTTCAATAAAACACAGTGAAAGCAAAAACATCATGCGGTTACAACCACTGATGTTTGCAACTTAAAATATTGGCTCCATCTAAAATAAACAGCATATATATGATAAAACAAATGCACAGTTTTAGTCCATATTTAAGACATACTCATTTTCAAAATAATAAGACTCATAATATTAACTCCCTAACAACTTGTCTTCCATCTTATGCTCTTGTTAAGCTGCCATTCGTTAACACACAGGCAGGAAATTGAATTTTCAAAATAAAAGCATCAAACACCAAAACTGAAAGTTAATCTTGGATAAAATCAAGTAAAGCCAGTAAGCACCAAAGAGAGATCAAAACAAATAAAGAAGTTAATTTGGGGTTATTTACATACAGTAATAACTATTGTAATTTTATTTTTATGTAGTTTTACCGTTTAACCAGTTTGTTCTCATAATGCACCGGGCAAAAATAACGATAACACAAACAGATTCAGCACGTTTTCTGCCAACGCGTCTTAATTTCTCTTCGCAGCCATTAGAACGAGCCGTTCGTATTTCCTGTTTGCGTTTCCATGAAAGCCTCAGTGATGTGTGCAGGTGTCCGCGCCCTCACAGCCTGCATGCCATCATCAAAGGCAGCGGCGCTTCAGAAGTGCGGGTCGAGCTGAGGGAGGAACAGGCCCCCTGCTGGGCGGCTCCACCTCAGCGGCCGGCCTCCGGCTCTGCAGAGACTTTCAAACAAACGTCCAATCAGGAGCCGAGCTGCAGGCTTCACAATGCGGCACATTAACCCCAAACACAGCACAGATTCATCCTGCATCATCTGGTTCAGCTCAGACTTAGTGCAGTCAGGGGCGTGTCTAGGTTTTTTGTGTCTAGGTTTTTTCTTAGGGGGGCCGCTGCAGTCTGAAATTACAATAGACCCTGTGCCAACTACTTATTTATCCAAACAAAACACATGTTTGATTCAGCATTTATGCTAAATGAAAGTGATATTTGTTGAATAGTGAGTAAAAAATGTTGATCCCATGTATGTTAATTAATATGTGATGTCTGATTTTTAAAAAATAAAGTTTAAACAACAACAACAAAACAACATGTTATTAAACAACAAAAGAAGCATTTCTGTCGTCTACTGACATGCAGTGCAGACAAAGGCTTTTACAATATGATATGAATAAAGCGACAAACATTTTCCCATGATATAAGTTAAATAATCTGCCACGTTTTCATCAATATTAAAGGATTATTGACTTTAAACATCCTCCTATTTCATGTTTTGTCTTATTTCTAGTGCGCTAAGATATTTGGACAAGAAGCCAGACCAAAAATACTTGGTAAGATTTTGTGTTTTTGCAGTGTATTAAAATGATCTTATGACCTAAATTATGTAGATTTAACAAAAAAAAGCGAAATAAACATGTAAGCGGGTAAATACTTTCTGTCTGTGTTTTACAAGCCTCTTCCTAAATGACGCTGTCGGACCTCAGAGACGAAGCGACGCTCGCGGGTCTCAGCTAAAATTCAAACCCAAAATATCTGAGAGGTTTTCCATCACACCTCTGCTTTCATCTCCATTTCAAAACTATTTGAAAAAGGCCGTTTTATCACCTGCAGCACCGAATCCGACTCTGCTTACTGTCGCTCCCATAAAGCTTTTTATTTAAGAACAGAAAAAAAACCCCAGTGACTGTGCATTAGAGCGAGTGCATCTGTCTGGATGTGTAAGTGCATAACCAACGCACTTACAGGGACGTCCTGTCACCTCTACTCGCCTCTGAGAGTCATTATTTTATCTGCAGACAGAACCAAATCACAGCACAGACATTATCTTTCACTTACGTCTCAGAAAGTCTCGTCAGACGCCATCAGGGTTACGAAATCAGGCGTTTCCATGGCGTCACAGCGACGGCAGGTTCACGTGCAGAGATGAAAAGAGGATCAGTTTGAGCTTCGTTTGGTTCCATGAAAAACAAAGCGGGAAGCAAAGACGACTGCATGTCAGTACAGTAGAATATCCTCCGAAAGTTCATCAATAACTGAATGATTTAATCAAAGTAAAATAATTTTTCTTTCTCAGGACGTTATTGAATTAGGTTGACAAAAAAAAACCAAGGAGATAAATCACAAAATTTCATTGCTGAAGAAGCTTGATGTTCATGGACTGCTGCCTTGCAGTATATTGCAGGAAAGTTAAGTGGAAGGAAAACATTTGTAGCCTTTAGAGGGAGTGCGGAGCAAGGCCAATGGAGGAGATTGATCTGAAGAGGCTCCCGTCTGCTGATGAGCTTTATGGAGGTGCGGGTTTCATTTCCCAGCTGGACTTGGTACAGACTCACACAAAAGCAACCAAATCACCATGGCAACAGCAGAAAGGAGGCCTGGCCAGAACCACATAGAGAATCTATAGAGTATTATCAAGAGGAAGATGAGCTGAAGGTTCTGTCAAAGCAACTTGGGCTTCCAGAACCTCAGCAGGTTCTCCTTCACTCAAATCGTTTCATTTTTGTTCTTTTTGGTTCATTCCATTTCCACTGCTTCTAGAAACAGCCAATGTGCTTTAAAAAAAAAACACCCAGCTGGTTTTTAGCAATAAGTTAATATTTTGTAGCAATAAGTTCATGTTTTCTGGTGTCTGGAAAATGAGCTGTTTCAGAAACCTCCGCAATGTAACGTCATAAATCAGCAGCCACTGACCCTCGTCTAGTAGCCCCTGTGTGTTACCTAGCAACTCAAACAGAACTCTGCCCGTTACCCGGCAACCCAAACGGAACTCTGCCCATTACCTGGCAACCCAAACGGAACTCTGCCCGTTACCTAGCAACCCAAGTCAGACCCTAAAACAGCCCATTCTGAAATGAGCTGAAACCAGACTAAAATCTAATTATCTGAATGATTTTGTGCAAAAAATGTAACTTGGTTTATTTAGCTCATAAACCGGCCATAACCTGTTCAAGGAAGCGTAATATCTAACCTTTAAACGTTTATATTTTGAATCTTTCTGCATTTTTATTTGTTTTTACTTAAACTGAGAATCCATCAGAGCATCAAACGATAATTTCCCCGACTTTAAGCAACAAGTAACCAGAGAAGTTGTTGTCTAAAATTAGCCGTGTAGACGTGTTTGAAGAGGCGTGTGCGCCGGGTGCTTCATGTGGTCTTCTTCTTCTTGACACATTAGAATTAGCGCTAGCCGAGGCTTTAGCTGGAGGAAAATAACCGACTGTGATGCAGTGAAACTCCTGACGAGGTGGATTCACGCTTCTGCGGCTTTGACCTCACAAACCACTTTACAGAGTCCATAAAATACGGGACGGTACGCTTTCCTCATATTTTCTGACTCTGTAGAGTCACTTTGGACAGGTAATTATGTTCAGACATTTGAAAACAAGATTTTATGTCTTTAATCGTATGTAAGCAGATGAATCAAAGTGTTTTGCTGTTGTTTATCAGGATTTAAATGGATAGAGGTAACCAATGGCCGGAGCAGATGCAAAATACAGATTTCCTATTTAAATGGCTTCATTCCCCCGTTTTTCTCTCAATTTAAACAAAAGTTTCCCTGCTTAATGGTAAATATTTTAAAAATGATTAAATATTTACCTTCAACCCCCACACCGTTCACACGCAGGCCGACAATAAAGACTGACTGACAGCCATTAGAGCTTTTTAACACGTGTTTATTTTTAGTTTTGTGTGCTAATTACTGTGAGAAACTTACTGACAGAACCTGAAAGATTCTGCTTTGTAATCTCCCAAAATCCGCCTGACATCTGAAAAGTTTTCATTTCCAGTCAGAAATCTTCAAAACGCTTTGAGAAATCTTAGAATTTACTTAAAAACTCAGAAGTTAAGATCACAGGACACAAAAGTATATTTCTGAAGAAATCCAGAACGCTTGACCCACGTCAGACAGTTTAAAAACCAATTCTACCAAACACTGAAAAAACTATTGAAGTGCTGAATTCAAGAAAAAAAACTAAACTTCTCTTTAACCCTTTTCCACCTGAAACAGGAAAGGTTTAGTTGGAATTCAGACCACTGACTAAGTAATTGCACATTTTGACATTTAGAAAATTCAATTGCTTAATGGAAACACACCAATTTTGAAAAAACTCTTGATTTTCGATAAAAAGTTTGTTGAAATTGGTTTGTTTCACGGAACTGCAATGGAATCACTTTTTTTGCGTCACGCGAGTCACATGATCAACAAGCGGGTTGTTCACTGGAGAAGAGGGAGAAGACAACAGGAAGTAGTTACATGATGACACAGCGTGGTTTTTAACAGCTGCATTTCCATCACATATGAGTGCAAAACTTGGTCAAATACGATTATGTAGTCGCAACGTTTCCATTTAATTAGAAATGCAGGTAAACTTATTAAAATACATGCTGCTCTTTACTCCTGCGACTACTTCCTGTCACCGTCTTCTTCATGGTTTTTACTCCAGTAGTGTTGGTTTGTTGATCACGTGACCTGTATGATGTAAAAAGTGTTTTCATTGAAGTTTTGCGAGATAAACCAATTTCAATACAGCCAAAAAAAACAAAAAGCACTTCATTGTAGCGCCAAAACATTTTCTCTAAAAAAAAAAAAAAAACTGGAATTTTTCAAAATGTCTTATTACGCTATTATATGGTGAGTGGAAACACAGATAATAGCTTAAGGCATGAACAAACTTATTGATGCGTGATTTTAATTGTTTACTGTTTTATGGAGGCTGCACTGTGGCGCAGCCTGGCAGCAAGAAGGTCCTGGGTTCGATTCCCGGCCCGGGGTCTTTCTGCATGGAGTTGGCATGTTCTCCCTGTGCATGGTGGGTTCTCTCCTGGTTCTCCGGCTTCCACAGTCCAAAAACATGATTGTTAGGTTAACTGGTCTCTCTAAATTCTCCCTAGGTATGTGTGGGTGTGTGCGCATGGTTGTTTGTCCACCCCTGTCTCTGTGTTGCCCTGCGACAGACTGGCGACCTGTCCAGTCGCCTCTCGCCCGCAATGTTAGCTGGAGATAGACCAGCACCTCTTCCGACCCCAATAGGGACAAGGTTGTTAGAAAATGGATGGATGGAAACACTGTAATTGTGTTTTTTCAACTTTAGCAGAATTTTGACACAGTTGTGCGCACATTTAGTGAGAAACAAGATGTTATATGTCTTTTATATATATAAATATCTGGTTTCCTCACAAAGACTAAATATTTCTAAAGATGCTCCTTTCAGACTCATTTTTCAATTAAACAGCCAAAGTATTCAGTCTAATTCCTCTAATTCAGACTCATGTTTCAGTGAAATTTGCTTTAATGTTCTGCAGATAACGATCCAATCCAATCATCTGTTTCTACATCCACAGATCCTTGATCTTATTTACATCCTTCCCCTTTTATCCTGTTAGTTTCTGTGATTTATATCCCTACTCTTCACACTAACAGTATGGTGAAAGTCGCATAAAAACAGCAGTCCTCGCTGCCCGGGTCGCTTCCTTCTGCTCTTTCAAGGCCGACAGAAATAAGGTTTTTTATTGACTGACAGGGAGCAGAGGAGCCATTAGACTGCAGAGCTGAGAGACAACCACGGGGCGATTTCAGTAACCGCGCTCTGCCCCGGCAGGAAGTCCCCTGATACAGATAAAACAGATAAAACAACAATCAGGGGAACGTATGTGTTGGTGTTCCAGGGATGTAATGTAGATTTTGCACATTTTCTTTACCTCTTTTCTACAACAGGTCATTGTCGAAAGGGGGGCAAAAACAAGAGTAGTAAATGTCCATCAAAAAACTCAGAAATTTCTGAGCATGAAAAGTTGAAAACTTGCTAGAAATAAATCAAATTATGAAATTAATCTCAGAAATGTTCTAGAAGAGAACAGGGATGCTTTTGAGTTTCAAAAGGCAAAATTTAGACTTTTGGAAATATTTCTGACTTTCAAAGTTCAAAATTTGTCATTTCAAAATGTGAACATTTTGAAATTTTCACATTTCAAAATGTTTACATTTTGAGTAGAAATTTCTCAAATTAATCTATAAATGTAAATTATTTCTCAAGCAAATTTTCTAATTTTGAAACTGAAATTTTCTTGTTATTTCTAGATAATTTCAGAAATGTATCTCAAAATTTCTGAGTATTTTTTGCGGAAATTTGCTCCTCCTTTTTCCACTATTCTGCAACGCTCTGATTAGTTGTTTGCTAAAAAAAAAAAAAAAATTGCTGAGATCAGTTAATGTTTTTCAAATATTTGCTGGCTTTAGCTGTTTGCAGGTGTTTGTCTTCGCTAACCAGGAACAGTCAGGACTCGACTGACGTTTTCAGAGGAAAATATGACACTCCTCCACCTCTGTCTATTTCCTGGAGGACACTGAGCCCTCAAGTTTTAGTCAAACCCATTTTGCTGCACATTGTCTCTGCTTGAACAGATAAATATTTGATGTTGCACAGTTTGACAGCTCAGTCGTCCATCTTTTGAAATGACTTTGTCCCAGAGATCCGGGCGCCATTCGGGTTGGGCTCCACGCCGCGCACAGGAGGGCTCCTCCATTTTACCTCTACGTAGCACAAATGGATGTTGAGTTAGCATCTGGATGGAGGATGATGAATTAATCAGTGTGGGAGGAGAATAAAGTGACAGGTACTCAGCACCTAAAACCTTCCAGCTGAGCTGTACTTGTTCTGATTCGTGTAGATTCGGCCCGTAGGAGCCGCTCTGAACGCGACGCTTGGAGAAGACGGCATTGTTCAACTGTGAAGAGTTTTTTTTTTTTAGCTGATGGCAGATGGGAAAAGGAAGGATAGGCAGGAAATAAGATGGCAGCTCATTAATCAGCCCAATAACCTCACACTTTCTGCTAGTTGGACCTTCTTCTCTGGAACCTTTCTACAGGTTTGTGCCCACATTGGAGCAGGAGATGTTGTTTTTAAATTTAAAAGCATTTTAGGACTAAAAACATGAACTGAAGGATTGTGTGATGGTGTTGCTCACTGATTTGATCCTCATCCTGACGTTAAATGTATCTGAATCAAAACAACAAGTCGCACAACATTTACCAGATCAGCTGCTGGATTTAGTAGAAATTATCTTCCTGCATGTTAAATATTTTACTACTAGGTGTATTGAAAACCAACAGATCCAACAGTCATAACACCAATGGTGTCCAAACTTTTTGTCACTATTCAGTTAGGAGCCAACTATTTAGTTTGCTAATTAAATGCTTATTTTGTTAGCGAGTTAAACATTTAGCTTCAAAAATATCTAGCTATGCAGCTAAATATTACTAAATGTATTGCTGTATTTCCTGCAGGCAAACCCAAAGTGGAGCTGAGCTACGATAAGATGTACACCGTGACGAGCCGGGTGACGTTCGCCGTCAGTAAGGAGGACGACGGCGTCCCGGTCATCTGCATCGTGGACCATCCCGCGGTCAAGGACTTCCTGGCGCGCAAATTCCTGGAGGTGCAATGTGAGTCCAGCAGCTTTGACATTTAAAACTGTGAAAAAAGCTTCTTTTTTTTTTTATCTCTGTTTTGTTTCCATAAGTGTTATAAAGGCAATCAAATACCTGTTTTCACTTCACCTTAGGGCTCCATGAGCAGCTCCACTTTTTAAAGAGGGGTTCTGTGGAAGCAGCATAATGCAGCAGAGAGCGTTAATTCTGCAGCTTCTGACAGTAGAAGAAGAAATTATATGTTTCAGTCTGGTGTTCAGATTTTTAATAAACCAGTTTTTATGTCTTTATCACTTCAAACTTTTGGCTTTTTTTAATTGTAACCTTGATTTTTATTTTTTTTATTGGAGGTGAAACATTTAAATACAAACCAAACAAAAATCCAAACGTGACTAGTAGGTTATATTATCCATCATCTACAACTATGGTGGCACATTAGGGCCATTATAGGCAAAAGAAATTGAGAGAGGAGTGAATTTTCAACAAGGAACTCAGAAATTTTCAGATTAATTTCAGAAAGTTTCTAGAGAAACAAGGGAATGTATGAGCTTCTAAAATAAAAACATTTGCTAGGAAAAAAACTCAGAGAATCTCAGGCATTTTCTAGAAAAACCTTTGCATTGCTGAGTTCAAAATTCAAAAGTCTTTTGAGAAAATACTCAGATTATTTAAATCAATCTCAGAAATCTTCTAGAAGAAACTTGAATTTCAAATTGAAAAATTTGTTTGAAAAACATCAGAAACATTGAGATCAGCCTTAGAAATGTTATAGCATAAAAAACAAGGACATTTCTCCACTCCAAAAGTCAAATATTTGTTTCAAGAAACTCAGAAATTTTTAGACTAATCTCAGATATTTGATAAGAAAAACATAAAAATCACAGAATTTAAAAAGTCAAAACATTTCCTTGAAAAGTCGGCAATTTTGAGATAAATTTCAGAAATTGTCTAGAAAAAAACTTGGAAATTTCTTGGTTTCAAATTTCAATAAGTTTCAAAAAACCAAGAAATTTGATTTGACTTTGATTAATTTTAAACCTTTTGAGTTTCTTGGTGGAAGTTTCTCTCTCTACCGTGTCTCTTGTATGCCGTCGTACTCAACGGACCAGCTAAAGGAAATAAAGATGTGTTGAAGATCAAAACTCATCAGATTTCAGAGTCAGATTATATAAATATGAGGTTTCCTAAGCAGAAAAGTCATTTAAAAATTCAGTTCTCTTGAAGATTTAACATCAGTTCCATGTACCGGTGGAGATGCGACCAAAAGTGTCTGAATGCATAGAAAAAAAATCTTTGTCTGATCCAGAAAATCTTTTTGATTCAATAACTATGAATGGATACACAAGGTTCCAATGCAGTCTGGGAACATCTGGAATTTGATTCCAGATATTTTCCAAATCTGAATATTATTAGAAAACAAATAAAGAAATAATATTTCTGATCAGAGTTGATAAATTCAGGACAATCGTGGAGGAGCCTCAGTTTTTCTCCAGTTATGTTTATGTCCGTAATTATTCATAAAATATAAACTGATCAGTTTCTATGATTTGATTTGCAGAAATGTTTTAATTTAGGGGCAGAATGTTTATTTCCCAGTTTTTTTTTTAAAACTTTGAATCCCCAACATTTGATCAAAGTTGTTCTCGCTGCGTGCGAGTCGCTCCCAGTTTGAGCTGGAAAACTAATCACCCTCCATCCATCAGGGATCAAACGGCAACACTCGCACTTTTGACGCGTTGCGAGTAAAAGAGGAACGCACCCCGGCGAGTTCGTCGACATCAAAGCGCCTCGGTGTCCAGAAAAGGACAACACGTAGACAAAAATAGACGTCAAGCCTCTGCGGGGGGCCGGCAGCCGCTCCATAAAGAGAAAACCTGATGAGGACGAACACAAAGGATCCACCAACCAACCGCTCGGAAACATTCACCACGATCAGACCAACTTCTGCAACTTTTACACCCTAAGGAGACGTTTTCACTCTCAGACCAGCCGAATGAAACTCCAAAATGTCTCACTGCTTTTTGAAAGCAACCAACTTCTAACTCTGGATGCATTTACTGTAGGAAATGTGTTGCTATTTTTAAAGAATCACAATTTTCTTTCTAGCTTTAGGATTTAAAGTTAAGATGAACATAAAATGCAGCTAAATTTAGCTTCTTTGTTTTTTTCCGTGGGATGGAAAATGATGTAAAAAATCAAAAAGCACATAGATTCCAACCTAATGACAAAAAATAACAGACTTAAAAACATATTACTAGTATGTTAAAATGTTATTTCCAAACCGGAAGAATCATTTTACTCTCACATCAGCCAAATAAAACTCAAAAATATCACACAACTATTGAAAACAGACAACTTATAACTTTAGATAAATCTACTATTGAAGATTTTATTTCTATTTTTAGAATTTAAAGTAAAGACAAACATAAAACGTACCAAAAAGAAGATGTGTTTTTGTGGGATGGAAAATGATGTAAAAGTAGAAAAAAACAGATCTAGAGTACTAATACTAATAATAATATAGTAATAATACTACAACATTGAGTTGTGAAAACTCAATGCAAATACTGTGTGAATAAACTTCTATAAAACTGTTAAAAACCTGCATTTAAAAAAAAAAATTTATTCACCAATTAGCGAACACAAAACAGACATTACAGACTAACAGGAGATTCAAGGATTTCTCAGACATGCAGAGTGTTAAAGAATCAATTAACACTCTGAGTGGGCTTTTGCCGAAGGAATAAAATTATAACATGATGGAAAGCTCAGAAAAAGTTACTTTCACATGACACCGGCCCTTTAAGGCTGTCAGAGAAAGTCGGGCTAGCATAACTGACCTGCTTCCTGCTTTCTCAGTGTTGTTTTTATTGTTATTAAAACCTTGGTATCTAGCTGTGATAGTGAAGATGATCTTCAGACTCTTTGTGTCATTTTCCAAATCACAGATATTCCTGAATCAATGCACAGCAACGACGAATGTCACGATAAGTCATGTGATTTCCAACCCACGAACACACGTCAACAGAAACTCGCTGAAGGAACTGCAGGCTGTCCGAGATGACAAGGTCAGACGAGTGGAAGCAGGAAAAAGTTGCCTCAGAGTCTGAACTGCATGAGGAAGCCAAAGGGCTGCTGAGCGGACGCTGGCGAGCCCACTGAGCTGGCGGCGTGCCCGCCAGCCGTCCATCAGCAGGAAGCGGACAGACGGACAAACGGGCTTTTGTTGTTTACGGCTGAGGCGGTCGGACGGCCTTTTGTGGAACTTTGCTGCTGTGGCTCAGGCCTGATTGAAAACGCCAGGATCAAACCGGAACGTTTAGGCCACATCGAGAACGGTTTACATCGCCAGCAGCAAGTTCTGATTCCTCCTCTCTGCAGATGTTCAGATCAAATACAGATATTTTTCTCTCTATGAAGAGCTGGATCAAATCTGAAATCTATTCCATTGTGTGTGTATCATAAAAAAAAAAAAAAGATGCATCCGGTACAGAGCTTTGTAAAAGTACGTACACCCCCTGAACTCGTCACCAAACACAGACTTCAGTGGATTTTATGCGATGAACCGACACAACGCAGGTGGAACAGGAGAGATCCATGTTCTTCTGGGTTTGTTTTGTGGGGTTAGTTTTCACCAGCCCTGAACATCTACAGACCGAATCTTTGGTCCGTTCTTCAGGAAACAGCTCAAAGTCACTCAGATGGACACAGATTATTGGTTGGATTTGGGTCTGGACTTTGACAAGGCATTTTAGCAACAAGGCGACTCAAAGTTGTTTACATAAAAAAAACATAAAACAAGAAGAAATATCTCTTCTCTTTCTGCAGGATGTCTCCTTTATGGGATGGGTCCTACCTCCTTGCAGTGGTGGGAACTCTTCTGCTAATGCGCTAACATCCATCCATCCATCCATCCATCTTCTTCCGCTTATCCGAGGTCGGGTCGCGGGGGTAGCAGCTTCAGAAGGGAGGCCCAGACTTCCCTCTCCCCAGCCACTTCTTCCAGCTCCTCCGGGGGAATCCCGAGGCGTTCCCAGGCCAGCCGAGAGACATAGTCCCTCCAGCGTGTCCTGGGTCTTCCCCGGGGCCTCCTCCCGGTGGGACGTGCCCGGAACACCTCACCAGGGAGGCGTCCAGGAGGCATCCTGACCAGATGCCCAAGCCACCTCAACTGGCTCCTCTCGATGTGAAGGAGCAGCGGCTCTACTCTGAGTCCCTCCCGGATGACTGAGCTTCTCACCCTATCTCTAAGGGAGAGCCCAGCCACCCTACGGAGAAAACCCATTTCGGCCGCTTGTATCCGCGATCTCGTTCTTTCGGTCATGACCCAAAGCTCATGACCATAGATGAGGGTGGGAACGTAGATCGACCGGTAAATCGAGAGCTTCGCTTTTTGGCTCAGCTCTCTCTTCACCACGACGGACCGGTACAGCGCCCGCTTGACAGCAGACGCTGCGCCAATCCGCCTGTCGATCTCCCGCTCCCTTCTTCCCCCATTCGTGAACAAGATCCCGAGATACTTAAACTCCTCCACTTGGGGCAGGACACCCCCCCTGACCCGGAGAAGGCACTCTACCCTTTTCCGGCTCAAGACCATGGCCTCGGATTTGGAGGCACTGATCCCCATCCCGGCCGCTTCACACTCGGCTGCGAACCGATCCAGCGAGAGCTGCAGATCACGATCTGATGAAGCCAAAAGGACCACATCGTCTGCGAAAAGCAGAGATGAGATCCTGAGGCCACCAAATCGGATCCCCTCAACACCTTGGCTGCGCCTAGAAATTCTGTCCATGAAAGTGATGAACAGAATCGGTGACAAAGGGCAGCCCTGGCGGAGTCCAACTCTCACCGGAAACGAGCCCGACTTACTGCCGGCAATGCGGACCAGACTCTGACACCGGTCATACAGGGACCTGACAGCCCGTATCAAAGGGCCCGGTACCCCATACTCCCGGAGAACCCCCCACAGGGCTCCCCGAGGGACACGGTCGAACGCCTTCTCCAAGTCCACAAAACACATGTAGACTGGTTGGGCGAACTCCCATGCACCCTCCAGGACCCTGCTGAGGGTGTAGAGCTGGTCCAGTGTTCCACGACCAGGACGAAAACCACACTGCTCTTCCTGAATCCGAGGTTCGACTATCCGACGGACCCTCCTCTCCAGGACCCCTGAATAGACCTTGCCAGGGAGGCTTAAGAGTGTGACCCCTCTATAATTGGAGCACACCCTCCGGTCCCCCTTTTTGAACAGGGGGACCACCACCCCAGTCTGCCAATCCAGGGGAACTGCCCCCGATGTCCATGCGATATTGCAGAGTCGCGTCAACCAACACAACCCTACAACATCCAGAGCCTTAAGGAACTCCGGGCGGATCTCATCCACCCCCGGGGCCTTGCCACCGAGGAGCTTTTTAACCACCTCGGCAACCTCACCCCCAGAGATTGGAGAGCCCAACCCAGAGTCCCCAGGCTCCGCTTCCTCAGTGGAAGGCATGTTGGTGGGATTGAGGAGGTCTTCGAAGTACTCTGCCCACCGGCCCACAACGTCCCGAGTAGAGGTCAGCAGCACACCATCCCCACTATAAACAGTGTTGGTGCTGTACCGCTTCCCCCCCCTGAGACGCCGGATGATGGACCAGAATCGCCTCGAAGCCGTGCGGAAGTCTTTCTCCATGGCCTCTCCAAACTCCTCCCACACCCGAGTTTTTGCCTCAGCAACCGCCCGAGCCGCATGCCGCTTCGCCCGCCGGTACCCATCAGCTGCTTCCGGAGTCCCACAGGCCAAAAAGGCTCGATAGGACTCCTTCTTCAGCCTGACGGCATCCCTCACCGAAGGTGTCCACCAACGGGTTCGAGGGTTGCCGCCGCGACAGGCACCGACAACCTTGCGGCCACAGCTCCGATCGGCCGCCTCGACAATGGAGGCACGGAACACGGTCCACTCAGACTCCATGTCCCCCACCTCCCCCGGGACGTGTTCGAAGTTTTGCCGGAGATGGGAGTTAAAGCTCCGTCTCACAGGGGATTCCGCCAGACGTTCCCAGCAGACCCTCACAACACGTTTGGGCCTGCCAGGTCTGACCGGCTTTCGCCCCCGCCACCGGAGCCAACTCACCACCAGGTAGTGGTCAGTGGACAGCTCCGCACCTCTCTTCACCCGAGTGTCCAAGACATACGGCCGCAGATCCGATGAAACGATGACAAAGTCGATCATCGAACTGCGGCCTAGGGTGTCCTGGTGCCAAGTGCACATATGGACACCCTTATGCTTGAACATGGTGTTCGTTATGGACAATCCATGGCGAGCACAGAAGTCCAGCAACAGAACACCGCTCGAGTTCAGGTCGGGTGGGCCGTTCCTCCCAACCACGCCCCTCCAGGTCTCACTGTCGTTGCCCACGTGAGCGTTGAAGTCCCCCAGCAGAACAAGGGAGTCCCCAGGAGGAGCACTCTCCAGTACCCCCTCTAAGGACTCCAAAAAGGGTGGGTAATCTGAACTGTCGTTCGGCCCGTAAGCACAAACGACAGTCAGAACCCGTCCCCCCACCCGTAGGCGGAGGGATGCTACCCCAGGGGTGGGCAATCCTGGTCCTCGAGGGCCGGTGTCCTGCAACTCTTGCAAGTCTCCCTGGTCCAACACACTTGAATCCAGCAGCTGAATCACCTCCCAAGTGCAGTCAGGTTCTCCAGAGTCCTGCTAATGACCTCATTATTTGACTCAGGTGTGTTGAAGTGGAGATGCATCTAAAAGTTGCAGGAGTCCGGCCCTCGAGGCCTGGAGTTGCCCACCCCTGTGCTACCCTCTCGTTCACCGGGGTAAACCCCAACGTACAGGCGCCGAGATGGGGAGCAACAAGTATGCCCACTCCTGCCCAACGTCTCTCTCCCTGGGCAACTCCAGAGTGGAAGTATGTCCAGCCCCTCTCAAGGAGACTGGTTCCAGAACCAGAGCCATGCGTCGAGGTGAGACCGACTATTTCTAGCCGGAACCTCTCGACCTCACGCACTAGCTCCGGCTCCTTCCCCACCAGAGAGGTGACATTCCACGTCCCAAGAGCCAGTTTCTGCAACCGAGGATCGGACCGCCAGGGTCCCCTCCCTTGGCCGCCACCCATCACACAGTGCACCCGACCCCTTTGGCCCCTCCCACGGGTGGTGGGCCCATGGGAGGGGGGGCCCATGTTTCCTCTTCGGGCTGAGCCCGGCCGGGCTCCATGGGTAAAAGCCCGGCCACCAGACGCTCGCCATCGTGCCCCCCCTCCAGGCCTGGCTCCAGAGTGGGGCCCCGGTGACCCGCGTCCGGGCGAGGGAACACCAAGTCCAAGGTTTTCCTTCATCATTGGGGTCTTCGGGCTGCACTTTGTCTGGTCCCTCACCTAGGACCTGTCTGCCTTGGGTGACCCTACCAGGGGCATGAAGCCCCAGACAGCATAGCTCCTAGGATCATTGGGGCACTCAAACCCCTCCACCACGATAAGGTGGCAGCCCATGGAGGAGTAATGCGCTAACAGCAGAGCTAATTTTTAATTTAGAGCTTTTGCTATTTCTGCTCAATCATTTCTTATTTATCTTGGCAGCAGAGGCGATATTACACAGTGTGCACGAGAGAGTAGTCAGTGCTACACAGCTCTGCAGTAAACTGGTTCACACTGTTATCTAAAGACAAAACCGATTATTATAGAAGCTGCTGTTAGCACCTTATGCTAGCAGTTAGCATTCTATGTGTTTTTTATCTGTGTAGCTTTAGTTTTACTCTGAGACTACCAACATTTCCAAACGCCCCCATAATCCGTGATGTGCAAGAAGCAAGAAAACCAGAACATTTTGCTTAGCCTTCCTGTTATCTGCAGAAGTTCCTCTCTCTGTTGCTTAGAAACGTCTTGCAACTTTTCTGCTTCCTTTAATATAATACGTCCACAGTTTAAGTTTCTCTGGCTCTGAAGCGCCATCTTCTGTTTTCTGGTGGAATGTTTCCTTTTGCCGTTTGCAGGTTGACTTCTAGTGCGGCCCAGCTAACGTTCCGAGCCCTGAAGGTTTATCCCATGCTTTGGTTTGCGGTTCGTGTAGAATCCGTTTAGGATGCAGCTCCAGAAGAGCCGTCCATGGTTCAGAGAGCAGGAAGTGTAAAGGAAAAACGCCTTGAATGTAATTTTATTGTTTATGTCAAGCTGATTCCACCGAGGTCAAGCTGGTGCTGCTTGTTGTTTTTGTTGGTTTGTCAATAAAGGTTCCTTTGAGCAGCATAAAATTGACCGCCTCGCACTCAATCGCAGCCGAGGCGAGTCATGGATGTTGCTCTGATTGTTGCATCTTTTGTTGTGTCTGTCGGGAACCTCAGATTGCTCGCTCTGTCTGCTTGGAGCAGCAGCTTTTCCACACATTCTGCTCCACACGTTTCCCTTTAGCAGGACGCTAAACGTTAGCCGTCAGTTCCGCTTGAATGGGCTTCCTCATTTTGCTTTTCATCTTTTAAAGGATTCAGATTCTCCATCGTCTTTCTTTTCGACCTAAAACCAAAACTTTGTCGATATCCTGCTAAAAAAAACATCTTTTTGCGAAAACCCCCCACACAATTTTGCAGTTACAGTGTTTCTATTAAACAGGAAACAAACTTAAAATCATATGTGAATAAATTTCTTCAAGTTAAAAAAAAAACATGCAGCACCATCTTGCTCCTACCACTTCCTGGATTTTTTTCCACCAATGACTTGTATGATGTGGAAAAATGTTTCCTTTGTAATTTTGTAAAAATAAATACATTTAAAAAACACCTCTCTGCAGGGCAAAAACTCTTTTTTTTTCAAATTTATTTTCATAATTCCAAATTATTTGATTTTTTTGGTAAATAAAAATGCAGCTAATCTTTGTCTCCAGAGTTCAGTAATCTTGGTGTATTTGCTCAACACAAGAATTTTGGATTAACTTTGCATGATGTGATTTTTTGTTTGGACTGTACATAAAGTATGCGTTTTGGAGCTATCAGACCTTGTGGGTCTGTTATTTTTTCCCCCTCCTGTGTCTTTTTCTTCTGAGTCATACGATCTTTTCTTGTTTTTCTCTCGTGGTTTCAGACAAACCAGAGGTGAAGATCGTGGTGGAATTTCCTCAGGGTTTGACAAGAGAAGGAGAAAACCTGGAGCTGACGTGTCAAGCCAAAGGCAAACCCCAGTAAGTCACTTTCAAACACTTTTTTCAACCAATCATTTTCCCAGGGGGGCCATGGCCCCTTCTGCCAACCCCTTGGAGGTGCCACTGTTCTAGGCTGCAGGGATCTCAGATGATCTGAGATGAGAACGATTTTTACACATCAAAGTTCAAACTGAAAACCACCAACAAAGCGTGGAGAGAAAGCTTGGATTGGATTGGCTGAAGAAAAGGAGTCATTGGCACAACCTGTACATCCATCCATCCATCCATCCATCCATCCATCCATCCACCCATCCGTTGTTTAGGAACCTCCAGTGACATCATCTTAACCACGTTTTGACATGAAAACGGCTCAGCTTTGTTTCAGTGAAACTCCCCACTGAAAAACTGAGTGTAGTTTAATTTATTATAAAGTATTAAGCACATTGATCTTAATATGGTGTTTAAATAACTCGCAGCAAAGTCGTATCAGGCCGCATGAATCTTTCAAGTTTAGCGTTATTTATTAAGCTTTATTTTCCTCTTTCTTGTTGAAGTCGGGGACGGTTTTCTTTTCATCTGGAAAACCTCCAGGCAGCAGCCGTTTAAGTAAAAATGACGCCATAAAATAAAGATTTTTCTGAGGAGCACGGTGAGAAGTTTTCTGTGTTTTACCTTGAGTTATTTCTCTGACATACTTCTGCGCGCCAGAGCTGAATCATTCTCCGACTCGGGGAAGAAATTATTTTTTTCCTCTCTGTATAGGAAGCAGTTAATATTAAATAACTCAGCAAGCAGCTGCTCAGTACGTACAGTATCTGTAGCAGCTCATAAAGGAGATAAAATATTTCCTCTGTTCCTCTGGGTCTACTGAGTGAGAATCTATCACATGCTGGCCTTAATACCCAACTCTAAACTGTCTGCTTCACTCTGCTGCTCCACTGCATTTTCTGTGTTATTTCTCAGCATTTTCTACCTAATTTTCCTGCTTCATGGTCATTTATTGAGTTTACTGACAGCCTCTGAAACCTTCAGAAGCTTCACTTTTTGTTTTTAAATCCTGCGTAGAGTAAGATTTTTATGCTTTGGGCATGCAACCTCAACTTGCAAAAAAAAAAACATGCAAAAGTTACAGTTTTAATGTCCATTTGATGCTCCTAAATCAGCGCTATTTGCCCACATTTTAATGAGACATTATGCATGTATTTATGGAAAAGGCTTCACACATTTATGTATATTTGTGTAAATTACATCCCAATTAAGAGTCGTGTCTTTTATGAATTAAATATTGTTCGCTAAACTAGTGGTAACTTTTACTAAGCTTGTTTCTAATTCGTTCAGCTGTCAACACTGTATTTATACCATGAAATTCTGCTACTGTTGAATTAATAATTGATAATCTATGTTATTTTTTGATAAAGTTAAAGTAAAGCTCTTTGTTTTGACGGTTAATCACATAAAGCAAGTTTTCATGAAGTGGTTTGCAGTTTAGTTCAGTTTCTTCTCTTTGATAATTACAAGCGTACAGCATGTTCCCATGAAGCTCTGTTATATTTTCATATTAATTTAGTTTTGTTTAGTTCCAATGACTAACACCTCAAGCAATTCCAAATAAATATTGAGTGTATTTGGACTTCTAGTTGCTGAACTTAGACAAAAAAAAATCTTTAAAGCCAAAAAATAGGAAACTACAAACCTGCTATGTGATTTACAGATTTGCGCTCTGCTGAAATCTGACTCTTTTGCTTATTTTTAAGTCATATGTTGTGTGGACGACTAGCAACCTCACTAGTTAGCAAGTACAGCTAGTTAGCAGCCACTGCTGATGTAAACACAGCTAATAACCAAACACAGATCCCTCCTTCTTAGCAAGCGAGTAGCGACAGTCTACAGATAACTGCGTCAAGCTGTTGACGTTACAGCAATCCCTCTCATGGAGCAATGGCACGTGGCGACAGTTGAAATGAACAATTTAACAGGATTCTTCATTTAACAGGATTGTCAGGTTCTTCCATTTAACAGGAAGAACCTGACAAAAAATCTGGTTTGATTTTAGATTTGCAAATTGGTAAATAACCGATTTAATATTGTTGCTGTGGTCGATAACCGATATTTGCCAATATTATAAATATTTTATTACCATTTCGAAACCGTTGGGGGAAAAAGAAGAGCCCAGAAACAAACGGCAACCAGATATAGATAAATAAATTATTGAACTGATTCCGATATATTAAAAATTACTCATATTTTCCGGTACCGACGTTCGTGCCGATATATCTTTCATCCGTAAAACAATAAATAATAATTGCTGGTATTTACTAATTGTTACATAAGCTCCTGGTCTTTCCATCTGTGACCGTATTTTCATTTTAAAGGAAAAAATTGCAAGTTAAAAATTGTCAATTGCACAATTAATGAACTCTGCAGCTTTAGAAGCATTCAGCATCCATGTTGATCAAAAAGCAAGTTACATTTTTAACTTCTTTAACGTGACAGCCGAAAGTTTAGCAAGCGAATTTTTAGGACCTCCTCCTCCAAACTGCAAAACAAAAATCATCCATCGCCTCTTTAAACGTTTTCAAAAGGATTTTCCATCGAGGACGTGAATGCATAAACAGTTTTGATAAATGCAGCTAAATGTTGAGTTGCAGCAGAAACAGTTGAATCTTTTTTTTCCCCCTTCATGTTGGAAACTTACTGAGGCTTTCATTGGTGATAATTGATTCCTGCAAATGTCTGTCGGTGTCATGTGGAAGCTCCTGCCCGTCTCTCATTAGGCAGCCATTTCGTACGTATCGGTGGCGAACGCAGGTGTTGGTTTGCTCAGATGACAGGTCTGTGTGATAGGAGATGTAATGGAGTGCAAATACAGCCATTAGCGAACGGGGGAGAATAAAAGAGCGAGCGCCGCGGGCAGACGTCCCGCTGGACGGTTGAGGCCTCCGTATAGCTGGCAGCGTTTGTGTCGCTCCTGTTAATTTGTTGACAAGGCCACTCAGATCTAAACAGAACAAAACAATCATTGGATGATGGCGGAGTTGTGAATATTATATGAAAGTGACCTAATGAGAGGAGCAACTGCGGCAAACAAAAAAACACAGAGAAGTCATGTTGGTTTTAAATGTCATTTCAAGGCAATTTATAAAATAAGAACAAGTTTATTTGATCATACATTAACTCCAACTGATCCCAGTTAAGAAGTTGTGCATTTACTGGAGTACTTTCTACAGATTCCATCTAACATATAATTGCGCAATTTGACGTTTTGAAAATAAATTTGCTTAATGGAAACGAGCCAAATTCCCAAAAACAATTATTTGATTAAAAGATGTCGGCGCCAGGATGTGCTGACTAATTGGTTTATTTCGCAAAACTGCAATGGAGTCAGTTTTTTCGCATCACATGATCAACAACAGGATGTTACTACTGGCGAAAACCACGAAGAAGACAGCAGCATGCCGTGTTGAATGCATGTTTTTGAATGGCTTGAGCAAAGTTATTAACATAAGATTTTAATTTCTTATTTAATAGAAACATCGCAATTGTGAAATTGTGTTGTTTTTGTTGTTGTTGTTTTTACATTAGTGGAGTGTTGGCAAAGTTTTGCACACATTTGTAACAGAAACACAGCAAGTTAGTTTCTTCATGTAGAACTGTGTACCTGAACCACCTGCATCATTTACAGAGCTCACCTGTGCTGTGGCAGCACCATGCTGTGGGGATGCTGTCCTGTCTTCATTTATCAACAAAATTAATCAACAATTTAAGTTCAGAGCCTCCTTTAAATTATTGAATAAGCAGATATGTTTATTCAATAACTAAGCAGCAAATGGAGCTGATGCAGATGGAGATTTTTTTGTGCTTTTCTTTATATGAAAACAATAAGTGTATTTTTGTTCTCTTTAGTTAGCCATGTTGGGTTTTTGTTTTTGTTTTGTCGTCGTAAGTAGGACCAGAAATCCCCAGTGACCTTTTGCTCAAAAACAGACCCAATAATTATATTGGGCTAAATCCAGTAAAGGGTTTTCAAGGTCAGTTTTTTTTGTTGTTGTTTTGTTTTTTGCTGGGAATAAAATAAAACTGATATCCTGACCAACAAGTTAGGAAACTGTACAACTCAGACTTTTTTTTTTTTTTTGGACCTTTAAAATTAAAATACATGTTAATTTGTTGCGGACCAGCGAAAAGGAAAATAATTCACCAAAATGTTATTTAGCTTGGAAATAAAGGTTTTGACATCACTGCATTAACATATTTGTAAGTAAAGTGTCAAATGTCTAAACCTTTATTTAATGCGGAAAAAAATATTCATATTTTCATTCATTTATATATTTTTTTTAATAAAAACTCCTCAAAATGATTTTTAATCAGTTAAAATCCAGGTGAGCAGGACGAAGTGAAATTCAGCTGAAACCTCCAGCTTTATTCCAGACATCCTAATCTGGAGCTGCCAGGGCCGGTTTTTATTCTATGATCTGCTAAAGCGGGACACAACATGAACACACAGACACAAAACACACAGATCAAAACACCATGTGCCCCAACACACACACACACACACCCCAACCCAACCGACCCCCACGGTTTTCAAACTTGGCATCGAGACAAGCGCTCCCTGTATTCATTTTCTAAAGATGAAAACACAATCAATACAGTGAGCCGGGAATTGGAAGTCATTTTCATTAGAGCTGCTGAGAGTTGTGTAGTCATTACAGCAGATAGCGGCGCCGCGCCCGGCTGCAGGCGGCCATTTGTATTCCAGACGCCTGCCCTTCCTCTCTCCTTGCATCCCCATCTTACCTCTTTGGTCTATCTCTGTCTATCAGCCTCCACTGAATTCATTTCAGCTTCTCTCACAACATCCACTCCACCTATAGACTATCCGCTCCATCAGAACTTATATTTTTCTTTACTTTTCTTCTGTCGGCCATTAAACACACTTGGGCTTTGCTTGTTTTGCTTCGGATTCTTTTTGGGTTGAATTTTTTCCCCGCTTCATCTTTTATTATTTTTTCTCCACTTCTTCGATTTCTGTGCTTGATCCCCACCAAATTTGGTTTCAAAGGGAGGGAAGCAACTTAAAACGCCGCAACAAAATGCAACAAGAGAGGCCATCAGCGCGCGCTCAGGGGAAATAACGGGAGCTGGCAGCGGCCTCTGGAAGCTGCTGCAGCCAAATGGAGATGTTTTTTGTCTCCTTCCCCCCTCCCCAACCCGCTGCTACTCAGGGTACTTGGAGCTTATTGTCATAAAAATGGAATAAACCACCCCGCTACTCAAGAAGAAACCAGAACAAAGGCTGACGCTTAATAGTTGCCCACCTACACAGGTAAAAATATCAATGCAAGACGAAGCTGCTGCAATTAGTAGCATTCATTTAACACAAGAAAACAATTAGATTTAAATTCATTAGTCTCCTTAATAACCAAACTCATTTTAGAATTGATCAAAACTGTGTCTGGAATAAACCTATTTTGGAAAAAATGTAGCGACAGAAAGGAAAAATAAACTTTTTACCCATCAACAGGGTTCTATAAGTGACTTTACTTCCAACATGAGAAACATGTCTTGTTATAAGTTAAATAATTTGAAAACTAGAAATTTCTCATTTATCTTTCTAAAAGGTTACTAAGTTAGTTTTGTCTTATTTTAGGTGCTCTAAGATGTTTACATTAGAAACTAAACCAAAAATACTTGGTAAGATTTTGTGTTTTTGCAGTGTATGTTACACATTTACAGTAGTATAGTGTTGACCTGTTGGTATGGATTTCTCAAACATGCATGACAGAATCAAAGCAACTCTCCAGTTATGTTTTTCATGAGTGAATAACATTATAACATGATATAAAGCTCAAAACAGTCGATTTTACATTTTACTGCTCCTTTACAAACATGTCGGCCAAGTCTGTGTGCGCGCAGCTCTGGAGTCAGGGAGGTGACTGCGTATATGGCTGTATGTGTTGTGCAGTGGTTGCTGGAAAAGACAAGTGATTTTTTGTTGACTTACCATCCAGAATCCACTTGTTACATTCTTATTGGTTGTGCAGGAGGCTCCACTTCTGCTTTTCAAAGATGTACAGTTGTACAATTGTGCATCTGTTTGCAGTCATTTTCATGTGTGAGTGTAAACGTGGAGTTGGGGGGCGTGGCCAGCAGCAGCTTATTGGGATTTAAATTGACAAGATGCCCTAAAACGACTCGAAGTAGGAACAACTGAGCAAACTAAAATCTCAATTTCTAAGAATGATTTTGTTCAAAAAATAGACCGGTTCTGCACTGTTCAAAGGATGCACATAGGTCAGCTTTAACCTGAGTGAAGTTGGACCGCCCACCTTCTTCAGATCTATCAAAATTGGTGCCAACTCCACTGTTTCAGAGGAAGTTTGAAGTCTTTGCAGGCGGTCAAATGTCGAAGAAGCTAGGGACGTTCCATAGTTTATTCAACAACCGTCTTCGGTTTAGCTGACGGGAGGCATCCAGGCCGATGGTTGAGGACCTCCAGCGTCTCTTTGTCCTCACTGTTTCCTGACGTTCCCTTTCCAGGCCGCAGCGGGTCAACTGGCTGAAGGTGGATGACGACGTCCCGTCCCACGCGGTCATCACCGGCGGCGATCTCTACATCGAGAACCTGAACAAGTCGTACAACGGGACGTACCGGTGTGTGGCTTCCAACCAGCTGGGCGAGTCCTTCGACGACTACGTCCTCTATGTCTACGGTAAGCTGAAACGCCAAACCTATGACGTTTCTGTGATTCATGCAGGTTTTTTCAAGTCGTGAACACTTTGCTCAATTTAAGCCAGTTTTAGGAGACTGAACATGAACAGCAGCATAATTAAATGTAAAACACTGAGTGATTTATGAGGCCGCTAAGCTGTTAACACAGGTGCTCATTTGTCACACTAGGAGCATACTAAACACTCTGCTGGCATAATTCAAGAAATGCGACTTGACTTTAAAACAAGGGATCTGTGGATATATTAACAGCTCACTGCTGAAGTCTGGCTGCTTTATTAACCACACCGTTGATCCGCTCTCCACCTTTCTTTAGAGCAACACGGATGACGCAGGAATCCTCTTCCTGTTTCAAACAACAGTTTCACATCAACTGTTCCTCTTAAACACTCACTTACTTTACTGAAATAAAAACATCACCGGTGATGCCAGGTTAAGTCAAAAGTATCCACAGACCTAGAAAAAAAAAGTATATATAAAACTAAAATTTGCCACATAGTCACCTGATTTTTTTACTTTTTGGTTTTTGTATGAAAATGATGTTATTTATCATAGATCCAAAACATGAAAAAGTTTTTTCTGTATTAAAACAAAGCCATCTAGTTTCCAAAATCCTTTTGGCTCATTTGAACACATTTTTTCTCCGTTACAAGAACAGGACTTGGTGTTTTCTGTATTTAGCCAAGTTTAAGAAATTAAACAAAACCCGCAAAAGTTTCAGGATAGACCTGGTTGTACTTATTATACACGTTTACTTATAAAAAGACAAACACTTTGTGTCATACTTAACATTTTCCATTGCAAGAAAAGTATTTTTGCAATAATTTTACCCTGATTAAAAATCTAAGTTTTAATAAATAAATTAGTATCATTTTTGAAGTGCTGTTGGGGGCCACAAAAAATCTGTCCAGGTCTCATTTCCTGTGGAAATTGTGCCACAAGGCGACAGTCACAATTTAACGCAACACAAGAAAGTTGAGACATTTTAAACGTTTGTTGCTTTCTGTGTGTCGAGTCCAGAACGCGGTGAACCTGCTCAGGAGAGGCTTTCAGCTCAAAACAATAGATTCATCTGCTTACGGGATTTTAACACGTTAACATTTTTAGATTAATTGCACGCGTTAACACGTTATTGTTGACAGACGGAATGACTCAAAACACAAAGTTAAATAGAACCTAAAAGTTTGCAAAGTTGAACATTTTCATTTATTTATGAATGCATTCCCAACCTAAAACACTCCAGCTGAAAAACGGTTTAGGGTTCGGTTATTATGGATTTAGTTGTCATCCTATAGAAATAAAAGATTCTCCTTACACTCTTTCAGTAGTATTTGAATTAATTACAGTCAGAACTCTTTAATTGTTCACTCAAGAAATTCCTCTGTTTTGAAAGTTCTTAAAGGGGCAGTATGATTTAAAATCATTTAAAATATATATATTTTTTAGCTCTCCATCATGTCATGATGTTATTCCCACATCAAAACCATACCTGGACTGTTGCCTTGACCATTTAATCTCCATGGCAACTGTTCAGCTGTACAAAATACCTGGGTGAACCTAGCTCCACCTGTGAGGCGTAGCTCCTCCCCCACTCAGCTCCTTCCGACTAGCCAGCAGCAATTAGCAAACAGCTGGTGGAACTGCTGAGCTCATTGTAGGAGCTGCTGCTCAGAGCAACGCTGGGAATAATGGTAAAGGGTTAATAGAGGAGCCATGTTGGGATGACTTCCTGGAGGCGGGGCTTCAGAAAGAGCAGGCGCTTTTAAAGAGACAGAGACCCAATGTCAAGGCGTTAAATTAGGAAATCAAATTTCTTTTAAGTCATATTTTATATAGAGAGCATTTCTATAATAACTGTTTTTTTTCTTGGTTTTGAGCAGTGCTCTCCAGGCAGCCTGCACAGCTCTATAAACCGCTTTGAGATAAATATCCCACAACCCACTTCCACAGCCGCCTGAAGCAAAGAGATCGGCCGATACCGTGAGCAAATAACAGCTGATAGTAAAATGTTGTTTCCTCTAACGCTGAACCTGACTTCATACGGTTCAGTCTCTGATGAGATTTCATGTTTAAAAACATCGGCTCAGAGGCCATATTGTTCCTTTTCATTACATCTTGATGCAAGTCAGTTTAGATTTATTTATAAGCTGCGATGTTTCATCCAGGTGAGGAAACACGACTTTATTTTTCTTCAATCCCATGTTTGTGTCGACTTCCTGCCTTCCTCCTCATCGCGTTATCTCTACATGCCTCTCTGCTGTTGATACCAATAACATTTACTCCCCGAGCCGAGCATTACGCTCTAATGTGCTCATTTTTCCCTGACCAAAATTACTTCCCAATCACTTTTTGGTGGAGCCCGAGCCGACGGAGAAATTATACGGCTGCTATTGTCGGAGGGGAATTAGCGAAGTGGAAAGGTTTGGGTGGAGAAGTGATGGACGCCGGCTGGGTCAACGTTACTTACAGCGGGCTAATTACGTCTGCAGAGGTGCCGCCACAAATCAGAGCGCTCTAAGCTAGCGCTAGGTCTCTGCAGCAGCAGGTAAACCATATTGAGGTGAAAACTAAGCATTCAGTTTGACTCTGCTTTAATTTAATGGTTCACAGAGTCGCTAAGACGCCGCAGCTGCAGAGACGCATGCATGCACTGTGCTTGAACTCGTGTGATTTATTCATGCCGGGGTCGAGCCGAGGTCGCCCGTAACCGTCCTGCCACAACAAATCCACTCCGACGGCTTCTCTCCGCAGATGTTTTAAAACATTACTGCACAAGAGTTCACTTTATGCTTCAGTTGGAGACTTTTTAGTAATAACCAGGATTTTTAACGTCTACATGTAGGTTTTTCCAATCCGTTTTAATTGAAAATCTCAGCAAAATTGAATAAGAGCATCAGTTTTCATGAAACACGTAAATATTTTACTCATTTTGCTCCAAAATGTTGTCAGAATTGGATCAGGGAAAGGACCATTGCGGTTTAAAATGTTCTTATAGCAGCTCCAAATTTTGGATGAAAGGAAAAAATAAAATATGGGGGAAAAAAATGATTCTTGCACAATCTGACATGGAGCACAATCACAGCAGATTTGTCCGTTTTCAAAACGTCTCTGAAAATGAGGAAATGTTTCTCCTCTCTGTTTATAGAAAAGCTGAACCTAAATCATTTTTGAGGTCTGTCAGCTGCTTCAATCCCGAAACCGTTTCACAAACATGAAAAGAAATCCTGTCGGGCGTCGGGGAAACATTTTTTAGTTAAAAAACGTGTTGAGCTTCGGGTTTTTAATCATGTAAAATATCAGTAATACGTCAAAAGGCATCCGTTTATGTTGGTGTGAATCTGTTTGTCACCAATTACAGCAAACCTAGCGGCATTAAACAGCAGAAAGCAATCTTCCTCCTTAGTTTGCATGGAGATTGAATTTTGAAATCTGCTGCCGTCTCTCTGAGAAACAGAAACCCCAACGGTGCAGAAAGAGAGAGAGGAGCCACCATTAAAACCAGTTCAGACCCGCTTCCTCCCAGTATCCCTCGATGTTTCTCTACGCAGTCATTTAGGATCAAGTCAGACCCAACATTCGCTTGTGAAAGAGGAACAAAGATGCTGTTTTAAACTCTAATTTTAGTAAACGGGTAATCTATCGATTATTCTGATGATTAATCAAGTAATTGAATAAAAAATATGATAAAAGGATATTAGTAAATATCTTTATCAGCCCAAATTCTCGTATCTGTGCGTCCCTAACATTTACAGTAGTTCACTTTTTAAGTCAACCTGGAAACAAAATCTGAAATCATAAGATTAAAAAAAAATAAAAACACACAGAAATAATCAACCGTCCGAAACACATGGCCTAGTCAGGCATAATTTACTGGAGCTTCGAGGCGGAACATTTTAATAATCCAGGTCCATCGCTGCTGTTGGCAGATGTTGCCTGTGTGTCAGATTTATGGGCGTACCAGAAACAAGCAAATACAAAGGTTCTGTTTGGAACTTCTGGATACAGGAAAGAAGTAAAAACTAGATCAATTGTGTAAAAAACTGCGCGATTAAGAAATTGAAACGAACACAACAAAATAATTGCAAAGTTGGGATCGGTACGCTGACTATTGTTAAACGCAGCCTTGTGAAGGTAGAAAAAACAGTGGATAAGATCAGTTTCACACATGAGTATCGACCGATCATCGATCACGAAACGGTCAGTCAGTGCATACCTAAAAACGACCCTGTAGGGGAAAGAGCTACATCACCGTGCACAATGCCTAATAGTTGAGTCCACCAGACTAAAGCAACCCAAACAGTTCAGATTTTGTGCCTCAAAACATGATGTATGTTTTCAATTATTGCCCAGCACTTGAGCGCAGCCTCCACATTGATCTCCAGTGAGCGCCCAGCAGCAACTGCCTCCCAGCTCTCCCACCATGAGAACCAAAGTCCAGCGTCCAGGGCCAGCAGCTCGCTCTAATGCGTCTGATTCCAGACCGCTGTGACCCGCAGTGATGGAGAGCAGCCCCAGTCCGCCTGACACTAACAACGTTAACAGGGACGGAGGCTCAGTCTGCAGCTCTCACTGCATCTTTGCTTCGCAACAATCATCACAGTTTTCCTTTCAAACCAGGGAGAGAATCATCCTGAGGGGCCTGGGGAAGTTAACAGCCTCCCCGCTCCTTCAGCGCCGCAGCTTATTGCCCGACATCACAGCGTTTTCCTCTCAGTCACCTCCCCACTTACCGCGTCTCCATTTGAACCACCAGGCAGTTTGCTCTCAGTCGCTACTGTTCATCTCATAACAGCAGATGGAGCTGAAATTCAAACGTAGGGACGTGGAGAAAAGATTATCCAGGTGATTTTGGGTCGTCTGTCATTTTCCTTTAAAGTTGTTGACTAGAAGAAAATCTGGTACATTTATGTTCATTTTCCAAGAGTCGGATTTTTCGATGGTTTTTGTGCAGGAGAAAATACGTATATTCTATAGAGAATCGATTTTAGTCTGCTTACATTTTTGTAAAATTATATTTTGAATAATTCTTTGATATTTTTTATTAAAGAAAAAACAGCTAAGCTCACCTAAAACAAACATATTTAAATATAAAGTGAAGGAGTTTGATGTAGCATGGAACCTTACTGAATTGTTTTAAATACATTTTGTATTTGTTTACAATTTTTTTATTTAAACTGAATCTTTAGAACATTTGGTTTCTGAATTAAAAATAGTTTCTGAATTGAATCATAGGGGAAAAAATATTTTTTCCCTATGATTCAATTCATAGGAATGATTCACCATTCCTATGAATTGAATGATTCATAGGAATGATTCATGAAGCGCCAGAGTTTTGAGTCTGGCTCTTCGACTCAAAAATCAGAATTGAGTCGAAGCGCCAGACACTGAAAGATTCACATCTCTAATTGTTGCAGCATTTTTAAAAGACTTATGGCCAATAATCTGAGTTGGATTGTGCAGCAACCTGGATTGTACAAACTCTTTAATTTATTTCTATAAACAGAAATAAATATGGATATGTTTTAGCATAAATGCATTCATAGTGTCTAATTTTAAATGAACGGTGTCAGTGCAGAGAAGCTGCTGTTTGCTTCGGAGCAACACTTTAAAGACCAGGTCCTTTCTGACAAGGGCGTTGTGAATTGGAAAAGAGATTCAGTCTTTTATTTAATCAGAGTTTTCTGAAACACCGGAGTGTGAAAATGTCATTTCACTTCTTCATTCAGAGAACAAATTTACTGCCTAAAAACTGCTTTAAAGAAATGCAGAAACATTTTATATATATATATATATATATATATATATATATATATATATATATATATATATATATATATATATATACACAACAGACGTTTGTGACGCTACATTCCGGAGGTTTTAGAAACTGCTCATTTTCTATGGAGCTACATTGGGGCCATAAAGTTCGTTCAAAACAAAAAGAAATTGAAAGCAAAGAAGAAAAAGATTTGTAGGTCCGGCCTGATTGCAGAAGCGGCGTTTCTTTCAGTCGCGAGTGGGAACGTTTCCTGTCAGGTCGGGTCTCGGCGCTCCCCGCTGCCCGGCGCGACGCCTTGATTCATAACCCTCATCAGTAAACAAGGCCTGATGACTCAGCGGGGGGAAAAGCACATTTCCGTCACAATGTGAAAGTCGGTGAGATTTTACAGAGCTTTTTCTCCCGACCATCAGAGCCAGATCACCGGACCGTTTCTCAGAAGTCGCTGAGAACTTCTTGTTTTAATGGGATCAAACTGATCTTCCATCCAGCTTCCATCTGATCACTTTTTTATCTCCAAACTGGTCTGAGCAGTGGC